>NC_134235.1:120968883-122218883 GCF_965152275.1 Natator depressus | reverse complement strand
TTCTCCTCTTCCCATTCTGATTAGCAAAGCTGCAACTGCAGCAATTTGGCCTTGCCAATGAGAGCCCTGACAATTATTCCTAGCTATATGGTGTTCTGCTTTTAATCAAAAGTGGCTAAATGCACCCCAAATGGCTGCAGTTTAGTTTGGTCAAATTCTGGGGTTACACAGCCACCCAACACTTTTTGTCCAAGGCAGTAAATATAATATTGGAGGACAGGAACACACTCAAAGGACATCATATCAGGGACAGTCAGACTCCTGATCTCTCAGAGAGGGGCAACTGTATAAAACAATGTTGGATGCTAATGAACAAAGACCAAGCTTAACTGACAAGGTATCAAAGACTATAAGCATACAGACTTGGAGAGAGAGATGGGTGGATCCCAGTAGGATGGAATGATGGTTGACACACTATGCTGCAACTCTAACATGCTATCCTTCTATGGGGGTAACTTCAGTGTTTTTTTTGGGGGGGGGGAGGGAGGCTGCCTAGACCAGTCTAGGGAGATTTAGACTTGGGTATGTTTTTGTATACTTTTGTTTGCTTATAGATTCATAGATACTAAGGTCAGAAGGGACCATTATGATCATCTAGTCCGACCTCCTGCACAATGCAGGCCACAGAATCTCACTCACCCATTCTTGCGAAAAACCTCACCCCTATGTCTGAGCTACTGAAGTCCTCAAATCATGGTTTAAAGACTTGTAGGAGCAGAGAATCCTCCAGCAAGTGCTTGTTTGTTTGTTTGTTTAATATTAGTTTTCCTTCTTTTCCTAAAGTTGTTTGAATATGATTATTGGACTACGATTGGACATTTCAAGCAGTCCATCATGGCACAAAAAGAAAATGAACCTTTGCCCTACAAGAGGTAATGAAGGAGGCAATCTGGAGCCAGCCCCATTGTGAATTCTCTGTCAGAAGGTAGGGGCATAAAAGATCCATCTCATTGGTGCACTCAGTCAGACTGCAGACTGAGCTAAGGATGTGAAACCCAAAACGACCACAGGAGAGAACTGAGTTTAAGAGATTGACAGCAAGGCATTATCTACTTATAATTGTTTGTCACACAGTAAGGGAGCAAGAAACAATGTAGAAATTTGTGAGAGCATTGGGTAAGTATCTAAAGTTTTGCATGTTAATAAATTATCACAACAGATGTCTATTGCAAATTTTATAAAATGTAAGAACATTCAGGTTTTTATAGTAAGGGACAATATTTTCTTAATTGATGCCAAAGGTTGCAGTGAAAATATTTATTTTCCTGTTTCAGTCATAGCTCAAGATGGGATTTGTAAACTGTCCAAATTTCTAGGGCATTTCAATCTGTTGATTTTTAGTTCAGTCTCATCTCTAGTCATAATATAATATTTAAATAAAGTAGAACAGTCATATTTTGTTCAGTCATTATCACTGAAAAATAACTGTTCACTCCCAGACATTTGCATTTCCCATTATTGTAGATTCGGACTGTCACGTTCCAGTCGATTCAGGGCGCAAATCCAGACCAGTGAGAGGTTGTTTCTCTGCCTGCCAGGTAACCCTGGGTGCCTCACAATGCTTTGCTGCAGTAGCTCCCAACCTGGGCTGCTCCCAACCAGTGTACCAGCATGCAGGTCACACCCTGAGTTCTGTGTTCTAGACAGCCCTGGTTCAGCAGCTCTGATTCCAGAAACCTGGATTCCAACAGCTCTGATTCCAGAACCCCACTCTGGCATCCACCAGCCTTGGTTACAACCAGCAGAGTAACCCTGACACACTCACCAGTTCCACTTTTCCCCAAAACTATGTATTCTGCAACATCCAGCCCCCTCTTGGACAGTTCAGAGAAATAATATGGTTTGTTTGTTCCTTTAAAGATACAAAACTACATTACAACTTATTAACTTAATAAGGGTAAATACACCTGTCAGGCTGTCTGGAGTGGCTCATGAGTGACAATACCAACTTTATAGCAGACTGTTAAGAAGCAGGGCACAAATTCCAGACCAGTTGTGAGTTCTATACTTAAATTTCATCATCTAACTAACAAGTTAAACTCCTCGGATGCTATACAGTTTTAACATGGTAACACAGACATCTCCTTGGGCATTCTGATCTATCTTGCCCCCCAGGCAAGCTTGACTCTATGATTGATGGTCACTTTACACAAAAGAGCACAAAATATTCAGGTCACTGCCATCCCAAAGGACCAGTTACTAACCCCATGTCTATTTGAACCTTCGATCTCACGCTGAAGACAATGCTTGTAGCCAATCCTATAGTAAACTAACTAAAGATTTATTAACTAGGAAAAAGAAATAAGAGAGTTAACAAGGTTAAAGTAGGTAAGCATACACACACAAATGAGTTACAGTTAGGTTTCAAAAGGTAATAGCAACTTCTATAGTAAGCAGACTCTATATCCTTTAGGCCTAACCCACGCTAAAAAGTTGGAAACTCCTTGCTTATGTTTACAAATCCTTGTCTCTCAGAGTTCAAGCAACAAAGGAATAATACGTTCTCCTTAACAGGCATTTTTATTGTCTTCCCCCAGCATTCAGGGTGTGATGGGATGAGGGTTTGGGAGTGCCCTCTTCAGGGCTGTGGTGGAAGCAGTCAACAAAGTCTTTGTTCCACAATGGCCTGTTTGAATTCAATAGTCCTTGCCTCTGCCCTTTGGTAGCGTGATGGGTCTGTTTATTGCTTATATGTAAACTGAGGTAAACACACATTCCTTTGTTTAGGATAGTCCTGTTTAACAACTCCCCCTGACGTACCTAGTTTGAACACATTTTAGTTATCATTCCAACATTTCTCCTGTGACAGGGTCAGGCCAGATGGCTACAGGAGAGTGATCCTATTGGGATCCGGGAAGTGGGCGGGCAAAGCCCAACCACTGCTAAAGGATCCCCCCCGCAGCCTAAGAGGGGGATCCACAGGACCTGGAAACAAAATAAATATGGGGGACAACTAATGAAATAACAGGGACAGGCGTGTGGTCAAAGGGAACTGGACGGGGACACCAAGCAGAGAACCCTGGTCAGCGCCTACTGATCCTCAAAAGCATCAAGGGAGTCAGTGGACGCCACCCAGGATACGTGAACGGATGTGAACAGACGGAGGATTGGAAATAGGCCCCACAGTCACAGGAGACTCCATTGGCCAACCTCCTCACTCTGGTTTTATAGATGGCCATTTTTGCCAGGGCCAGGAGGAGGTTGACCAGAAGGTCCCACGACTTTGTAGGGCTGTGGATAGGGAGTGCATAAATAAAAAGGTGAGGGGAAAAGTGTAGCCAAAAGCATAACAAAATATTGGTGAGGAGCTGGAATAGGGGCTGTAGCCTGGCGCACTCCAAATATATGTGTGCCAGGGTTTCCCTCACGCCGCAAAAGGGGCAGGTGTCTGGAATAGGGGTGAACCGCGCCAAGTACGCGCCCAAGCTCATGGTTCCATGAAGGAGCCACCAACAGATATCCCCGGTGGGCCTCGGGATCAAGGTGGAGTATCGGCTGGCCCACCGGGGCTCCTCACCCTCCAGAGGTGGAAGGAGGTCCCGCCATTTTGTATCGGGGAGGGACGTGAAGGTGAGGACATGAAGGGTGTGGAGCACGAGCGTGTATAGATGTTTCCTTGGCATGGTCTGGAAGCAGAGCAGCTGCAGCTGGCTCGCGGTGAAGGAGTCGGGGGGTCAGTTGGGTCCACTAGGCAGGGGCCCGATGAAAAGGTCCAGTGGGCCTGGAGTGGAGGGTGGGTGGGGTGTGCCCTCGTGCAGGACCTGGTCGACGTAAACCCGAGCAGTGGGTGGCAAAGCGGCCCTCACCTCCTGAACTACGTGCCGGGGAGTATGAGGTCTGGAGAGCCCCAGGCGCTGAGCGAGCATCAGGGGATCCAGCCAGTTTCCCCAGTCATAGTCCAGGAGGTCTCCGACTCTTGTGACTTCTGCCAGGACCAACCTCTGGCACAGCGAGGGGGACTCCACCGCCTGCACATGGAGTTGGAGGTTGTGTAGCAGGGGCTGCATGAGGAGATCTGCCCCCACAGTGGCCGCCACGGACCTCGTCTTTGAAAGAAGTTTCCAGGTCCAGAGGAGGTCCTGGTAGAAGACCGGCAGCCCGGAGAGGTCTCGCGGAAGACCTCTTGGATGGACATAAAGGAGCTGCCGGTCGTATCGGAGCCCTCGGAAGCAGCGCAGGAAGGCATGTGCCAGTATGCTCCACGCCGGACTACCTGCACCATAGAGGAGCCTCTGCAGGGCCTGGAGGCAGAAGACATGGACCTGAGTGTGTAGACACTTCAGGCCCTGCCCTCCCTCCTTCAGGGGTAGATGGAGAACCCCTGCAGAGACTCAGTGCAGTCCTGACCAGAAGAACTCCAGAATCGATGTCCGGAGGTTGGCCAGGAAACCTGGGGCAAGGACCAGGGTGTTGAGCTGGTACCAGAGCATGGTCAGGACTAGCTGATTAAGCACCAGCGCTCTCCCTCGAAGGGAGAGGCACTGGAGTAGTCCTGTCCATTTCCGGAGCCGCTCTGTCACCCTGCCCTCTAAATCGTGCCAGTTCTCCAGCAGAGATGAATGTGTGGCAGAAAGGTAAATGTCAAGATAGAGCAGCAGACCCGCCCTCCACCAGATGGCCTGAAGCAGGGGTGGGAGGGAGCTCACCCGCCAGCCATCCCCGACCACCAGGCCAGAGCTCTTGACCCAGTTGACCCAGACGGAGAAGGCTGACGAATAAATAGCGTGGCAAGCCTCCACCCACGCCAAGTCGCCCGTGTCCTGGGCCACGAGGAGCACGTCATTGGCATACGCCGACAGGACCAACCACAGCTCCGACTCCCGCAGCACCAACCCCGACAACCTCCTATGGAGGAGACAGAGGAAAGGCTCAATCGCCAGAGCATACAGCTGGCCCGAGAGCTGGCACCCCCGCTGTACTCCTCGTCCGAAGCTGACCGGTTCGGTCCGGGTCCAGTTGAGCCTGACCAGACACTCTGCGGAGGCGTACAGCACCCGGAGAAAATGCACAAACTGGGGTCCGAAGCCAAACGCTCGCAGAGTGCTCGGGAGATATCCATGGTCCACCCTGTCGAACGCCTTCTCCTGATCCAAGGACAGGAGGGTGAACGACAGACCATCCCTACACCTGAGTTCCAAGAGATCCCGGACCAGATACAGGTTGTCAAGGATGGTGCGGCCCGGGACAGTGTAGGTCTGGTCTGGGTGGACCACGTCCACCAGCATAGACCCTAGCCGCAGCGAGACGGCTTTTGCTACGACTTTGTAGTCCATGCTAAGGAGCGAGACGGGACGCCAATTTCGTAAATCGCGGAGGTCCCCCTTCTTTGGCAATAAGGTGAGCATGGCTCGCCTGCACGAAAGAGGGAGGACCCTGCTCTGCAAAGACTCGGCCCAGATGGTGACTAGGTCTGGGCTGAGGACGTCCCAGAACACGCGGTAGAACTCCACTGTCAGCTTGTCCATGCCCAAAGATTTATTGGTGGGCATGTGACGGAGGGCTTCCGAGAACTCGGCCAGAGTGAGAGGCAGCTCTAGCCGGTCTCGGTCGCCTGCGCTGACCATAGGGAGCTTGTCCCAGAGCACTCTGCAAGCGTTAGGATCGGTCGGATCTGGGGAGAAAAGGCTTGCGTAGAAGGCCCTGGTGCTCCCGCACATCTCCACCAAATATGTGAGGGGAGTGCCATCCTCTGCTAGAAGGCAGGTGACATGCTTCTTGGCCCCCCTCCTTTTCTCCAGGGTGTAGAAGAAGCAGGAGCCACGATCCAGCTCCCGAAGGAGATGGATGCAGGATCGAACAGAGGCACCCCGGGCCCGATGATCTTCGAGGGCCTGGAGCTCCTCCCGCTTCTCCTGGCATGCTCCGCAGAGGGGCGGATCCTCAGGGCTGGCAACCAGATGCCTCTCCAGCTCTAAGACCTCCCGTTCCAACTGCTCTATCACCGCATCCCTCTGTCAGCTGGAGCCTCGAGTGTAGTCACAGCAGAAGAGCCGGACACGCACCTTCCCCAGGTCCCACCACTGCCATGCTGAGGGAAAGGCACGCTGCTGCCCTCGCCAGGCCAGCCAGAACTCCTGGAAGGACGCCACGAAACCCACATCCTCCAACAAGCTGTTGTTGAAATGCCAATAGGCTGGCCCCAGCCTCTCCGCGCAGAGAGAGGCTGTCACGATGGCTAGATGATGATCAGAGAATGGGGCTGGGCAGATGCTGGAGGAGTGGGCCCGTGAAAGGTGGAAATGTGATAAATAGATGCGGTCCAACCAGGAGTGGTGCGACCGACGGGCTTCCACCCGGAAAAAGGTGAACGTTGAGATGTCGTCCAGGTGGTGGTTGTGCCAGACGTCCACCAGGGAGTGATGTTCAACAATCTCCCGGAGGATGTCCGCGGCAGCCGGGGACTGCTCAGTCCCTGAGCGGTCCTGCTCCTCGAGGGTGGTGTTAAAGTCCCCACCCAGCACCAAGCACTCGTGAGGATCCAAGGTGCTGAGGAAGGCGGACGCCTGCTGGTAGAAATGCAGCCGCTCTGGGCCCGATGTTGGGGCATAGATGTTAACAAGGTTGACCACGAGCACCTCCATATGGACCCGGAGGTGCAGCAGGCCCAGCACAGCCTCGGCGACCCCCCAGAACCTCGGGCCGTAGGTCAGGGGAGAACAGAGTCGCCACTCCAGCCGTACGAACTGTGAGATGACTAAAATAGACCCTGTCCCTCCAGTCCAGCCGCCAGCTGTCTTTGGTGGCTGGATCCGTATGGGTCTCCTGCAGGAAAACCACAGAGTACCCCCCTCCCGAAGGAAGGAGAGCACCTGGGACCTGCGGAGACCCATCCTACAGCCCCGGATGTTCAATGTTGCGATGATGATAAGTGCCATGAGGAGCGCTGGGGCGGATCCTCACCAGCAAGGTCACTTACGGCCCCCGTAAGGCCGCGCAACAAACTGTGACCTACCCCAAAGGTGAGAAAGGAGTCACGGAAGAGGTGGACCCGCTGGTAGGCCACGGTGCCCTGCTTCCCGGTCCTTTTACCCTTCCTCATGAGGGCCCTCGTGGCCTGGAGGATTTGATGAAAATCCCCCCATCGCTGGAGAGCGAGCTGCACCTTATTGCGGGAACCGCGGACATCTTCAAGGAACTCCTGCAGCTTTTCTCACAATGTATGGGGGGCTGGAGTCACTGGCCCCCAGCTATCCTCTGGAGGGGCCTCTGACACAGCCCCATGGGCCACTGAGATGGTCAGACAAAGGGCGGACCCCTGATGTGGCGCCCGATGGGCCGGCGCCACGCAGCCCACCTCAAACCCTGGCTCAATTGGGGGCGGCAGAGGGAAGGGAGCAGCCCCTGGTAGGTCGGAACAGAGAAACACAGAGGCTGCTCCCTGGGGGCTATCCTCTGGGAATGAGGAGGTGACAGCCCCAGGGGTGGCAATGGCATCATGGGAGGTGGAGGGGATACAGACGAGCTTGGCATCAGGGGCAGGGCAGGGATCAAAAGTAGGGGCAGGGCAGGGGTCAGGAGTAGGGGAGGAGGCAGGATCCTGGGCCCCAGTAGCCGGGCCACTGGGAGGCGGCCCCTCTCGGTCGGGCTCAGGGATCTTGGAAGGGGTGGGAAGGGGACCCCCAATGATGCTGGGCTCTGGCATGGATGGTCTGGAAGCCACGGCATCGGAAGTTGGACGGTCCGCAGTGGGGTCCCCGCCCGGGAAGGAGGTTGGTTGCCCCACACCTACGAGGGATACCCAATGGGACTCAGGTCCCGGTTGCGTGGCACCGGCTGTCGCCTCAGTAGGCTCAGCAGCATTCAGTGGGGTGCCACCTGTGGCTGGGCAGATGGAGGAGTGCTGGGGATCCTTGGAGTTGGGAGCAGAAGCAGTGGTTAGGGGAGGGAGCATGGGGAAAGGGGGTCCGGGGTGAGGTCGCTTAGGTCGAGGCCCGCTGGCAGAGGGTCGTCCTTCCCCCTGGGTGACCGGGGTCAGACCCAGGGCCTCGATCGCCTCATAAATGGGGGGAGATCACCTTCCGCCACCCCAAGGTTCTCCCCGCCGGCACCCGAAGTGACGGTCACCTCGGGGCTCACAGGGGCTTCAGATGGTAACAGAGCAGGAGGGGCTCCATCGGGGGGCCTTGGAGGGGAGGGACTCCCATGGAGGGGAGATACTACCCTCCGGTGCTGCCACGTCTTCCCCAGCCGGTGCTGGTGGATGGAACGCACCTGTGGGCAAGGCAGAAGGCTCAGCATTGGTGCCCCCCTTCCTGGTCTTCCGGGGGGGCCTCCGCATCAGGTGGAAAGAGTGGAGCTCGAGCCTTCCGCTTGCCCCACTTCCCCTGTACTAGGGCCCAGCCCTTCATGGCATCATCTGGGGGGTGGCTAGCAGAGGTCATGTCAGTGGGGAGGGGCGATAGCTCAGGGACTTGGGGAAGTAACGGTGGGGCGGTGCAATGGAGGAAAGATTCCCCCTGGGGCGGGCCCTCTCCCATGCCTGGCGTTATCCCCGCCGCACCCTGCTGCACGCCAGATTACAAGCAGTGGAGGCGGGGCTCTCCCGCTCATCTGGGCATAGTGGGGGAGGTGCCCCTTGGGCCCGAGCGGGAGCAGTGGTGGGCTGGGAAGGAGGGAGGGGTGGCTCCGGGTGCCGGGCAGCCAGGGGCGCCGACGATGATGGGGCTGGCACCCTGCCAGGTCTCGGGGGTCCCGGATGCCCCCACCACAAGAGCACAGTTCGAAAGTTACTCAGTCCATGATGGCCCCCTCCATGGTGGTCTGCAAAGTCTCTAGGTTCTCCCCCACTGGTAGATGGTCCTCTTCTTCTCCTCAGGGCTTCAGCATCTCCATGCAGCAAACTCCGCAGCAGTAGCTCCAGGAACTCCAGGTGGTGGTCCAGGCAGGCAGAAAGGACCCCTCACAGGTGGTGGTGGTGGTGTCCACAACAGCAATGGCTGGGGCTGGGGTCCTTCACTCCCCCCTTCTGGGGAGTGGGCCAGCAGCCCGCCCTCCCCCAAGGGGCTGTAATTGGAGCAGTAGCAGCACCCGAGGGTGGGGGGGGGTCCAGCAGCCGGCCAGCAATCAGGTAGCAGAGAAGGGGGGTGGTGTCTGGCCCAGCCAGGGGAGCAGCTGGAGCAGCAACAGCAGCAGCAGGGAGAGCCCAGGGCCTAACAGCAGCGCTAGCAGCAGAAGCAGCAACCCTCTCCCCCCATCCCTCCATTCCCCCAACTCCCTACTTAATACCAGAGGAGTTGAACTGGATTGTGGGTTCCACCAGAGGGGAAGGTCTCTGGTGTGTTCCCTGATCCACTAGGTGGATCAGCAGAGACTGCGGGGATTGCTCTTCTTTCTTTCCCCATGCTGGCCAGTGATGAGGCTAACTGAGTGAACGGCAGATTTGAGCCACGAATGTGGCCTAACTGAGGGCTGCCGTGAACCTCTGAGGCAAGAAAATCCGCCAATAAGCGCAGGACCCACCAAGGCAGAGGAGGAACTTTGTCACAGTTCATAACTCTTAATACCCACCACGTACATACATCACACAAGAATATTAATAGTATTAGCCTTCAAGTGATACCTCACAAGGCATATTTTGTACAAAGATTATTACAATAGTGTGTAGGGTGTTAATACAGGGTGCTTAGTGTCTGTGATGCTGTAGGATTGAAATATGACCATGTATATCATTGTTGCTATCACTGTTATACAGTTGCAACAAATCTTATACAAATTATGTCATGTCAGGTATCAATGGAAAAGTTACAATCTATCAAATATGATTATCCTGTTTATATGCATGCATCATCTTTGTGTCTACAGTTATGAATGTTAGTTATGTATTGGTATCCCAAACGTGTTTGTTCCTGGGTGACACCCACCAGATAAGATTTACATTAGAGACAGACAGCTATGAATCGATGGCCCATTACAGAACACTTAACTCTAACAATTGGCCATAGAAGACAATCATCCTGCCTGGTGAGTCTTCCTGCGGATGCCCCAGCCAGAATATGGATAATGGCTGCCCCTGTGACGCAGCAAGACATGTAAGGAATGTTACTTGCTCATATGACCTTGGACTCCATCTAGTGCCTGTAACATTCCACAAACGGAGGCTGTGAGCTGTGTTTGAAACAGAAAATTTCCAGGCATATGGCAAAGGGTATAAAAGACTCTGGAAACATCTCCATCTTGCCTCTTTCCTGCTCTGATTCTCTGGAAGATGGATTTACATCTAAAAGGAGCATTCTAATCTATGGACAGAGAACGTTCCAAGCTTTTGGAAGTTACTAGAGACTTTAAAAGTCAACAGTTTATTCCACTGCTGCTACAAATCTGATATAAGAACTTTGCAGTGATTGTATGTATATGATCTATTAACCATTTTAACTCTTTGTCTTTATAAATAAATATTTAGATTTTAGTTACTAAAGTATTGGCAGCAGCGTGATTATTGGATAAGATGTGAGTTGTATATTTACATGGTTATGTGACTGATCTCTTGAGATCAGAAGAATCCTTTGATGAAATTGGTTTTCAATAATCACTCATCAGAAAGTCCAGTGTCTGGGTGGTGAAGTGAGGTCTGGAATGCCAAAAGAGACTGCATTCTTGACTTCTTGTTAACCAGTGTGGTGAGTCAGAAGTTTAGTTTTGTTACTGGCTTGGTATATCTGATGGTAGAATAACCACCAGTTTGGGATGAGTCTTCCCTGTTTCCCAGCAATTTGTCCTGAATCTGGTATTCTCAACTATGACCCACCAAAGCGTGGTGACAGTATCACACAGACATTTTGTTTTAAGAGACATAAGGTTTAAATCCCATGTACATGTTTTATGATTCCTTTACTTTCCTGGAATGGTATAAAGGGCTCTTAGTGTAAAGGACACCCAGTCCATAATGGTGCAATTAGAGCTGGTCAAAAATGGTGACATTTTTGGAGAAAAAAAATTTCCATTTTTTTTTTACCAATTGTATAAAGTGGTCAACAAAACCAGAATGTTTTTTTTTCAATTAAAATAAATCCAGAAAAAAATATTGGAAATCTGTGGTTTTGTTTTTATAAACTCTAGCCATGATCAATGTTAACAGCACATATGATGCAAAATTCAGCTCTCAGTTAAACCTGACATATCCGTTTCTTTATCCCACTTTTTTCCCCTCCCAACATAATAACATAGTTAGTTCTGTTCCAAATAATTTGTTTTTAAAAAGGAACAAAATAGTTCAGACATATTACATTGAACAACTAATATCAACAAGATGAGGTTAGAAAATAAATGACTACATAGCTTACACTGAGATTGCTAACCATTGTGTATTTAACAGGCCAATTTCATTTTTATTCCTATCGTTCTGGCTAATGGCCATGATATAATTTTTCAGTTTAGATCCCCCTACCCCCATTTCCTGGCATGCTTCCTAGTTCTCCAAAGTTGGGCTTAGTTGTACTCCTTCATTTTATCTCTTCCTTCCCTCCTCACTGCCTGAAAAAATGAGGTTTACGTAGTTTCCACTGTGCATATAAACAGGTGATTTACATTAATTTACATGTGATTTGTTTTTAAACCAAGCTTTTAAAATGATTTTACATCATTTACAATGAGAGCAGGTTAAAAGGGGCACCAATTACTGCAAGTACGGCAGGTTACTCAGGGCAGTGCTCATCCATTATAATAGAGATCACTGCAGGACCTGCAAGTGTTGCTGCATTTCAGTCTTACAGTTTATTTGGTGGTAGAAGTGTGTGTGTCAATCTAATATTAACTCTAGTTTACACTGCTTCACTTGCTAAAGGCCATATTTTTCCACCCTTAAACTGTGTATCAATGGGGGCCACTTATGGAGTAAGGACTACTCAGCGTGACCCGTGAGTAAGAATAGCAGAACTTGAAGGAATAGTAATTCATGTTCTTGTATAGATCTTTAAAGTGTGGTTGGCAAGATATTGAGCAACCAAGTTGTGTTTAGAGAATTGCACCATCTTACTATTAGTTTAAACACTTAGGGCCAGATCCTCAGCTGATGTAAATTGACATGATTGACCAAAGTCAGCTGATGCACACCCATTGAAGACATGTCCCTGAAGGCCATCTTCTTCAGAGGGCTTATCCCAAGGAAGGCAGTAGGTTTACAGCAGGGACAAATCTAGCCCTTTCATGTCAAAACTAATTTCCTATGCAATATTCTGTTCTTTCAGCTAGATGGAATGCAGTTCATGACCTTTGGTCAGATCACCTTCGGAGTTACTCTCCATACCAACCACAAAAAAGCTTGTCTAAGAGTAGCCTGGCTTGTACACTCCTCTTCTGTAGTGTCAATTACATGTCTGGGTTGAAATACTGCTCCATTGAAGTGAATGAGAGTTATGCCATTGATTTCACTGGGGCCAGGATTTCACCTCTGATCTCCTATTCTGAGTTCCATGGTCTCTCCGGAACCTACTTCTCCAATATATCATTGTTCTGGGTTCTGAGGTCATTTTAAGATATGTGTTTGCCTCAAAATTTCCTCGGATTCCTTTTCTTGAAAGAAAATTTGTAGAACAATTAAATAGAACGATAACACTTATATGAAAGACCTCTACAATAGATCTGGGAAAACTATTGATCAGGAATAAATAAATAACCTGATTAAATAAATAACTGCTTAAGCATAGCAAAGTAGACACTGCTGAACATGGAGGAAAGCCTGGAAAAAGGGAAGAAAAAGAAGAGATTGGAAAATGAATCCAGGATGTCTTAGACACTCTAGACTGGCTATGAGTTTCTCATATCTTTTTAGGCTACTGTCACAGATTGATAAGCATAGACAACATATCTCTATAAAACCTCTTGTTTTCTTATTATTTAGGTTTCAAGAGTTAATAATACATTGTTGGGCTAAATCTAGAAAGCAAGGAGAAAATATAAGCTAATAAACCATAGTATCTGTGGGCATTATAATATCCCTGGATACAATTTTGGGGACGCTACTGCCAAATTTATAGGAAATACTATCTTTCTTTCTAAAGAAGATGAGCTATCTCAGGTCTACCATCTTGTGTCCATGTTTGAACTTTGTGGACTGTTTGAAATATTTTTGGTGAAAAGTGACATAGAAGGAAAGAAAATTGTAAGAAAACTTGAACTTCTGTCTGATAGAAAGCACTGTTGATCCCAGGAAATAGACATGTGATTCATTATTAATGTGTTACAGTTAAACATCATATTTTGATCTATATTTAATTTAGAGTGAAGTGGCTCATGAACAAAGACAATGGGGCAGAGGAAGGCGGCTTTGAGTATACCACAGCATCAGCAACTGAGAATGATTCATAGTAGAGGCACCGAAAATTATTGCATTTGGGTGTTTGGTTCATACGTTCTTTTCTGACAACTGAAAATAAAAGTAAAAAACTGATTAAATGCTAAACATTGTTCCTCAAATAATGTATTTTTTTTTTCAAATTGAATATGTATTCAGGTTTTTGTAAAAACAATGAGCAAACATTGTTCTGTGTCTGACAGAGAATGCGGTTCTATTTCATGGACAGAGATAATATTGTAATATGCATGTGTTACAGGACATCACCTATCCTTTTAAAAAAAAAATCATGCATATGGTGTTGCCTATCTATATTTTAACTGACTGGAGCAAAAGTACCTGTGCATTATTTTAACAAGTTTATCTTGTATCATGTATTTGTTTCAAAGGGCTCAATTTATCAATGAAACATGTTTTGGTTTAGTGAACAATTTAAGTAGATAAACTCCATTTTTTCACCAGGTAAGTTTATTTTATTTTATCTTGCACGACTTTTATAAAGATTATTCTTTAACAGTCAGTGTAGGTATTCTGGACCTCATTTGAGTTAGGTAAATAGAGGCCACGATGCTGAGTTGTTTTAACATATGGCAACAGTCACAGAGAACAGGTGAATATAAGATTATATCAGATCTGTAGCTGGTCCATCTTGATCCAACTTAGCAAACTAATGTAACAGGAATGGTTGACTGTATTTCTGTTTAGCACATGCTTAATTTTGAGACTGAAAATAATATTTTAAATACTTATTTATATATATATATATGTACCAATATACATAGTGCAACAATTAGCAGTCCAGCACCAAGTACCACATTTAAATATATTAAGTTACAATAACTCAGTATTCAGCTATATATTTGACATCTGATGTTAACAATTTGTGTTTTAATAATTCTAAAGCTTTAACTTTTTGAATCTCACCATCCACTTTCACTAAATAATTATTGTTTGACCCTCCCATAATTTCCCACAACTGTAAAAGTTTAAACATTTAAAAATCTTTAAAAATGAACATTGCTATTATCTGTCAAAATCATGTTTTAAAAATCAAATTCTGCCAGCTTAGATAAATAGATAAATAGACAGATATTCTTTTGTTAAGATAAAAATAATGGCCAGAACACTTTGTTCTTTGGGTAATGGCTATTGGGGAGTTTTGATTAATTGGCATTTTCCAACAACAAATATCATTGAAAAATTCCCAACCAGGTGTATGGGTGACCTTATAAAAACCTTGAGAGAGAAAGAGAAAGACAAACATGGGAAGGAGCCAAGTGACATATACTAAGTGATTCTTCTTATTATTAGTCTATGCGCAACATGCCTCAGTTGGCACATGACCAGGATTCATCACCGAATTTGGTTGGATCATTAGCTTCCCTAGCTTGGGCCGGGTACTGACGGGGAGCGTGACATGAATGCTGATCCATGCCCCCAACTAAGTGACTGTCAGATTAGAACAAGATATCTCAACGATTTCACTTAATTGTTTTGGAAACATACCAAGTTGCTCATTGTTTAAATTGTGTGCAAACAACATTAATCTCTAGACACCTTTTCTTAAAAGATTTCTGTATCATCTTAATATTTATTGGCTGGAACAGAGTAACAACTACCAAAGTTAAACAATAACAAGACACAACCTCATATAGAGGTTACTTAACAAATCTGTTACATTCCTTTAATAATTTTAACTATTTTTAGACTGTAAGCCTTTTGGGACGGCAGTTGTCTTTACTGTGTGTTTTTGTATAGGCACATTGTCAGCACTAAATTAGTTGTTCTTTTGTGGTTAGCTGCATGTAAACAAATAAGAATTACCATGAATACTTAGGATATGTCCACACTGTGAGGACTAAACTGGTGTAGGTATGTAGCTATAGCCCCATAGTACAGACTTAGCCTACACCAACAAAAAGATGGTTTTTTTTCTGTCGGTGTAGGAATAAAATTAGCTATGTCGACAGAAGCACTCTTCTATTGACATAATGGCATCAATTATTTGGGGATTATGTTGGCATAGCTCTGTCGGTCAGGAGTGTGGTTTTTTACATGTAATTATGCTGATATAACTTTTCAATGTAGACCAGGCCTTAGAGGGATTTTTCAAAAGCTCTCTGCATTGCTCTAATGTTGTCCCACCCTAAGTTTACATTTCAGCACTCATTTGCTTTTACACCCCTACTCCTCCTCTGCACATACTACCCAGCCCTCATTGGGTCCTGATCCTGCAAGCTCGTTGTGAAGCTGCAGCCCAGTCAGTGGGGCTGCTTATGATTGCAGAAATCCACTCACATAAACCAGCTTGCAGAATCGGAGCCTTAGGGCTTCTTTGGGGCCTTATTGTACAACCCTCAACATGTGGAACTCGCACTGCTATCAGAACTGCCACTGCTATCAGAGGAGCTCCGTGTGTGGATAACCACAGGACCAGTTCTTTCCTCTCCTTGTATGCTAATCTAGGTGCCCTTTTTACCCTGCTCATTGCACTGTGAAATAGCATTTCGATCTTTGTGTGCCAAGTCACCTGCCAAGACTCCTTTGAATTCCTCCTTCAAGCCCCTTTCTTTTCATCCTTTATTGTGTGATCATCTTCGATTAAATCTGTTTCTAATCATGAATATTTGCATTTTGTTAAGTTTAAGGAAGTCTGTAATATCTCCAGGGCAAGGACCTTGTTTTTTTATGTCTTTTGTGTAAATTGTCATCTACCCTCATAGTATTAGGAAGTATAAATTATAAGTCTGGAGTATGATTGAGACCACCCCTTCCTTCTTTAGGAACCCTGCCCACTTCTCACCACTTCCTGTTTCTGACAGCTTTTCTAGGTCAGAAATTTACATGGGGAGGCAGATTTACATGGGGAAGCCAGGCTAGGGATGGGGAAGGACCAACTGGTATCCCAGAGCAACTCCACATAGGGAGAATGAGCATGGAGCTCTGTAACATGGGCAGAGATTGTGAGAATCTCTGTTCACTGAGGGATGTCATTATTATATCATTTTCAGAGGCGCTATGGAAGAGAAGGAATAGGGAGCTAAAATGGGATTTTTAGCTTTTTTTCTGTAGCAGAAGGAGCAGTATTTCCATCCCCAAGTACTCAAAATTCAGGGGTCCAGTCCCAAAAATCATGAGATTTGAAAAGTAAATATTTTTTGGATTCTTCTGATTTGGCTTTTGGTTTCTGAGCCTCCACCAGGCACTCAGCTCATGTTTCCAGCTCTGCAACCCTGGGGGCTAGAAATTTTTTAAAATGAAAGTTGTGATTCTAATGAAATCATGTACATCTAAGAACAGAGGCTTTGAGCAAAAAAAAAAATGTCATGAGACTCATGATAACATTGGTGAGAGATGGCATCACTGACTGGGAAGAACCATAGGGAAAGAGGTGAAATCTGTGCTGCAGGGGTAAGGAGAGGGGGCAATGAGGCTGACTAAACTCAGTTTTCTACGGGCCAAATTCTTCCATGACTTACAGCCCTTGAAGCCTTAGTGACTATAAATTGGTTCTGCAGAGTGGAAATCAGGACAGCATTTAGTCCAGTGCAGCTGGTCTAGCTAAAGTTCATCAAGCAAGAGAAAATTGCAGGAGGCAGCAAAGTCTCTAAGGGCATGGAAAAAACTTAGGCCTGTCTCCTGGAATCTTAGCTGGAATTTAGAAGACTTTAGAAAGCCTGACTTCTAAAGTGCTTTTGAAACCAAAATAGAAAAGAAAATGGGGCGAGAGAGTGAGAAAGTAAATGACCTCAGATTAAACAAAGCTCTGGAATAATTTGAAGAGTCCATACTGTATGTTCACAAACAAGCAAGTATAGTGCAACAAGTAATGACAATAACAATCATGATTATCCCTACAGATATTGGAAAGCTATGGGAGGGGGGTTGAGATGGCTGCAGTATAGCAATGTTCTTTCTAATTCCTCTTTAAGAATTGAAGCTGCATAAAAAGGGAATACTGCATTCACAAAACACTTGACTCTGGGAAATCTTGTCTTCAGATTACCTACTGCAGCACTTTTAGCTCAAGGTTTTTCCCCACAGTGTATTTGTACTACAGATTTGGGTCATTTCATCTGAGAATTCTGGCAATTTTCTTGGAAGAAGCATAGATGTGTGGGTAATAGAATGAAACATAAAAGTCATATTGGAAAGGAAGTGCAGCCTAGTACAGTGGGGACATTTATATTAGAGTTCATTTCAAGGAACAGAGCCATAAATGCCTGAGATTCACAAGTTGTTAAACATATTACTAACAAAAACAAGCAAACAGCCACGCAGATAAAATAATCCACACAGAAGAAAGAATGATCCTAGTGAAAAATTTAGGCTGAAAGTTATTTGTAGGGGAACTGAAAATACATTAAATGTTCAAGGTCAAAATATCTCTCTGTCACAATGATTGTGTTAAACTAATCCCTTATTAGTTCATTTTAATTAGAAAATTCATAGCATGACTATCTTCTAATATATTATCTCATTTTCTGGAAGTATGGTAAGTACAGAGAACAAGAAATAGATATAGGTCAGACATTTAGAACGTCAAAAAATTAGAAAACATTATGACAGGTTTCAGAGTAACAGCCGTGTTAGTCTGTATTCGCAAAGAGAAAAGGAGTACTTGTGGCACCTTAGAGACTAACCAATTTATTTGAGCATGAGCTTTCGTGAGCTACAGCTCACTTCATTATGTAATCAAAAATAAAACTTCACAAAGAATGAATGCCACTGGTCTTGTCACGGAGGATCTCATCATGCATTACCTCCTGCATCCGCACCTGCTCCAAATGAGCTAACGTTCCAGCCCCGGCTCTCACAGCCCATTCCACAAAGATGAAGGCCTCATCGGTAGTGTTCCTGGCCAAGGTGCCAATTCAAGAAATCTGCAGGGCGGCGACACGGTCCTCGGTGGACACATTTGCCGCTCAGTACGCTATACCCAGCATGCTAGAGACAATTCAGCCTTCAACAGAGCAGTGCTCCAGTCTATTATTCCTTAACTCTGACCCCACCTCCCAGGTGGGGCTTGGGAGTCACCTATCTGGAATTGATGTGAGAAAGCAGTCAAGAAGAAAAACTGGTTACTCACCTTCTTGTAACTGTTGTTCTTCGGGATGTATTGCTCATATCCACCTGCCTTCCCCTCTGTCGGCTTAGCCGGCGGGAAGGAACTGAGGAGGCACCGGGTCGGCAGGGTCATATATTGAGCGCCCCAAAGGCACCACTCCAGGAGGCTCCACAGCTGACCCGATGGGTGCTGCTGGGGGAAAACTTTCCCATGACTGTGCACATGGCACGCACACACTTAACTGAAATGGATATGAGCAACACATCTCTAAGAAAAACAGTTATGAGAAAGTGAGAAATCATTTTTTTCCTGGTTATGTTTCCAAGAACCTGCAGAGATTACAGAGACCCAGCACACCTTGGTTAAGGTAAATGCCGGCCTGACTTTGTTCCCTGTTTGCACTGACTCTTACCTCCTTGCTCAATGCCCATTGCGGTCACTCTAAGGGCTTGGCTACACTTGCAAGTTAGAGCACATTAAAGCAGCCCCGGCACCCTAACCCCTGATGCATCCACACTGGCAAGGCATGTAGAGCGCCCGGACTCTGCGGCTGGAGCGCTCCTGCTACACCTGCACCTCCTTGAGAAGCACAACGCTTGCTGCGCCCCGGCTGGAGAGCTGTGGTGCCAGTGCGGATGCCCTGGTCTATTAATGTGCTCTGATCGGCCTCCAGAAGTGTCCTACAATGCCTGTTCTAGCCACTCTGGTCATCACTTTGAACTCTACTGCCCTGCCCTCAGGTGGCCAACCATCAGATCCATCCTTTAAATTCTCTGGGAATTTTGAAATCCCCTTCCTGTTTGCTCAGCAAGGCGTGGAGTGCTCTCAGCTCATCTTTCCAGGTGACCATGACTCCACGTGCCAGGTGATCCCCAGTATGGAGCAATGGCGAGGAGTTGGACCTCATCAGTGTTTGGGGGGATGAAGCTGTCCAGTCCCAGCTCGCACCAGCCATAGGAATTATGATACCTTCAGGCAGATATCAAGGAACATGATGGAAAAGGGCCATGACCAGGACACACTGCAGTGCAGTGTTAAAGTGAAGGAGCTGCGGGATGCCTACCACAAAGAGGGGGAGGCAAATTGCCACTCTGGTGCTGCCCCCGCAACCTGCCGTTTCTACAAAGAGCTGGATGCAATACTTGGAGACCCCACCTCCACTCCAAAGACCACCATGGACACTTCAAAGCCCAGTTCAACAAGGCAGGAGGAGGAAAGCAGGAGCGAGAGTGATGAGGAGGAGGGGGACAGCCCGGCATCCCTAGATGCATGCAGCCAGGAGCTGTTCTCCAGCTAGGAGGAAGGTAGCCAGTCACAGCAGACAGTGCATGGGGAAGAACAAACATCAGAGGAGGTGCCCGGTAAGCGGCTTTTATTTTGGGAAGGAAGTTGTTGGGTGCTGGCTCTTGGGGCGAGGAGGGTTAGGGCTGCATGCATGCCTGCATGCGGAATAGGGCATTGATGTGCTCTCTCATATCACGGTAATCGGCTTCAGTGATCTCTTCAAAGGTCTCATGCAGAAGCTGGGCAATCCGCTTGCACACATTCCTTGGCAGAGCTACTGTGCTCCTTGTCCCAGTAAGGCTAACATGGCTGTGCCAGTGTGCCGTGACAGGCGGGGGGACCGTTGCTGCACACAGGCAAGCTGCATATGGGCCAGGGTGGAAGCCACATTGTAGTAGAAGACCCTCCCGTGCTTCCCAGGTCACCCTCAGCAGCAAGATATCTTCGAGGACGAACTCATCCTGTGGAAAATGTGGGGACAGTGTTCAGTATAGGTGCCCCTGAAGCTGTTGGCTCTCCCTGAGGCACAGAAACCCAGAGGACAGTACAGCCATGAAACAATCAGTCCCCCTTGCCCCTGTCCTTACTCACTATTTTGGGGCTCCTGTGGGTTATGTGCACTTGCTCTGGGATGGGCAATATCTGCTATTGTGTACAGAGTACTTGTCTTTAAGTACGGCCAAATCATTGCTCTATCTGGTGTGAACAATGCTGCCTCTGTTAAGTGTTGCATTTTGGCTTTACAGATGCAACCTTGAGATCCCAGCCATCCTTGTTATCAACGACCGAAAGATTCCAAAGAATCAAGAAGCGTCCATGAAGAAGCAAAGAGGACATGCTGCATGAAGTCCCTTAATGAAAATCGAAAAATTTAGGAGTGGCGGGAGAGTGAAAGGAGGGTTCATCAGCAGAATGCGGATTGCTGGCACCAAAGCACGGAGCCGTTGCTAAGCATCTTGGAGTGCCAAGCGGACTCAATACAGGCACTCGTAGCAATGCAGGCGGAGAACATGAAACAATGGGTGTTACCATACACACTGTAAGGAGAGTGATCAGGTAAGGTGAGCTATTACCAGCAGGAGAGCGGAGGGGGGGAGGGGGGGAGCCTTCTGTAGTGATAATCAGGGTGGGCCATTTCCAGCAGTTGACAAGAACGTCTGAGGAACAGTGTGGGGTGGGGGGGAATAAACAAGGGGAAATAGTTTTACTTTGTGTAATGCCCCATCCACTCCCAGTCTCTATTCAAGCCTAAATTAATTGTGTCCAGTTTGCAAATTAATTCCAATTCAGCAGTCTCTCATTGGAGTCTGTTTTTGAAGTTTTTTTGTTGAAGAATTGCAATAGTGCAATCTCCGCACTGTATTTTCCACTGAATGCATCTGATGAAGTGAGCTGTAGCTCATGAAAGCTTATGCTCAAATAAATTGGTTAGTCTCTAAGGTGCCACAAGTACTCCTTTTCTTTTTGTGAATACAGACTAACACAGCTACTACTCTGAAAAGTATCAAAAGCATTACTTAAGTCAAGATATACCACGTCTACTGCTTCCCCCATGCATAAAGCTTGTTACCCTGTCAAAGAAAGCTGTTAGGTTGGTTTGACATGATTTATTCTTGACAAATCCATCCATGTTACTTATCACCTTGTTATCTTCTAGGTGCTTGAAAACTGATTTCTTAATTATTTGCTCCATTATCCTTCCGGATGCTGAAGTTAAACTGACTCGTCTGTAATTCCCCGGATTGTTCTTATTTCCCTTTTTATAAATGGGCATCATCTTTGCCCTTTTCCAGTCCTCTGGAATCTCTACCATATTCCATGACTTTTCGAAGATAATCACTAGTGGCTCATGTACTTCCTCAGTCAGCTCCTTGAGTATTCTAGGATGTATTTCATCAGGCCCTGGTGACTTGAAGACATCTAACTTGTCTAAGTAATTTTTGTTCTTTGTTCTTTCCCTATTTTAGCCTCTTATCCTACCTCATTTTCACTGGCTATGTTAGACATGCGATTGCTACTAACCTTTTTGGTGAAAACTGAAATAAAAAAGTCATTTAACACTTTTTCCATTTCCACATTTTCTGTTGTTGTTTTTCTCTCCTCATTGAGTAACAGGCCTTCTCTGTCCTTGGTCTTCTTGCTTCTCATGTATTTGTAGAATGTTTTCTTGTTATCCTTTTGTCTCTAACTAGTTTAATCTCGTTTTGTGCCTTGGCTTTTCTAATTTTGTCCCTACATACTGGTGTTATTTGTTTATATTCATCCCTTGAATTTGACCTATTTTCCACTTTTTGCAGGACTCTTTTGCGTTTCAGCTTGTTGAAGATCTCCTGATTAGGCCAGGGTGGTGTCTTGCCAGACTTCCTATCTTTCCTACACAGTGGGATAGTTTGCTCTCGTGCCCTTCATAATGTCTCCTTGAAAAACTGCCAGCTTCCTTGAACTGTTTTTCCCCTTAGAATTGCTTCCCCTGGGATCCTAGGTGGTATCTTAGGTGGTAACTCATCTAAGTTTTGTTTTTGTTTTTTAACCTAGAAGAGTAACTAGCAGTTTGTGGTCAGTTTCCACATGAAATGTTATGCCCACTAGAAACTCTGAAATGTTTCCAAGCCCATGTAGTTCTTTTTCTATTTATGTATAGCACTGCTCCATATTGGGGAGTGTCTATGAGACATATGCTACTGGGATCCTCAGTGAAGCTGATTGTTCCTGGAGGAGGACTGCTCCTATCCATAGGACAAGGCATGAGTTGAAGCTGTGATGGTTTTATTTGGCTTATATAGGACCAAACCTGGTGGAGTCTTTGGGTCTTATTTTATTTCTCTGAACACCTGACTCTGTTTAATTCCCCAAAACCAGAAATTTGTGGAGTCCGAAGATCTTGTAATAGCTTTCACTTCTCTTCTAGGTGAGCTAGGAATTTTCCCTGGTGTATGACCATGCCCGCAAACTGACATAATTCACTGGCATTGTGAGGCTCCTTCATCTGAGTATTTGCTTGCACTTTCTCATATGGTCTGACCCCTACTTCATCAATGATCTGAACAAAAACTTGATTCTGTCTTTTGAGAGTTCAGACTTGTCCTTAAATGTTAGGCCTGCTTTCTTCAGTCTTTTTCCAGAACTGCAAAGAGACATTGGTCATGTTGGATTTGAGTTGACCTGCAGATAAGGATATCATTCATTTGGCAGAGAACCTTTCCAGGCCCTCCAAAAGTTATGACATTTTCCTCTGGAAGTATTCAGGAGCCCATGATATGCCAAATACTAGCCTAATTAAACTAAACCTTCAAAAAGATGTGATGAAGGTCATTAGTGGTGCGGATTCTGCAGCAAGTGATATCTGCCAAAACCCACACAGGGCATCTAATTTTGAGAAGATGTTTGTTTCACTAGGTTGTGCAAGGTTGTGTTCAACACATGGGAATTCAAGTTCCATGCCACAGATATCTCATTGAGCTCGGTAAGGATTACACAGATCCAAACCTAGTCATTTGATTTTTGGACCAATACTATGCCTGCACATCATTCAGATGGGGTATCTATTCTGGAAAGGACATCCATCTGCTCATCTTCTCCGCCTGTTCTGCTGCTAGTTTTGTGCAGCTTTTTGGCTATTCTGGCTGGACTGGAGAGCTTGCTTGCCTGTTTTCCTTTCCCCCTTTTTCACTTTCTGCAGGGAGAAGGAAAACAGACTTTATGTTCTGTGATCTGTGGGATCTTTATTTGATCCCATTCTGACATCATGTGGAGAGTACAAAGACCCAGAATACCAAAACTGACTTTACCTCCTGTTTACACACACTTTTGTTCTTGCTCTATGCCCCCTAGTGGTCACTTTAACTCTTCATAACTAATACCAAAGAATCCATCGGTAATTTGGTATCTTGACATTTGCATACATTTTTTTGGCAGTGGTAGAATGAGGTAATGCTAAGTTTAGGTAGTTGGTGGAAGTCACAGGGGCTGTTAGTTAGTAATGAAGATTATATGACAGTGAGGAATACTTTAGGCCCCTTAATTGTAAATTTCTAGACATTCTTACTGCTGGATTTTTTAAAAACAGTAGAACCAAGGTTCCCAAACTGTAGGCCATGGATAATTGGCAGAAAGAGTCCATGGAGCTCTCTTTTGGCAGGGCACAACAGTGCTGACTTGTCCTCCTTATTTCCAATTTTGCTACAAGATACATACAAATACATTAAATACTTTCTGGGTATGACTGTCCATGCTGGCCATCACTGGTTGCCACATGAGTGTTATGCAATTGAAAATGGGAAGTGGAGGGGTTCATCGGATCACAAATAAGGGAAAGGATGCCCATGATATAGTCTTTCTATTATAATGTGGTGCGCACTAGAAACGTGTTTGGGAACATTTTATGTAAAGAAAGTTATGTTGTTTATGGACTCTACCGATGCACAATTTCAGCCTGAACGCATTTTTAACCAAGTTTTTGTTTTGCAAATTCTATTGTATGTAAAGGTCAATAAGCAAAGCATTGATCTAAAACATGTCAAAAACAGATGTTTGAATTAGTGGAGAATTCATTTTCTGTATATGTCTAATTTCTTAAGTCATGACAAATTCCCTCTCAATGGAGAGACAAGGTGGTTGAGGTCCTCTCAATGGACACATTTATACTGAGATCTAATTTAGAACCATCCACAACTCTGAATTAAATGTATTCATAATTAAGGCTACATTTAATCACGGGTATTCATAGTATAAGTCATGGACAGGTCACGGGCAATACACAAAAATTCATGGTCCTGTGACCTGTCCATGACTTATACTATGAATACCCCTGACTAAATCTTAAGGGGGTTGCTGCTGGAGCGTGCCGGGGCCACTGTCAAGGGTGGAGGGCATCTGGAAGGGCCACTGCTTGGGTGGAAGCCGGGGGGCCGCTGCTGGAGGGGGGCATCCCTAGGGGCTGCTGCTGGGGGGGGCAGGGGCCGTGGCAGTGGCTGCACCGTCGGCAGTGGCTGCACCAGCTGCCTGGGGACTGCCACCGGCAGCAGCTGCACCGGCCACCCCAGTAACAGCCGGTGCGGCTGGCCCCAGGGCCACTGCAGCACTGGCTGGTGTGGCTGGCTGCAGGGCTTCCGGAGCAGCTGGCTGCAGAACTGCTCCAGCAGCGGCCGGTGTGGCTGTCCCCCGGGACCCAGAGCCAGCTGCTTGGGCAGCCCTAGGGTCAGCCATACTGGCCTCCGCAGAAGTCACAGAGGTCATGGAAAGTCATGGAATCTGTGACTTCCACGACCTCGCTGACACACATGGAGCCCTATCCATAATATATAAAGCAGTTTGCTTCTACATTTCCATTTCATGGTGGCTTCATAAACATGCACTTTACTCTTTAAAAAATCAGTACAATAAAATAAAATATCATCAGTACACAGAATACTAGAGTGAGCACATTTACATAGTCAGCTAAACCTGAGTTTTACTGTTACTGCCTCTTATAATGTTTTTTTGGAAAGTACTTTGCATGAGAGAGCTATAAAACAGTATAATTCAGAATTATCCATTTGTAAGTCAGTCAATGGCCTTTTACAGACCACAAGCCAACCTGCAGTCATCTTAGGCATTTTACCACCTATGGAAGATACTCCATTAAAAATAATACATTCAACTTCATTTTACCTGAAATGCTGCCATTACTTTGTTCTATGACCACCAGTTGTGAGGCTTCGTATGACATGACATTTGCAGTGATGGATGACAGCATAGCATAGTGCATGTTATATATAAAATGTATAGTATTTATATGTAGTAAGTGCTTTTAATTGGACAAACCAGCATGCTAATCTTTTATTTCTTATACTTTAAAAGAATCATGTTCTTTTGCTGTTCTTAAGAAAATGTCAGTTTCATAAATAGAAAACTTCTGTTTAGCTGAGAGACACATGAATAGTAAATTATTCCATCCGTTTATTATTCTGGGTGAAAATAAAATGATTCTATCAACATTTGGTAGAAATGCATTTATTATTTGAGACTGATTAATAGCAAATAGCTGTTAAAATGCCTGTTCCATCGCCCAAAATAGGACTTCTTTGTTGTGCGTGCTTCAACTTCAAAGTAATTGTCCCTCTAGCAATTCCCTTTAATCAGACACCTCCACAAGCTCAGAAATGACTAATATTCTCTCTGAATCTCCCCGCCCCATCACTGAATATTAGACTTTTAGGCCCAGATCCTTCCATTTGGAGTTAGGTGCCTAATATCGCTTAGGGTCTGGGCCATAGGGTCCAATCAACTTAACCCGTTCAAAGTGCTGAAGGACAAAAGTGTGTTGTGATCAATAATACAGAGAGGGGGAAATGCAGACTGCATCTGACTGTTTCCAGGAAAAGCATGAGTATTCTTCAAGGGTAGCTCCAAGCAAAAGCACATTAGATAATCCAGCCCACAGGAAACAAAATCATGAATCACTATTTGTGTGAGGTCCACATTGGAGAGAGAGGTTTTTAGGCTTGGTGCAAACTGAAAATGGCCAAAGGCATTTGGATACACTGATTGCACCTGAAAGTTAGAGAACATCAATGAATTCAGTAAAACAGTTAGGTTGCAAATCACCAAGACTAGAAGAAGCAGGCAAATTCCCTCAATAGAGGGAGCAGTAACAGCCCCTACCTGTTCTTCCAGAAGTTCTCCCTACTGAGCAGAGTCTCTTTCACCTTTACTTGAATTGAGCTTTAGCTCATTAGCATTCATCCAAGATACTCTCTCCCCTAGGCACTGGAAAAACAAGGAGACTGTTTCACTCATGTTTGAGGTAAATGAAACACTGGACTGTCATAGCCCTGCCACTGATTTTGCAGCCAAAAAATGGCTCAATCTACTACATGCATGCATGTTAAATCAAGTGGATGACAAGATGGAACTCTGTGGGGCCAACAAGGGGGAACACTTGGAGAGTCTGAAAAGTTCTCCATTACCACCTTCCATCCGCTCCCAAAGGAATGAGGTAAGTAACTAGAGCTGGTCAGAATATTTTTCCTTGCAAAAAAATTTCAATTTTTTTAGCAAAAAATAATTTAAAAAACAGATAAATTTGACTAATAAAAGCTGCGGTGCCTCAAGGAGTTTTTAGTTTAAGTGCCTCAAATCACCCTTCTCTATAGTTTGGCTCCCCACCCACCATACATCTCCAATGACACCTTATAGCCCTGCTGAGCTGCCACAGTGCATCATGGGAGATGTAGTCTGGGTTATGGGCACCGTGGAGAAATTCAGTGTGGGCTAATACATTAATAAAGTTATGAATTTAATAGTTCTGGGCAAAGTATTCTTCCTATGTTTTCTTTTGATTAAAAATTAGCCAGCTTTTGATTTACTGAACATTCACAAAATTAGAGCAATTTTAAGAAATATCAGAAATTATCCACATAATATCTTCCACCATCTGGATATTTGCTAAATAACTAAAAAAACTTTCTACATTCGGTAATTCTTATTTGTAATTGTTTTATATATATATATATATATATATATATATATATATATATAAAGGAGGAGACTGACTGAGGGGGAATTCATAGTGATATGCCTCCAAAGCAACAACAGCTAACCCAGAGTTTCTCAGCTCAGGAAGTAGTGAGGAGGTGCTAGCTGGGTCACATCCAAAGTTTAGAAAAGCAAAACAAAAAGGCAGCAAAATCAGGAGGGAGCTGAAGAAAGGGCTGGTCTTGTGGTGCTCACTGGGAAGTGATTCAGGATATCTAGGTTCAATTCAGCACTTGACCTGTGACAGAATGGTCCAGAATGCCATTCCAGTACTTCTCTGGGGAGCTGAAACAGTGTTCTGATACTTCTGTGAGTCTGGAGCCAGGTGGCTCTCTCCCTCCTTGGCTACAGGCCATTGTCTGAGCCAACAGGCGTTAGTGCCAGGCCCAAGCAGGGGAGTGTTTGGTAGCAGGTCAGCACAAAGGGAGCTGTGGATGCTGCAGCCAGGCAGGGCTCGGAAGCATGGGTGCCAGAGCCACCATGAGCCTGAGTCAGAACTGGAGCTGCAAGAAGGCAGCCAGGGAGCAGGGCCACCTGGATGACAGAGCCCCCCTGCAGGAACCAGGAGGTGGGCAAATGTAGTGGGCAGGTGGGAATAGGATGAATTCTGCAGGGAGTGACCCCCTACTCCCTGGGGCCTCCCCCAGTTTCCTGACTACTCCTATCTTCCTTCCACCTCCCCCCCCTCCCCACTACTTCACTGTTCCCCTCTCA
Organism: Natator depressus; assembly: GCF_965152275.1. Lineage (NCBI taxonomy): Eukaryota > Metazoa > Chordata > Testudines > Cheloniidae > Natator > Natator depressus. The sequence continues at coordinate 122,191,014 of NC_134235.1, read as the reverse complement.
TCCCTCTGGGGGGCCCCCACTGTGCTGGATTCTAGCACTTTCTTTTTAAGGACTCAAGCAAAATTTTAGGTTAAATATTTGGCTCTGTCATGGATTTCCTGTGAGACCTTATGTAAGTCACTTCATTTCTCTGTGCCTCAGTTCCCCACTTGTAAAATGGAGATTATAATCCCTCCTTTGTCTCTCATTCAGATTTCAAGCTTTTCAGGGCAGCGACTGTTTCTAACTGTGAACATGTACAGTGCCTAGCATGGTGGGCACCCCGATCTCAGGACCAGTAGGTGCTACTGTAATATAAATAATAATACTCTCCTCCTTCCTTTGCCCTTCAAGTTGCTTCCCTCTTCCCATGCTCAGTCCATTTATTTAAAAATGGAATTGTAACATGGTGGCTTGCTCCAGATGCTGGAGATTGTGGGGATAGGCCAGCCCCGATTACAGGATGACTCACACCTATGTTGGATCAGGTGATTTACGGATTAAAAGAACAAGAAGTTGCACTGAAGTCGGGAATCCCAGGAACTTGCAGTTAGGTCTGTGGACACTGCAGGGGGCAAGAAGGCTTATGCAGGGCCCTGAATTAACAGGAATAAAAGCTGAAGATGCAGGAGAGTGGGAGAAATCTCTTCAGGCAGGTAGGTCTGGTAGAGACTGTAAAGATCAGCTCAGATGAAGCCTAAACATTTGTGTTTTGTGTTATTTTGGGTTAATCAGGAAAGACACACTGAATTGCTTGGGGTCTAGAGAACCAGTATCTTTCACAGGATTAAATAAATGGAACCCCTTGTGGGAATTGTTTGAACCACCTTTGAACTGTGAGTTCTTAAATGGCTCTAAAGTGGGGGAAACAGAGGCAGGGCAGAATGACCTGCAATCACAAGGGCATGCTGAGTACGTGGCTGTCTAGTATTACAGGGACCTTAGTATAAAGTGTGACTCATATATACTCTCATATTTCACATTTCAGAAGCAGCTTTTCTCTGGCCTGCTCCTGGTTGAAGTATTCCACTATGCAGCACAGTTTCACATTAACAGGAATTGTAGCCAACATTTCCTTTCTCAAAAAAGGTCTGTTTCTAGTGAGGTGGAAGGGGATACCTTAGGTTTGACTCCAATTACATGATCCCACCAAGGAAACACTTTTTTTTGGTTCCTGTCTGTAAACAGTTTATGTCAAACCTGGGTAAGGGAAAAGAGAATTTAGGTTGCATGTACGATACCAAGCTCCTCTTATATCAAAATACATCTCTTCTCTCCCTATCATAGCAAGATCTGTCTACGTTTTAGGAATCAATGTCTCTCCCATGGGAGAATCACACATTTAAATTCTTAGGGAGACAATGTGAAACAGAGACTTAGGAGACAGCAACAAAGATTTTCAAAGATGAAAAATAAATAGTAATGGAGCCTAAATCTATACAGGGCATTTTAGGTTAGATGTGAAACATCTGAGACTTTTGGTGGGGGAGAGAGTGAGGGGGACTATGTGTGTGTAAATACACATATCAGAGAGATCTTAAATTGTGATCAAGAATAATGTCTGTGTCCAGTCAGAAGCCACAGTAAATGATGTAGAGTGGTCACTATTAAATGTTAAGTATTTACTCACAGTTGCAAACAAAGTTATATTTCAAAATAGAAAATACTGCAGTCATGATCTAGTCCAAGTAAAATATAGTGAAATGTAACAGTGGTATCTTAGATTGAGATGAAATGCAAGTGATTGTGTAATATTTTTAAGTATTTTCATACATAGGTGGTTTTAAAAGTATAAAAAGCTGGCTCATGTCATTTTCAGCTATATTCTATCTTTTAAAGTATATTTTTGGGAAATTTGGGGGGTCTATTGTTGAGATAGCTTATGAAATAAGCTCCCCCTTAAATATTTAGAAATAATGGGTGAAATCCTGGTCCAACAGGAGTCAATGGGAGTTTTGCCATTGAATTCAATGGAGCCAGAATTTCATCCCATATTTTTTGTGTGGAATGAAGACTACATCTATGCAGCTCACTTTTACTTAGATGTTAAGCATTTGAATGTTTTGTTCATGTCTTTCTATTTCTATTTATATTATTATTGTCTATAATATACATTAGTTTAACATCTGGTTATACACAACAAAAGACTCTCGAGAATAATTATGGTGCACCGGGAAAATTCTGAACATGCTAGTAAGTCCAGAGTTGACATCAGAGCCAGTCTGAACTTTAAAAACAAGCTGGATATGGTATCTTAGATATCTCTATTCCAAAATGGCTGGTTCCAAACTAAAACACATAGCAGTTATAAGTCATTACAAATGTAATCAAGGGCAAGATACATTTTATTCTAGCCTGAGATGAAAGCTCAGGATGACTGCATTAAGTTTTGCATTTGATTTTGAACACATCCCCCCGATACGAAAATACAAAATAATGTCATGGTAGAAATAGCCAGTTAGACACACAATAATCCCTTAAAGGTAAGCATGACAACAATAAAGGTTTCTGTCTAACTCCATTGGATCTCTGAAAAACAACAGCATGAGGACTGGCTTCTTCAACCCAGAGGTAAATTTCCCACAAGGGCTCAGTTACTGAAACTTAACCAAATACCAGATTTACAAAGACTAAAGGAACAAAATGCGCACTATGACAGACACACCAATATGGACAGCTAGTCCAGTATTTTCCAAATGGTGGCTCGTGGGAAGATTGTAGATGGGTCATATGCCTGGTGTAGAAAAGCGGTGCCGAGGAATGAGGAGGTGGGAAAGCCAGGCCATCCCACACTTCCCCCACTGCAGCGTTTTCAGGTCGCAGTGCCATGCACTCAAATTGTCCTGGCTGCCTCCCCGTCATGAAAGGCAGCCAGCTGGGCCAAACCTAAGTGGCATTGCAACCCTGTGTGCCAGGTTGCAATGCCCAGAGCAGGGAACTGGGCTCAGTCCCATGAGAGGAGCTGTCACTGTGAGGTGAGTGCAGCTTGTGGTGCATCACCCACCTCCTAGGGCTTCCCTGGCTGGGATTAGGGTTGTTGTGCCAGGGCAGAGGGTGCTCCTGCATGTGGTGGGTGCCCTCGGTGAGGTGAGGAAGTCAAAGAGAAGGAATCTGTAAATTACTATATTAACCCCTCCCCCAAGATGGCTCAGCTACTCTACATTAAGAATAGGAGAGTTGAGCCCAGTCTCACTTCCCACTTTCCACTGCCCACCTGCTTTGGGGAGGGAGTAAGTAGGGTATCTGTATGTAGTGCCATTTACCTTTATGGATCTGGACCCAAAATAGGGGGCTTAAGGGGGTTTCTTACACCCTTCCACAGATCCATACTCTATATTACAATCTAGCCCTTTAGTACTCATTTTGATACAGATTTTTGTTATTGATGTTTAATATTTTTAGTAGAGGTCGCAAAATTGAGATTTACTAAATACAGATTTCATTTTCGGTACTTTTATAAAGAAGTCCTCTACATTTTGTTGCACATTTTCTATCATGCCCAAATTTATACCTTACAGCTGAGTGCACCTTCAATCTTTGACCTTTAATTTTCCCAGAATATTATGGTCTGATTAATAACAAAGTGTGATTTGCCCTACAATGTGACTGTGTTTGCATGTCAATCATTTCCATATCTAATGTGCACTGTTTCCAATTTACAAGATGTTAATTTACTTATTAGCAGCCCTACAAACCCAAGCTGGACTCAAGTTAAACTGGGTGCTTTGGAGAGTTGAAATTAAACATTTGTTAGTCAGAACTGCCAATGTGTTGAGCCTGAAACTTGTCACAGGAAAGGGTCAGTTTCCACAAATGTCCCGTTTCAAAAAGTTATTTAAAAAAAATGAAATGGTCAGAATAGGATGTCTTGACATTTTCTAAACAAAATGTTCCAATTTTTGGGTTGAAGTGGCTGTTCATTTAGCAATTTAAATCAATTCATAGTGTGTGTGTGTGTATATACATAAAAACTCCACTATGGTCAACCAAAATTAAAATTTTGGTTGACCATAGCGGAATTTTTTTACAGAGTCTTCATCTGCAACAATTTTTGTGATTTTGACTTTTTGTCCCATTGCGAGATGGGAAAAATTCTTAAAATTCTCATAGGCCAGGAAAGCCATTCCTTATCCAGCTCTAGTTCTTTCCAACTCATTCATCATCATTAGTAGAACTGGAAGAAATTTTTCAACCAAATTTCTCCCCCATCTCACCTACTGAAAAATGCAGTTTTAGGTCAACTGAAACATTTCATGAATTCACATTAAATTTGTTGAATTGTTTCAGTAAAAAAACAAACAAAAAAACCCTAAAAATAAAATATCAAAACGTTTCAGTTTGACATTTTCTAAAGGAAGTGTTTCAATTTTTTTATTTAAAATAACTATTAATGTCAACAATTAAAACACTTTTAAAAGCTTGAAAATGAAACAAAATGTTTCATTTCAGGTCAAATGAAACATTTTTATTCTACTCTTTGGTTCATTCTGATAATTTTTTGGTTGGATCAACCCAAAACTATATTTTTTAAAAATCAGAATAGATAGAATAGGCAAATAGATGTTGTAAGCAATAGTGAAGGATCAGTGAGAATTTGGGGATCATTTGTGAGACATAACAAATTTTCTCTGAGCTGTGACTGGTGAACTCCTCTTTGTATAATGATGATAACTGGACACCATACCAATTGTAGGTCTTGATAGATTGTTCTTATCAATGACTTCCTTTCAATGTTGGGAATTTTGTGCTCACTGGGGTGTGTTAGTTTGCAATGTATTTAAATCAAGTTTGATCTAGGCTAAGATATACATACTTTCCCAATATATTTAGTACAACCTCTGAACAATTTACCTGCACTAATCTAGCAGGTAATCGCTGCTATGGATCACTACTTTGGTTGTACACATGCGGGCAAATCATGAAGAGTTTTACTCAGTCCTTCTGTTTATGGTCAATCATGGCAAATCAATGGGAGTTTTGCCTGAATTAGAACTGAACAAAAACTCAACAAGCACTTCAAAATTTGTTCCATAAAGAAAATAAGATATATTCATAGAAGGAATGCTTTAAAAATATAGATGGCAAAGAGAATGGAAGACAGATATAAGAACAAATTGGAAGTCTGTTGCAATAAAATGTACTGTAACATGTATGAGTGTTAAAAAACCAGGAATTAGGAGGTCAACATAATGGATCTCTTAAATTACCGCAGTCTGAAGGTAGACTACAGAGGTCAGCTGTTGACTGATTCAGTGGAATTGAACGTACTGATGAGATATTTTTTTCAGGAAAGCAAAAAGCAGGAAAGTTAAGTACAAGTAAGAAAAAGAACATGTAACTATGAGGTGAAATATAGTGTGACAAAAACTATCTGCCAAAAATTCTTGGTGATTTTCAGATCAACTTACTATGTAACAAAGTGCATGATTGCTGATCTAACTGGTCACACAAGTTTGTTCAACAGCATAGGTGCATTTTTATTACTCATGTCATGTCTGTGTCCTTTGGCAATTTGGCTTTTATTTAAAATGCATGAAGTCATGAACCCAAAAATGCTGTTTGAACCAAATGTCCTTTTGACCATAGATTGTCTGGATATGGAACTTTTGTGGAACTACTCCAATTAATGACAGCTATGGTCTCTCCCTGTACATTTTTTATTTACCATTCATTAGTCCCTGATCCAAATCCTAATGAAATCAGTGGGCTTTGGACCAGATCCTTGATGCTGAAGGAAAGGAGGGTCTGAGGTTTGTTGAGTCAATATATTAGAATGAAAGAGGACTAGTTTTGCTTTTTCATAATGTTGCCTAATCTGGAAGCCATTTGACCAAATTCATCTCTCCTATAACTTGGCAAAACATCCATAGGAGTCCCTGGGATCCTTTATAGAAAAACCCTTTAAAGTTTAATAGACTATTCTAACCTTTCAATATTTTTTTCTTTCACTTATCCTATAGAATTCTATAATTATAAACTTGCTGCAGAATTTTACAGGGTGGTTCCAAAAAGCCACCCAAAGACAGGAACTTTTGTTAAGTTCTGGCAGACTTTTCCATAAAGGGGGACTCCCATGCAATAATTGAATCTTGCCCTTGTCTTCCAATAGGTACTTTAACAAAAACAAACAAACAGACAATCCCAACAATAACAACACAGATTTCTGACAGGAATATTTTGTGATTAAAATGAAACTTAACAGAAACAAAAAGATAGGAAATCAAGTGTAGCTCATACTGGCCCCAATTCCCTCTTCAGGACATCACTTAAGTATGAAGTCAATGGGACTTAAGCATGTATTTAAAGTTAAGCATATGCTTAAATGCTTCCCTGAATCAGGGCCATTTTAGGTTTTTTTTTAAAATGGGGCCTGATACAAATCCCACTGAAGTCAATGGAAAAACTCCACTTGATCAGGCCTGTATTGAACATTGGCACTGAATAGTTTTACTAGGTTGGTTGCAGTCATAAACTATCGATCCAATAATTTCTGAAGATCTTGTCATTTTTAGGGAAGGACACAGGGGAAAAGTTGCCAAATTGCTTCATTACCTCCCCTGTAAATCCTCAATAGGTAAGAAACAAACTAAAGGTCTAGAAAACATGACCTATGAGGGAAGATTGAAAAAAATGGGTTTGTTTAGTCTGGAAAAGAGAAGACTCAGAGGGGACATAATAACAGTTTTCAAGTACATAAAAGGTTGTTACAAGGAGAAGGGAGAAAATTTGTTTTTCTTAACCTATGAGGATAGGACAAGAAGCAATGGGCTTAAATTGCAGCAAGGGAGGTGTAGGTTGGACATTAGAAAAAACTTCCTAACTGTCAGGGTGGTTAATCACTGGAATAAATTGCCTAGGGAGGTTGTGGAATCTCTATCATTGGAGAGTTTTAAGAGCAGGTTAAACAAACACCTGTCTGGGGTGGTCTAGATAATACTTAGTCCTGCCATGACTGTAGGGGACTGGACTAGATGGCCTCTTGAGGTCCCTTCAAATCCAATGATTCTATGATTCTGTGCATCCAAGTGTAACAAGGCAAGAAACAACCACTCACAAGATTTCACTAGCAGTGTTTGAGAGCAGGGAGAGGATGTCTGCTGTGGGAGAGGCGGGAATGTTTGTTCACTGAAGAAACTCAAAGAAATTCTGAAGGATGAAGAACCCATTGCCAACTGATCCTTGAATTTATAGATGTACACACACAAACAAAGCCACAGGCAAAGATAAATATTGTCCTCAGCTGAAAAACAAAATCAAAGATGTTTCTGAAGAGTAGGAGACTATTAATGTTTTCTTTGCTTTTGGTGATAAGCAGACAACTTCCCAATATATCAATCCTGCAAAATACTGAGTACTCTGACCCCAGTCTATCACAGTACTTAAGCCCATGTTTAACTTTTACCATGTGAGTAGTCCCACTGTCTTCAGTGGAACAAATCATATGATTAGACTTCTTTTTGGAGGGCATGGATCAGTGTTCATGTCACGCTCCTCATCAGTACCTAGCCCAAGCCAGGGAAGTTAATGATACAACCAGTGGACCAAATTCAGTGATGAATCCTGGTCACATGCCAGCTGAGGCAAGTTGCACATATGCTAAGAAGAAGAAGAAGACAGCTTTGCTGAATCAAGGATCAAAGCCTAGATGACTAGATTTTGGATAGCAGTAAAACAGTAAACTATCGATATCTGCTTCTTCCTAAAGGTAACATATCAGAACAATACCTCTTCATAGGTAGCCTATCCTACTAATTACATGAATCACATCTTCATAAAATTTCTCTTGAAAATGAATAAGGGAGACATTTCCAATTATATTTTCCTTCTTTGCCCTCTTTGGCTCCCATTATAAGCAGGGAGGATTAATTTGGTTGACCAAACACCCAATCAAATTCTTCTAGTAGATAACTTTGGGTCTGTCTGGTTTTTGGTCCCTTGTTGTGAGGTAAGTAATTCCATTGATCTGTGGAACTAGTAACATGCATTAGAGCTCACCAATATGAATAAGGGTCACAAAATTGTCCTTCTCATAGAGAACACCCATCCTACCATACTGTTGGATAAGTACTTTATTGCAGGTACCCCACTGTTCAGAGTCATGTGACTAATCTCTGGCTCTTTCAGAGTAAGTTAGTTCCTAGTGTGTTTCAGTATCCATTGCATGTTCCAGGGCAGTTATCTTATTGATTTCTGACAACTTCAAATTCATCTTCTCAAAATTCTTAATCAATCAATGATGCTGTCTCCTGTAGTGCATCTCATCATATCTATTTACTTCTTCATTACCCCTAGCAATCACCCCTGATATTTTCTTGCAAAACACAATAAATGTGGTGAATGAACAGTGCTCACTGGCATCGTTTGGATTCTTGATTAACTTTGTCTTAAAAATGAAAAAAAAAAGAGCTTATTATCGTTGTGTAGAAACCTTTAAAATGTGACCCAACTGTAACCAATGCAGCAATATCTGTCAGAGATCCTGAAACAATAGCTCTGAGGAGTAAATATCTCCATTTGCTTCAATGGATGCTAACTCAGATACCACCGATTATTTTTAAAATGTCACTACTGGTAAGTATTTCACAGCTCAAAATACAAAGAAAAGAGAGAACGTATCATATTAAGTTGATCTACCCCAGCATTTCCTAAAGGATGGGGCATCCTGGGGAGTGTGAAGGCCTGGCATGGATGAGTGTGCAGCAGATGTATAAATTAAGATGGGGAGGTCTTTAACAACACATGACAGGGTGTTGGCAATGAGGTTGATTTAATTTTCCTGAAGGGGTCTCAGCTTTCAAAAGTTTGAGAAATATTGGTGTAGACTGCAATAAAGTTATATCAGTGCTGTGATTGAATCCTGCCATAAAACAGCACTGCAATTTCCTGTAGTTAGGTATGAAGATGTTTTAGAGTACTCTGCTGTTATTATTTAGCCACTGAACCTCCAAGAGAATATCTGGGTTAATATATTATTTTGTGTCCAGATGAAACAAAAAATTAAATGCATGTTTCTTTGGGAGATGAAAGCTCATAGAGGCATACGTTTGTCTACAAGACAACACTCTCTTCTGCCCCGAAGAATTTTGATGACACATCCATCAAGACACTTGTCAAAATACTGTTGCTTTGAAAGGTGCTATGAGCCAACAAGTAACTATTTATTTTTCATATAAAACACAACCTTTACAGGAGATGCACACTAACACAGATATTTGTTTAGTGTTCGAAGTGAAAAAGGGCTGAATATAAACCTGTTCCTTGTACAATGAATCATATCTGACACATATTCGTCGTCAGTATTTTATGTGGAGCTGAGAGGCTATCTGGTTTTTCTTCCAAGTCTCAGATGGTTACATCTGTGCTGTTTAAGATGGGAACATGGACCACTGAGTCATTTAATTTTCAAGAGCCCCTTTTTTGCGGGAGGAGGAGGAGATGGTCTGTCTGTCTTTTTTTCAGAATTCAGAGGCTGGAGTACTGCTTGGAAAGATAATATTCCAGTGAATGTTTAGATGGCTCTGAAAAGTGATTATGGACAAAGTCCATTGCTTCACTCACAGCTCCTCTGATGTTTGCCCATTAATATAATCATTGCTAAGCATTTATTGAACAGATATATTTGATCTGTAAACCTTACATTTACTGAATCATGGTGAGTGTTACTGGCATCAAGACAACATGCTGAAAACTAAAGATAAAAGATTTTAAAGCTGCTAGCTATTTGTCATGTTTCCATTTCCCTCCCTCTTCTCCTTCCCATTTCTTTCTCTTTCCCAACTTCTTCTTCTTCTTTGCTGACAAGAAGAATCTGAATACTGGTGCAATGTCAAACGCTGTTAGTAGTAGCATCTATAATAATGAGTAGGTTTTTTAAGCCAATATCAGTTTTAAAGTGGGTGTGTTATATCAGCAGAGTATATCATAATCTATATTGAGGGTCTATATCCATATTGAGGGCTACAGCTACATTGACTAGGGGTGCTGTTAATTATTACAATTTTAATGTTATACATTCCTATCAATAACAACTTCATTTCAATAGGTGAAAAATCTATGTATACCACAGCCTATTAAGACATTCTCCAGACTCTGGAGAGAAGCCACCAGCCCCTCCTATGGCCTAGTTCTTGAAGGAGAAATGGAAAAATAGAAAACTTTTTCATCCTTTTCTGGATTATGACAAGATTTGGACTTGTGGGGTCCAGGGAAGGCAATGTACCTGAACAAATAGAACAGAGAATGGTGCTTGGCCTAGTGGGCTCAGGATGCACTAAGCCATTGGTGGGCTTAGTAAAATTGTGACTGTCTTTGGGCAGGAGAATCTGGGCAGGTCACTTGAATCCATGCTCAGAGACTTCCAGGTCTCATAATTCTGGTCATAATTCTCCTGTGAGTGGCAGATTGGGAGGGCCAACGGTGAGTGGGTGCGTTCCTCTCATTGTCCTAGTCCATTGCTGTGTGTGTTGAGACTACATTTAGTCTCTCACCTGGGCCATAAGTAGCAGCCAAGAAGCCAAGAGAAGACAGGCTTATGTTCATGGAAAAGGTGATGCAGGTACTCTGGAAACCACAGAGGTCTTTGGGAAGTGGATTCCAAAAGGGTGGCAGGGAAATAGAGCTTTGTTTTGGGCTTGGCCCTGTGGAGCAAGTGTGGAACAGGCTGGCAGTGTTTGCTTGCAAAATCTCACCCTGTTCACTGGTGTTGATTTTCCTGGAAAAGGGCTAGGTGAGTTCTGCTGACTCTGAGACAGGTGATTCAGTACAAGAGCGATGGGGGTGTTTCTGTAATGAGAGAGAGTCTAGGGTGTGGGCTGAGCAATCCTGAGATAGCAACCAGGAGAGCAGTCAAGACCGAAGGGAGGCGGAAACTGAAATGTATGTGACAGTTAATTTCTTTCTCAATTTAGTCAGACCCCCAAAAGCATGTGAGTTGTTTACTTTGCACAGTATGTGGGCTTTGTATCACAGCAAGTTTAGAAAGGCACCTGTGGCAGATCTCTTAACAGCGTATAGAGGCAAATAGCATTTAAAATGCTGTCTGAATGGTGATGATATGGTTACTATAAAAATTACTTATAAACTGAATCAATATGTGAATATCTCTTCAATATCTTATAAGGTAACTTTTCTCAATCTATTAGGAAAATAAATATATGGACAATAATGTTTATGAATTGTATATATAAACACAGAGAGTAAGAATATGTCCTCTCTCTATATGTATGTTTATGCATACAACTCACAAATATTACTCTCCTTATCCTATATACATTAGCTTTATTTTACAGTCATGTTGCCGCATTGTCTTTTCCTATCCTTCAAAATATTATATCACATTTGCTTAACCAAGCCTTATCTTTGCATCCATAATTCAGTTTGCTTTTGATAAGCCCATTTAAAAATATTAGCACAGAGCATACTTTAGCACTGGTGTTTGAAGGCTTTAATGCAACTGAAAAAACAGTAGCCTGATAAGGTTTAGAATATAATGTATTTATTTAATCACTTTATGTAAATCCTTCAGCAGTTTTGGCAAAAGGTTATAGCTGTCAGTGACTTATCAGAGAGAAGATTCTCCTTCTAATTCAACAGGAACATGAAACATTTCTCCTGGTTGGCTGGTTTTGGAGGCACAAAACAATTGAAGACTTCTTTATAGTCTAATTCTCTTTTACAAAAGACTCTCCTCATTCATCAAAATGAAATATGCTTCAAATTAATATTAGAACAAGCAGAGAGGACTGATGATCTTGTGGTTATGGCACTATGTTGCAACTCAGGAGACCTTGGGTCAACTCCTGATTCTGCTCTAGACTACTGTGTGATCTTGGGGAAATTCACTGTAGGTAACATTTTCAAAAACACCTCACTGTCTAAGTCCCATTGAAAGTCAATGGAACCTAGATCCCTCATTCAATTAGGCAATTTTGAAAATTGTATCCTTAATTCACCTTGCTGCTGTATCTCATTTCCCCCACCAGTCCTCTGCCTTGGTCATTTAGAGTGTAAGGTCTTTGGGGCATGGATTGTACCTTACTATGTATATGTACAGTGCAGAGCATAAGGGAATTCCAGTCTTGTTTGGGGCCTATATGTGATACATAATAAAATAAATAAAAATAATAATAATTAATACATTTCCTGAGTAAAGACAAACGAGGCTCTTTGAACTGATCTGGGAAAGAATGTATATCTAATTTTATAAACACCTTGATTACTCTAGTAATTGAAATAATCTAGGAAAACTAATATGTACTAACAGTAACATGAAAGAGTTTTGATGCCTTATTTAATTATATGAATAACTTGTGAAAGTTATACAACTGAACTAGACCTCTACTCTACTAAAGATGAGAGATGATGTGGATGATTTATTATTGGTGATCCAAGTTATACAAGGCCCTTCATTTTTGTTTCTTATTTTGTTTAAAATGTCCCAGAAATACATCAGTGTTTAATTGTAATATTTTAAAATGGTGAAAATCAGGGCAAAAAATAACTTCACATGTTCTGGGTAAATATTGGAGGACTGGGGGACAGAAAGAAAGCAATAGGCTACTGATTTGCCATCTCTCCTTCCAGAATGGGGAAATGGGTCTAGGGAGTTCTGGCACTTCTGTTTTTAGGACTCGAGCTCTGATTTACAACATATTCTGTGTGTGTGTGTGCATGCACTTCTACTATATTGCCTTACTTTAGCAGACAGCTGTGCATCATTTACACTTAGAATAACTTATTTTTATCATAAACACATCTACCTAACTTAATGTAGAGCAGAGCAACAAAAGTGATTAAAGGTTTAGAAAACATGACCTATGAGGAAAGTTTGAAAACACTGGTTTTTTTTAGTCTACAGAAAAGAAAACGGGGCTGGGTGGGGGAGTGTAAGAGAACAGTTTTCAAGAACATAAAAGGTTGTTACAAGGAGGAGGGCAAAAAATTGTTCTCCTTAGTCTCTCAGGATAGGACAAGAAGCAAGTGTCTAAATTGCAGCAATAGAGGATTAGGTTGGAAATTACGAATAACTTCCTAACTGTTAGGGTAGCTAATCAGTGGAACAAATTGCCTAACAAGGTTGTGGAATGTCCATCACTGGAGATTTTTAAGAACAGGTTAGACAAACATCTGTCAGGAATCATCTAGTTATTATATAGTCCTGTCTTGAGTGCAGGGGACTGGACTAGAAGATTTCTTAAGGTCCCTTCCAGTCCTAAACTTCTATGATTCTATGATTTTATTAACATAATCAGTATTTTCATGTACTGGAGTGACCCAATATTTGGGTGAAAATTGGTAAAAATTGAATAATAGCTTTTGTAATACCTAGGGATGTTTTGGTAAAGGGCCTTACAAAGGGCCTTACAAACAGAATAGGGGCCTTACAAACAGAATAAGGTCCCATTGATTTGAGTGGTGCACAGGCATATCATAAAAGATATTAACTTCCCAAAAGAGCCCTTACAACCAAACATAGGCCCTGATCCTGGGACTTATTCTGTGCAGGCCGACCCTTGCATTAGCGTGGGGTCTCACTGGGTACACCTACAAGGTGAGCAGCAGCCTGTGACAGTGAGTTTCAGAGCCCGGGTCAACAGACTCAGGGTTGTGGAGCTCAGACTACCACGCTAAAAATAGCTGTGTATACTTTGCGGCACAGGCTGGAGCTCGGACTCTGAAGCCTGGGGAGAAGGGGATGAGCTACAATGGCCGCACAACTATTTTTAGTGTGGTAGCCTGAGCCTCCCAAGGCCAAGTGTGTTGACCCAGGCTCCGAGACTCACTGAATCAAACTGTGTAGACATGCCCATTCACTTCAGTAGGGCTTTGTGTGAGCAGCGGGGTCTACTTATGTGAAACATGTTGCAAGACTGGGGTCTTAGTTCAAGAAAAGATACAAAGGGTGGGTGAAACATACTAACGGGGAAGTATGGGGATAATAGTGATAAGAATATGTGTTTTCATAGGTTAGCTTTGTGAACAATTTGTAGATATGGAAATCCTATATCTCCAATTTGAAATCCTAGCTCATTAAAGTCAATGGCACAACCTCTATTGCCTTCAGTTGGGCCAGCATTTCTCCTGTAGAGTTGTTGTTTTTTTCCTTTCTAGTGTCAAGCTTACAGTTTTTCAGTTATTTTTCACCTACTCCATAACTTTGTTTTTTCTTCCTCTATTTTCAGTGACAACATGGAAAAAGCTAAAGAAAGTGGAGGGGGGAGGTAGCTGGAGGAAAGGATAGTAGTGAGGAAAAAAAGGTAAAAAGAGGAAAAATAAATAATTTAAATGTCCCATGAAAACTTTTTTGAAAAAATAATCAACGAACAGAAAAAATGTTCTTTTTAAAAACCCACAGGATTAAAATGACTTTGAAGATTTTACTTTTTTATGATTATTTTTCCCCCTCACTTTTTGGAACATCTCTGCAATTCATCTCTTTGGTACTAAGAAGGGCTACACATGGATCAGCATCAATGAGAGGAATATAATTGGATGGCAGCACCAGTAGTAATGAACTTTAAGTGCTAGTGATAAAAATAAGTTGTTGTGCACGTCGGATAAAGGTCCTAGCAAAAAATCTCACATAGAAGACTGGGGTCTTGTTATGGGAATAGACTCGGAGGGGCTGAAGATGCTCACTACTTTGCCTACCCAAGGGATTTGCTAGACCTTGCATCTCTTACTAAACCCATATGATTGTTCTCAGAGGGTGAATGTCAGCCACCAAATTCAGAATTCATCTCCCCTGGCACTAGATTCTGTCCCATGCTATCCTCTTTCCCTGTGGGGCACATTTTGTTAGTTTCAGCTTTACCACCTTAATCTTGCTCTTTCCTGGGGGAAAAAAAAGGGTGGATTGAAATCTAGGCACAGATTCATTGCTGTGTCAAGTTTCTGCATGATGAGGCAGAGAAGTGGGGGGGACTGTCAAGGAGCCTGTTATGGCTCCCTGAATATCAGGGCACTTATGCATGCCCTATCCTTGGCATAGGTTTAAGCTGTCCCTAGGCTGCTGTAACCTTAAGTCACCTGGCAATGGTCCCCTTGGGGATGACTGAAAATGTTGGGGGAATTTTTGGTTGGCCATTTCCTGCTGCTTTCTGGCCTTCCTAGCACTGGAGCTGAAGATTCTGGCGCTAGCTATTGCGTATGAGGTCAGTAGATTTGAGACAAGTTCGGTTGGTAGTTTATGGCAACTGGAAGTGGAGATGTGTTCACTGCTCTTCAAAACATGGCTCCCTTCTCCCAACATGCAAGTTCCAGCTTCCTCTGTATCTGCATATATCACTATTGAATAGTGTGCTATGGCTGAGGGTGCTAAAGAATTTTTTCATTATTTCTAATGAAACTGTGTGTAGAGCTGCCAGCCATATTTTCTGTGTTCTATGGAACAAAAACTATATGGTATATTTGGTCTGTCTGTCAATATGGATGCTTAAATGGGTGCCCATTACCATGGGATCTGAATAATTCATGAAGAAAGCTTTCTTCTCATAGCACTTTTGCTTAAAAGATATTCATGTTTATATGTATAATGTATAGAAAAGATTATGTATTTTAAATATATTTTAATGTACATATTGAAGTGCCAATTAAATGTTACTAAAAATATTTAAATTATGTTATAATTAGGTCCACTAATGAAAAGACAACAAAACAAGTGTAATAGTTGGTAATCAAAAGTTTGTTAGTTTTCATTTGACCCCTCTGAAATAAATTATATATGACTGACTTTTTTTGTTTAAATCAGAAGCTTGCATTCCTCTGTTTCTTAAGATGTCCTTCAACAAAGATTTAATTTAGTATTTTTAATGAAGAAGTCCTTGGGGTGGGATTGTTGCTTTATAATCCTTTATTTTGCTTGAAGGAATTGGTGAGGCGTGGTGGGGGGTGGATAAAGAATTATAAAATTACAGTATGAAGCTATTGTAATAGAACTCCCATGCAACATTTTCTGCTTAACAGAGCTTCAAGATAACATTTGCAAAGCAGTAAATTTGCAAACAAATCAGAATATAGAGGGGAAATGTAGAACTGAAGGAGACTCTAAATATCCAAGAGAGAAGCAGATGATCTTTAACATAAAGGAAAATGAGTGTGTACTGTCAAAGGCAATGAGGAATGGAAAATCGAGTATATTTTCTTAGGTTGGCAAGTGCTCATCAGGTGATCAGTTGTATGAGTGAAGTCAGTTTGCAAAAAGGGGCAACTAACATCTGCCTTTGCTTTTAAGTAATTTTTTAAAATTTTAATTCCAACAAAAAATGCAATATTCCAAACCCTCTATATGTGCTCTGCTCTGCAATTTCTCTTCTGGAGACCTTGTTTTCAGTGATGTCTGGTCATTGTCATGTGTGTGCAGAATAATTTCATATCATCCATATGTATCACCAAGGAGACCAGAGAGAGAAACACTGTGAAAACTGAAGGTGTAGTGACTGTTACTGATCTGATATGGCATCTTAGGCCCTATATAATAAAAGGTAACACTGATGCCAGCTGAATATCTATTCACTGGGACTTGGAATATCTTACTTTTTGTCTTTAACTCTTATTATTTCTATACTGAAGTTTTACCAACGCTCACAATTTTATCAAAAATCTGATATTAGGTGTTTTTTCTTAAAGCCATGAGTCCTGTGATTTGTGAGAATCAAATCTGTTTTTAAAGGTATGTTTCTAGGTCTCTTGATTGCATAAAAAAGCTTGAAAACATGACCAGAGTTAATGCTGAAGGTTCAAAAACTGGAAAGCAAAGAAAAAGAACCAAAAATGTATTATTTTAAAAATCTCATAATTTTTATGATATCTTAAGCCCAGAAAAACCCATCTGATGATTTTTGAACACTAGATGTTGATACTTTCACCTTTAATTGACTTCTGTGGGAGTTGAGGGTACAGGCTTTGGACCTATGTCTTTTGCTTGTATATCCTTGTCACTTTGTAATTTATTCAGATTGAAGTGGTCAAGTTTCTGCATACAGAATGTTACAGAAAGGTTCGTTGCTGTTCTGCTTGACATCCTTTGATTTGTCTTGAAAATCTCATTTGAATATTCATTGTAGGGTTATTTAAAAAATAAATTAAGTATTTCTGTTGATCGTTTACATCTTTTTTTTAAATTTACCCAGAGTGCTGTTTTAGTTACCTGTTTTGTAATGAATCCTTGTTGTTGATGTCCTCTTTCATCTATTTTCCTCATTCTCTGTTATTTATTGTGAAAATACTATAAAACAATATTAAAATAATACTATTACATAATTACAAATATTACCTTTAAAAGAAACAGTGGTTACTGCTTTGTATTTCTGGTGTATCAGGTAAATCTAGAACTTTTATTAAACAGATCTAAGCTTGGCTAGTTTTGCTTGGAACACTAAGGCACTGGATTGGGCTAATTGTCTCCCCATTTACCCTCCAGAAGCAGCAGTAAATCTTCTAAGAAGTTAATATAGCCTGAGGTCTGCATCTTCCCCTTTGCTCTGAAGCGAGTAAACCCCTTTTAATCTGGAAAGGAAGGTGTGATTCTAGGAACAGCCGTCAATATGGATGTCCTTGACAATAACCAATGGAACCATAGTGCCTGGGGAGGAGGAGGAGAAGCAGAAGCACAGGGACTCCAGAATGTTCCCTGAGGTTTGTGTGGATGAATGACTCCACTCATTTTGTGGCAGTCTTGGGAGTGACTCTGTCCCCAGATAATATGAGGGAACACTTTGCTAGGATAACATCCTCCTTTCATGGATTTCTCTCAGGAGACAATGAGCTGGCCCTGCATTTGGGACTTCATTCAGAGGAATGGTGCACACTTGTTGACGAAAAGGAAAAACTGTTCCATATAACTTATGGGAAATGTTACATAATAAACAAGTGATGTAGGCACATCAGAAGTTACTGCAATCCTAATTTGCACATGGCTAAAATAATAGTAATTGTATTTGATACAGACTGGAAAACATTTTTTTTTCATGTAGCTGACATCTGCATAGTCATCTGAGAAAGGCTGGATTCTTGGAAGGTAAAGGAGAAGAGCTGGAAAGCATCACAAATTTTAGCTCAGGGCTGAAATGAGTCATTCTGTGTCAGACGTAGTAGATTATTTGATTTAAGATGCTTCTTAACTGCGACAGACTTTAGTAGATGATTTAAGATGGAACATCCTGATAGAGACAAGCAGCAAGTGCTGGCCATAAATACACAGTCTTTCCAAAAACATGAAAGATTGATTGTATCAGTCTCATATACAAACTCAGTGACTCCATTTCCTCACTCTCTCAAAAATAACACAACTCCAAACCATTCTTTGTGATGTTCTTACTCTACACAAAGTTATTAGATGTCAAAAATTATCTTTTACTTAATTTGACCTTTATTTAATGTTATATATAAATATATAATAATTTATATATAAAAAACATAAAACTTTTATAGTGGCTCTGCCAGCATCTCAGGGCCCCAGTGTGAGCTACTAGGATGCACATGATGGCCATGGTTTGGTAAGGTGCTTGCTTAAAATCAGAGCCATCAGTTATTGTTTATAGCATGCTGCCTCTGTTATTATTAAAGTCTGCAGATGTTGGCAGTGTCACTATAAAGGTTTTCAGGACCCTTACGTGTAGCGTTCAGGACTACAAGTGCTTCACTGCAAATTTGCTACTTCTGTCACCCTTTTCCATTGGCTATCTGATCAAGCTGATGAACAGGAAGTGGAAGGGTCAGCCATGCCCCTACATGGCTAAGAGGCACTAAGAAGGCAGGAGTACCTGAACTGGTCTTGAGGAACACAGTAGCACAGAACAAAATCTCCTTTCTGCCTGCCCTGTAAAGGGAATGAGTAGGGGACAGCCTGGAGAAAGATTGAGAAAGGAACCAAGCAAAGAAGATTGGGGATAACTTAATGGAAAGGGATAGGAAGGAACCAAAAAAGGGAACAGGATGGTTTTCAGGGAAGAACCAGAGTGGTGGAGAGAATAGGCTGATGGAAAAAAGAGAGGCCAGGTGCTGAGATGCATAGGTTTGGAGAGACCTTTTGTGTATAGTGGGGCAGACCATAAGTGAGGTCTACTTCAGAGTTGGGTATGAAGGGGAGCACAGCTTAAATTTGTGTTTGGGTATCCATTTGCGTACCACTACACCTCTGAACTAGAATACCATGTTGGCTTAATATTTTAGTTCTGAGTGATCCTTTCGAGTCAGAGTTGAGACTGCTGTTGGGTTAGGGAACAGCTCATTTTTTACTTCGTGCATCCATAAATTTGGCTCCAACTGTGTGAACTGCATGTGCATTCTGTGATATGCAAACACCAGTTAGAATACAGTTCTTTGACTGGGAGTGAAACTCTGAACCTTAAGTGTTAGCAGGGAAGAGAAGAGGAAATAGTTCTATGAAATCTAAGTGGAATCTGTTTGCTTAGAAGATCAATTCATGGAATTCAAAAGAAGAAAACTAAATTACTTATTAGCTAAATAAGACCTGTCTTTTTCTTTCATATAACTGATTGACAACAAATATTGCTATAGCAATAGTTTATACCTTATTTTTTAAAAATCACACCAATTTTGGAAATGCTAAGCACTGGATTAACAAGCTGGGGAGACTGAAAATAGTGTTTTGCTCTCCGTACCCATTTTATTTAAGACTGAGATCATCATTCACTGCAAACAAAGGGCTCAATCCTGCTTCCCTGGAATTTGAGAGCAAAATTCCCACTTACTTGAATGGGAGCAAGATTGCTCTGGGACTCACCTAACTGCCTGCAAACTGATACTTGAATCTCTTCATTGCTTCTCAACATTATCTACCTGGGTAGTACTTTATCACATATAAAAATCCTCCTAATTGGTTGAATTTGTGTGATAGTGATTGCACAGAAAAATATTTAACATATATTAAAATAGAGTGAGATATCCTTTGGACTGACAAAAGCAATAAGCAGGCAGTCTTTATAAAAGGAAAGAAAGATTTCTAATGAAACTGGATGATCTATCTCATAACAGTCATATAAACTCTCTTTAACATTAAACCCACAAAAAATTATGTACGAATATTAAAGAGGATTCCTTTACAGGCTGGACAAGATGTGTTATGTTAATTTCATTTCACTGTCACATTTTATGATAGCAGTTGAAGGGAGAAGTTCATATACCAGGTAGAATAAATGAATACTTCATGGCAGGAAAGCTAATGAAATTTTTGATTCCAAGCTTTGCACAGTATCTTGGTTTGTTTCTGATTTATGGTTCCTTTTCGTTCAGTGCTAAGAAAGAGATACATAATACAGGAAGCTATTACTGTAATTTTGTACTGAGGACTCATCAAGAATGGCAGATGTAATTGTGGCAGAGACCTATCATTGCTAAAATGTTTTGATTTCTTTATACTAGTAGCAGAGATATGAACACGTATTATTATTTCCACTCCAGTTACTATAGGTCTTCCATAATTTTTAACACTTTTCTTACACCCTAGTTCTTTAGGGAAAACATATATTATGGTTCATCAAACTGTGTAGGAATTAGTGCAAGTATATTCTTGGTCTCTTGTTAAAGAATATACAATATGACATGTTACTTGAAATATTCTCCCTCACACATCCTAGTTCCCCAAAGAAGCAAATTTTTATAAAGAACCACCTTATAGAAGGTCTCTTCACGCCAGCAGCTCTGTGATGTCCACTCAGTTCCCTGGCCCTTGACGAAAATATCTCTGAATGTTTTGAAGTAATAGCTTCAAAACCCAATTTTTCAACATACCCATCTTTGATAGCTCCAACACTTTCAAACTCCCAACTCTCTAACACTTGAAACTCACTTTGACCACATCACCTCCTATTTGTTTTCCTCCACTCATCTGTCTGAAGAGTGTTATACAAGACACCCTGGGCCTGATTTTCCTCTTATGCAAATTGTACACAGTGTATTCCTCCTGATTACATCAGTGTACATGACAGAAGGAACAGACCAATTATCTCCTATTTTTGTTTGTTTGTTTAAAGTCTAGTATAAGTGAGCACAGTCCTCCATGTTCATTGTAACAGGTTGTCAGACTGAAGTTAACAAATGGAAGGAATAGGAGAAATCTTTAGCCTTGGAGGGTTGTGAAAATGGCAGGCGCTGGTTCTACTGTGGAGAGGATGTCAAAGCCACTCTTTCGGACACCTGCTGAGAAACACATGGCCATGATGGTTTTTAATAAGGTAGCATAACCTGGTGGCATCTGAAAATACTGTAGATGACTGAAAATTACACTTAAAAGTGCACAGACAGCCAATATACAGCACTAGGTAAATAAAGATGGTGTTATGTCTGATTTAAAATAGGATAAGTAGAGAATATTTGGCCTACCCCAAAGAGCCTCCATGGTTTAATAATGCTGCCTTGGGACTTCTGGTAAATGGTAATGGAGGAAAGTTTCCACAGTGTAATGTAATGTTGCAGGAGTCAGTTCCCTCTCCTGATGATGCTGGCCCTTCATCAGATAGAATCCAACTAGCAGCTCTGACATCTTAGAAGCAGTAACATAAAATGCAGGGGAACAAGTGGGGATTTAACACCCACCTGTGCATTTTCCTGCTTTTAGGCTTTCCGTTGGATCTTTAGCATGACATAAATGTAGCCTTTTAAAAATGGATTTATTGATCTACAAATACTTGCCATTCTCACTCTTTGTCCTTTTAGACTACTTTCAACTTATTATCACACAACACTTATTTTTCATAAAAGTTGTTTGACATGAATTCAACACTCTCATTAAAAACTTCTAAGGAAGGAGATTCTACCACCTCCCTAGGTAACGCATTCCAGTGTTTCACCACCCTCCTAGTGAAAAAGTTTTTCCTAATATCCAACCTAAACCTCCCCCACTGTAACTTGAGACCATTACTCCTTGTTCTGTCATCAGCTACCACTGAGAACAGTCTAGATCCATCCTCTTTGGAACCCCCTTTCAGGTAGTTGAAAGCAGCTATCAAATCCCCCCTCATTCTTCTCTTCCGCAGACTAAACAATTCCAGTTCCCTCAGCCTCTCCTCATAAGTCATGTGTTCCAGTCCCCTAATCATTTTTGTTGCCCTCCGCTGGACTCTTTCCAATTTTTCCACATCTTTCTTGTAGTGTGGGGCCCAAAACTGGACACAGTACTCCAGATGAGGCCTCACCAGTGTCGAATAGAGGGGAACGATCACGTCCCTCGATCTGCTGGCAATGCCCCTACTTATACATCCCAAAATTCCATTGGCCTTCTTGGCAACAATGGCACACTGTTGACTCATATCCAGCTTCTTGTCCACTGTAACCCCTAGGTCCTTTTCTGCAGAACTGCTGCCGAGCCATTTGGTCCCTAGTCTGTAGCGGTGCATTGGATTCTTCCATCCTAAGTGCAGGACTCTGCACTTGTCCTTCCTTGTACTTCCTGCCCTTCTTATCAACGCTCTACAGAACTCTACATCCGCCAGCTTATCCAGCTTTTTTCTCACCACCACTTGTACCCTGTGCTCGGCCATGATGCCAGCCTCAAAGCCTCATTCATTTGTTTCATCTCATTTCCATGCCTTCTGTTATGTTTCTTCCTTCACATGGAAAGTCCTTCCTACTCTGGTCAAGTCACCACCTTCTCTTCAAGATGCTTGTGTGACAGTTCCAGGGTACCCAGGACTGTGAGTCACCTTGCCATTCCGTGCTTCCAGGGTGAGGGAGTCTTGTTTGTGATAACTGGGTGTTAGCTCCCTAACACTATCAGTCTTTCAGCCACACAAGTGCTCTCCTCCAGGCTATGCCAGCCCTGTTTTTGCATTGCAGGTTAACAGGATGTGCATCCCAGTGCCTGAGTCCCCTTTAGGTGTTCCCCTGTGGTATCTAGCCCCTGACTCTGGCTACTATCCGAAACCCCAGCACCTCTGTTACCAAAGACTTTACGCTTTTGTTTTACATTGTTTCCACCACTCTTGTTTCTAAAGAAACCTTTTGTTTCATTATAAGTGCTTTGTGTTACATAGGAGAGAAGGTTTAAAACAATATCATAAAACATGAACTAGGGCCTACGTTTACTAATAGTTAATTTTCCTATGTAAAAAAGTAAGTTCCCCACTCCCCACCCCCTGCCACATATTTCAGTCTATTGCAGAGCTGGCTGGTTTTATGGAACCTGGATTCAATCTTTCATGAAAACATCCCTACTCTGTCAGATGTCTCCTCAATGAATGGGTGCAGAGTGCCACTCTATCTTATACTGAAACAGTCTTTTGTCTTTATTCATAGGCAAGGTGATCCTCTGTCTGATGTAATGTTCCTTTTTTTTTTATCTCCAAGTGTTTTTGATTTTTTGCAGTTGTCTTTGGTGTTTTCTATTGTCTGTGCTCTGATGAGGCAATGGTCGATAATAGAACTTTTCATTACATCACCAGCTAGCCAGGGAGGTATGACAACTCCTTCCTGTATAAATAGGCTATCACTGAGTAATATTATTCCCTGGTGAATCCTTTTAGCCTTAAGGCCACACAGGCATAAATTTTAATATATTTACATTATTGCTTAAATATTACATGTACACTCATCATGCCATTATTACAAACATTGATAAATTGCAGTCTTTTAATAGAGACCTTTCATGTACCCTTTATGGAGAAATACCTTGAAAACAATGTATTTGATGTAGTAAGTTCATGAGGTCTGAGATGAGTTGTTTGTAAACGACAGGGGACCCTTTGCCAAGGTGCTTATATGTCACAGTTTGAACACAGTTCCTTCCAGCCAGCACATGGAGAGGATAGAAACCAAATCAGATCACACCATTATATTTAAAGAATGTGATGAGACTCACGGACTTCAATTGATTTTTGTCTCCCTCAGGTGCAGGAACAGCTGAAAATGCTAATTATTGCTCAAGATTTCAGTCTTACAATATTTTGAACAGAAGTAGTAGTAAATCATTTTTTACCTTGGGGTGGTGTGAGATGGTGAACTTCCTCCACACTGGATGGGGAAGGGTTAACTCCTCACTGTGGGCAGAGGAAGCCACTCCCCCATGCCCCTACTGAGCATGCTCCAGGTGTAGCACCAGTAAAAGAGGAAGCATCCCAGCTCAGTCTGGGCTGATTGCTGGAGAGGAAGGACACTGCTTGCTGGCTCCTGCCCACATCATGGAAGCCAGAGGTGCCAAGACCCAAGCAAACACTCAGCTGACCTGCAGACGCCAGGGAGGTCTGAGCTACAGGGAGTCGCAGTGGCTGAGGAATTCCGAGACCCCAAAGACGCACAGACTGCCACCTCAAGTATCACAGTAGGAAGTAGCTCGGGGGGACTAGCCAATGTCCTGATGATGATAGGCATGTTGTGGATGGTTCCCTGCTAGCCCAGTGGTGGACACACTTGCAACTGACAGGACCCTGGGCTGGGACCCAGTGGAGCAGGGATGGACCGGATTCCCCTACACTATCTACCACCCATCCATCCCAGGTGGTATCCCATACACCCCAACTGGATAGAAGGCCATACAGCCCTGTCCTGCAGGGCATCTCTATTGACTCTCGCCACTAGGCCTTACTGCCCAGCGAACCTGGGGTAACTATTGACTGTGTCTGCCAGGACTTATTGCCTGGTGAACCCGGGGTATCTCTATGGACTCTAGTATCTAGGCCTCACTGCCCTGTGGAGAAGGGTTACCCCTTTCACATAGGTCATGAGACCCTACCACCCTGTTGATCAGGGTGATTACATAGACTCTGGCCATTGGGCCTTCTGGCCCAGTGGATCAGGGAAAGTGTACTGACTTTAGCCCTTAGGTATCGCTGCCTAGAGACAGAGGGCAGCTCGAAGAACAGGGGTGAGCTCACCCTGCACTGGACAAGGTCTCCACATCCCGTCACAGATGATTTTTTTGAGAATAGAATTTCTGTATGTTCCTGATGTGTACAAACCAATGCAGAGACAAATTTCACATCCATCTTGCATTGGGTGCCCATATGTCCCGTTTTGGCCGGAACCGTCCCATTTTTAAGCCCTGTCCCAGGCATCCCAACTTTTTTTGGCAAAATTGGACATTTGTTCTGTTTGCTCTTACCTGCTGATCATCAGTTGGCAGAAACAAACTGGACAAATGCCGAGTTTTGCCAAAAAAAGTGGGGTGCAACCCCTACTGGCACGCAGAGGAACGTGCGGAGGGGGCGAGTGACAACACCAGCCTTGCACAGGAGGGAGGGTTCAGGAGAGTGTCTTGGGCTGGACTGCCCTGTGTGGGATGGTGGCAGGGGGGCTCTGGCCGCCCCGTGTGTTGGGGGGGAGAGGGGAGCCTCATGCTGGCACCACACAGACAGGCTATTGGGGGGCTCAGGCCACCCCGTGCGTGGGAATGAGAGGGGGACCTCAGGCTGGCCCTGTGCAGGACGGCAGCAATGGGGCTTGGGCCAGCCTCGCACAGCAGAGATGGGGACCTTGGGACGGCCTGTGCAGTGTCCCATTTTCACTTTGGAAAAACATGGTCACCCATATTGGCCTGGTTATTTGAGGCTTCCAAGGGAAGTTAAAATCTCCTGATATACAACTCTACTGTTTCAGGGCATAAACTGACTATCTGCTAATGGGGTTATGAAGAACCTTCCACCATCAGGAGATGATTGTGTAATTATCTATGATGGGACTTCTTGCACCTCTGTCCCTAATCACCAATGAGTGGGAACATAGGAATTGCCTATCACATCAAACCAGTGTTCCATCTAACCTCTGTCTTGTGTATGGCAATGATCAGCAGTGCATACTCTAGAAGAGTTCCTCCCTCTTGATCAGATCTCCTTTTCTTAAATCAATAATTCCTGAATTAATAATTTAAAATAACACAATGCTTAGAGCCAAGGGTGATGTACACTTTACACATAAATATAAGTGAGATTTGGTAATATTTGGTACCCCAATAAAATGCTGATTTCCTTGTTCGAGCAACTTTCTACTACAATCAAATTTAATAGTATATTCTTATATTTGTGACCTGAATAATCTGTATGTGCCATTTAACCTTTTTAGATTTGGCTTTGTTTCTCAGAAATAAATGTCTTAAAAAAACAATTACATTTGGTCTCCTGTACATGACAAAAAAGCTAATCTATTAGAAAAGCATTGTGCAAAAACACACCATGTCCATGGTTGATTGTTACTGTTTGTTTAAAGAGCAAAGTGACATGTCTAGTACAAGTGAGCCTGTTCCCCCATGCTCACTGTAACAGGTTGCCAGACTGAGATGTTCACATGTAAGAAAGGTGTTTAGCCCTGCAGGGTTGTGAAAATGGCAGGTGCTGGTCACACAGAGAAGGTGGGGGAGGGCAGACCCATTTACCTCTCAAAAATGTTTTATTTGTAGGGAAACCTTGACATACAAGTAAACTGCCTCTGAAGTCTAACTGTCAAAGCCTCTCTGATGCCTGCTGAATAACCTGCAGCAGTGCTGCTTTTAATGAAACTGTACAGCAGCAGAGGCTGGTGGTGTTTGAAAATAAGTAGATGAAACTGGCATGTATAAGTGCGCTCCAGAGACAATATACAGCAGTCAGTAATGATGATAGATCTAATTCTGAATAGGGTAGGTGGAGCCAGTTGTTCTGGCAAAGAAAGCAGCACTAATTTCTGTTCCAAATGTAAACAATCTTCCACTTATGTGTATGACCAACCTCTAGCCTAAATGATACACCATTTAAAATGATTAATTCAGGAACTACTGATTTAAGAAAAGCAGAGACCTGGATAAGAGAGAGACATTCCTATGAATTATCTGGGAGTTACTAGTATCCTACTGGTCGCTACATGATGGTGGAAAGCCTGTTGAGCATTTTATTTTACTGTTTGCTGGCTCACAATTAGTGGAGAGGTTCTTGAGAAAAACTGATAAATATAAAAGAAGAAGTTTGGTACCGTTTGGCTCTGGCTGTCCCACCAAATTATTCTCACTGGGAGAATTGACTAGCATGCCTGCTACTTGTGTGAATTCATGTAGTTATGCAGAATGGAAGCATTAGAAACAGAAGTACTTTATTGTTCTTCAACATCTTATTAAGTAGTTTAGGTAAGGATTAAGGCAAAATCCTTAACAAGCAAACTAAAGCTTTACACTGTGGAAATAGGTGTTTAACTTTTTAAATGTTTTTGCCTATTTTGAACATGTTTGGATGAAATTGAAGTCAATGCACTTCACTAATTCACAGCTGCTGAGGATCTAGCCCATACATTTTCATAAAAGAAAAGAATGGATGAAAAGGTTCTAATGAGTCATGTAAAAATACGATTATATTCCACTATACTGATCCAAAACATTGGAGCTTAAAGTGTTGTTTCTGTAGTGTTTTAGATCATTATGACTGAATATTATGTGTTTTGTTACTAAGTTAGTATAAACTCTTACCCACCAGTTCAATATCTTTTTCTAGGGCATATTTTCTGATGCTTTCTCCAATCTTGTTGTAATGACTAATGTTAATGAGGATGCCAAGGTGGAAAAGTAAAGCTGACAGGCAAGTTTCATTATGTAGTTACCAGGAGAAAAAAAAAGTGAGTAAACAGAATAAGAATTTAGTGAACAATATTCCTCTTTAAAATTGTCAGGATCAAAAGCCTTGCGTGTGTTCTCACGATCAGAACCAGGCCGACTTATTCCCAACTTCTCTTTCATGTGAGCAATTCTTGGAGGTGTAATGATTTTATTTATTTATTTATTTATTTATTATAATGGGGGAAAAAATCAATATAAAGCTTGATTCTGTTGCACTGATGTTCCATTTCTGTACATAAGTAGTTTGATAAGCTGCTAAAGGTCAAGTTGCAAGTTTCTGAAAACCAGACCCAGTGTAGCACCAAGAATAAAGCAAAAGAGGTGTCTGAGAAATATGAACATATGTGAGGATGCTCAACTGATCTATCTAAAATTGATAAATCTTTTATTGTAAGAAAGTGTTTGCTTTCTCATAGCGCATAATATGAGAATAAAAGAAATAAAAATGGAATCAGTACAGAAAAGCATCCTGAGAGAATTCTCTGAGGAATTTGGAATTTCAGTTTAACCTAGTGAATGAACTCACATTTCCAGAAAGGTTGACCACTTCATGGTAACAGTCAAGTTTCTTCGTCCTCAGGTTCAGAACTCAAGCCGATATTTTAACGCCCAGATGGTGGCTTAAATATCAAAGCCAATTACTAGACCTCAAGGAGAAGTTAACACTGGCTCGGCCAGAATTCATCCAGAGAGAGAAGCACAGGCTGTGGCAGCAATGACATCATCCTCTTATGTGAGATCCCTCCACGATCAGCTAGCTTTACCAGACAGTGCCAGGATCCTCTCTCTTCTCATCCCCTTTCATATATCTAGTACTAGCC
Source organism: Natator depressus (assembly GCF_965152275.1). Taxonomy (NCBI): domain Eukaryota; kingdom Metazoa; phylum Chordata; order Testudines; family Cheloniidae; genus Natator; species Natator depressus. Next base: position 122,162,688 of record NC_134235.1, on the reverse strand, counting down.
TGCCTACTAACCTGCTTCTAGTCTACTAACCGGCTAAGCACAGAGTAATGGCTTACCTCCCCAATGGGGACTCTGCCCAACCTATATGGAAAAGCATAAGCAGATGGGCATAGAGGATGAGATGATCCTTGCAATCTCTCCCTCCCATCCCTTGCCCTTTGTAAACTCAAAGGAGGCAGGCACAATCAAGGTATAATTAATTAGTATTGATTGATTGATCTTAATAATATGGCAGTGATAAATGATCATTGATGGGCAAACTTGAAAAGCTTTACAGGCTGGCTTGATTGAGATGCCATCTGCTCTTTCTCTATAAATATGTAAACATGTGTAGTCTAGAAATAAAGCTAGACATTTCCCATAAATAGGTCTTCTTCCCAGATTCCTATTGTTCCAGGATGAAAAGTATGGTTAGAATAGATTTTATGTATGCCCCCACCTTCATTTCCTGATATGACCAGAAAAGAAACAGGAAATGCAACGGCATACAAATATTTTTTGCCTTCAATACCAAAATGAGTTTGCCTGAACCTCAAAAAGAATTTAGCACATACCTAGTTCGATTTTGGGGCTGAGCTCTGGGGAGGGAAATCTCTCTTATCCAAATCACCTTGTCTATCTCTAATTTATATTCTTTTTATGGTTCTGCTGGCCTGAATGCCTGAATACTAAATTATGGGAAATACTGAGACAAATGTTTTTCATGAACAGTTGGATCTGTAACTGATAGAGAGGATAATGCTATATTGATATAATGCTATTATATCCAATGACAGGAGGTTGTCTAAGATTGGTTCAACTGCATAGCTAGAGCCCATTTTTCTTCCATATTAGAGAGTGCCTCAGGGTGGGGCCATCATATGTGTTGCCTATTTCTTTCTTTGACGGACTAAAACTTTAGCTGCTATTTTTATTGAGAACACCCTTCCCCATCACCGCCACTGATGGATGGATGAAAACAGAAATTGGGTAACTTTCTGTGCAAAGAAAAATGTCAATTGGAGTTTTTAGAGGCTCATTTATATGAATCTGATTGTTTTGTATAGTCTTGTCTTTATGCTGTACTCTCTGAATGCTTTAAAATGTAATCTCATTCTCTGTAATCCTAAAATCAATAAAAAAAGGAAGCAAGGAAGACACGATGGAAAGGGAACAATTTTTCATGTTGGAAATTGGCATGTCATTGTTACATTTGGTGTATTAGAAACAAATTACTTTTGTGTAAAACATATTAACCATCTTTTATTCCATTAATATCTATTAAATAATAAATACAAATAATACTCATTATAGAAGAGCCAGAACTGATGCATCAAACTTACCTCCATCTTGAGTGTATTCACGTTTAAATACCTAGATCTGAACACATACCAAATGTCTTCTTCGGTATCCATCCAGAAGGGGCCTGTTTTCAATAACCAGTTCAGCTGCAAATCATGATGGCAAAAATCTTAAGAAACTAGCTCATCTCTTGTATGCAGAGTTCTTGTAGCCATTTTGGCCCCAAGATATTAGCAAGACAAGGTGGGTGAGGTAATCTTTATTAGACCAACTTCTGTTGGTGAGAGAGGTAAGCTTTAGAGGTCCACAGAGCTCTTCTTCTGGTTTGGGAAAGGTACTAAATATGTCACAGCTAAATAAATAAATCTAAAAACTCATCCCCCATAACCCCCCTGTCCCCTGAAATTTTACATGCTTCCCAAGGTACACAAGCAAGGGAACCAGGTAGACTGTTGTAACAACCAGGCAAGGTACTAACAAACTTCAACAGGACTTTATTTTTAAAGTGGAAACCTCTTTACCAAGCTGCTGATGCTTCACCCTCAGTAGCTCTCACTCCGCCTCCTCAACTCCCCCCCTTCCTGTTTCCTGTCCTTTCAGACTCCCAACACCCAGTGCTCCCAGTTCTAATAATTACAAGCAGCACCTAAATACCACATTCCCTCCTCTTTTAAGAAACTCTCCCAATTAAAATAAACATTGCTGTTCTAACCACAGGAACAAATATGAAACAAGACACTATACTGTTGGCAGAAATATTATACTGAAAACACTGTAGATACTACATAACATAGTCTCTAGTCCAGACAGGTGGTCGTCTGGGTCTCACAGGCCGTTTCTCAAGCGCCGGGTCCAGTGCAATGTCTTGTTGTGTTGATACTACGGTGAAGTCATCCAGTGCAGCCTGGGTGTTGGCATAATCTCCTCTTGGTGCATAGGCAGGTGCAAGATAAGAAGCATTCCATACCTGCCCATCAGAAAGTCGATATGTGTAAGGTCTCTTCTTCTATATGATTTTAAGAGGAGCTGTGAATTTCTGGTCCCCTTTGTGTAAAATTCCAGGTTTTTGTATTCTAACGAAGGAAGCACACTCAAACTTTGGTTCCTTAGCACCCCGCTGCTTGTCTGTGAAAGCCTTATACTTTGCTTGGTTCTGTTCAACTGTTTTTCTCAGTCCTTTCCTGGTGAGCAATGTCATCAAAGGACTGTGGTCTGTATGCAACTTGAACATGCAGCCCCACAGGTAAGTTTTCCATTTTTCAGTAGCCCAGACACTAGCAAGTGCTTCTTTTTCAACTGTAGAATATTTACTCTCAGCATTACTTAGTGTCCTTGAAGCAAATGCAACAGTTCTCTCTGTGTTGTCCTCATGAAGTTGTGTGAGGACAGCCCCAAGTCCATAATCAGAAGCATCAGTAGTTATAATTGTGGGCAATGCAGGACTGAATAGTGCAAATACTGGACTATGTACAATCAAGTCTTTCACCGTTTCAAAACTAGCTTGTGCATCCATTGTCCACACTAAGATTGGACTTCTCCATAGTGATTCTCATAATGGTTCAATGGCAGAAGCATAATTGGGAATTAATTTTGCATACCAGGAGGTAAGACCCAAGAAGGAACATAAGGTTTGCAAATCTGTTGGAGGAGCAGCATTTGAAATTGCCAGGATATGATCTGGATCAGGTTTTAGTCCAGCCTGTGAAATTGTATGCCCCAGAAAGGAGAGTTCAGTTTGTCTAAATTTGCATTTGGACCTATTCAGCTTGAGGCCTGTTTTGCTGATGCAGTTTAGTACAGACTGCAGGTTATTGTCATGCTCCTCAGAAGTATTTCCAAACACGATAATATCATCCAGATAGCACTGAACTCCATGTTGATTCTTCAGAATCAATGGCATCATTTTTTGGAAGGCATTGGGGCAGATGCGAGACTGTATGGAGCACATTTAAAATGAAATAGTCCCTCATGTGTAATAAATGCTGTGAGGTCTCTGCTCTCTTCATGCAACATAACCTGGTGGTATGCGCTCTGCAAATCAAGAGTATCTTTGCTCCTCAGAGTTCTGCAAATACTTCTTCTATGTGAGGAAGAGGATGGCTGTCAATCACAATAGCTTTATTTGGCTCCCTTAAATCCACACAAAGGCGAATGCCTCTACCCTTCTTCTGTGTCACTACTATAGGTGAAACCCATTCTGAGGAGTCAATCTCTTCAATAATGTCCTTTTGAACAAGTTTTCTAAGTTCCTCTGAAACAGCTTCCCTGACTGAAAATGGTAAGTGCTGTAACTTCTGTTGTACAGGCATCACATTATTCCGCATTTTAACTTTATGCAAAAACCCATAAGCACAGCCGAGTTTCTCCTCAACCTGGTATTGGGTCCCTGCTGAAACTGGTGTGTGTACTGCAAGAGTGCTTTGCTGAGGAAGATCAATTCGTCCATTAACTACCCTGAGATTTAAAGCAGCCAGTAAATCTCTGCCAAGGATAGGAGAGGCTTTGTGGACAATGTAGAACTCTGCAGTTACACAGCAATCACCAAAAGTAATTATTGCTGGTAGGCAGCCATGTACTGGAATATGGTTTTTCAAATAGCAAACCAAGTGAAGTTTGGGTTCGGTAAGAGGCACATCTTTAAAGTAATGCAAATAGATGGAATCAGGTAGTATAGATACTGCTGAGCCAGTGTCCAACATTAGCTGAATAGTGTGATTTGCCTGAGGATATGGAGGAAATGTTTACGGTGAACTTTATTTGTTCTGGAATATGTGCAGTAGTGATTTTCTCCACGCTCAGCACAGTATCATCTGGTATTGTAACTTCATGAACCTGTTGATTGCACTGGCTGCTGCAACATACTTTAGCAAAATGCCCAATATTTTTGCAATGATTGCACTGAGCTACTTTTGCCAGACATCCTGTGTAGCTTGCAAGGTGTTGTGGGGATCCACAGCAAAAGCATGCTTTTACTGTATTTTAATTTGCTGATTCAGTGGTTTTTCATTAGTTTTCCTCTTGTAATCATTTGTCTGCAGCGATAGTGAACTTTTCCGCAAAGGAGTCACAGCCTGGACTGTGCCTCCTGTATCCATGCTCATTATTTTGGCTTCAGCTGTAGCTGACTCAATCTGGGTAGCAATGGTTATTGCTTTTTCTAGGGTAAGTTGTGGTTCTAGAAGTAAGTGTTCTCTTACACAAAGCATGGTTGTTTTCTCAATGAGCTGGTCTCTAATCATCTCATCTGCCATATTCCCAAAGTCACATGTTACAATCAGACTCCTCAGGGAAGCAATATATTGCATTATAGTCTCCCCTGTTTTCTGCTCATGCTGGTGAAATCTGTAGCGATTAACTACTACATTCACTTTTGTCACAAAAAAGTTCTTTAATGCAGTGAGTGCAATCTCATGTTTATCATCTGCAAGGGGAAAAGTGTAAAATGTACACTGCCCTTCTGCTCCAAGGCAGTGGATTAGCAGAGCATGCTTTCTTGCTTCAGAAATCTCTGTAGCACTGATTGAAAGCAGATAAGTCTCAAACATATGGTTCCACACAGTAAAAGCAATTGGAGGCTCACCTGGGCTTTGCAGAAAGGGTGTAGGTGGGTTCAGAGGCAGAAGATCCATCCTCCTCACCAAAATGTTGTAACAACCAGGCAAGGTACTAACAAACTTCAACAGGACTTTATTTTTAAAGTGGAAACCTCTTTACCAAGCTACTGCTGCACCCTCAGTAGCTCTCACTCTGCCTTCTCAACTTCCCCCCCATCCTGTCTCCTGTCCTTTCAGACTCCCAACAGCCAGTGTCCCAGTTCTAATCATTACAAGCAGCATCTAAACACCACATAGACCCATCATATTTAGCCATGACAAGCCTACTGAAGGACTATCAGGACTCAGAGAAACCATTCTCAACCACTCACCTTAAAAAGGTTCAGCTTCCTTCAGGACACAACCTACTTCCTCCACAAACAACATTAACAACCTCTCTCAGAATACCACTAATGCTCCTTTTTGTCTTATGACTTCATGGGTGTTAATGGGCCACTTTACCATGAATGGCCCCTTAGAATATGTCCTAACTACTTATGCAAAGCTATCTGTTTGACCTTGTGTTTACCTGTGACATTCTTAGTATAATTCCTAGACGTAAGAGAAATAAGAGCTCTGTGTAGCTTAAAAGCTTATCTCTTTCACTGACAGAAATTGGTCCACCTACCTTGTGTCTCTAGCTCATCTCTTGAAATTTCCACAATTCAAGATGTGAATCTCATTGAATTACTAATCAGTTTGGGCTGAAATCTAGAGAGAACAATTTGGGCAATTTTGGCATAATCAAATTCACTACATTTCCAAACGTAGGTGTCGAAACCCAATGAAGATCCAGCTCTGGATACTGTCTCTTCAGTCCAGCTTTAATATTTATCACATAGCATCCTTCAGAACCATGTGTGAAATAACTGAACAGTGAAATTTAATTACAGACCAACTTTCATGGACACATAGGTGTTCCCATGCAACCGGACTGGTGTTCCAGGTAGTCCAGCATCATGTGTCGCACTGAAGTCAGTGTCAGATACTTCAGAGGAGTTCCTCTCTCTTATTTCAGTCCTCCTTTTTCTGAATAAAGAGTTCTTCCTGATTCTATAATTTTAAGGTAGTTAAAGGTAGGTAGTTAAAACATATAAATGGAACTATAGATTTGTTTGTATTTGGAAAAAAAACAGATCACTCTTCAGGGATAAACCATGGACTTGCCATACAGACCAGACTAGTGGTCACTCTAGTCCAGTATCTTCTTGATCTGCCAGCATTTATTATTAGATGCATCGGGGGTAGGGGAAGTGGAAGAAACCTAATGATGGACAATTATGGAATTATCTCAGCATTTAATGTTTGTCTAATACCTGGATGTAGAAAGACAGGATTATATAAGCTGAGAAGAACTATGATCCCGTGGGTTGCGTGCCTATCTGGGACTTGTGAGACTTGATTCAATTCCCTGTTCCATCATAGGCTTATTGTGTTCATATCACTTAGCCTCTCTCTGTCTCAGTTCCCCATCTGTAAAATGGGGATAATAGTATTTCCTTTCCTCACAATGAAATTGTGAGTCACTCAGGCATCACAGTAATGGGGGGGGGCATATAAATACCTTACATACACAAAATTTTTACAGATATGTTTATTCAGTCTCATGTAACTGTCTTTATATGCATTACCCATATAAATGCCCAATATTTTCCTGAATCCTACCAAACACTTGCCCTCGGTGACATCTTGAATGAATGAGTTCCACTGATAAATTATGTACTTTCTTTAAAAGCAAATCAAATTTCCTTTTATCAGTTTGAAATGTCTTCCCTTTCAATTTCACTGAATGTCCCTTTGTTCTTGTAGTATGAGAGTGGGTAAATAGGTTAGCTCAAAAAAGGGCTGTAGCACTCATTATTGAGGCTATGTTTCAGTCATGGGTATTTTTAGTAAAAGTCAAGGACAGGTCACTGGCTGTAAACAAAAATTTAAGGCCCGTGACCTGTCCATGACTTTTACCATATACCCCTGACTCAGACTTGTGGGGGGAGAGGGGGCAGTTGGGGGAACGGCCCTGGGAGCACCGTGGGTACTGGGGCCATTTCTCTCTGTACAATATCCTTTTGAGAGAGTAGGACAAGAGTTTAAGATAATATGCCAGATAAGAAAGAATCATTTTTGTTTCCATTTAAATGTTAGCCCTTTTAAGAAATAGAAATCCCCATCCTGAGTTACTGAAATTTGTTTATAATCACGTTTGGGGTCCAATCTGATCATCTGAACTTCTTTATATTTGTGAGATGAGACCATTTCTCTTCTACATTTTTCCAGATGCATATATCCTACTTAGAATATAGGTAGATATGAGAGACAAGATGGTAAAATATGTTATTTAGCTATATGATTATATTACAATTCATGATATATGATCAACATAAACACACTCTTAACCTCCTATATTAAAGATACCAATTTCCAGTAGTTAGAATCAGTGCACCTAATTCTCATTTACATACACTTAAAGCCCTTTTACACCACTCTGGAAGTGGAAAGGCAATTACTTTTGTGTCCATTTAAAGGTCCATTTACATTGCCAGTCCACTGTAAAGGAACTGTAATTAGAAGCGACTTTGTCTGTACAAAAAGCAAGCTGGTCTCCATATTGGAAGAGAAGATTGAAGGTCTGGAGCAACAGATAACGACCCTGCGTTGCATACAAGAATCTGAGGATTTCCTGGACAAAAGTCAGGATATGCTTCTACGGGCACAAATCTCTAAAGATTTAGAGCAGGTTGCACAGCAGAGCCAAGAGGCCAGTGAAGAAGCTTGGCAACATGTGACCTCCAGAAGAAGAAGGGGGAATGTCCGGGTTCCAGCAACGCGGACACAGGTAACTAACCGCTTTCATGTTCTCTCCACAGGTACCTTTGCGGAGAGTGGACCAGATGATACGTCTGGGGGGAGAAAGCAGAAGGAGACTCCGCTGGTTGGAAGGCATGAGATGCACTGTCCTGAGATGGGGGGTCCCATGACCACCACTCCCAAGAGAAGGAGGCGGGTGGTGGTGGTCGGGGACTCTCTCCTTCGGGGGACTGAGTCATCTATCTGCCGCCCTGACCGGGAAAACCAAGAAGTCTGCTGCTTGCCAGGGGCTAAGATTCGCGATGTGACGGAGAGACTGCCGAGACTCATCAAGCCCTCGGATCGCTACCCCTTCCTGCTTCTCCACGTGGGCACCAATGATACTGCCAAGAATGACCTTGAGTGGATCACTGCAGACTACATGGCTCTGGGAAGAAGGATAAAGGAGTTTGAGGTGCAAGTGGTGTTCTCGTCCATCCTCCCCGTGGAAGGAAAAGGCCGGGGCAGGGACCATCGAATCGTGGAAGTCAACGAATGGCTACTCAGGTGGTGTCGGAGAGAAGGCTTTGGATTCTTTGACCATGGGATGGTGTTCCATGAAGGAGGAGTGCTGGGCAGAGACGGGCTCCATCTTACGAAGAGAGGGAAGAGCATCTTTGCGAGCAGGCTGGCTAACCTAGTGAGGAGGGCTTTAAACTAGGTTCACCGGGGGAAGGAGACCAAAGCCCTTAGGTAAGTGGGAAAGCGGGATACCGGGAGGAAGCACAGGCAGGAATGTCTGTGAGGGGAGGGCTCCTGCCTCATACTGAGAATGAGGGATGATCATCAGGTTATCTCAAGTGCTTATATACGAATGCACAAAGCCTTGGAAACAAGCAGGGAGAACTGGAGGCCCTGGTGATGTCAAGGAATTATGACGTGATTGAAATAACAGAGACTTGGTGGGATAACTCACATGACTGGAGTACTGTCATGGATGGTTATAAACTGTTCAGGAAGGACAGGCAGGGCAGAAAAGGTGGGGGAGTAGCACTGTATGTAAGGGAGCAGTATGACTGCTCAGACCTCCGGTACGAAACTGCAGAAAAACCTGAGTGTCTCTGGATTAAGTTTAGAAGTGTGAGCAACAAGAGTGATGTAGTGGTGGGAGTCTGCTATAGACCACCAGACCAGGGGGATGAGGTGGATGAGGCTTTCTTCCGGCAACTCGCAGAAGCTACTAGATCGCACGCCCTGGTTCTCATGGGTGACTTTAATTTTCCTGATATCTGCTGGGAGAGCAATACAGCGGTGCATAGACAATCCAGGAAGTTTTTGGAAAGCGTAGGGCACAATTTCCTGGTGCAAGTGCTAGACGAGGGGGGGGAGCTTTTCTTGACCTGCTGCTCACAAACAGGGAAGAATTAGTGGGGGAAGCAAAAGTGGACGGGAATCTGGGAGGCAGTGACCATGAGTTGGTTGAGTTCAGGATCCTGACACAGGGAAGAAAGGTAAGCAGCAGGATACGGACCCTGGACTTCAGGAAAGCAGACTTTGACTCCCTCAAGGAACGGATGGGTAGGATCCCCTGGGGGACTAACATGAAGGGGAAAGGAGTCCAAGAGAGCTGGCTGTATTTCAAGGAATCCCTGTTGAGGTTACAGGGACAAACCATCCCGATGAGTCGAAAGAATAGTAAATATGGCAGGCGACCAGCTTGGCTTAACGGTGAAATCCTAGCGGATCTTAAACATAAAAAAGAAGCTTACAAGAAGTGGAAGGTTGGACATATGACCAGGGAAGAGTATAAAAATATTGCTCGGGCATATAGGAATGAAATCAGGAGGGCCAAATCGCACCTGGAGCTGCAGCTAGCAAGAGATGTCAAGAGTAACAAGAAGGGTTTCTTCAGGTATGTTGGCAACAAGAAGAAAGTCAAGGAAAGTGTGGGCCCCTTACTGAATGAGGGAGGCAACCTAGTGACAGAGGATGTGGAAAAAGCTAATGTGCTCAATGCTTTTTTTGCCTCTGTCTTCACTAACAAGGACAGCTCCCAGACTGCTGCGCTGGGCATCACAACATGGGGAGTAGATGGCCAGCCCTCTGTGGAGAAAGAGATGGTTAAGGACTATTTAGAAAAGCTGGACGTGCACAAGTCCATGGGGCCGGACGAGTTGCATCCGAGAGTGCTAAAGGAATTGGCGGCTGTGATTGCAGAGCCATTGGCCATTATCTTTGAAAACTCGTGGCGAACGGGGGAAGTCCCAGATGACAAAGGAAAAAGGCTAATGTAGTGCCAATCTTTAAAAAAGGGAAGAAGGAGGATCCTGGGAACTACAGGCCAGTTAGTCTCACCTCAGTTCCCGGAAAAATCATGGAGCAGGTCCTCAAAGAATCAATCCTGAAGCACTTACATGAGAGGAAAGTGATCAGGAACAGTCAGCATGGATTCACCAAGGGTAGGTCATGCCTGACTAATCTAATCGCCTTCTATGATGAGATTACTGGTTCTGTGGATGAAGGGAAAGCAGTGGATGTATTGTTTCTTGACTTTAGCAAAGCTTTTGACACGGTCTCCCACAGTATTCTTGTCAGTAAGTTAAAGAAGTATGGGCTGGATGAATGCACTATAAGGTGGGTAGAAAGTTGGCTAGATTGTCGGGCTCAATGGGTAGTGATCAATGGCTCCATGTCTAGTTGGCAGCCGGTGTCAAGTGGAGTGCCCCAGGGGTCGGTCCTGGGGCCGGTTTTGTTCAATATCTTCATAAATGATCTGGAGGATGGTGTGGATTGCACTCTCAGCAAATTTGCGGATGATACTAAACTGGGAGGAGTGGTAGATATGCTGGAGGGCAGGGATAGGATACAGAGGGACCTAGACAAATTGGAGGATTGGGCCAAAAGAAATCTGATGAGGTTCAATAAGGATAAGTGCAGGGTCCTGCACTTAGGACGGAAGAACCCAAGGCACAGCTACAGACTAGGGACCGAATGGCTAGGCAGCAGTTCTGCTGAAAAGGACCTAGGGGTGACAGTGGACGAGAAGCTGGATATGAGTCAGCAGTGTGCCCTTGTTGCCAAGAAGGCCAATGGCATTTTGGGATGTATAAGTAGGGGTATAGTGAGCAGATCGAGGGACGTGATCGTTCCCCTCTATTCGACATTGGTGAGGCCTCATCTGGAGTACTGTGTCCAGTTTTGGGCCCCACACTACAAGAAGGATGTGGAAAAATTGGAGAGAGTCCAGCAAAGGACAACAAAAATGATTAGGGGTCTGGAACACATGACTTATGAGGAGAGGCTGAGGGAACTGGGATTGTTTAGTCTGCAGAAGAGAAGAATGAGGGGGGATTTGATAGCTGCTTTCAACTACCTGAGAGGTGGTTCCAGAGAGGATGGTTCTAGACTATTCTCAGTGGTAGAAGAGGACCGGACAAGGAGTAATGGTCTCAAGTTGCAGTGGGGGAGGTTTAGGTTGGATATTAGGAAAAACTTTTTCACTAGGAGAGTGGTGAAACACTGGAATGCGTTACCTAGGGAGGTGGTAGAATCTCCTTCCTTAGAAGTTTTTAAGGTCAGGCTTGACAAAGCCCTGGCTGGGATGATTTAATTGGGGATTGGTCCTGCTTTGAGCAGGGGGTTGGAGTAGATGACCTCCCGAGGTCCCTTCCAACCCTGATATTCTATGATTCTATGATTCTAATGTAAATTCAAAGGATGAAATCCTGAGTCGATTAAAGTCACTGGGAAAATCCAATTGACTTCAATGGAGCCAGGATTTCAGCAGTAGGTTTTAAGGCTAGAAATTATAATTTTGATCATCTAGGCTAAACTACATAGCAGAGGCCATACAATTTCACCAAGTGATTCCTGCATCAAGTCTATAACTTCTGGTTGGGCTATATTTTAGGAAAGCATCCAATCTTGATTTAGAGATTTTAAGTGATGAAGAATCCACCACACCCCTAAATAGTTTGTTTCAATGGTTGATGACTCCCACTGATAAAAATGTGCATTTTACTCTAATCTGTATTGACTAGCTTCAGCTCTCAGATATTGGATCTTGTTATGCCTTTGTCTGCTAAATTAAAGAGCCATTTACTATCATAAATGTGTTTCCCTGGTATGTACATGTAGACCATGATCAAGTCACCTCTTACCATTCTCTTGGATAAACTAAAGAGATTAGAGATTGATTTTAAATCTTTCACTGCAAGGCAGGTTTTTCAGATTTTGAAAAATTGTTGTAGCTCTTTTCTGAAACCTTTCCCATTTTACAATATCCTTTTTAAAGTGTGGACACAAGAAACAGACACAGTATTTCAGTAAGGGTCTCATTAATGCCATGCACAGTTCTAATAACATCTAATTACTTCTTTTAAATATTCTCCTCCTTATATATCCAAGACCACATTGCACTGGGGGCTCATGTTCAGTTGGTTATTAAACCATGATCCAACAGTCCTTTTCAGAATCACTGCTTTTCAAAATACAGTTCACCTGTGCTATAAGTCTGATCTATGTTCTCGGTTACCAGGTGTATGACTTTGCATTTAACTTTATTAAAACAGAATGTTCAACGGAGGCAAATTTACCAAGTGATCCTAGTTCTGTAGGACTGATCTGTTCTTATTATTTACTACTTTACCATTTTTTGTGTCATCCACAAACCTTACCTAAAATGATTTTATGTTTTCTTCCAGATCACTCATAAAGATTTCAGTTGGGCTAAGAACTAATCACTGTGGGACTCCACTAGAAATATCCCCATTGGATGATAATTCCCTGATCAAAATGAATGTAATTGTGAGTGTAAACGAAAACAGATCCCTTTGGGTTCAATGTGGCTCCTAAATCTTTATATGGATTTAGAAATCGAACATCAGGCAACCACATTGCAAATTTTGAGAACTCTTTTAACAATCAAACCTATTCATATTTCTCAGTTTCTTATAGTTACTGAAAATTCAGTTCAGGTGTGGAAAATCAATTTATAATTAATTGATTGTGATGGGGTTGAGTGAAAGAAGGGTTATGGTAGGTGATCTCAGAAACCTGAAATAGTTTATTGTATTCAAGATGCAGAAATCTCAAGAGGGACAGCAAAACAGTTGATGGAAAATACTTCTACTCTTTGCAGAGTAGGTACACTGTCTTTTTTTGAGAGAGAGCGTTCATGGTGAGAGTAAACTATAACATCTTTTGATAATTGGACTGGAATTAAATTTATGTACTGAAGACTTCAGCCAGCTTAATGAATGGGTAATAATAAAGCCATGCATTTGAACTGAACCACAGTTATAGATGTAACTTCCACATGTTCAGCAGGTTCTTTCTCCCACAGGCATTTGAGCCCCTCTGAAATTCTATGTAATGATATATAAAGATTAAGCCCTTTGTTAGATATTGTTTCTGACACTGTTAATGACCTCCAAAGTAAGATCAAGACAAACTAGTAATAAATAATATGTTTTTTCTGTTGTTGCTTCAACCGGGTCTACTTTATTACCTGTATTCAGATTTTATCTTAGTTGCATGCTGTCTACCTAACCCCATTCTCATCAACCCCTGTGCATTTTCCCAAACGTAAGTGAATGTGTTTCCACCCGAAAAAAACTGTGCAGAAAGAATAATATGAGGAAGTCTGGTGTGTTTGTGGTGGTTATGGGTAATCTGGCATCCCTATTGGAGCAAAGTTGAGGTTGTGGAGTATCATGTATTCTTTATGGTAGTTGTTCTAATGGTGAGATTTGTGTGTCACTGGATACAGGAGAAGAAAGTACATATTGAAAAATACCTTAACTTACTGTTTCTTTGCTATTATGTTTTTCATATTGAGGTATATTATGTGTAGACCAATCTTAATCAACACACAATGTACTGTATTTGTGTAATGCTATACTAAACATAATTTAGTATTTAGTGATTATACGATAATACTATATATGGTACATATATGAAAACATTTGTCCCAGTGGTAACAAGAACATTGCCATGATCTGGAATAGAATGTTTAATAGAGCTGGATGAATACCTAAAGCAAAAATATTTCAGAGAAGCAATATGGGTCCAGAACCATTGAAGACCTGGGTGGGATATCAGTCTCAAAGCCTGACTGACCACTAATTACCCTTTGGTTCTCAGATCTGGCTCTACCACTGAACTGCTGTGTGACCTTTAGCAAATCACTTCATCTCCGTGTCTCTTTCCTCCTCCACCCTTTCTCTGACTAGTCCGTTTAGATTGTAAACTATGTCTTCTACTAAGTATTTGTGAAATGCCTAGCATAAGGAGGCTCCATCTTCTGTGGGAACCTTAGATACTACAGTAATATAAATTATAAGTAATCATAATATAGGAAGCTCAAAGGGTGAGCACAAGCTAGTCTAAAAAATGAATAAGAACTCCAAGTAGGTAGAGCAGAAAAAAAGGAAGTGATTCTCCTCAGAGAGAAGAAAAGAAGCATCACTCAAATGGGAGGTGCAAACCTAATTTAATTGGCTGAGGTAACATAATTGGACATTTCCAGTTAAAATGCTATGGATGCTTCTATATTGTCATGTTTATATGAAAGATGCATGTAGGAATGCCATTTGAGACCAATGATCCATCTAGCCCAGTATCCTGTCACTAATAGTGATGAATGCCAGATGCTCCAGAAGAACGTGCCAAAAATCTTATAATGGACAATTATACTATAACATTCGAAGAGGGAAAGTTTCATTCTAACCCCAAACAGTTAGTGGTTACTTTATAATTTAAAGTGTGAGAGTTTATATTCCTTGTGTAATTAATTTTTGTCCCATCTTTTGTACAGAACCTGTGGCTGCCTTCATTATCCATGTAAATGTTCAATCCTGTTTGGAATCTGACTAAGCTCTTGGTGGCAATGATATCTCATAACAATTAATTCCAGAGGTTAATTTGGATTTGTGCAAAAACAGTGTTGACTTTTAGCAGCTTTTTTTTTCTTTTAATTTTCCTGAAATGTATCTTCCCTTAGTTCTTCTATTATGAGAAAATGTAAATAGGAGTGACCTGTCTTATTTTCCCAGTTCCATTTATTATTTTACAGATGTTTATCATGTTGTCTCTCGCTCTCTAAACTAAGTTTAGTGGTAAGGGCCTATGTTCATTTCCATTGCCCATCTCTATTTCTGCTATACCTTTTTTAAAGCATAAATTGTTTTACTGATACTGAGAGAGAAATCTCATAGATTGGAGAGGTACTGCAGCCATGGGAGGACTAGTGGGGAGATGGTGCTATTTGTGTTGGAGGGAAAGGAGATGTACAGCTGCATATTGTCTACTTATTACAGTACTAGTATTTTTGACCCTGGTGTCTCACAATTTGTCCCAATAGCTTCTCATGGACTTTTTTAAAAGGATGGGGGATAGGACTGAACCTTGCGAGACTCCACAGGAAAGGGCTCTGGAGTAACTCAAGACTAGCCTATTTGAACACACAGAAGGGAAATATTAAAATAATTTCAGAGCTTTCCCATCAACCTCCCCATATCACTGAGACAGGACACAATATCAAATACCATCAACAGATCAAGAAGGTTAGTACGGACGTTTGTACCTATCCCTGGACAGGTGGGTGTCATTCATAAGCAGAGGCAATTTTCTCTAAATTACCTGGCCTGGTCTGGATTCCAGCTGAGTGGGGTTTAGGATATTGGTAGTGGAAAGGTGGTTCTTCACTTGTATCTTGGTGATCTTGCTGAAAAATAGGAGTTTTGACATCTGATGCTTGTTCTCCAGGTGTTTTGGACCAAAAGATGGTTTCTTAAGAATTGGCCAAGCTATAGCATTCAAGGTGTTTGTGGGCCTTTTTTTAGCAGGCACAGTGGGCATGGGTAAAAATCATAGGTGGTAATTTTGTTAATCAATTCTTGAACATCCTACTCCACGAATGCGCCATGGTGGTGTGGAGTGTATTACGTATTGGACTTGGAGTACAGTTGTTGCTGTATACAGAGGGAATGCAGATAAGATCAAAGAAGGGTATGTGATAACTGTGAACATGTGTTAGAAGGGTGAAAAATCAGAGAGAGAGAGAGGAATTGGTTTAGTGGGCATGGATGAAAAAAGTCTATGACGAGGAGCAATGGAACAAAATTGAACACAAGAACATTTAGGCTCAGTGTCAGGAAAAGAATCCTGCTGCTAGGGTCTGTCTACTAGGTCATGGAAATGCTATCTTTTGGGTCATTTATGATTGAACAATCTTGCTCCTGAACTTGTGGAAACCCAATTTTAATCATTCTTCATTCACATTGTTACCTGATCTGTTACCACATAGGCTGCAGAATGCTATTAGTGCACAATTGTTACAATCTCTCACTAGAGTACATGGCCACTATAAGGCAGAAGCAAGTATAGCAAGGGTTTTCACATCTTAATAGAGTCACATCTTAAGAGATGGATTATCTCTTGGACCTCTCTCCTCACTTTTACAATCCTGTAACATCCCTGTAGCAGCTACAGCAATTGCTTATGTGGGGAAATGATATTAGGAAAGTATTGAATATGTAATTTGACTTACCATCTGGAGGAGAACCAGCACAATATAACTAGCCCAGGGCCCTGGTCCTGCAAATACGTACGCATGCAAATAGTCCCACTGAAGTCAATGGGACTGTTCACATAATTAAAGTTCAGCATATGCTTAAGTGCTGGCAGAATCAGGACCCAGATCTCTGTAGACCATCAATGACTGCTCTGTTTACCACCCTCTAACAACCTTTGAGGAACATTATAATGTAGCTTGATTCCATATAATTGTGCCAATGTAGGAATAAAGGAGGGTGGGGGCATATTTTAAAATGAAAATCTACCTGATAGTCAGACACACATTCAATTATGTGGACTCTTGCCAACATATTTGCCACTATATTTATTCTGTCATATTTGATTACACTTAAATTCCTTCAAGTCCTTTAGTTGAATTACAAAATCATGACATTGTTTTGGAAACAAATATGCCCACAAAGGTGTTTTGTATCTTTTGTGGTTAGAGTCTGATGTTACTGACTACAAAGATGCATTAAACTTCTTTGGAAATGTCTCCTGTTAGTCACATAATTACATCAGATAGATTTAACATAGCTGATACTGGAAAATATAATAAAACTCACTGACTGTACTTTACATCTTCATAAAGCTATGAATTAACTGGGTTTCTTTCTTTTTTTTTTTTTTTTGGTGGCGGGGGGAGAGCTAGATATGAAGGAATGCTACTAGTATCTTCAGTTTATAATCAAAGCCAAAATACTTAGTTCTAGAAATCAATGACTAATTCACAGCAAATAATTTATCAGATGACTTCTTTTCTGTTTTCAGATTGTGTACTAGCAGCTTATGAACTATTCCTCCTCAATTTATTGATTATTTGAAATTATTCAGCAGGCAATTTCATAAAGAAGTCTTAATCATTAGATTGTACCTGAGCAATTTGTTGTGATTATGGGATCCATTGATTATATGTTTCTATATAGTACCTATCACCAGGCTATCTCAGTATTGGTTAATAGGTGTTTTTCTCCTCTCTACTGTTTCAGGACAGAGGAATTTAACTTTCTGAGTGCCAATTATTATGTATTTATTTAAGAACATCATTTCTGGAGACTTTGAAGATAAAATGTGTTTACTCTCCAAACTGAATCCCACCAAGTCTTGTCTCAGTCCAATTTTTTTCTACACCTGGGTTCCTCCATCAGGAATGTTCTCAGTGGCAGGTAGTTGGAACCTGAGTGTATCCAGCTACAGTACATTGCACCAACAGAGCATTGCTGTCTTTGGGAACTGTGCTGGCTGCGGTGGTATTTGTGGTAGATTAGTCTCCATCCATGAAGGGCAGATTAGGATCAGTTGTAACCTATTGTAATGTGTTGACCATTATTGCTGATATGGATACTGCCATGTGCTGTACTGATTTTGTGTGTATGTGTCACTTTCTTCTACCCCTAGGTAGATTGAATGGCAACTGTCCAGCCTTGAGCTGATGGAAGTATTCCCTTAGCAAGATCTTCATCTGAGAGGACTAGAGTCTCAGCTTCCTAGCCAGGTGCCAAAATGGCAATCTATGAGTTGTGGGAGCTGACTTTAGGCTATATGCTACCTTGATGTTCTGCAACATTGGGGCTGTTAGCATACTGGCAAGTTTCTCAAAACACTTCCTCAGTGTTACGATAATCTCTTCTGCTTTTTGTCCTTCTGTTTGTTTCTTCTGGGCTCTGAGACTTCTTGATAGGAGTAGAGACTGCATCTGTGGAGAGATGTTTCTTTAGTGTCAGGCACATTTTGGTGGCACAGTGATTACTAAATTGGTGACATAGTATGATATCCCCACAGACATAATTATTACAGATGTTAGAGAGAAGGTGAAAGAGTGCTTAGTCTTGCAGGACTTTGCATGACAGGAGTCTGGGTGATGAAGAGCAGGTGCCCATCGTGACTTTCTGGGATCTCTATGGTAGGAATGAATGGAAACACTATCATGTTCCCCATTTACTCCTTCCACAATATCCTACATGCATGTTGTCGGTACCATGAGGCCAAAGGTGTTGAAAGCTGAACAGAGATATGGCAGTTTGAAATTTGCTCAGTGTCAGGATATGCAAAGTTTGGGCTTAGTTGACTTGACAAAGAGATCACATGGTATGGCTTCTGTTCACTGAATGGATGAATGTAACTTATAATGAGGCTCTGGAGCAAGAATTCATGTTTACAAATTCAAAATATGCTTTCCGTGAATATTAATTTTATAAAACATTTGTTAAACACATCTACTAGAAAATTCTCAAGAAGCGAACATTAAAGAGCCATGAATGCAAAGTAAATTAAATTGCAAAAAAATCCACAACATTCATATTAATATTTGCAGAACATTTTTTCACAGTATTTGTCCAGCTCTATTTATTTCCTTGTTGGGTTTGCAAAAAAAAATTCTTTACAAACTGGAGTATGAAATTTGTTTTTATTGTAATAAGTAGAAATGTTTAGCTTTTAGTCTGAGAACATTATGATGCAAGATTTGGTGTTGCAATATATCACAGCAAAGCCTGCATTTTAAACTGAATAGTGAACACTAGTCTATTGAAAAAGACAGGCATATTCAATACACTTTGAAGACGGGAGATACAGCACAAGTAGAAGAAATGTTGGCCCCTTAGGGCAGCTCAGATTTGCAGCTAAACAAAATGATCCCAGGGTAATTGCCACAGCTATATTAAAGTACGTTTTAGAATCTAACTAATTCCTCCAAACAAGAGGTCTTATTCCAGTTCTATCCGCTCTGTCCTTAATTAATACTCCTCTATCTTTTTCTTGCATCAAGTATGATGTATAAGATCGCACTACTCTCAGCCCTCTGTAACCTATGGGCTTCTATTCCCTTCTTTTTTATTGCATGAATGAATGAATAAATAAATAAATAAACAAATCTGCCATTAAACCACTTGATTGCTGCTTCATTTACCTGATGCACTGGGCAAAACTGACTCCCAGCACTATCTGATGTGCATGGGAACAGGGTAGTCTGCCTGTGTAGTTGTGGTGGTGACCAGCACGGGAATGGTTAAATTATATATGAATCCCTTTCAGGTTCAATTTCAGCTGTCTTATTCTGGATCTTCCATGAGATACTGTGAAAGCAACTCATACCACAAAGGAAGATACTTAATCCACAGACCAGGAACTGCAATTATCTGTACAGTTACAAGTATAATTAACCCTGATAAATCCCTCACAGCCAAATATATATGCTTAAAAAATACACATACCACTATTAACATAATAGAAAGTAATTGCTATAATGCCCATTGTTTGGAATCCTTGACTTGAAATTATTGACATCCAGTAATAAACCGATAGGCAAAAAATGTCATCTTCATTTTTTGATTATTAATTGTTATTAAGAGTAATATTCCAGTGACACCAAAATATCCAGCTGAGATATGGACCACATTATACTGATGACAGGTTTCAGAGTAACAGCCGTGTTAGTCTGTATTCATAAAAAGAAAAAAGAAAAGGAGTACTTGTGGCACCTTAGAGACTAACCAGTTTATTTGAGCATGAGCTTTCGTGAGCTACAGCTCATATACTGATGATGACAGTCCCACAATGATGTCATTCTATGAGGATTCAGCAAATGTAGCTGAGCATGGAAATATGAGGTCAGACTAATGTGAGAACCATAAATGTGGTTACATGTGGGACAAATCAAATTGTCCATGACCAATTCAGGATGTTGTATCCTTGCTTTATACTCTTCATCTTTTTCACAGAAGGCATTAAAGTGCCTTATGTCAAAGTGATTAACAGCAACATGATAAATCTGCCACCTCCTTGCTCTTCTTTGGGCTGTTGCTTCCCAGTTATGGGGTCAACCTGACATACTTTCAAGATTAACTTCAATGTGTCTTTATATTGTTTGTACTGGCCACCATGAGAATGGGTGCCTTGCTTTAGCTGACCATAAATGGCCTTGAGTATTCTCGAGTCAGCCATAGGAATGAAATGTCCTGACCAATGCAGCTGAGTTGTTGTGAGCATGCTTGGAATGCCAGACATCCTACAACAATTAAGTATTTCAACACTAGGAATCTTGTCCCACCATTTAACCTTCAAGCAGCCGGAAGACAGCACACAGGGAACTGATCAAGTTTCCTAATGTGGTGGTGATATGTTGTCCATGTCTCAGAACCATATAGAAGTCCTGTAAACATGACTGCTCAATAGACATTTAGCTGTGCTTATTTTGATGCCCCTATCATTCCAGAATGGGTGTGTGTAGGGAGCCAGGGTGGCTCCCCTCCGAACCAGAGGGTAAAGAGCCACCCTCTCAGCCTGAGTGGGTGGGGCCAGACCAAGCTTCCCCCAATCCCCGGAAGGGGAGGGGTGGGACAGGAAGTACAAAGGGCGGGGCCCTTTGCCCAGTGAGGAGAGCACCAAGGAGGGAGACAGACACAGGCTGCTGGCTGCTCCCTCGTGATCCTGCTGCTGACCCAGGTGAGGCCCTGGGCAGGGAGGAACCTGACCGGGAGGAAGGCCTGTGGCAACCAGGACTGCCAGCCGCTGAATACCCGGAGGACCAGGAGGGGCCCGGCTGCAGCCTGGGCCAGCGTGAGTCCGACACAGAGGGGGAGCTGGAGCTGCCAGCAGCGGAATACCCGGACGAGCTGGAGGGACCGGAGAGACCCGCCGGAGAGACTGGGTAGGAAGTAGCCCAGGGGCAGAACGGCACTGTGGGGTGGGTGTGTTTGGTCAGCGGGCGCGGACGGCCCCGCTGACCCAGCGGCAGGACCTTCACCTCCCGCCACTGACCGGGCCCTGGGCTGGAACGCAGTGGAGTCGGGTGGGCCTGAGTTTCCCTACCCCGGCCAGCCTGCCTTGGGTAGCAGAACTGTGCGCTACAAACACATACCGGCGCTCCCACGCCTGAGGGGCGCACTACAGACTCGGGCCGGCGCTCCCCCTGCCTGAGGGGCATGCTGCAGACTCGTGCCAGCCCTCCCCCGCCTGAGGGGCATGCTGCAGACTCGTGCCGGCTCTCCCCCGCCTGAGGGGCGCGCTGCAGAGTCGTGCCGGCACACCTTCCCCGCTAATTCCCCAGCACCCAAAAGGTGTGACTGAAGCCTGCCAGTGGGATCATAGCTCTCCATCGCCCCTAGGGGCTCGGAGGACTGACTGAAACCTGTCACAAGTGGTGGAGAATGCGGGCAGTCAACCCCTATCCCTGCAGAAAGGGGTTAGTGCGAGGGGGCCTCTGAAGCTCCCCTACTGGAAAGATGAAGATGGAAAGGCTTATCAAGTTCCTGGCTGAGAGCCAGCAACAGCAGCTGCACCAACTCGTACAGCAGCTGGGCGCTCAACAGCAGCAGTTGCTTCAAACCCTGGGGGCCCAGCACCAGGAACAACAAACCCAATGCTTCCAGCAGCTTGCAACCCTGTGGCCGGGCCATGGTGGTGCTCAAGTGGAGCGGGCAGCCACCCCGACACCTCCCGCCCCACCGATCCGTCTGGCCAAGATGTGGCCGGAGGATGACCCAGAGGCCTATCTAGTGACCTTCGAGCGGGTTGCCTCAGTGGCAGGTTGGGCGCCTGACCAATGGGCGACACTCCTCGCCCCATATCTGACGGGGCTGGCCCAGAAGGCTTACCGTGGGCTCCCAGATGATGAGGCCCGCATTTATGCTCGAGTGAAAACGGCTATCTTGGATGCCTTCAACATTACCCTGGAGACTTTTCGGCGACGGTTTCGGGAAAAGGTCTACCCACCAGGCACCAGACCCCGGGCCGTGGCCCAGGAACTGAAGGACGCAGGTACCCGATGGCTCCAACCCGAGTGTCGAACCGCAGCTGAGGTGACTGAACAGGTCATCCTCGAACGATTCGTGCACATTCTCCCACCTCAGGGGAGGGCTTGGGTGTTGCGACACCAGCCACAAAGTCTGAGCACGGCCGTCGCGCTTATGGAGGACTTTCTCGAGGCAGAGGCCCCGATAGGACCAGCCGCCAGACCCCAAACCCTGGACCCAATGCACAGGAACTTGAACGGAGGGGGCCCACCTCCCAAACCAACGCACCCCACCGTACCCGACGACCAGATGGCGGCAGGGCCGAGTTTTCCCGACACCTCGAGTCCACGCCACTCTCCGGCCCTGGACGCTTAACCCGACCACCGGGTCCCAGCCCACTCTGCAGCCCCACTGGTGCCCCCATGCGGCCGGCGCGCCCAGAGGTAGGACCTTGTTTCTGATGTGGCAAGTACGGTCATCTGCAATGGGGCTGTCCTGCAATGGACTGCGACTTTGGCCTGGTGTGCGCCGGGGAGCGATGGGCCCGTCTGCCCTCCGTGGCCAAACTGACAGCTCCCATGGAAGTTGCCGGGGTTCCCGTGGTGGGTCTAGTTGATTCAGGCTGTGGGCAGACCCTCACCTGCCAGGAGCTCTTCTCGGACACCAAGCAGACCATTGGGGAAGTACGGATTCAGTGCATCCACGGAGACGTAAAATCGTACCCCACGGTTCGGGTCCCCATCACGGTGAACGGAGCAACTCAGTTAATTAATGTGGCGGTGGCATCATCCCTAGCCTATCCAGTGATCCTGGGCCGTGACTGGCCAGACTTCATCAGGGTGCTCCAATCCCTACCCACCAAAGAGGCATTCGAGGGAGCCCCGCCTGAGAAGAAGACAGGACCTGACTCGAGCTCTGACCCTGGAGCTGACCCAGGTCCCACCCCCGCGCCGGATGGCCTGGAAATGGCTGGTCCCCCTCCTGACCTGGTGGACTTTAGCTGGGATCAAAGGGAGGACCCTACGCTCCAGTTTGCCTATGAGCAGCTGGCCCGGGTGGATGGTGAGGTCGTGGAGGCGCGGTGCACCACCCAATATCCCAGGTTTGAACTCAACCACGAGTGGCTCTACCGCCTTGACCGAGACCCCCAGACCCAAGAGGTCCGGACCCAACTCGTGGTCCCCCGCATTCATTGTCGGGCTATCCTGAAGCTTGCACATGACATCCCGGCTGCCGGCCATTTAGGGCAGGAAAAAAACGTGGCCAGGGTCCTGGCCAGGTTCTTCTGGCCCGGCGTCCACTGTGAGGTGAAGGATTACTGTGCGTCGTGCCTGGACTGCCAACATGCAGCCCCGGCAGGAGTACAAAAGACCCCCTGGTCCCGTTACCAGTCGTAGGTGTACCATTTGAGCGGGTAGCAATGGACCTGGTCGGGCCTTTTCCAAAAAGTAAGGTGGGCCATCAATACATCCTCATCCTGATGGACTATGCCACCCGCTTCCCTGAGGCCATCCCCTTAAGAAGTATCACCGCCCGCACTATCGCTGCGGAGCTCGTATAGATCTTCGCAAGGGTGGGCCTCCCATGGGAGATACTCACTGATCAAGGGACCAACTTCACATCTAAACTGTTCCGCCAGGTATGTGCCCTATTGGGGATTAACAAATTGCAGACCTCGGTCTACCATCCCCAGACTGACGGATTGGTCGAAAGGTTTAACCGAACCCTGAAGGGAATGTTGCGGCATTTCCCCACCCAGGACCTCCGCTAGTGGGACCAGCTGCTCCCTCCTTTACTACTGGCAATTCAAGAAGTCCCACAGGCGTCCACGAAGTTCTCCCCGTTTGAGCTCCTCTATGGGCGGTGACCCCGCGGGGTGTTGGACCTCTTGAGGGAGACTTGGGAACACAACCCGTCCGCAACACAGGGTCTCTTGCAATACGTCTTACAACTGCAGGGGCGGCTGGCGCGGGCGGGCGAGCTCACAAGGGAGAACTTAAACACCGCCCAAAGAGCCCAGGAGCAGCACTACAATCGGGGCGCACAGGCTCGATCATTTGGGCCAGGGGACCGAGTACTCCTCCTGCTCCCCTCGGAGGAATCAAAGCTTTTTGCCCGCTGGCAGGGTCCGTATGAGGTCCTCCGCCAGGTAGGGCCAGTAACCTATGAGATTCGGCAACCTGGCCGCCGTAAGGAAAAACAGATTTATCATGTAAACCTCTTAAAACCCTGGGAGGACCAGGAAGGGCTCCTAGTTGCCCCATATCCCCCCGAACCGGAACTGGGGCCCCAACCACCCGAGGAGTTGGATAATGGTGAGCCCCAGCTAGCAGAGACACTCACCGTCGAGCAGCAAGAACAGGCACTCTGCTTAGTAAGGGCATTCCCCAAGACGTTCATCACGAAACCCGGGCGGACTACACTCACCTACCATGTGATCCAGAAGGAACCCGGGGTGGTGGTCCGAGAGACAACCCGGCCATTGCCTAGGTGAACGCGGGAGGCCATAGAGGAAGAAGTCCAGGCGATGTTGGAGCTGGGTGTTATTGAGCGCTCCCAGAGCGAGTGGCGGAGCCCCGTCGTCCTCGTACCAAAGCCAGATGGGAGCCGGCGGTTTTGCATTGACTTCCGGAGGGTAAACACCATCTCAAAATTTGACGCCTACCCGATGCCCCGCGTCGATGAGCTCCTCGACCGGCTTGGGGAGGCCTGTTATATCACCACTTTAGATCTCACCAAAGGGTACTGGCAGATCCTCTTGGATCCCAGGTCCAAGGAGAAGACTGCGTTTGCCACCCCTTCAGGGTTATACCATTTCACCCGGATGCCTTTTGGCTTACATGGGGCCCCGGCAACCTTCCAGTGTTTGATGGACCGGGTGTTGCAACCCCCCACAAAGTACGCTGCGGCCTACCTGGACGATGTGGTCATCTATGGCAATAACTGGGAGGAACATCTTAACCAAGTAGCGGCAGTCCTCCGGGACCTCCGCGCAGCCGGGCTTACGGCCAATCCAAAAAAATGCCGAATTGGGCGGGAGGAAACCACTTACCTGGGGTACAGCTTGGGCCGGGGACAGGTCCGCCCCCTCATTGGGAAAGTCCAAGCACTCCAGGAATGTTCGGTGCCAACCATGAAGAGGCAAGTGCATAAATTTTTGGGCTTAGCTGGTTATTACCGGTGGTTTGTACCCCACATCGCAAGCATTTCGGCCCCGCTAATGGAGCTCTTGACCAAGGACAGTCCCCGCTGGGTGCATTGGTCCAACGAGTGCGAGACAGCCTTTCGAACCATCAAAGAACGGCTGTGTAGCGATCCAATACTCTTCAGTCCTGACTTTCATCGTGATTTTATTGTTCAGACTGATGCCTCAGGCGTCGGGCTTGGGGCGGTCCTCTCGCAGGAGGTGGATGGGGAGGAACACCTGATTGTTTACCTCAGTCAGAAGCTGTTCCCCAGAAAACGGAACTACTCCGTCGTGGAGAAAGAGGCCCTAGCCGTTAAGTGGGCAGTCGATGCTCTCCGCTACTACCTCCTCGGGGCCCCCTTTGTACTGGTTGCGGACCACGCACCCCTGAAGTGGCTTAATAAGATGAAGGACAATAATGCCAGGCTGATGCGGTGGTATCTCGCTCTGCAGCCCTATGCCTTCATGATTCACCATCGGGCGGGACGAGACAACGCCGATGCGGATTTCCTATCCCGCCTTGGAGAGGGTGAGGATGCCAGCTCCGAAGATCAGGAGCTGGATTTGAGGGGTGGGGTATGTAGGGAGCCAGGGTGGCTCCCCTCCGAACCAGAGGGTAAAGAGCCACCCTCTCAGCCTGAGTGGGCGGGGCCAGGCCAAGCTTCCCCCAATCCCCGGAAGGGGAGGGGTGGGACAGGAAGTACAAAGGGCAGGGCCCTTTGCCCAGTGAAGAGAGCACCAGGGAGGGAGACAGACACAGGCTGCTGGCTGCTCCCTCGCGATCCTGCTGCTGACCCAGGTGAGGCCCTGGGCAGGGAGGAACCTGACCGGGAGGAAGGCCTGTGGCAACCAGGACTGCCAGCCGCTGAATACCCGGAGGATCAGGAGGGGCCCGGCTGCAGCCCGGGCCAGCGTGAGTCCGACACAGAGGGGGAGCTGGAGCTGCCAGCAGCGGACTACACGGACGAGCTGGAGGGACCGGAGAGACCCGCCGGAGAGACTGGGTAGGAAGTAGCCCAGGGGCAGAACGGCACCATGGGGTGGGTGTGTTTGGTCAGTGGGCGCGGACGGCCCCGCTGACCCAGCGGCAGGACCTTCGCCTCCCGCCACTGACCGGGCCCTGGGCTGGAACGCAGTGGAGTCGGGTGGGCCTGAGTTTCCCTACCCCGGCCAGTCTGCCTTGGGTAGCAGAACTGTGCGCCACAGACTCGGGCCGGCGCTCCCCCTGCCTGAGGGGCGCGCTGCAGACTCGGGCCGGCGCTCCCCCTGCCTGAGGGGCGCGCTGCAGACTCGGGCCGGCGCTCCCCCCGCCTGAGGGGCGCGCTGCAGACTCGGGCCGGCACTCCCCCCGCCTGAGGGGCGCGCTGCAGACTCGGGCCGGCGCTCCCCCGCCTGAGGGGCGCGCTGCAGACTCGGGCCGGCGCTCCCCCGCCTGAGGGGCGCGCTGCAGACTCGGGCTGGCGCTCCCCCGCCTGAGGGGCGCGCTGCAGACTCGGGCCGGCGCTCCCCTGCCTGAGGGGCGCGCTGCAGACTCCAGCCAGCACACCTTCCCCGCTAATTCCCCAGTGCCCGAAAGGTGTGACTGAGGCCTGCCAGTGGGACCATAGCTCTCCATCACCCCTAGGGGCTCGGAGGACCGACTGAAACCTGTCACAGTGTGGCAGCATGCCAAATAAAGAGCTGGCTTTGGCCAATTGTGTCATTCTGTGACAGCACACTCCCTAGGTAGCAAAACTTCATGGACTTGAGAGGTGTGTTTTTGATCTTAGTAATTGGGTAGATATGTGCACCCCCCAGCACAGGTTGTGTTGCATTAATTTAGATGGAATAAATGGGCCAAAGGTGTTAACACAACCCAGTCACAGTCCAACATTAAACAGTGTTAAATAAAGTCCAGGGTTTGGTAGACAGAGACCTTACCTGCTGAGTACTATGACAAACTCACCATTAAAACCCCTTTTAATCTTTTATTAAAGATACAGAAAAGAAGGAAAAACAGTTAAAGCCTTTGAAATGTAAAGTATTAAGTACAGTGCTTATTTTAACAAAATTTCTTGTTCTTTTTCCTTTAGCTGGAGAGCAGGAAAAAAACCCTTGTTCAACAGCTTCTTAGATTATATAAAATATGTCAATAATGGTCCTTTTAGTGAAAAGAGAAGTTAGTTGAGATGGGCGAAAGCTGTTGTTGCTACTGCTGCTGTTAAAGTCCAGCCCCGTTTCACCTCAGGTGGTATTTTGGATTCAGCCCGAGCTGAGATGGGTGCTGATGTCATCTGGATCCCTCTCTCTGGCCCAAGCTGGTCAGGACATCCCTCAGGATTAAGGTAAAGAAGATCTGGGGTCCCAGAAGATGGCTGGGGTTGCAGACATGATGGAGAAGCTCACTCCAGTAGCCTCAGTCTGTTTTTCTCTATTTTCCCTAAAAAGGCTTTTTTTTTAAGGGCCCAACAAGTGGACGAGGGATGGAATAGCCCAGTCCCTCATTATTTTGTCTACTGGTTAGGCCTAATATCAGACATGCCAATTTTGGTTCATTCATTTCCAGTTCTACATCTACTGTTTTATACCAAGCATGATTTTAACACAATCCTCAAATTTTATTAATATGGCCTATTATGGTTGAACTAATTTATTTTCTCTGTCTGGTTCTTTTGCACCTGATTATAACATTTTCTATTGAAAATAACTTGACCTACTTTCCATGTAAATTCCTAAGCAGGCAAAACTTATAAACCAATTGTCACAATAGTTGATACACCACCTCAGTTTCTTTTAGGCTGATTGAGAGGTTGCAGAATCAGTATTGCATTGCTGAATCACTTGCACTGCGATTGGATTAGAGTGGGAAAAGGTGTGTGTAGTTTCAGTCCCAATCTCTTGTCCACACAAGCTGCGGGCAATATGGGAGCAAGTTTAAGTTTGGAATTCCTTCAAGTGAATGCCATTGACCCATCATCATTCCTCTTCCTTTCCAGAGTTACTTCTGGCAGGGCAATTCTCATTATTGCCATTGGTAATTGAAGGAGACACTCAGATAATTCTTGGCACATTTATTACAAAGAAGGTCATTTTTCACTATATGGCAAGTAAATAAAATCCTCATTAAAATATTCTAATAATTCACAAAACTTGAATTAACTTTCAAAATTAGATCTTCATTTCTAGGCTGACTTTATTTTAAATTGATTTCCTTGATAGAAACAAACAAGCAGGCAATGTGATAAACAAATGTCATGAGAGACAATCATAAGGGAGATTCTTCTTCCACATAAACTTAATGTAATGATCAAAAAAGGGAGGAAGAGAGCATTGTTAGTGATATACAGAAGGCTGATTTAGATGTTAGATTATTCATCAAAAGCAAATTATATTATAGTTACTAATTAAGATTTTATTACATGCATTTGTTGCTTCCTAATTAGATAATTGGAACTCTTTGTTGACAGTTATATCCACTTGCTTGGAGGGCAAACTGCAATTAGTACAAACCTTTTCTGAACATCCTTCAAATCCCACTGCCCTGAAACCATCATCATCATCATCATCATCATCACCACTTGTTCCCTTCTCCCTCTCTCTCTTTGTCACACACACACGCTCTCTCATACACACGTGTTACCATAATTTGGAAGGAGATGATGAACAGACTCCAGTTCCCTTAAAATGGGTTCATTTGTTACCATCTAAACCTCTGCCCATATAGGGCATATGGGCTTCCCCCATCACTGTAGCATCTGAGAACCACCCCTTTACTAGTAAATCTATCCACATAATGCCTTCTTGATTTTGATGGGATCAGGATTTCACCCCTGGTTTTCAGCCCAGTGCAGTAACCACAAGACCACCTGTTGGTTCAATAAGGTTTAGGAACTTTGCAGGCAAAGCCAGCAGACTATAAGTTATGTAAACCAAACAGCTGCAGATAAAGAAACTTACAATACAGGTATGCTTGTAAAGTACTAGTACTATAGATAGGTTGAACATAGGGAGCAAGGTACTTAAAATCTCTACTGTGGAGCCTGCACCACTTATAGTACCTCTAGATTTTCGGTCTTTTATGAATAAACCTCAAATTTGGTGCAAAAATGTAGTGTTATTACAGCATGGAAGATCATGCAAGATCAAACACACCCCAAAGCTAGTCAGTTCCAACAGTTAAGATTGCACTGCCCTAATTCATCCATATTGTGGATTTCAGTACTTCCAATTCCTCTCTCCCTTCTTAGATGGAAACTAGTGTACATTACAGTGTTATTAATTCAAATCAGAATACAAGGGTAATGTGCATGGCCAAATTAAGATGGTCAACACAACCTTAACTCTGAAAATGTGATGACCTGAGTGCTTAATTTTTGTTTGTAACCTTGACATTGTTTTAGTGCTTAGGTTTCTTTGTTTTTTATTTGTTTGTTTTTGCATTCTGTATCATTATAATGATATATAAAGCAACATTATAGAAGAAAATATTTTTCAATCGATTGCTGCTAACCATTTATTGGCTTCTGACCTAACCAGCTGCTCTCTTTAAAGCTATTAGAGCTCAATCCATTACCCAGTGAAGTCAGTGGTAATTATTGTTAATGAACTGAATAGCAGCAGGATTGGATTCTTAAATATACAATGGCAAAAAAAGTGTTAACACAGAATTAAGGATGCTTGGTCGAATGTTGTCCCCTTGCAAGTGTCGTGTTGAACAAAACTCAAACTTCTGAAAACAAGGAAATGTACAGTTAAGGTTACCCATGCAAACATAACTGCCCTTTTTCAGCAATGCCACAATACACCCTATTAACAGACATATCTTTACTCTGCCAACCACACAGTTGCTGAAATATACCAGCTCTTCATCTCCTTTTACAACACATTCACTCTCACCCACAGGATTCCAGTTGTCAGGGTTCCTTCCCCATTCTGAACTCTGGGGTACAGATGTGGGGACCCGCATACAAGACCCCCAAGCTTATTTTTGCCAGCTTAGGTTAAAAACTTTCCCAAGGCACAAATTCCACCTTGTCCTTGAACAGTATGTTGCCACCACCAAGTGATTTAGACAAAGAATCAGGGAAACACAGAGGAACCCCCTCTAGCCTTAGTTTCAAAGTCACAACAAAACAGGGATAAATCTCCTTCCAGCAAAGGGAAAATTCACAAGTTGAGAAAACAAAGATAAACTAATACACCTTGCCTGGCTGTATTTACAATTTCTGTAATATGAGAGACTGGTTTGGAGAACATGGATTGATGCCCGGTCCCTCTTAGTCCCAAGAGCGAACGAACACAGAAACAAAGAACCCCCTTCACCCCCCCAGATCTGAAAGTATCTTTTGTCCCCATTGGTTCCTTTGGTCAGGTGCCAACCAGGTTATTTGAGCTTCTTAACCCCTTACAGGTAAGGAGGAATTTTAAGCTACCCTTATGGTTATGACACCAGTTAACACTATTAAAGGACAAAAAAAAAAGTTGTGCATGCCACCTTCCTTCTGCGCTCCTGGAACTGGCAGTTGCCAGGGGGAATTATTTGGATACACTCCAGGTGCAGTCAGTGTGTTAGGCGCCAGGTGCACCTACATTAAATGGTGGAGACAGTAGTTGGGCTGCTTGGTAAAGGTGTGTTTGCGAGATGAGGATTTCTTTGAGGTGTGTGACAGAACATATGATATGAGTCAATTTATGTTTTGCACCTTCTCGTGTACGAGGAAAGGGAAGAGGGTGCACCTTCAGGATACAGTATGAATCATTTCAAGGCAGAATGGTGTAGGTTATGTCAGCAGCAGGGCATAGAGCTTGTATTACAAAGGATAATGTCAGCAGTGAGATGCGATATGAGAGGAGTTTAATACTTTAATGATGGCTAAGTGAAAGTGTAGGTTGAGATGGTATCCTGTGAGTGAGTGGAAGGGAGTCATAGAAGGCTGTGAAGTGGTACAAATGTGGTATTCTCTCTCGAGGGTTGGCTAAGTGTGTGAGAGTATGCTAGAATCTGGAACCTTCCGACTCTTACAGTGACAAGAGCCAGCATGAATATGTGCTAAGTGCATATTCAGGTATTGCACAAAGAGGGTAGAGGGAAAGTGGTGTGCGCGACCTTTTCCCCCCGATTGATAGTATTAGATGGACTTCTGTGGACAGACGATGCTTGAGACAATCTGCCACCCTAGGGAAAACTACAGTATGTTGCCCCACTCCTACCCCATTAGTAGTTTAGGGGAGACTACCACTCCCAAAATTCTTGCACCTGGGTCAGAGACAGATACTGCAGAGGCTGCTGAGCCCCAGTGACAGACTGTGTGGGATGGGAACAGACTGTGTGGGATGAGTTAGCCAGGGCCTGGCCAGAATGAAAGTCCTGTTCCACCTTCATCCCTGCCCCGGCCTCTGCTCTAGACTTTGCAAGCAACTCAGACTAGAAATAGTTCTCTGATGGTTGATACCCCCAGCCAGGGTTGCCCTTCCCAATGGCCCTCTCCAGGTGGTTGCTGCCTGGGAAACAAGAGGGAAGTGAGCCCAAGCTCAGCACCCTTGGACAGTGGCAGCTCCTTTTCCTGGAAAAGCTCAGCTCAACCACAATGACACCCAAGCACCAGCAGGTGGTAGCTCCCAGCCCATAGGGCCCCATTATTAGGTAGTGTGGACCCCTTTGTCCCTCACAAAGCCATCTGGGCTGTGGATGCTGATCCCTTGCACAGTGTAGGTCAGTTCCTTCCTACTGGACAGAATTGAGGACTCTGCATCTCAGTGCCTGCACCCCAATCCAGCCCTTCTCCTCAGCCCCTGTACTCTCTGCCCATCCCCGCACATTCCTCACCCAAGCCCCACCCCCTCCACACCCATTGGCTGGCCCCCAGAAATCCTCAGTCTGCCCCACTGCACCTTTCTGGATGGGCTCCTCATTGTCAGGCTCATAGCCCATGCATTGGCAATGTTTCCAGAGCCTGGACATGGGGGAGTTGAAGCAGTGGCTTGGGCAGGGTCTGGGGACCCTGCGTGGAGCACCAGATGAAGTCTGGGCACTGACATGGAGCCAGGTGAGTTGCTGTGTCTGTGACAGAAACCTCAGCAGCTGTTGCAGTGCTGTGAGGAGCAGCCCCCGGCCTCTCAACGCCCTAGGTTTGGTATCAGCCATGATCTTACCCACACCAGAAGCAAGCGGCAGCTGGGGAGGGGGCAGGAGTAGTTTTCTGGCAGCCCAATTGGGGGCTGCTTCCTGCTCCTTGGAGCTCTGGCTGGCAGCTGTCCCCTCTTCAGGGCAGCCCTTTCAGCCTCATCCCCCGCTGCTTCTGGTGTCAATTTGCTGTCCTAGGAAATTGCCTATTCTGCCTGTAGCTACAGCAGCATCGGCCTGTGAACGACAGTGAATGGATTGTAAAAGGAAGTGAAGAGTTTGTACATTTCAGCCACTGTGGGCTTGGCAGATTAAAGGTATATGTATTAATGGGGCCTATGGTGGCCTTGCTGAAGGAGGGCAGAGTTAAGGCTGCATGAACAACCTTATCTATGCATTTCCTGGTTTTCGGAAATTTTGAGTTTTGCTCAGTTCAGAGTTCTGCAAGGGGACAACTTACCACCTCAACTCTGTATGAACATAGTTTTGGTTTTGCAATTTAATTTCATAGTCTTCTTTTTTAACAGGAAAAGGTATTGTGTTGGTAGGAGTTAGCAGTGAGGTAGACAGCTATACAGTGTCCCACAATTTGCATTCCAAGCCACATCATTCTGTCCTTACCAACCCCATGCCATTCATAGATTTCAAGTCCAGAAGGGACAATTGTGATTATGTAATCTGACTTCCTGTGTAAAACAGGCCATAGAACTTCCACAGTGATGGAGAATTCACCACAAACCTTGGTAAGCTTTTCCAGTGGTTAATTACCCTCCGTGTTAAAAATAATGCATCATTCCCAGTCTCAACTTGTCTAGCTTCAACTTCCAGCCATTGGATCATGTTTATCTTTCTTTGCTAGATAGAAGAGCCCATTGGACAGATAAGGCAATTTCCTGTAATATCTTTGGGAGCCATTATTCAGGTGAGTTTAAATTTCTTTGGAGTCTGTTGTATTATATGCAAAGGTTAAGTATTATTGTGGGCCTGGATGATAAAAGGATTATATTGAATGATGTAGAAGACACGGGTGGACTTTTAGGACAATACATGTTTAGTGGAATTCCTGGGAAATATCTAGATGGAGGTGAATCCAAATTTCACATCCACCCCTCGTCTCCTGTTATGCAAAAATGCAGCCTTTTGAAGCTATGCCCAGAGGAAAGGGCAACTGCCTGCTGATTACCTGTTCCCAGGGTCCCAAGATCAAAACCCAAACTCTATAAAGGAAAGTGACTTAGATTAATGGGCGTGCTTGTTCTGAGCTAACAGCTGTTATGAATTTGTAATCACAGAAAAAAAACCTTGGTTGGGATTGAAGGACTGATCACCTGCCAGAGCCCTTGTTAAAGTCAGGGATTATGTCAGGTAATTTTTTTTAAAATATGTTTTCTCTGTGATGCTTTCACCTTAAGAATAAGTGTGCTTGCTTAGAAAGGGCTGTGTGGTAACTTTTTAACTATGGGCAGTTATGCTGTCCACAGCCTGAGAAGAAAAGTAAAGCAGGCCTGCTTAGGCAGTTAGACTTGCTGGGGAACTCATAGTGTAGGTAGGGAATTATGCAGCCTGGAAAAAAACCCAGTTAGGAGGGAGAGCAATGCCGGTCTCCACTCAAGAGAGGTGACAGCTGAGAAACTTTGAGCCGAGAGAGGGAGCCTTGCTGGACCACAGAGGGGGAATACAGGTGCAGCTGTACTGAATTATGAAACCCAAGATTAAATATTTGTTCCCATGCAGATACTGGTAGACTGTAATTAAGTCACCCCTTAACCTTCTCTTTGTAAAGCTAAATAGACTGAGCTCCTTGAGTCTGTCCTTGTTTATAAGGCATGTTTTATAATCCTTCAGTCATTCCCATGTCTCTCCTCTGAACCCTTTCTATTTTATCAACATCCTTCTTGGATTGTGGACACTAGAATTGGACATGGTATTCCAACAGCGTTCACATCAGTGCCAAATATAGAGGTAAAATATCCTCTCTACTTCTACTCACAATTCCCCTGTTTATGCATCCCAGGATGGTGTTAGGCTTTTTGGTCACAGCTTGGAATGGGAGCTCATGTTCAGCTGATTTAGCTCCTCCAAAAATATAGTAGATGCCATGTCTTACCTTGGGAAAAAAATTGAGTCCACTGTGACCCGCATAACATCAATAGTTTGATCTCTAGCTCTAAGCAAAAAAGGCCCACCTAGAAACATTTTGAAAAACAGCTATTTTAGGGGAGGGGTTATATTACTGCAACCCCTACCTCAAATGACCCCATATTTAAGTCATTAATCCTACCTTGTATCTGCCTGAGGTATGCCAAATTTCAAAGGAATTAAACTAAGCATGTTGATTTTAAAGGACTTAGAAAGATAAACCTTTAAACAGATGTCATGACACAACCTTAACTATAGTGGTACTGCCATGCCACCAATAATAAGCCAAGTAATATGCATGTCTCCTACACATTCTTTACCCTGCAGTCCTTGAATGCTCGAATCTCAAGTAGCTTCAATGTTAGTTTTATCCTCACAAAGAATGCATAATCATTTTACATGGCTATGGTTACAATTTAGCAAATCACTTTAAAGCAAAGGAACAATCTTAAATATTTCCGAATAGATATGAACTTAAGCATGTGATTAAAGTTAAGCATACACTTAAGTGTTGTGCTGGATCAGGGCCAAATTAAATAGCTGTATTTCAGAGATTTACCTATGGTGTTTGATTAAATACAATTTGTTTTGTTTGCTAACTAATGGTTGGCACTGTAGCATGTGGCATGAAGGATGCTATGTGACAGAAAATGTAGAGATCTCTGCATGGATCTCAATCTGCCCTGAACGAAACTTTGCTGTAGCAAATAACTGGAATGTTTAAGAGCAGTTAAAGACCATGACTTGTGCTGAGAACCCAAAATTGTATTTGTGTTGGGCTCAGAAAAAGGTTCTGTAGCACAAGTGACAAAAGGAAGATTATCAGATTAAAGAAAGAAAGCTATTAGATCAGAGTTATCACTTCAGTTATAGACCTTGCAGCTGTTTCCTTATCAACTTTCCAAGTAATAAAAGAAGTAAAAGCAGCACACGTTTTTTTCACATCATGAAAATAGAAACTGTGACATAGACAGATATACCGGGGAAATATCACAGGGCTCTCCTTTCCTGCCTTTCTCAAGGATAACCACCTATTCAAGAGTGCTTGTTTCCCACCTAGTTTCTATTCTTACACCCACTCCGAAACGTATCAGACTTTTAAATTTTCAGATTACATGCAAACAACCTCTATCATTTTTCTGCTGGCACACTAAAAATACGTTGCACATTTTAGGCTTTTTCAACTTTCTGTTTTCATTTTCCTTCGCAACAAACTCTGGCAGTTCTGTAACTTTTTTCTTTCCTATTTTTTCTCCTTGTTGCATACATCTTTTTTATTTATTTCTGAGCCCCTTGGCCTGCATAGATTTGATTAGGTCCCCTTGGTGCACACATATGTGGGAACATGCTCAAAAGTACGCATGCACTCACTGGATGCCTTACCTTTCTAAAACTAATGCATTGACAGAGGTTGCTTTGATCTGGGTGCTCTAATGATGTTGCTAGCTCTGCTTCCCCCAGCATTTTCTTTTCCTCTTGCTTGAAGTAGTAGGCAACTGCTCCCCTCTAACTTTTGGAACTGACATTTCTTCTTGACAGATTTTTCTCTTTATGTATTATGCTATTGAAAGTAACACACCAGGGAATCTATTGTGTGTAAAATTTGTCCAACAGTGTAGCAGCTTCTTACTGATAACAAAGATAGGCCACCTTCATTAGTCTGAGAGAATCCAGAAGGTGTGAGAGATAAAATAAAAGATATTAAATCGACTTTAAAATCTCTTTCAGAAATACTCTGTACTGGTCCAAGTTACCATCATATCTGTTCACCGAGGGCTTATCCTAACAGCTGATGCTGTACAGCTATTATGATTTCTTGAGTATGAAATCAACAGAGCCTGCTTCAGCAAAGAACATAACCACAGCTTCAGAATTTGAAATCTCCTCATTCGATGGTGTCTATTCACAGGCAGCCTTAAATCTGCTTGTCATTTCCATATAGTTTTAGTAATGGGAACAGACAGACAAGTTAAGTCTCACCTATGAGAGGTATACAGCATCTTGAATTTAGCAAAATATTTTATATTTGTGTTAGCAAGAGCACCAGTGAGGCTCTTCCAATTATTTATTAGTTTACCCCACTGCTCTCTGCAGCTTCTTATGTACCATGAGTTACAAAAATGTACTGTATGTATAACATTTCATAGTGTAGCACCAGGTTTTTTACTGACTGGTATGCATGTGGATAAGGCTGCCTCACAGTAGAACTGTAGATTCCATCAGTGTTGTCCTCAGATTGTTTGCATTAAAACTCCTGCTAGCGAAGAGGCTTGTCAGTGCTTTTTAACCAGCTACAACAGCCTGAGACTGTTCTGAGGCAAGGATCAAAGTAACCTCTGACTAGGGCTAGGTGAATAACAGATTTTTTGGTTCAGTGGAAGTTCCAAAAAACTGAAAACAAATTTGTTTCTTGTCACACTGAAACTGAAAAATTCCAGTACTGTTGGCAAATTAACAAAGTGCATTTTGGGTTGCATGAAACTTTTCTTTTTTTAACCTGAAACATTATTTTGGGGCATTTTTACAGGGCTAGACTTACAAAATGGGCAGTGGTAGAAGTGTCTATTACTTTGAATCCGGTGGTAAAGACAGTCATCAGGGATGGGAGAAACCCAAGTTCAGTTTTTCCCTTTGCCTTGTGTGAAGCAGGGATTTGCACTTGGGTCTTCTCCCACCTCCCAAGAGTGTTCCTGCTAACCACTGGACTATGGAGTATTCTGGAATAACACTGTCTCAGTCTCTGCTGTTGAAACGTTTGCACTTTGTATAAAATAATCACTTGAGTAGGGACTTGAACTTGCATCTCCCACCTTCCACATATGTGCCCTAACCATGAGGATATAGGCCATTCTGAGGTGATGCTCTCTCACTCTCTCCTGTTGAAACCTCTACTCTGTGTATAAATAATTAAATATCCAATGGAGCAGGGCCTTATACCTGTGTATCCCACCTCCCAAGTGTCTGTGCTAGCCACTAGGTTATAGAATAATTCTCACACATGCTCTCTCAGGCCCAATGACTGTTTTTCAGTGAATAAACTATGTGTGTAAAAAAATTCACCCAGCTCTACCCCAACTCCTTTTCATTGTCACTGCATTTCAAATACTGAACCCCCATCTTGTGACCATGACCTTCATTCTTTGTTTCTAGGTGTATGATATTGCAAACTCATGTTGTTCAAGTGAACCCACCTTAACAAGCAATCCATATCACCTTGTATAACTAACCTGTCCCCATCGTTATGTACGACTACTCCAATTTGTGTGTTATTTGTAAATCTTACCAGCAATAATTTTATGTTTTCTTCCAGATATTGAATAGCTTTGGGCTAAGAATAAGATCTCTGTGGAAACACAATAGAAACACTTCACAAAATGATGATTCCTCATTTATAATTACTTTTTGACATCTAACAGTTAACCAGTTTTTAATTCCATTTAGTATGGGCTATACTGATATTTTATAACGATTTTTTATCAAAATGTCATGTGTGACTAAGACTTACAGAAGTTTAAATATATTATGTCAACACAATTACCTTTATCAACCAAGCATTTAATCTCATCTAAAAACAATATCAAGTTTATTTTGTAAAACAGATATTCTGCAAAACTATGTTGATTGGCATTTATTGTAACATCATCCTTTAATTCTTGACTGAGTGCCTCCTATATTGGCCTTTCCAAGATTTTGCCCAAGATCAAAGTCAAACTAACTGACTTATAGTTACCTGGCTCATCTTGTTTACCTTTTTTTAATACTGGAAAAAACATTAGCTTTTTTCCCCAAGCCTTTCTTAGTGCTCCAAGATTTGTCAAAATTCAACATTAATAGTTCAAAGAATTCTTTAATATTCTTGGGTACATGTTATTCATTCCTGCCAATTTAAAAATGTTTAACTTCAATAGCTGCTATTTAACATCATTCCCAGTTACTTTGGAATAAAAATGTATTTCCTTATCACTGTAAGATATAAATACACCTTCCTGCTTCTTTCCAAATACAAAACAGAAATATTTATTGATTACTTCTGCCTTTTCTGCATCATAAGTGACAATTTTACAGTTCTTAGCCAGTGTCAGACATATACCATTGCTAGGATTTTATTCGTTTCTGGTATATTTGAAAAAAGAAAAGGAGTACTTGTGGCACCTTAGAGACTAACCAATTTATTTGAGCATAAGCTTTCGTGAGCTACAGCTCACTTCATCGGATGCATATCCGATGAAGTGAGCTGTAGGTCACGAAAGCTTATGCTCAAATAAATTGGTTAGTCTCTAAGGTGCCACAAGTACTCCTTTTCTTTTTGCGAATACAGACTAACATGGCTGTTACTCTGAAACCTGGTATATTTGAAGAATTCCTCCTTATTGTCCTTAACCCTAGTGGTCATAGATTTTACAGTGATACCTTTAGCTTTCATTATCAATTATTTTCATTTCCTAATTTGTGATGTATACTAATAGCTATCAACCTCCCCACTCTTTACATGTATTTATTTTAAATAATTGATACTTTCACTTCCCCTCTAACCAAAATTTTGTTTTAAACCATACCAAGCCTTTTTGCATAATAGTGGAAGAACGTGTGTGTGTGGCGGGGTGGGGGAGAGAGACTTGACATCAAATAACCCATTCTTAAACAATTCCCCTTATTATTCACATACTTGTGTTTAATTTTTTCTTCCCATTCAATTTTCCTTATGATTTGTTTTCAGCTCTGGTAAATCTGTCCTTTTAAATTTTAGGTATTAACATTAATTTTAATAATCGGTGTTAGTATAAACACAAATTTATATTCTGAAAATCTGTTTCCACAACTTAATCATTACATGTTATTTCACATTGACCAAAGGTAAGGTAGGTGCACAGTACAAATGAGAAGGAACCATGAGGTTTCATGCCGCATGTGTACAAGCCAATGAAAAGTCCAATGCCCACTAACTTCAGTGGGCACTGGATTTGTCCTCGCCCAAAAGAGCTTACAATTTAAAGTGACAATCCTGCAATGTCATGAGCATAGGTAGATCCTTGCACCTGTGTGCATCACATTGCAGGATCCTGGGCATAGATTTAGATTTAAGCAGCAAAGGGGTAACAAACAGCAGGAAAGAGTTGATGGGCAAGATTTATGGGGAAAAATTACATCTTTACCCAGCTCTGGCTAATGCAGAGCATGGTGGACTGTATTTTGTATAAATAATTGACAAAAAAAATCATTGATCTAAACAAAACAAAAAACACCTTAATTGACTCAGTTTTTGTAAGTGCCATAGCTGAAGTGAGTCTTAAAGAGGAATTTGAAAGTACATGATTCAAAACCCTTTGTGTAAAGGTATTTTTCATTGGTGTATACGATTGGGAAATCCCATAACACTGTACTAATAGGATAACAATATAGCAGGGTAATATTGGCAAAAATGCTTTAAAAAAACAAACTGGGTGAAATGCTTAGCATTTCATCTGGCATGATTTTGCAGTCCCTTTAACTGAGGGACTGAAAATCATTTGCAATTATTTATTAATTAATGCCCAAGAGGTTACTCTGTAGAGAACAATATTGTATTGGCAAAGGATGGGCAAAATGATCAAATGGCCTTTTTTATCATTTCCATTTTTAATGATTGTAGAATTAATTATTCAATTGGATTTATTTGACAGTAGACATTGACCATCTAGAGATGTTGAAAGGGGGTGTTGTGAGCAGAGGCCTAGGAACCCTACTTAATTCTGTGGTCTACATTCAGCTCTGGCACTGACACACTTGATGGCCTAAGGAAAGTCATCCGACCTTTATTTTTCCATGTTGAAAATGAGGGAAAACAAACAGGGGGATATTAATACTTAAATACTTCACATCAGTGTTGTTCAGTTTAATTAGATAAGGACTGTAAATGTTTTTTTTAAGACAAATCACCACATAAGGGCTAAGTATTATTATTAATGCACATCCTTAGCTGTTATACACTCTTATGTCCAACTGCTGTAAGGAAAAATAATTTATTGCAGAATACCTGCCTCAGTCATTGTATTGCATTATTTTTGAGCATTCTCTACATAAAGAAATACTCATGTATTTGTATTCCACAAGCAAATCAGAAAAAATCCATTTTCCCTTGCACATGGAAATCAGACACTTTTCTTCTGAAACTGCAAGCATGCCAGTTAAAAAAAAGGTAGAAATATTATGATCCCATATATAGCATTTTAATTAATAAATCCTTAAGCTGAATGCAAAGTAGTCTCTTATTATGGCTCCTAAATGGGTCTTTTGTTTAACAGCTTTGTACCTCATTATTGAGGGATATGATGCAGTGGTTATAGTGGCTGACAAATTGTGCTGAATTGTTCAAAACTGTACTCTACAACTGTTAAAATGCTTTCAAAAAGTTTTTTTATTCATTTGTTTTGCTTCAAAATAAATGTGTATTTGTGATGTTGTGTAGTATCGTGTAGCTTAAACCAAAATATTTTTAGATTAAGTAAGTAGCAGTGAGGTATGATTGCATACTTTTTTCCAATTTAAGGGTGAAAATATGAATTGCAATTGGAAAATTATTCAACAGTTTTCAGCTGTAGAAGCTGCAATTCATTTGCTTTCAGTGCTAATTTATGAGTTTAAAATATTTTTTTATTTTTTTCTGTTTATGAATTCTAGAATACAGAGAAACACCTTGTATTAAAATATGATGCTGTAAAAGGTACAAGTAAATCATATTATTTACTTTTTAAAGGGTATGTCATTTTTAGTGCTCTTTTCTAAATTCTCTCCAGTTTGTCACTACAGACCACTAGGGGTCATGAGTGAAGAACGTTAAAGGGGAAAGAGCCGTAGTGCACCATACATGAAAGATCACAAACTGGTTAATTTATTTCTGTTCTGTGGCTTATTCACCTGATTCAAGAAGGCATTTCTGTTCAGGAAAGCACTGGCCCTGGAGGCCTCCCCAAGTTCTGGCTGCCTGTTCAGGCTGCCCTATGGGCTGCAGCATTCCTGGAGTTTCTATAGCACTGTGTGCTGTGGCCCTAACATATCCTTTCAGCCCCCCAGCCCACCCCGACCTACCCCCTGAGCAGGCATTGTGCTGGAGTCCTTGGAGTCAGCCTTTATTACAGATTTTAGTAACACACTCCTGTTTGTCCTATAGTCAGACAACACATGAGCAATACCATGAATTTTTACTTACTTGTTAAGTATTATTTTGTTGCCATAATTAGTGTCATTAATTCCAGTTTAAAGATACAGAAAGATGTATTAAATTAATCAATATGTAAGGCAACTAATTCCATCCAGAGCTCTGGGTGGCAAGGTACTAGTAATGGAAATTACTTTAAACAGTACAGATTAGAAGACTTTGCCTTAGCAAAATGTACTGTATTTTAAATTTAATACAAAATAAATTGAGCACATGATGAGCACAAAGAGAATCTTAATGTTGCAGCCAGCCTCATTTGCAAGAAAGAATTGCCCTTGGCTTAGTGTTTGCATGCTCATGGTTTCATTCTTATTTAGTTGTGATTCACTTGTGTAAGCCATCTTAGATGATGGAAACCCTCCCATTTTCCCTACAGTACAGACATTGCCTTTTCTACTTTTGCCTTTACCTTAATTAAAACCATTTCATTTCAGTGCAGAGCTGCTTTTTCTTTTCTGACATAATTTATTCTAAAGAGGTGGAAAGGGAGAGGGAATAACCATCTTGTCCTTTAATATGTAAAAAAGAAAAGTGAAGTTATTTTTTGTTGTTTATATCTCAGTACTATCTACTTACAAATGGCAAGAAGAAAAAAATATTATTTCATGTATGGGGGTTAGCATTCACATTCAGAATTGCTGTATTTTTTTCTTCTTGTGCTCTTAGGAGCAGGGTTTAGTCCCAAATACAAAATTCAAATGCAGAGCAGCACTTTCCCAACATTGGGGGGCGGGGAAGAGGGATGTCGGCTCAAGGATTTAGCCATTAACCTTTAAAATTAGGGTGTAATTCTGATCCCTTTGAAATCAGTGGAAAAATTCCCATTGATGGGGCCAGGATTTCTAGATCTAGGTTGGGAATCCAAATTCCCCACCCTCACCTTACCCCACTGGTGGAGGATCTATGGATGTAGAGTTTTCATCCAGGCTCATCTCTGCTGAAAAGCCAGGTATAGTCCTGGGCCCTTACATAGCATTTTTGTCACATGTGAATACTGAATCAATTACTTTTGAGTGCTGAAAACTCTGTGGACCTTCCTACTAGGCAGTGACAATGGGTATTCACTATGTCATTTCCCTATGCTGTGCAATGTCAATTGAGTTCCTGATCCT
Source organism: Natator depressus (assembly GCF_965152275.1). Lineage (NCBI taxonomy): Eukaryota > Metazoa > Chordata > Testudines > Cheloniidae > Natator > Natator depressus. The sequence goes on along the minus strand of NC_134235.1, from coordinate 122,119,986 downwards.
GTGAGTTGTTCCACATAGGTAGACCACCCCCAAAGTGTGTGAGTTTAGGGTCTGCCCACATGGAGAAGTTTGTAGGATCAGGGCCTTACGTACTATACAACTGCCTAATAGTCTCAGGATAGTGATGGTGTCAAAGGGTTAGCTTTGTCACTGGCTAACTGACATTCACTTGTTAACAGAGCTCTTTAAGAAAGTTTGCACATTGCTGACTAATCTAGTTGGTGCTCTTAGTTCCTCAAATTCATGTACATTAAAGAAATTACTAAATTCACTCAATGATTAATTAAAAATAAGGGCGGGAAAGGTACAACACACACTTCAACCCAAGGACCCAAGGATCATCAGCTAGTGAGTAATGACTGCCATTAATGAGCAGACTCTAAGTACTTCATATATGAATAAACATAAGGTTTCTGACTATGATTATAGATTTGGTTTCTTCTGTGACTTTTTACCTTTGCATTTTGTGGAGGTCAGGGAATGTGCATACATTGGGTTTCCTCAAAATAGAACAACTGGAATTTAAGCATTTACAGATATCAGATTTTTCTGTCATTCTATTAGTTAGTTAATGGGCTACGTTCACCTTCGTGTCTAGGGTCTTCTGGAACAATGTAGATCTTGGCAGAGAGTCCCTGCAGGTGATAATCTGCCAGAGTGGGGAGGTTTGGGTGAATAAGGAGTTTTTATTAAGTTCCCTCTGAAGTCTGAATTTGTTGTATACTTACGTGATCTGCACTAAACACCAGGCTGATGCTAAGGGTATGAACTGGGTGGTAGAACCTGGTGATTTTTGTGTGTGTGCAGCTGCTGCTGGGGAAAGTATCAATAAATATATTTGTTTAAATATTTAATTATGAAGAAGATGGAACATGTACAAGAACCTGTGGGAAGGAAATTGGGTGAAGGGTGAGGGGCCTCCTTTCCCCAAACCAACACAATTACACAAAAATCTATTCTTGTGTCTTCCAAAAATAGTTTGGCAGTCTCCAAGCTCATCACCTTATCCAAATGAAGGGACACATTTTCATTCAGGCTTTCTTAACTTGTCTGCAACATTGGTCGGCACATATGTTTGTATGTGAAACACCTGATATTTGCATGTACAAGTTGGGTAAATTGCCTAAATACCCTATTTCCATTTGCAAATACCAATTACATAATTGCTCACATAATTGGGTATACCCACAAACTCTGAGGTCCATTACTGCCCCCTAGCTATAATTTTGGCCCAGGGAATGTAAAAAACTCAGAAGTTATGGGAGATATTGCCTATGAACTATAATATATTTAGTTTATAGGAATAGGAAAGCAGGGGAGGACTGAGGTAGAATGATTGGATCCTTGTACATTCATGAATTTATTTCCAGTATAGCATTAACCCATATCTTAAGGAAAGCAGCACTTTGAAAGCATTCTGTTAAAACTTCAGATTCTAATAATGTGCCAGTAGAACAGAATGTTGACTGCTGTGTTGTTGTTGGCAGTTAAAATGTGATGTCTGCCTCTTTGAGTACAGCAACAATCTTCTTTGTGCTAGACTTTGTCCTGTACTTCAACTGGGAAACATATTAGCATATTGGTTTGCCGCACTTACCCAAAAAGCACCAGGCTTCTTTTTAGTGAGAAGCAGCATTGCCTCATCCGCCATTATTTTCATAACATCAAGGAGTTATGAAGTGACTTTGCACAAGTGCAGAAGGAAAGTAGACAGGGAAGGAAGCTGTAAATTAAATTTTATTTTTATTCTTGACAGTAATCTACTATGCTAGATCCTTGGAAAGGCTTAACAGTGGGAAGCAAAATGGAAAAATTATTAAAATAATGAGGTCCCTCTCCCCTCCTTATCACAGGAGATGAATTAATAGTTGTGTGACCCTCAGTCGTAGCAACTAAAAGCTGTGATTGGCAGTGCAGAAGAGCAGAATGCATTCTGTTGTACAGATATGCTGAACTATCCAAATCAGTGTAAAGCAGCTGTTGAAGTATTAGATAGTTTGCAGATAGAGCGAGTACTTTGATGATACTAATTTTGGCTTGGGGTTGTGTATAAAACTAATGTGTGTGTGGGGGGGAAGTATCTTTCCTTTAAACTTTCCTTTAAAATTCCGTCATTCTGTCAACCAATTGTTTGGGATGATGATATGTAAGGAAGAAATATATATAATATAATGTTCTGAGGGGACTTCTCTCTCCTGCTCCCATACGTCTGGCCATAGGGACAACAATTGTCCTTGGCTTTTATGAATGTGTGTAAGAGGAGAGAAGGCATGGTGCCTCTCCTACACCATGAACCTTAACATTACCTGTCCATTCTTGCCTGCAATTATTCTAGTCTTTCCAAAGTAGAAGAAAGTTAGTCAACTTTTTTTCCTATACGGTGAACTATATCTCTGGCCATTGACTACATTGGCTATACTGATCTGAGCTGGTCTCTTATTTTGTTTAATAAAAATATATTATGTTTACTGCTGCCACCATTAGCATCCAGAGCCTTATCACGACACAGTTCTCCATATAACTTTGACTAAAGAATACTGCAGTTAATTTACCTATTCTGAAAAGTGAATACCAAGATTTTAATGGTGTCTATTGTAAACAAAACTTTGATATCTTCGAAATGCTGTGTAATGGACTGCAGCCACATCAAGTATCTTTGGGGAAACATATTGTATTAACGTTATGTATGGTTTATCCCTGTGGGCAAGGGACTCTTGAGGGGAGGGTTGCTTTTAGCTCCTTCAGCAATTAAAAACATTGGGGGATGATTAAGGTGGATCACTGAGGTTGTAAATGCCTCCAGAGAGATACCAGCCCTAGAGTGGTTTGCATATACTGGTTCAAACTGCATTTTCCAGAGACCAACAGGCAAAGAAAGGACTTTTGGCATAGAAAGACTGAGTTTAAACTGACTCAGAAGCATCTTTTTGATCCAGCAAATGGATGGCATTCTGTGCAAGCGATGTCCCAACTATTGCAGAAGGTTTGGAAGGTCTTTGACCTACTAGGGTCCCACAAGACTGATGGGTGACCTCTGGTAAGCTTTATCATGCATATTGGAACTTTCATTGTTTTTATCTCTTTCCTCTATAATGCTTCTATATTAAGAATTAATGTCCTTGCTCAGAAGGAGCTGTGTGGTAACTTGTAGCTGCTGTCAAGACACTGATCATAGTCCTCAGAGAGAAAGCAAAACACAGGTGATGGCCTTTACGCAGACTGGCTTGCTGGGGATATCAGAGTGTAAGGCAAGGAGCTGTGCAGCCTTAAAACCCCCAGTCAGAGGGGAGTGGGACAAAGGTCCTTATACAGAGTCAGGTGTCAGCTGGAGACCTGAGATCTGACTGGGCACTTCTAGAGTGGACCACAGAAGGGCATGTGGGGATACAAGTTCAGTTATCCTGAAATGGTGACATGATGTACAAAAACTAATTACATAATTCTTCTTCAGAAGTCAAGCTACTTGGTCATGGAGTTGTGGAATTTAATGAAATTCATCGAGTTCTTGGTTCTCTGGTTTGTGGAGAGGACCGCACTGTCTTATAGGAGAATTTTGCAGAGTTTCTATCACAGTTTTAAGCGGGGGATTACTGAGTAGCAGGTCATTATTGAGTTCTCCTCTAAAGCACATGTTGTCTGTGTTTTCCATCTCTCTGCTCCAACATAAGGAGTCGCATCAGGGCTCCCTTTGCCTCTACAAAGAACAAAGATGGGTCATCAAATCAGACATCTCTCATTGTAATGTCTTTTTAATTCAGTTTCTTAATATAAAACGAACTCTGTTTTATGTTCTGAGATTACAACGTAGTAGGTGCAACAGGTCTGCATGCTGAGGTTTGCACTTTGGATAAGCATCTCAATTTTGGATTGTGGATCAGGCAACTTATCTGAGCCAAAACAAACCTTTCAGGTTTTTGCCTTTCCCTTCCCAACCACTACTCCCACCCCAATTTCTAGAACCTCTCATCAGGTTTTTTTAATCTCATTAGAGTGCTTTACAATAATATTTTCATAAATGACATCTGCTGCTATAAGGCAATCTGATAGGATGACACATGCAACTAAGAAGCACAATTTGTAACTTCAGAGAAAAAGGAAAAATATTCAGGGTTAGAACTAAATATCTGCAATAATGCCAAGCCTTAAGAGGGTAGCATCCAAGACTCTGACCCTGAGCGAGCCTTTTGTATGGGAGATTAACAAATAAGATTCAAGTTGCGAGAATAGGAACATTTTCTCTCACCTTTTGTAGGAGCTATTCTACGCCATACTAATGCATTGACTTTTACAAAAATAGGAAATTATTATTGCATTTCATTCACATAATGAATGAGAAATTAGTTCTATAGTGGATGTGTAGCACCCTGGAGAGCCTTTGAATTGTCACAATTTAACGTGCATCTTTAACATTACAGTATTAACACCCTTGAGCTTCTGCAAATCAAAGGTCTCTTATATAACAAGAAATTATCTTAGGGGCCATTACAGTTGTGGCATCAAGTGGTCTATAAAACAAGTAGGCTTTTTAAAATTGCTTTCCTTTACAGTTATTAAGTTTTCATCACAAGATCTAAATAATAACCCACAGAATCTGAGTTTCATGTACATTTTTCTTAAAGTTACAATGGTTTGGGTTGGTTTTGTATTGTTTTTAATTCCTCTTCAGTTTTTGTTACTATCAGGTCAAATTTCCAAGGAATCTTGTTATTTAACTAAGCTTTTCTAGAACAAAATACCAGGAGGTTTTAAGACTCTATCTTGTTAATAAGAGTTGTGGAATCTCGGATAGCCCCTGCTAAAAGACACACTGTCCTCTACTGTTTTATAGGCTATAGATAAATGCTGGCACAGTCGGTGCAACTAAGAAAAAGCAAGTAGAGACTTAGGCCACTGATTTTATAAGATTCAAAAGGCAATTAAAACCCATCATTAAAATGCATGATGAGGGTCAGTCATACTGTGCTCTTTCTTAGGCAATTATTTATTGGTCATGTGTGACCAATTTTACCAGCATCATCTTCATCCTCATTTATGATAGATACACATCTCCCAATCAAACCAATTTTATTATCTTAAATAGACAGGTCCTTACATATGGATATTTTAAAAGCATCTAGTAACGGAAATTTCATATATTGCAGTTCTAGTCTGAAAATGGACTGTGACTCCATATCAAATCTGTCCAGTTTACAGAAAATGAAGACTTTTTTTCTTAAGTACCACTGCTGCAAACTCAGCTTGAAGTTTGACAGTCAAGTTGGGTTTCATTCTTCTCACACAATTATTTATCATAATCTTTATCTGAGCACTTTACAATCATTAACATATTTTATCTTGACAGTATCAATATAAAGATTAACTCCATTTTATACATTGGAAATTGAGTAAAAAATGGTAGATTAACAAATTTGCCCAAAATCATAGAGGAACTTAGTGCTGAGCAGGGAATCCAGATCCCTGTCTGGTCCCCTATCACTAGACTATTCTTCTCCAGTTTCTTCACACAAAGGCCTAGATCTACAAAGATGTTTAATCTCCTAACTTCCATTTAAATCAGTGGAAGTTAGGAGCCTAAATGTCTTTGTGGATTTGGGCCCAAGAGTTATAACAAATTATGTCTTCAATGACAATTTTGCATTCCCCACTATTATCAAATTATATCCTCAGGAATATGTAACTGGATGGTATGGATCATCAGAATGCCTCTCTCCCCATGTGATATTGCCATAGTTGCAGTTAGGAGAAGTGATCTATCTTGAGACCTCTTGGTACCAAAAAAGAAGGAGCTGCCAGCAGGGCTTCTTCTTCAGGAGTTACTCTATTTTGGAATCTATTCTTCCTCCTTGGTCCAAATTGTCTTAATCTGTTGACCTTTAGGGCATGCTTCAAGACCCAGGATTTACCCAGACTTTTGGTGATGAAGGGCTGGAGCTTATGAAGAGGCATATTGGTTGGCACCTTTTCCTGTATTCTTATTTCAGATAAATGACTAAAACTGTGAATTGCTGAAATGTTTTCAAATTAAGTCAATGAACTGAATGCAACTTCCTCTACCCGTTGTTTTTGTTTCCTAGTATTTGTGATTTTAAATAAGTGTCACCTTCATTGTCACCATATTATTTTAGGGCAACACAGACTCCTAAGAAGGGTTAGAGTTCTCTTCTGTTCTATGGTGAGAGAGACCTCACAAAAATGAAGAGTCATGAGCAACAGAAGCAGCTGCCACCAAATTAACTGAAGAGGTGTTTTATGTGCAGAAAAGAGGACATTCCTCCAGGAGAGTATTATCAAAGGACCAGAGTAAAAAATGTGAGGCCATCCCCTAGGTATGCAGCATAGCGTCCTCAGCCTCAGCCATAACCCAAACAAACTGCTTTGCCTGCAGATCACAGACAAATGCTGTCCATAAATTTAAGTATAATTCACCAATCTAAATTGCCATCTCAAGCAAGTGAGGAAGGCACTTGCAACAGCAGAAGGTGGGGAGCAGGTGGTCCACAAAAAGGATGAAGTAGATGCTACCATATTTGAAGAGAATGAGTTTGATGTGTCAGATCTTATGGAAATAGGTAGGAATGCTGCCATGAAGCCCAGGTATTGTTATGATGGACCAGAATGTAATGGACCAGAACCTAGTGTTCGTGGCCAGGAAGATGATATGGGTGGCTGACCCCACTATCTTGTACTATGGCAAGTGCCTCTGTGCAGGGGACAAACCAACAAAATCAGGCATTGACGCTATTGCTGTTACTGCTGTGAGTCCTTTTCTTTCTAATGTGTCATCATCAGTAATGTCATGATGACACCAGGCGACAAAAGCTTGGAGATGGGAAACATGCTTATCTTCAGCCCAGTGACTATCTCAAAGCAGTTTCTATGTCAAATTTGCTATTGCTGACATAAACAGTGGGATCCTTTCGGGGAGGAAGGGTTGAGATCTAACATTGCTGATGATAGGCGTGTGGTTGCAGTGGTGAATTATCTGCAGTTGTTTTTTACTTTACTTTTCTTGTCTGAAGCTTTTTTGCTCCTCCTGCTGCTGCTATTTGCTATGGCGTAGTGCTTGCACCCAATCTAAATTTTATTCCACCCACTACATGACCCTCTTGTTTAATGCCAAACTGACAAAATTGCAGCACTTGATTTACAGAACTATCCTTGTAATTTGCTGGCTGTTTGAGTTTTGAAGGAAAGACCATACATCTGAAAACAGATGTGCTGGTCACTTGTCAGACCACTACTATTTTGTGTATTGGCCAATATTCCTTTTTTTCCTCTCAGTGGTCCAGCAAGGGCACCCACCATCAGGCTTCCAGCTCCTCAGCTGTTGTTTTTTCTTGAGTGGAGAGGTGTGCCTCACTTCCTTTTGACTGGGATATTTCCGGGCTGCACAGTTCTCTGTGCTATTCCCAGCAGATACAGGCTGCCCGAGTTCAGCTGCTTTCTTTCTTTTCAGAGATGGTTAACAATGTGACTGCCACAGTTATTGATATCACACCCGCACTTTGCATGCTAGTCTATTTTATTCTTAAGGTGAAAGCACTACAAAGAAAACATATTAAAGCAATAAAAGAACCTACACACATGCTAGTAAACTTACTAGACATCATCCCCAACCCGAACATGGGCTCTGGCAGGAGCAGGCCTTCAACACTCCCCCTTCCACCCCTATCACCAAGGGGTTTCCTTTGTGGGCACAGGTTCATCACAGCTTCATCTTAGAACAAGTACTCAGTTTCATGGGGCCTCAGTAGGCCAAGTCCTTCCATCCATTCCCTCACGATTGGGGCCCTCCATGGACGAGAGGACCTGCCTGTGTGCTGGATCAGGAAGAAGGCCCTGAGCCAGTTAAAAACCAGTTTATTTATCCAAAAATTCTTTCCTTCTTTGTTGGTCCCTGGAGAATCCAGTTTGAACTAGTATATGTGTACCTCTCTGGGGGCGTGGCTTCAAAGGGCTGATAAAGGAGGAAGTACATTAGCAACCCCCTTTTACTTGAGAAGGTACATGCAATTCCACAATACCACATACACAAATGCATTTTAATACAATGGATCCCAGAGGTATTAATCCTAATTCAATAAGATTTAAATTAGTTGAGTAGAGTTTCTTAATTCCATAAGGTTTGTCCAGGATATTACAGGATATTGTCCGTCTTTCACAGGATATATATTGACATATCAGTCATAGTTCTGCAATATAAGTAAATATATAAGAAAGTGACCCTTGGGAGGAAAACATGTATTATATTCCACTCAGTAATATCAAGTAAGATGTGATCATAGACAAGGAATACCTTTTGGGAAGGTGGAGGGGCTTATATTATACCCAGTGTAGCTTCTCTGCATTCTTTATAATCCTTACACTCAAGAAATACAACCATTGACAGCAGTGGTGCAAAACACTACACGTTATGATAGTGTTATCCTGGGTCTGGGTCAGTGGTATACAGAAGACTATTTTTTTTTCTTTAAAGATGCACATTGGCACTTATGTCATTCCCTAGCTTTGGCATCCATTTCTCACATTAATAATGACCAATATTAATCTCTCTCTTTTTATCAAGAAGACATTCAACTGATCTAGTCATCTTTTCAGCTTTATTTCTTGTTGCTCTTTTTTTTATGACTGTGAAATTCCTCACTGACTATCATTAGACTTTAAATGAGTTTGCTTAAAATAAATACATAAAATTAAAAAAAAAATTGCTCCATGACTTTAATAGTTGTTGCTTGTTTTATTTTATTTTATTTTATTTTATTTTTTTAATTCCTTACTTCCAGAATACTCTTTCATTTCTTTGGTTCATCTGAGGACTTGGTGTCAGTTTGTGGCAAATTTTTACTTGGGGTTAAATAACTATAAAACAATACCTATCTCACAGGAGTATCATGAAGGTTAATTGATTAATATGTGTTAGCACTTTGACATCCTTGAAGACAAATATAACAACAGAAGTGGTTCTACTAATCCTCCGGATCAAACAAATTTTGAAAAAAAAATCTCTATTGTCAATAAAGGACTACTCACATGAATAAAATTATTGGCATAAATGTTTGCAGAGGGAAAAGTTTCCTCTAGCCCTATCCATCCTCTTTGTGTGTTAGTATTTCTCTTTCAGTGAAAATTACCCTTCATTTGTGTATTTCCCTTTAGCCCCATTCTTCGACAACAAGCAAGAGCCCAAATTCACAGGCAACCATCACTTCAGCAGGTAATGCTGCCAATTGTTACTGGCAACTGGAATGGGTCAAAAAAGAATAAACATTTAGCAATTTTAATATATATTTTCCTGAAATTTAAAATATCAAAATTTTGAAATTTGAAAAACATCAGCAAGCTCTCGAGTTATTTGGGGAAGAAAAGCAAAATTTTTCCATATTTTTATGGTTTTTTTTTCAGATTTGGAAATTGGAAACTGGATCATAATTTCAAAAACATGTGACCAGCTATACTGATGGCATAAGCCCTGGTTCAGCAAGGTAGTTTCATACTTTAACTTTAAGCATGTGGGTAGTCTAGTCACATGTCAGATGCTTAAAGTTAGGCATGCTTCAGTACTTTTGCTGGTTCAGGGCAATAATTAGTAACTCCCAGAAGAGATGGACCCCTCTCCATGGCAGGAGGGTGGTGGAGGGAGAAGAAGAAGAGGACCAAAGTGGGCTAAAATTAACATTCATTCTTCAAACAGACCATGACTGATCTGTAACTCACCATAACTTATTTCTTTAAGGCCATGTAGCTTATTTCTTTAAGGCCATGTATTTCTTTAAGGCCATGTAGAACCCAGCAGTTGCATTCACTCCTGTGTAAGCAGGGTCTGAATGAGCTCTCCCCTGATATCTACTGATGAGCTGGGGAAGAGGACTTCAGGAGCTGACCTTGTTTGCAGGGCATGCCCACTCTGCCTAGGTGCTCAGCATGATGGGACTGTTTTGCCCAAATGATCAGTTTTGGCTGGTGTTGGATCACCAGTCTCTTTGTTGGACTGGGGCAGGGGTAATAAAGGGTTGTTATCCTTGTTGTGTGAATCAAGGGCAACAGAACTGTACTTGGCAAATCCCAATTGAGGAACTCAACCTCAACTAAGTGGCACTTGCTAGGCAGGGGGCATGGGTGCCAAAGCCCAGTGAGTTGAGAGAGGGTGGGGTCAGGTACTTGTACCTGGTGGTGTGGGCCCTGCCTAAGGATCCTAGACACCATTTGATCCTTCCTCTCTTCACTGTTTAATAAAAGAGCTGATTAAGACTCAATTGAGTCTTGTTACACACCACAGAGCTGGACTAAGCTTTAGACCTGCTTGGTGACAGCATCTCTGATGCAAAAGACTGCCCAATGTATATTAGCAGTGAGGCTCCCCCACTAACAGCTGAAATCACTGAGAACTTTGTTAAGTGGTAGGACCTGAAGGCACTCTGGCAGGGCAGCCGGTGGAGTAGTGAGCCGCAAACAGGGCAGCGGGTGGAGAGGAGCAGTGAGCAGGTTGCAGGGCAGCCAGTGGAGCGGAGCAGCACATGAATGCCTGGACAGTGGGGCAAGCAAAGTGCCTTCTCCCAGGGTGGGAGATGAATTCTGCAGATACACCTCTGAACTCTGGGTCAGCTCTGACCAAGTGGGATTCAGAGAAGGGAAGGACACATTAAAGGAACTTTAGGTTGCTGGACTTAAAACCTGAGGCACAAGGACACTGCCCAAAGTACTCTGGGGTTGGTCTTTTGCTCATGATTTTATGTTTATGAATCCTGCATGTGGTGTTTTCTCCAACTCATGTTGCATTACTTCCCTCCTTTTATTCAAAGTTTATTTTCTAACACTCAGACTGTGTGCTGCAAGAGGGGAAGTATTGCCTCTTAAAGGTACCCCTGGGGTGGTGTGCAATTGTTCCAGGTTACTGGGGGTGGGGCTTGAGCCCGTTTTGTGTTGTACTGTTGACAAGGAACCCCTAGATACTGAACCCAGCCCTTGTTGCTGCAAACTCCAACTGGCAGAAAGGTTACACCTGTTTGCTAGCTACTAGACATTCCTAGAATTAATTGTATACAAAGAAGAACAAAAATATGTCTGGTCCCTCAGCCTCCAACCATTCTGAACTGCATGTTGGAGCTGGGTGTGACACAATGTATTTTTCTATTATATTTTTATTCTGCTTTGTCTCTTTCCCACCAGGACACTGCGGTTAATAAACATGTTCCCTTTAAAATGGTCTCTGTTGCAGATGCCAAAATTTTGAGTAACACTGTCTTTTGTGTGGCACCTTTTAACACTAACATCATTTCCCACTGAGCTGTCTTTTCCATTCCTCTTATCACCTTAGCAAATGCAAATGAAGTAATTATCTAGTTAAATTCTGAACAGGCATTATTCATTTGAGAAATCATAATTTTGTAATGCAAAGGAAGCATTTTTGTTCCACCTTTGGTACTTTACAATAAACTTATTCTGATCTAAATTGATTGCTGTGGGATTATCTTGGAGTCATTAAAATATTGCTGTATTGACATTCACTAATGTTTTTAATTAGCAATTTCAAATTCCAACATTTGGCATTAAACTTGCACATATATGATTTCTTTTAGCTCTATAGTTCTTCATTATTTTCATATGCATTTTTAGTAAATATGTTAACCTTTTTTGCATTATATTATTTGATCGTTTGATTTTGTTTTCTAATTTTATATTCTCAGATCAGTAAATCTGTCTCCTCTAATGAAGATATCTCTTATATTTCTGCTCACAGAGCACAATTTTCTGGCATGGAAGCAAGGTACAGATTTTTATTTTTAATGATCTGATAAATTCTGAGTCTCCAGTTTTAATGTTAGTATGTTCAATAAGTCAGACCTGTGTGTGTGCACACAAACACACTCTTGGATTGTCGTTTACTTATAAGAGCAAAATATACTGGATAACCCTAGAGGTCCATCTAGTTTGATGTCCTGTCTCAACAGTGGCAAGTCTCAGCTGCTTCAGAGGAAGTTACGCAAAACCCTGCAGCAGGAGTTATGGAATCACCTCCCCACAGGTAAAGCCTTTTCTTAACCACCTGGTAGTTAGCACTTGGCTTTTGCCCGGAAGCATTAAGTTTTATATCCCTTCCAAAACTCTTTTGTGTATTTTCAATCCTTACTTTTGTAACTCCACATAAATGTCCTTTTAAAAGAAAAAGAGAGAGAAAAAACCCTGCTAAATTTTTCACCACAGATATCTGGTGACAATGATTTCCATAGGCTAACTGTGTATCGTGTGGAAAAAAATATTTTTTTCCACGTTTCAATCTGCTTCCTTTCAAATTTGTTGAATATCTCCTTTTCCTTTATTATGTGAAAGATGGGAGCCTGATCTATCTGCTCTATACTACTCATTATTTTGGATATCTTCATAATGTAAAATTGTAACTTGGATTTCCTGTTGAATCTTTGACTGATTCTGAATGCCCAGACAGTAGCAGTGGGAAAGAATGCTCTTTTCACTTGCACTTGGTAACTTTTTGAATGGATGCAACTTTTGTTTTCTATGCAGAGAATATTAAATCTATCCTCCAGAAGCTGCGCTGGCTTTCAGTTCATCTGACTTTGGTCAAAGGTGATAGGTTTGATCGATGAAATGTTTTATGGCTTGGACCTTGTTCATTAACCCAACAATTCAGAACAGTGAGGACTCTTGTAGATTCCTAAATTTGTACATCTATGAATACAGATACAATCTTCTCAGTGGTTGTCCCTTGGCCAGTATTTTCACTGAGGAAGGGATGGCTCTGAAGCCTGGGGGCCAGGTAATGACTTAAGATTATGTTACATTTGTTTGTATAAACCTTTGTTATAAAAAAATAAGCATGCGTGACTGGGACTGGGTGTTGCAGCATGTGCTTCGAGCCAGGGCAGCGGCACTCGGTGTCACAGAGTTAAGTTTGAAAGATCATAGCCTGAGATGGGATGGCTGCTATTTCAGATCATTGTTATGGTTCACGGAAAAGGAAATGACCAGGTAAGATTAAGTGAATGGAATACTGCATTCTGTTTTGTTCCTCCTTTGGAATACAATCACTTAAATGGCTTCTGAAATTATTATTAATCTACAGTCAATATAAACTATCAAAAAGGTAAGGAGTACTTGTGGCACCTTAGAGACTAACCAATTTATCTGAGCATAAGCTTCCGATGAAGTGAGCTGTAGCTCACGAAAGCTTATTACATAATTACGTATTACAGTACGTAATAGGTATGTTTTATTAGGGCTGTCGATTAATCGCAGTTAACTCCTGCGATTAAATTAAAAAAATTAATCGCGATTAAACATTTTATCGCAGTTTTAATTGCACTGTTAAACAATAGAATCCCAATTGAAATTTATTAAATATTTTTGGATATTTTTCTACATTTTCAAATATATTAACTTCAGTTACAACACAGAATACAAAGTGTACAGTGCTCACTTTATATTATGTTTGATTACAAATATTTTCACTGTAAAATGATAAACAAAGGAAATAGTATTTTAATTCACCTCATACAAGTACTGTAGTGCAATCCATTTATCATGAAAGTGCAACTTACAAATGTACAATGTAAAGTTTTACATTGTTTTATTTTTGAATGCAGGGTTTTTGTGCATAATTCTACATCTGTAAGTTCAACTTTCATGATAAAGAGATTGCAGTACAGTACTTGTAAAGGGGGAATTGGAAAATACCATTTCTTTTGTTTTTTTACAGTGCAAATATTTGTAATAAAAAATAAAGATAAAGTGAGCACTGTACCTTTTGTATTCTGTCTTGTAATTGAAATCAATATATTTGAAAATGTAGAAAACATCCAGAAATATTTAAGTAAATGGTATTCTATTATTGTTTAGCTGGGCAATTAATTGTGATTGATTTTTTTTAATCGCTTGACAGCCCTAGTTTTAATCGAACCAACATGTAAAAGATGATGGGTAATAACTAACAATGTCAGGAGGCAATAACTAACTATGTCGGAGAAGCAGTACTCACTTGTTTGTATTGGGGTATAAAGACGTATCTCAGAGGGAGTATCTTTGGCCAGCCTAGGGAGCAGTGGAAAGTCCTGCCACTGACAGAGCTGCATCCATTGTCAAGAGCATACATGTCTTAGTATCCTTGTAGAGTTTTCCAGGTGCCACAACTGTGCTTTGTCGACAATAAACCCAGCCGGGCCAGGTGCCTTCGCTGAAAACCAAGTCTATGGATTTATTGGGTGGTTTAATTGAGGTCTTCTATCTCCACTATCTGCGCAGAGCTGGGACAGCACACTAAATGAACACACATGCGGCCAACATCTGACCACAAGAACCTTGCTAACCTATTAGAGTATCCGTAAACCAAACTACCTTCTTCACAAATAAGAACTTGGCAAATTAACAGCTTAACCTAAACTCTTGTTCTCTGAAAGAGACAATCTAGTTTTGTTGAAAAATTCCAAAGAAATTTAGCCTGAGCAGAGAGCAAGTATGGAAAATTAAAGATTGGTAAAGTTATAAACAACCACCAAAAATGGGGCGTTATAATGGAAAGTGTCCGGCTACTAGTTCTACCCGTAATAATTTCTTACAAAAATAACCCTTTTTTGTTTGTGAATTATCTGTGAAAATAGTTGGATTTCTGTGAATTTGTTTGTCATAAGAAATTGTTTTATGTGAACAAATGTCCACTTACAGGAATCATGCAAAGTATTCACTGTGACTATTTCTTGAACTATATTTCATTATTTGTGCTGTGTGATAGGTCACCTAAATCATAGAATCATAGAACCATGGGATTAGAAGGGATTGCAAAGGTCATTTGGTCTAACCTACTGCCAAGATGCAGTATTTGTGTGTCTAAACCATCCAAGACAGATGGCTATCCAGTGGTTGGGGTTTTTTTGAAAACCTACAGTGAAGGAGATTCCATGAACTCCCTAGGCAGTTTATTCCATTATCCTACTGTTCTGATATTTAGGAAGTTTTTTCTGAGATTTAATCTTATCTGCTATGCTGTAGTTTGAACCCATTGCCTCTTCTCCTGACTTCTGTGGCAAGAGAATGATTTTTCTCCATCTTTCTTATGGAGCCTTTCTAGTATTTGAAGACCGCTATCTTGTCCCCCCTTGATCTCCTGTTTTCCAAACTAAACATACCCAGTTACTTCAGCCTTTGCTCATATGGCTTGCAGTCTACCCCTCTGATCATTTTTGTCACTTGCTACTGGATCCTTTCCAGCTTCCCTACATCCTTTCTATATAACAGTGTCCAAAACTGGACACAGTACTCCAGCTAAGGCCTAACCAGCACTAAGTAGAGTCCTACTATCACCTCCTGTGATTACATGCTATGCCTCTGTTAATGTAACCCAAAATTGCATTTGCTTTTTTTGTAACAGCTTCACATTGTTAACTCATATTGAGGTTGTGATCGCCTCAATTCTCATATCATTCTCAGCTTTGCTACTGCAAAGCTAGTTATCCCTATTGTATATTTGTGCATTTGGTTTTTTTCCCTTAAGTGTAGCAACTTAGATTTGTCTTTGTAGAATTTCATTTTGTTGTCTATATACCAGTTCTCCAATTTACCAACATCCCCCACATCCTAGTTTTGTGTTATCTGCACTTTTGATTGGTATGTTCTTTATCCCTACATCCATGTAATTAATAAAGATGTTAAATAACACCAGATTCAGAAGAGATCCCCGTGGAGCCCTGCATGAGGCCTCTTTCCAATCTGACATCATTCCATTAATAATTACTCTTTGTTTGTGGTTGTTTAACCAAATATGTATCCACTTACTAGTAGTTTTACTGAGCCTGCATTTCTCCAGCTTACTTATCAGAATGGCATGTGGGATTGTGTCAAAAGCCTTACTAAAGTCCAGGTATATTATGTCCACTGGATTCCCCTATCCACCAAATCAGTTACGTTGTTAAAGAAGGAAATCAAGTTCCTTTGGCAAATCTATGCTGGCCATTAGTGATCACCCCTTCATCCTCCAGGTATTTCCAAATTGAATGTTTTATACATTGCTCTATTAGCAAAGGTATTGCTTCTGCTCCCTTTTGGCTGATATTAGAAATAGGCAGGCCTAAATCAGCCACTTACAGTGTGAATCTTCATGCAAAAATATGTTTACTCAAATATTTTTCAGTCTTCTGGGGGATGGGGGGAGAAGAGATGTAATTGATTGAGTATTCATGACATATTTTCTACCTTGTGACCAAAAAACCCACAATTTTACAGATGTCTAGGAAGTGAATGTCTAGCATTAACTTTAATCCATGGTTGTTCACAGAAGTCATGCAGTAAAAAGGTCCTTCAGATCAGGCAAAAATACAAGCCATTGACAAGACAGATCAGAATATTATCAACACATCAGGGGAAAAGTCCACTCATGAAGTCAGAGCTTTAACTTTTAGTTTTATGCAGTTGTTGACACTAACAACTTTTTGAGTTAAAATGACAAGTAAAACCTGGGCATTTCTTTCCCACAGTCTTGTAAATTGGCATCAAAGATGGAGGCTGAAATCCCTAACAAAATCAACAGGAGTTTTGCTCTTGACTTCAGTAGGACCAAAATGCCACCCTTCGTGTGCAACCTTTGACTTTGACTAAATGTACATATCTTCTCTAACTCAGAGAGTATTGAGATGAACGTGCTGATTCTACACCATATTACATGATGTTCAGTCATTTACATGTGTGCAAAGTAGGTGTAAAATGCAATCATTCTGACCTGGTAATACTTTGCACAGGTATAGATGACCACACACGATGCGTGGGACAGGAAAATCTGAAAGACATCTCTCTCCCTTTGTTTTAACTGAAGTTTCTGAGCACTACAGTGGATATAGTATTTCTTGCTTGCCGCATCTGAGAATATGACCATGAGGATATGGCTAAGATGTGACAGCTTTCAGGCATCCTGTAAGCATGTGGCTCACTGGCCAGTGCATCCCCTGGTGGCTGGGCTTGGTGTACCAGGCTTTTGTCAGAAGGAGGCGCAAAAGGACAGTCATTCCAGCCCTGTGGAAGTCTGTGTTTCTTGCAACTCAGCCCTACAGCTGGGTCACATATAATCCCACCCCTTCTAATAGTCCAACAAATAATAGTCCATCAACTTCATCTGGATCTTTGATCCAAGTCCAGACTCACTAGTCCTTAACCCAGGTTTCAGAAGGTTTCAATAGTCCTTTTTGCTTGTCAGGGTGGGTTGGGAGGGGTTCAGCACCACTTCCGCAGTGGTCTGGTAGGGGACCTCAGGCCCTCCCTCTCCACTGGGTTCCAGTCCAAAGAGTGCCTGACTGCATAGACCCCTGGCTTCCTCCCTGGACCACTTCTGTCCTTGCCCTCTCTTAGGCTTTTACCTCAGCTTCTTTCTGAGCTTCCAGTGTATGAGCCCTGCTTCTACTAAGCCTTTTCCACCAACTCACTGCAGAGTTTCTTAACACTTTTTGCTACCCAGTTTTCTCTACTCCCCTGAAGGGTAGTCCCTGACTCAGGAGGAGTCCTATTGCTCCCTGCAGGACCCTCCATCAGTGTGATAAATCCTGGGTACTCCTGATGGTCTTTCCCAGCTGCCTTAGGCTCCCTGTTCAGGCCTACCTTCCTTCAGGGAAGCTTTGTCTGCCAGCAGTCCCACTCAGCTCCTTGAATCCAGCCAGGCTTCTCTCCCTGACTGAAAGCCAGAGATCTGCTCTCCTACTTGGTCAGGCCCTAACTGAGCCAGGTTCAGGCCTTCTAACCCCTCCATCCAGCCTTGTCACTTATTGCAGGTGTAGGGGGTGAGGTTGAATTTACCCACAGGCTCTCATTAATCCCTTCAGGCCCAGTGTTGGGTTGGTGCACCGCATCACAGAGCCATTTACTTCTGTAGTTAATGGATGTTGTCATGGTTACAGGGCCAGCCGGACCTCTGACCTCTTTCTGCTCTGTCTGAGTGCATCCCTTCACCCTGGCCTACACTGGGGGCGGGGGTGGAGGGGGGGGAATTGATCTAAGTTACACAACTTCAGCTACTTGAATAACGTAGCTGAAGTCCACGTACTTAGATCGACTTACGGTGGTGTCTTCACCGCGGTGAGTTGACTGCTGCCGCCCCCCCCAATCGACCCTCGCTGGATCAGTCGCTGCCCGCCGATCCGGGGGGTAGTGTAGACATACCCTTCATGTCTTAGGCCTTGTGCCTTTACCCATCCTGGGGTGGAATTCTGTCATTTCTCGCAATCTTAGACCAGGCCCTCAGCTTACAGTACCCTTCGTATCAATCATGTTTGCCCAGCTGGTCCAACTGAATATTGTTTATTTCACAGAAGGAGCAAAACACTTAGAGAAAAAAGTATTCTGAAACAATAAACAGCATACAGTCATCTATTTTACATAAAGCCTTATTATCCACTGATGGTAACTTGTGTCTCTGTCTGATTCTCTGAACAACCTCTCTTGATATACAGTCCCTTTTTAAATGTCCTATATTTTTTTGATCTCTTGGTTTCCTGAGCCTTTTCCTGTCTTGACACTATCTCTTAACAGCCCTCATTTTTTTGCAGAGAAGTAACTAATTCTAGAGCCATTTTTCTTTTCCTACTCATTTTTTTCCCCAAGACCCCCTATGAAACTAAACCAATATATCTATATAGTAAATATCACAATAACTAGGTCAACATGCAGTAATCATAAATGACTAAAGAACATCTGTCACAGGTGTTAAATGACAACTTGAGCCACCAAATGTGTGGGTGAGTACAGGTTTAAATGAACCAATGTCTTTCATCCTGAAAAGGAATCACTCTTTTGAAAACTGAACTCAAATTTGGGCAAATTTGTAGGGTACATTCAAAGCACCTTGATAGCCACTTTTTTCATGCTGTATCCACTATTGATACACTATATTATGTTATTGGAGTGGTTGCTGGTTTATGTTTCAGCTTTTCCTTTTGAGAAGATTGCTGAGGTAGATACCAAATGCTGACAGTAGTAAGTAGGGCATTAGAGTGCCACAAAAACATTATCTGCTTTGAAAATATATATATTTTACATTTTTACAGAAGAGTAAAAATTTTTATTTTTGCTTGGAAGTCTCTTTGTGAGAAAGTAAGTCATGTTAGGCAGAAAACTGCCATTTTCACATGTAAATACTTGTGAAGCAAAAATGGGTAATTGTCCACAGCTTGTCATAGTAGTACCTAGGACTTACTGTCTGGAGCAATTCTCATCATAAAAGAGTTTCATACACATTAATGAACCAGTACAGCAGCACTTAGGCAAAATTAATTTTAGAAACATTTGGGGTTTGATTGCACCATTTTTCCACCTACACCTCTGTGCAGGAGGAACTCCATGTCATTTACATGTCTTTCTACCTCTTCTGGTGCAGTCAGGTAGTTAAATCAGTGGAGCCTGCACACAATAAGTGAAGTAGAAAGGGAGTCTGAGTTGACTAAGCCTTGTTCAGAAACAGGTATGTGTGGTGAAATCCTGATCCTAATGAAGTCAGTGGGAGTTTTGCCATTGACTTTGAGGCTGGGATTTCACCCAAGATGTCCAAAATCTCAAACATTGTTTTATAAATTTCCAAATATATTCCTTGTTTCTATAACAACTATATTGACAAAAATGGAAGATGATTCCTGATTAATGCAGAGTGCTTGAACAATGACGGCACAAGCTTCCTCATAATGCCCCAACAATCTGTCCCTAACTGTCTCTGGGAAGCCCACATCCAAGAGAGTGGTTTTGTCACCATCCCTGTTTAATCAAAAGCCTCTATGCTGAGATTGCCAGCAAAGGTACTATTTAGTACCAGTGTGGATGATGGTCTTGATGATGTGGATACCCATACACTACAAACAAGACTCATCCATTTAGATCACATAGTCGACCAATCAGCTATCAAAGAGTAACTAGCTTTTGTCAACTGCTGACCTGAATTATATTTAGGGTCCTACCAAATTCACAGCCATGAAAAATGAGTCACGGACCGTGAAATCTGATCTCCCCCGTGAAATCTAGCTATTGTGGGGGCAACCAGATTTCACAGAGTTTGGAGGATGGAAAGCGGCAGCTACTGGCTGGGAGCCCCTCTTTGAGGTCAGTGGCAACACCAGAAGCAGCGCAGAAGTGAGGTGGCCTGGTATGGGGGAGCAGGTTGTCACTTGGGCGGGGGGAGAATAGGGCTGGCCTTACAGGTGGCCAAGTGGGCGACCACCCAGGGCCCCGTGGTGAGGGGGGTGCCATGGTTACCTCTCACACACACAGCCTGCCAAAACCCCTTTAACTCCCAAGCTCTGGGCTCCTGCTGCCAGTCCTGGAGGGGCTAGGAAGGGACAGGACTTCCTCTTCCTTTGCACGGGCCACTCCTGAAGCTATCTCCGGGAACCTCCCTGGCTGCAGGAAGCTCCATGGCTGCTGGCTGGGAGTCCAGCTCTGAAGGCAGCACTGCCACCTGCAGTAGCACAGAAGTGAATGTGGCATGGCATGGTATTGCCACCCGTACTCCTGCGCTGCTTCTGTGGGTGGCACTGCCTTCAGAGCTGGGTGCCTGGCCAACCACTGCCCTCCGGCTGCCCAGGTCTGAAAACAGCAGCACAGAAGTAAGGATGGCAATACCACAACCCCCCTACAAAGCCTTGTAACCCCCCCGCCATCCCCACAACTCCGTTTTGTGTTGGGAGCCCCCATAGTTATAATATAGTGAAATTTCAGATTTAAATATCTGAAACTGAAATTTATGTTTTTTTAAATCCTATGACCACGAAATTGACCAAAATGGACCGTGAATTTGGTAGGGTCCTAATTATACTTGAACTGGTAACCTAAAACTGAAACTGGATCCCATTACCACCCCTGTCACATATATACTTCCTAGTCCAAAATCTAAAGAGATGGGTATGTTATATTTTGAATACACTCTGCTTCAGAAGTTATACTTGCTTAGTTTCATTTCAGAGTTTTATTTAAAAGGTTTTGAAGTTGGAACTTATATATTTACTGTATTCCTACTAAAATTCGGTAGTTCTCTGATGGCTTAACCACATGATCAGTGCTGAGTAAGGGATAAAACACTTCCAAAGAACTTTCTCATGAACCACATTTTAGTTATGAGCAGAACAGGCCAGATCCTGAGCTGAGGTAAATTGGCATAGCTACAGTGAAATCAATTGAAGTGACTGCTTCTTGGAGCAGCTGGTACAGGTACCCACAAGGGGAGAGGCAACTCTCTATCTAGTCCTGAGTGGAGAGCAGGATCTGGTCCAAGAGGTAACTATAACAGGACCACTTGGAAATAGTGACCATAATATAACAACATTTCACATTCCTGTGGTGGGAAGAACACCTCAACAGCCCAGCACTGTGGCATTTAATTTCAGAAAGGGGAACTATACAAAAATGAGAGGGTTAGTTAAACAGAAATTAAAAGGTACAGTGACTAGAGTGAAATTGCTGCAAGCTGCATAGACACTTCTCAAAGACACCATAACAGAGGCTCAACTTAAATGTATACCCCAAATTAAAAAACACAGTAAAAGAACTAAAAAGGAGCCACCATGGCTTAACAACCATGTAAAGGCATCGTTTAAAAAGTGGAAGTCAAATCCTAGTGAGGTAAATAGAAAGGATCATAAACACTGCCAAATTAAATGTAAAAATGTAATAAGAAAAGCGAAAAAGGAGTTTGAAGAACAGCTAGCCAAAAACTCAAAAGGTAATAACAAAATGTTTTTTAAGTACATCAGAAGCAGGAAGTTTGGTAAACAACCAGTGGGGCCCCTGGACAATTGAGATACAAAAGGAGCACTTAAAGACGATAAAATCATCACAGAGAAACTAAATGAATTCTTTGCTTCAGTCTTCACGGCTGAGGATGTTAGGGAGATTCCCAAACCTGAGCCGTCTTTTGTAGGTGACACATCTGAGGAATTGTCACAGATTGAAGTGTCACTAGAGGAGGTTTTGGAATTAATTGAGAAACTTAACAGTAACAAGTCACCGGGACCAGATGGCATTCACCCAAAGGTTCTGAAATAACTCAAATATGAAATTGTGGAACTATTAACTATGATTTGTAACCTGTCCTTTAAATCAGATACTGTACCCAATGACTGGAAGATAGCTGATGTAATGCCAATATTTAAGAAGGGCTCTCAAGGTGATCCTGGCAATTACAGACTGGTAAGTCTAATGTCAGTACTGGGCAAATTAGTTGAAACAATATTAAAGAATGAAATTGTCAGACACATAGATGAACATAAATTGTTGCACAAAAGTCAACATGGTTTCTGTAAAGGGAGATCATGTCTTACTAATTTATCAGAGTTATTTAAGGGGGTCAACAAACATGTGGACAAGGGGGATCCTGTGGACATAGTGTACTTAGATTTTCAGAAAGCCTTTGACAAGGTCCCTGTCACAGGGTCCACATAGGCTTTTACCTCCTCATGCCTGTGCCCTGTTTTGGCTGGCCGATAAAGAGTCCCAGCGCCTTCTTTGGTGCTTCACCCTTGTGTCTTTATGTACAGTGCAACCATGTACTCCCTTTTATTCCCCCAACAGCTGTCCCCATTCAGACCCTTCCCAGGTTCTCCTGGTCCGTGATGCTCCTTGCCTTTGGTGAGGAGACAGAGCTGCAAGCCTCCTATCCCCTCCCAGGCTAGCCTCCTGACTGAGCTTTCTCCAGGGCTTTTATAGCCCTTCCCTTTCTCGGCCCAGCTGCCGCGCTTAGCTCAAGTCATTGCTGTAAACCGGCCCTTGTTACGGACTGCAGCTGGGCTCTCTGCTGGCTGCCTGGGCCCTGCACCTGGGTTCCCTACCAGCAAGCCGGGCTTAGCCAGCATTTTGGCAGGGCATTCAAGGGGTTTTACCCCTGCCTTGCCACAGTCCCTCACCAAAGGCTCTTACATAAATTAAGGTGTCATGGGATAAGAGGGAAGATCCTTTCATGGATTGAGAACTGGTTAAAAGACAGGGAACAAAGGGTAGGAATAAATGGTAAATTTTCAGAATGGCGAGGGGTAACTAGTGGTGTTCCCCAAGGGTTAGTCCTAGGACCACTCCTATTCAACTTATTCATAAATGATCTGGAGAAAGGGGTAAACAGTGAGGTGGCAAAGTTTGCAAATTATACTAAACTGCTAAGATAGTTAAGACCAAAGCAGACTGTGAAGAACTTCAAAAAGATCTCATAAAACTAAGTGATTGGGCAACAAAATGTCAAATGAATTTTAATGTGGATAAGTGTAAAGTAATGCACATTGGAAAAAATAATCCCAACTATACACACACAATATGATGGGGGCTAATTTAGCTACAACTAATCAGGAGAAAGATCTTGGAGTCATTGTGGATAATTCTCTGAAGACGTCCGTGCAGTGTGCAGTGGCAGTCAAAAAAGCAAACAGAATGTTAGGAATCATTAAAAAAGGGATAGAGAATAAGATGGAGAATATCTTTTTGCTCTTATATAAATCCACGGTACGCCCACATCTTGAATACTGCATACTGTACAGATGTGGTCCCCTCATCTCAAAAAAGATATACTGGCATTAGAAAAGGTTCCGAGAAGGGCAACTAAAATTATTAGGGGGTTGGAATGGGTCCCATATGAGGAGAGATTAAAGAGGTTAGGACTTTTCAGTTTGGAAAAGAGGAGACTAAAGGATATCCATAGAGGTATATAAAATCATGAGTGGTGTGGAGAAAGTGAATAAGGAAAAGTCATTTACTTGTTCCCATAATTTAAGAACTAGGGACCACCAAATGAAATTAGTGGGTAGCAGGTTTAAAACAAATAAAAGGAAGTTCTTCTTCACTCAGCGCACAGTCAACCTGTGGAACTCCTTGCCTGAGGAGGTTGTGAAGACTAGGACCATAACAGGGTTTAAAAGAGAACTGGATAAAGTCATGGAGGTTAAGTCCATTAATGGCTATTAGCCAGGATGGGTAAGGAATGGTGTCCCCAGTGTCTGTTTGTCAGAGGGTGGAGATGTGACAGATTTTCACTACCATTCTGCCTGGGGCCACAGTTGATCAGGCTGGGGCCACAGGATCTTTTCGGGAGGAGATGATAAGGCGCACCAAGTGTCTAAATTTTAAAGCTTTATTAATAAAATAATAAAACAACAGCAGAGAGTGTTGGGAATGCTCCCACGTCACTCCGGGGAAGAAAAAAAGTGTTAACGCCCCAAGCCCTAACCCACTTTCATACTCACACACTCACGACCCAGACTGGCCAAGGCTGAGTGTAACGTCAGAAGAAGGGGGCAGAGGAAGGTGAACGGGAGTGCTGTCCTGGGCCCAGGCCATCCAAGGATCTGCTGTGCTCTCTGGGTTGCTCCAGCTCTCAGTAGGGTTCCTGGTCTCCTTTGGGGGTGTTCCTCTGTTCCTGGTGCTCTTTGTGCCAGTCCAAACCGGCTTTCTGTGGTCTCTTTCCCTTTCCCAAAACACCCAGTTTCAGGGCCGTGAGATAGTTCTGTTTGTTCCTGGCTGGCCTTCGCCGTCTTGCACCTTTTCCCGGCCCCTGCATTTTGTTCAACAACTCTCCTTTCTCACGGCTGGTTGGGGGGCTTGGAGTGCCCCCTTTTCTGTCTTGGCAGGTAGCAGGGCCTTGGGCTGTGACAGAGATGGATGGCAGGAGAGAGATCACTTGATCGTTACCTGTTAGTTTCACTCCCTCTGGGGCACCTGGCTTCACCACTGTCGGTAGACAGGATACTGGGCTAGATGGACCTTTGGTCTGACCCAGTATGTCCATTCTTATGTTCTTACACTGCCTCAGGATCTGATCCAAAGTGTATAAAGGAAAAGTATCTGAGAGGACTGCAGCAGACTGAAGATCCCATGAGGGCTAGCAAAGATTTGGTTAGCCAAAAATAAGAAAGAATACTATTAGCTTTTTTTTTTTTTTAAATCTGCAGCTTCATGTAATTTCCACCTCAAGAAAAAAGTGCCTCTTTTTTATATAAAATACATCTCTGGGAGTATAGATTCATGGGTATTCTAAATCAAGTTGGGAAATACTATTTTCAAAGGTGGTTCTTCCAGGAATGGCATCAAATCATTATAAGTCACCATCTAGTGTAGATGAATCACTGGATGTGATTAAATAGATGTGCGAACTGGATAAAAAGTAACTATCACGGCCCTTAAATGATGTATCCATTTTTATCATGTTCTCTGGAGTCAACCGCTGGCTCCTGTGAACTTTATCTCTCCACCTCCCTTTGCTTAATTCAATTACTTTATTTGTAACTTTAAACTATAAATAAAGCATTTTTAAAAATGCCTTAATATAAATTAATATTTTCTTGATTCTTGCATGAAGCAGTTAGTTAGTAATATGGATTCAGGCACATATTTGGTTACCAACTTCCACTACAGAGGTAGAAGTAGCGATCATTCTGAAAATGTGTGTACTTTTTTATTTATTTTAAATACCTGATTAGTAAAAATACGAAAAGTCAGAAACAATTATAAATCATGTCTGCACTCTCAGCCAATCATTGCTTTCAATTTCCCAGCACTCTGAAATCATCTATGCTGTTCAAGAATGTTCATAAATTGATTGCATGGGTACTACTGCAGCATAAAAATATTTTGAAAAAACTACTAGCAGAAAAAAAGAAAACTCTGAGTATGAGTGTGACTATCACATGTCAGTTTTAGAGATGTTCACTGGCTAGATTAATGTAACAATAAGGTTTAAGAAGACAAAAATCTCAAGAGCATATTTTGGATTAACCCCTTCAATCCTGAATTCTTTACTACCACACTCACAATGTAGCTTCCTTCTATATTGATTTTAGGGGTATAATGTAGTTCATCACAGGCATTTTGTAAATTATATAAGAGAAATTTCCTTCACATTTGATGGAAATTAAACTAAAATGCTGGTGACATGCATAAGATACTGACATGATAGAAGGCCAGAGTTACAAAGTTCAGTTCATACTCAGCTTCAAAGTCACAGAGGTATTGGGACTTGGCGTTTTGGTTCAGCTCTAAACAGAAAGCTGTGAAGTTCAGAATTTGATGGTGTGTCCCAGGTTTATATTTGAGGAAATGAAAAATGTTCAGATGTAAACACAATGCATTTGTCTCTGGCTTGAGAACCAACTTGACAGCAAAGATGGAGGATAGTGCAGCCTGTATCTCATAAACTGTTCAGAGGAATCCTACTGGACCACAAGTTTTGAAGAAAATAGTGAACAATCAGCCAGATGCCAAAGAGCGTATAAAGATTCAGGATTGGATTCTGAGCTGGTAAACTGGCAAAGCTACTTTGAAGTCAGTAGAGCTGTGCTGTCTAAACCTGCTGAGAATCTAGCTCTTAGTGTACCGCCTATGATCTTCCTGCATTGAAAACAATTGAGTGACATGCTAGGGCTGAATTATTCAGGGTTTAAACACACAGATCCAAAAGTGTCCCAGATTCAGACAGACACTAACATTGATGCTGAATGTTTGCCACTTTTCAGTTCAATAAAAGTGTATCTGCTGCAAACCACATGAGTAACTAGAAGGATATGTGAGTTAAGTTTGGGTATGATTATTATGACTGGGTGAACGTTCAAATTAACATTTTGGATCAAATTGTCTGCTGGTATAAATCAATGTGGCTTCATTGAAGTCAATGGACCTGTGCCAATTTATACCAGCAGGCATTTTGGCCCTTCACATAACAAAACCAAATACAACTTTATAAGTGCATTATACAATTTTGATTAACAGACATTTCAACTTACTGTATATAGAGTCATCCACAAAAATTGTTTTTTTAACTATTTATATTTAAAACTAGTTGAGAATTTTCCAGTGGAACAGTTTTTCAGTGGAAACTGCTCATCAAACAAAACCAAACAGTTTTGTGGGAACATGTCAATTTTTGTCAAAATTTTAATGGGGAGTTATCAAAATGTTTATCTAAAATGGATTAGAATGACCAACAGAATAAAGTAAAAAAAGAAACATTTCATAATTATAAAAAAAAATATTTTGACTTTATCAAAATGGGTTGATAAGGTTCA
This sequence comes from Natator depressus, assembly GCF_965152275.1. Lineage (NCBI taxonomy): Eukaryota > Metazoa > Chordata > Testudines > Cheloniidae > Natator > Natator depressus. The sequence goes on along the minus strand of NC_134235.1, from coordinate 122,092,981 downwards.
AATGAATTTTCAGTACACTTCTGAGATTTCAAATTTGCATCCCAATTCAGGATGAAAACAAATTTTGAATTACCAAAATTTTCCTGGGGATGGAAATTCCACTTTTCATCCAGTACTACCTAGAAGATACTATCATTGTTATGTATATTTCCTTGCTTAGCTGAACATAACTAAACCATTCTGATATTAAGATGCTAAATGAAAAACAAGGAATTACCTTCAGCAGATGAAATCTACCAAAAAGCTAGCAGGTTGCAATGGTTATATCATCAAGCTGATTTGTATCAATATAAATCTCTGTAAACACATCACTAGAATTTGCGCCTCGTTTCCCTCTCAAGGTGATACAGATTAGTAAAAATGCTGATATAGGCTAAAGGACTGATTCAAAGTCCACTGAATTAAATGGGAGTCTTTCCAAGGACTGTAATGGCCCTTTTGGACTGCTTCAGTCTTTTATCTGCTAGTCTGTTCCTTTGTAGATGTAACTGAAAACCATGTTCTCATTATATTAACATGGCATTTTCTAGACAATGTAAGACTGGGTCTTAAAAAATAAAAATAAGAATAATATTCCAGGCAAATCTCCATTTAACGTTATGACACCCTAAAGAGCTCTTACTGGCGACACAACTGTCAGTGTCAGTTGTTCTCTTATAATGCTTCCACAGCTCCTTCAGACTTGATGCATTACCACTGCAACCTACTGTTTCCTACTTTACATGATATGAAACACTTCCATTGATGCAGTATTAGGTCAACAGCATTTTGAATTCAACATGATTTCAGTGAAACAGTTAAGTGGTTTTATTGACACTGTAGGCATACGACAAATCTACAAAAAGGCCATATTTTTGGAGTTTAATGTACTCACCCTACACATCTACATCATATATCATTTGAGAATATATTTATGTACATTTAAATGAAGCATGATGTGGAGCTGCCAAGTGGTGTCAAAGGCCTGTAGGCGAGGTGAAACCATGGTATCCAAAATGAGTGTCATTTTTTTTTTGGCAGTTCCAGAAACACTGCAACATGACTATGACTAGAGTTGTTACTGTTTACATTAATTCCAACACCTTAATGCAATGTTTATTGGTCAATGCTACCAAACAACAATGTATTAACAGATTAGTATTGATTTTGTGTGGCCAAGTTTTTGTTTGTTTTTTGAGAAATGATGGAGCTGTTTGACATTGACAAAAATGGCAAATCTCACTGAAGGCTGTGCACCAGTAGAAGTAGGTTGTGAGCCCATAGTTTGTCCTGGACAGTTGGTAGATATAAATGTATGTCAATTCCCAATCTAATGATCCTCCATTTTTAAGCTTTTGTGCATGCAGTGTAGCATCTAGTCTGCTTGGTAGATCGTTTTAATTTGTAATTGCCTATGCATGTAGTACCAGCCTTTTGAAATATTCTAGAAATTAGCTTTTTAATTCAGTGACACTTATGTACAGGTCAGTATTGGTGTAAGCAAAGACAATGCACAGCTTCATATTGGGCTCCAGTCAAAGTGCCCATTAAACAAAAATGGCAATTTTGAAACATATAGATCTAAGTTATAGCTATATTAGAATAAGTCTGTCTAATTGAACAATATGAAAAGCGGTGGTGGAAATGCTAACACAATACTCTGGAAATTTTACCTCTACAGGGAAGTTACAATATATGGAGAATACAAACCCCTTAGAGCTTTCATCAAAGATAAAAAGACCCTCCACAAACTTTGACAAAAAGGTGTTTAAGAAAATCAGAAGAATGAAAAACTGTCAAAAGCTACCCATGCTGGACAGAATTTTCTGATGCTGGCAGCAGAAGCCAGGAGAGATGAATTGTATTGGCACCTACTGGATGAGTTTTCTACTGTAGGTGATTTGCCACCCAATACTCTGTCACAGGGATTGGTTTCAGAAATACATAAGCAAGTCAATTTGGCACATGCCAGAGTTGCATTGAAACCAAGAAATAAAACAGACTCTGAATCTAATCAGAAAGCATCATGTTCACTTGCTTCTGTGGACACCAGAGCAAGCATGTCCTCCAGTAACTGGTCCAGTTGCAGATTTGCTTGAGAAAAACATACAAAACACACAAGACACCAAAGAAAAGAGAAACATTTGAGAGAGCAACCTATCCAAGGGAGGAAACACTTCAAAGAGTAGATGACATTGTGCAGGATATGTGTGGATTGCTATGGATGCAGTTGATCACTCAACATGCCTTTCTTCCTAGCGGAGTAAAACAACCCTTAAAATAAAACCATCCAGTTACACCTCAACAATACAGTCACCTTAACACATTGCATTTTATGAGCTGACTGAAGACTTAGAGAGTTATCTTATGTACAAAACAAAGACTCTTCTCCTGGCCAAGCTGCTACAAAGCATAAAGCCCTACTTCCTGCAGATGTATAAGCTGCAAGCTATTACAGTAACAAATTACAGACAAGATTAGTAAAACACTATGGTTCTGCAAATTCATTCCAGAATGGACAAGGTTAGTGTACCATTGTTCTATGAAACACAGTAGGATTAGCTGATGATGTTCAAGCTGCTAGTAATCTGCAGAAGGAACTTAAATCATCCAAATGTTTTGTGGATGTTCTTCTGTCCAGTGAGACTGATGAACAGCTCTCAAATGAACAAGTGGTTTTGTGTAATATGGCTTCAATCCTTTGGTCTGAAATAGCCAAAATGAAAGCTGCGGGATATTATCCAAAGCCAGGTGACTGTAGTTTACAGAGGTCAGCTGCTTTTGGGCCCCAATTGGTGCAGGAATTTGTCCTGTAGTTGATAGATGAAGAGGCATATAATTCAGGCAGCAGTGATTGTCATCCTTCAGAAGACTTTCAAAGAAGGGACCTCTGAATTGTGGAATGCATAGTATTTATGAGTTCCAAAATTGTGTCATCACTGCACATAAGCCTCGTTGCACAGCTATATCATGAATTTGAGTCTTGCAATTTAATTGACATGCATGGATTTTGCATCCATTATGATGATCTGAGTCCATTCATCACTAGTGCTTCAAAAACTGAAGTAAAAAGACTCCAGGGAGGTGCGTTGATTCCAAATGGAATTGTACTACTTCATGCTTGTAGAAATCTCACCTGTGAAGATGATGGTATAGACATCTGTGATGGGGTCCCAGGAGTGAAACCTGGACTACGGGACCACTGAGTCCTCTGTCCGACCAACCTGGAGTATCCCTCTCACACTGTGATGTTGTGTCAAGCCACAAACCTCTGGCAGTTACTGCACTTACACAGATATCCACAGGCAGGGACACACCCAGCTGAGCTGCAAGAATGATTTCTCATAAATCATCGATAGGTAGGCTCCAGCCAATTTTCCCCAGCTTCCCAGCCTTGCACCCCAGAATTGTACCATCTTGCACTGGTCAGAAGCCTGGTCAGTGCAAGTTCATTACCCAGTCCACCATTCCCTCGATGTGGAGAGGAGGAGAGGAACATAAGAATGGCCATACTGGGTCAGACCAAAGGTCCATCAAGCCCAGTATCCTGTCCTCTGACAGTGGCCAATGGCAGGTGCCCCAAAGAGAATAAACAGACAGGTTATCATCAAGTGATCCATGCCCTGTCACCCAATCCCTGCTTCTGGCAAACAGAGGCTAGGGACACCATTCCTTCCCTTCCTGGCTAATAGCCATTGATGGACCTATCTTCCACAAATCTCATAGCTCCCTTTTGAACCCCATTATAGTATTGGCCTTCACAACACCCTCTGGCAAGGAGTTCCAGAGGTTGACAGTGCATTGCATGAAACAATACTCTTTAAAAAGAGCTGGGATTTCCCAAACATGCCAACCAAAACACACTGTTTTAGGTAAAATATAAAACAGATTTATTAACTACAGAAAGATAGATTTTTAAGTGATTAAAAGTAGCAAGCATAGAGATCAAAGTTGGTTATCTAAGAAATAAAAATAAATTTGTAGTCTGAGTTCTACAAACTAACCAGGATTTGATTCAAGCAGATGGTACAAACAGGTCACAGATCCACAATACACAGGCTGGGACTCTTTCCCAGCCTGGGACCATCCTTCCCCAGTTCAAAATCTTTCTCCTCCTGACGTTGCTCAAGGTGTCGATTTCGGGGAATGGAAGAAGAGAAGCCATGTGATGATGTCACTTTCCCCTCTTTTGTAGTTTCTTCCAGCTTGCTGGAAAGACCTTTTGCTGTGAAATGGATGGGGATCAGGCAGTCCCAACTGGTCAAGCAGTCTCTATTGTCTACATGTTCTCTCTGAAAAGTCTCCATTGTATACATTTTCTAGGATAGTGGATTCTTTCCTTGATGGGTGTTGATGAGCCATTAACAGCTGTCTGGCTACTCTATTCTTGTACCTGAAAGGCTGGTTGTGTGTGTTCCCAACCTCACAACATATTTCAGTAACACACAAACACATAGAAAAACTTCATACCTTCACAAACAATGATAGCACATACAATCCATCAGGACATTAATGTTCAACAGATCAAGACTTTTAAAATGATACCTCACAAGGCATACTTTTTACAAAACATATAATTATATGACAGGGGTGAATATTGGGGTTCCAGTGTGCTGCTTTGATGTACAGAGTGTAACAACATCAATCTAGAGACCATTGATGGAAATAATATCTTCCATTTAATGGCTAGAGGGGTATTTCAAGAACAGTCTGCCAATAGTCCAGCATCACAAGAAATATGACTGAAGCACGAGAAAGAAAAGTCATTCATTCGCCCCAGGTATTCGAAGTCTCCTATGCCATGTCTGTAGTCAGAAGTATCTTCCCTGCTCAGAACTGTGTACATGGCAAGGCAATGAAGACTGGTATCCCATGCACTCTAAACAGAGGTGATAATGATGAACAAATTGGTGGCTGTGATTTTGACTAGAAATATCACCAAATTACATTTCAATGATATTTGTGGAAATGAATTATTAGATTTTGTTTTACCCTTTGGATCGTTTTTGTGATGCTTTGAAGTTACAAAAAAATCCAATTTTTATGTCTTGAAATAATAGAGTGTCATTAAACTAACAGCAACTAATGCAAGTCTTTCAGAGTGGTCATTTTAATGTGTTGATGGTGTCATTATTTACCTTTGTTTCTATGGTAATGACCCCACATGACAGCTCCCCCTCAGACCTCATGTTAAAGTAGGCATAATAATACATCATTTGAAGGTTTATGTGCATGTGTGTTGAGAGGATACATTAAGTTTACCAAATCGGTGGTATCTGTCACTTTGCTATTGTAACACCCTTGAAAATCAGAAATTCAATGACTCCATTTACCTAATTCTAGGTCCTTTATTTTCCAATAAAATCACTGAGGTTACACAGGTGGGTGTTTTTGGCACTTAAGGGGGTGGGGAAAACAACCATGCAAACTTTCAGTTTTTATAATGTTGTTGTTGTTTTTAAAACAAGTGATAAAAATACTGAAATCACCAGAGACACTTTAAGCATAAAAAATGTTAAACCATTTCACTCAAAGAAGAGGAAAAACAAAACTGTAGCCAGGTTATCAATAGAGTCATAGAATCATAGACTTTAAGATCAGAAGGGACCATTATGATCGTCTAGTCTGACCTCCTGCACAACGCAGGCCACAGAATCTCACCCACCCACTCCTGTAACAAACCCCTAACCTATGTCTGAGCTATTGAAGTCCTCTAATCATGGTTTAAAGACTTCAAGGTGCAGAGAATCCTCCAGCAGGTGACCCATGCCCCACACTGCAGAGGAAGGCCAAAACCCCCCAGGGCCTCTGCCAATCTGCCCTGGAGAAAAATTCCTTTCCTACCCCAAATACGGCGATCAGCTAAACCCTGAGCATGTGGGCAAGACTCACCTGCCAGCCACCCAGGAAAGAATTCTCTCTAGTAACTCAGATCCCACCCCATCTAACATCCCATCACAGGCCATTGGGCCTATTTACTGCTAATAGTCAAAGATCAATTCATTGCCAAAAATAGGTTATCCCATCATACTAGCCACTCCATAAACTTACCAAGCTTAGTCCTGAAGTCAGATATGCCTTTTGCTCCCACTGCTCCCCTTGGAAGGCTGTTCCAGAACTTCATTCCTCTGATGGTTAGAAACCTTTGTCTAATTTCAAGTCAAAACTTCCTGGTGGCCAGTTTATATCCATTTGTTCTTGTGTCCACATTGGCACTGAGCTTAAATAATTCCTCTCCCTCCCTGGTATTTATCCCTCTGATATATTTATAGAGAGCAACCATATCTCCCCACAGCCTTCTTTTGGTTAGGCTATAAAGCCTAGCTCTTTGAGTCTCTTTCATATGGCAGGTTTTCCATTCCTCGGATCATCCTAGTAGCGCTTCTCTGTATCTGTTCCAGTTTGAATTCATCCTTCTTAAACATGGGAGACCAGAATTGCACACAGTATTCCAGATGAGGTCTCACCAGTGCCTTGTATAACGGTGCTAACACCTCCTTATTTCTACTGGCAATACCTCGCCTGATGCATCCCAAGACCGCATTAGCTTTTTCCACAGCCATATCACATTATGCTGCTGTCTGATTGCGTACTGTGTTCAGAGCAGCATCTGTCATACTCTGAGGTCTTTCTCCTCCTCTGTTACTTCCAAGTGATGCTTCCCCAGTTTATAACAAACATTCTTGTTATTAATCCCTAAATGCATGACCTTGCACTTTTCACTATTAAATTTCATCCTATTACTATTACTCCAGTTTACAAGGTCATCCAGATCTTCCTGTATGATATCCTGGTCCTTCTCTGTATTGGCAATACCGCCCAGCTTTGTGTCATCCACAAACTTTATTAGCACATTCCCACTTTTTGTGCCAAGGTCAGTAATAAAAAGATTAAATAAGACTGGTCCCAAAACCGATCCCTCAGGAACTCCACCAGTAATCTCCCTTCAGCCTGACAGTTCACCTTTCAGTGTGACCCATTGTAGTCTCCCCTTTAACCAGTTCCTTATCCACCTTTCAGTTTTCATGTTGATCCCTATCTTTTCCAATTTAGCTAATAATTCCCCAGGTGGTACCATATCAAATGCCTTACTGAAATCGAGGTAAATTAGAGCCACTGTGTTTTCTTTGTCTAAAAAAGCTGTTACCTTCTCAAAGAAAGAGATCAGGCTGGTTTGGCACAATCTACCTTTTGTAAAACCATGTTGTATTTTGTCCCAATTACCATTGACCTTAATGTTCCTAACTACTTTCTCCTTCAATTTTTTTTCCAATACCTTGCATACTACAGATGTCAAACTAACAGGCCTGTAGTTACCCAGATCACTTTTTTTCCTTTCTTAAAAATAGGAACTATGTTAGCAATTCTCCAGTCATACAGTACAACCCCTGAGTTTACAGATTCATTAAAAATTCTTGCTAATGGGCTTGCAATTTCGTGTGCCAGTTCCTTTAATATTCTTGGATGAAGATTATCTGGGCCCCCCAATTTAGTCCCATTAAGCTGTTCAAGTTTGGCTTCTACCTCAGATGTGGTAATATCTACCTCCATATCCTCATTCCCATTTGTCATCCTATCATTATCCCTAAGCTCCTCATTAAAGACTGAGGCAAAGTATTTGTTTAGATATTGGGCCATCCCTAGATTATCCTTAACCTCCACTCCATCCTCAGTGTTTAGCGGTCCCACTTCTTCTTTCTTATTTATATGGCTATAAACCAATAGTAAAAGGTTCTAATTCCCTTTGCAAGGTCCAACTCTACATGGCTTTTGGCCTTTCTCACCTTACCCTACATGTTCTGACCTCAGTAAGGTAGGTTTCCTTGCTAACTCCTCCCATCTTCCACTCCTTGTAGGCTTTCTGCTTTTTCTTAATCATCTCTCTGAGATGCTTGCTCATCCAGCTTGGTCTACAGCTCCTGCCTATGATTTTTTCCCCCTTTCTTGGGATGCAGGCTTCTGATAGCTTCTGCAGCTTTGACCTGAAGTAATTCCAGGCCTCCTCCACCTTGAGATCCACATGTTCTTCAGTTCAATCCACTTCCCTAACTGATTTCCTTAATTTTTTAAAGTTAGCCCTTTTGAAATCAAAAATCCTAGTCACAGATCTATTTTTGTTTATCCTTCCATTTAGTTTGAACTGAATTAGCTCATGATCGCTCTAACCAAGGTTGTCCCCTACAACCATTTCTTCTATGAGGTCCTCACTACTCACCAAAACCAAATCTAAAATGGGATCCCCTCTTGTTGGTTCAGCAACTACTTGGTGAAGGAATCCATCGGCTATTGTATCCAGGAAAATCTGAGCCCTATTATTATTAAAAGAAAAGGAGGACTTGTGGCACCTTAGAGACTAACAAATTTATTTGAGCATAAGCTTTCGTGAGCTACAGCTCACTTCATCGGATGCATTCAGTGGAAAATACAGTGCAGAGATTTATATACACAGAGACCATGAAACAATGGGTGTTACCATACACACTGTAATGAGAGTGTTCAGGTAAGGTGAGCTATTGCCAGCAGGAGAGCAGGGGGAAAAAACCTTTTGTAGTGATAATCAAGGTGGGCCATTTCCAGCAGTTGACAAGAACATCTGAGGAACAGCGGGGTGGGGTGGGGGGGGAATAAACATGGGGAATTAGTTTTACTTTGTGTAATGACCTATCCACTCCCAGGCTTTATTCAAGCCTAAATTAATTGTATCCAGTCTGCAAATTAATTCCAATTCAGTAGTCTCTCGTTGGAGTCTGTTTTTGAAGTTCACACATCAGAACCACTAACCCAGGAACCTATCGTTGCAACAAAGCCCGTTGCCAACTGTGTCCACATATCTATTCAGGGGACACCATCATAGGGCCTAATCACATCAGCCACACTATCAGAGGCTCATTCACCTGCACATCTACCAATGTGATATATGCCATCATGTGCCAGCAATGCCCCTCTTGGCCAAACTGGACAGTCTCTATGTAAAAGAGTAAATGAACACAAATCAGACGTCAAGAATTATAACATTCAAAAACCAGTCGGAGAACACTTCAATCTCTTTGGTCGCTCGATTACAGACCTAAAAGTGGCAATTCTTCAACAAAAAAACTTCAAAAACAGACTCCAATGTCACCTTACCTGATCACTCTCATTACAGTGTGTATGGTAACACCCATTATTTCATGTTCTCTGTGTATATAAATCTCCCCACTGTATTTTCCACTGAATGCATCCAATGAAGTGAGCTGTAGCTCACGAAAGCTTATGCTCAAATAAATTTGTTAGTCTCTAAGGTGCCACAAGTCCTCCTTTTCTTTTTGCAGATACAGACTAACACAGCTGCTACTCTGAAATCTGCTATTATTATTACTAGCACTTGTCCTCCAGTCTATATCTGGGAAGTTAACGTCTCCCATGATCACACAATTCCCATTAGTATTTACTTCATTAAAAACAGTCCTCTGTCCATGAATGCTTCCCAGTGGCCATACATCCCAAAGCCCTCCTTATAGCACCACTGCCTGAGCCATCTGTTGATCCTCATAATATTGTCACATCTTTATTGCCCTTCTCTAGGAACAGGCAGAATCCCATTGAAGATCACCTGAGCCTCCATTTCCTTAAGCGTGTTCCCCAGCCTGGCATAGTCTTCCTTGATACGTTCCAGCAAGAATCTAGCCATATCATTTGTTCCCACATGAAGGACAATCAGTGGATTCTTTCCCGTTCCCATTAGAATCCTTCTCAGCCTCAGGTCCACATTCTGTATCTTAGCACCCGGCAGACAGCACACCCTTCTATTCTCTGGATCAGCTCTGGTTATAGGCCTGTCTATCCTTCTCAGTAAGGAGCCCCTAATCACGTAGACCTGGCTTTTCCTGGTGATGGTGCGATTCTCCGGTCTATCCCCTGTTCCCTCTGGCTGCAAGTCCTCTCAATTCCTAGTCTCCCTTGCAATCTTCTGCAACCCATCCTGTATCCTCCTGGGGCTCATATTTGGTGTGGTTATCTCTATTGACTCTTCCCCTCTTCCTATAGGACTAGCTGCTCTTCTCTTCTTCCTTGCCCTCTCACCTTCAGTGACCACTTGCTGTGCCCCTTCTTCATTTTCCAACTCTGCAAACAAGTTCCTGAGCTCTATTTCTCCTTCACTAGCCCGTCTTTTTCTCTGCCTGGTTCTCTTAGTCACATGCTTCCATTTTCCTCACCCAGCAGTATCCCCTCAGAGTTCTTTGGTCCTGCTTCCATCTGCAAGTCTGAGCTTTTCCCTTCAGCCTCCTCATGTCTTTGCTCCACCATCTGCTTGAACCCTCTTCTAAACTCAACCAGAGTTTCCACCTGCATCTCCAGTCCTCGGATCTTTTCTTCCATCAGCTCTACCAGGCTGTGATGATGATCTGTGATGTCTCTAGTGAATTTAATAGAATCTCTGGCTTTTCTCTACCTGAGGTTGGGTTATTTGATTGATTTTGATTTATTGGCTGTGGGTCTTTTTTCCTTATTTTTGGTAATTTGTGTCTTTCTATATACATATAGAAAAGGGGAAGGTCACGTAGAGAGAGATATTGGTGTAGTGAATATCATTCTTGTTAAAGCTATGTTAAGCAATGTTGCTGAAAGAGGATCGTTTTAAAGATTTTTCTAAAGGTGATCAGACTAGATTTCTCTGACAACCTCTAAGTATATTCCATAGCCAGAACCCCCTTCTAAAAATAATTTGTCTCCTGCTGTCATGCACATTGTCCTGGGCTTTGTAATCTGCATTGTCCCAAAACATTACAACTCTCTTGGTGGCTCATAGACTGATATGTGATTTTTAATGTAGCCAGGGCTTTATCCATGAATTGGCCACTCTTTAGGGCACTGCAATGATAAAATTAAGCCAAAAATGTATATCCATGAAGAGCAAACAAATGTCACAGCTGTATTAAGTTTGACACAGAAAATCCACACAAATCAAAGAATTCAGCTTATTTCCACCCCAACTTTAACTGTACGCCCTTATGCATGTGCATTTTAGTAGGGTCTTCCAACATGGGTCAAATCCTGTTCACATGACTTACACAAGTAGTCCCATTCAAACGAGGGCAATGACTCGTGGGGTGGCTCCAATTTGATCACATAACTCTGGGCAGTGTGCTCAGTATGTCATTTTGAACAAGTATCTCTGTCAATTACCTAATTTAAAAAAAATATTTTAAAATGGATTGGTTTTCTGGAAGAAGGGAATGATGTGGCTAGTTTCCTGTCTTTAAGGGTTTGTTTTTGTTATCTGAGCACAAAAAGACGGCCATGCTTGCAGGGCCAAATATCCCCGGGGAACTTGGCTGAAGTCAATACAAGTCTATCAGGGATGACTATGCCCCATTATAATTTAGGTTTGGGGTTCTAGCAACTTCGAAATAGCCATGTCAAGTTTTGTCAAGAATTGATCATTCCTGTCAACTTCACTGTGGCTGAAAATAACCAGGAGTTTCTTCCCCATTTTCATACAAGTACCAGTTACTTTCTTAGATTGTAAGCTCCTTGGAGCAAGGATCGTCTTTTCTGTGTTTGTACAGAACCCTGGTCCGCAATACTAATTATAAAAGGTAACACTGCCTATGATCAAAGGCTGGTCCCTCTGAATGGCACCAGCAGAGTAACAAATCTTAGAGGAGACTGAGCTATGGCTTTCCCCTCACTCTATCTCAGCCCAATGGAGGTGGCCACGCATGGGAAGGGTGAGCATACAACAAGCATCCTAAGGGTGATGCAGCAATCATGCTCTTTTTACACACTAAGGTCTGGTCTACACTACACAATTGAAGCAAGGCAGCTTATGTCGACCTAGTTGTGTGTGTCTACGCTTAAATTTCTCTCCTGTCAATGTAACTGCCCTACTATGCAGACTTAATAACACCATGTCCCTGAGCAGTGTTGAGTCAGGGTTGATGTAGTTATGTCAATGCAATGTCAGTGCAGATGGTGTGTTACTTACATTGACTCTTACTGGCTTCTGAGAGCTGTCCCACAATGCCCTACACTGACCTCTGCATAGATAGAAGTGTTCCTGGTGAAGACGCCCACTGCTGATAAAAGGCGCATAGCGTACATACACACAATAACTGCAGCAGCTGTATGCCGATATAACATAGGTCGACATAATTTTGCAGTGTAGACATGGCCTAAGCGGCTCACTTTCTGAGCTCTTCCAGGGAAGATGTGATTTTTGGACAGACCCTTACTCAAGGCTTTGTCATCATGGAACAACTGAGCCCATAAACTTAGGAGAGAAAAAAATATTATTCAAGGGTGAAATTTATCCATCTTCACAAATTCTAAGTAATTGGCCTTTGTTTGGGGCTCTGAGAAGGAGTTAAAATTAACTTCTCCTCCCTCAACTTGTGAGCAGATTATGGGGCTGCAGTGCAGCCCCTCTGCAGTTACTACTGTCTGCTACAATTCTGCATCACTCATGCAGGCTATCAGGGTCACGTGTAGTGATCACAGATGCCTTGGTCTCTGGCTAGCCTCCAACTGCCCTCAAATATCCCCTTGATGTCAGTATGTGCTAAATTATTTGCACAAAATAATGCAGTATGGAGTCTCCTTCAGTGAGACACTGGGACTGTGGAGATCTACCTCTTCAGCCAGACCATTCCCCCTGGTGCCCATCCAATGGCATCTACAATATTTTCTGTATTTTTCTTTACAACATCCCTGTGAGTTAGAGTAATGGTATTATCCCCATTTTACAGTTGGGAAACTGAGGCACAGAGCAACTAAGTGATTTGTCTAAGGTAACACAGGCAGTCTGTGGTAGAGAAGGAGAATAAATCTGGCTCTCCCAGTTACAGGTTAGTACCCACTTAACCATCCTTCCTCTTTGGGCTTCATCACACAGGGCATAAGTAGTGTGGAAGACACTGGCCACTGGTGAATTTCACCCTTAACATTTAGAAGATGGATTACTTAACTATATCTAATCCCTTCTCCTGCCTCCCTCCTTGCCCCCCTAAGAGTACCCTTGGCTGTGATCCCCTTCCCTTTGTATAGTAATTGTCTGTTTCCTTCACCTTTCTGTATAATACATAATCTATATCATATCTCTGTTTATCCTGCCATTTCATACACCACAAGCTTTTACAGCAGTGAAATGGCTGTTCGGAGTGTAAAAGGAACTGTAAAAAGAGCTATAAATGTTTGTGATGTATGAGAGCAGAGAAAGAGAAAGGCATAAGGGTGTTATCCTTTTTTAGTGTGATTGAAAGGATGGAAGCACAGTACATGACTCCTTTTGAAAAGGCTAATTAGAGGAGGGGTATATGGAAGATAGCCCAGAAAACATCTGGTGTCTTTAAATAATACAAGGCCAAATTCTGCCTTCAAACAAAGCCATATAACACCATCAACATTAGTAGAGTTGTATACGGGCAAATGAGGGCAGAATCTAATTATTCAACATTTCCAAGAAGATTCATAGTTGGAACAAAAGATTTGATCTTAAACTAGGTGTCAGATTATGTAATATCACCGAGATTGAATTCTGCTAATAATAAGAGGGGGCAGAGAGATTATAATAAAATCCAGATACTCCTGATTTCAAATCATGCTATGACAGAACTAATTGCAGAGACTGCGAATATACCTTACACCTGAGCACCAAGATATATGCTCCTGACTCTCTTAATGGACAGGACTATATTGTTTATTTGTTTACTACCTACAGCTGTTCCCCACAGAAAGGAAGCTGTGTCAGGTTGCTACAGCATTAGACCTTCAAGAGCACCTGCATAGATCAGAGAGTGTTCAGTGTGAGGCAGAAAGCAGTTCCCCCTCTTCCAAACAAAATTGGTAACGTTATAGTTCTGGAAGCTCAACTGCATTTTCTGTTGAGGCAGCCATTGATTAAAGTAACATTGATATCCAGACACCTCACCAACCAAACATACAGACTCTTCAGTTTCCCATCTGACTCACTTTTGCTTCCAACCTGCAATCATCCACAGTGGTAGGAGGTCTACAAAAAGCCCCCTCCCCCCCAGAAGGTGAGTGTTTAAGGTCAAATTTCAAAAGTGACTCATTTGTAGCAGCTTTCTGTTGAAAAGTTAGTAACTGACTTATGCAAATGATACCACAGAAAATTCAATTGTCCTCTGAACAGTAATTGTGGATAATTAATTTATTCATGTACCAGTGGAATCTGTGAAAATCTAAATCTAGCCTTAATTAACAACACATCCATAATGAATTATCTTGTTGCTTTATTGTAGGCTATATTTTGACCTTTGCTTTAGTGTGCTTTAATATTATAAACTGTTATTTTAGTTAATTCGAGCGATACCTAATCTTATGTGAATATTTTATTAGTCATTGCAGAATTTTTTTTTATTTTATTTGTTTTTTGTTAGTGAAGTGAATGTTTCTTAAAGGGGAGCATATGCAGACATGAGTTACCTTGGAAATTAGCTAGATGGCTCTATAACATAACAACAAGCTGGCTGATTGTACTGACCATTTGGATGGGTAAAGCAACATGTGCTGGTGTGTGAGGCCTAACAATGGCTTGATATTTTGTGTAGCATCTCAGTTGCCAAGCACACTGTGGGCAATATACATATGAACAATAGCTATTAAGGTGTTGCTGGATGAGGGCTATGCTGTCAGGGTCTCCATCTCTATGCATATTCTCTTATTTTCCTGACACCCAAACCCTGACTCCAATCTCTACTGTAGGTATCTATGACCTCTGATCTGCTGTCCCTTTGAATCAGTGGCTGGATAAACAAAAGCGACTCTTGTTATCCACTGTAGTAACTGCCATGGGCTGTATATTTCAATACTCTGCATTTAGGTCAACAGCCCTTTGCCCTTCTGTGGTCTCTCTATACTCTTCTGGACTCCTGGAACTTCCTGGACACAGACCAATTTGAGAACAGCTTGTGCAGAGATTACTAGATAAGTTGATCATGAATGCTTTTTGTTCTGTTGGGCATGACTGTGTGTTCTTATTAAAACTCCGAGCCTGTATTTAATAATTAATTTTTAGTACAGATTTTGTAGCACAGCCATGACAGCCTGCTGTAAGCTGCAACCAACCAGAATTTTCTGTCCCCTGCAGATCCAGGACACCACTTTCCAAAATAGAGGGTGAACTTTGGTCTCTGCGGACACACCCCATGTCCTTTCATAACAGCTACTGTACTCACAGTCTTTCCAAATGAAAATCATGTCAGAAAATCATATGATCGGCTTAAAAATTAGGATTTTTTAAAAATGTTGTTTGCTTTCTGGTTTGAGCTTTTACAATACAACTGGTTCATATTTTCAAGTTTCTCTCTGAAACCATGAGTGCAAAAAAAATTTTTTTTTTAAATGGAAGCTTAGATTATCATGTAATTTCCTGATCTTAGCACCTGTGGTTTTCAGGATAAAACACCAAATAATGGTGGTAAACTCATGATAAAATTGTGAGAGATGGGAACACTGCACACACCAGAGGTGACATCTTGGCCCCTTTGAAGTCAATGGAAAAACTCCAACTGTAGAAAAGGTTAAACACTATAGGTAAGTTCCCAGACTGTTCTGGTGAAAAGAAATGCATGGAAAAAAACTGAAGTGAACTTGTTCTATTTCTTATCTGTTTCACTATCCAAAAGCCCAGATGTGAAATTGTGTTTCTGCTCTAACTTCTAGTAAGTCCCAGCCCCCCACAACTCTCAGTTCACTTCCTATGTTTGGTTTGTCTTTACTGTAGGTGTTAACATAAATGTTTTTTGTTAATTGTAATACAGTAGAACCTCAGAGTAAGGAACACCTTGGGAATGGAGATTGTTCGTAACTCTGAAATGTTTAACTCTGAACAAAATTTGGTTGTTCTTTCAAAGGTTTACTGAGCATTAGCTTTGAAACTTTATTATGCAGAAGAAAAATGCTGCTTTTAGCCATTTTAATTTAAACAAAACAAGCACAGAAACAGTTTCCTTACCTTGTCAAATCTTTTTTTAAACTTTCCCTTTATTTCTTTTAGTAGTTTGTTTAACACAGTCCTGTACTGTATTTGTTTTTGTTTATTTTGTCTCTGCTGCTGTCTGATTGCATACTTCCAAATGAGGTGTGTGGTTGATCAGTCAGTTCATAACTCTGGTGTTCATAACTATGAGGTTCTGCTGAACCAGTTACATCAGAAATGTCATTTTCTATTATATATCTGTAAAAGCACTCAATTCTTAGAGAGGCCAGGAAGATCCAATTATTTTAAATTATGCTCCTTTGCCAAATCTCTAACTCTGCTTGAAACGGTTGTTGCAGTATTTTCTGAGTGTTGTCTAATTCATTCTGCTTTCACTGGTTGTGGTTCTTAGTTATGATTTATAGGTCTAATTTCATTAGTTCTTTGGTCTATGTCAATTCTTTTTCTTTCCCCAGCTAATAAATTCAAAGCCCTTTCCTCTGCTGAGCTGTTAGAGTCTTTCAATATGGAGCATTCTATTAAAAATGCAGTGACAAATTGTACTGTTGCACACAAATTTAAAAAAAAAAAGGTTGGTTTGGTTTTATAATTCTTTATGGAACATTCTGAAATGATACATGGAAAGAATGAGCACAAAAGCTGCTACTTTATGTAAGGTTTGGGTTTATCAGACTGGCCCTTTTATTGGCAAGTGTCTTTGTTTCATATGCACAGCCATATCTTCCCAACATTCTCTGTGACTTTGTTCCCTAGAATACAGTACATAACCTTAATGTACAAAGTTCCATGAAGTGACTGGTCCCCTAAATTAGCCTTCACTGTTGTGGACATATTCTTCATCTGCACTTAACATATCACCTGAAAAATATGACAATCTGCATGTTTTGCATAAACATTTTACCGGCTATTGGGTGCTGTTTGCCTCATCTGTCTGTGGTCTGGCACTTTGGAGAACTTTAGTGTTAGTATCCTATTTCATACACTACTGTCCTGATCACAATTCAATCAGGACAACTTTAGGATTAAAGTAGATATGTTTCTTAGTATATTGGAAACACTGGCAGAAACATAGTGCTTAAATATAACTGTGTGTGCTACAGAATGAATGAAGGTAATTTGGGTAATATTAAGCCATGTGTGACAAGGGGAAAACTTTCACTGACTGAAAAATAAGTTTAAAGTAGTGGACTTTATGAATTAGAGTTTTTCAATTAATTTCATGTTTTAAGGTTATTCTAATATATTGATATAAAAGGTATATGTGACTGTAACTAAGACCTTTAAAATTATTAGCATAATATAATGCAGTTGGTTAATATTCTAGATAATGTGAATACATGTAAATTTGAATATGAAATTAGTTTAAACAACTTTTACTTTCTGAAGGTTAAATTCATTTCCTTCCCTAGGACAAAGCTCAAGTAATTGGGTTTGTGCATGTAACTCTGCTGTGGCTGGGTAGCTGTAAGTGTTCCCCACCCTCTCTCTATACAGCCCCTATATATGTGATTGTTACTCCAACATACAGGCTTGAACGATTGCTATTGTGTCTCATCACCACTATGCAAAGACTCCCAGCAAATTGTTCTAAATATAGGTGCAATGGGCTCCTCCCTTGAAGGTCCATCCCAGATCATCATCTCTGCTGTTTGCTGTTGTTTTGTTTGTTTTGTGAAGACTTACTCCATGGAATGCAGAGTGTATGGAGGTCTACTTTCTCCACCTCACTACACTGTGGTGCTTAACTGGCTCTGAGAGCCTTATCCAAATTTTCCATCTCTTGATACATTTCAGGCCTTGAAAACAGTAATTTGCATCAGTGAGGAAAGTGCACGTGCTCTTAGACATGTCACATTGTATTTAATATTTGCATATGCAAGATATGCATGTAAATTGGAGAATTAATAACACTCATTTACCTAGATGTCAACAGGGCCGTTTCAAACAAAGGTAGACTGTGTCTGCCTATCTTAGTGAATCGTGCATTTACTTAGTGTGACAACACACCTCTTTCAGCAGGTATTCTCCCTCTGGCATTGAAGGGGCCTGGGGTAAATCAGTTCCCACTCCAGAGGGTAGTACTTCCCATTGGTTTATTCATAGGAACAAGGGCTTTAACCATTCTAAGACTGATATACCTTCCTTCAACAATCCTTCCAGAACTGTCAGGTCCGACTTAATCACAATTCTCTCCCCCGTCCAGGGGCTTGGGCTACTTGGACCGAGACAATGTGTACTCTTAATATGCCATCAGCATTGCCATGCCTGACTCTAGACCTGTGCTGCTCCCTGTAGTTGAAGGGTTGTAACTATAGGAACAGTCTTATTACCCTGGCATTTTTCTCTGTTTCAGTGTGTTCACTTCAGAGGAGCATGATCTGTAATGAGGGAAAACCTTTATCTGAGCAGGTAGTACTGGAGGGTTTCTGTGGCCTATTTTATTGTAAGGAATTCCTTTTTCACTATGGTGTACTTTTGTTTTTTGGGAAGATGTTTTCTACTGAAGTATAGAACTGGGTGTTCTTCCTCTCCTACCATTTTAAAGAGTACAGTTCCAAACAGATGCCTGCAAAGGTGGGTTTGAAGTATGAACTTGTTCTTAAAGTCCAGGGGTATGAGCACCAGTTTACTATAGCAGGCCCTCCTTGGCTCAAAAAAAGCTTCCTCAGCCACCTTGGACCATTTTACCATGTCTAGCCCTCTGGTCTTTATCAGGCCTGTCAGAGGGTAGGCCCTGGTGTCAAAGTGGAGAATAAATGGTCTGTAGTACCCCACTATCCCGAGAAATGCTCTGACTTGCTTCTTCCTGACTCACTGAGGCCCACTTTATATCTCCTCTAACTTGTTCTGTTGGGGTTTCATTATTCCTCTCCCTACAATGTTCCCAATGTATTTGGCTTTGGCTAGCCCTATTGCACATGTAGATGGGTTAGTTGTAAGATCTGCTTTTCTCAGTGTATCCAGTACATACTCCCACCTTTTCCAGGTGTGTCTCCCAGTCTTGGCTGTGTATGATTACATCATCCAATAAGTGTCTGCATACTTAGCATGTTGGTGTAATAGATTATTGATGAGGTGTTGGAAGATTGCTGGTGCCCCACACAATCCAAAAGGGAGGACAGTGTACTAGTATAACCTTTCTAGTGTATCAGAGTAACAGCCGTGTTAGTCTGTATTCGTAAAAAGAAAAAAGAAAAGGAGTACTTGTGGCACCTTAGAGACTAACCAGTTTATTTGAGCATGAGCTTTCGTGAGCTACAGCTCACTTCATCGGATGCATAGCATATCGTGGAAACTGCAGAAGACATTATATACACACAGAGACCATGAAACAAAACTTCCTCCCACCCCACTGTCCTGCTGCTAACAGCTTATCTAAAGTGATCATCAAGTGATCATCAAGGAAGGCCATTTCCAGCACAAATCAAGGTTTTCTCACTCTTCCCCCCCCCCCCCCCCCACACACACAGACACACATACAAACTCACTCTCCTGCTGGTAATAGCCCATCCCTCTTTGAAACCTCTCTTTATAATGCGCATGATAATCAAGGTGGGTCATTTCCAGCACTAATCCAGGTTTTCTCACACCCCCCCCACACACACACCCCCCCTCCAAAAACCACACACACAAACTCACTCTCCTGCTGGCAATAGCTCATCTTACAATGTGCACAGCAATAATCCAAGTTTAACCAGAACGTCTTGGGGGGGGGGGTGGGGTTTGTAGGAAAAAAACAAGGGGAGATAGGCTACCTTGCATAATGACTTAGCCACTCCCAGTCTCTATTCAAGCCCAAATTAATAGTATCCAATTTGCAAATGAATTCCAATTCAGCAGTTTCTCGCTGGAGTCTGGATTTGAAGTTTTTTTGCTGTAAGATAGCGACCCTCATGTCTGTGATTGCGTGACCAGAGAGATTGAAGTGTTCTCCGACTGGTTTATGAATGTTATAATTCTTAACATCTGATTTGTGTCCATTTATTCTTTTACGTAGAGACTGTCCAGTTTGACCAATGTACATGGCAGAGGGGCATTGCTGGCACATGATGGCATATATCACATTGGTGGATGTGCAGGTGAACGAGCCTCTGATAGTGTGGCTGATGTTGTTAGGCCCTGTGATGGTGTTCTCTGAATAGATATGTGGGCACAGTTGGCAACGGGCTTTGTTGCAAGTAAAGTAGGGGCGTTAGGGGACGAGAGCTGAGGAAGCGTTGTTCTAAGTCAGCCATAAAAATGTTGGCATACTGTGGGGCCATGCGGGTACCCATAGCAGTGCCGCTGATCTGAAGGTATACATTGTCCCCAAATGTAAAATAGTTATGGGTAAGGACAAAGTCACAAAGTTCAGCCACCGGGTTAGCCGTGACATTATTGGGGATAGTGTTCTTGATGGCTTGTAGTCCATCTTTGTGTGGAATGTTGGTGTAAAGGGCTTCTACATCCATAGTGGCCAGGATGGTGTTATCAGGAACCACTAACCCAGGAACCTATCCTTGCAACAAAGCCCGTTGCCAACTGTGCCCACATATCTATTCAGAGAACACCATGAATGTGTTCTCTGAATAGATATGTGTTCATGGAGTGGCTAAGTCATTATGCAAGGTAGCCTATCTCCCCTTGTTTTTTTCCTACAACCCCCCCCCCCCAAGACGTTCTGGTTAAACTTGGATTATTGCTGTGCACATTGTAAGATGAGCTATTGCCAGCAGGAGAGTGAGTTTGTGTGTGTGGTTTTTGGAGGGGGGGTGTGTGTGTGGGGGGGTGAGAAAACCTGGATTAGTGCTGGAAATGACCCACCTTGATTATCATGCGCATTATAAAGAGAGGTTTCAAAGAGGGATGGGCTATTACCAGCAGGAGAGTGAGTTTGTATGTGTGTCTGTGTGTGGGGGGGGGGGGGGGGAAGAGTGAGAAAACCTTGATTTGTGCTGGAAATGGCCTTCCTTGATGATCACTTGATGATCACTTTAGATAAGCTGTTAGCAGCAGGACAGTGGGGTGGGAGGAAGTTTTGTTTCATGGTCTCTGTGTGTATATAATGTCTTCTGCAGTTTCCACGATATGCTATGCATCCGATGAAGTGAGCTGTAGCTCACAAAAGCTCATGCTCAAATAAACTGGTTAGTCTCTAAGGTGCCACAAGTACTCCTTTTCTTTTTTCTTTCTAGTGTAGAAGTTTGCCTTCCCTCTGACAACTTCTGCCAGAGGGATTATCCAATATCCTTTGGTCAGGTAGAAGGTATACAGTAATCTTGCTTTCCCCAACTGTCAATTAACTCATCTATTTTGGGTATAGAGCAAGCATCGAACTGTGACATCTTGTTTAATTTTCTGAAGGCACTGCAGAATGTTGTTGTACCCTCTGGTTTAGGTACCAGGACAAGTGACACTGGGGCTCTTTGATGACTCCCAGCTCCAGCATCATCTTCATTTCTTTACTGATCTCCTCCCCTTTAGCCTCAGAGATCCTGTATGGTTTAATCTTTACATTCATTATGATGGGCTTCTGTGGTTCTGTCTGGCTTCTCTGAAAACACATATTTGTTTCGCTTGATCATCTTAATGACTTCTTTGTGCTGTTCAGGGGCCAACTGAGATATCTTTACTTGTACTTGAGGTTTATCTTCCTGGAGTAGTGTGTCTTAGGTGACCATATAAGCTTGCTTGTTATGCCAGGGTTTGAATAGGTTGACATGGTAGATTTTGCTCCTGCTTTTCATGAACAAAACTTATAGTCAACCTTCCCAATGGCTTCAATTACTTTATATGGCCCCTGTCATATGCCCACGAGCTTGCTTTCCACCATGGGCACAAATATCATTACCTGATCCCAGCCTGTAATTTCTGTATCCTGGCTTGTTAATTATAATAGGCTTGTTGGGCCTTCTGTGCTTTTCCCATGTGTTTCTGCACTATTGGGGTGACTTGAGATATTCTGTCTCTCATCTACATCACATATTCCTTGCTTAGGTTGTTCCTCTCATTCCTCCTTGGCAATGTCCAATAAGACAAGGCTGTGATGACTATACAACAACTCAAACAAGGAAAACCCTCTCGAAGCTTCCCTTTTAGCAAACATCAGATAAGGTAGCAAGGTTTCCCAATTTTTCCCATCTTGACTCGCTACTTTCCGTTGAGTGGTCCGTTGAAGTGCTTGACCAGGCTATCAGTCTGCTGATGGTAAACTGGGGTGTGTAGGGCTGTATCTGAAGCATCTCACACAGGTCCTTCATCAATTTTGACATAAAGAGAGTCCCTTGATCTGTTAAAAGTCTCCTTGGGTATTCCTACCTGAGAGAATATCTGGAGTAACTGCTTCACTATTATCTTGGATGTAGTGTTTTGTATGGTTCTGATCACCACACTCTGATGATCTCAGGCCAACTTCTCCAGCAGGTCTATCAAGTTCATCACTATCCTCTCAAACAGGACCTCAATAATTGGTAGAGGTATTAAAGAGACCCTTAACAGAGGTCCTGGGCTGGGCAATTGGCATTCAGGGCACAAGGCGTAATAGCACCAAATCTCCTTGTATATCCCCAGCCAAAAGAACATTTGTAGGATTCTATCTAGAATTGTACCCACCCCCAAATGCCCCCCCCAAACAAATGACTGTGGGCTAGATTTAATACAGTCTTTCTTTTGCTCCAATTTGTTGCTCCTGTAGTCAGATTATTCTATATAATTGGTACATTTGTATAACACAGTAAGGGCCTGAACCTTTGGGATTCCTCTCTACTGGGACCTCATTTATCTTGATGACTATTTTTCTCATATTTTGGTATAGAGCATTATTGGTCTGGTCTTGCCCAAAATTCTTATATGAGAATTTGACATGCCCACAATTCTGGTGAGATATTTCAATTTCACACCTACGACTGGTCTCTGTGAAACTTGGCCCAGCATCAGGCTTGACAACTATCTGAGTTGCCTCCAGGCCTGATGGATGAGATTGCTTACCCATGAGCACTGCCTTTTCATTCTGGGCCTATATTTTGGTCCCCAATCTTTTGTCTGCCTTCCTTTCTCATTTAGTCCCCAAGTATTTACCAGTTGTTGAAAACAAGGAATAATTCCAAGAAAATGAGAGGAGGGCCTTGGGGTTACTGCTTTGCCCCAGTCCTTCTACTGGGAGTAGTTTCCCAGTCCCTGGGAAGTCTCAACCCATGAGCACAGTACAAAAGTTTAGGAATTATGCCCATCATTACCACTGCTGTGCTTCCCTAGACCTCTATCTTTATGGGAATATATGGGTAGTAATCAATTGTCCCATGTACAGAGGATAATTTCATGCATTTGGCTTGAGACAGTTGGTTTCATTCCACCAGTTTCACAAAGACCAGTGTCTGCTAAAGCTCCTGAGTCTACTAAAGCTCTATATCATGCATTCTAAACAGCTGTGTATATCTGTGGGATCATTGCTGCTACTACTACAAGGTTGACTAAGCCACATAAACTCTCATTATTACCCAGTTTACATTGCATGGGCTCTTCAATGTTAGGGCACTGAGCTACTTTCTGCCCTAGTTCCCCAGAAGCATAACATCTATACAAAGCCCTGGATATGTCACTATTCTTTGCCCCCCATGGGCTTCTCTCCTCGGTTCCTCAAGTCAGTTCATGGCCTCAAGCCACACTTCAACATCCCTCCTCCCCAACATAGTCCTACCCAAACTTTCAGAGATCTGGGCCTTTGGGATTGGGACTGGCCTCTTGGTCCAGCACATTTCTACTCTGGTTGTCCAAGAAAGCTCTCTGACCATTAACTACCTTTCTATGAGGGCAACTAAGTCATTGTAAGAGGTAGGGTTATTTTTGCAAACCCAATCTCATAGGTCTTGTGGTAGTCTTCTCATGAATCTGCCCAAATTCAAGAGTTCCACAATCTTTTCCATTCTGCCAGTTCTAACAGCCAGTCCAGTGTTAGATGGATCAGGAAGATTAGTTGTGATCTTGGTGCTTTGTTCACCCAGTTCCTCCACTCATGGAATCTCTGGGCTGTTATGGCTGTAGTCATTCTTGATCTTGC
Organism: Natator depressus; assembly: GCF_965152275.1. Classification (NCBI taxonomy): domain Eukaryota; kingdom Metazoa; phylum Chordata; order Testudines; family Cheloniidae; genus Natator; species Natator depressus. The sequence goes on along the minus strand of NC_134235.1, from coordinate 122,069,024 downwards.
CAGTAACACAGTTTTTAATTGGGAGTAGTCTTTAGCCGTTTCCACTACCATATCATAATATGCCTTCGGGGTCTCCCCACATAGGAAGCGGGTGAGGATACTGGCCCACCGATCTTGATGTCAGGCCACACATAGGGCTGTTATTTCAAACATGAGGAGATATGTGTCAATGTCATCCTCTGTCATCTTTTTAAATAAATGTTAGCCTTGAGCAATTGAGTTCCACCATGGCCACCTCCCACAGTAGTCAGGGATTTTGATTGTCCCACCGCTTCCTCTAGGGTGGCTCAATCCTGTGCTGCCTGGTTTACCAGCAGATGGTTCATCTCCTGCTGTATTCGTACACATGCTTCCTGTGCAGCCAACTGGACCCTGGTAGCCTCCTGTTGTGTTGCAGTGGCCTACACCAGTGCCCTTGCACTTGTTTATCTGTTCTCTAGAATCGTTCCCTCACCCCAGGATAGTCGTCTGTGCCAAGATGCCACTCTCGACACCACTTGTGACAGTGCACCTCTTTCATCATGTCAAGACGCAGCTTTTCTCCCTCTGGCATGGAGGGAGCCTGGGGTAAATTAGTTCCCATCCAGAGGTTTAATACTTCAGTTTGGTTCATTTGCAATATTTTACAGGGTAGGCCTTAGGATGGGCCCGAGGGCTTCTTTAAACAACAAGAAAGTAAATGTAATTTTTGAACTCCCACTGAGTACTGTCTCTTATGCCAGCCACCCACTATAACCAACTTTGGGCCTGGTTCCACTGGGAACCAAGGCCCCTTCCCAAACAGAAATAAAACCAAAATCCCCTCCCCATAGGGAAAAACAGCTCTTCACCTAGGAGAAGCCTTTTCCCCTCACTGCACAGAACGCTGCTGCAGCTTGCTTCTCCTTCTCACTGCAATAGGTTTCTAAAGATCCCAGGTTGCCTTTAATTAGACTCAGGTGTACATAATTAACCTGAGGTAACCTCTTTCAGTTCATAGGAAAAAGGGCTTTAACCCTTGTAAGACTGATATACCTGCCTTCAACCATGCTTCCAGAACTATCAGTTCTGACTTTGTCACACTAGATCAACTTAATTAGCGCATTAGATCACCTGAGAAAATCAAACATATAAAATCTGGAGGCCCCACAAAGAGCCATTTGATAGGGTTTCACACCTCCATTGCACCCATTGCACCACGTTACCTATATACTCTCTCTCACTCACACACACACACACACACACCAATTTTTGAAGGAGATGGGGGGTGTTCAGACCCATGGTAAGGTGCAGGGCTATACAGAGAAAAGGCAACAAGCCTGATTCTCCTCCTGCTTAAATGGATTTACAGCTGTAACTTCAGTGACTTCAGAGGAGATACAGTTGTGTAAAATAGAAATAAATGAAAAGAGAATCTGACCCTATGCATTCAGAACTGGTGTGTATGTGAGAGGGAATGGGAGTTATGGGAGTAGTGGACAGATATTTCTTGTTTGAGCAAAAAGAGAGAGCCCACATTATGTTCAAGCTGGAACTGCAATAAGAGGAAGAGATATTGGTTCCTGAAGGAGTTTTCAGTTATTACCAACACGGAACAGTGCTTACCCCACACCACAAAGCACTGATTCATGGGCAGTGAAACTAACACTAATATTTCAGCTTGTCACTGACGGAGTGGCTTCCCCTTTGTAGTTTTTGGTTTGGACGAATAGTCTGAACCAGCCTGGCAATATAAACTTTCACTTTTAGGCTGCAGACGTTGTCTATGTCTCCATATGTTCTTGTTTCTTCCCCCAGTGTAAGTTCTTCATGGAAGAGACCATCTTTTTGTTATATGTCTGCACAGGGCCTAGCACAGTGGAGGCTGGGGCTGCAATGCAAATAATAAATAATAAAATTGCACCTTTTGCAGTCATTTACCTGTGCAAAGTGAGTGTAAAATGCTATTATTCTAACTGTATGTCATGGGATGTGACTGCAGCTGAAGTAGACATATCTGAGCTAGCATTACTCTGGACAGCTTGGGTCCTGGAGTAGTGAAGCTGCTGCATCAGTGTGCACTTCACTGTGGGCTAGCCCCTTGAGTAATTACCCATGGTTCTGGGTGGGTTTGTACAGCCTGCATTGAAGCATGCACTACAACACCTTTAGTGCTCTGGTACCTGAGCTAGCTGGATGAATGCTAGCTCAGACATGTCTACTCGAGCTGCATTCGCACCCCATGACTGCTGTGTTTGACATACCCTGAGCATTTTGCATTCCCTTTATGTGGTTGCAAATGACTGTACTGGGGCAAGACAGTGGAGAATCAGGTCCATGGGTTGTTTTGTTTGTTTGTTTTTTTAAACAGACATTTCCAAACCTCTTCCCTTTTGAGTGAACTGCACATCTCTTTCTATGTGATTTACATTTCATTCTACTAGGATCAAAGTGAACTTTAGAAGTTTCGTTCCTCTTTAATTATCGTTACACACTGCCTGCCTGCCTGCCTGCAAAATAGAAACATGTCCCAAATGTTTTACTTGAAGGAAAACAAAATCACTGAATAATTCAATTGTCTGAGGTGGCAAAAAAGTTGAGCTGTTATATTTCAGCAAATAGATAGTCTCCAAGAATAAGTACTTTGTCATGCCTCACAAACCTTTACCAAACAGATACCTTTGTGTATGTTTAATATAGATTCATACATTCACACTTGGCCACTCAGGGGAAAGAAATGCGGTAGAAATAGACATCTCGTAACTCTCTCCTTTTCCATTCTGTTGCTTTTACTGTTACGTCAATTTCCCTAGAAACCAACGCAGGGTTACACTTATATTGTTTTATTATGATGCCACTGTTGGGGCGGGGGGTAGGGGGGTCACACTCCCACTCGCATACTCACATGCCCAGGACAGTCACGGCACTGTAGATGTCAGGATTCTTCAAGGTAAGTGTTCCACAGCACAGCAATGGACGGTGTGATGAAGGTAAGTCTTCCCGAGGCACGATGGAATGCAAGGAGGTGAACCACTGGCCAGGTGGTCTGGGCAAAGGGCCTTCACTGGAGGTACAAGCTTGTGAGTGCACTCCTGAGCACATGGCCCCTTCCCCTTTTAAAGACTTGCTCCTCATGGCCTGCGACTAGAGATGACTTGGCCACATCTGGTTGGTCACATTCCACCTTGGGCAGTGTCCATGCATTGGGTGTGTGATCACTGCCTAATCAGAGTCCCAGACACCTTGTCTACCTGGGAGATCTTCTGATCTTCCAGCTGTTCAACCAGCCCAAGCATTCCAGGAGAGAGGGGGAGGGGGGAAGCCACTTCACAGGTATTCAAAGAGGGAGAGGAGACAAAAAGGGAGGGGGAAGTGTAACAGATCTTTTGAGCATACAGGTTATACATAGCATAGTCATACAGATCACTGCTGCTCCTACAACACTCCGCCCCTTGATCACACTCTCTCTGATCACATGATGGAATATTGCAAAGCTTGGAGGTTCATACAAATGGTAACTGAAAAGGTTACAAAGCTTGCAAAGGTTACAAAACTTAAAAGACTATGCTAACAATAACTGAAGTTACAAAGTCGGCAAAAAGGTTGCAGAACTTAATGATAAAAGTTACAGATCTTACAATTGCATTTGAGCAGAGGCTTTACATAATTCACTACAGCCATTTTTAATACCAAACTTGAACTGCTGCATATGTCTAAAATAAAATCATGAACTCATTGTTAGGCTCCTTATAACACTCCTATCATTCCCCTCCCATTCCTCCTTACTGCTTACATTATGCTGGCCTTAATGTCAGCGTGCTGATAAGTAACAATATTTTTCTATACAACCGGGCATTAAAAGAAGAGAAATACACAACACTCTCCAATTTTTTTTTTTTTTTTTTTTTTTTTTACGAAGCTGCTACTTGGGTTATATTTAGTAGAGATACTTTAGGATGGATTCTGCATCCCTTACATTGAATAGTACATTATTCTTTCCTGTGAATAGGCACATTGAAGTTAATGGGACAAGCCATAGGAATCAGAGTTACAAAGCATAAGTAAGGGTTAAAGCACTGGATCCTTTGGTAGAGATTGGGTGGCGATTTTATATATTTTACTTTATAGATTAACACCTGGTCAGTGACAAATCAGCAGGCTAGTAACAGAGCCTGGACTAGAATCCATGTCTCCTGACATCTAGTTCAGTTCTCTGTCCGCTAGGCCACACTATTCTGAAGAGAAATCAGAAAGACGTGGACTTCAAATATCTAGACTTCCTGGAACTTTGAAGTCTTCAGACTCTGTCATGGGTGCCTCAGCCCTTCTTTGTTCTATGTTGCTTACTGTGCATGAGATTTTTAAACTGTGGTACTTTTTGCTCTTCACGGACAGTAAAGATCTATTAGCACAGCCTTTTTTGTAAGGGCAAAAATTCCCTTCCTCTCCCCCAGAATGTAATGTGCCATTTCATTGCTCCATGTGCATGGATTGTTGTTCACTTTTGGACAAAGGTGTTAAAATAAACTACACACTTTTATAAACGTAAATTGTTTATAACAAGGATCTTTCAATTTTTGTTTCTGAGACGGGAAATATGTACTCTCTGTACTTTCCTTCTGTCTTTTCCTCAGGCATATCAGAAAAGTCGTCATGACTGTAATGCAGTAAGAATTTTTAAGCGTGTATCCCTCTCCCATAATGCTAGATTATTCATCTGTAGGCCAAATATCCTTCACTAGCTAGTAAAAAAGCTGTTTTAATTTCTGTTGGTGAGTGCTGAACTTGAAATACAAGATGTGTTGTCACTGTCAGATTAAATATTTCAATCTTTGTTTGCTTTAACAGATGGGAGTATGTCAGAGATACTCTACAGTTTCTCAGATGCAGTTAAGTAATGGTCCACTCTACTGTATGTAGTACTCAGAAATGGATCCTTTTTGGTGGCTGCTGACCCTGCTCCAGTGAAGCTTTTCAACACAAGAAAGAGCCTTACTTTGGAACTGCAAGCCCCAAGATACTTGAGACTTTGGTACAGAGTGGGAAGATCCTGCTTAAGATGCCAGAAAATTCAGAACTTGCCTATCTAAAATGAAAGATCTTGGCACTCTAGGCTTGATTCTACAAGGATTTGAGCAGCTGCAAGCTGCTGAGCACCTTCAACTCTTACTGGAAATCATGTTGATTTTATTTCTTGTTTAATAGGGAACTCCATTAGAATACCAGGATATGGAAGTTAAGGCTGTCTTTGCACAACAAATGTTGTGCAGATATTTCTCAGTAATCTACACAGAGACTCTTTTTTACCTTTTTTAGATTAACTTTTGACTACCAAGTCCTCAAGGAGGACATAACGAGTGAATGTTGGGGTGTTTTTTGAGTTTGCTTTAGCCCAGGGACAGAGGACGGGGCAAGCAGAGACTCTGAACTATTGTCTGAGGTTTCCATTACTCTGCCAAGGAGAGAGAAACTACAGTGTTCATAATACGGAATCTAACAAAAGGCAGTTGTGTATGTGTTTTGAGTTTAGTGTAAATTCTACAGTCTCTAAAGTAGAGCATGAATGCACAACAAATATTTTTCCATTGAATTTGGCTCTTTTGTACCTACCATTGAACCAAGTAAGATTTTCCTGAAGTTGTTGGTTGTTCCTGATTGTTCAACAAAGATTGATAGAGCCTACAGAGGGTTGCAAAGTGCTCCCAGAGGTGTTCCTTTGTCTGTTTCTTGTTCAGAATTAAGTATGTAGTTTGTCATTTACGTCACATGGTATAGTTTCTGTTTTCTGTCTGGGTACCCTAAATTTTAGATGTAGGAAGTGTTCTTGAACAAATCACTGAGGCTTTGAAAAAGTCAGAAGAATGACCTTGCTATAGAGTGAGAGAGAGGAACTTTTCCTGTTCTCCTTTGTATGAGAAAATGCATTATATTTTGCTGCATTGTGGAGCTCAGATGTAATGGTTGCTGGGTTTCTTTCTGAGAAAAGCGTGAGGGAGGGAGGGGGAAGATTTCATACTGATTAATTGGCTATAAAGCAGACTTTACGTTCACTTTTCTCATGTAACTCTGAGACTAAGTAATTGTGAGAGCATATATATGTGAGGTGCTATTCGTGAAAGTTAAAGCTAGATCTTTGTGTGGCTCATTTAATTGTTTAAGTACTAGAAATCTGTACTGGTAGAATTTCAGAGAAATTGTCTGTATTTCTGCATGCAATTTCCAACACCACATCTGCTAAGTGCATGGACTGGAATTCATTGGCTTCCATTTCATATTATGCTGTCATTCACCTACCACTCCATTGCTACAGTCATTATTCAAATTTGTGCATGATTCCATTTGCAAAGGGTGCATTCACATCACCTTGTCCGTCAAACAGTATTAAATATGCTTAGTTTTAGCCAATTTTCTGACCTGTAGTTTTGAGAAGTACTGTTTTACTGAAGTCATAGTGTCCTACCCCATAACTACCATACTTCATATATCTGCCAACTGAATCAATTTTAAAATTATTTGTATTTATTTCACATCCTTCCTCTTCACAAAAACTTATTTCTGCCTGCTAACCTACAGAGAGGTTTTTAAACGGCTATAGTGAATAGTAGGGGGAATGATTCCCACTAGAATTTCAAAACATCCACCTTTGATGAACTTTAAAGCAGCTATCGGAAAAATGCAGCAGAAGAACAAATAGGATCCAATGAATGACAGCCAGATGAACTTACTGGCTTTATTCAGCACAATGTTTTCAAATTCTTTTTATAATTATCCACCAAGTTCTGCTAAATGGCAAGACCTTTAAGTTACTTATTTAGTATAAATTATGGATACATTATTCTTATAAATGTGCATAGTTTTCTATAGGAAAACAATTATTTCTTCTCATTTCTTAAGATTCATTTAGTGCATAAGAGATAATACTGCACCTTCCACTTCTCCTAGACATTAGCAAGGAATTTTATATATGTACCAAACTCCCTGAATTTTTTAAGCTGTGGCTCAAATGATTTTCAGCTCAATAAAAGAAAAAGAAAAAATGACAGCCATGCAGAGGTTCTAATTCCACACACCAGCTTGTCCCACATTCTACACACCAGCCTGTCCTACTCACTCTGATGCCTGCTGCTTAGGAACAGACATGGAAGAGTAGTCAGTGTTAGCTTCCAGTATAGATGACAGCTTGTGTGTGTGCCCCCGCACCTCATCCCCAGTTTCTGACTTGCAAGTTCTGTATTCATTAGTTCTATTGCTGAATATTAGCTCCTATATAGGTGTGCCTCCACCCAGACAGTAGTTAAGGTTTGCAGGTTTTGGACCCAACCCTTTCAGTAGCTGATCTGCTGACAACCTATTTAATCAGAAAAAAAGTGTGTGTGTGGGGTGGGGTGGGGGAGTAAAAGCACCAATCTTCAATGGAGTAGTTTAATTTGAAGATCCAGTAGGTTTTAGGATTTCCTCTAATACTAGGCTTCATCAAAGTTAGGCATGGTGTACAATAAAAAGTTAGGCCAACCCAGCTACAACTCTCTGGGGTGTGAAAAATCCAACCTAACTCCAGGTGTAGACAGAGCTAGATTGACAGAAGAATTCTTCCATCCTAACTATCACCTCTCGGGGAGGTGGATTACCTATGCTGATGGGAGGACTCCTCCCATTGGTGTGGATATTGTCTACACTGAAGCCCTCTGGTGGCATGGCTGCAGCACTGCAGCCGTGCCACAGTCATGTTTTAAGGGTAGACAAACCCACGGTCTTACAAGGAAAGGAAAAGGAACTAACTAGTGGTACGAAAGTTAAGAATTGCATTTCTCCATGGAAGCTCTGATGATTATATGATGTGGTCTATATTAGGGGGGGAAAAGGAGCATGGAGAATAAAAGCAAGTTAGTTATTTTTTAAATTTTACTTTTTAAAAGTGTCTCAATTATTAAAAATCAAGAGTTCCTTGGTTTTTAAACTTGTCTACACAGGCATGCACAGGAAAATTAATCGGAATTGTCTTTTAAAGTGGATTAGTCAAATTCCATTAACCCTCTGTGTGGATAACCTCACTCAGAATTAAAATAGTTATACTTCTATTTAGCTTAATTTACTTTGGAAGTGAATTAGACTAAATCAGATTAAGCTCAGTTCTGAATAAGAGTATCCACACACGGGTTTAATGTGGTTTAATTAATCCATTTTAAATTCAAACTGTTAAGGGATTTCCCTTCGCCCTCCCCTGGTTCTTGTCATGGCAGGCAATGCAATGTTTTATTGGGGTTAATCAAGCAAGAATATCCATAGCTCTCCATGCCAGTAGAGCCTTTTTTTCCCATATCCCATTTCCCCTTCCTTAGAAGGCATAATTATACCTGTAGTGCAAGCCCTTGGGCCCACCCCTTACAATTTATGGTCATGTTCCGTTTTGGAGGGTCTGGGGTCTTCAGTACCACCTCTTTTGTATCCCGTGGGAGGGGTAAGGACTGAGGTCGTGCTTCAGTCAGGGGCAGGCATTTATTTGGCTTTTAGTGTTTCTTATACCTTCCCCTCCATCCCCCTCACCCCTCCTGACTGGTTGCTTGACATTGTCTCGGGAGAGTGGAGGCAGGACTTTCTGTCCTTCAAGTGTACACTGGTATATTAAATTCCCACTCTACCCAGCAACACTTTAGCTCTATCTATCTATCTCTTTTCATCCCATCTTCTTGTGGGCAGATGTAACACACAGTGTCTTTGTTCTTTGTTCACATTTACTAGTAAGAATATAAAAATATCAAAAGCCAAATGGGCAACCAAGACCCAAAATTCTACCTCAGGCAAATATACAGGCCTGAATACTACAATATCATCACTATCACTACTAACACAAACCTTTTGTTCTTTTGGGTTAACTTTTCTGGATGTCTCTGTATAGACAAGCCCTTAGATTCTAATAGCTTTTACTCCATTCTTTTGTGTCATGTGACACTTTGGTTCATTATCATTCAGCTTACCAATACCAGCAAATGCATATAGAATAGTTTCTCCATACTTTCAACCCATCTGGTGTGTTATGCCTAGTGGATAATATGTTCAATTATAGTTATACCTAATCAGAGCTGTTACTGATCCTGTTTGTGTTGGAATAATCAAGCAGTGGGCTCAATCCTGAGAAGAGTGCTCAGTCCCATTGAAGTGTTACTTAAGGGCACTCAGCATCTTTCAGGAATACTCAGGACTCAGCCTACTGTGTTTAGATATAAGGCTGTTAAGTGCTATGTAAATTAGAGCTGTGCAAGAAATGGTTTTCCTATCCCATGAGAATTTATGAGCTTTTTTGAAAACATTTCAAAACATTTTCAGGATGAAAAGCTGAAATCTCAATGGAATTGAACTGACAATCCAAAAAGAAGAAAAAAAAGTGCCAGGTCATTGAAATGTTTTTAATAATTTCAAAATGTTTTGTTTCAACTGTAACATTTTTATTTTTGCTATTTTCTTACTCTAAATTAACTAAATTTTTTTGAACAAAAAGTAATTTTGACCTCAGCAATTTTCTTATTTTTAAAATGGCACAATTTGATCATTTCAAAACTTTTGTTTTAAATTGACATGGGAAATTTATCCAAAATGAAACTGTCCCATCAGTCGTTTCAGTTTTTGACAAAACAGACTTTTATTCCAAAGAAAAAAAATGTTTCATCCAAAACTTCCTGGTCAGCTTTAATATAAATGCCCAAAGGTTTTGGCAGACAGGTTGATTATCTGATATATTTCTTGTTTGTATTATCACCTTATCTTCCTTTATTTAAAATGTTTTCAATTTCAGTTTTAAAGTCACATAAAAATAATTTAAAATGATGCAGCTGTTTCTATTCATTATAAAACTTGAGAAACACTAGCTGTACAATCACCATTCACTATGTTTCATTAGCGTTAGCCAGTGTTTTCAACTCTCACAATTGTGTCAGGAGTCTCACAACATTTCTGGTTTTTCTTCAGGCTCGTGCTCCTGAAGCCATGTGATTACACGAAAATCAAATCTTCAATGGGGGGGGGGGGAGAGAAGAGAGTAGATTTCTAGCCTTCACAGTTGCAGAGAAAAGCTTTAAAATGTGACCCCAGAACATCCTACTGACTCAGCAAACAAAAAGTAAATAATAATAAAATGCTTTTTATTTTTAAACCATTTTCATGATTTCTGAACAGGTGGTGTTGGGACTACTGAATAAGTGATGCAGGAATCAGTCAAAAATGTAAGAAAGAGAGAACATGATTGAATGTGCTGAAAGGTTAGTGTTACGCGTCTGTTTGCAGCCAGCCCCAGATTTACATTTGCTACCCTGTGGCTCCTCACCAATATAGATCGTTCCTAAAATAATATCCTCTTTCTTCAGTTCCACTCATCACACGACACCCAAGACTTTTCATTTTATAACCATTTTGTATTTGACCTTAACATTTATTTAAGAGTTTATGGTGTTAATCATTACAAATGACAAATGCAGAACTGCCTGGTACATTTTGGTATATTTAATTAACATGAACAAAAATGAGGTTTCCAAAATAAATCTTTTTTCTTTTAACAAAGTAGATTTTTAACCAAGAACCTGGGTGACTTTGCTGGAATTTCACCCATTGACACCAGCCGAGTATCTGGCCTATTGTGTTTGTAATTTCCTTTATATTAAAACACTGGCATCCTGCAAAAATAGAATGTTAATCTTTTTAATCATGTGTATGTAAGTGATATATGGCAAAGTAAGTATGTAACAAATAAAAGCCAGATACTTCAACAAATACTGCAAATAACTGAGCTTTTAAACTTGAATGTTTATTGAATCTTCTCATAACAACTGCACAAAGAAAAAGAAAAACCAGTGAGCCCTGGAGTAATTTTGTGATTAGCACTTAGTGATCTGAGATCCTGACCGAAAAACATAGATCTTGAATAAGATTACACTGGGGGATAAATTTGCCCCTTGTCATTAAAGTGTGAAATCAAAAAGACTCTAGATACTTTGATATGCATCAATGGGGGGAGGATGGGGAAGTGCAGTTCACACTCTTGTCACCCAGTGCTGTGATTCTGTCAGATCTCACAAGCTACGCATAATTGAACCGGGGCAGTGCTGGATAAGCTGCATCAGTCAACACCTAGGATCTGCAGGAATGGTTTTGCTAGTAGCATTTGTAAAAAGAAAAGGAGTATTTGTGGCAACTTAAAGACTAACAAATTTATTAGAGCATAAGCTTTCCTGAGCTACAGCTCACTTCATTTGTTTCCTTCGATCCTGAGGTCAAAGCCTCAGCCTTCATTAAAGAAGCAAGGTAAAAGCATTGTCATTTCAATAGCTTTCCCTATGATATGTGTCTTCTTTTTCCAATTCTACATCCTTCAAAACAAAGAGCTCCACATGTACTTATTCACTGTATGAAGAAGGGGCCTTGCAGGTTGGTTCCACATTGGAGGAGAATTCAGTAATGTGAAGCTGGGAATCTTCATAGTGTAACTTTTATTTATACCTATTCTTGAACTCAAGTGGTCACAAACAACCCCTCTTTCAGGGATCTCAACTGAAATGCCACAAGGAGCAACTCTGACTCAAGAATTGATTCTAAAAAAGAAAGGTTAATGAAGAGAGCAAAATGTCCTGCCGCTTGTAACCTCTCCCCCAAAGATATTTCTATGTTTCAAAACTAACAGCAGTATTGCTCTTCTTTAAAAACTATTCACTACTCACATGCTAAGAAAAATAACTTGTAAGACATTGTGTATAAGTGCACCATCTGGCGACTCCTGCCAGAACAAAACCTAGATGGATAAGAGTAATATGCTGATGGAGTTGCCTTTGGAATGCAGCACAAGACAGATTAACTGGTTCACCGACCATTATAACACTTTTTGCATGAGTAGAATTCTCGGCTTTGGTGTGCGGGCTAACTTGGTTAATTATTTTCTAACTATATAAAATCCTTCCTACAGAATCTATTGGATATTAGTATTGTTTATTATGCAATTCGTGTCTTACAACATTGTGCACTGTTGCAGAGTTGCCTTATTTTACAAATGTGAATTTATTTCCCTGGTGGAGAACCCTCTGTAAAGTTCATGTATTGTTTTGCTAATGTGTGAAGAGTTTTTTTGAAAAGCTTTTTTTAAAAAAAGAAAAAAAAAGTAAGATATGGGTGGTCCCGCAGTTTTTGTTTGAAACACAGAATTTCTCATCAGTCCATCTTGAAGATGTGAAGGATTCCAAATTGTATTCTCATAAAATGCAATATCATGAAAGATGCTCCTCTGACTCCCTGCAGTCTAGGAATGGGAGAACCTGGAGATGTTTTGTGTTGACTAAAATCTGTAGAGCATTTATTAAGTTTGGATTTCACTAATCTGTTTAGAGTTGAGCAAAATATTTTCATCTAATGTTTTTAAGGAATTATTATTTTTCTTTCTTTGTAGTTTAGGCATCATAGCCAGTAATGCATATTCTGTAACTGAAATTCAAGTAGCAATTCTGATGATACACAGAATGGAATAGAACAAGCTAACACTCCCTTTGTTCTTTTAGCTCTGCAGTGCTAAAACAAGTAAAAAGCAGTAGAAATCTATTTTACATTGACGTGAGCAGATATAATCCAAGCAGTAGATCTATTGACTCAGTGCCATTTTTTCATGGTCACTTTTCTGATTATTATGGTTAAGTATAGACACAGATAAAAGGAGTTATTGAACACAAGAGGATACACTGAACTCCATAAAACTTGTGTCAGGGTTCCTTCCCCACTCTGAACTCTAGGGTACAAATGTGGGGACCCTCATGAAAGACCCCCTAAGCTTATTTCTACTAGCTTAGGTTAAAACTTCCCCAAGGCACAAAGTCTTTTGCCGTTGGATTAGATAAACGCTGCCATCACCAAGTGATTTAACAATCAATCAGGGAAAGGACCACTTGGAGTTCCTATTTCCCCAAAATATCTCCCCAAGCCCTTACACCCCCTTTCCTGGAGAGGCTTGAGAATAAACAAGATGAGCACAAACCAGCCTTGGATTTTTAAGACCTAAAAAACCCCAATCAGATTCTTAAAAAACACAACTTTATTAGAACAAAAAAAGATAAGAGAACAACTCTAAGATCAGAATGGAAGATAATCTTACAGGCAGTCAGATTCAAAACATAGAGAATCCCTCTAGGCAAAACCTTAAGTTACAAACAGACACAAAACCAGGAATACACATTTCCTCCAACACAACGAATTTTACAAGCCAAAACCAAAGAAAACCTAACACATTTTCTAGATAGATTACTTACTAACTTTACAGGAGTTGGAGGGCTTGCATCCTTGATCTGTTCCCGGCAAAGGTATCACACAGACAGACAAAATCTCTACCCCCCCTCCCCTCCCCTCCAGATTTGAAAGTATCTTGTCCCCTCATTGGTCATTTTGGGTCAGGTGCCAGCCAGGTTACCTGAGCTTCTTAACCCTTTACAGGTAAAAGGACTTTGCCTCTGGCCAGGAGGGATTTCATAGCAGAAGGTTATCCTTCCCTTTATATTTATGACAACTTGTATGCAGTTTTCTCTGATAAACTATAATCCCCAGTTAGCCTCTGGAAATCAAAATGTGATACATTTAAAACCCTACCATTGCAATAACCTGCATTTTAACTGATATGTTTGGTTCATAGTGGCTTTTACTTTACCCTGAAAACAGCTTGTGTTGTTGTTAATTAAGTCCTCAGTTCGTTTGCTAATGAAAGGGTGTCAGAAATGTATGTAGTTTGTTTACAATTTAATTAAAGTAAACGTTTATTAATTTATTCAGACAATTTACTACAGTTAAAGCACAATCAGCATGGGATAATGCAAAACAAACAGACAGATTTAAGAGAGAGAAATAAAATACTAAAGGAAAAAAATATAAAGAAATAATGAGCAATTCAATTAACACAGTAAGCTAAGTTCTACTCTCACTCACTGGAATTATCCTGGATTTACCCTGATGTGGCTTAGATCACAGTCTGGCCACATTTCAGGTTCTGACCTCACTTCTCCCCTAGAAGAGAAGTCATCTCTTCATCACTCCTCCTCCTCCCAAGTACCCTGTTTGAGGTCAGCTCTTAGGTTTGATAGAAGGGTGTCAGAGTCTTTACTGACAGTTTAAGTTTAGTGATATCCTCCCTCCCTCCCCCCGGGGCAGTTACAAACAGTAACAAAAAGCTCCCTGGTTATGGGCCTGATGCAAGTCCCATTGAAGTAAATGGGAAGAGTCTCACTGACTTCACTGGGCTTTGAATGAAGCCCTGTTAGCTTAGGTCCAGATTCAGCATGGTACTTAAGCATGAGAAGTACTGTAAAAATCAGTGTGACTGCTGATTGCATCCAAGGTTACAGTTAAGCATGTGCTTTAATTACCTTGCTGAATTACTTTCGCAGCCTTTCAGTTTTAGGGCCCGAGTCTGCATCCATTCAAGTGAATGGCAAAAACTACCAGTGATGTTTGAAGAGGCATAGGATCAAATGCAGTAGAGCTATCTCTAGGTAGAAATTTCAAATCCACAAATACAAGACTTTTCTTTCTAAAGGTTTTAGACCGCAAATATTATTTCTTTATTATAATAAAAAGGGGGGAAAAAGTCATAGAGTAGAAAGAAACTTGGGTGCTAAAGCCAAAGAAAGAAAAAGCTCCAGTTAATTTCTTTTCCAAAGGCCATGCAACAGGACCAAATTCTGATCTCATTTATATTTACTTGCTAAAGCCTGATCAAGGGGCCTGATCAAAAGCCCCATAGTTTTTTTTTCCTTTGACTTCAGTGAGCTTTTGGTCAGGTCCAAAGTGAATAAATGGCCAATATTATTTTTTTTAAAATATGAAGGTCAGGATTTGGGTTTGGTTTTTTTTGTTTGTTTTTGTTTTTTTGAGGAGGGTTGGGGTTTTTTAAGTCTCTTACACTTAATCCCTTGATGTGTTGTTGTATTGTAGGTAAAATCCTAAAAATAATAGGAGACAATGGAGATTTCACTCAGGCTCTATGCATTTAAAAACACAGAAGAATATTTATCAAAGTGTAAAATGTAACGATAACCAATTACTTGTAGAAATTTATGTCACACTGTGATCAAGACCTATTTACACAGATAAATTTGAGATGGTAGAAACCTATTAGGTGAATTAGTCTAGAACCCCCTGTATTCCAGTGTGGGTTGTTCCCTGAAATGCTTTAGCCAGGGTATTTTAGATCTCCCAAGCGATGAATTGCTTCACTCGGCTCTCGTACTGACAGAACATGTTTTGAGATGGGTGCTTTAAATCATCTTGTTGACATCATTGTAATTCCCCTGTTCTAATTGAAGACTTTTTAGAAAATAATGCTTTGTAGACACATGAAAGTTCAAAGAAAAAGTTTGGCCCATCTATTCCATCCCATTTCCAATTGGTATAATAACCCTGCTCTTCTGTGCTCATGAAAATTAGTAATATAATTGATTTAAAACAGAAATATTGTGGGCAGATACTGTGCAGACTTCTTTAATGTTCTGCCAGTATACTTCAATCCTTACCTTCTAGTCTTCTGTTATTCTGGGGTTGGCCCTTTCTGGATCAGAAACAATGAGTAATGTTATTTTGAGATGTGCTTTTAATGGAGCATTAAAATAAGACCATCAGAGCCATTTCCACAAATCCAATGAACATTTGACTCCATGTCATTATCATCATTAGAGATAGTCAAATAATTAAAACAAATATTGAATGAATTATTTGATTTAATGAGGAAAATAGCTGAATTGCATAGTCCTCAAATAATACTAACCCTGCTTTAGTCATTATCCTCATAATGTCATTATCCTTATTTATTGAGTGCTGTCAATGTGCACAGACCTGTATAAAATAGAGGAAGGGAGTGTCTCCCATCCCCAGAGCCGGATTTACATCTTACATGCCCCTAGGCACTGCATCTTCAGCCCACCCCTCGCCTACAGCTGACCTTCATGTTTTCTCTAAAAAATGAAATGTAAATGATAATTTTAAATACTGTAGAACCTCAAAGATATGAACACCAGAGTTACAGACTTATCAGCCAACTGGACAACCTGTGGAACCAGAAATCTTAAGTCAGGCAACAGTGCAGACAAAAAAGAAAAAGGAAATACTATACTGCCTCAGGGCTTTAGCCATGGAGGGTTGGGGCTGCAGCTACAGCGATGCGGGGGAGGTCAGGGCTCCTGTCTTCTGACCCTCAAGAGCACCAGGACTCGGGGCTTTAGATGGCGTGAGCACTGGGGCTCAGGGCTTCAGTCCCTCAGCTCTGTTCCTGCCTTCAGCCCCTCAGCAGGCTCTGGGACTCGAGGCTTTAGCTACGAGGGAAGTGCTGGTTTCAGCGCCAGCACTCCCCCCATAGCTAAAACCCTGAGCCGTTTCCCCCACTGAAGTAGGGACCAGAGCCTGTGGGGAGCCCTGAGTCCCAGTTCCCGCCATGGGGCTGAAGCCAGGAGTGGAGCTGTGGGGCTGAAGCCCTAAGACCTGGCATTCCCTGCGAGGTTGAAACTGGGAGCCGATGCCCCAACCCTAGCACTCCCCATAGGTCTAAAGCACTGAGCTCCAGTACTCCCACAGTGCAGAAGCCCAGAGCCTCCCACCTGGAGTCCTAGTGCCCTGAGAGTCAGAAGCCCTGACTTCCCATCCCCTGCCCGGAGCCATGACCCCCTTTCCCCACCCTGCAGCTGCAGCTCCAACCCCCATGTGGCTGAACTCTATAACCTCTTCTTCAGAGTTACGGAACATTTCAGAGTTATGGACAACCTCTATTCCTGAGGTTTCCATAACTCTGAGATTCTATTATATTAATATTTAACATTTAACCCACTTTTAGGTGCCCCTAGAATGCCGGCACCCCTAAGCACATGCCTAGTGTGCCTAATTAGAAATCCGGCCCTGCCCATCCCACAGAGTTTACTTTCTAAAACAGACATTTTCAAATAAGAAAAAGCTAGTCCTCTAACTCAATACATAGCTCTAGTGCTGGATGTGAGAATTGAAAGAGGCAGCTAATCTGAACTATCATTGTCCAATCACACAGGATTGTTGGAAATTTCCCCCAAATCCTTCGAAATCATCCAGCAGCATTCAGGTTTGACTATAAGCAACTGAAGAAATTAGCATGCTTGAAATTGTTTAGGAATCTACTCTAGAACAAGAGAGGTCTTTCTTGTATGTATTCCTTCTTTCTTGATGAGCAGAATCACAGAAAGAGAGAGAAATGATTCTCAGGCACACTGCTCTTGATTTTGTTAAACTGACCATATATTTAAAAAAAATGCATATAAAATTGTTCGGACTACAGTGAGCATGAATCCCTGTAGGATGAATTTATAGAAGTGTTTCAATCACTCTTCATTTTTCTGTAGTCATTGTATCAAGATAGATTTCAAGACAAAGTGCAGCTGCTTTAAAATATGTTCCTTGAATCACCACTCCCTGTGCAAATTGTGTGTGTGTGTGTGTTTGTGAAACTATAATGGCAATTTGACAAATAGATTATTCCGTCACATTCACATATTTCCTGGCATTCTTCTGCACAAATAGAAAGAGAAAAGTGAGTAAATGTCATCATTTCTCTCTTGGTCTTTATAGTGAGAATTTGAAGAGAAATCTAGAGTAGCACTGGATATCAATAGATTGATTAGAAAGCGGGTGGAAATGTCATATTCATGTTAGTGATATAGGCTTTAAACAGTTGAAGGTTAGGTCCTGATCTCAGATACATAGCATATATGGTTGTGAATCCAAATAAGGAAAATACACCTTTAGGATGAGAAATGTATACTTGATACTAGAATCTCTTTCAGGATTTAGAAAAATGCTTTGTTCAGTTTTCTTCCTTATTAACATCATACACTCTCATATTGAACCTCCTTTCCAGTACTATAAGGTAGAGCATAAGCACTTTAGAATATATTAGAAGAAAAGACCACATCATGTACAGTGTACTTTTCAAAGGATACAAATGACCTGTCGTTGCTATTAATTTCTGATACTTTCCTCTACATTACAGTTTAATAAGGCCTGTAAGTGCCTCACAAAAAATGTTTTCGCAGGTCAGTTTGGAGCATGGTGTTTCTCTCTCACTTTCCTTTTGTATGTTGTCCATATTGCCTTGACTTAGTATTACCTTTATAGGAGAGAATTAGAGCCTGTCACTAAAGGCAACAGTAAATGTGAAATTTAATATTAAAATAGGAATTAAAACAAACAGGTCTAAAGATGGAGGTAAAACTAATTCAGACCATACATAGGTAGTGTACTGTTCTTCATAGCTTCATTGTGCTCTTCTATTACAGAACAAATAAGACATTTGTATGCTCAGGGTTAAGACTATTGTTGCATTAACATAGTACATGTAAAAAGCAATGCCCTCAAGTTCATCATCTTCAATCCAGTAAGCATAGTAACCTTTGTATTATTATGATGATCAATCTAGAACAAAAGGTATCTATGAAAATTCAATATTCTATGAATGCTGCTTTCAATGTGTGTTTATAAATATCCAATGACAACTGCCTCTCCTTTGCAAAGCTAAGATATAATACAGTTCTCTCACTCTTCCCTAAGATAATAGAAGTATGTATAAAATAGTCTTAGCAATACAAAGTAGCTTGATGCAGATCAGAATCAATATCTGAGGTCATTTCCCCCCCTACCTCTTTGCCAAAGTAAGATATTTAGTTAGAGCATATGTCACCCATATTAAGGAAAGAAAGAGGGGAAAATAATTTAATTAATTTAGTTATTTAATGCCAGTGACTATCTTTAAAGCAG
The DNA here is from genome assembly GCF_965152275.1 of Natator depressus. Classification (NCBI taxonomy): domain Eukaryota; kingdom Metazoa; phylum Chordata; order Testudines; family Cheloniidae; genus Natator; species Natator depressus. The sequence continues at coordinate 122,050,286 of NC_134235.1, read as the reverse complement.
AAATTAATTCCTTTCACTTGAAATTGTTTACTTTAATGGGATAGTAATCATCTGCCTAGAGCTTTGCTAAGGTGATCTGCATCTGTTCCTTTTTTGTCTATTGTACTCACCCTGTAAGCTGTTTTTTATATATATTTCGTGTCAGTGAAGTGGAAGGTAGAATTGTGTGAAAAGTTTAGGTAGGTGAATAGACCTTACCGCTTGGCTTCCCATCCCAAAATGTTACCATGGAAACCATTAAATTCTGGATTTCCACCAAGTACATTAAAAACATCCACTCTTTGCTGGCTTATTTTCAGGGCTCTGCTAGAAGTAAGGACGTTTCCAGTGCACACAATCCTTTATTTTGGCACAAATTAAACTCAATCAGCAGTGCACAGTGAAGGATGATGGGGAAGAATGGTCAATGGGTAAATTACACTTGCTGTAACCCATTGTCCTGAGCTCAACCCTATACATTTGGGTCAACAAGTTGCTAAATCACAGTAGAACAACTTTGAAAAGAAGGGATTTCTTTTTGAGCTGCTACTCAAAAATTTCTGAGCCCAGGAAAGTAGAAACCCCTTTAAACTTTTCTATATATCCCAAATCCATTTTTATCCCCAGTACTAAAACCCTCCACTTCCTTCCCCCTCCCCCACAATGGAAGCAAAGACATTTTTAGGAGAATCTTTGCACCAGAAGTATCATATCCATCCTCCTTCCCCGGCAGACTCTCTCCTGATATTAAATTCTTGAATATTTTGTTGTTGTGCTTTCTTTAGAAAGTTTGCCTTCGTTAGGAAAGTAAGATGGTGGTGGTATAGAGTGACTTGCTGATTTTTATCTAAATTAGTGATGGATGAGGTCCGATAATTGGGCAAAAGTTCAGATCCTTAGGAACAGATCCTTATAAAACCTCTTAAGTCTGCACAACATGGCTAGAAATCTCAGCCAAAAAAAAAAAATCTTCTTGAAACAGTTTTGATTGTTTGTTTGTTTTTTTTCCTGGTTGGTCCAGAGATAGCTGAAGAATATGCTGTTTTGGTATTAAGCACTTCTAACTCCAAACAGAACAAGAAATGCAGAAACACAACTAAAATGTAACAGTCCTACTTGTGTGTGCTTATTTTTTCCAAACTAGTTTACCTATTGCTGATCTGAATCCATCTTTTCCAGTTGCTTGAGAACTAATCTTCTGAAATGAAAAGCGGTGAAGGAGACTAGATCTATGGAAACATTGTCAAAAAGAAATTGGTGGAAGTAGGAAAACTAACTGCAACCCAACCCCAGATTAAAAGTTTTTTCTTCCTCCCCCTCCCCTTTTACATACACTAGAGAGCTCAAGAGGCAGCAGAAGGAAAGAAGCATAAAGTCATTGGCAATACCCCCAAACCACAGGATCAGGTACATCTATAGCATTTCCCTCAATTTCTACATTTACTGGAATCCTTGTAGTAATCGAGGAACACAGGATCAGACTTTTCCAAGTAACAGTGGCTGGAAATGGAAGGAAAAGAGGCACCAGTGACTAATGATCAAGGGTGAAATTCTGTTCCCATTGGGGTCAGTGGCAAACCTCCCAATCCAAATCATCTGTCCATCTATGAACCCAAACACAAGTCCCTAATGCAAACAGCCATGAAGTTTACATATGTGTTTGGACTTTGTGACCCAGGCCCCAATCTATTTCTAAAAAGCAGTGATCACTGAAGATTCCAGTGACATAGCCAGGGTTGTACGGCTTTTTTTTTTTTTTTTTTTTTTTTTTTAAGATTTCCTATGACTGGTTAGAACTGTGTGGAACCCAGAAGTTTCTGCTCAGAACTTGGTGCTAAACTTTTTGTATACTTCAGTATCCAATGAGTTTTGTTTGCGTTCCAGGTTCTGGATTTCATATGAAAAAAAAAAAAGATGATTTTCAACCAGAACCATAAATCAGCCCAAGTTTACTTGAAAATAAGTCCCAGTCAGCAAATATCAGTACACCTTTATGCAAACCTGGCCTATGATTTAGGTTAACAATGTAAGTTTTGCAGTTGTATTGCTGGATCAGTTCTTCAATGAGCTATGGTGACTCTGTATCTGATCTTCCAGATCAGAAGTATAATGATTTAGACAAAGGTGCTAACAAGTAGTCTTTACTGAGGCCTTGATTTGGCAAAACATATAAGCCCATATTTAACTTTAAACAGAATTTAGGCAATTTAATTTGGAAGATTAAGTGGACTCAAGCATGTACTTAAGTGCTATTCTGACCCAAATACCAAGAGATTTCACACTGGTATTATGGTGATGGTAGCAATGGCTACAGTTAAGGTTGCCCAACATTTTCCATGATAAAACCCTGTTTTCAATTGCTTATAACTTTTACCAAACAGTTCAGGTAGAAGTGTTTTGGAAAATTTCAGCAAAAATGGTTCAGAACAGTGCTAGGGAAAAAAATACATTGCTTTGCTCATGTTACAAAAGAACAGGGAAAAATAAATCTTACAAGTTTTTAAGTGAGGATCTCTAGCTTTCTCTGGCTTTGAACCAGAAACTTGAAAGTTGGCAGTGAGGTCACTGTGATGTTAGAGATGGGCCTTTGATTGTTCTCCTGAATATCTGCCTAAATTTTGGCCAGGTTATTTCTTTTTGCACATGCTCAGTATAGACTTATTTGTGTTTGGCAACATTCTCTGAAGATTCCATCATCACTGTGGATGCTCTATCCCAGGGCTGGAGGGGATGAGAGGGAATTCCCTTGCAGTTGCTCCTCCCAGCAGCCATGGGCAGTTGTCACATACGGCACAGAAACTAAGAGCAGGGAGACTGTCTCACTTGTGTTTTCAGTGCTTCCCTTTCTAGGGTCACGCAGCAAGGAGGAGAAGGAGAAAACAGCCATGCTGTAATTCAGATGGGTGAGGAGCAAGTCTTGAAGAGCTAGTGAGGGGAAAATTGGGACATAAGGCTGAGGAGATGGGGGAGTAAAAGAGAAGACAGGGACAAGGAATGCGGAGCGGTGAAAGTTGGGTGGGGGGGAGGGACTGGGATTGATATGAGCCAAGGGAGTAGTAAAAGCTGATGGGACTGGAATGAGGACCACCTGGAAGGACTAGTGGGACAAGGAGATATGGGTAGAAGGGTCTGTAATTACTAAAGCACACTCCCCTCAGAACCTGGAATGGAACCCAGAATGCCTGAGTCTCAACATTCCTCTACTGTCAGCAAATAGTGTGAAACCCACAGGCAAAATGTGTGCTTTATCTCCCTCTATTGGCTGGTCCAACTAGAGAATGACAATCTATGACTGCTGTGAATTACTCTGTTACTTCAGTGGCAGAGGTCTGTGCTGTGGATTTGAAATTTACAACCCTACTAATGAACCATGTGGAAGTCGATATAATCCACACCACATTTTGGGTATTTTTTTTCCAGTGTGCTTTTTAAAAAGCCTAGGAAATTACAGATACAAAACTACATTAATCAAATATTAAGATTACAAAAATGAGCACTCAGAAGCTAGGACATGTTAGAATTTAGGTTGCATTCAGCCCAACTATGCATACATATTATGATACATTAATTACATGTTCACACACTATTTTTATCCACAGGATGGACGGTGCTCAAAGCTGTGTAGTTAATGCAGCTGTTCCCTGCTTCATGTATTGGAGAAGCTGGAAGGTGTGTAGTGAATGAGGCAGGGAACCGCTTGAACAGAAAGGATGGTCTCATGTTTAAAGGAGCTGAATGTCACTCGAGTACTGAATTCTATCCCTGACTTTGCTGCAGAGATTCTATGTGATTCTGGGCAAGTCACTTAAATCAAATATTTCACAGGTGGTCTCTTGTTTTCTGGGTACCTGGCTTGATATCTTGGTTCCTGATTTGTAGAAGTGCTGAGCAATCATAACTGAAACTGAAGTCAGTGGGAGCTATGCTCTGAACAAATAAAGTTCTATAAAATGCTACACTCCCTAAAAAATAAAATAAAAGGACATGTGGCATCTCAAATTGGGGCCCCAAAATTAATGGGGCACTTTAACATTAATATCTCTGTTCCTCATTTGCCCGTCTGTAAAATGGAAATAATAATACTATCTTAGAGAAGTGTTGGGAAGATAAATTAATTAATATTTGTGAAGCACCGAGCTATTACAGTGGTGAATACCATAGAAAAGCCCATGAACAAATTAATAATTCTGTATTCAGAGCAAGACTTGAGTTGTGTAAAGTAAATAAAGCATGAACCATGAATTGAATGATAAGGCTAAAATGAAATTTTGAAGAGCTGCTCATTAAGTGAGCACTGTCCATTGTATGCATGGAATGAAGCAGGGGTCTTGTGGAAAAATGGGACGTGATCAACTAATTAAATATTGTATGACAATTTAACTTTTGAGTGCTGACCCTTGCAAATGTAATGTTCTTTTAATGTAGTTGTTTGTACGTAATATGTATGAAGGCTGAGCACTCTGTCATGCAAGTACATTAAGAACCATGGGCCAAATTTTGACCTCAGGGGACACTCCAAGGGAGTTCAATGAAAGCCAAGTTTGTTCATCTGAGATCAGAATTTGGTCCTAAAGTTCTACAATGCTGTGCTGAGGTGTGCAAAATAAAAATAAGTACACAACAAGCTCAATCCTTCCTTCCAAACAAATTCCCTGACTATAAATAAAAATTTATGCCAGTGACCAACCTGACTCTGCTAATTTTACTGTATATTGCAGTACATTTGACCAGCTTTCATCTGCTTTGAAGTGCAAACCTCAAAAAGATTTGGAGTTAGGTTTCAGTTTGAAGAGGCATCCAAGAAAGACCAAGAGGTGTTTGTGGTAGAGATTTTAAAGTAAAATTGAAACATTTAAAGCCACTCTGCAAGTAAGTCTCATGAAAAAAGACATGGAAAAAATGACAAAGAAAATTAATTTCAAACCAAAGCAACAAGTACAGCATGATCCTCCAAAACTAGCCAGACAATTATTGCACTTTCACAAAAAACACCAATGTAGTGATATAAAAAGTGTCGGTGGCAAATAATATATTCATAAATTATTACTGTGCAGTATATAATGAAGTTGAGTGGAAGTCGTTTACAATGCAAGAGTAACTGAGTAATAAAATATTTAAATATAGAAGGATGAGGGAGAAAGGAAAAAATAAAAGCACGTTTAGTTTAACAAGAATTCTACAGTTCATGGAGATTGTGTTCTTTGCCCTCATAATCAAGGTGGTGAATACCTACTCTTCAAAAAATGAAACCTTTATCTATTGCCCTTTTCAGACAATGTGAATCTCTTAAAATAATTCCAGCACAACAGGAATTTTTCAGTTAAATAACTCACAGTAATAAGAATTACTATGGAAAATCAAGAAATAGTTTTAACTGATCTAGGACAAACTCGTTTTGCAGTCCAGGGATGACCTTAACGCCTGGGGGAGAGATTTTTAATTATTGAGAAACAATTCATAATGTGGTGGGATGTTCTATTTGCTGTGCATCAGGCATCTACAATATATCTGCTATGTTAAAGCACAGAACTACCTACTGCAGTACACAGGGAAAGAGAGAAGAGAGGTGAACTTAAAGGGGCTCCTCCCACAAAAATAACAGGCTCTCTTAAGAGAGAGGTAGCAGAGGAGCCTGGATTCCATTTTCGCCCGCACTCAACGGCTTCATGGCCAGGAACTCGCCTGTTTATAGATTCATAGATATTAAGGTCAGAAGGGACCATTATGATCATCTAGTCTGACCTCCTGCACAAAGCAGGCCACAGAATCAATGTGTAATGTGTAAGGAGAGTGATCACTTTAGATAAGCTATTACCAACAGGAGAGTGGGGTGGGGGGAGAGAAAACCTTTTGTAGTGGTAAACACCCATTTTTTCATGCTTTGTGTGTATAAAAAGATCTTCTATACTTTCCACAGTATGCATCCGATGAAGTGAGCTGTAGCTCACGAAAGCTTATGCTAAAATAAATTGGTTAGTCTCTAAGGTGCCACAAGTACTCCTTTTCTATTCACCAGCCAGATACCCTCAAAGAATTCTCTGTAGTAACTCAGATTCCACCCCATCTAACATCCCATCACAGGCCATTGGGCCCATTTACCATGAATATTTAAAGATCAATTAATTGCCAAAATCATGTTATATCATCACACCATCTCCTCCATAAACGTATCGAGATTATTATTAAAGTCAGATAGGTTTTTTGCCCCCACTGCTTCCCTTGGAAGGCTATTCCAAAACTTCACTCCTCTGATGGTTAGAAACCTTCATCTAATTTCAAGTCTAAACTTCCCAATGACCAGTTTACATCCATTTGTTCTTGTGTTCACATTGGTACTGAGCTTAAATAATTCCTCTCCCTCTCCAGTATTTATCCCTCTGATATATTTATAGAGAGCAATCATATCTCCCCACAGCCTTCTTTTGGTTAGGCTAAACAAACCAAGCTCCTTGAGTCTCCTTTCGTAAGACAGATTTTCCATGCCTCGGATCATCCTAGTAGCTCTTCTCCGTACTCACCCTCTGTTTAGCATGAATGCAGCACAGGCTTTGGAAATGCACATACTAGAAAGGAAAAGGAGGACTTGTGGCACCTTAGAGACTAACAAATGTATTTGAGCATAAGCTTTCGTGAGCTACAGCTCACCTCATCGGATGCATTCAGTGGAAAATACAGTGGAGAGATTAATATACATAGAGAACATGAAACAATGGGTGTTACCATACACACGGTAATGAGAGTGATCACTTAAGGTGAGCTATTACCAGCAGGAGAGCGGGGGGCGGGGGGGGAGGAAAGTGATCACTCTCGTTACAGTGTGTATGGTAACACCCATTGTTTCATGTTCTCTATGTACATAAATCTCCCCACTATATTTTCCACTGAATGCATCCGATGAAGTGAGCTGTAGCTCATGAAAGCTTATGCTCAAATAAATGTGTTAGTCTCCAAGGTGCCACAAGTACTCTTTTTCTTTTTGAGAATACAAACTAACACGGCTGCTACTCTGAAACCTGTCATACTAGAAAGGGTGGTGCAGTGGCTAGGGTGCTGGCCTGGGAGTTTAGAGACTTGTGTTTAAGTCTTTGCTCTGCAACAGACTTCCTGTCTGGCATTGGGCAAGTCACTGAGTCCCTCTGCCTCAGCTCCCATCTATAAAATGGGATAATAGTACTACCCTACCAGAGGTGGGTGCTGTGAGGTTAAAGATTATAAGGCATTCAGATGCTATGCTAATGGGGGTATATAAACATTTAGATAGTTAAATTAATCCTAGCAATATATTCTCTCCCCTCCCACTGGAATATTCTGAGTTGTATGCTGACATTTGTGCTGAGTACATAGCTCTGCTCTGGCTACGTGGAGAAGAGTTATACACATGAAGCCATACATGGAATCTTCAAATCCCTAGCCATAATCCTGTTTAAAGAGGGCCCAGTTGACAACATTGGAAATTTTGCCATTGACTTCAACAAAAGAAGGATTGTACCCAAAAGTACCAATCCTGCAACCGCTTAAACACGTGTATAACATTATATGCATGAGTAATCTCACCCATTTTAATTACACTACTCGTGAGTAAAACTATGCATGTACAGAAGAGTTTTCACGATCAGGGTCTTAGTCTTTTATTGTAGTTAAAATACTGGTCCCAATCTGGCTGTCATGTTGAAATCTATGCAAGCACCCTAATCTGACACCAACCAAAAAGGGGAACATGCCAGTTTTTAGTGATGCTGATTCCTATAACACTGCTAGTCTTGCTTAATACAAGATATATATATTTTAAGTACAATATGTAAAAGTTTTAATCTTGGTTTTATTGAAAGACCCTTTCCTTCTCCCATACACACAATTGCCAGTTTGTGTCTACCATATGTGTAATCATAACTGTCTGTTTACAGACACCTTCTGCCTACCCCGCTTTGTGCCTGCTGATTTTTGTCATATTCATAATAGCAGCCTTAGATTAAATCTTCTATTATTTTGAGCTTTTTGTTTCTTCCCAGTAAATGTACTGGCAGAAGTGGAACCATTAAAAGTTTCTAGTGTCATTATAGCTCAGTGGTTTGAGCATTGGCCTGCTAAACCCAGGATTATGAGTTCAATCCTTGAGGGGGCCGTTTAGGGATTTGGGGCAACTATGGGGGATTAGTCCTGCTTTGAGCAGGGGGTTGGACTACATGACCTCCTGAGGTCCTTTCCAACCCTGATATTCTATAGTGACAAGGAGTTAGTATAATTTGAATTCCATTTCAAAGTTCTCCTAATGATCTGATACTCCTAATTATTAGAGGGGTGTGTAGTACAAAGGAGATGTTTTCCAATTATTACATTATAGCTTCATTGTCTTCAGTAATTCATTGTTGTCTTTTGGAGGTACTAGTTCAGGTGTTAACTTCGTTTTAGCAGTAATGTTGCAAATTACACTTTGGAGGAGTGCTTTCTCTGAGCCAACAAATAATACAGGAGGAGTATAAAACAAGATACCTACCAAGCGTATGAAGTATTTTAATGGGCGTAGCATGTTTCACAACTAGTATCGAAAGGTAAAGCTGGTGAAAATGAAAAACAAAAATCCCAAGCCTCCGTCGTCATAAAACAATTCATTAAAATAATTAGAGCATGAAAGAATTTTGGTATCTTGTGGAAATGGACACATCTCCATTCTAAGCTGAACATTTAAACTGGGGAAGACAGCTTTTCTGTGTGGCACTTGATTTCTGTATTGATAGCCAATCCATTTAAAAAATGAGAAAGGAGTCAGCTTCTAAGTCCCTGATTCAGCAAGATATGTAAGCACATGCCTAACTCGAAGCACATGATTAATCCCATAGTAGTCAATGGGACTTCTCATTTGTTTAAATTGGACATATAAGTATCTTGCTAAATCAGGACCCAAAATACTAAATTTGTATGATTTCCCTTCACAATTATTACCATGTGAAGAGTGAGGGGTTTTGTTTTGTTTTGTTTTTTACAGGGTACTGACAGCTTTTTGATCTGTGGGAAAATTTAGTCATTTTCATCAGTGAAAATGAATTCTGCCCTATCATAGCAAGATGGCATTTTTTGCCTAAAATAAATGTCTTTTTTTAAATTAATTCAAAGGAAAAAATGTATTTCATTTTCTCATGAATCCACAAAAATATTATTTGATGCCAGTGTTCCCTGCATATGTTAGGTCATTCAATTCTAATTGGACTTAAAACCTTCTTGGCACATTTTATATCAGACTGTTATAACTTTTTTATAATTAAAATTCTTAAGTAAGTAGACCATGCAAATTATCAAATAATCCTGCAGGGATGGTTCAGAACTCACTTTTATACACAGAAACACACTCTGAGTATTTTCTTTATAAATTGTTCTAAATAAGTAATCACAGGAAATACATGCACTATGGATTTCTTTCCTGGAAAATATATTTTATGAAGACAAAAACAATGTATCAATCTACCTTCTTTGTATAATTTGCTGCATCGTATCTGTTGTTGCATGTATACTACCTATTAACCTTGCTCATTACTGTTTGTTTTTCTGCATTTACATTTTATATAAAGTTGAAGCATATAGATATGTAGATACAGCTAATAGGTAAGTAGTTGACAGGTCCTCAGACTTGACTGCCTGTATCTTCCAGGCAATGAAGCTAGTATTGGAAAGGAGTAAGACAAAGCACAGTTGAAAGGATAATTTCCCTTAGAAGGAACGCATCTTCCAAAAGTTGGAAGCCCTCAGTTACAGGACTCCAAATAGTACTTTATTCATTTCTTACATTTGTATTTTTATTGGCACTGCCCTCATTTACACCTTCAGTTCTGTGCGGTTGGATGGAACTGGATAATTTTGGTGACAAGTAATAAAATAAAGAGCCTTTTATCTCTGGAGAACAGGCATATATGTGCCCTTCTATCATACGTGGACGTGATTTTAACAGGTGACCTAAGATAAAAGTCTTTATTATCTGAGCCATTAAGTTCATGTACAGCCTGTCTGTGTAACACAAATCTAGTTCTGAGGATTTTTTGTCACTATAGCCTATAAGCAGGTCCACTTTCTCAGACTGTATGTCTACACTGCAATTAGAAACCCTTGGCTGGCCTGTGCCAGCTGACTCAGGCTTTCAGGACTTGGGCTAAGGAGCTATGTAAACATTCGTGTTCAGGCTGCAGCCTGAGCTCTGGGATCCTCCCACCTCACAGAGTCCTAGAGACTGGGCTCCAGCCCAAGCCTGAATGTCTACATCGCAATTAAACAACCCTAAAGTCCAAGCCGCATGAGCCAGTCACTGTTTTTTATCTGCAGTATAGACATACTTTCTGACAGAAAAAGTGGGCCTGCTTATAGACTACAGTGACGAAAAAATCTTTGTAACAGAAATCTAGTTCTACAGACAAGCTATGCAGGAAACTGATGGCTCAGATAATTAAGCCTTTTACCTCCATGTTTGGGAATAGACAGCATCTACTGTCATTCATTCCTCCTGAGTTTTATTTCATCACAATACCCTCTTCCTCAACGGGAAGTTCAAGACAGCGTGTCAGAGATTGGCCTTTTCTACCATGTTCCTATATATCTAGAGTAAAATCTTCAATAGCACTGAAGTCAATGAGATTTAGGTGCTTTAAAAATGTTACCCAGTGTCTAAAAAAATTTGCCTCTCATTCATCTTAATTCTACAAAAAGATGTCTGTTAAAATGAAGGTCTACTTTAGCCCCAAATCCATAAGATTCTTGAGTCATTTGCATGAGGTCTAGGATGGCTTCTCACATTGCACTCACATAATTGTTGAATAGTTCATTAGCTGTCAAATCCTCCCTAGGCTAAAAGCTTCAAGTAAGTTCCCTTCATTAATCTCTTCTCTTTTAAGCTCCTAAAATTTATTTGCCATGAATACAGTACATACACACACAAAGCATTTAATAGCTTCCACATTGTGGGGGCAGGTCTAGATAGCCCTCTGCTGGAGGCAACCCTTTAACCTGCTTCAGAAGGATGAGGGAGTTACCTGCAGGAGTACTGTCACTTAACAGAACTCTAACCACTCAGACTAGAGTATTGCAGCAACTCTCCCTCTTCCTCCTCCACACCAGAAGTCCACAATATGCAACCAGAATCCAGGTAAATGTTCGTTCTATCAGCCCCACACTCTGCAGTCAATGCACCATGAAATTCCCAATAATGCAAGTTCTTAGACAGACTGTAACATCCATTGTGCCAAATAATCAAAACCCTACTATATTATTGGCTTATCTGAAAAAGTACTCAACCGGCTTTTATATCCTTCTGTTACCTGTCCCTTAACTCCAGCTTTTTTAGGAGTTGATCTGAACAGAACCACAGAACCTTTTGAGGTTGACTCATCTCAGATGGATACTGTGCTCAATGAATGTTTGCCCAGGTATGTTTCATACCTTTAGGATATCCCTAGAGATATACATATATCATTATGAAAGTGCACTTTATTCTATGGAAATGTGAATATCTTGATATTTGGGAAAATCTGGATATCTTGGTCTTTTTCAATGTTTTAATATGATTTATTTTGCCTCTAGAATCCATTTGTTGGGCACAAATAAAATGAGATCTCTTTTTCTCCCAGTATAACCACCATCCAAATACTGAGACATCTTCAGATCACAAGATCTTGCATAATTCTGGCCACATCAGTAGCTCCCTCCCTGAGACATTTTTAGATGCGTGGAAAACAAACACTAATACTAAACCCACACACCGCTAGTTATGACTAACCTAACTGACTATTGAATGTTGTCAGTTCTCCATACTGATGCAGATGAAAGAGTTATCTAATTAGAAAGCTGAATAAAGAACTTTGTGGTTTGACTGTGGAAGTTTGAGGTGGTTCAGCACTATAGGAAATGCCTTTCAGATGTTAAAATGAGGGTCATGCCACAACCATTTACCCTCAAGCATTTCCTGCAAGTGTAACTTTACCTTTTCAGGGAAATCAATAGACTTTCTTCCTGTTGTATCCTTGGGGGCAGCAGTTTTAGGAAGAAATCACTTGAGACATAGAGAGCTGTAAACCTTAAAAGCAGCCATTTATTGCCACACACTGAACTGACCAAACCAGCCAAAACTGGCTGGGCTATCCCCTAATAATCTAACTCAGTTGCCATAGCAACAACAAGATTCTATTACCACAACAACCAAATACACAACATATTCCTCCCCCCTTAATAAGAACATCCCCTAAATAAAACAAACACTAAACTAGAAAAGGAGGGTAGACTGCCTCTCTTCCCGGTTAAACCCCAGGGATTATTTTGCCCCATACTTGTGGGTTCGCCCTAGCTAAAGATCCAGCCATTGAAGAGTCCTTCTGTCTCTAGATGGATGATGGCGGACTTCTGGTGGTGTTGCACCCAAAAGTGTCTTGGGTGCAGGCCTGATGATGAGCTCAGGGTTCATAGCTCTAATGGGTGAGGATGTGGTATCAGCTCATTCTGGGCAGGAGGTATCTTGGCCGCTGGCAGTAATGGAGGGGGAAAGTCAGGAACAGGTAACTCTTGATTCAGTGTCTCGCCGGAAGCAGTGAAGTCAGGCAACTCAACTGAAGATGTGTCCGGAGGACTGGTATGACCTGGCAACAGCTGATCTACATGTCGCCGCCAGGTGAGATCCTCTGCAGATCCTCCTATGTAGGTCCTGTTTGAGCGATGACCATGGCAGGGACACATTTAGCTCCAAAAGTATAATTTTGAGCCAAAACTGTCTGTCCCGGGCTAAAGGTTCGGTCCTTTGCTCTGGGTGGATACCTGATGACTTGATCTTGCTGCTGACGTTGCACAAATTGTCAGGGTTCAGAAGGTTTCAGCAGATCAAAGCAACTGTGCAGCTGTCGTCCCATCATTAGAAAGGCCGGGGATGCCTTGGTCATAGCATGAGGTGTTTCTGTAGGATAGTAAGAAGGTGTCCGGATGCTTTTGAATGGATAATTGTCCCCTTGCTGATTTCAAAGCTTGTTTCATTGTCTGCACAAATCTTTCAGCTAATCCAGTGGTGGATGGATGATATGGTGCTGAAGTGATGTGGTGTATACCATTTGCCTTTATAAAAATTTGAAACTCCTGAGAGACGAACTGTGGTCTGTTGTCACTCACAAGTTGTTCTGGCAGACCGAAACAACTAAAGAGTCCCCGTAGTTTTTGGAGAGTACTCTCTGCAGTAGTGGACTGCATTATAGAGACTTCTGGCCATTTAGAATGGGAATCTACCACCACCAAGAACATGCTTCCTTCAAGTGGGCCAGCAAAGTCAACGTGAATACATTGCCATGGGTTTTCAGGCCAATCCCATGGGTGTAGGGGTGCCCACTGGGGTGCATTCCTCACACCCTGACATGACATACAATCTCTTGCCTTCTCTTCAATAGCACTGTCCAATCCAGGCCACCAAAAATAGCTTTGTGCAATTTCTTTCAGGTGCACTATTCCACAGTGACCAGAATGTAGCTGTTCTAACATCTGTGATCTCACGGGTGGTGGGATAATGACACATCTCCCCCACAACAAACTACCATATTGGATCGATAACTCTGTCCTCCTGGACATGTAAGTAACAAGGTTGGGTGATACCAGAGAGGTTTGTTGAGATTTTCCATGCATCACCAGGTCCATAACTTGGGACAATACTGGGTCAACACAAGTTGCCTTCTTTACCTGAGTAGCAGTGATGGGTGTATTCTCTACCTGTTCAAAGTAAAAAAAATTCCTTCTGGGCAATATCTTGATGTTTGACTGGCAAAGGCAACCTTGAGAGACCATCTGCATTGCCGTGCAGAGTGGATATCCGATATTTGATTTCATATGTGTGCGCAGAAAGCAACAATGCCCAACGTTGCACACGACTAGCAGCTAATGGGGGAATGCCTGTGTGGGGTTCAAATACTGAAGTCAGAGGTTGATGGTCTGTAAGAGTAAACTTCCATCCGAACAGGTACTGATGAAACTTCCGAATACGGAAAATGATTCCCAATGCCTCACGTTCAATATGGGCATAGCTAGTTTCTGCTTTGCTTAGAATGTGTGAAGCAAAAGCAATAGGTCTCTCTTCTCCCGAAGGCATAATGTGTGACACGACTGCTCCCACTCCATAAGGAGAGGCATCGCAGGCCAACTGCAGAGGTAAGGATGAATCAAAGTGCATCAGAACTTCAGAATTTAGCAATGCACCCTTAGCTTTGTTAAATTCAACATCACAGGCTTCAGTCCACTTACAGGCCTTGTTCTGCCCAAGATGTTCGTATAGTTCAATAGTCCTAGAAACGAGCAAAGGTGGCTAACATTTCGAGGAGTGGGAGCCTCCACAATAGCCTTAACTTTTGCAGGGGCCTTACAAAGACCCATAGCATGAATGATGTGTCCCAAATATTCAACAGAGGTCTGGAAGAATTTACACTTGTCTTTACAGACTCATAGGCCATACGCTTCCAGTCTTTGTAGGGTAGCCTCTAAATTCTTTAGGTGATCCTCCTCATTCTTTCCAGTGACCAGGATATCGTCCAGATAGCACTGAACTCCTGGCAAGCCACACAAGATCTGATCCATAGCCCTCTGGAGCAGACATTATTCCGAAGGGTAGGCGACAGAATCGATAAAGCCCTTTATGTGTCACAATAGTCAACAGCTCTTGGGACTTTTCATCAATGTGCATCTGTAAATACGCTTGACTCAGATCAATCTTACTGAACTTTTGTCCCCCTGCCAGGCCTCCAAAGAGGTCATTGATGCGAGGAAGTGGGTATTGCTCTGCATACAACACTGGGCTGACAGTGACTTTAAAATCACCACAAATCTGGAAGAAGCCATCTTTCTTCACTATTGTAATGATAGGAGTTGCCCCTGGGCTATGGGTAACTGGTATTAGGACTTCATTTGTGACCAGGCACTCCAGGTCTGCTTCAACTTTCGGCCTGATGGCATATGGCACTATTCTGGCTTTCAGATATTTTGGTGGGCTGTCAGGTTAAATGTTCAATGTCACAGTGATTCCCTTCATACTTCCCAGATCCTCTCCAAAAACAGCAGCATGCTTCCTTAGTATAGTGGTCAGGCCGGTTTCTTCTTTAGTCACTCGGTGCACTTCTGCCCAGTTCCGCTGGATCTTCCTAAGCCAAGACCTACCCATTAAGGCTGGGTAATCACCTCTCACCACAAACAGTGGCACTTTAGCAGCCTGTCCATTGAGCTCCACCTTAACATCAATAGTGCCCAACATGGGCACAGCTTCTCCCGTGTATGTCTTCAGAACAGTTTTTGTTGCCTGAAGCAGAAGATGCTGTAGCTTTTCTTTATACACAGTCTCGGAGACCAGTGAGACGGCTGCACCGGTGTCCGGTTCCATGCGCATAGGTTTGCCATCCAACAACGGGGTTATCCAGTATTCATGTGAGCCCACTGCCAAAGACAAAACATACAGTGGCTCTTCTTCTTGTGATGAGGTGTCTCCTTGGTCATCCTGGGTCTGCTCTAGAGTATGCAGATTTCCCTTCTTGGTGAGCCAGATCACAGGCCTCTTTTTCTTTTGTTTACAGGCACACTCAATGTGTCCCTTTTTGCCACAGTGTTGACACCAGGTCCTTACACCAGCATTCTGATGCCTGGTGACCCGGCTTACCAGAGCGGTGACATTCCTGATTCCGCACAGTTTTGTGCGTAGGTTCTTGTGACAATTTATGCACCTCCTTTGTAGCCAGTTCCATGGAGACTGCACTATCAGCAGTCTTCTGTAAGGTAAGCTGAGCCTCTGTCAATAGGCACCTCCGTATCGCTTCACTGTGTGGGTCACACACACTAACCTGTCACTTAGGGCGTCATTTAACATCTCCTTAAATTCACAGTATTCCGCAAGCTTTTTCAAAGTTGCTACAAATTATACAACTGATTCATCTTCTTTTTGGTCTCTTTTGTGGAACCTATATCTTTCAGCAATTTGGAGAAAAATGGGACCCCAGGATTTCCACAATATCGCTGTAAGATTTGATCTCAGGCTTAACAGGGTGCAGTAAGCTGCATAGCAGGGAGTAGGTCTTAGCCCCTACAACACTTAAGAATTTTGGCACCTTCTTCTCTTCTGTAATGTCATTTGCAATAACAAAAATCTCAAAACACTCAGTATATATGTGCCATTGCACTATAGTCTCCTCAAAAGGTTCCAGTGGCCCCGTAAGTATAGCCATGGTTTTAGTTTCAGTTTGCACAGTTTCTGCAAACAAGCCAGTTCTCACCCCCTTCCAAAAGCAAAAAGGTTTTTTTGTTTTTTGTTTGTTTGTTTGTACCTTGACTTCTACTTCCTTTTGTTGCTGGGGCAGCACAGGCATCCCACCTTCATTGCCACTTTGTTGTATCTTTGGGGGCAGCAGTTTTAGGAAGAAATCACTTGAGATACAGAGAGCTGTAAACCTTAAAAGCAGCCATTTATTACTCCACACTGAACTGACCAAACCAGCCAAAACTGGCTGGGCTATCCCCTAATAATCTAACTCAGTTGCCATAGCAACAACAAGATTCTATTACCACAACAACCAAATACACAACACTTCCTACAGACAATCCATTCCTGTGAAGACTATAGGGTTTGTGCCATTCATTTTAGCTGTGGTGTCTGAAACCATAAACTGGATTATTTTGGTAGTTATAAAACAACATGCTGGGTGAAGTGCAGTTTGGCAGTAATGCAGTCCTGTAAAGATCTTTGCCCCTTCCCTCCCCTCTCTCTCTGTCTTTTGGGAAAGTAAAGTGGAATCAAGACATCAAAATATCCCCAGGCTTTTCAAGAACTCTTTCTATGTTTACTACCTGTGCCCTCTGTAAAATTCCCTCTCCAATCCATTTTTAACTTACTAAGCAAACAAATCCAGTAAGAAACTGTGTTCAGCTAAATCTCTAAATGAAAACATCTGTTATAGGAAAATTCATCCTTGGGTATTTTATCTTGTCTTTCAACTTTGAAAACTAATTGGCTCTTAATGATTTCTGTGGGTAAATATACTTTGTTAAGTGGTCTCTGTTCACTGGCATATAGACCTGGGTGAATGCTACAAGAAATATGTGTGAACATGCTCTACATTTTCAAACAAATTTTCTTTGACTGCATTTATAGCCCTTTTGTGCTGACTTGCCATGAATATTTTAGCAAATGGGCTTACAGTCAGAAAATACACTGAAATCATGAATTTTAAGTAGGACTGTTGATGAATCACAGTTAACACACACAATTAACTCAAAAAAGTTAATCGTGATTTAAAAAATTAATCACGATTAATCACAGTTTTATTTGCATGGTTAAACAACAGAATGCCAATCGAAATTTATTAAATATTTTGGATGTTTTTCTACATTTTCAAATATATTTATTTCAATTACAACACAGAATACAAAGTGTACAGTGGTCACTTTATATTATTATTTTTATTACAAATATTTGTTCAGTAAAAATGATAAACAAAATAGATAGTATTTATCAATTCATCTCATACAAATACCGTAGTGCAATCTCTTTATCATGAAAGTGCAATTTACAAATGTAGATTATTATTTTTTGCTACATAACTGCACTCAAAAACTAAACAATGTAAAACTTTAGGGCTTAAAAGTCCACTCAGTCCTACTTCTTGTTCAGCCAACCTCTAAGATAAACAAGTGTGTTTACATTTATGGGAGATAATGCTGCCCGCTACTTATTTACAATGTCACCTGAAAGTGAGAACAGGCATTTGCATGGCACTTTTCTAGCCAGCATTGCAAGGTATTTATGTGCCATATGTGCTAAACGTTCATATGCCCTTCATGTTTCAACCACTGTTTCAGAAGACATGCTTCCATGCTGATGACACTCTTTTAAAAACATGTGTTAATTAAATATGTGACTGAACTATTTGGGGGAGAAGTGTATGTCTCCTACTCTGTGTTTTATTTGCATTCTGCCATGTATTTCATGTTATAGCAGTCTCGGATGATGACCCAGCACATGTGTTCATTTTAAGAACACTTTCACTGCAGTTGTGGACATGCTTTCAGATGTCTTAAAAGAGCAACACTCTGAAGTGGAAACTACAGAACCTAAGCCACCAAAAAAGAAAAATCAACCTTCTGCTGGTGGCATCTGACTCAGATGACGAAAATGAACATGTGTCGGTCCCCAGTGCTTTGGATCATTATCAGGCAGAACCCATCATCACCATGGACACATGTCCTCTGGAATGGTGGTTGAAGCATGAAGGTATATATGAATCTTTAGTTCATCTGTCATGTAAATATCTTGCGACACCAGCAACAACAGTGCCATGCTAATGCCTGGTCTCACTTTCAGGTGACATTGTAAATAAGACGTGGGCAGAATTATCTCCTGTAAATGTAAACAAACTTGTTTGTCTGAGTGATTGGCTGAAAAAGAAGTAGGACTCGGTGGACTTGTAAATGCTAAAGTTTTACATTGTTTTATTTTTGAGTGCAGTTATTTTTTTGTACATAATTCTACATTTGTAAGTTCAACTTTCAGGATAAAGAGATTGCTCTAAAGTACTTGTATTAGGTGAACTGAAAAATACTGTTTCTTTTTTTTTACAGTGTGAATATTTGTAATAAAAAATAAATATAGTGAGCATTTTACACTTTGTATTCTGTGTTATAATTTAAATCAATATATTTGAAAATATGGCAAACATCCAAAAACACTTCAATAAATGGTATTCTATTGTTTAATAGTGCAATTAATCATGCTTAATTTTTAATTTCTTGAAAGTCCTAATTTTAAGCAAATATTGCATAAAGATTAATTAAAGTAAGGCCTCAGACCTGCAAACCTCCCTTTAAACGAATCCTCTTGATGTTAATGGAGCTACCAGATTCTCTTGCAAGATCAGGGTCTACATTTTGAATTTGTAATCTTTTGATTTCAAGGACCACTGTGAAGATTTAGTCTTACCTCCTGCATAACACAAGCTCTAGGACTTCCCTGAATTAATTCCTATTTGAGTTAGAGCGTAACTTTTAGAAATACATCCAATCTTGATTTAACATTCACCTTGATGGAGAATCCACTAGAATGGTTGGTTATTTTTTCCAATAATTAATTACCCTCACTGCTAAAGATTTGAACCTTATTTCTAGTCTGAATTTATCTAGCTTTAACTTACAGCCATTGGAATCTAGTTTTGTCTACTGGATTGAAGATCCCTCTTGTCACATTTTTGTTCCCCTGGGTAGGTACTTATAAACTCTGATCAAGTCCCCCCTTAGTTGTCTTTGTTGAGATAACTAGATTGAGATCCTTGAATCTATCATTATAAAATAAATTTTCCAACCCTTTAACCATTCTTGTTTTTCTTCTATGAACCCTCTTGAATTTAACTGTCTTCTTGAATTGTGGACAAGAATGGACACAGTATTCCAGTAGTGACTTGGTACACCAATACCAAATACAGAGGTAAAAAAAATTTCTTTGCTCCTACTCAAGATTCCTCTGATTGTGCATCCACATTAGTGCTTTTGGCCACAGCATTACCCTGAGAGTTCATGTTCAGCTGATTATCCACCATGACCACGAAACCTTTTTCAAACCTTTTTCTGCTTCTCAGGATAGAGTCCTCCATTCTGTAAGTATGGCCTACATCCTTTGTTCCCAGATGTATACATTTACATTTAGCCATATAAAAGCACATGTTGATTGCTTGTGCCAACCTTACTAAGTGATCCAGTCTGCTTTGTATCAGCAACCTGTCCTCTTCATTATTTGCCACTCCCCAAATATTTGTGAAATCTGCAAACTTTATCAATATTTTATTCCAGGTCATTGATAAAAATGTTGAATAGCATAGGGCTAAAAACCAGTTCCTGTGGGGCCTCAATAAAAAGACATCCACTCAATGATGATTTACAGTTTACAGTTACTTTTTAGACCTGTCAGTTAGCCAGTTTTTAATCCATCTAATGTATGCCATGTGAATATTGTATCATTCTATTTTTTATCAAAATTTTGTGTGGTGCAAAGTCAAATACCTTACAGAAGTCTAAGTATATTAAATCAGAATTGTTACCTTTATCAACAAAATTTGTAATGTCATTTAAAAAAATCAAGTTAGTTTGGTAGAATATATTTTCCATAAGTGCATATTGACTGGCATTAAGCATACAACCCTCCTTGAATTCTTTACTAATTGAGTCATGTAGCAGTCATTTCACTATTTTTTCATAGGATCAATGCCAGGTTGATAGGCCTATAATTTTCTGGGTTGTCCCACTTACCCTTTTAAAATAGTGGCTTTCTTCCAGTGTTCTGTAACTTCCTTTGTGTTACAAGGCTTATTGAAAATCAATATAAACAGTCCAGCAAGCTCCCCAGCCATATCTTTTAAAACTCTTGGATGCACATTATCAAGAACTGCTGATTTTAAAATATCTAACTTTAGTGTCTATTCTTTAACATCTTCCTGAGGTACTAGTAGAATGGAAAAAGAATTATCATCATATGATGTCACTATGTGACCTTTTTGCCCCCATATACAGAACAGAAATATTTATTGATTTCTTCTGCCTATTCTGCATTGTTGCTGAAATTTCTGCCATTTCCATCTAGTAATGGACTAGTACCATTGTTAGGATTCTTTTAGCTCCTAATATACTTAAAAATCTCCTTCTTATTCTTGTTAACGGCTGGATATAGATTTCTCCTTTATGTCCTTTTACTTCCTTTATCAATTTTCTACAATTCCTAGCTTCTGATTTATGTCCACTATTATCAGATTCCCCTTCCTCCTATTTGTTGTATATTGGTTTTGGATTTAATAGCTGCCTTCGCTTCCTATCTAAGCCAGGGTTGTTGTTGTCTGTCTGTTTGTTTGTTTGTTTGTTTAAACCAACGTCGCCTGCTGTCTCAATTTTCAGATTTTGGTTTTTGGGCATCCAGTAAAATATTATTAAACAACTACCAATTACCATTCAAATGTTTCTGTTTAAATTCTTTCTCCTAACCAATTTGTCTCATAACAGTTTTCAGCTTTGTGAATCATGAATAATTGTACTAAACCCCTGATTTTAAGACTTATATTTTACTCAAGTGGAGAAAAGAAACATGTCATTTGAACTATGTGTCCACTTAAAAAAATCTATTTTTTTAATATTTAAGGCAATAGGAGAGAATTATTTTAAATTATATTAGCAATGGTACCATGCTGCAAGGAAACACAAAAAAAACAGATTGTGACACACTGAGGGCATAATCTAGACTGATGATCAGCTGTGTCACCTCAGCTCTCTGACCTGGGGTACATTTTTATACTGCTTCACTGTGAGAACTACTACTTCTGGTCTGCTCTCACACAGCCTCCAAGCATGTAAGTTACTCCAATTTATATTGTATGAGTGCTGCAGCCAGCCATTCTTGAATTACACTACAAAATGACACTAAACTTCCAGATCCAGATCTTCCCCAGAAATATACAGCTTGTACTTCCCAGTGATCTCCTGGACAAGACAAGCTCATATAAATCGGTTATTTGATTAATAGAAAATAATATGCACAAATCCTGTTATCCCAAGTGAAGTTTCCCAAACATTTTAATCCAAACACACTGGTTTAGCTAAAACAATAAACAAGTTTATTAACTTGTTTATTAACAAAGAGAGAGATCCTAAGTGAATACAAGTAATAAGGCATAAAAGTCAGAACTGGTCACAAGAAAAATAAAAGTAAAACATTAGTAATGTCTAACTTAACAAACTAGAGTGAGTTCAAAGCAAGGTCTTTCTCACCACATGTTTCAGTAGCCTTAGTGGTTCAACTTCTTTTAGTCAGGATTCCTCTCCCAGTCTAATGCTGCTTCCTTTGTTCTTCAGGTGTTATAGATGCTATAGCCAGAGAGAAAGGGAGGAATTATTTGCATCTGCCCTCCTTTCTTTTTGTTCTTTCCCTTCTTTGAGATGCACTGCCAGCTGAAGTCCAGGATACAAAAAGTCTGTGTGAACGGGAACCTCCAGCTGATTCTTGTCTCTGAGGATCTGGTTTGGCTGCTCCACAGACTTGGAATATGTCTTAGTAACACCATACAGTGGAATCATATAATTTTATGTACTATGTTGTCATACATATTTTATTAGTACAGTATTGACCAGTGAATTATGAGTTTTCAAATGATACCTCACAAGGCATACTTGTATAAAGACTATCATAACTCTCTTCAGGGGTAAATACAGGGGCACAGACCATCGTATGGATGGCATAGGAAGTCGAATGTATTGGAGGAAGTGGTGTATTTCTGTATGTTGCATATTTATATTCAGAAATATTGGGACAAGCATCAGAACACCAATTCTATAATGATTAAATGACAACTGCTTGGTGAATCCTTGGGTTTCCAATTGACAATACAGATTTTGAAATGCATAGACTATGTTGCATATAGACTTATTTAGTGCCATTACAATTCCAGTAACTGCACATTGAATTGTAAGTGTGATGCTGGCAGACCAGTGCTTTAGGTCTCAGCCGAGTACTTACAAATTCAGTGCTGGAAACCAGTCCAGTGCACCTATGTCTTAGTATGGTTAAGCTGGGTATTGGACTTACACAGTGTGTTTAGATTTTTTGAAATCCTTGTAAATTGCTGCATGCATTGATCTCACTTATTATTTCTTTATCACATGCAATAAGGTAATATTTAAGTTTTTGTTTTGTATCTGTAAAAAATGTTTACGCTGAAACTGTGAACCCAGTCAGAAGGGATCATCTCCTACCCATTGAATAGGCCTATGAAAATTAATTGGGCCATTGTGGAACATCACAATATAGAACACCCTGAAGATGCTATGTGTTAAAGGGCTCACCCCACCAACTTGAATTCTGGAAGAAAAATAAAAATCATTGACAAGAAAATATTTAGTCTCTCTTGCAGTTTGGACTCTCACAAGACTGGAGCTATGAAACAGAAGCAGAGATCCATATGATCAGCCTGGGTTAGTCCTAAAAGATGTTCAAAGCTGACAAATTACTACAACTCTGTCACATTTTAAAACCATAGACTGTAACTCATTTGTGTATATATCCTTGCTTGCTTTAACCTCGTAATAACTTTATCATTTATTTCCTTAGTTAATAAATCCTTATAACGTTTACTATGGGATTTGTCTACAAACATATTTAGTGTGAGATCTAAGGTACAAATTGACCTGGGGTAAGTAACTTGTCCTTTGGGACTAGGAGTAACCTGAATATTTTGTGATCTTTGGCAACCATCTATCACTAAGACTAGCTTGTCTGGGTGGCAAGATAGACTAGAATAGACAGATAGACAGTCTCCTCAGGGAGACTGTCGGTGACTCCATGGTAAGACTGTACGGTGCTTTAGGTGTTCACATTTGTTACTGGGTTGGTGAAATCTAATTATAGAACATACAGCCAGTTTGGAGTTTCTGCCCTGCTTTTTTGACAATCTGGCCTGAAGCTGGCACTCACGATCATGAGCCACTCTAGACAGTATGACCGTAAGCTCTTTGGGGCAATGCATGTTGTTTATTATGTGTTTGTACAGTGTCCACAACAATGGGGCCAAACCTTGTTGTGGCTTTTAGGTGCTGCCATAATACAAATTTTATTATAATAATTAAAAAAGGGAAATATTCCTCACTATAGACAGTTGGTATAATAAAATCTGGGAGACTATGGTGATGGATAAATTGGCTCACTAAATAAGGACACAAATATCTGGATTCATCATAGTTTTGTAATCTTATACTTTAGATTTGTAAAAAATTGGGTTAGCAACTAGAGACTTACTGTCTCCATTGAACTCAATAGGAGTTTTGCCATTGACTGAAAAGGGACCAGGATTTTACCCCATGTTGATAAAGGTGTTGGTATAATAGAAAAGTCCTCAGTCATGATGGGGGGCATCTGGCTGCTCTCAAAATATGAATATTAATAGTTGCAAAGTGTCTTTCATGTACTGGGTTTTCAGAAACAGAGCAGTTACCTGTTAGAAAACTATAGAACTCACAATATTTTTTGAATATTAAACTTTTAAATGTAGACATGGTCCTCCTTGCAGATTTGTAAGATAAATAATGAAGGACTAGAAAAAAAAAGAAATTGGAACACTCAAGGGTGGAAAAGAAGTGCAAAAGATGAGACACTGAAATGCAAAGAAGTAATCTAGATTCATGTAATGGTAATCCTTATATTCGTATGTTGGATAATACCCTTAGATGTGAATTCGTGTATAATGGATACAATATGTACCTGGTTCTAAAGATCTTAGAGAGATTGAGATTTTCAAAAGAGCCTATGTCAGTTAGGTACCTAGCTCCCATTAAAATCCCAATAAAAGTTAGGGACCTAACTTTCATAGATGCCTTTGGAAAATCCAGGACTTGAGACCTCTATGATAAAGTTGGAAATCCTCTCTTCTCCATGAGATATTATCACAGTTGTGGTCCATGGGAGACACCAGAACTGAAGATCCATTAGTATAAAAGAAAGGGGTCATTCTCTGCTAGAGCCCTGTCTCTTTGCGGCTCACTTTACCCTCAGTCTGTAACAACCACGTTTCTTAACCTTCAGATCACACTGCATACCTTATCTTCTGTCCCTGGCCTATAAGGAGTCGGGAGATGGGTGAGGCAAGGGAATAATAGAAGGAGGACTTACGGTGATTTTATTGGTGTAGTTTATTTAATTTATTATATTTATGTTGCTGCTGCTATATCGTGATCTCTGGGTAATGGGGGAGGGATTCTGTTTGTCATTAAGTGTACTATAAGAGAATGTCAAGCGTTCCCAGAGCTTAGGATGGACACATTTGTTTAATGTATTAGAAATCTGAATAAATACATATAGCTGAGGCCTGGCCTGACATGAATAATTAACACATGGAGGGAGGCCTAATTTCTTGGAGGATAGGATTAGGGAGGGAAACAGATCATTAGGCTGAAGTAAATGGGTCAGTAGGCTAAAAAGACAGAATGTCTGAGCCAGCTAAGTTAAAAGGGAGAACACCCAGGGAACCCTTTACTAACAATGGACAAGATAAGTTAGGACTGTAAAGAGGAGGTTAAGCAAGGACAGAACATGCTGCACTGGGCCTGATTCCGTCAAAGCCAAGCCAACAATGTGTGATGTAATGTATAGTAAATGTATTGAGAGGTGTAAATATATATGAAGAGAGAGGGTTTCTGTGTAACTTTGGAAGTTACCCACCCACCCCCCCACTTGAGTCTGATCCGCTCAGCATAGTGTTGCTATATGCCAGATAAAGGAATCTGAGTGATGAAATCTGGAGTCTGAGCATTTTGGATCCCAGAGAACTGGATGAAGTGTTCTCTCAGAACTGGAGAAGGTGTTCTGGATAAACTGAGTGGAAAAGCTCTCGGAGGGAATCCCAACAATAAGTGAAAGAAAAATAAAAATTCATAAATTCATTATTCTACATAAATGGCCCCTAACATTACAGTATCATTCATATAGAACTTTATTATTACTGCAGAATATTTGTTTAATAATACCATTTTCCCCCTTCTTATACAGCAGAATGAAATGTATAATGCCAGATCTCCTTTAAAGCTCATAATCACTCTATACATGAGGTATTGGAATGCAACAAAATCTGATACTTGGAAAATTGACTTTCTCTGGAACTGAGCTCCGAAACATCACCACAATGTACTAGGTACAGTATATTGCAGTCTTTGCACAATGTTCTGGTAGTTACAGGGCCGGCTCTAGGTTTTTTGCCACCCCAAGCAGGGGAAAGGAAAAAAATAAAAACAAAACCTGCCAATACGCCACCGGTAGAGAGAACAGGAACATCGGAGGGAGCCGCGGGAAACAACGGAGAGGGGCTGCCACCGAATTGCCACTGGGGCTGCTGCCGGAGTGCCACCCCAAGAACAGCCAGAGTGCTGCCCCTTTAGCAGCGCCACCTCAGGCACCAGCTTGCTTAGCTGGTGCCTAGAGCCGGCCCTGGGTAGTTACATGGGATAGAGTGATCTCTCTATCTGTGCCTTCCATTAGGTTTGTGGATGGGATTCTAGTTAAACAAAAACATTTTGAGCAAGATTGAAAGCAAAGAAATCTCTATTTGAGCACATTCCAGCTCCCAGGATTAGTTGAGATTTAGTTTTATTACCTTTTCAATCAATCTCTTTTTATTTCTCTTTCTAGTGCATGTTTACATTCCTTTTCCAGTTTTCTGTTTTCATTGACCCCTAGCCACTCTTAATTTTCCCTCTGTCTACATTCCTTTTTGACTCATCATCTCCTATTCAAGTCTAACATTTTACTTAATGGACTTATCCATCCTCTCCTTCCCTCCCTTAGGTGTTTCACTTTCTTCATGGTTCAGAACTTGCTTCCTGTCACTGCTTTACTGATGCTTAAACTTAGTCTCTTTCTCTCTTTAAATAGTTCTACATTCTCACAGTTGTTTGCTCCAGGCTTTTCCTCTTTAAATATTGTTCTTGAAGGCATGATTGAAGCTGTCATCTCCATGTGGCTTGAGATAACCTTTTCTGCTTCTACTAATGGGTATGTCTGAGTAGTCAAAGAGACAAGATAATTAAACAGAAAAGAAATAGAATGGTGGAAATAATGAAGTTAACTAAGTAGCTCTGTCATTAATCAGCTTTGTGTAATAAACAAATGCTATGAGACTAGACCTCAACATCTAGATGGCTAATTTTGACTACGGTTATATAAATCCAGCTAGCAGAAAAAGACTATTTTTTTTCCCACAGGATTTTTTAAATTGTTTTTGTTTGTATTCTTCAAAATCTCCTGTGAATGTTTTCATTTTCTTTTTTTGGTTGAAAAACTGAAACCAAAACCTTTTTGTCTGTTTTTGTTTTTAGTTCCTATGTTTTTTTTCCCTTTGTTTACAAAAATGGTAAGTTTAATTAAAAATGGAAATTTTCTGTGAAAATTTGCATTTTCTGAAAAAAAACATTTTTGTTCAAAACTGCTTTTCAGTGAAAATATTTTGACCAGCTCTAAATACAAAAATAATATCTAGATCCCTAATTTGTCCAAATGGTCACTGTAAATTGTAATATTTCATGGCCTTAAGAGTAACTTCAAAGAAAATCCCTTTGCGGTACTTATGCAGTTTCTAAAGAACACTTTATATTTGAGCACTAGGGTTACTCCAAGGACAAAGTAGTTGAAAAGGTCTAGGGAAGGCTATGGATATGCTACTTCTACAATTGCTGCTTTATGATACATTGATCACCTGGTTATGATTTAACTTTTTCTGTCTGATGTTTCCACACTGCTGAGTTTGCTGGTGGAAAGTTTCTGCTCCACAGTTCCCTTGTCCAAAACCCTAGAGCCAACATTTCCAAATGTGGATACCTAAAGCAAGGCTCATAAATCTAGATTTAGGCTCCCAAATAAGTGGTTAATTTTCAAAGGTGAAGAACATCCAGTAGTTCCCAGCTGACTTATCTGGGATTTGTGGGTGCTGAGCACTTCTGAAATGTCCTCGTCCCAGTTTCTCAGGGTATGTCAACAGTTTCACAGCTACAATGCTGCAGCTATGCCACTGTAGTGCTATAGCGTAGACATTACAGCAATGGATGGGATTTTTCCATTGCTGTAGTTAATCCACCCCCTCGAGAGGCAGTAGCTAGGTCAATAGAAGAATTCTTCTGTTGATGTAGCTACGTCTACTGTGGAGAGTGGGGGGTTAGATCAGCCTATGTGACACAGGGAGTGAAATTTTGCAAAGCCATGTAGCTAGCTCAACTTAAGTTTTAGGTGTAGACCAGGCCTCTGACACATAAATTATTCTATTTTAAAATGCTATGCATGTGTAGGTGTGAGATCAGATTAAAATTCTAGTGTCTGTCATTCCTTTCTTTGTGGTACAGTAATGTTTTCTTCTAGATAGATTTCACTATAGTTTCATTGCATGCTTATTGAATAACCTTCTCTAAATTACTGGCTGGTTGTTGGCTTATTTAATTACTATTCTGAAAGACATTTTAGTGCTTGGCATTAACATTGTAAATAGCAGAAACACTGAATTGTGTGATATTGTATATCACTTGCATCCCAGAATTGTAATTATGGTATAATGTGGAGGATTTGCAACTCAGGTGGTCAGGTAATAAAAGCACATTTGTTCACAACACAAAAGCTTAATTCTCTCACTCACTTTGTTCTGTATTTAAAAGAAATAATTGAGAAGCTTCATGTTCTTGCTGATCTCTCTGAATAAATATTAGGCATACATTTGTTAGTTAGGAGAATGGATTGCCTTCCTGGATGCAGGATGGGGGAAGGCTGTCTGGTCAACAATAAGAAAGAAAAGAAAGACAACAAAACACCATGTTTGGATTTCTTTCAAACATTCTTTTACATACTAGTGAATGAGATTTTTAACAGTCAGATATCAAGAAAAACAAGGAGAATTCAATCTCTGCAAGCAAGTTATCATAGCAGTAATTACTTTGAACTGTACATAGAACCTTTCACTTACAGATCTCAGATCACTATACTAACTTTTCCAGTATCATCCACATTAGAATTGAAACAAACACATTCAGATTATACTGTGTCATCCCTTATCTAACACTGCAGGGTAGCTTAGTTTTAAGCACAAGAAAACACTGAGAAAAAAGGCTTCCCCATCTTAAAAAAAAATAAATAAAAGAAGCTAGCTCTTGGCACAGAGAGTATTTTAATATATTTCTGACTAACTGTAACATCTAACTAGAGTCAAACCAGGTTAGGCAGAACCATATTTAAAAATAGTTTATGCTAGAAAGTTGGTGAAACTTATTTAAAACCCAGTCCTCAAAAAAGCAGCCTTATGGCTGTCATCGGGTGCATGCATAAGGGGATGGGGGAGGAGAAGGGACACAAGCCCAGCCAAAAAGTGGGGGGGGCACAGAGCTCCTCTGGCCCCAGGGCTGGGGCAGGGAAAGAGAGAGAGCTCCGGGAGCCAGAGCAATTCTTTGCCCCAGCCATAGCCAAGTACTTGTGGATACATTTATTCAGATGGCTCCAAGGCACATGAATTTTCGTTGAAATGGTGAGTATACTGGTGTTTGTTTCTATGCCTATTCTATATGTGCATGTGTTGATACAGTTCAGTGTGTATAATATGTGTGTGTTTAACGTGCCTCCAAAAGCAGTCAAATTTAAATTCCTACACACATCCCTGGTGGTCTTCCACAGTACCTGTGTGTGACAGGTTCAGTCAAAGAGACCCCCTTGGGACTGTCACCTGATGTGCTGAAACTACCTCTGAGTCCATTTTCTTTGATGGCTTGGGACTCCAGAACCCAGTCTTGTTGAGCCAGACATGCTAGCCTGCCGCAGCACAGACACAGGGTCTGAACCATGCCCCAAAGCTGCAGACTTAACTTCAAACAGCTCAGCAAGTACTTCCAGCACCCAGACACCCAGCTCCCAATGGGATCCAAACCCCAAATAAATCCATTTTACTCTGTATAAAGCTTATACAGGGTAAATTCATAAATTGTCCACCCTCTATAACACTGATAAAGAGATATGCACAGCTGTTTGCTTCCCCAGGTATTAATCATTTACTCTGAGTTAATTAATAAACAAAAGTGAGTTTATTAAGTATAAAAAGTAGGATTTAAGTGGTTTCAAGTAATAACAGACAGAACAAAGTCAGTTACCAAGCAAAATAAAACAACACACACAAGTCTAAGCCTAATACATTAAGAAACTGAATACAGGTAAATCTCACCCTCAGAGATGTTCCAATAAGCTTCTTTCACAGATTAGACCCTTCCTAGTCTGGGACCAATCCATTTCCCTGGTACCGTCCTTGTTAGTTCCAGCTCAGGTGGTAACTAGGGGATTTCTCATTATTGGCAGCCCCCTTTGTTCTGTTCCACCCCCTTTTATAACTTTGGCCCAAGGCAGGAATCGTTTGTCTCCGGGTCCCCACCCCTCCTTCTAAATGGAAAAGCACCAGGTTTAAGATGGATTCCAGTATCATGTGATGTGGTCACATGTTACTGTAAGACCTCATTCTTTATTACCCATGTCACATACACAGGAAGGCTTGCAGGTAAATAAACCCATTCACAACCAATTGTCCTAGTCAATGGGAGCCATCAAGATCCTAAGCCACCATTAATCGCCCACACTTTGCATAATTACGATAGGACCTCAGAATAGTACTTCATATGTCTAGTTGCAGATACAAGAATGATACATTCATATAAATAGGATGAATATATTCAGTAGGTTATAACCTTTGTAATGATACCTTACAAGAGACCTTTTGCATAAAGCATATTCCAGTTGCATCATATTCACATTCATAAAGTATATGGAGTGCAACGTCGCACTGTGCAAAGGAAATCCTCCTCACTTTATGCAGCTTTGGCTGTCTTCCATAACATTCAGAACAAAAAGCCTGAAGAATGCATGAGGAGCTCACCTTGGTTTATTGTGGACAAAGAAGCTGGAAGATAGAAAGTGGTTGAAATTTGGATTCCAAAGTACAGACCTTTACTACAGAAGTCAAACAAGTAACACTAATAGTTGGTAGCAGTAGTAGATTCTTATCTTCTGCATGGATGGTCTATGGGAGGGGAACACCACACACACTTAACCAGTATGTAAAATGTTCATAAAAACTCAGCTCCATATGTTTTCATTTCCTTTTCTGTTCAGCTGTTGATAGAAATTAGTGTAAGCTTTGTACTTGACTGTAGCTTCATCACAGTGTATGGTTATTAAACTACTATTTTATGCCCAACATTTTTGCTAATGGGTGCTCAGTAGGTTATCCAAATTTATTTATTTATTTATTTGCAGCTGTCTTTTTCTAGTTAGCCAAACAATCTAAGTAGCGCGTAATAAAGCCTTTTGTTTTGAAAGAGGAATTTCCAGTGACCCTAACTTGGACATAGCACATTTGTGGGTTGTTTCTGTTTTGTTTTTTTTACTGAAGGTCCATGGTAAATAGAACAGAAAGCAGAGCTGAGCAAAGAACACAAAACCTATTAAGTTAAAAATTTCCATCTTGATTCTGCTGCGCTTGTGTGCCCTTGTGTTTACTTTCTGCGAAAATCTTTTGGTTTTCATTAATCTTCTGGTGAATCTCTGTCGAGCAAAAAAATTTCATAGAAAACAGTTTAAAAGTTTGTAATATTAGAGGAAGGCAAATTTCATCCTGAAATGTAAGTATTTTCAAGAGAGAGCGGATTCTTAGTGTTTTACTCAAACACTTGAGTAACAAAAACAATACTGTGTCCAGTCAAAACTAATGATCAATATAATTTGAATTTAAAATATTCAGAGGGGAAAAAAGCATAAATACACAATTATTCACTAGCAAAAGCAAAAATTCACTCAAATTGCAGTCTATAAGCAGACAAGTCACAAATGTGGGGAAGGGGGTAACTAAATTAATTGAATTATCTGCCTTGAAGAAACAGGAATGATTACTAAAAACAAGAAAGATGTTTATGTCCTACCCCTACATATTTCAAGCATAGTTTGTCTTAAAAAATAATAATAATAATCAGCAAAGGCCTTGCCGTATTTGTCTCAGAACCTATGGAAACTTTCTCACATTTCATGTTATTCACTATGACTAGTCACATTGCATAAGGTTCAACATATATGTATGTCTTGAAGGATTGGGGGCTTAGTTTAGGCCTAAATGTCCAGTTCTCTTTGACTTTTTTTTACTACCTATGAACATCAAACCACTTGGTGATGTTAAATGAAGGGAACCGTAGTGATTTTCCCGCACACTAGTCTCTTTTGAAGAAAGCAATATCATGAAGGCCTGGTCTACACTACGAGTTTAGGTTGAATTTAGCAGCGTTACCTCGATTTAACCCTGCATCCATCCACACGATGAAGCCCTTTTTTTTTTTTTTTTTTTTACTTAAAGGGCTCTTAAAATTGACTTCTTTACTCCACCCCCGATGAGGGGATTAGTGCTGAAATCAGCCCTACTGGGTCGAATTTGGTGTAGTGTGGATGCAATTCGACGGTATTGGCCTCCGGGAGCTATCCCAGAGTGCTGCATTGTGACCGCTCTGGACAGCACTCTCAACTCAGATGCACTGGTCAGGTAGACAGGAAAAGGCCCACGAACTTTTGAATCTCATTTCCTGTTTGGCCAGCGTGGCGAGCTCATCAGCACAGGTAACCATGCAGAGCTCATCAGCACAGGAAACCATTCAGTCCCAGAATCGCCGAAGAGCTCCAGCATTGTCTGAACGGGAGGTACTGGATCTGTTCGCTGCATGGGGAGACTAATCCGTGCTGGCAGAATTTTGTTCGAAAAGACAAAATGCCAAAATATTTGAAAAAATCTCCTATGGCATGAAGGACAGAGGCTATAACAGGGACCCGCAGCAGTGCCATGTGAAAATTAAGGCGCTCAGGCGAGCCTACCAAAAAACCAGAGAGGCAAACGGCCGCTCCGGTTCAGAGCCGCAGACATGCCGCTTCTATGATGAGCTGCATGCCATTCTAGGGGTTGCAGCCGCCACTACCCCAACCCTGTGCTTTGACTCCATCCAAGGAGTGGGAGGCAACACGGAAGTGGGTTTTGGGGGCGAGGAAGATGATGATGATGATTGATGTAGTAGATAGCTCACAGCAAGGAAGTGGAGAAACTGCTTTCCCCAACAGCCAGGATCTGTTTATCACCCTGGACCTGGAGCCAATACCCCCCGAACCCACCCAAGGCGAGCTCCCGGACCCTGACAGCAGAGAAGGGACCTCTGGTGAGTGTACCTTCGTAAATATTATACATGGTTTAAAAGCAAGCATGATTAATGATTAATTTGCCCGGGCATCTGCGGCCAGTACAGCTACTGGAAAAGTCTGTTAACGCGTCTGGGGATGGAGTGGAAATCCTCCAGCGACATGTCCATAAAGCTCTCCTGGATGTACTCCCAAAGCCTTTGCAAAAGGTTTCTGGAGAGGACAGCCTTATTCTGTCCTCCATGGTAGGACACTTTACCACGCCAGGCCAGTAGCACGTAGCCGGAAATCATCGCAGAACAAAGCATTGCAGGTCCCAGTGTTTCCTGGCATTCAAACAACATCCGTTCTTTATCTCTCTCTGTTACCCTCAGGAGAATGATATCATTCATGGTCACCTGGTTGAAATAGGGTGGTTTTAGTAAGCGGGCATTCAGAGGTGCCCATTCCTGCTGGGCTGTTTGCCTGTGGCGGAACAGAAATCTTCCCCGCTGTTAGCCACATGGGGGGGGGGGGGTAAGGGTGAAGCCATCATCCCAGAGAATTGTGTGTGTGGGGGGGGGGGGGGTTAGTTGGGTTTCTGGTGCACGTGAACCCGGAAACCGCAGCCCCTCCTTTTAAATTGCCAACCCATTTTAGATGGCCAACCCAATGGCTACTTCGTATGGGAAATGAGGGCGCTGCTGTTTGAAACCATTCCCACATGTTATGGGGGTTAAAGAAGCCAAAAGACTGTGGCTGACCATGGCTGCCTGCAAGCCGAATTCTGTTGTCCGGCCCTGCATGAGTGATATCTCCCACCAAACTGGCATACCCTCAATAAGAGGCAAAATGTGACCTTGTAATGAAAGCACATGTGCTATGTAATGTTAACAGCAAGGTTTACCATGGAAGAGTGTACCCATTGTTCTATAAAATGTCTTTTTAACTACCACTCTCCCTTTTTTTCCTCCATCAGCTGCATATGTTTCTCCTTCCCAGAGGCTAGCGAAGATTAGAAGGCAAAAGAAACGCACTTGCGATGAAATGTGCTGTGACCTTATGCTGTCCTCCCGCACTGACAGAGCACAACAAAATATGTGGAGGCAGACAGAGTGAAGGAAAGCATAATATGAATGTGAGGAGAGATGGTGGGATGAAGATGGTAGGTGGCATCCGCTTGCTGAAAGAAGGCAGGAGTCAATGCTCAGGCTGCTGGAGGATCAAGCTCATATGCTCCAGTGTATGGTTTAGCTGCAGAAAAGGCAGCAGGAGCACAGACCACCGCTACAGCCCCTGTAGCGCCCTCCTCCAACCGCCCTCCTCCCCAAGTTCCATAGCCTCCTCACCCAGATGCCCAAGAATGTGGTGGGGGGGCCTCCGGCCACCCAGCCACTCCACCCCAGAGGATTGCCCTAGCAACAGAAGGCTGGCATTCAATAAGTTTTAAAATGCTGTTTGGGCCTTGTCCTTCCCTCCTCCACCACCCCACCCGGTGCTTCCCTCCTCCACCACCCCTCCCGGGCTATCTTGGCAGTTATCCCCTTATTTGTGTGATGAATAAATAAAGAATGCATGAATGTGAAGCAACAATGACTTTATTGCCTCTGCAAGTGGTGATCGAAGAAGGGAGGGGAGGGTGCTTAGCTTACAGGAAAGCAGAGTGAACCCGGGGGTGGGGGAGGGTTTCCATCAACAAGAGAAAAACAGAACTTTCACACCGTAGCCTGGCCAGTCATGAAACTGGTTTTCAAAGCTTCTCTGATGCGCACCATGCCCTCCTGTACTCTTCTAACCGCCCTGGTGTCTGGCTGCACGTAATCAGTGGCCAGGCGACTTGCTTCAACCTCCCACCCCGTCATAAACGTCTCCCCTTTACTCTCACAGATATTGTGGCGCGCACAGCAAGCAGTAATAACAATGGGAATATTGGTTTCGCTGAAGTCTAAACGATTCAGTAAATGGCACCAGCGTGCTTTTAAATGTCCAAATGCACATTCTACCACCATTCTGCACTTGCTCAGCCTATAGTTGAACAGTTCCTGACTACTGTCCAGGCTGCCTGTGTATGGCTTCATGAGCCATGGCATTAAGGGGTAGGCTGGGTCCCCAAGGATAACTATAGTCATTTCAACATCCCCAATGGTTATTTTCTGGTCTGGAAAGTAAGTCCCTTGCTGCAGCTGTTGAAACAGACCAGAGTTCCTGAAGATGCGAGTGTCATGTACCTTTCCCAGCCATCCCACGTTGATGTTGGTGAAATGTCCCTTGTGATCCACCAGTGCTTGCAGCACCATTGAAAAGTACCCTTTCGGTTTATGTACTCGCTGCCTTGGTGCTCCAGTGCCAAGATAGGGATATGGTTCCGTCTATGGCCCCACCACAGTTGGGGAATCCCATTGCAGCAAAGCCATCCACTATAACCTGCACATTTCCCAGAGTCACTACTCTTGATATCAGCAGCTCAGTGATTGCGTTGACTACTTGCATCACAGCAGCCCCCACAGTAGATTTGCCCGCTCCAAATTGATTCCCAACTGACCGGTAGCTGTCTGGCATTGCAAGCTTCCACAGGGCTATCGCCACTCGCTTCTCAACTGTGAGGGCTGCTCTCATCTTGGTATTCCTGCGCTTCAGGGCAGGGGAAAGCAAGTCACAAAGTTCCATGAAAGTGCCCTTACGCATGTGAAAGTTTCGCAGCCACTGGGAATCGTCCCAGACCTGCAACACTATGCAGTCCCACCAGTCTGTGCTTGTTTCCTGGGCCCAGAATTGGCGTCCCATGCCATGAACCTTCCCAACTGACACCATGATGTGCACATTGCCGGGGCCTGTACTTTGTGAGAAGTCTATGTCCATGTCCTCATCACTCTCGTCACCGTGCTGCAGTCGCCTCCTCACCTGGTTTCGCTTTTGTTGCAGGTTATGGTTCTGTATATCCTGCTGGATAATGTGCGCGGTGTTTATAGTGCTCATAATTGCCGTGGTGATCTGAGCAGGCTCCATGTTCCCAGTGCTATGGCATCTGCACTGAAAAAAGGCGGGAAACGATTGTCTGCTGTTGCTCTGACGGAGGGAGGGGTGACTGACAACATGGCTTACAGGGAATTAAAATTAAAAAAGGAGGTGACTTTGCATCAAGGAGAAATAGAATGACCCCATCAAGGATAGACCTCAAAACCCTGGGTTTAGCAAGCCGTTGATTTCATGGAGCGAGGGAGGGAGGGAGGGGGGAGAAAATGAATACAAATGAAAACAAAACAAATCTGGTCTATTTCTTGTTTTGATCCACTTCATCTATCTTTATAGATTTTAGGCTGGCAGCAGATGGTGCAGTATGACTGCTGGCCATAGTCATCTCCTGGGTGCTCACCAGAAGATGGTGCAGTATGACTGCTGGCAGGACTGAATCTCCATGAGACGAAACTTAAAAAGGGAAATGACGTGGCTGAGTCACTCCCATGTCTGCCCAGGTGCCCCGACCAACCTCACTGAGGTCGGCTAAAAAAGCACCCAGGAGTACAAAGACAATGGCTACCAGTCATAATGCACCATCTGCTGCCAAAATGCAATGAGCTGCTGCTGTTTAGTAACGCAGTACCGCATCTGCCAGCACCCAGGAGATGTACGGTGACAGTGAGCTGAGCGGGCTCCATGCTTGCGGTGGTATGGCATCTGCACGGGTAACCCAGGAAAAAAGGAGCGAAACGATTGTCTGCCGTTGCTTTCATGGAGGGAGGGAAGGGGGGTCTGACAATATGTACTGTGACAAAGCTCTGTCCTTGCCTCCGTGGGTCCGCATTTGCTGACAGATTTAGCTAGCCTCAGAGGCTCACTGTGACCCTCCACGTAACCCTTCTTTCTCTAGAGACAAGGGTCACAGTCTACTGAGCCATTTTCATCATAAGCCAGCAAGGGAGGTGAGGAGAAGTTATCCTCCCTTGCACAGTCCCTGTTGTCTCCCAGTCTCAGTGATTAATCAGGGGGCAAAGGTGGTGGGGGGGAGCCTGGGCCCACCCTCTACTCCAGGCTCCAACCCAGGGACCCTAATAGTATCAGCTATGGTAGCTGACCTTTTAGAAACATGACATGTACAATTCCCTGGACTACTTCCCCCACAGCAGCCCTCACTTCTTCAAGCTCCACTTCACCCTTACCTCAGGGCCTCCTTCCTTGTGCCTGATATGGTGTGTATGACTCAGCCCCTCCAACAGCACAACTTCCTTCCACAGCTCTTGACATGCACACCCTCCTGACTGACTGGGAGGCTTTTAACTAGTTTCAGCCAGCCCCTGATTGGCTTCAGGTGTCCCATCAACCTAGCATTCTCCCTGCCTTCTGGAAAGTTCTTAATTGGCCCCAGGTGTCTTAATTGACCTGGAGCAGCTTCCATTTCACTTAATCTGGTACCAGGGATTTGTTTAGTCTGGAGCTAATGTATCTATCTCCCACTACTTTTCTATAGCCATCTGGCCTTGCCCCATCACAGTACCCAGAACTATCCGCGACAGTGTTTTTGCCCCATCAGGCATTGGGATTTCAACCCAGAATTCAAATTGGCAGCGGAGACTGCGGGATAGCTACCCACAGTGCAATGCTCCGGAAGTCGATGGTTGCCTCTGTACTGTGGACGCACTCCACCGACTAAATGCACTTAGAGCATTTGTGTGGGGACACACACAATCGACTGTATAAAAACACTTTCTAAAAAACCGACTTCTATAAATTTGACCTAATTTCGTCGTGAAGACATACCCTAAGTCTCATTGTGAGGTATGTTTATTATGGGAGAGACCTTGCAAGTCACTGCATTCTATTGTTCTCTCAAAAGAATGAAAAAAACAAACAGTGCCAAACCTAGAATTACTAGGTCTTACAGCTGCCACCAGCTTATTCAATTCATGATGCTCAGCCACCCGATATATTATTTACTTGCATAAGTGATTCATTCAACAGCTACATCTTCCTGATCATGTTTGTTTATGTTTTCCATTGGTGCATTTCTTTCTGCATCTGGAGAGTTTTTAAGGCTATCTATCTTCACCTGTGTAGTAACCAAGCTTTGTCATTACCTATTTATATATCCAGAGTAACATTTGTGCTAAGCGTTCTGATGAATGAGCAGGTGAGGTGTGTGAAATCCAATGTTCTGCCTGAATGTATATTTAATGCCTGAAGATTTTTCTGTATGTGTTGAAAGTAAAACCTCAGATTTCTTATGATGTGTATTAAATAGGGGTATGATGAGGACTGGGGGGAGGATTGTGAAACATAAGCTTTTCCTCTAAAATACTTTAATCTGCAGCAACATTTACTAGAGTTTTCATCATGACTGGTCTAAATTTTCCCACATTAATAAAATCTATTCATTTAAAAAAATATGATCTCTGCCGACACAGATTTATGGCATTCAATATAT
The DNA here is from genome assembly GCF_965152275.1 of Natator depressus. Lineage (NCBI taxonomy): Eukaryota > Metazoa > Chordata > Testudines > Cheloniidae > Natator > Natator depressus. The sequence continues at coordinate 122,012,181 of NC_134235.1, read as the reverse complement.
GTGCCATAAAGAGTAATCCATCTTTTAAAAAAATGTTTACCTAAAAATTAGAGCTGGAGAGTAAGTTGCTGGTATGTCTCCCCACTGCTTTCCTTTATCAAAAATAACCTAACACTATGAAACATCAACAACCTGAGCCCTGGGACTTCAGAAAACTCTTTGCAATATAATATAAATATGTAATAAAGGTGTGGGGAGGAACAAAGGCCACATACTTTATATTGTAGCAGATACTTTAAGAAGCTTGCTATGAATTCACTTGCTATCTGTTGAAATAGCACCAATTGTGAATTCATTTTCAATTCATTAAATATTTGCATTCATTTCCCAATCTCTCCTTGCTCTATAAATTAGCATAAGGGTGCTATGGCTTTCAAGGAAGAGTCTTCTTCCAGGCCCTTCTCAAAAGGGAATGAGAGACCTACCAAAATTCATTATGAGAATAGCCATTTTTTTCACCTTGAGATGGAAATGCAAATGTACCGTAACCAGTTGCTTTAAAACCTGCTGAACTCAAATATTGCAAGGATGGTTTGGGAGATCACCTTACTATATTGTTGTCACTAGCATTGCACAACATACAATCAGGACACATTTCAGCATGCCTGTAGTCTTCTCCTTTGGTAAAGAAGAGACAGGATTCTGATACAATGCATGTAAAAGTGAGTCTTTATTTATATTGTTGTGCACAGACAAGAATGTGTAGTTTTCTTTGGCTCTCATATGGCCTCAGTCTGTGGTGCCACGTGTTTCACACAGGACCTCCTTAAGTCCTGGCCTGGACTCAGGAGTTCATAGAATGGGCTGCTGAGTACGCTACCATGTTTGTACAGCCATCTCAAAAAAAAAAACCCAAAAAACATGGAGCTCTAACAGTCCATTCCATGAGGAGTTTGAGTTCACCAAACTTTGCATTCAACAGCCAAGGCTGAATTGTGCTGGGTTTGTCAAGCCCAATATGAATCCCATTAGCTACTTCCTACTTCTAAATGACCAAAAATAAAATGCATTCCTTGACCTGGAAAGCAGCTGCCTTCTATAAAATAGACAACAATACCACAGATCAACCAGCAGGAGGAGTCAAATGCCCATCAGATGTCTTTGTGGAACCTAAACCATGTCACATCCAATGACACTGCGGAGTCCCAGAAACTGAATGAGCAAGCACAGTTGCAAGCATCTGAAATGTGTTCCTAGCGATAATTCTTCAAATAAGCTGGGGGCTGTGTGTGCAATTAGGTGATTGTTATCATAAATATGATTATCAGGACGTCTAAAGCTTTCTTTTTATTTGGGATATAAGTGAGGGGTAAGGAGGTCCAGATAAACTTCCACAAGTTTAGATGCTTATCTGTAGATGCAAGCAAACCTCTTCCCTCTTGGCAAACCCCTCCAGTATCTTTAGGGAAAGACTTCACTTATGTTCAGCTCGGTAAAGACAGCCGCCCTGTTCTCTCTATACTGTCTCCTTGTCTCTTTCTGGAAGATGGAGTGTGTGGATCCTCTCCCCTATTTGTGTAGAAGATTTCACATTTCTCTTATCTCTCTGTGTCTCCTTCTCCATCTTTGTCTCCCCTTTTTCCTATTCTGCCTGTCTTCCCTTCCCATCTCTGAAATGACTAACTGGAAGGAGATGGCTAGAAATGGGTGATATCTACATCATTGTACCATAAGTCTCTGCAGCAGCTTTCTGCTGCAGTCTGCTCCTCAGTGATCAGAGCCTCTACTCTAGAGGACAAAGTGACTAAGGTAGGGGGACAGGAAGCTGCCATGGGACTTTTACCCTCTATCTTCACAGTGGCATGAGATCAAATATGGTCGGTGACCTAAACCAGCTGACCATGATTTTGGCTGAGACTACAGACACCCTAAGATGTGACAGCTGGCAAGTACGTGTAAGATAAACTTCTGTTGCTTCCAAACATTAGCCCAGCAGTATACAATGCTGCACTTACTTACTACATTAGACAAGTTAATTAGATTAAGTGGGAGGGATTGCAGAGTTACTGTACACTTTCTACCAGTTAAAAGCCTCCCTTAATTCTGTTGTTATTTCCTTCAATACTTCCTTCTATCTCATGCAAGTGGAAAGGCATTCTATTTTTTTCTAGTAAAATAGGAAATATATAAAAAGTAACCAGTAAATGTCTGGCCTGGCCGTTTATTGGCAGTAAAACTGAATTCAAATCCTGAGCTCTTCAGCTGGCGGGTCACTAATCTCCTGTTATCCCCATTCCCAAGATTTCCATGGCTCTGGAAAAGCTTTAAATTAAGGGTTTTAACTGACAACATGTGCTGCTCATTAGCACTGCCTCTGGCACACCTGTGCTGCTGTATCTGTTTAACTGTCCTGTGCTCAGGCTGGACCAGTGGATTTCATTGTGTCTGCTGTTGCCGCAGCAACTGTGAAGGGTGGCCTTTTCTTTCCTCTCTCCCTGCCTTTTTTAAAGGGACATAGAGGGTTTTGAGGAAAAGAAGCCAACTGGGAGAAAAATAAAGGGAAGGAGAAACAGTTTGTTGACTTGCAGGGGGAGGGGGAATTGAAAATGTATGTTTATACAAATTAATCTGGCTGCCAAATACTCCCTTCAAGTGGTTTTCTCCTCTGAAAACCTGGGAAAATGGGATTGGGGGGGTCCTCTCTTCCCTGTTTCTTAAGGGCTTCTAGATTAAAGTCTATTGCCTGACAATTTAGAGTCATAGAATTTAATGTCAGAAGGGACCACAGTTCATCTAGTATGACCTCCTGTATATTATAGGCCACCACCACAACCCAGCACCTGCAAACTAAACCCAACAACAGAAATTAGACCAAAGTATTACAATCCACAGGTGACTAGACTATTATGTGTCATAGGCAGAAAATAGAAGGGACTGAGGTGCACTAATACCTGAAGCCCCTGCAATGGCAGGGAATTGATTAAATGAGATATACCCACATAGTCCCAGCAATTGACCTGCATCCCACACTGCAGAGGAAGGTGAAAAGCACTGCCATTGCCAGTCTGGCCTGGGAGAAAATTCCTTTCCAACCTTACATATGGCAATCGGTTAGACCCTGAGCATGTGAACAAGAACTAGCCAGCAAAGCACATGGGAAACAGAATGTTCAATGCCCCCTCAGAGCACTGGTCCACCCTGTGCAATGTCTCCTCTTCAGCTGTTGCCATTCCTGAGGCTTCAGAGGAAAGAGAAGAAACCAGAAAAGAAACAGAATACATTTTCTAAGGGAATCCCTTCCTCGCCCTTTCAGATGGCCAGATGAAACCCTGAAGCATGAGCTTTTAAGACCATAAAACACAAATCTGGAGGGATTTGAGTGCTGCAAACCCTGCCCCTCACCATCACAAGCAACCCCATCAGACAATCCCAATAATACATTTGTCTAGCTTTTTGTTAAAAATAATTCTTTGTCACCCTGATAGTTAGAAACCTTCTTCTAATTTCCACCCCAAATTTGTTCGTGGGCAGCTTATATATAAAACAAGGCTCAGAGTGGATATGAGTGCTCTCTGTACATGCGTCTTCTTCCTTGGTGCTTACTCCCCTGAAGCACGTACAGAGAGCACTCATATCCCCTCTGAGCCTTGTTTTTGCTAGGTTAAATAAGACAAGCTCTTCCAGTCTTCTCTCATAAGATAGGTCCTCTGTTCCTCTGATCATCCTAGTAGCTCTTCTCTGCACCTGTTCCAATCTGAATTAATCTTTCCTGAACTGTACACAGTATTCCAAATAACGCCTTACCAGTTCCTTGTACGATATCATTAATACTTCTCTATCTCTGCTGGAAATCCCTCACCTGATAGAACCTGGAATTACATTTGCCTTTTTTGCAGCCGCATCACATTTATGGCTCATAGTCAGCCTGTGATTGACCAACACACTCTGGTCTTTCTCCTCCTCTGTTGCTTCCAACTCATGAGCTCCCAGCTTGTAGCAGAAATTCTTATGATTACACCATTGCACATTACATCCCCTTTCTGTTAGTCATTTTCAAGGTCACCTAGAACTTCCTGTATAATCTTCTGATCCTCTTTTTTATTGACAGTGCCTCCCGCCTTTGTGTCACAGCAAATATTATTAGCACACTCCTACTTTTTGTGCCGATGTCATTAATAAAAATATATAATAAGATTGGCTCTAAGACCAATCCTTGAGGAACTCCACTAGCAACTTCCCTCGAGTCCGATAATTCACCTTTCAGCACGATCTGCTACATCTTCCTCATTAGCCAGTTTCTTTGCCACCTTACAATTTGTGTACTAAACCCCATCTTCTCTACTTTAACTAATAATTTTTCATGTGGCACCATGTCAAACGCTTTACTGAAGTCCAAGTATATTAAATCTACTGCATTTCCCTCATTTAAAAATATATCAGTTTTTTTCTCAAAGGAAATCAGGTTAGTCTGGTACAATCTACCTTTGATAAACCCATGTTGCATTGCATCCCCTTTTCTATTTACCTTCATGAATGTAATTATTCTTTTCTTCACAATTTATTCTAAAGCTTTGTGTACTACTGAGGTCAGTCTAACAGGTCTATAATTGCCCAGATCGCCTTTTTCCCCCTTTCTTAAATATTCTCATGTCATACAGTATTACCCCCAAATGAAAACGTTTGTTAAAAATCCTTGTTACTGAACTAGCAAACTTATGTGTCAGTTCTTTTGGTATTCTGGAATGGAATTTATCTGATTCCCCCGATTCGAGTCCATTAAGCTCTTTTGAGTTTTTCTTTCACCTCAGCATTGGGCATTTCCATTTCATACATTCGTTTCCATCAGCCTTCCTGCCAATGTCCCATATTATCTTCCTTACTGAAAACCAAGGAAAAGCATTTATTTAGTTTTTGGGCCATACCTAGATTATCTTTAAATTATGTTTTAACCAATCGCCAGCAGAAAACTTGATGTTTGGGAATCTGAAGGTCAAGCTCTGGGTTCTTTCTGGCTTGCATAAGGATCACCAGTAATACTGTCTCAAATGAAGTGTGGATGAAGTAAATTGTGGTGTACTCCATGACATAAAGATCTCTGTTTAAGGGAAAAACTAGAGACAACTAGAAACTAGGAATTCTTCCTGTGAGAATTTTTCTGGGACCTGGGAAAACAGTAACAAAGCATAAAAAGTGTTTTTTTCTCTCATTTTGAATTAGTTGAGTATTTTCTAGCTCCAAAAGAGACAATGTTACTTTCTGTCTCACTTAAACAGTGAAAATGTGTTATTTTACGAATGAACTATTATATCTTCTCTAGCCCTCCCTCTCCCCCACCCCCAACTACTTTTCTAAGAGGGGAATTTTTGAAACAAAAACTGAGAAGGTAAGCATTTTCCCAGAATTTCAAACAGAAAAACATCAAAAATACTGAAATGTATTTTCTTCTAAATTATGTTTTTGAAATTCTTTAATTATTTGGAGTGAAATTTTCTATGCCAGGTGTCTGCCTCAAGCTGATATTAACATTTATTATTATTTATTTTAAACTCAGCAAAAACACTTCAGCCATTGCTGAGAATGATGCTAAAGAAAAATGTTTTGCCCGTGTTCAAAAAGTGTGGTGACCTTTTCTTTGAGAACCTCAGGCACTCCCCAAGTTTTGGATCAGGGCTTGAAATTTGGCAGAGTAACCTGTCTGTCAGAGATGTCTTTTCACATCCTAGTGACAAACTTCCCAAATTTGGCCAAGTTTATAAGCCTTTGAAAAATTGTAATTCACATATGCTCAGTAGAGACTTGCTATATTGTTGCTTCTTAATTCCCCAGAGATTCTGTCCTCACTGGGCATGCATTAGCCTGGTGCTTCAGAGGAGCTTGAAGAGGAGTTTCCTTGTAATTGCAGCTCCCGGATGCTTTGGGTACCCAAAGAGAGAGCAGGGAGCCTGCCTTTTCTAAACTCTAAATGCCTCTTTTCTGGTGCTCAGGCTTTGTGTGTAGCAACCTACATAAAACTAGGTAGGAGAAGCACAGGTTACAGGAGGGAAAGTTTGGAGGAGGTGTGACATTTATGACAATTTCCTGAGGTATCCTGGACAAACCTTATTGAATTAAATTTCAGTTTTTTAGGAATTCATTGTATTAAAAATGAAAATATTTTGTGTTTTATTGTGAGATTGTATGTGACTTCTTTAGGAAGAAGACAGGATTAATGCAATCTCTGGGAAGTTTTGTGAGTGTCAAAAGACTATGTTGAACAATGTAACAGACACATGATCTTTTGGGACAGTATGTGTGAAGTGGAATTCCTAGGAAGTACTTGGGAGGAGAGCATGGGCCAACTCCTACTTAGGGACTCAGGCTTTGCAGCTTCTTACTGAGGGGGGCTTCTTTTGTTTACTGGTCACCTGTTACGTGAGCACAGTTCTGTATAATGCAGTAACTGATTGATTCAGCTTTATATAGACAATATGATATTTTTTGTTTTATTATCTACCCCTTTCCTAATGGTTCCCAGCATTCTGTTAGCTTTTTTGATTGCCACTGCACATTGAGCAGATGTTTTCAGAGAACTATCTACAATGACTCCAAGATCTCTGTCTTGAGTGGTAACAGCTAATTTAGATTTCTTCATTTTGTATGTCTGGTTGGGATTATGTTTTCTAATGTACATTACTTTGCACTTACCAACACTGAATTTCATCTGCCATTTTGTTGCCCCATCACCCAGTTTTATGAGATCCCTTTGTAACTCTTCACAGTCAGCTTTGGACTTAACTACTTCGAAAATTTTGTATCATCTGAAAATTTTGCCACCTTACTGTTCATCTCCTTTTCCAGATTATTCCTGAATATGTAGAACAGAACAGGTCCCAGTACAGATCCTTGGGAGATTTGCTATTTACCTCTTTCCATTGTGAAAACTGACCATTTATTCCAACCCTTTGTTTCCTACCTTTCAACTAGTTATTGATCCATTGTATGCCTACATCCTGAATACTGAGTGCAGTTCTGGTTGCCTAATCTGAAAGGGAGGGAAAGATGTATGAGAACTGGAAAAGGTACAGAGAAGGGCAACAAATATGATTAGGGGTATGGAAAAAACAATGACTATTCTCCCCAGTTTAACATAAGTTCCAGTAGAAAAAGTTAAACCCTACAACAAATATCCAACCTTTTCCCATCCTGTCCCTAAATGGCTAGGAGTAAAGATGGGTCATGCAGCAGTTCCTGAAGGTAAACAGAATTGAGCTGTCGCAAATTAAACTAGGGTGCAAATCCCAAAACAGATGATTCTCATAAAGAATGCTTTGATGACAGCAATTCCATATTGCAGCACCACATAACTGCTACATTTCAAAGCAGGCAAGAGAACCCAGTTTAAGAGAGAATGCAACCATCACAGTTCAGGGCAATTTCCCCTCTCTGGTCCAGTAAGAGCACCCACTCTCAAGTTTCTAGCTGCCCAGTCATTGCCTTTCTTGGGTGGAGACCTCCATCTCTTTCCTTCTGACCAGGGTATCTCCAGGATGACCCGTCCATTGTGTTATTCCCAGCAACAGTCTGCTAAGCAGCCCTGTTTTGTTTCTCTCCTCAGAGACAGTACACTGTGTAATTGCAACAGTTATGTTACCACACACTTCTTTCCAAGCAAGAATGTTTTATTCTTAAAGCAAAAGCACAACAGAAAAGACATTAAAAACAATAAAAGAAACTACATGCATGCTAATGAGCTTACCTGAGATCATTGCCTCAATCCAGTAAGGGCTCTAACGGGAGCTGTCCTTCAACACATTTCCTGTGGTTTCAAGGTTATCACACCCTTTGCTCCCAACAAGACAACTCAATAAAAGTTTAGTCCATTCTTTATATAGTTTGAAGGTCATTTGAACTGGAGTTTTCAGGGGCAGGTAATCAGTAGAAAATCAGTTTATCTTCCCAGGCCATAGCTTTGGCCATGAGAATTTTCATTTGCCTCCTCTTAAGTAACTTGTAGGAAACCCGCTTTAAACTCATTGTCCTAGACAGTTCTTTGAAGGTTATAATGCTTCCCAGAGAATGCATTAATCATGTCTTCCTCCTAAAGGAGTTCCATAGAACTCCATAACTGTACATATGTAAATGCAATGAACTCTAAGGATGTTAAACTTAATTCAACAAAATTTAATTTAATTCAATAAGATTTGTCAAGGATATTGTCACATCTGTCACAGCAACATGGCTGTGAAAACAACAATGAGATCAGGTGCCTTTGTTCAGAACCATGGAATAGGACTGATTGGCAGATAACTCCTGATAGCAAATTACCTACGTTAAATTGCATCTGTCTGTGGCAAGAAAAATGTTAGTCTATGCACCAGCTATTCATCTCCAAATGTGGTACTGGCTTGCCATCAGGGCCAGCTCCAGGCACCAGCTTTCCAAGCAGGTGCTTGGGGAGGCATTTAGAATGGGGTGGCAGTCCGTGTCCCGCAGTGGCAATTTGGCGGCAGCTTCGCTGCTCTACCCACCGTGGTGGCTTTTGGCAGCGGCAACTCGGCTGCAACTGCTTGGGGCAGGGGGTAAAATTGGTAGAGCCGGCCCTGCTTGCCATTTAATCTTGTGTGGAAAGTGCTATAGAATAGTTTTTAGAATTTTTGAGACAGGTTTGTAACCTTCAGTACTATGCTAACAATCTTTTTCTCTACTGCCAACATTCCTGTAACGATGGAAGATAAGTAGTTCACTTTCTGTGACTGACATCAGCAGGGAGAATAAACCTCTATATGCACAGAATTAAGATCTAACTGTGAATTTTATTGTATTTTCTAGAATCTGGCCAAGCTTTCACTTGAATTCTTAGAGCACTAAGCACTAAGCACTTCCTTTACTTAAGGAAGAGGGTGGGAAAAAGTCTTCTCAGTGCATCTATTCCACTCCCTCTTGTCTTCAGAGACCTGTGTGCCTCTTACCCACCTTTTCTCTGCCATAGCTCCATCTTCCCACTCTTTCACTCTGTCAGCTCTGTTCTTATTCAGACGGACACCTTCCCACTTCCTGACTCAACTGCAGGAGCACCATCATCAGGAATTCACAGGAAGAGCTGGGTCGCACTGGGAATGTACAGCAGGAACAACACACACTAGAATATATGGATATTCTCCTCTGTCATGTGGCAAGGGCATTAACCTTTGTAACCCAGATACGTGTTGGCTGACTGGGGCCAGGAAATAAATATCAGCATCTTACCATTATTCACACCTTTACTTTTGGGAGGACCTGTGGGAAAAGAGTGGGGAAGCGATATCAATATTAAATCCTCCTAAGAGTCCAGACCCTGTCTGCCTTCCCAGGGGCCACTCCTTTTCCCTGCTGCCTGACCTAAAGCCCCCCACTGGTCACATTCTATATTTTTGCCAACTAAGTGAAATGTTTAGTCCTTCTGGGGTGGGCAAATATCCATTTGAAATTGCTCCTGAATCTGCAACCAGAAACACCAGTACAGTAGCTCAAATGGAACAATGATAATTTCCTCCCATCCATATGCGTTGGGTATTAACTTTGAAACATAATTATCAGGGACAGCAGCAGTGACCAACTGCATTCACATAATACAATGGGCCATGGGAATTTAAATTACCAGCATAATAAATGCTATTTCCCATATTTTTCTTGGAGCAGGGGAATGAACTTAGATCAGGAAACTCCATCTGATCATTACATCTCTGCTTTCCTAGGTGTTTGTTTAATTCACTGTCCTCTCCATATTCCTCCCTTCCAAAAATATATTTAAAACACTCTCCAAGTATTACTCCTCCCTCTGTTGCTCTCTGAGACTGAAGACCTTATTTTCGCCTTTACCTTCACTACCCCTTCTGATGGCTTCCACTGAGGTAGGTGGTCCTGCCGCATCCCTGATGGACATTATCTTATCCCTGGGACACCCATCCTTCCTCAAAATCTGTTAATGAATCCTCATGGATCATGTGCTGCTCCAATCCACTTCATCTGGAATTCCCATAGGTATGTGGACATTAGTTCTACAACAATAAAATCCAAAAGCTCCATTTTGTGAAGTCCAATCTTACCAACAACCTGTTAAATGAACCACTTTTCCCAACTGGAAACAATCTGTGTGCTATGTGATGAAAAAAACAGTTCTTGGTGTGTGTCCTTGTATTAAGTTGAAGGTTTGGTTTGGTTTGGTTTGGTTTGTCGAGTGTGAGAGCCCTAAAAGACAAAGAACATACACATGACCCCATAAGGAAGCAGAGGCTGACACAGAGGTGCTGCCTAGGCATTGACCTGGCTCATTTGGCTTGGGACTCTGTCAAATGCTGAAGTGCTGTATGTTTCTAATGCTGTGCAAAGAAACAGGACTTTGTGTGTTTCTGCATCTAAACTGGTTATACCAAGGATTACCCTCTTGTCACTTAATTTTAATACAAATGAAACTATCCCACAAGACCCCAAACTTCAACTTTCTGCTCAGTCTAAGGGGTAACTATACACATAAAACACAAAAGGAGCTATGTTAAAATAATATTAAGGCTTCAAAGTCAAGCACCCAAAAGTTAGGAAACGCCAGTATTGAAGCTGTCCAAGAAATGTTAGTTTAGTCCATTTGTGGGTATTCATTATGATGCAGTCTTTAATTATACAATAACATTATTTTCCACAGGACCATTGCCTCATCCAGTACCTAGAAATGCTAGAGTGTCTCAGGTAAATGGTTGAATAGATTTTATTTTATATTGGCTAATCTTATTTTTTTCTGATGCCATCATCAGAAGCAACTGAATCATTTTAGCTGAAACTTTCCAAAAATATTCAGCTTCAGGTAGGCGGGCAGCAGGGAAAAGTTCAGCCTGACCAGTTGAAGTTCAGCCTGACCAGTTGAAGTTCAGCCTGACCAGTTAGCAGCATTATGAGGAATTAAAAATAAGGTATTATGATGGGAAGTGTTGGGCAACTTTAAGTATAGGCAGCACTACCAGCTTTACCTATAATAAATGATGGGGCTATGGAAACATTGAGACTCAACCAACATAATATGGTTAAATGCAGAGGCCAAAACTGTATTTAATAACTAACACCTAACAGGGGTACAACACTCTGAATTACCCAGCATGATTGCTCTGGTTTAGATCTGAACTGGCACCAATGGCACTATCATCCTGAAGGTGAATATGAAGACTGTGCCACCCCTGTACCTTCACATCTGCCGGGGGACCTTGAATGGAAGGCAGAGTGTTTGTCTGCTCCCCTCCTGCACAACAGAGGGAGGAGAGATTATATGAGAGGACCCACAAGCTGTATCATAGAGACAAACTCCCTCACCATACCATGTGAGTGCCCAGGACGAATACCCAGGAACCCATGGGGTTTTGTGTCCCCCCCCCCACACACACACACCCACACCCTCTCAAGCCCACCAACTGCATTGGAACATGTCAAAGTTACAGTTTCTACTTAAACTCTCCAAAATCAGACCCTCTAGATGCCAGGCAGAAGGTGGGGAAAAAACTTACACAGCACTTTGCCAATTTTTCTGTACGGAAACAATCATTTCCAGACCCCAAACTGGTGATCAGCCAAGGTCCCTCCATCACAGGCATTTAGCTGAAGAGTTCGGCTGAAACAGGAAGTCAACAATGGCTACTATACACAAGAAGCAAACTCTATCACTCTCCACCCACCCACCAGTGGACTATAGCTAATCACCTAGTCTCACCCCACCCCCACCATCCAATGGCAGCAGTGGTGGGTAGGACCAACCTCAGAGTCTGGACACGGGTGCAGCATGTAATCCCCAACCTCAGTGACATGCAGCATCAGGAACAGGATAAAAGAAGGAGAGGAAGGGATATGAAATAATAGGCCCCACTTGCTGGAAGGAAGGAAAGGGCATATCGAACATTGCCTCAGTTCCTGCCAGTTACTCTCAGCCAAGATCTTTCCTCCCCCAGTAGGATATCTTCAGTGCTCTTTGCATCACCAAAGCCCCACCACAGCTAGTGGTGAGTGGTTTTGTGAGCCCAATTCACAAACATGACTCTTTGTTCTCAGACAATGTCTGTGAAATATGACTATGATTCTGCCTTATCTAGTTCTGTATCATTCTTAGTTTAGAAATTTCCTCTTGAGCTTGCACAAAAAAAGCTCATTGTCTTCATTGTATATGCTTCAAATATTGCTTTCCTGCGATAATAACGCAGTCCTGCTTACTTACTTATTTATTTAAATCAGGAGTTACAAAGAGCAACTACTATAGATGTTAGGTAATTGATTCTGAATTTCTGACTGTCTTTTCTTGATAAACACTTAACTCTGAATACAAGTGTGGCATGACTATTGTGGATACTTATTCTACAAGGTATCAAAAAAAAACGAAACAAGGAAAGCTTTTGTTCTAAAGGAAGCATTAAACACACCGATTAAATTGCACAAGGCATTCAGCGGCTTTTGTCTGAAGGAATTTATAAGTGGCTTCAGTTATTTTGAGAGCAGTGACAGTGGTTTCTTGGCCAGGTTGCAGAAGGCTTTTAAAGGCCAAGACTAAAGCAATGAGAATTCACATGTCTGAGAAAGTTACTTGGATAACATCAGAATATGATACATCCATGAGGGCTTAGGTATGACTAAACTTTTGAGAACCCCATAAACCTCTGGTTTAAGATTCAGGCAGTGATTGTATGTTTCAAAGCTGCTGTTATTTTTTCTTTCCCCACTAGAGAATCCCTCTAAAAAAGCAGGGCAAAATTAATATAATCTATCTTGTACTTTAACTTTTGTTTTGTCTTTTATTTTCAGTCCCTGAAATTTCTGGTGCCAGGAATAGGCAGGCAGGTGGTGGCTAGAGCTTCAGTGAAGATTGACTTGACTCACAGGAATGCCATCTCCTGCTGTTTTATTTTCCTATTGGTTGGCTATTATTAAAGATAACTAGGCAACAATAGAAAACCAATAGGAAACCCTAGCTGGAAGTCAATTTTTCTTTGTCAGCTCAAATTCCTCTAGTTTAAGATTCAGTCAGTGACTGTATGCCCCATACCGGCTGTTATGTTTCTTTCCGCCACTAATGAATCCCTGCAAACAAGCAGTGGCAAAATTAATTGATTTCTTGCATGTGTTCCAGGTTTTGCTACCATATTTAAGATATCTATTGTATGGAATGTAGTGTTTCTTTGCTATATGTTTTACTGGTATAGCTTTAACCAGCTCCCATTAAGAATTTCTATTTTAAATACACACATATTGCATTTCTATGCTAGGAACTGGTAAAGAAAGAGGGATTAGAGGTCAGGTTTTTGCTAATTTAATCCAAAAAGTTCTGGGATGGGGGGAAAAAAAACCTTTTTTGAAGATGGCAGTGGAACTTTCACCACAGCAATAATAGGATGAAATAATGAGTATTAATATGAAAAATGTCAAAACCTTCTACATAGTTCTGTCTTTGCAGGCTTTTGTATAATTCAGTGTACTCCTGGCATAAGTGTACCGTCCTGGATGGATTTGTTTTAGTCTGAAAGCATACTCAAAAATAGTAGCTCTACTGTCATTTTAAATCAGATATCTTATCCACATCGCTTAGAGCTTTTATATGTTGTGTTGTAGCTTAATGAGGCAGGAGTGGCTGATGGTTAGAACAGGGAACTGGGCTCTAGTGGTTCTGATGGTTAGAACAGGGAACTAGGAGTTTGGACTTGATGGATTTACATGCCTGACTCTGTCATTGACTTACTGTGTGACCTTGGGCAAGTCCCCAAACTCCCTAGTGCCTCACTTTCCCTCTTTACAGCATGGAGATAAAAAATAACTAACTAGCAAGGGTGTTTCGTGTGAGACTCAATTATTTGTAAAGTGCTAGAAGATGTTTTGATGATATGACATTCCCTGTGTTGTGCCTTATTTTTAATTGAAAAATAATATAAGAAGCCCTTTACATTAGGAAAGTTATTCTCTCTCATATCCCTCCCCGCAAAAACAAATAATAGGAATAAGGGAGAAAATAGCCCCATGCAGCCAGAAGCAGACTTAGCCATTTTGCTGGCCAGAGTGCAAAAAAGTTTTTGGTGAATACCTCCCAGCCAACTGGGAGCAGAGCTAAAAACAAACAAAACAAGACTGGCTAATTGGGAGCAGAGGAGGGCAGGGGGAGGGGGGGAGCCAAATAGCACAGCTGTTTGGTGCCAGGGCAACCGCCCTGCTCTTTGAACCCTAGAACCAGTCATGGGTTCAGTTTTGCTAACTGTACTATAATTAAAAGTGTACGTGTAGGGGTGGGGTCAGTATATCAGCTAATGTCAGAGAAGTCTTGGTCTTTTCACTGATAATTTAGCAAGCATGGACATTTGTCTGTTTCTATTTACAAAACTAAAATGAGGTAAAGGGTAACATTTACAGTTCTCTGTTTGATCTTTAACATGCACATCATTTCAAGTAACCAATCAATTTGAGTTTGCACTATTGCCAATGAAAATACTGTAGGAGGCATTAGCTACCTTAGAAACTAAAAAGGACAACAGAAAAATAGGGGAAGCGAAAAGAATAAAAAAGAACTGGAACAGGCTAAATTAGACAGCCTGATTTGAAAAGGAAGGGAGCCTGGATTATAACAATGGAAAGCATAAATTTAAAATAGAGTAAAATAGGGAAAACAGGAAATCTGATGATGCAGAGATTGGTGGAAAATATCCAGTGCTTGTAAAAAGAGAGAGAGGAGGTAGAAAAAATATGATACATTCAAAACACTGGGGAAGGGGACTTTACAACTTTGCCCCACTGTTTTAGCTTTTCTACTACAAATTGTTATTTATATTGGAAGGATACATTGGCTATTATTATTTCACCATTTGTTTAAAAGACATGTTAATAAAAATATGAAAATAATCTAGCCTTGGATACCAATAAACCACAAGAGGGTGTTATTAGTAGGTAAGTATTCTACTTCCTGGTTAGTTGAACTCATCAAGAATCTGTTAATGACATGCCCTCGTGGTATATTGATTTTAACATTCAGTCCCAGTTTATAATTATTTCGTGAGTAAAGCTGATTGAAATTTTTCTCACGAAACATTTGTTCTCAAAAAGACCTTTTTTTAAATAAAAAAACCTTTTTATGAAAAACTGTTGATGTGAAGTTTCTAAACTAAATAGATTAGTTGAAATGTTATCAAAGTCATTTTTGAAAGTTTTCCTTCACCAACAGCCTGGTTTCAGTAATAAAATGTGATTTTCAGTAAACAATTTAGAAAAAAATATCAAACAATTTCAGTGAAAAAAAATTATTTAAAAATTGGCATAGGATATTTCAGAAAAAAATTAAAAGGCTCCATTTCATAGAATCATAGAATATCAGGGTTGGAAGGGACCTCAGGAGGTCATCTAGTCCAACCCCCTGCTCAAAGAAGGACCAATCCACAATTAAATCATCCCAGCCAGGGCTTTGTCAAGCCTGACCTTAAAAACTTCTAAGGAAGGAGATTCTACCACCTCCCTAGGTAACGCATTCCAGTGTTTCACCACTCTCCTAGTGAAAAAGTTTTTCCTAATATCCAACCTAAACCTCCCCCACTGCAACTTGAGACCATTACTCCTTGTCCTGTCCTCTTCTACCACTGAGAATAGTCTAGAACCATCCTCTTTGGAACCACCTCTCAGGTAGTTGAAAGCAGCTATCAAATCCCCCCTCATTCTTCTCTTCTGCAGACTAAACAATCCCGGTTCCCTCAGCCTCTCCTCATAAGTCATGTGTTCCAGACCCCTAATCATTTTTGTTGCCCTTCGCTGGACTCTCTCCAATTTATCCACATCCTTCTTGTAGTGCGGGGCCCAAAACTGGACACAGTACTCCAGATGAGGCCTCACCAATGTCAAATAGAGGGGAACGATCACGTCCCTCGATCTGCTGGCTATGCCCCTACTTATACATCCCAAAATGCCATTGGCCTTCTTGGCAACAAGGGCACACTGTTGACTCATATCCAGCTTCTCGTCCACTGTCACCCCTAGGTCCTTTTCTGCAGAACTGCTGCCTAGCCATTCGGTCCCTAGTCTGTAGCGGTGCCTTGGATTCTTCCATCCTAAGTGCAGGACCCTGCACTTATCCTTGTTGAACCTCATCAGATTTCTTTTGGCCCAATCCTCCAATTTGTCTAGGTCCCTCTGTATCCTATCCCTGCCCTCCAGCGTATCTACCACTCCTCCTAGTTTAGTATCATCCGCAAATTTGCTGAGAGTGCAATCCACACCATCCTCCAGATAATTTATGAAGATATTGAACAAAACCGGCCCCAGGACCGACCCTTGGGGCACTCCACTTGATACCGGCTGCCAACTAGACATGGAGCCATTGATCACTACCCGTTGAGCCCGACAATCTAGCCAACTTTCTACCCACCTTATAGTGCATTCATCCAGCCCATACTTCTTTAACTTGCTGACAAGAATACTGTGGGAGACCATGTCAAAAGCTTTGCTAAAGTCAAGAAACAATACATCCACTGCTTTCCCTTCATCCACAGAACCAGTAATCTCATCACAGAAGGCGATTTGATTAGTCAGGCATGACCTTCCCTTGGTGAATACATGCTGACTGTTCCTGTTCCTCTGTTCCTCTAAGTGCTTCAGGATTGATTCCTTGAGGACCTGATCCATGATTTTTCCGGGGACTGAGGTGAGACTGACTGGCCTGTAGTTCCCAGGATCCTCCTTCTTCCCTTTTTTAAAGATTGGCACTACATTAGCCTTTTTCCAGTCATCCGGGACTTCCCCCGTTCGCCATGAGTTTTCAAAGATAATGGCCAATGGCTCTGCAATCACAGCCGCCAATTCCTTTAGCACTCTCGGATGCAACGCGTCAGGCCCCATGGACTTGTCCACGTCCAGCTTTTCTAAATAGTCCCTAACCACCTCTTTCTCCACAGAGGGCTGGCCACCTACTCCCCATGCTGTGATGCCCAGCGCAGCAGTCTGGGAGCTGACCTCGTTCGTGAAGACAGAGGCAAAAAAAGCATTGAGTACATTAGCTTTTTCCACATCCTCTGTCACTAGGTTGCCTCCCTCATTCAGTAAGGGGCCCACACTTTCCTTGGCTTTCTTCTTGTTGCCAACATACCTGAAGAAACCCTTCTTGTTACTCTTAACATCTCTTGCTAGCTGCAGCTCCAGGTGTGATTTGGCCCTCCTAATTTCATTCCTACATGCCCGAGCAATATTTTTATACTCTTCCCTGGTCATTTGTCCAATCTTCCACTTCTTGTAAGCTTCTTTTTTATGTTTAAGATCCGCAAGAATTTCACCGTTAAGCCAAGCTGGTCGCCTGCCATATTTACTATTCTTTCGACACATCGGGATGGTTTGTCCTTGTAACCTCAATACGGATTCCTTGAAATACAGCCAGCTCTCCTGGACTCCTTTCCCCTTCATGTTATTCCCCCAGGGGATCCTACCCATCAGTTCCCTGAGGGAGTCGAAGTCTGCTTTCCTGAAGTCCAGGGTCCGTATTCTGCTGCTTACCTTTCTTCCCTGTGTCAGGATCCTGAACTCAACCAACTCATGGTCACTGCCTCCCAGATTCCCATCCACTTTTGCTTCCCCCACTAATTCTTCCCGGTTTGTGAGCAGCAGGTCAAGAAAAGCTTTTGAATTAAAAAGGTTTTGAATTAAAAAAAAATCATAAAATAATTTTCCATAAACCAACTTCCTTCACAATTTGTTTATGGAAAACTTTAATCTCACCACAGTTGTTCATACTTTTGTCACTTCCCATGTGGACTACTGGAATACTCTACTTAAAGCTACCTTTGAAGCCTATAGAGAAGTCTGCCATATGAGATGATGGATGTTATAAGCTGTGCATGACTTGGGGCTGATCTGTTATGATTACTGCATCTACATTGATATAGTTACTTCATAGCTATACTGGTGTATTAGGATGTTTACTTTACTAATAGTTTGATTTAGTTCAACAGCAAGGCTGGAGTATGTCTATGCTGCCCACAGTAGCAAGTCTCCACGCCCGGGTTGACAGACCTGCGCTTGTGCTAAGGCACTAAAAATAGATGTGTAGATGTTGTGACTCGGGTTCTGGAGTCTAAGGCGGGGGTAGGCTTCACAGCCTGAGATCCAGCCTGAGCAAAAAATGTTTACATGGCTATTTTTAGCAAGGTAACGCAAGTGTGAGTCTGTCAACCCAGGCTCGGAGACTCACTACTGAGGGCTGCCACTTGCTGTGTAGACATACCCATGGAGACCTATCAGGAAGGCACAATAATGTCTCTAAGATAAGTAACTTCTCAGTAAACACAGCAGTGGTCATTAAGAAAGAAAGCCTGAGCAATTAAGCTCTGAAGATGCTACTTTCAAGCCCCAGCAAATTATAAAACTTAATTTCCCACCTTGCAAAACAACAGATCAAAAGGACGTAAAATGGTTAACAAGTCACACTCCAGAGGGAGAGTGAGGCACTTGTCAGGGGCTATTGTCATCGATCAAACTGACACACACAGGCCCTGTGGAGGGGTCTGAGTCTGTTAGATCTTCCTAAGCTGTGTTCCGCCTGTAAAGATTAAACAATACTTTGTTTTAAGAAAGTGATCTGGTCACTGTATTAACCTCTGGTCACAGCTCCTGAAGGGAAGACTTGCAGGTGCCAAGCCCAGTTGGACATGCTGAGCCATCACGGTACTCAGGGAGCTGTAGCCCGAGACCTGCCCTAGGAGTGGAAGAACTGTGGGATTCTACCTCAGGCCTCTTGCCTTCACTTGTCCTAACACCTTGAAGGAGTGCACTTACAGAGACCAAAGTGGAAACATAGGACCAGCTAGCCCCGTAACCATGAACCAAACATAGGATAACAGTGCTCTGTGCTAGTCACCTATTTGCTTCTAAATAATCAATTCAGAATTCTGGTTATTATTTTTAAGGCCCTACCCGAAAGACTCCTTCCCTCCATCCTGTCAGTCAACTAAGACTGGCTAAAGCATGCTTGCTGTTGGTCCCTGGAGTCACTATTCCAAGACCAGTGGGAGAGCATTCTCAGTAGAGGGCCATAACCTCTGGAATCTGAAATTTATCCTGGTCCAGACAAAGGCCAAATTTGGTAACTCTCAAGGCACAATGTAAGGCTTACCTGTTTTACTGGGCTTTTAAGTAATTACTATCCAACTAGCATGAGGGCCAGTGGTAGGCAGCAATTTTGTTGTCCTTTAGATACCACAGGGCCAAATCTCAGAGTCTTGCTTATTCAGAATTCCCAATGAGTTTGTTTTTGACTGTCAGCTTTGACTGAGTAAGGACCCTTACCTATTTTGTACTTGTACTGCAACCAGAGGCTGCAGAATGGATGCTGTAGAAACACTGAAATAAAGTCATTACCAGAACTCTTGTCTGAATGGTTCCTTGCATACTTCATTAACACGCAATGTTAATTAATGTCTGTCACACCATAAAGAAAATTGCACAGTGTTGCATATTTTATTTGTATACTTAATGTTTAGTCAATACCTCATTCAGCAACATGTTTTTATAGTTGTTTTTATAATAAGTTCTTAAAACATACAAAGGGAATTAGATTAGTACACAAGAAAATAATTAATTTAGTTAATAAGCAGTCTGATAAAAGCTAAAATCTTTTCAGACTATGCTAAATAATAGCATATATCTGATCAATTGTGAAAAATCCTCTCGTGTTTCCCTTGTTATTTTGCAAGCTATTCTGCTAGATGGTTGCATCATGTCACAGTCCCTTGATATAATGTAGTACTATAGAAAGTTGTATCAATGCTGAAAATCCACTATTCCAAAACTGATACTAGCTAGAGCTGTGTGAAATGTTCACAGCAGAATGGAAAATGCATAATTCAATTGTGTCACAAAATAAAAAAAAAACCTGATTTTTGCAAAAAGATGTTAATATTCTCAATGTTAATTTCAGGGAAATTAAATAATCTGAAGGTGGGTTTACAATGAAATACAAACTCTTTTTTTCCCTTTTTTTTATGAAAGGAAAATTAATGAGATTTCTTGGAAAAAGAACAAAAAAACACTTCATGGACCAAAAGTTGCCTGAAATGAAATTATGAAAATGTCCTAAATCCATATTTAACAGTAATCCAGAAAAAATCATTTCAAAAGTGAAGCAAAGAAGATATGGATCCATATATTTTTCTGCAATAATGAGAAAAACAGATTTTTATGTTCCTTCAAAATAATTAGGAGAAGGCCATTTGAAGAGAAACTCACTTATGTGCAGAGAATCAGCAAAAGGCTTCTGTATACCTTAGGTACTACCTAAGAACTCATAATAGGATTTGGGGTACATATATCTTTTGCTCGTTCTCTGCAAAGAGGTGAATTTCATCCTTAGAGAACAGGAGAAAGCATAACTTTCCAACAGACTCATTTGCCAGCAAAGTTTGTATTATAATCTAAAGTCCATCTGAAAATCTTATTAATCTTAAACACTGCCTTTCTGTTAGACAAAAGGTCAACCATTGTTTCAGCTGACATTCTTAAAATAGTCATATTTCACAGCTAGTAATTTGCAGCTTGTGATAGCCAGAGGTGCTTTTGTAAGGCGAATTTAGGGCATTTTAGCACTTGTGAAAGTGAGAGACTGATAACACTGAAAATGTAGACTGGTACACACAGCTCAGTCCAAGTCACCAAACTCTTTAGTATTCTAGAACTCTGTTTTTCCAGAGCCAAGACTGCGCCTGATCATATGATGGATTCTGATAAAGGACCCATAACAACTGATGCTAACTAAATTCATTTCGCTTGTGACTTCTGCCAGATTTAAACCACAGCTCCCAGAGCCCAAAGCTTACCCATTCTCTGGGGAATATTTATTTTGAGACTTTTCTGCAATTATTGTAATTATTTTGGCAGAGCTTTATTTGAAAACATAGCCTCATTCTGGTCCTTTATCTGTGCAAAACATTTTATGTTCAGATACTAACGTTCTGAGACTTCAGAGTGTTGGAACAGAAGCCAATGGCACAGAGTGGGCAACATGTTTGCAGTAAATAAAATTGGTCAAAAAAGATAAAGATGAAAATGGGGGAAATGACAAACATGTTTACTATAAGCATCTGTGCATTTACAAATCCATATTGCAAGACTATCTAAAATTGATATTAAGGGAGGCCATCTCTAGAAAATGAAGAATTGCCAACATGGTAATTTCCAAGCTTGAAAATTTTATTCTGTGTGTAACATTTTCATTGAACTGTAATGGACCAGGAGATGGCACACAAATGATTTCACAAATTCCCTTTAAACAGAGAATATGGTATTATTTTGGGCAGAATATATTAGAGTGTGGCATGAGCTGCAAAGATCTGGATCCAAACTTTCCCAAAGTTTGGGGTTCCAGTTAAGACTCATTTTATAGAGACTAAGGCAACCCATGACATCCAGGTGTAGATCTAAATGTTCCAAAGGTTGGAGGGATTTAGATTTGGGCCCATCTCTAATATATATGCACATTAGGGATGAGTGAAACTTGAGAGACTCAAATGTCACAAACTGTTATTTATATTCAAACCTAGGGATGAAATCCTGGCCCCACCAAAGCCAGTAGAAATCTTGCCATGTACTTTATTGTGGCCAGGATTTCACCCTAGGCAATTTGTAAACCTTTTCCCTATAACTTTACTAACAATATGTTTATTGATAATTTTAAATGAAAAATATTTTCTTACTAAATAGAAACTTTGTCTCCCTATTAAGGATAAAAGATACTCCTGCCAAGAGCTAGCTCAGAAATTTTTGATAAATCAGGGACTTGATTCTGAGTTCCAACATCTTAGCTACTGGGATATTGGCTATTCTGGGCTGGGACTCTCTCTTATTTATGAAATGGGAAAATCTGCACTATCTCAAACAATTTCAGGGAACGCCAAACTATTTTCTGCCCAGCTCTATGAGTCCCTGACCCCAAAACAGAGGTCAATTGACAGAAATGGCTAGTCCAAATGCAGTATTATGGAAGTGATATAGCAGCTCCATTGTTAAAGCTACACTGAAATTTGCACTTAAAATGGGGACAAGGAGGATTGTTATATGTCAAAAAAGTGTAACATCCTCAATCTCACAGTCCTTACTCTTTGAAAACAATGAATTTCCATGTATGTCATTTTAGTTTAAGAATTTTTTTTTAAAGTTTTAATCAGTCTAGTCTTTTTTATCCCTCTTCCAAATAACGTCTATATTTGTTTTTCATTCTGCCAGCATTCTGCTCCATTTTCTGCCATTTTCTTTTTCCCATAGCATCACTGAAACAAAATATAAACCTAACTATATTTAAGTCTGAGTCAAACATTCAAACCCATGATGTTCAAGTGGTAATGAAAATTAGGGGGGAGGGAAATTGCTCACCCATATGTATTCCATGCAAAAAAAAAAAAAAAAAGCATTCATGCAACATTAAATATGAAAAAAGTCAAGAGCTCAAAAGAAAAGGAATTTGTATACAGTCAGTATATATAGACCAGGTATGTGGTGGTGTTGGTGATCATGCAATAAACAGTATTTATTGCTTATTGCATGCAACATTCTCTTCCCTCCATGACTACTTCTAACATTCCAAACTTCTAAGCATCTTAAAATGGCTACTATTTATTTTATTTTTTTAAACCTGTCCAACAAATGTTTCTGTCCTTTCCACAAAAACTTACTCTAGTCTGAGACCCAGCTCAGGGAGTTCTGGTGCAGTGACTGTTTTAAATTCCAATTACTTGCAATGTCTCAAGGCTATTCTTATTTAGCTTGGTGACTCCCAAAGGCCCCATTCAAGATCAAAGCCCCATTGTGCTAGGTGCTGTATAAACATAAAGGAAAACACAGGCTTGGTATCAAAGGCCTGCAGCCTAAATCTATAAGGGCAGACCCCTGCATTCACATAGCATCACACTGGGATTCTGCATGGATATATGGATCCCCCTGAGCAGAGCACATTGCAGGATTGGGGCCTAAAAGTGAGCTCCATTTTTCACCATTCATCATTGATCCATTGGTAAACAAACATTTCTAAATTTTAAAGTGTGAATGCAAATAAGATGTAATATAATTTATTTCAGCATTCTGTATTTTGTGTTGAAAATTGAAGGGACTGACTTTCAGTACTCGGTACTGGTTAAAATAAGGGTGCTTTTTGTTTTTCTCTCAAAAGATTAGCATTTCATGAATGTGATTAAAGAGATTTGAAGTAAACAAATACTCCCTTGTTGGGTGATAAATTTACACAGTTTCAGATATTGTTTCCTGTTACATTGTTATTTGTTCCTTTCTGACACACTAAGAAAGATAAAGGCTCAGAGTCTGAGGGAATTATATTGAGGTATTTTGCATTAATGACATTAGAGAAGCTGACTGCTGTGGGAGGTTACTAATCAAGCAAAGCATATCATCTCCATTACCCAGGGAAGCCATGTGTGAGAAAGAAAACAGGAGGAAAACATGCAATATTTGCCACGATAGGAAAAAGTACAGTAGCATTTTTATGATGCCTCATTTATAAAAATAGAATTTTCATTTGTGTGCAGGTACTGCTGACTGAATACTTTCCACTGTGCGAAAAAAATCAACCAAACAAAAACCAAACACACAAAAAACGAAACATGCCTGGAAGCTTAAGATTTGTAAGCCCAAAACTGTAGAGAATTTGGTTGTGCTGTAGGTAAATTCCTGTCCCAATGAGGGTATGATCTCTGAGATGATGTAGCCATAAAGTAAAATTTTTCTCAGGATGACAAAGACAGAGAGATTATCAGCAGGAAAGGAACAAAATCTGTTTGTACTCGAGGACATTTTTGTTACAAATTTGATCTATCTATGCTTCTAAAAGGTTGTTAAAAAGCCTAATTAGCAACCAGAAATCAGAAGGACATCAACTGCAATCTATTGTTTTGTTTAATGTGGAATATGATGTGAATCTAGCCCAAAGCCTCCAAGTCAGCAGTGGAAAAGCTGCTTGTTCTATACAGAATAAAGTGAAATGTCTGTTGCCCTCAAACTTGTTTCCCCTCCACCCCCGCCCAAGTCTTTATGTTAAAGAACTAACTTGAACTAGACAGAATTTATTCATTTTACTTAACTATAGCTCAGAGGAAGTGAGGTAAAATGGATAATAACTGCATCTGGAAATCTGGAATGGTTATTTATACAAAGAGTGCCTAAGCAAAACTCTTCCTAACAAATGTAGATAGTGATAGCCAGAGGTAAATCCCAGCGGTTATACCTACTGTATTTAAGTAGGTTAGCATACAGTATCATCTTAAATCAAATTAAAGTAACATTGAATGTGTAAAAGACCACCAACTCCTGTGAAAGCTGCAGACATTGGAGAGGGATTTATATACTAGTTTTCATGAGGATTTGATTAGTAAATTAGATTTGGAAGGGAGAGTGCAGTATTCTAGTGTAGAATGCTTCAACATTTATTCCAGTTCTAGTTAATTGACTACCTAATGAATCACTTCTAAATTCATCAAAGAAAAATAATTCCCATAGATACTTATGGATTTCTTGGTCCTGCCAACTTAGAAACGTGTATATGATACTGAGGTACTGAAAATTCTAGTGACCAGGAAAAAGAATGTCAATGGGAGACAAGAGAAGCTAGCCCTTAACATTTTTTCTATCCCATAAATCTGTCCCTTCACTCCACATGAGCTTTCTCAGAACAAAGAGAATAGGAAGTGCTCTCAATATAGCCTACATCAGTAATCAGGAAGTACACAAGATGGATTGACAGTAGTATTAATTATGAAATTGTTAGAAAAAGTTATCAGATTATATTCATAATCTAAAATCTTTTAGGGCCCTTAAAACACTTATGCATGTGCATATAAACTTAAAGTTTATTCTCCTAATTATTATTTACACTTTGCATAAATTATTTTCTGTCACCCTAACATTCCCCTGCATTGTTGTGATCCTAGATAACATAGCACTGCAGTTGTGCACTAGAATCAGAAATCAAAATGACTCTGCTACTAAGAAAAACTGGCATGTATAGCTCACCATCCAAGTTAAGTGAAATACAAAACCAAAAGGAAACACACTATACATGGTGAAAATAAATAAGATTGTAAAGTCACATTTGTAATGATTTAAGATGTTGTTATTAATTACACAGGTAAACATACTTAGCCTCATCCCCAGCTGGTGTAGAGTCAACTGGGCTCCAGCATTTTACACCAGCTGTGGATTTGGCCCATTATATTTTAATTATTTTTGTCCCCCTTTATGTTGCATCATCTTTATGAAAGATCTGTGCAGACAATGATCATATCATTCCTTCTCATTCTCTTGTTTCACTGTTTTTAACAAAATATATTATTTATCAGTCTCATTTAATTGATAGACTTAGTTTGAGTTATTGTTTGGCTCAATGGAGCTGATTCAGACACACAAGTTGTATGTAACAGGAAGGAAGATTAACTCAGTTCCTCCCAGGATTTTTGTCTGGAGGTGCTTGTGTCACGAGGATTTTTACAGTATGATTAGCCCTCTTTCTTCACCCTCCTATTTGGCTCTGACCCACCAGCACCCATAGCAACATGTCCCTTGCTACAACAAGGGTGTTATTCTACTGCAACTTATCGCCACTCTGACCTTACAGTTGCAGACCAGTGATCCAGCAGCATATGCATGCTCCATGATGTAACTGTCCAAAACAGAGTGGTATTGTAATTACACAGAAACTTGTTTCATTCCTTTAGATGATTACTTCTTTCAAAGTCTAGACTAGCTATAAAACAGGCCCATATATGGGTGGTGAGAGTGGCAAGAGAGTTAATTTAAAACTGGAGAAAAATGACACATTTCTTCAAATAGGTCAATGCAGACTGAACAGCAGGAAACACTTTGGAGGGTACATTCTAAGAGCTGATGTAAAGAAATGTCAAAGGAAGTCATTTGCAGTGCACAACATCAAGTTTGATTGGTTCTGCAAAACCCAGGAACGACAGTAAATGCTTTTTTGAGTGCCTTCTACTAGCACTACTATTTATATATTCATAACTATTGAGCCCTCTTCTAATAGTATGTCAGTAAAGTGGGTAAAATTAAAAGTCGGGCATTAGAGAAACTGCTGTCCAAGTAGAGTCGGTAAATTATAAATTGTCAAACATTATTTGACGAATTAGGAGAATATTCACTGAATGATATATTTAAATATTTTATTTCTAGTTCTCACCAATTCTTCCTCTGAGGAATATAGAAGACAGTGCTGTCATAAAAGGATCCTAGAACTCCTTAGGCTGTGTTCTATCAATGCAAATTGTGCTTCCCTCCCATTTTGTTTTAAAGGGGAGGTAATTCAATGATGATTTTAGAACAAGGCGCATATTAATCGAACAACAAATATATGTGTGGCAGCAACAATTGTCATGGGTTTTTTAAAATCATTTCTGTGTGGCAAGAATGTTGCAGTCTTTTCTTTCTGATGTAGCCCTTAATTCAGCTTTCCATGCCTTCATCATGATGAGGTTGGATTATTCTAAACCACATTAAACTATTAGTTCAGAATGCACCTGCCCACTTATTAAGTGATGTTTCTCAAAGGGAGTAAATTACCTCAGTGCTCAGTGATCAGCACTTGCTACCAGTTGATTTCCAGATGAAATGCAACACGTTGGTTTTGTCCTGGAAAGACCCTTTTTTGATGTCATGGCAAATGCAATCAGCTGAGAAACTTGAGCTAAGAGCCTCCGGCTTGAAGCTGGTCATCCATCAGTGTTGCTAAAGCTATCTCCTGTACCATGATCTCATCTGAATCCCGAGCAGGACGATTCTGGTAACTGATACTTTTTAATGATTTTGCCTAGGAATGAGACAATGAAGATGACATGAAGGTCTATAACTTATGAGGAGAGGCTGAGGGAACTGGGATTGTTTAGTCTGCGGAAGAGAAGAATGAGGGGGGATTTGATATCTGCTTTCAACTACCTGAAAGGGGGTTCCAGAGAGGATGGATCTAGACTGTTCTCAGTGGTAGCTGATGACAGAACAAGGAGTAATGGTCTCAAGTTGCAGTTGGGGGAGGTTTAGGTTGGATATTAGGAAAAACTTTTTCACTAGTGGGGTGGTGAAACACTGGAATGCGTTACCTAGGGAGGTGGTGGAATCTCCTTCCTTAGATATTTTTAAGGTCAGGCTTGACAAAGCCCTGGCTGGGATGATTTAGTTGGGGATTGGTCCTGCTTTGAGCAGGGGGTTGGACTAGATGACCTCCTGAGGTCCCTTCCAACCCTGATATTCTATGATTCTATGATAAGAACCTTAGCAACCTGTTTATCTTCCTGATCTCTCTCCCTCCTTCCTTCCTCATTATCCAGGATTTGAGGAGAAATGGCCCTACCTAGTGGTTCCTGAGAATACAGAAAGGGAGAGCAGACCATCCACTAAAGACCTTCAAAGAAGGTTAGCAGGCAACTAGTCATACTCTGAATGAAGAAACTAGCTACAATTTTCAGAGTGGTCGTCGTGTTAGTCTGTATCAGCAAAAAGAACGAGGAGTCCTTGTGGTACCTTAGAGACTAACAAATTTATTTGGGCATAAGCTTTCGTGGGCTAAAACCCACTTCATCAGATGCATGCAGTGGAAAATACAGGAGGAAGAGATATATATATATATATATATATATACAGAGTACATGAAAAAATGGGGGTTGCCATACCAACTCTAACAAGACTAATCAGTTAAGGTGGGCTATTATCAGCAGGAGAAAAAAAACTTTTGTAGTTGAAGTGTTCTCTGACTGGTTCTTGACATCTGATTTGTGTCCATTTATTCTTTTGTGTAGAGACTGTCTGGTTTGGGCAATGTACATGACAGATGGGCATTGCTGGCACATGATGGCATATATCACATTGGTAGATGTGCAGGTGAACAAGCCTCTTGTGGTGTGGCTGATGTGATTAGGCCTATGATGGTGTCCCCTGAATAGATATATGGACACAGTTGGCAACGGGCTTTGTTGCAAGGATAGGTTCCTGGGTTAGTGGTTTTGTTGTGTGGTTGTTGGTAAGTATTTGCTTCAGGTTGGGGGGCTGTCTGTAAGCAAGGGCTGGCCTCTCTCCCAAGATCTGTGAGAGTGATGTGTCATCCTTCAGGATAGGTTGTAGATCCTTGATGATGTGTTGGAGAGGGTTTAGTTGGGGGCTGAAGGTGACGGCTAGTGGCCATCTGTTACTTTCTTTGTTGGTCCTGTCCTGCAGAAGGTGACTTCTGGGTACTCTTTTGGCTCTGTCAATCTGTTTCTTCAGCAGGTGAGTGTTGTAATTTTAAGAACGCTTGATAGAGATCTTGTAGGTGTTTGTCTCTGTCTGAGGGATTGGAGCAAATGAGGTTGTATCTTAGAGCTTGGCTGTAGACAATGGATCGTGTGGTGTGGTCTGGATGAAAGCTGGAGGCATGTAGGTAAGTATAGTGGTCAGTAGGTTTCCGATATAGGGTGGTGTTTATGTGACCATCGCTTATTAGCACTGTAGTGTCCAGGAAGTGGATCTCTTGTATGGACTGGTCCAGGCTGATGTTGAGGGTGGGGTGGAAATTGTTGAAATCATGGTGGAATTCCTCAAGGGCCTCTTTTCCATGGGTCCATATGACGAAGATGTCATCAATGTAGCACAAGTAGAGTAGGGGCGTTAGGGGATGAGAGTGGAGGAAGCGATGTTCTAAGTCAGCCATAAAAATGTTGGCATCTGTGGGGCCATGCGGGTACCCATAGCAGTGGGTTTTAGCCCATGAAAGCTTATGCCCAAATAAATTTGTTATTCTCTAAGGTGACACAGGTACTCCTCATTCTGCTAGCTACAATAGTTGACAGGGAAGGGTTTGTTGGAGTGTCTGTTTGATGAAAATGGAATTGTGTGGGCACAGAAAGCTGCATGGCCTGATGAAGTCCTTCAATAAGTTAAGGTCAGAACCCGAATTCTCCACTGTTTGCTCCACTGCTAGATTTATATGGAGTTTTGCAATGTGGAGGCTGATTTGCTGCATGCTGTCACATGTAATTTGGCCATATTGCTGCTGGAATTTGCACGTTTTTTATTTTATCTGAATCTTTTTTGTGGGGAAGGTGGCCCAAAATCTCCTGCTAAATTTCCAGGAATGTTTGCTAATTCAGTGTATGCCTGTTTTGGGATGCTGACTAGGGAAACCTTGTGTCCAATATACAGAGGGGATAGGACAAAGGTACTGGTGGAAATTTGACACTATAGTTCTCATAGTTAGGAACCTCAGTATGGAGGCACACAATATCAATGAATGCTTCTGGAACATTTTAGCCTAAATCTGCTAAGTTCATTGATCAGAGAAATAATCACATTTTTGTTTGTTCGTTTGTTTTCTTAATAACAATATTGGCTCCATTCTAGTTGGAAAATACTTTCTGCAAATCTAAGATTTATGTAGTCCAAAACTTGAAAGTCTTGATACCACAAAAGAAAGTGCTATTGGCTAAATGAAATGAACGGGGGCCTGTTCTACTGAAAATGTACAGCTGTCTTCTTGCTTACAGTTTGGGGCATTTACATGATTGCGAAGGTTTGGCGAATCTGCCTACATACACCTTATTAATTCTGACTGGTATTATGTATAACTCTAACCCTCAGTGTGTACTGAATCAGCCATTTGCTGATAGGGACCACATAATGTATCGACATACTATCTGGAAACAGCTACAGGACAATCAAAGAAGTTGTTAATGTGGAATGATTTTGCTCTGGTTGAACAATGAAGATGCTAAAGAAATTGGCCAAGTTGAAGGAAACTGGTTACCTCAGGTAATCTGCAGGGAGGGAGGTTTGGAGCAATGGAAACTCCCCAGGAGAAAAGGAGAACAAAAGAAAAGTGTTAGATGCTGCTGCTAAAAAGGGACATGCTCGCTGAGCTAGAGGGAACCTGCTGATTACCTTACCAGCCCTAAGCAAGCTAAAGAGCGCTTATTGCAAGGGCAGAGAGAGAGAACCTGAGCAGGAGGAGTGGAGGATCTTGGGACACTGCAAGGATTGACCAATACCTAAAGGTTTCTCAGAGCAGTGAGGAGGGAAGGGTTTGTGTGCAGGTTTGATTATGTTTGCATAGATATATAAGGCTCTATGCTTGCTCTAGGAATAATGTGTGTATCTGTGTAAGTTGTTACTTTACAAATTGCAAAGCCTCTGAGTTCCTTGTTGCAATGCTCACATATCCCTAAAGAAGAGTTAAACTGTCAGTCGGAGTAACCACAAGGGTGCAAGTCTTGGAAAGGGGGTGATAGAGCTACTGGGGAAACTTGGGGAGTTCGGCACTGAGACTGGGGTGTAGGCAGCTAGACTGCAGGGACCCACTTTTAACAAGGGGTACAAGACAGGGACTGTGCACCCCAAGAGTGATCCTGAGATGCCAGAGACCAAGAGAGTGCCTGGATATTGCTCAGACTCAGTGGGCTTAGAAGCAGATAGGATCCAGTATTTGGATCCAAACAGTTATCTGTGGGGTGTCCACAAAGGGGAGCTTGATCAGGGCTGTGGCAGAGAAAATAAAATTCCAAGTACCTTAGCCCTTTATAAAAACGATTTTAAAATGCAGAGTGGCACTTCAAAACACTCTAGAAAAACCATAGAAAGGTTTCATAATGTAATGTTATTGCATTGCTATGTAAAAACAAAAATAGATGACCATTGTAATTTGCATTCTTAAAGTAGTTAATGAAGCATAGTAAGGTACAGTGAAAATTTTCACTTGGATAAATAATGTCACAGTGTCCACAACATATACTGCAGTGTACCAAATATTTGAACTATAACTATCAACATTTACATATAAAATCAAGACACGTTGAGAGGTTCACACAATATTATTCATGCATAATTTCCTGTTCCTGCTGTTTTATTTTCCCACTTTTCGGTGACTATTTTTATGCTTATTATGACTTACTGTTTTAATATACACTGTGTAGTTAATAAAATAAAATCTTTCATTAGTGCTACTTTCAGATTTTTATGTTTGCTTTAGTTATAATAAGATTTTTGTGAAACTGTGTGCTTCCAATGAGATATTGCAATGCTTGCGATGGCTTCTATTAACACCTGTCTGGATTTTTTGTTTGGTTGGTTTCTAATGATAGTGACTGGCTTGTATACTGGTCACTAAAGCACAGTAATTTTTTTTCTAAAAATGTCACCCGGAAATGCATTCTGAAGTCCAGGAAGGGGAGTCAAACATTTAGAAGATTTCCAGCTTCAGACAAAGGGCTGGATTTCAACGGGACTATTTGAGGAGTAAAGCCTGAATGCACAAAAGGAGTTAGGCTCCTAAATCCCTGTTTTAGGTGCCTAAATCCTAGTTTGGGGACCACTGCGCTGCACAAAATTCATGCTTAAACCCAGTAGGCACCTAAACTCACTCAGTGTCTAAGTTTTTGCAGGAAAAGTTCCCTAGGCACCAAGGTTTCTGCCTCCGAGTGTGCATAGCACTGCCTCCCTATAGGTGTCTGGGTATCTATCTCCCATCTAAACTTCAGAGCAAGTTACAGACTAGTGGAAGACAGGTACTTGGCCATCGAACTTGTCGGAGGCATGCTCAGAGGCCACATCAGGTCAGTTCATGTGGCAGCAGCAGCAGCAGCAGCTCCCTAGTAACCTTTAGCCCAGCGGTTAAGGTACTCACCTGGGATGTGGGAGACTTTTTGTTCATGAGTCCTTACCACTTACTGATAAGAAGGAATATGAACAGGGATCTACCACCTCTTAGGTGAGTGTCCTAGCCACTGGGATATGGGATATTTTGATGTGCGGAAATCCATCAGTCTCTCCTACTGAAGTTCTTGCTCTGTGGATAAATCATTAAAGTCATTAGAGCAGGGGAACAGGATCTGAGGTCTCCCACATGCTGGATGAGTGATCTAACCACCAGGTTATAGAGTCATTCTCATGCTTGTATGTGCACTCATGTGCATTTTCTCTCTCTCTCTCTCTCTCTCTCTCTCTCTCTCTCTCTCACACACACACACACACACACACACACTCTTATGCACACAGTCAGGCCTAAGGCACCATTCAAACTGAGTTAAAGGAATCAAAGTCTCCCCAAAAGGGGTGGAATTATTTTGCATAAGGGTTATTATCCTGTCCCCATCACTTCTGAATATGATCCCTTTAGGGTGACCAGGTGTCTGGTTTTCGACTGGAACACCTGGTCGAAAAGGGACCCTGGTGGCTCCGGTCAGCACCGCCGACCAGGCTGTTAAAAGTCCAGTTGGCGGTGCTGCGAAGCTAAGGCAGGCAAGTCCCTACCTGTCCTTGCTCCGCGCTGTGCCCCGGAAGCAGCCAGCAGGTCCGGCTCCTAGGTGGCTGGGGGCTACATGTGCTGCCCCCACCCCGAGCACCGGCTCTGCACTCCCATTAGCTGGGAACTGCGGCCAATGGGAGTTGCGGAGGTGGTGCCTGCTGGTGAGAGCAGCGCACAGAGCCACCTGCTGCGCCTCCGACTAGGAGCCGGACCTCCTGGTTGCTTCTGAGGTGCAGCATGGAGTCAGGACAGGCAGGAAGCCTTCCTTAGTGCCGCTGTGCTTCTGACCAGGAGCCTCTTGAGGTAAACCCAAGCCCCGACCCCGAGCCTCAACCCCCTGCCCCAGCCCTGATCCCCCCAAACCCAGATCCCCCTCTTGTACCCCAAACCCCTTATCCCTGGCCCCAGCCCAGAGCCCGCACCCCAATCCAGAGCCCATATCCCCTCCCACACCCCAATTGTCTGCCCCAGCCCAGAGCCCCCTGCCACATGCTGAACCACTCATCCCCAGCCCCACCCAGAGCCAGCACCCCCAGCCAGAGCCCATACCCCCTCTGTACTCCTACCCCCTTCCCCATCCCAGAGTCCCCTCCCATACCCTGAACCCCTCTGCCCCACCCCACAGCCTGGAGCCCCCTCCTTCACCCCCAAACACCTCATCCCTGGCCCCACCCCAGAGTCCGCATCCCAGATGGAGCCCTCACCCCCGCACACACACCCTAACCTCCTGCCTCAACCCACAGCCCCCTCCCACATCCTGAATCCCTCATCCCAGAGCCCGCACCCCCAGCTGGAGCCCTCACCCCCTCCTGCACCCCAACTCCCTGCCCCAGCCCAGAGCCCCTTCCTGCACCTTGAACCCCTCATTCCTGGCCCCACCCTGGAGCCTGCACCCCCAGTTAGAGCCCTCATCCCCTTCTGCACCCCAGCCCAGTGAAAGTGAGTGAGGATGGGGAAAGTGAGCCACCGAGGGAGTGGGAATGTTGTGAGCCTGGGGCAGGGCCTCGGGGAAGGGGTGGGGCTAGGGTGTTTGGTTGTGTGCAATTAGAAAGTTTGCAACCCTAGATCCCTTCAGCACATGTTAAAATCTTGCCACCCAGTTCCTCTACTTGGCCACCAGTGCACACTTTTAAAGAAACAGGAGCTGTTTTTTTTTTCATTCTTTCTTGCCATTTGTATGGTTCTGATCAGCTAGTTTTAAAAAAAAAGTTAGTGTGAAGGCAATTGCATTTAATAGGATTTCAGAAAGATTACCTATTACAAACCTGGATTAGGTTTAAACATGGACACTGTCAGCAACCCAGGTTAAACAGAATCTTTGTAAAGTTTAAAGGTGACCTGCAAAGGAATGTTAAAAAAAATATTCTGACACATCTCCCTTTTATTTTTGGTTCTTTATGATATATAAATAATATCTGATTTTTAATAATAATAACATTAACATAAAATAAATAAATACAATTAAAAGTAATAATAATAATAATTTCCTTTTTGCATTTGCCTTAGAAATATCAGGAATTCCACACCTTGTATTCCCTGGTTTTCTAGAGGACTTCCTGGGGCATGGGGAGAGTCTCCAAAATGTGGTGGTAGTGTTTGTTGGGGGAAAAGGGACATATTCAGTCTTTAACAAAGGCATCTCTTCTCCCAAGTATATACTGTAGTTAAATAGATGTCAACAAAAACGATCAAATACAAATAATCTAATTAAAAATTCCTCTCTCAATCACTCCGTTTTCACCCTCCTGTGATGTAATAGGCTGTGTCTGCACTATGGAGACTATAACAGCATAGCTAGGATGACATAACCCAACAGAGCAGATGTCCAAAGCCAAAGGAAAAAGCTTTTCTATCAGTGTAGGAACACCACCTCTCCGAACAAAGTCAGCTGCATCAACAGAAGCATTCTTCCCTCAGCATAGTTGCATCGACAAGGGGGTTAGTTTGGCCTAGCTATGTTGGCTGGAGATATGTTTTTTTCATACCGCTGACTGATGTAACTATGTAAGCCTAAGTTGTGAGGAAAGACCAAGTCTTGGTTTCACTAGTTCTCTGGTTGACACAGAACCCTGAATTTTTAATGTAAACAATGAGCAGAATTTTAAAAGAAACCCACCCCTCACATTTTCACAAGCTCTGTCACTATGCCTTTATATATCATAGAATCATAGAATATCAGGGTTGGAAGGGACCTCAGGGGGTCATCCAGTCCAACCCCCTGCTCAAAGCATAACGAAGAAAATTAATGGAAGGAAAAATAAAGAGTCTTTCAGCCCCCCATAATGAGGGTGTACGACTCCTCCTCCTGCAGCTTCCACCCTTGATTTGTCCTCTGCCCCTAATACACTCCTCTTCTTTTTGAATTACATCATCAACCTATACATTTTTCTCCCCATTATCTACTGCTCCCTGACTCCACCCTCAATCCCTTCTGCTCCGAGTTTAATATCTCCCACCCCTTTTTCTTCTCTTCTTACTACCCCAGCCTCATCCTTGGTGACTTCAATTCCTATGTTGTTGTCACATCTGATTTAGCTGGGTGTCTCCTTTCCCTCATCTCCTTCTTTGATTCACTTTGCAATCACCAAAATGGCAAGAATGAATTTTACTATTATATAAAGTTTTACGCCCTTCCTTTAATCTCTGAATACTTCTCTGTCCTCATACCACAAGCTTCTTGGGGCAAGGACCCTCCTTTCTGCA
The DNA here is from genome assembly GCF_965152275.1 of Natator depressus. NCBI lineage: Eukaryota > Metazoa > Chordata > Testudines > Cheloniidae > Natator > Natator depressus. The sequence continues at coordinate 121,977,272 of NC_134235.1, read as the reverse complement.
TGTTTGGAGCTGGGCAAAAAAAATGTTGACCAAATTAAAAAAAATGGGGATTTGAGTTAGCCAAAGTAGTTGCTGAATTCATATGGAATTCACTGAATATTTCTGGTTAAAAATACTCTGAAAAGGTAAAAATTAAATGTTTCAATTTTTCTATTCAAAACAACTTTTTATTTTGTCCTTTATTTCAAATTTTCTTTTTAAAGTTTTAAGAAAACAAAAACTAAAATGTTTCATTCAATTTCAAGCATTTTTTTCTCTGGTCTACTGAAAAAAAATGTCTTTTTGTCAACCAAAACTGAAATATTTATTATTTGTTTTTTAATTTTAATTTTCTATTATATATATATATATATATATATATATATATATATATATATATATATATATATATATATTTGGTGCTGAAACAAAAAGTAGGTTATTCCCACAACTGTAAGTAAATAATAATAATTAGCTATTTTCCCCTTTACGGGTCCACTTTAATGCAACATTTTTAGGCTTAGGGTGGAGCTGGGGGAAGTAGAAAGAGAGCAGCATAAAATTTTCTTATAATCTACTGGAGTCTTGTCTAATTTATCCAGAAAGGAAAACAAAAATGACAAGAGTGTTATACTGTCTCAGCAAGAGATTTACTAATTATATACTCATTGGTCCATTTACCCATCTCTGATGTTTTCAATGACAGGGCTAAAAATTAGGGGTTTCCTTATTTGTATTTGTTGTACTGTCGGTGATATTGTGTCCTTTTAGAAATAGAACATGTGTACCCTCATCCTACAACTGAACCTAAGTGTAGTTTATAGTACCTCAGATGAAATGATGATGATGATGTTTCAGTCAATCTGCAGAGGCTTTTAGAAATTAACTTAAAGAATTTCCCATGGCATAGAATTACTTTGTCTGCATCACTTAGTGAATCTAAGAAAAATCAATTGCATAAAACCCACTGTAGGGAAAACTCCTGTTTTGAATGACTGCAAATGTAAAAGAATTGTATACACCTACTATATAGTACAACGCTAAATAATATCTCAATTCTGATATTTTAGTCTTTTTTTTCCTTTTGTTTAGATGGAAAACAACCAAGGGATAACATTGCACATCAGAGGTTTCATATGTTTAACCATATTTGCAAATGATCATTCTATGACCTTAATTAAATTTAAAATATAAGTAGGAGGTGATGTTCCCCCTTCCATACTAAAGCAATAATAAGCTCATATGTTTAAGTATCTAGCAGGATATAATGTTGTTTAAATCTGATTATATTTTCCCCCTATGCAAGCGATGTTCATTGAATTCTACATTAAGGGAAAATTAAGTTCACAGCAATAATTATAAAAAGCTTTAGGGCAAAAACAATAATCAATTAATGTTAACATTTGGTGACCTATCAGTTTAAATCACAATACACATTCTCCCATAAAACTTGCCTAAGGGAAACATAGGGCCTCCATAGTCACTAATGCAATGTTTACAAACTAGTGAATTCTTCTTAAAATAGGGTCTCAACCATTGTTAATCTCCTTAAATCAAAATCTGGAATTTCCTATAACCCTAATTTGTCTCCTGGCCAGTCAAGGACCTTTTATGCAGTGTATGGTGATAGTGTCACATCCCAATAATCCACAAAAGGTTGCTTCTACCAGAAAATTCAAAATGCCAACAGTGAAAGTTCTATAATACATTGCCCTGAGAATCAATAAACAGGGTAACTGGGCTCAGATTTCCTTTTCTGTTCCAGATGTGCCTTGCTGAGCCAATTAAGAGGGAATGGCAGCACCTGGGGAACTGTAAGAGGCCTGGTGAGAAAGAGTACTAGAAAATCAGAGGAGACTGGTTCACACAGGAAGTGTAGAAGATAAGAGCCAAAAGGGAGAGAAGATGGTTTCTGCAGGAAGGCTGAAGGCAGGAGAGTTGTAAGAAGGGTTTGCTGGCTGGTGTTTCCGAGCCAGAACTGATGGCAAAAGGACCGGAAGCAGGAAAGGGAGTTGCCTGTGGGGTCTAAGCTGAAGACCTGGAGCCAAGGGCTAGCGAAAGCTGAAGGAAGGGGGAGTAGTGGATGAGTACCTGCTGGCATCTCCATGCTGAAGAGCTGGCCCCAGAAGAACTGTGGAACGATTAGGGAGAGTAAAGGATACTCCCCTTGCAAAGATACTTCCAGCAGAAAGGTTGTGGGAATTCCTACTGGGGAGAATGGTGTCGCAGAAGAAAGCACTCAGGTGACTGTCCTGGCAGAGGAATAGACGAGGATTGACAAAGATTCCAGGTGTGATGAAGATAAGCTTTCATGAGATTTCTGGGGACTTAAAGGGAAACTAAGATGAGGGGCTATGGGAGGGCTGCCACGAGGAGGTGCCTGAAGGTGGCTGCTTATTGACAAACAGACTGAGCAATATGAGGGGAACCATGCCGCTGTCTATTCTGGTTTACTATTAAAGTTTTTAACCCTTTAAAACAAGGTAGGACAAAGAAGAGTCATATATTCTGTTCCCTCATGCTTTCCCACAGAGATTATGATTACATCAGAGAGGTCTCCAACTGTCAGGGCAAATGAATAGCAAAAGATTGCCTGATATTGCAGCCTTTATTAGAGTGAGTAATCTATATTCAAGCAAACAGTCCTATTGGCTTCTTACTTACACCTCACTGCGACTGCTCAGGCAAGTAATCCTTCTCCTACTCATATGAGTAAAGGTTGCAGGCCTGGATATGCCATTAGATATTTGTGTAGTCCTTATCCAAAACCTTCTTAATTTGCAAACTGGGCCAGAAACTTGTCTTCATGTTTGCTTGTTTTTTTTAGTTTGGGATTTGTTTTTTTTACTTGTAGTCAGGTGAGAAATACATAGTATTTCTAGGTGTTTTCCCACATTCACTTCCCCCTCAGAAAGTGAAGAGGTGCACAAGGATGGGAAGGGGTAGGGAAGAATAAAATATGTCATGGTAATTAGGCTTTTTTGCCAACTTCATAAAAGATCCTATTAGCCATGATTGGAGTTTTGAGTTAAGCTATAAATCTGCTCTTACTTTATCAGAACCATTCTGCATATCCCAAATGAGCTATCCTTGAAATGCCCTATTTATACCAATCGTTGTGCTGTTGGTAAAGTTATTACTTTAATTCGGTTTTTGTTACGCTACAACAAGAACTTGATATCACTTTCATGTAAATTAGATAGTCATACGTGGTTCCTTTCCTTTTGCAATTGCTATTTGCTCTATACTAAAGATGACTGGTGAAATTGTGGCTTAGTTTCAGACCATGGGATTTTTATTATTTGTATTGTGGTAGCATCTAGTCCTAGTTATGGATTGGCCCATTGTGCAAGGTGCTGTACAAGCTCGGGGGGTGGGGAGAGAGTGTCTGCTCCAGAAAGCTGGATCATACAAGTAGATATTACCCCCCCACCCCCGGCCCGAATTTTTTTTTCTCTCTTATACCTTGGTTGAGACCTGGAGTTCTGTGGTACGCTGCATCTTTTTGTCTTCCTTTTGCTGCTATGCTCTGAGACAGGTCTATTTTAAATCTTCTAACTGCTATGATAAGGAGAAACTGTGGTGCATCCCCTTTTCCTTCCCTATAGCCCTAATCTTAAAAACACTTCTGCTCATGTGTAACTTTCCTCACCAAAGAAGTTCTACCGATAGTTTTAGCTTCCATATACTTTTTCAGCTATTTTGACTACAGTGAGGACTCTCACATGAGTAAAGTTACATGCTTGCTGGATTGGGCCTATGATTTGAAGCAACATTTGCATAATCGGAGTTTCTTAATGTAGTGAATAGAAAAAGCAATGGTTTCTCAAATAATGATTGGGTTTTCTTTGTCTTGATCAATGTTAAGCTTCACAGCATAAAAAGACTTGGACTCCTGTGAAATCCACGCATGCTTTCCAACATCAAAATATTTATAATACAAGTACTGGTGTTCAGTGAATCAGGATACAATGCACTAATAAAACTAAGTGATCTCTGAATGCTTTTTTCCCCCAGTTAGTTCAGAGTATTAGTAATATTTTACATTTCTACAGTGCCCTCCAGTTGCGGATCTCAAATCACTTTTTCAAAGGTTCAGGTGCTAGTCCAGCTCTGACTTGAGCTTTGAAAAATAGGAGAGGTTTGTAATGATGGCTCAATGCACACATAATGTAGAAAAAAGTATGTTTTGGGGATGAGGAGAAAGCTCATTGCAGTTACAACTTCATCTGCCACATCATATGTGTGATGATCTTGAGAGTTAAACACTGCCATTTTTCCATTGTGGCTTGTAAAAATTGTGCACTGTGAAATGAAGTGTTTACAGAGAACATAAAACCTGTTAGTTTACTGAAAGAGCTTGTAAATGCCTAAATTCTGATTCTATTGCAATGTATATTGGTGTTTCATATGGAAATTACAAGACACACACAGGTGGGCCCTTACAATCTTTGAAATCACAGCCTGGTAAGAGTTGTGAGGGCTCCATCATAGTAATGACACATCTGAGACTTTGCAGGCTTCATAAGCACAATAGACAATGAAGACATGAGGACTTTGTAGGCTTTACAGGTAGGATGCTTATTTACAGTATTTGACACTTTGGCAATCTGTCTATACAAATGTCTGAATTCTGGTTGAAGTGTTATGCAAATTACTGTATTGCACATTGCACTGTAATGACAGCTGGGATCAAACCTGGGACTTCTATGCATAAGTGTCTGTCTGGCCTGCTACAGCCTTAGCTCCTGCAGTAGAGTGTCACACTGACCAGGTCTGGGTTGCAACAGTATTTATATATCTCTTCCAAGCTGCGAACGCCAGCTGCACCTTCAAAGTGCTTTGCCTTCTCTATTGTCTGTTTCCTTTTGTTGTGATTTGGTACTGTCCTAACAATATATATGAATACTGTATGAGACTATGAACTTGGAAAGATACATATATAAACAAAGCTGCCAACTCCATTTTGAATGTGCTTCTTCATAGTCTTTGTCCCTTTCTTCCACATTGGGTTGAAGTCCCAACACATAACATAGGGCTGACAATAGAGGGTAGTTGACTTAAATATCCAATTGCTGGAAATCTAGTCACTCTCTGACAAAAGATTGATTCCCACCCAGAGGAACTGGTTTAGGAAGGAGGAAGGTTGCTTTGTCAAAAGAGTCACCTGGCAAGAGTTTGTGTTTATATGGGGAAGTTGGCATGGGGGGTCTCCTAACAGACAAGACTGGAAGATGTTAGTAAAAATATTAATCTCTTGTAAGTCTTTTTATATTAGACTCAGGGTATGTCTACACTACGAAATTAGGTTGAATTTATAGAAGTCGTTTTTTTAGAAATCGGTTTTATATATTCGAGAAATAGAAAATGCTCTAAGTGCATTAAGTGCATTAACTCGGCGGAGTGCTTCCACAGTACCGAGGCTAGAGTCGACTTCCAGAGCGTTGCACTGAGGGTAGCTATCCCACAGTTCCCGCAGTCTCCGCTGCCCGTTGGAATTCTGGGTTGAGATCCCAATGCCTGATGGGGCTAAAACATTGTTGCGGGTGGTTCTGGGTACATATCGTCAGGCCCCCATTCCCTCCCTCCCTCTGTGAAAGCAAGGGCAGACAATCGTTTCGCGCCTTTTTTCCTGAGTTACCTGTGCAGACGCCATACCACGGCAAGCATGGAGCCCGCTCACCTTACTGTCACCGTATGTTTCCTGGGTGCTGGCAGATGTGGTACTGCATTGCTACACAGCAGCAGCAACCCACTGCCTTGTGGCAGCAGACGGTACAATATGACTGGTAGCCGTCATCGTCATGTCCGAGGTGTTCCTGGTTGCCTCTGTGAGGTCGATCAGGAGCGCCTGGGCAGACATGGGTGCAGGGACTAAATTTGGAGTGACTTGATCAAGTCATTCTCTTTAGTCCTGCAGTCAGTCCTATTGAACTGTCTTATGGTGAGCAGGCAGGCGTTACGGATTGCTAGCAGTCCTATTGCATCATCTTCTGCCGGGCAGCCATGAGATGTGGATGGCATGCAGTCCTTCTGCACCGTCTGCTGCCAGCCAAAGATGTAAAAGATAGATGGAGTGGATCAAAACAAGAAATAGACCAGATTTGTTTTGTACTCATTTGCTTCCTCCCCCCCCCCCCCCCCCGTCTAGGGGACTCATTCCTCTAGGTCACACTGCAGTCACTCACAGAAAAGGTGCAGGGAGGTAAATCTAGCCGTGTATCAATCAGAGACCAGACTAACCTCCTTGTTCTAATAAGAACAATAACTTAGGTGCACCATTTCTTATTGGAACCCTCCGTGAAGTCCTGCCTGAAATACTCCTTGATGTAAAGCCACCCCCTTTGTTGATTTTTAGCTCCCTGAAGCCAACCCTGTAAGCCGTGTCGTCAGTCGCCCCTCCCTCCGTCAGAGCAACGGCAGACAATCGTTCCACGCCTTTTTTCTGTGCGGACGCCATACCGAGACAAGCATGGAGGCCGCTCAGCTCACTTTGGCAATTAGGAGCACATTAAACATCACACGAATTATCCAGCAGTATATGCAGCACCAGAACCTGGCAGAGCGATACCGGGTGAGTAGGTGACATCAGCGTGGTTGCGTGATTGATCAGGACATGGACACAGATTTCTCTGAAAGCATGGGCCCTGGCAATGCATGCATCATGGTGCTAATGGGGCAGGCTCATGCTGTGGAACGCCGATTCTGGGCTCGGGAAACAAGCACAGACTGGTGGGACCACATAGTGTTGCAGGTCTGGGACGATTCCCAGTGGCTGCGAAACTTTCGTATGCGTAAGGGCACTTTCATGGAACTTTGTGACTTGCTTTCCCCTGCCCTGAAGCGCATGAATACCAAGATGAGAGCAGCCCTCACAGTTGAGAAGTGAGTGGCGATAGCCCTTGGAAGCTTGCAACGCCAGACAGCTACCGGTCAGTTGGGAATCAATTTGGAGTGAGCAAATCTACTGTGGGGGCTGCTGTGATGCAAGTAGCCCACGCAATCAAAGATCTGCTGATATCAAAGGTAGTGACCCTGGGAAATGTGCAGGTCATAGTGGATAGCTTTGCTGCAATGGGATTCCCTAACTGTGGTTGGGCCATAGACGGAACCCATATCCCTATCTTAGCACCGGAGCACCAAGCCTGTGAGTACATAAACCGCAAGGGGTACTTTTCAATAGTGCTGCAAGCTCTGGTGGATCACAAGGGACGTTTCACCAACATCAACGTGGGATGGCCGAGAAAGGTACATGACGCTTGCATCTTCAGGAACTCTGGTCTGTTTCAAAAGCTGCAGGAAGGGACTTTATTCCCAGACCAGAAAATAACTGTTGGGGATGTTGAAATGCCTATAGTTATCCTTGGGGACCCAGCCTACCCCTTAATGCCATGGCTCATGAAGCCGTACACAGGCAGCCTGGACAGTAGCCAGGAGCTGTTCAACTACACGCTGAGCAAGTGCAGAATGGTGGTAGAATGTGCATTTGGACGTTTAAAGGTGCACTGGCGCAGTTTACTGACTTGCTTAGACCTCAGCGAAACCAATATTCCCATTGTTATTACTGCTTGCTGTGTGCTCCACAATATCTGTGAGAGTAAGGGGGTGACGTTTATGGCGGGGTGGGAGGTTGAGGCAAATCGCCTGGCTGCTGGTTATGCGCAGCCAGACACCAGGGCAGTTAGAAGAGTACAGGAGGGCGTGGTATGCATCAGAGAAGCTTTGAAAACCAGTTTCATGACTGGCCAGGCTACGGTGTGAAAATTCTCTTTGTTTCTCCTTGATGAAACCCCCTGCCCCTTGGTTCACTCTACTTCCCTGTAAGCTAACCACCCTCCCCTCCTCCCTTCGATCACCGCTTGCAGAGGCAATAAAGTCATTGTTGCTTCACGTTCATGCATTCTTTATTCATTCATCACACAAATAGGGGGATGACTACCAAGGTAGCCCAGGAGGGGTGGTGGAGGAGGGAAGGAAAATGCCACACAGCACTTTAAAAGTTTACAACTTTAAAATTTATTGAATGCCAGCCTTCTTTTTTTGGGGCAATCCTCTGTGGTGGAGTGGCTGGTTGGCCGGAGGCCCCCCCCCACCGCATTCTTGGGCGTCTGGGTGGGGAGGCTATGGAACTTGGGAAGGAGGGCGGTTGGTTACACAGGGGCTGTAGTAGCAGTCTGTGCTCCAGCTGCCTTTGCTGCAGCTCAACCATACACTGGAGCATACTGGTTTGATCCTCCAGCAGTCTCAGCATTGAATCCTGCCTCCATCATGCTGCCGCCACATTTGAGCTTCAGCCCTGTCTTCAGCCCAACACTTACTCTCTTCAGCCCGCCACCTCTCCTCCCGGTCATTTTGTGCTTTCCTGCACTCTGACATTATTTGCCTCCACGCATTCGTCTGTGCTCTATCAGTGTGGGAGGACAGCATGAGCTCAGAGAACATTTCATCACAAGTGCGTTTTTTTTTTTCTTGCTAATCTTCACTAGCCTCTGGGAAGGAGAAGATCCTCTGATCATTGAAACACATGCAGCTGGTGGAGAAAAAAAAGGGACAGCGGTATTTAAAAAGACACATTTTATGAAACAGTGGCTACACTCTTTCAGGGTAAACCTTGCTGTTAACATTTACATACATAGCACATATGCTTTCGTTACAAGGTCGCATTTTGCCTCCCCCCACCACGTGGCTACCCCCTCAACCCTCCCCCCGCCCCGTGGCTAACAGCGGGGAACATTTCTGTTCAGCCACAGGCAAACAGCCCAGCGGGAACGGGCTCCTTTGAGTGTCCCCTGAAGAAAAACACCCTATTTCAACCAGGTGACCATGAATGATATCTCACTCTCCTGAGGATAACACAGAGAGATAAAGAACGGATGTTGTTTGAACGCCAGCAAACATACACTGCAATGCTTTGTTGTACAATGATTCCCGAGTATGTGTTACTGGCCTGGAGTGGTAAAGTGTCCTACCATGAAGGACGCAATAAGGCTGCCCTCCCCTTTTGCAAACCTTTTGCAAAGGCTTTGGGAGTACATCCAGGAGAGCCGCGAATGCCAGGGCAAAGTAATCCTTTCACGTGCTTGCTTTTAAACCATGTATAGTATTTTAAAAGGTACACTCACCGGAGGTCCCTTCTGCACCTGCTGGGTCCAGGAGGCAGCCTTGGGTGGGTTCGGGGGGTACTGGCTCCAGGTCCAGGGTGAGAAACAGTTCCTGGCTGTCGGGGAAAGCGGTTTCTCCGCTTGCTTGCTGTGAGCTATCTACAACCTCATCATCATCTTCTTCTTCTTCGTCCCCAAAACCTGCTTCCATGTTGCCTCCATCTCCATTGAAGGAGTCAAACAACACGGCTGGGGTAGTGGTGACTGAACCCCCTAAAATGGCATGCCGCTCATCATAGAAGCGGCATGTTTGGGGCTCTGACCCGGAGTGGCCGTTCGCCTCTCTGGTTTTCTGGTAGGCTTGCCTCAGCTCCTTAAGTTTCACGTGGCACTGCTTTGGGTCCCTGTTATGGCCTCTGTCCTTCATGCCCTGGGAGATTTTGACAAAGGTTTTGGCATTTCGAAAACTGGAACGGAGTTCTGATAGCACGGATTCCTCTCCCCATACAGCGATCAGATCCCGTACCTCCTGTTCAGTCCATGCTGGAGCTCTTTTGCGATTCTGGGACTCCATCATGGTCACCTCTGCTGATGAGCTCTGCATGGTCACCTGCAGCTTGCCACGCTGGCCAAACAGGAAATGAAATTCAAAAGTTCGCGATTCTTTTCCTGTCTACCTGGCCAGTGCATCTGAGTTGAGAGTGCTGTCCAGAGCGGTCACAATGGAGCACTCTGGGATAGCTCCCGGAGGCCAATACCATCGAATTGTGTCCACAGTACCCCAAATTCGACCCGGCAAGGCCGATTTAAGCGCTAATCCACTTGTCAGGGGTGGAGTAAGGAAATCGATTTTTAAGAGCCCTTTAAGTCGAAATAAAGGGCTTCATCATGTGGACGGGTGCAGGTTTACATCAATTTAACGCTGCTAAATTCAACCTAAAGTCCTAGTGTAGACCAGGGCTCACAAACATCACAAAATCTCTTCTTTGTTAACCAAAGGTGCTGGCTAAAGTATAATGTTAGAGGGCTATGTTTTGGATGAATGAATGTCTTTGTCCTAGTAGGCCTGTATTTTATTAACCACTCTGAATTTTCACTGAGCCTAGTGTGTTATCAATAGGCTGAATTTTAACTGTATGTTTTAGCATGTTAAATAATGAGTTGTGTGTCCTTTTTTACTCTAAACTCTTTGGGAAATGTCCAGAAAGGAACCACTTGTAACCTATATGGGACTTAACTAACTCGAAGTTTTATTTGACAGCATATTCTATTCACTCCAAACACAGTACAAAGGTTTTAAAGGACAGAAGCAGTCTTGTGATAGGGTCACTTTCCCCACTCCAGGAGGGGGAGAGACTACCCCGCTTGTAACAGCTGGCATGAGGCAGGGAGCTGCCTGTCTTCCTGGACCCAGATGGCTCCCCAAGAACTCAAAGGGAAGGGTGAGCTTGAAAGTGAGGGACACTGTAATTTCAGATGTTTGTTTTTTGTGTATGATCTGTACTTTCCTGTGCTTCACATGATTAAGTGTGAAAGAGCATAATGGCATCAAACATTTTGCCCAGAGACTCTGTATGTTACATGATTCATAATTAGTGTGCCTTCAGAGAGAAGTAAATGGTAAACCAGAAGAGTAACCCCTTCGGGGGGAGAGAGGTGTGTTTAAATACAAGGGATTCTGAGAGTTGAGTGCTCTTCCCAGTGCCTAGGCAGTTGGACAGCAGGCTCCAACTCTCAGGAGGGGATTCCAGATAGTGTTCTTATGGACCCCCGGGACTGGGGTAATAGATGGATTCCATTCAGGGTCTGTTAGCTTAAAGCACTTGAGGATCCAGGGACATGAAAGCTTGGATGCATCTCACGGCAGGTGCGTGGCTGGAAGGGAGTGCCCAGCTGGATCCATGACACTACCATGTTAGAATGAAATTCCAAAGGCTGGTGGCAAAAGAATAACAAACAAGGGTTGTTTGATGTTTAGAGCTATCCCATTTCAATGGGAGAGCACTGAACAAATAGAATGGCTCTCCTGGTTGGGAACTGGTTTAGTAGGGGAGACGTTGGGTTAGCAGCAGTCACTGGCAGGGTTTGAGATCACCTGTTGATGCTGGAAAGGAGGGCAGTCACTTGACAAAGGCCACGGGAGGAGGGGGCGGGAAGAGTGTAAAAGTAAATAATTGTCTCACTTTTTATATCTGGGTGTTTAGCCATCTTCCTCCGGCTCAGGGGAGAGAAGCATTCCAGAGTATAGGAGCCTATATGAGGCAGAACAGTGGGGGGGGGGGGGAATAAACATGGGGAAATAGTTTTATTCCCCCCCACACACTGTTCCTCACACATTCTTGTCAACTGCAGGAAATGGCCCACCTTGATCATCACTACAAAAGGTGTTTTTTTTTCCTCTCCTGCTGGTAATAGCTCACCTTACCTGATCACTCTCCTTACAGTGTGTATGGTAACACCCATTGTTTCATGTTCTCTGTGTATATACAATCTCCCCACTGTATTTTCACTGAATGCATCTGATGAGGTGAGCTGTAGCTCACGAAAGCTTATGCTCAAATACATTTGTTCATCTCTAAGGTGCCACAAGTCCTCCTTTTTCTTTTTGTGGATACAGACTAACACGGCTGCTACTCTGAAACCTAGCACAGGATAGCATACTCTGAGCGTAAGACAAGAATGTAGCAATAGGAGTGAGCTAGTTTCTATTGTCTTTTTAGTTCCTTTTTAAATATAGCTAGGGCCTGCAAGTCCACCAAACAGGAGGACAACAGAGGCAGTACACAGCAGAGATTCCTAGAGCTTATGTTTTTATAAGGCAAGTAATTTTATGTCTGCAGCATTGATCAAAGAATAAAATCTAGATCTAAGTCACCTTTAACTGTTTGAATAATTTAACCCTCCTGTACCTTTAACTGGTTTATTTGCCTGGACACTTTTTTTCCCCTCACCAGCCTTGTGAAATTAGCTAACCAGTTGCTTAATGTGGTAATGAGTAAAACCTTTATTTTATCTTTTTACTTCCTTATGAACTGATAGCATACCACATCAGAGGAGACAGTCAGTGTCAGATTTCAAGGGCAATTTTATGATGCTTAATCGTCTTTCCAGTGGTTAACCACAGCACCCCTTTAGTAACAAACAAGCAATTATCATTTTAATTATTTTTTTTCTTTAGTCATTAAGATCGTAAATGAAATGAATAGCTTGTTAATACCAGACTGTGGGAACTTCTTGAGAGCCAGCATATTATGAAAAGAACGGATTAATGTTCTTTCTGCTGTCTTTCTATGTAGCTCACAGATGATACACTTGAATCTGATTTGTTGCAAAGCAGTGCAGATTAATGTAAATTAAGCCATACAGATAAGAGAAGCTCTAAAATAAAAATATTTTTAAAGAGTCTTTGTCTGGCAAAAAAGAATGTGCATTCCCTGGCATGTTCCAGCCTTTTTAAAAGATAACTTTGCTCAGCCCATCAGTGGTGTGTGTGCTTTCTATTTATTTTATTTATTTATTTTTAACATTGAAAAGGTAAGAAGCATTTAGGTTTTTATCATCAAATACATTTCCCAGATAAAGTTGTAATTACAGTTGGCAGATCTGACCCCGTTCTTGGTGGCAGCAGTTTACAAAAGAAAAGAAGTTACATATCTTTCTCATTTTTTTGTACATCACTGTCCAACTTCTGCCTGGTGCTTTTCAGTACAGTAAAAGAGAACTGGGTACAAAACATTGCAATTAGCCCAAATAAATTTTGTGGGTTTTGTGGGAGGATGAGAAGAGTATAGAAACAAACATGGTAAGATTTAGTATTTGCTTGCATTATAGTAACCACCTAAAGTCCCTGACCAAGACTGGCACCACATTGTACTAAACATTGAACAAACAGCATAAACTCTTCAGGGTGATGGCTTTCTGTCTAAGGAGACAAATCAGATAAAGGCAGGGGGAAACATTCACAGGGTGGCAAAGTGACTTGCCCAGTTTCACATAGCAGAGCCCTGAATAGAACCTAGGTCTCGAGTGACAATCCACTGCCCTGCCCATAGGGACAACATGGTTTTCTTCCTCTCCATGGATTATTGGAAGAATGGACTCCTCTGGAACCCTATCCACAAGTTGAAGGTTCATCACTGGGCCAGGTTGGTGAAGCAAACATTTCCTTTCCTAGGTTTAAATCCTCCCAGGTGTGAAATTGCTCTTCATATTCTCACAGGCTTGGATCAAACAATATTTTTTAATTTTAAGTTTGAAATGTTCTTCAGTATGAAAAATACTGCTGACTTTTGGAGCTTCTGATGGCTGTTGCTAATTTGATCCATACAATTAACTTCAGACACTGCAGAAAGTTACCAGATGTGGACTGCTGTTTCCAATAAATGGCTATCACTTTGTGCAAAATGGGACAAATGGTTTTAAATCCACGTTTAAACTTGGCTTCACTATTTTGTGTGTTTACATGGGACTTAAAGGAACATAAATTGTTGAACCTTTCTATTTTGGTTAATAATTGATATCTAAATCACTTTGCAAGCTAGTTCCTCATCCTTTCCCAGGAGCAGGCACTGCGGGTTGTGTCTGTCTTCCATTGCTAGGTCCGCCTCTACCCCTCCTGCTCCACTATCTCCAATTTGTGGATATAGGCCTCAAAAAGACCTCCCTTGGATATACCCTATGTCCCACCCCATGGGGCATGTGCACTGTGTTTTACTGTCTGGGGTAAGACAAAACCCTGATCCCTGAAATACACAGGAATTTATTTACTGCTCGGAACAAAATTGGAGTCATAATATGCAGTGGTCTTGTCAGAATTCACAAGCAGTTGAGGGAAGGTCTGTATCGGTGGCTAACTGGGAGAGCCCCAAGGAGAACCCAGGATACTGCAGGAAGTTGTACTGATGATTCAGTGTGTGAGACACATCCTTTAAGTCCTCACTAAGCCAATGCAAGATCCTGGTGTTGGAAGACCATGTACTGCAGAAATGCCATAACATGTCAGCAATCCATATAATTTTGATCTGGCATACCAGTGTTTCTATCACTTTTTTTTTAAACCCTTGTTAAAACTCCAGGGTTTGTCTACACTCAAAATGCTACAGCAGCAACAGGAAAGATTCTCCCATTGTTGTAGGTAATCCATCTCCACAAGAGGTAGTAGCGAGGTTGACAGAAGAATTCTTCCATCAACCTGGCCCTAGCTACATGGGGAACTTAGGTCAGCTCAACTACACTGCTCAGGAGTGTGGATTTTTCGGACCTCTGAACAATGTGGTTACAGTGACCTAATTTTCAAGTGTAGAGAGGTCTCAATCCTAGTTGCACCAACAAACTCCTAGGAATAGGGGTGGTAAGTGGCAGAAAACCTATTGTGTGGTTTTGGGAAGCCATTTAAGTCTAAGTGTGGACACCAGCTGATTAGAAAATTCCTGCTGGAAATGAATTTTAAAAATATGGAGGGCAGAGAGTTTATCCAAAAAAATTTCTGGATAGTCCCACAGCTGAGGGTACGTTTCTTGCAGGGACTGCAATTGCACAAGCACACACACTCTCCTCTCTCTCACAGCAGAGACTATCCTCTCTTGCACTTCTTGACCTTTGCACATTTTTTGTTCTGGGTGAGCTTAGTATCCCAATAGCCCCCTCTCTTTTCCTCATTCCCTCTGCTTTTGTCCTCTGAGAAGTGCCATCTGGTCAGGTCATGGATGTGCATTGAACATACCAGTCATGCAGCCAGATAGTGAAGAGGATTGAGCCTTCAGTCTGTTGGGTACTTTTTGAATAAACACATGTATGTACTGTTGTGGGGGAGGGGGGTAGGAGGCTTTATCCATAATTCATCAGCTTTCTTTCTCCACCATTCTGAGCCTCAACCACTCATACAGAATTCCCTCTTTCCTCAGTCTTGGATAACCTTTAAATGGCAGAAAGCACTCTGTTTTCAGTCAGGGTTATGTTTCACCTTCTTTCCTTCCCCATCTCTTTCTCCCCATCTTTTAATCTTTCTGACTTTCAAGGAGGAAGGGGAATTAAAGGTGTCTGAGCTTTGCCCGTTCCCTTCCTCCCGTCAGGTTTCAGTTTCACCCTGCATATGCCCCCCCAAAAAGCTATGACTAAGACCATGGTGCATTTATCCTGTTGCTGTTTCAGAAGCTCCCAGAGGCTTTTACACTTGAATCTCATACCAGTTCTGCTGTGATTATATCTGAGGTTCATTGTGTGTTTGTTTTTGTTGGGTTTTTTTGCTTGCCTCCCTATTCATCAGGTGCCTACCAGGCACTTTGCACAGCTCACTTTTCATCATGAAGTTGAGACAAACATCATTAAACTTGTGATCTTTAGGGCTTTGTTCATCACAGTTTGATGATCACACTCTGGCATCACATCACACTCTGGCAAACCCTTTCCTACACAGATAGATGGATAACGATTAATACGTCTTGAAATTCAGCAACAAAATGGCCTGCTGCTCTCAGACTGAGGGAGGTTGTGGATCTTTCCTGTGTCTCAGTAAAACTCTCACATAAGGAAAAGTGATAATAAAAATAGAATAGTATGGGGTAATCCCTGCCAAGGCTGAGGAGGCAATTTTAATAGAAGTGGTAATCGGCTGTTAAAGGAGTAATGATCGTACCTCTCTTCTGTGTGGGTTCAGATGGATGCCTACAGAAGGGCCTTCATGTGGCAGGACAAAAGGATGAGTGATACTGAACCATGTGAGGATTTGTCTCCTCGAAGCTTGCAGGTTCTGTGACGTTCAGTGCCTGTGATCTGGCTGGTTACAGCAGAAATGTTCAATGTTTAGATATATACTGGTCAAAGATCATGTGATTTGATTTCTTTTTCAATGCCCTTTTCATTTCTAAGCTTCATCCCCATAGAATTTCAGTTCTTCACTCTGATTTGTCCTTTATAACAAGGATGGTGAGTAATAGATACCAGTGGATGAATGCAAATATGGGCTGGGGAAGAATGAATTCTTGGAGATGAATTCTTTGAATAGGAAGGTGGTGTGGGGACATGAGTCTCTGAGCATGGTTTGAAAACTGAACCCACCAGTAAAGAAAAATGCGGTCTGAATCAAGGAGGTGTCCCTTTTTCTTGAGGAAGGGGAATAAGAGATCTATGTTCTAAAAAGTGATTCTCAGAAGACCCTAAGCTGTTTACTCTGCTCCTCTGGTATCCTTTTGTCCTGGAAGGAGATGGGATTTTTGTATCTATCCTGATGGTAAAAATGATCTTCCCAAGGAGTTTATTCCCCAAATCCCGGGAAATGCTGCAACATATCCCATTATAAAAGGTATTTTCCCTTCCCTCCCTCTTCTGGAGATCCATTCTTTTGAGAAGAGAGTGGATGGGTGTGGGTTGTTTTTGTTGGTGTGGCTTTATTTTATTTATTTTTAAAGCCATCAGGGTATATGCTAAATCACCCATGTGGATCCTACTGGAGGATTAGGACCAATCTGTCTCTTTCAGGTCACGTCTAATTTTGGCTGATGCGGGTGAATCATCATACAGCCACCAAAGTTTATGTATTGCTTGTGCACATGCATACTTGGTTGCTTGTATCAGCAGAAATGCTTGTGTCACTGCAAAATGTGGTGTACCACAGGTAGGCATCCCAGTGCGCCACGCACCACAATGTGGCACAAAGCTGTGGGAAACTTTTTTGCAATGTATTATGACATAGAAATGACTTGCCCACAGATCTCTGGGAGCAAGGGCTTAAGTTCCCAGCATGCAACTTTCTCCATCCCATAATATCATCCACATCCCACAATTTTAGCACCTTTTTTGAAGGGGGGGGAACCTCTCAAACACATGAGGAATTTTCAATGTCTGCTGTCTGTCAGAAGCATGGAGCCTGCAAAGCTCTGCAGTATTTTCATGAATGTTGCAAATACAGGGCACATGATTCTCCTATATATGAAGACCCACAGGAAGTATTGCAACAATGGGGGACATGATGATGTTTCTCAGGACAGTTTTGCTAAGGGACAAAATGGAAAAATAATTCAGGGTCATTGGTGGCATTCACAGAGCAGCTGCAGACAGAGAAGCACTGCTTCTGAGCCCAAGAAATGGGCACTGACCGGTGGGATTGCATCATTAATGCAGGTTTTGGACAACAAGCGATGGCTGCAGAACTTGCTATTTGAATGAATTACAAACTTTTTGGAACTATAAGCTACTAAGCATATTTTTAGGCTTTGAAAAATGTCGTCCTCACCTTGGGGAATTTTCCTAGTTGAGGTAGGATTGTCCAGGCACTGCAAAGGCTGATCTTCCTTTTGAGATCAATGGGAGCTCTACAGGTGGAAGGTTTAGGGATTCGCCCCATCATCTATAGTATTGATGTGAGCACTGACACCTGGTGGCTACACTCGATAAAGTGCATAAGATAATAAAGGGGTAAGGAAAAATTTAAAGGAAGGCAGGATCACTGCTGTCTTGCCATTCAAATGTTTGTTTGACCTAAAAATCTGGAGAATTTATTTTTATTTATATAAAAATGTTTTTTATTTGCCTTCTTTTAGAAATATTAAGTCTTATGTTTCCAAGCTTTCCTCCACATCCATGAGGGTAAAACTTTTCCGATGATGATAAAGGAGATTCTCAATCACATGACTCCAAGATCTTGGGGGAATATCCCCAAAATCACAAGACTCAAATCCATTCTTTCTCCCTATTTTTTTTGCATTTTCTCCCCCTATGGTCTCTTTGGGGCAGAGTTTCTCTGTTCTGTGTGTGTGTGTGTGTCTGTGTGGCACCTAGCACAACAGGGTTCTGATTAGAGCTGATTGGAAACTTTCTCAATAAAAGGTTTTTACTGGAGAAAAATCTGATTTGCTAAATCCAAAACTGTTCATGAGAAAAGGTAGGATTTCATGCATCTCCCCAAATCTTCAAAATACAAAGTTTCATTCTCCAAACAGTCATCTTGAACTGAAATTTTAGTTTAAACCTTTTTGTTATATAAAATAGAAGGCTTAAAATTGCAACAATGTTTTGAAATGATCAAAATAAAACATTTTACCATGATCTGATTATATTTTGGATTCTCAGTTTGGGAAAACTCCCCAGATGTTGACTTTTCATCCTGATTTGGTGTATAGGAAACATTCAGTCTCAAACTTTCACAGGGTGGGAAAACCATTTCCTGCCTAGATCTAGTTATGATCCCCAAATGTGGCCTTCAGACACCATTTTAGTTCAACTACCACAAAATAAATTGGGCAGTAGAAGGCATTGTAAGTATGTGAACAAGCATGTTTTTAAGCGACTCTCAGGTGCTTACAGCTGTGATGAAGCCATCAGAACCGGGTAATTGGCCTTCATCCACGTTCCCTTTTATCTGTAGTACTGCATTTGTTGGTTTCAAGCTATGTCTCTCATTTAGATTGTATCGGGTGCCTCTGAGTTGGGGCATATATTCTCTGTATTACCAAATAGCCTGTTACCATAGCTTGCAATTTGCATTGCTATCTTTAGATGCAGCACTGATGCTATGGGTTTTTTGTTTGTTTGTTTTTGGTTTGTTTTTGTTTTTCTCCCAAGAGATCAGCTTTTCTTTGGATAGTTCCCAAGTGGCATACAGCAGCAGTGGAATACATATCACACACATGATGCTTCTGTAACATAGCTCTGGTTGATGAGCCAGAACCTGCATAGACTGTGCAATTAGAAATAATAGCAGTGGCTGTGACCATCAAATAGGTCTTTCTTTTTTTCTTTTCTTTTTTCCCCCTCCCTTTTTAAAGGCATTTGTCTGTACTAGGCTTTGTTCCAAACAAGTAGCCTAAGGCAATGAGCTGAACTGATATTTAATACAGAAAAAGAACACATCTGAAAATCAGGTCCCTTATTTAGGTGCCTAAATGGATTTAAGTATGTCTTTACACACTGAAATTTGACAGTATGGACTATATATGCAACTTTATTTCTTACACTATCTGCCTTAAGTCACATGTGCTTTAATTACATACCCAGTATGGCTGTTCATAGGTTAAGACCAAAGCTCCATCTAGCCCAGTATCCTGTCTTCCAACAGTGTCCAATGCCAGGTGCCCCAGAGGGAATGAACAGAACAGGTAATCCTCAAGTGATCCATCCCCGTCTCCCAACCTTCTGGCAAACAGAGGCTAGAAACACCATCCCTGCCCATCCTGTCTATTACCCATTGATGGACCTATCCTCCGTGAATTTATCTAGTTCTTTTTTTGAACACTGTTTTAGTCTTGGCCTTCACAACATCTTCTGGCAAGGAGTTCCACAGGTTCACTGTGTGTTGTATTGGAAAAAATACTTTTTTTTTTAAACCTGCTGCTTATCAGTTTCATTTGGTGGCCCCTAATTCTTGTGTTATGAGAGAGAGTAAATAACACTTTCTTATTTACTTTCTCCACACTAGTCATGGTTTTATAGACCTATCCTATTCCATCTCTTTTCCAAGATGAAAAGTCCCAGTCTTCTTAATCTCTCTTCATATGGAAGCTATTCCATACCCCTAATTATTTTTGTTGCCCTTTTTCTGAACCTTTTCCGTGTCCAATATATTTTTTGAGATGGGGTAACCACATCTGCACACAGTATTCAAGATGGAGGTGTAGCATATACTTATATAGAGGCACTATATTTTCTTTCTTATCTATCCATTTATTAATGATCCCCAACATTAGTTTGCTTTTTTTTGACTGCTGCTGCACATTGAGTGGATCTTTTCAGAGAAATATCCACAATGACTCAAAGATCTCTTTCTTGAGTGGTAACAGCTAATTTAGACCCCATCATTTTATATGTATAATTGGGATTGTTTTCTAATGTGCATTACTTTGCATTTATCAACATTGAATTTCATCTGCCGTTTTGTTGCCCAGTCACCCAGTTTTGTGAGATCCTTTTGTAGTCAGTCTGCCTGGGACTTAACTATCTTGAGTAGGTTTGTAACATCTGCAAATTTTGCCACCTCACGGTTTTCCTTTATTCCCGATCATTTTATGAACATGTTGAATAGGACTGGTCCCAGCATAGACCCCTGGGGGACACGACGATTTACCTCTCTCCATTCTGAAAACTAACCTTTGGTAACTGGTTAAAAGATAAGAAACAATCCATGAGAGAACTTTCCCTCTTATCCTATGACTGCTTACTTTGTTTAGGAATATATCACTTTTCCCTCTATTTTTTTTAATTGAACATGAAATTGGATGCAATACTGTCAAAAAAAAAAAAGAGTCCTTGTGGCACCTTAGAGACTAACATATTTATTTGGGTATAAGCTTTCGTGGGCTAGAACCTACTTCATCAGATGCATGGAGTGGAAAATAGAAGAGCAGGTATAAATACACAGCACATGAAAAGATGGGAGTTGCCTTACCGAGTTTGAGGTCAGTCTAATGATACAATTCAATTAACAACCAGATACCGAGGGAGGGAAAAAACTTTTGTAGTGGTAATGAGTGGCCCATTTCAAACAGTTGACAAGGTGTGACTAACGGTAGGGGAAAATTAGTATGGGGGAAAATATGGTCTTGTTAGACTGACCTCATACTTGGTAAGGAGAGGACTAGAGACCTGACTTGGGCACTCCTGAAATGGACTAAGGAATGGGGAATACAGGTGTAACTACTGTGAAACTGACAGTATTGCGACAGGTTTCAGAGTGGTAGCTGTGTTAGTCTGTATCAGAAAAAAAAAAATGAGGAGTCCTTGTGGCACCTTAGAGACTAACAAATTTATTTGGGCATGGCAAATATTGTGTGTGAAGTAGCCAAATTGTTTTCTGTATCCTTAGGAGTTTGTGGGGCATGACTGGAGGAGAGGAAAACATTTTCCAGGTGGTCTTGTGCTACTCTGGCTCTGTTGTTCTACTGAAGGTTCCTAAGTTGTCCAAGTTAGAATTGTGAAATTCCAAAAAAGACTACAGCTAAAGCAAAGTTAACACAAACAAGTGCTTTAAGAAAGTCCCACTCTTCTTTCAGAGAAGGTTGTTTTTCTGTATTTGCGTCAGAACTTAACCCTGCATAATGTTTTCAGATGAGCAAGAATTAATTTTTTCACATGCAACAAGCTTTCATTTTTTATACCAAGCAAAACAACCTGAGGTGAAACAAACAACCAAAAATTGCTTCTTCTCAAACCGCCTAAAGCATTTTTGTTCACTGATTTGTGTAGCAGTTCATTTCCTCTCCCCCAATAGCTCTGATTCTGTGATGTAGCTAAACTTTTGATATCTGGGCCTATGTCTACGCTAACACTTTTTTCGGTATAATTTATGTTGCTTGAGGTGTGCGCACCAACCCCCCCTCTCCCCCAACTAACATAAATTTCAAAGATAGAAGCACCCGTATGGACAGCCGTAAGTCAGTGGGAGATGCGCTAACACCGTGCATTGGGGATGGTTTAATTATGTCAATGGGAGAGCAGGATTTGGTCCAATGTGGTTGTTTGTGTTTTAGTAAATGTACCCTGATTTTATAAATAGAAAAAATAATCAGAATACAGAGGAATTAGAGTTTGAATTAAAAATATTGGAAGTTCATCTTCAGGTATTGTCTTGAAATATTTGTGATGTACCAGTGATATCTATACTTACCTTTTAGCCTGTAAAAATATATATTCTTGCTAGTTGTTTCCACAGAGGTCATAGGGGTTAGTTGGCTTGTGCATTTGCTTTTCGCTTCAAGAGACCTGGATTTAATTCTTGGCTCAACTTGCATGTTCAGTGATCTCATTCTGTTCCCCATTTGTACTCATAACAAACCAAACATGCATTGCAAAAGGACATGATTGACAAGCTTTGCTCTGCAGAGCCCTTAGACTGGACTAGCAGATGTCTTGAAGGTGAGGGCTGAATCACACTGTCAGGGCTGTGTGGGGAAGCTTGTACAGAGTCAGTGTCTATTGTCAGATTCAAGCTGTGGCTGCTATTTTCCTTACTCTCTCAAGTTCAAGAGGTACTTGTATGTTCATTCTTTTTAAAAAAAAAAAGTCCTGAATATATTCCTTATATTTGAAGCTGGGGGGCATAGAGGTTTTGAAAGATTATCTGTGTTAAATCAGATCTCTGATATTAGCTTTAGCAGTCAAGAAAGCACTGTAATTTTGGATCCATTAATGCTGTCAGCAGTAATACTTTCCCTGAAGTGTTCATTGTCATGTACCAATCTAAGTTTGGCACATGAAAGGAAGGATGGTGAGTTAAGGCACTGGATAGGGACTCTGGAAATCTGGGTTCAATTTCCAGCTCTGCTGTACACTGTGTGTGACCTTGAGCACAATCATTTTATTTCCTTGAGTGTTAGTCAGTTCTCCTGCTGTAAAAGGGAGATAATTACCTTGCAGGAGTGTTGTTATTCTGAATTCATTAATGTATCTGAAGTAAGCATTATAGACATGTCTACAAGTAATGCCTACACTTCATGTTTACCCTGGCTCTTGGAGAAGGTAATATTTATTCAATTATAGAGTTATGTTCATGCTATGCATATGAAAAGTGTTAGTAACGTCAACAAATGTTAATACTTTGACTGCTCTAAACCTTTTGCTAATGGCTGATTTCCTGCTTCTGATTCAGATTTAGGAAGTGGGACCTCAGTCCTATTCTTGAATCCATACAAGCGGATTCTTTAGCACTCGTGGTGTCCCGTTAACTTCAGCAGAGGAGTCCTCTTGGGTGCAACTCATTGGAGGATCATGGCCCAGATGTGTATCATAAAGATTATTCACCGTGCTCACAACATCCTTTTATTGATCTGTCTGATACGAGTGTCTGACATTTCTGATATCATTCTCAAATGATTGCAACAATATAGTATTTATCAGGCTTAGAAAGAATGTTTATGGGAAACTGTTGCTCTTCAGTTATGTTCATCTCCTTTAAAGTGTGCCTCAGGGCTTACTTTACGATTCCCAATTCTTATTTCTGATACCTCTAGGCAAGACGTCTGTTTCTGTGATTTCATATTGAAACTGCTGTATTCATAGAATATAGAAATATTTTCCACTAACCTATTTAACCATGCATTCTTATCCACTTATTTTGGGGGGCACAGTCCTAGATATCTAGCAATACAGAGATGTTGATTAATCCATTTTATTGTTTCCTTCCTTCCAACACTCCTAAGAACAGATGTATGAATTAGAGATTAACAAAGCCCGGGGTGGTTTTTGTTTTTCATAAGCACATCTAGACTCAATTTAGCCCAAACCTCCATATTCCTCAGGTTTTTTGGGGGGAGGTTGGATAAGCTGTTTTGGTTTGGGCTGCTCCTTAGATATTGCTCTGACACTGTCAAAGATACTTAGTTCTTGTTCCTATGTCACCACATCTCTATATTTTCTTCTATAATTGTAAAGTGGCTTTTCATGTCCTCATTTGGGGGACTCAAATGGAGACCTGTAGATCTTGATTATTTCGAGGTGCTGACCGCTGCCGTTTGACTCCTGTCAGAGTTGCAGATGCACAGCAAATCAGCTCAGGATGTCTCATGTTGAGCACCTGAAAATCAGAACCCTAAAAATCAGAGGCTACTTCTGAAAATGTTGACCTGAATTAACTATCCATCAAAAATCTCCCACCTTGATAGCTTCTAGTGAAGAATGAGTGCTTGTGTGTTACAAATAGCACTGCTTAAAGTGATTTTATTTTTTTAACTGCTTTAGTTGCTAGCTTGTGTATAGACACTTCTGTTTCAGTTTAAGGATGATTTTTTTTTAATTAAATTCAGTAACAACCAGTAAACTAAACTGAAATAAGGCCTTCTTAATCTGAATTCAGAGTGTCTACATGCAACCATACCATCATAAAATCACATCTTAAAGTCTAATATTGAAAGCACTGGGCACTGGAGACTTTTTGAAGATATTGTAAGGTAAATTAAGTGATATCAAACTGCTTTGCTTTACTTTGATTAATTTAAACAATATTAATGTAACAATTTTAACTACAAAGTTTTAAAAATAAAAACCCAAAACCCCACAGAATCTGAACCTTCCACTCCTGCTTTATATCATGAAACTGTCAAACATTTTTTTCTGTTTGTTAATTATTCTTTATAATCAAGATTTTTTTAACCATATTTAGTGATTAGATGGGATTAGAATATCTCTTAGTTTTCTATGTAGAAAGGAAAGGTGCTATTTCTCTGTTAGAATAGTCTTATCCATTTAGGTCAATCACTTTCACTTGCTATCCGCATTTTCTCTTTGCTCCATTCTAACATCTGTAATATCCAGATATATAATTTTATTTAGTGAATACTTAAATGGTTAAGTAAATATCCAGTTCTGCTCTGACATGCGTGCTATGCAATGCCACTGAAGTCCTCAAAGCTCTGATAAGTCAATATGATTGAATGGTCACGACCATTTGACAGAACAGCACAAATTAAAGGAACCTAAAATTAAAGCCCCCTCTTGAATTTTAAGCCCTAATAACTAATCAGTGACATTTTTCATTGAGCTGAGACTGGCCATGATTAGTTGCAGCATTTACGTCACTAGCTCATTCTGATTAATACAACAACCAGCTTTATACTTACAGGAGTCTTCAGGGAGAACAAAATAAAACTTGAATCAATGGAGCTGCGCTCCCTCTTCTTCCAAGAGGATAAAATGTTAACACATCTTTGCTTTACATTCTCATCGGTTACTTTTGAAATATATATGTTCATGTTTTAGATTGGAAGTGGAAAGATGGTGTTTTGGTTAAATCACTAGTTGGGGACTGACAGCCTCTGGAGTCACTTCATAACTCTCCCATAAGCTTCCTGCGTGGTCATGAGCAAATGATTTAATCTCTTGTACCTCGGCTTCCTTCCAACTGTAAAATGGGAAGAATCGTCCTTCCCTACCTCATGGTGTATTGTGTAAATAGATTTGTTTACAAGGTGCACAGAGATTCTATAGTGACAGGGTCTATGTAAATAGATTGCATTAATAGTCATATCTTGTCTCTGTCTGACTCTCTTTCAAGATGTAATTAATTCCCCATGTATCTTTTGCCCTTTGAAGTCTGATTAGCCAGGATACCTTAATTATGCATTCTTTATGGCTGGGAGTGTCCTTGTCCTCAAGCTAAAAGAGTTAATGTTCCTAAGTATGCCGAGCTTCTTGCCAATCTATATTTTCCCCGTGGATGAGATAAAAAAACTGATTGACACTGATTTGGGAGTAAATATGTACTTATCTTCCCACTTCACACAATACACCCCAAAGCAAAGCTTATGCCAACTTTGTGTAGGCTAAATTGGTTACACCTAACTGGGTAGATAAGCAGAGTGACAGGAATAGTGCATTCCTGGTCATGTTGAGCTGAAACCACACATGCAGGGCTGGGTCTCCCCTTGTCTCCACAAAGCCAGATTGCATTTGACAGCTAAGCTTTTCATGGGATGCTGCCCAGAAGCTTTCCCCAAGGGATCCTTGTTACCCTTGAGTTCTGCAGGTTCATTTAAGGAGATACATATAGAGAGGGAGCTTGGCTGTCTCTTAACCCCATTTCTATGCCCTGCAGTGTTCTTCATAGCGGCCATCACATTTTTCAGCTTAGAGGAAGAAAGACCATCTCATATTTAAAAAACAAACAAAAAAACACTTTGCATTTTTATATGTGCCTTTTATCTGAAGCTCTCAAAGTACTTCAGAAAGATGAACAAGTATCATCTCTGCGGCATAGCCACATTAAATGACTTGTCTGAGGTCATGCAGCACATCCCACTTAGAGCTAGGAGTTGAACTCTAATCTCCTGATGGATACCTATGCCTCTGTGCAAAGCATTACATAACATTACTTCCCACATTTTGAGATTTGTTTCCTGTGCTCACCAAGCTGGTCCATTAGGGGCACAGCTCCAACTATGTCTTCTCTCTCTTGAAATGTGCTGTTTAGTTGAATTGCTTTCTTGCTTTTTGCCCAGTCCTTCTTGCAAGCTTGTGTGTCCTTGCTCTTCTTCACTCTTTTTTTAGGGCTTCACATAGACATCACAGAAGTAGATCTTGAATAGTTAACAAACGTAGCTAGCACTTTCCCCTAGATAACCAGTCATGCCAGTTCCCCGGGTCTCTCTCTCCTCTAGAAGAGTGTTTCTCAACCAGGGGTACATGTATCCATGGTGGTATGTAGAGATCTTCCAGGGGGTACATCAACTCATCTAGATATTTGCCTAGTTTTACAACAGGCTACATTAGAAGCACTCGTGAAGTCTGTACGAGCCACAATTTCCCACAATGACTTATTTCACACAGACTGTTCTATGTACTATACACTGAAATGGAAGTACAATATCTAATATTCCAATTTATTTATTTTATAATTATACAGTGTAAATCAGAAAGTAAGCAATTTTTTCAGTAATAGTGTGCGGTGACACTTGTATTTTTATATCTGATTTTTGTAAGCAAGTAGTTTCACCACACTTAAACTATCTGCACATGGGAAGGCTTACTTTGAACCATATCCCTTGACTTGTGAAAGACCAATTTATTACTCTAACCACAACGAGCCATTTGTATTTTTTTTTAAAATGGAGAAGGTTGTTGCTTTTAGATGACAGTATTGGTAAAGCGGGATCTCAATGTTCTCCGAACCAATATGTAGGTATAATAGTATATGATTGTTTGGGGTTGTTTTTTTTTTTTTTTTTTTTTTTCAAGAACTCAGCTAGTAGAAACCAAAACTTTCTCTCCACTGAAAAGCTAAATGTTTCTAATCTGGTAAAGTAAAGAAGAGGAGAAAACCTTACATAATCAGAATGCTTTCATTTCATGCATGAAAAAACAAATACCCATGATGCAGAATGTCCTTGTGCAAAATGTTCCAAATGAAAACTAATAAGCTAACAAGACTCTCAAAATGTTTCAAATTATTTATTTAACAAGAATTTCCATGGCAGATGATAAGTTAAGGGTCCCTAACACCAAGAAAAAATTCAGGACCTGTTCTGTTTTGAGGCAGCCATGGGAGTGTTTGTTCCCTCAAGTGTGAGGAGTTAGGAGAAATGTCATATTTGTGAGAGACAACAGCTCATAGACAAGAGGTGGTAGAATAAGGGTAAACAGCAGGAGATGTGGGGACCTGTAAGTTAACTGAACGAGGATCTGAGCAGACAGACAAATCACAGGTGTCAGCATGTGGAAGGAAAAAGGGAGGTGGATGTCCCCATGCACCAGCCTCCCAGACAGAAGCTGCTGTCCATGCCACCTTCAAAGTAGTTTGTAAAGGTTTCCTTGGTATAAAATGTTCTCCTAGCACATTCATATTCTGTGCTCCAATCCATTCCCATTCCAAAACCTGACACTTAAAAAAAAAATCTATCAAACTATTTTCCAAATGAATCAAAAAGAATACGGTTGCTTTCATGAAGTCAAGAAATCAATATGAT
The DNA here is from genome assembly GCF_965152275.1 of Natator depressus. Classification (NCBI taxonomy): domain Eukaryota; kingdom Metazoa; phylum Chordata; order Testudines; family Cheloniidae; genus Natator; species Natator depressus. The sequence goes on along the minus strand of NC_134235.1, from coordinate 121,949,809 downwards.
AAGTGAGGAGCAGGAAAGGATTTTATTTTCAAACCCAGAAGAGGTTCATATTTTCAGGGAAGGGAACTGTTACAGAGGCAGAATTGACCACTGCTGGCCTTTGGTGGTGGAGTTAAATATTAAAATGATTCAGGCAAGTCTAGTCACGCAGCTGGAAAAGAGTAGTGGGGTCTTTTCTTCCTCTTTTTATAAGGAAGGTGAAAGGATAACATTTTTCTAAAGCACTGAAGAGGTCAATAAATTGTACCCACTGGCAGTCTGTGTACAGCTTTAGAGGCTGATGACAAACCATAAGTTATTTTCTTGGCAATCTGTCACCAGTGTAACTAAACGCATGGACACCACCGTCCTGACAGTGAGAGAAGAGGAGATTAACTGACTGGCACAGGCCTGCGTGGACTTCATTTGATTTTTCCTTTTATTCTCCCCCACTTTAACAAATACTGGCACCCCGGAATTGATTCTCTATTGCTTTGTACCTTAGGTGGTCATTTATACTCATGAAAAGTGAGGGGAACAGCAGGTATGAAAACAAATTAGTGTTTATACCTATGCAGAGAGAGCAGTGTGTTTGTAAAGGACTTTATAAGGTAGCAGAGATGAGGTTTTGGGACAATCTTGGGTGTCTTAGAAACCTTACTTGAGAAACTGAAATAGCTTAGATCTTAATATGTACTGTATCAATTTGTGGGACAGTGCTGGTCATACTGAGGTTGAAGCTTAGAGGGCAGGTGCTTCTGAATAAGGTGCAGGAGTCTATGATATAAGCAGCCCATAGGGAAAGTTCTTCTTTGCCCCTATCACTTCGTGGCTGCTTTATTTCCTGAAGCTGGAGGACTTTCCTATCTCACAGCCACTTTAATATAAGGAGAGTAAGGAGAGTGGTCACTTTGGATAGGCTATTACCAGCAGGAGAGTGAGTTTGTGTGTGTGGTTTTTGGAGGGGGTGAGGGGGTGAGAGAACCTGGATTTGTGCAGGAAATGGCCCACCTTGATTATCATACACATTGTGAAAAGAGTGGTCACTTTGGATGGGCTATTACCAGCAGGAGAGTGAGTTTGTGTGTGTGTGTGGGGGGGGGGCGGAAGGTGAGAAAACCTGGATTTGTGCTGGAAATGGCCCAACTTGATGATCACTTTAGATAAGCTATTACCAGCAGGAGAGTGGGGTGGGAGGAGGTATTGTTTCATGGTCTCTGTGTATATAATGTCTTCTGCAGTTTCCACAGTATGCATCCGATGAAGTGAGCTGTAGCTCACAAAAGCTTATGCTCAAATAAATTGGTTAGTCTCTAAGGTGCCACAAGTACTCCTTTTCTTTTTGTGACTACAGACTAACACGGCTATTACTCTGAAATCTAATATAACTGTGGAGATCCCCATTATCCATGTCTTATTTTTTTTCCTCCTTAATTCTACTAAGCTCTTGGTCTCTCAGGATTTTGTGGTAGAGTTTCACAACATTGTCTATACTACATTTTTTTAAAAAAGTCTTAAATTTCATTCCCTTCAATTTTATCGAGTTCTTCAAATTAGAAGGGAAAAAGGATAGATAACTAGGAGTACCCTTTCTATTCTCTATACCCTAATTATTTTACATTCCTTCAAGCTAAGCTTTTTTTTTCATGGGAGACTGCCCAAAAGCAGCATGTTGTTCCCCGTCTAATTTGTCTCGTCTCTAAACAGTCCTAATCTTCTCTTCCCTCCTCCTATGGAAGTGATTCCATACTTTTTAGTCATTTTCATCTCCCCTTTCTGAATTCCTTCTACTCTCTTGCTCTATTTTTCTTTGTGGTGGTGAGTGACGAGAGCTGAAGGCACTTTTCCAGATGAATGTGTACCATCTATGTATATTACAATATTGCCAGTATTTTCTGTCAATTTTGTCACACATCTTAACATTTTGGTTGCTATTTTGACTATTGCTGCACACAGAACAGATGTTTTCAATGTGCTCTCTGCAAAAACACCCAGAATAGCTACGGATAATTTAGAACTGTGGTGGAAAAATTAACCACGTGTTGTGTTTGGATCAGAACCAAGCCTGAGGCTCCTTTATTGATTACAAATGCAGGGGGGTAGCAGCTCTAAGTAGCTGCCCCCCGATGCAAAGCACACACAGCTTTTTTAAAGCTTAAAACCACAGACAAATTACACATACTTTTGTCTTAATTACCTTATTTGGAATATAGCAGAACAAGTTTTTCCTGTTATTGACAGGTGTTCTTTTGTGGTTAACGTTTTTTAAGCTGTGCTGCTGTAATTGCCTTACAATGGAATTTTTCCACACTCTTTTCTTATGCTTCATATGCACTGTTAGCTTGACCAAAGTTTTAGGCCTACTTGGGAAGTTTAGGGCCACTTGGGTTCACTGAATTTTTCCTTCACAGAACCTAGCAATGCGTTTCCTTGCATTTGTCAACACTTTTCGTCTGCCACGGTGTGGCTCAGTCACATAGCTTTGTCAGGTCCCTCTGGGCTTGACCAACCTAAATTTCGTGCCTTTTCAAATGTTGCCATTTTGCTGTACATCCCTTCTTATTCTCATTTGGAATTCTGAGGCATCCTATATTAACCTTTTGTCACATTGAAAATTGACAATTTATTTAAATAGTTTCTATCTACCTTGGTGCCTGTTAGCACATATAGTGTTTCACAAGTATCCACTATTTAACAGTGTTCTTTCCCTTCACATTTGAGGGGGGGGGGGGGAAAGCCTTACAGATGAGGAAAATAAGACAGACAATTAACCTAGATAATGTCAGAAAGGGAGTCAGATGAATTAGGAGTTCCTTGTTTTCAGCTCTGTGCATAGCTCATCCATCAGCCCGCGCCGCTTTCCGCAGCCCCCATGGCCTGGAGTGGCGAACCGCATGCTGTGGGACCTGCGATAGGCCAAAACTGTGGACATGGCAGGTAAACAAACCGATCTGGCCCACCAGGGGGCTTACCCTGGCGGGCTGCGTGCCAAAGGTTGCTGATCACTGGTCTGAGCAAGAAAAAGGACTGACTGGACTTGTAGGCACTAAGGTTTTGCATTGTTTTGTTTTTAAATGCAGTTACTTTTTTGTACATGAACTTACAAATGTAAGATTAACTTTCATGATAAAGAGATTGCACTACAGTACTTTTATTAGGTGAATTGAACAATATGAATTTTTGTTTTCTACAGTGCCAATATTTGTAATAAATAAATATAAAGAGAGCACTGTACACTTTGTATTCTGTGTTATAATTCAAATCAATATATTTGAAAGTGTGGAAGAAATCCAAAAATATTTTAAATAAATGGTATTCTATTATTTAACAGCACAATTAATTGTGATTTTTTAAATTGTCTTGACAGCCCCAGTGGAAATATAATGCATTGTGTTAGAGATAAATATCTATTATTTGACTTTATTGTGTTGTCAGCTCATGTGAATGGTAATTTATTAAGAAACTACCCTTCATTTTTGAAGCAGTGATAAAGAACAAAGATCCTGAAGATATTTTTTTTAATTTCCATATTTCCTAAATCTAGATTAGATTATTTCATCACTTTCTCTGGAAATCCTACAGTAAAAGTGATGGGCCCAATTCTCCTAGGAATATAAGATCATACTAGTAGTTCATCTAGCCCAGTATCCTGTCTCTGACAGTGGCCAGAAGCGGATGCTTCAGAGATAGATGTCCTGTAAGTAGGCAGTAATGGGATAACATGCTACCAGTGAAAGCTCCCTTTTCCTCCTCCCCACCCTTTTCCTTCCCCTAATAAGGTTGGCTTATGCCCTAAAACATTATACACCTTTCCAAAGCTTGTGTTCTTATCCCTATAAATGTTCTAATCCTCTTTTTTTTTTTTTTGAATCCTGCTAAACTCCTACCCTGAATATCTTGTGGCAAGGAATTCCACATCACATTGTGTGAAAGTATTTCCCTTCACTAGTATAAATTCTGAAACCTCTCATTTTCATTCAATAACTTCTTTTTATATTACAAGAGTGGATGAAGGATGTTCTTGATCTCTTCTCTGTACTTATTTTTTTAAATATTCATTGTAAATCAAATCATTGCAAGACCATGGGTTTATGATGGTATAAAATTGTTATAAGTGGGAGGAGAATCTGGCTTGCTGTCTATTGCATTTGCTTTATTAACTGTCTCTCAGCCCTGTGTTTCAAAAACATCTCATGCTTCTAAGTGAATTATCATAGGTTTTTTTTTTTACTTTAAATCAAGTCCCTTTCCCTACAAAAAATGTTCAACCACTTGGACTGACTTTTTTCCTATAAAAGGGCATAGACAGGAAGAAACTCACCTATAACTTATCTCAAAAGGTAGAAATAGATTGATCAGAAATGAGGCATCCAATGTTTCCTCTAACTACAGGACCCATAATAGTAACTTTTTTATAATCATCTGAAGTCTGTTTTTTTTTTAAATCACTCTATAATAACAGCATTTGCCTAGTAATTATTTGATCAGTAGGTGGTTGAAGAGTTTTTATGTTCCACCTGCATTCTATTTTTTAATTTGATTGAACTTTTGACATTAACTTCTCATATAGAATAATGTAGAAATTTTTGCTGCATGCAGGATTGGATTAAATGAAGAAGAGGGCGGAGAGAGCCAGGATTTTACTTACATTGTTATTGTGATACATTCTGAATAAATGTACAGTGCAGCACTTTGCAGTAATGAATTTATTGTGACACAAGCAAGTTATGCCAGAAAACTACATATACAAATATTTTTCGGAGATCCTTAGGGCCATATTGTGCTACTGATTTATAGATCAAAATTCCTGTCAAACTCAATGGACATTTCTGCCTAAAGAGAGTCATAATGCAGGCCACATTCTGGACTAAAATACTCCTACTCAAAATACTCAAACTATGCAATGTTCAACTTTTGTTAATATTTCTGCCATTAATGTAGTATCTATGGCTTTCATTCAGTAAAGTAGTGTATACAGGCCTTCAGCATCTCTTGTTCCAGTTGAACAAATTTCTGCAACTTTTATTTTGTGTGTGTGTGTATAAAATGTATTATCTTTTTGTTACACTACTCCTCAGTGCCTTTACAGAGTATTGTATTTCTGGGCACAAAACAAAGTTTTGCCACAATTAAAAAAAAAATCTGGTGAAAATATTGTGCCTCAGATAAACCAATTATCCCATGATAAAAGTATGTATATTGGTTATACTTTAAAAGATTCTTCAATTTGGAGGTCTCGGTTCAGACATTTAAATTAGAGCAATTAAGAAGGTGCCTAAGTGCTTTTAATCAGGGACTGAAAAATTACCTGTTCCAGAGACATTCTACACTTTCTCAAACCAGCTGAATCTTTTTACTGCTGTTTTTTTTGTTTGTTTTTTGTTTAAAACATTTTATTTACCATTCTAAGATTATCAAAAGATAAAAGTAAACATTTCATATAAAGGTCAACAGCATTGAGAGAATAAAGTAAAAGGGTAGAGAAACTTTAGGGTTATATTTAAGTGGCACAATATATTTTAAAAAGAACATGTCTAATGGAAATACAACTTCAGTAATAGCATAATAAACCAAGTTCCATTGTAAAGTCTTAGTCTGATCATATTGCTGATTTCTAGCAATGATTCTACTAATATTGACAACATTTTAAGTAGGATCAAATGCTGTCAAATTGAGGGGCCAGTGAGTTACTTTACTCATCTTTAAAAGAGAACCATCAGCTTTGTGAAAACTAAAAATAGGTGTTTTCCTCACGTTTAATATCTATATACTATAACTGCAGTGAAATTACTGAATTTGGACTAGGTAACTGAGTTCAGAACCTAATCTAGTGAATTTGGGGATTTTTTTCATCCACTCTGGGATGCTTGAAAGATGTCTCAGCCTTCACTTGATAAGTGAGGTCTAACTGAACCAAATCACTGGATCATTGTTGCCACATCCTACTCAAAGCCCAACTGTGTGCTATACTGTGTGTGTACTTTTATGGTCATCATGGTATAAATAGGGTGCTATGACTGTGTGAGTATCCTTGTATCGTATGAAGATTTCCAGCTGCCTGTCTTATAGTTCTGGGTCTAATGCATTGTCATCTTGGATGATGGCTAAATAAAAATTTATAATGGTTCTCATTTTCAGCAGAAGGAAAAACTCATTCCAAACTGCTTGACTTTCCCTCTACAGCCCATAAAATAGCAAAAGTCTGCAACATGACATCTGAGGGTTAAATTAATATAATTCTTGAAATTTTAATTTTTCAGTCACCTAATAACAGTGGTGGTACCACAAAGCTGCAGGAAAATCTCCATGAATTACTTAAGGTTTTTAATGGTGTCACTTTGCCTTTTTATGTTTATTCTCTGACTGTGTACATGGCTGAATCTAATTATCCTCAGTGGTCAAAGGTGACCTCTTTGTAATCAATTCATAGCTATGTAAAGTGATCCTGAGTTTGATAATTAAGTCTGTTTTTTCACGTTCAACTGTGGTTGGATGGAAACTTTTAAATCTAATAAAGAAATGAAACAATTGTTTTAAAGGGGGGGGGGGATGCACGATCAAATTTGAAGTGAATTTTAAGCAGTTTGAAGACCAGATTTTGGAACCCTATTACATTTTTTTAAATTTATTTCCTCCGCTAACTCAGATTGCGCTCTCCTCCTTTGCTGAATTGTCTCCTCTCAGAGGGAGTACATGCCTCAGATACTCTTAAGTGTATGTTGGGATTAAAGGGTCTTCAGAAAGTCTTTGCCCTTCCCTTCTATGTTTCAGACTTTTTTTTTCCTCAACCAACAAACTTTCTTTTAGTTTACAAACCTTCAGCATGTGTCAGTGCAGGGAGATAGGTTTTAAGGATCTGGTGAGTTTCCAACTCCAGAAGTTGAGTAGTTTTGCTTGGCCTAGAGACCAAGGCTTTTTCCACATCAAAAATGCAAGTGGCCTGAGAGCAGATCCTCCATCTGTTACCACTCTGTGCTACAGTGTCAGGCAAGAGGGACCTCAAGCACAGAGGTACACACTGAAAGCAATTTCCTCTCTCTATGATATGAACCATCTTTACAAAATCTTTTTGACTTCAAAATCTGGTTGCTGGAAGCAGGATAGTTGGTGGTGGCTTTTTATATTTGTTCATATGTATTTTATTTATGTGCTTAGGTGCTAAAGTGCTTAGGGATCAATTAACCCTTAACTGGGGGCAGGGCTACTTGGAGCACAGGGGTTTAAAAAGCTAATGGGAGTTTTACAAGGGAGTTTAGAGAGGGACTGGAACAGCTAGATACACCTGATTAGCATTCTTTAAAGTAGGACAATGCACCCACCCACCAGGGGGAGAGACAAACTCCAACAAAAAAAAATCTGCAAGTCTATAAAATCATGACTGGTGTGGAGAAAGTAAACAAAGTGTTATTTACTCCTTCACATAACACAAGAAGTAAGTGGCAGGTTTTAAACAAACAAAAGGAAGTACTTCCTCACACCATGCACAATCAATCTGTGGCACTCATTGCCAGGGGATGTTGTAAAGGCCAAAACTATAACTGAGTCTTAAAAAAGAATTAGATAAGTTCATGGAGGATAGGTCCATCAATGGCTATTAGCCAAGCTGGTCAGAGTTGCAACCCCATCCACTAGGTGTCCCTAGCCTCTGATTGGGAGTGAATGGCGGGATGGGTCTCTTGATAATTACCTGGTCTCTTCAGTACCTCTGAAGTACCTGGCATTTGCCACAGTTGGAGTACAGGATACTGGGCTAGATGGACCATTGGTCTGACCCAGTATGGCTGTTATGTATGTTCTTACATTGGGGAAACATGTTTTCAGAGACACTTTTACCCAACCTCATATGAAGAATCCTAGGGGATCATTACTGGTATTTAAAACAAACAAACAAACAAACAAACCCTGCAACAAATGGCATGCCATTTGTTGCAAACTGATCCATTCATAAAGGGGAAAATATAGCTATGCAATAGTATTTTTAGGAGCCAAGAACAATTTGTTTTCATATGTGGTGTTCTGAAAGGTGGTGGGCCTACAAGACCGGGGAAATACCTCTCTCCACCTACTGCATATGTGTCATGGATAATGTGTTACGTTGCACATATATAGAACAAATATGCTGTAATGTGGTATAAGATGTTCTCTGTCAGCATGAGTTTGGGATGGCTACATTATTCACAACTGGTGAAGTCATAAGCAGGCTACAAAGATCATCCCAAATGAATGGCCACATTTCTTTCCTCCTCATTTTGTTCCTTTCTCTTTCTTCTCCTTTCCTTTTCTTATATTCTATATTTCCCCCTTTCTGATCTCCTTCAGATTTTATCAGTCTCTTGCTTCTCTGACTAAAATTTTTTCCCCACTCTCCCAACTTTGCTCATTACCTTTGATCTCACTGTTCTACCATAAACTCTCCCTCCTTTTTTCCCCAATCCTTATCAATATTACCTTTTAGTTTCTACTGACATGCTGAGTTTATTCATCTTCTCCCTAAGTCAGTCTCTCTCTCCTTCTACCTTAACATAATGGCAGCTGAAGTACTATCATTTGTAAGAAGGCTGTTAAGATCTTTCTATGGAAGGCTATGCAGCATAACAGAATGTTGTAGTTTTCACATCCCCAGTCCACTCACCATCAACAGACACTTCAGTTCATCCTAAAATCTACCAACTTCAACTGTTCATCACTCTCCATTGTCCATAAAGGGATTACCTGGTATGATAGAATTTTTAAAACATCAAATATTTGGAATACACCGCATAAGTGTATTTAGCATACTATATATGACATTTTTCTAGACAGTATCTCCACTATCAATGATTTTTTTCTCTTCAGCTCTATCCTTGATTCTAACTGTAGTAGCTTTTGTTTGATTCAATTATTTTGTCTTAAAATAATATGTAAGAAAAGTTGCTGATGCAATATGAAATTTGCAAATGTGATACCAAATTTGTTTAACCTGTAGAGAATTAATGATGTGATGACAATACGGTGGAACAATTGCTTTAGTTGGGTAATTTACACAGTTTAAACTGGGCAACCTCTAGACTTCAAATTAGTAGAATTAACCCATCAGCTACTTGTTCCATTTTAAAATTTTTCTAAACTTACCATAGTGTTAATTATGCAGGGGCAGCTGAAATGATGTTAGATTTGGCAGCCATTCAAGAAATAAGTGTAGTCACCTCTTTCAAAAAAAATTAACTGCTTAATTGCATTCACTAGATATTTGTATAGATGTCTAGCTGTATTCAGATCTCTCCCACTTTCTCAATGGAAAAGATCTAATGACAGATATAGATAGTTGGTCAAATTTTCAAAATGCCTAAGTGATTTAACAACATAAATCTCATTGATTTTCAATGAGATTTAGTCTTCCAAGTGAGTTTAAGCATTTTGGAAAAATGCTATCGAGGGTCAACGGATGCGTCCCTTTACCGCTGACATTGGCATATAGTATATCACTTTATATGGAGGAAAATCTTCAAAATTTTTAAACCTGAGTGGCTAATGTTTGGCTCTTAAATCCATAGGCTCCTAAATTGAAGTGGTCTGCTATTCAGAGCTTCTGAGTGCCCACACTTCCTATTGAGTGAGGAGGTTTGAAAGTCAAGCCACTGAACTAGCTTCAGATTGAATATTTCAGTCAATTTTTTTTCATTGTTGAGGAATCAAGCGCATATAGTTTAGGTCACATAATCCCAACCACCTTGAATTTATTTGAGGTGTGGACACCTATAGCTCCCATTAATTTCAGTTGGTGTTGTGAGTATACAGCATTTCTGAAAATCAGTGTTTTAGTCCCATTTTTACTCCTCGGTTGAAATGAACGCTCATAGATATTCCTCTCCTGCACTGATTTCACTGGCAAAGTGGGCAAATTATTTCATCAGATGGAGGCTAAGTTAAAATACTATCTGCTTTTATTGAAACACCTGCAGTTCCAGCTAAGGAATCAGGCTAGAATATGTCAACCAGGTAGGGACAACAAACCAGCAAATCAACAGTTAAAGCAAATTATTCTCCCCATTTGCCATGAAATATGTGGATTTACTCTTTGAGCCTTGAATGAGATCTAAAAACTTTTGTGGTGAATGAGGCATGAAACATATTGTCAAAACCTCAGTCTCCCAAATACAGTGGAACTCCATTTTAATTTTATTTCACAGGCTAAGTACTACAGAGTACAAAGTTTATATTCTCATCATTGGAGAGGTTCCACTCTGGTTTGAAAAGGGGCCTTGGGCAACTTCCTGTTTTGTAGTTTGGTTGATCAAAGCTTTCTTCTAAATAGAAAATTATTCTAGCCATAAATACAAGAATATCTGCAGTATAACCTCACACATTTAAAAAAGATTTGCTTCTACAGTAAGCTAGTGTGAGCAGAAGGAAACCTTTCTCCCCATCTAAAATGTTTAAAACCTCAGAATAAACTGAAACCAAGTGAAGATACTTTTTTTTTAAATTATTGTTTTATAAGGATATTTACAGGTAGGTGCACATAAAAACAGGTTCATAGGTAATTGGAGCAATTTCACTCTGCTTAAGAATATACACAGGAATGTGTTGAAATATTGTAAGAGGATAGGTCTACAAATAACTGGTGTAGAATTGATAGAGAGGAACGAACAGGAGTATTTTAGCTAGATGGTTCTACTCTGGTAAATATGTAGGTGTTTTAAGTTATTTGTAAATGTAAAATATCAGTCTATAACATTGTTGCAACACATAGCTATGTATATTTTTTAAAATATTCAGCATATGTATTTTGATAAAAAGCCAATATAAGGAATTGGCATCTTGTTGGATGTAATAGAGATTGAGGTAATTGCTGTCTTTGGGTGTGTGTGTGTGTGTATTACAGATAACTCTGGCTAAGGCTACACACTCCTCTAATCAGTCTTAAAACAATCCAATTTAAACTTTAATTAATTACATATCTCCTACTCCTTGTCATTATTTTGGCCCCTAGTGATTGTTTGATTTTTTCCCCCCCTCTTATGAATCATTCTGTGGTGATGATATTTTCCTTCTTCTATTGTTTAGTGTTCTGAATATATATCTTTTTTTGTTTGTCCTTTTTTGTATATTTAAGGGCATGTCTCCAAGGATGGGCTTATATCAAAATGCACACCAAAGGGTCTCAGGTGTGATTTACTGGTCTACGTCCTGTGTGGCAGACATTGACCCTGACTGAGTTAATTTTGTTTGCAATTACTGTGGTCCAGATGCAACAATAAGAAATGTACCAATTGCCTGGGAAGTGAGAGAGGTTCCATTTTGGAAACAGAATGGAAACTAGGACCTATGGAACCACTCCTTTGGTGTAGTCAAGCCAAAACAAGGCTGCTGGGTTTCTAATAAGGCCTAGAGTAATAAAGACAGCTACTCCTTGTTCAAGGGGATTTACGAGCTCAGAACTTTACTCAGAAGAGGATAGACAGGGGAGTCTTTGCAGGAAACCCTACTGCTAGATTTGGACATTGTATGGCTTGATTTAAAATGGCTGCATTGGATTATTGGTCTGACCTCCTCAAAGGCGGGGGGTAGTTTAAGCAGCACATTAACTTTTTCTGTTCCTGTTCTTGTACCAATGCACAGTAGTCTTGAGATGAGGGATTTTTGTGACTCTTCTCCCCCATCCCCATCCCTTCAAAGACAAAAGACTTTTTGGTGATTGATGGGGACTGAACACAGCCACTGCCACATCCTTCTATAATCTATGCTTTGTATGTGTGAGTCATTGTGTTGCATAATGGCTAGTGATTTGACTGCAAATGCAAAAAATGGGGGGGATAAAAGACACCATTGTCTGGCTTCCTTGTAAAGCTGACAAGGTTTTGAATTTAAACCATTTGTCTGGACTGTGGACAAAGGGGCTGAACATAAAGGGATTTAATCAATATAATTAATATTTATAGCTCATGTGTTGAAGCACTGCAAACAGATATGTCCAGTGCCTCCTGCCAAAAGTTTTTTTTTTTTCTCCAACCAGTAAAAGAGCAAAAGGGCCATTTGTGAAATGTATCATCTTAGTTTTCCTGTTTTGGTTCTGGAGCATGAGGTAGTTCACTTTTGTGGTTGGGCAAAGAGCATTTATATTGGTGAATTTCATTTTTTTTTAAAATAATCTGTAGCTAAAATGAAGATGGCTCTGTACAATGCACATTGGGTTAAATTCCTGCTTCCTTTTTAGCAGTACCAGAATGCTTACTGTTTACCCCATGGAAGGAATTGTTCTGAAGCTAGTATATGTATGGGTATTCCCCACAGGGGATCATATATTTGTTTCTGGAAAGGTTTTTTAGAAGTTTATTGAATACTTATCAGACTTTTGTGTGTTCTAAGGCTTTGATACAGCAGAGCATGTGCTTAAGTGCTTAACTGTCTTAAATTTAAGCACCTGAGCAGCCTTTTCATGTTAATGGACCCAGGGCCTCAATAATAACCATCTACTGCTTGCATTCACAATTTTCTCTGAGAGCTGTGAATTTTTCTTTTCAGTAAGAATTATTTGGTCTTTTACAAGAAATTCCTCATTCTGGTGGGGGGATGAAGGGGTTCCTCATGCTCAGCTAATGCTTCCTTTAATGGTAAGTAAAGGCTTCTGATCTGTTGATTATTTCGTTCTGGGTTGAAAGCCAAAATGTTTGCTATTGCTCTTGATCTATTTGTTTTTTATAATGCCTCCATCACCATAGTGTCTGGGTGCCTGACAAATCTTAATTAAGAACTAAGTGTAGTCAAACACCTATGAGGTACAGAAGTACTCTTATCCCCATTTACAGACAAACTAAGGCCTAGATTTTAAAAGTATTTAGGCACCCAACTCTTATGACTTAAGCACTTAAATACCTTTAAATGGTTTGCAGAGAGGAATATTTGCAGTTGACTTCTTGCAGTATCACATTCAGAAGAGGGTGTGTGTGGGGGGGGTTTATACATACATTTTCTCGTGCACGCGCGCGCACACACACACACTAGTACGAGTATCTATACTCTTGGCTAGCTTACAATGGAAGAGCAAGTATAATTTCTGCTTCCAGCATTTCTGTCAGACTTCTGTCAGGCCTAGTTCTTTTATTAGGTTGCAAAGTGAGTTTAAGCATTTATCTAGTAAATGGTAGGGAGTCAAACCATTACATTTTGGTTCAGTTCTGCTCCGGTTTCATCAATATTTCCTAATTCTCCAGGCTGGTCCCAGTTCAGGCCCCAAGGTAGAATGATGTTTCAGCAACACTACAACCACTTTGAAGCTGTTTTGAGTCAGTTCAGATACATTTCTTGCAGATTAATGTCACACATTTTCATGCTTGCATTGTAATTCCTAGCACGAGCATACAATGATAAATATTTTCACTGTAGAACAAGTGTTATTTTAAAACCACTTTTCTCCATGCACTGATACAACACACTCCAGAGTTCTGTCATATTTGATCACTGAGGACATAGGCGCAGACTTCCCAACTTTCCCCTGGGTGCTCGAACCTCCTTTTGCCCCCAGCCCCACCCCCACTCCACCCCTTCCATGAGGCTTCGCCCCTTCCCCAAAGTCTCCGCCCCCTCCCAGCCCCTATTCCAACCCCTTCCCCAAATCCCCGCCCCAGCCCTGCCTCTTCCCCGCCTCCTCCCCTGAGCACGCCACATTCCTACTCTTCCCCCTCCCTCCCAGCATGCCACCAGACAGCTGTTTGGTTGCAGCTGCAGGGAAGCGCTGGGAGGTAGGTGGAGGAGTGGAAATGTGGCGTGCTCAGGGGAGGAGGTGGGGGGGGGTGCTAGCCCACTAATTTTTCCCTGTGGGTGCTCCAGCCCCGGAGCACCCACAGAGTCGGTGCCTATGACTGAGGTGACAAAATTAATTTCCACCCAGAAAATGATCTATCTATGCTGATTTGTGCATCAGGAAAGGCAAACCTGATGTTAAGTGCCTCGTGGATCATCTATCTCCTTGCAGGGTTCAGGGCACAATTAAACTCCTCTTCCAAGATGCTTTTAGGGATAGACTTGGTAGAGATCCAGTAACTCTTGTAGAACCCCTTCAGTTTATCTTGTTATGTGTAATCTTCTGACTGAAATATGGGTGAGTTGAGAATGAGAATCACTATTCCTTTTTCCCTGCATGTGAAGACCAGGAAACTGATGTTTAAATAGTTTAGTGACTGAGTCTTGTGGTGTTACTGCCACAGGGCCTGATCTGCTTCATGGTCATGTTGTGCTAGGTACTGCATAAACACAAAGGCAGGCACAGTCCCTGCCTATCTCTTTTGAGCTTTTTTGTGTTCATGGGGTTTACAAAGGTGTTTTTCTTTTCCATATAACATGACAATGGAGAAATGGGTCTTTTTCAGATAACTTAATCTGTTTTTCTTTTTAAATAGATACTATGACTAATTAATTTTACCTCTATCAGTGGAAATGTAACTTGTTAATTACACATTAGACAATAGGATCTACAAGGTCAGAATCCACCCTTTGGCTATGAATAGCTCTCATACTTATGTGGGGGAAAATTTCTGAGCTAAGGAAAAAGGGGCACACCTGTTGGGTACAGCTTGTCAGGAATTTTTCAGTGAAAAGGGTTTGTTGTTTTTTTCCCCTTTGGTCAGAAAATGCTGATTTGTTGAAATTGAAATTGTTCACAGGAAAGGACAGATTTCAAGAACTTCCCAGTTTTGGAAACCTTTTTTGGCGGAGGGAGGGTTGGATGGGGGATTTTTGAAATGATCAATGTCCCATTTTCAAATTTTCTAAATGAAGGTTTTTATTTTCCGGGTTAAAAAGACTTTTTTATTTCAAAATCTGTTAATTATTATAGTTATTTAAAAACCATTGAAATGAAACATTGCAAAATTATGGGAAAAAAAGTTGATTAACTCATTCTGATTTTTTTTTTTCAGTTCAGAAAAAATATCAAGATTTTTGACTTTGCAATCTTGGAAATTCTTGCAGGATGTTTCTTATCCAGCTCTACCCAATGGGTGTGCCACTTTTTTCTTAGCTCAGAAACATTTCCTCGTGTAAGTATGAAAGCTATTCTTCGCCAAAGGGTGAATTCTGTATCGGTTGATTTGCTTTCATATTGCTTTGATATTGTCTGTCCTTCTTTGTTAGGGATTTTTGGTTGAAATTTTCAAAAGTATCAATTAGGAGCACAGGTCCCATAGGCTTTCATTGAGACTTGTGCTTCTAAATTGCTTAAATGCTTTTGAAAATCCCATCTTTAAGCCAGGCATCAAATGGGAGGTAACCTAGGACTGATGGCTAATTTTGTGTGTGTATGTTTCAATGCAAGAAAAATTGTATGAATCTTATAGAAAAAAAGCTATGTATTTTAGAAAGACAGAAAATTTAAAAGTTGAAGTCAAGGCCACTTGAAATACACCTCCTACAACTTGAGTTATACTTCAAACAAGCTGAAGAAGGCTTTAAATTGTCCCTTGCTGTCTTTTGCAGCTCATTATACTGGATGAAGATTTAATAAATTATAATCAAGCTGCAGAGTGTGACCCTGAAACAAATGAGTCTTGGCAGGCTTACAAAATTGTTGAACGTTCTTGTCCTCTCTTTTTTTCCCCAGAATCCCCTCCCTCCAAGATTGGAGGGCTCAGATAGGAAAGATCACTGTGGGCACAGGATAAGTGGACTAGGTAGTTCAGTCTTCCACCTCGTCTTGTATTTTACTGCCCTTAACTGTTTGCTAAGTGAATTCTCCTTTGTCAGTCTATAAGCTTTTAACTTATTCCTGTTCACATCAACTCTACTCTCTCTGGGAATAATAACATCTTTGACCAGAGATACTTTTATTGTAATATTTCAGATAACTAGATTAGATAATAGGTCTGTTTAAGTATTACTTTAGACACTTGCATGCATGTACAGGAATACTGGGCTTATCTCATTGGAAAGGAGGAGAGTGTTTTTTCTTAAGGCTGTACTGAGAGGGAGAGAGCATATGCATCAAAGACACTCCTCATGTCTGTAAAGAACAAAAAACCTAGGGGGCATGATCTGAAGAGAAGGGTACTGAAAGGAGAAAGGAGTGAGGCTGAGTTACTTTTGCAGGGGCATCTTTATAGTTACCTGCAATGAAAACTGTACCTTCCCTCCATACTTGCCAGACAGTAAGAGAATTTGGACCCCGTTTCTAGGTACTTTGGATAAAGTTGAGAACACTTCTATTCCACTGAAGTCCTGCTCCTTTTCCCCTCCCCCACTCTCCCAGTCTCCTCCTTCTCTCCTCTCTCTTCATACTTATCTTCTATTTTGTTTTTATCACCTACCCTAACACCTAAAACACGTTATGTCTATGTAGTATTGCCTGGTCTCAAAGCTTTGACAAAGTTATCCAATTTCACGATTCCATAATTCTATTGGAGATCCCATGATATATGCAGTATCTGGAATCATACACAAGCTGAAAGTCATTTACCTCTTCATTCATTTCATTGTCTGTTTCTATATAAAAATCAATTTTTTAAAAACTCCATAGAGTATATGGACTTTTTTATATTAACAAGAAGAGCTGACAAATCCCAACAGTTCTTCAGTCATTCATTATTGAACTGAGGTAGTCAGTGGTGTCTCTTTTCAGAGTAGCAGCCGTGTTAGTCTGTATTCACACAAAGAAAAGGAGTACTTGTGGCAACTGTCAAGGTTCCTTACCCACTCTGAACTCTAGGGTACAGATGTGGGGACCTGCATGAAAACCTCCTAAGCTTACTTTTACCAGCTTAGGTTAAAACTTCCCCAAGGTACAAATTAATTTTATCCTTTGTCCTTGGAATATCCACTGCCACCACCAAACTCTAACTGGGTTTACTGGGAAACGTAGTTTGGACACGTCTTTCCCCCAAAAATCCTCCCAACCCTTGCACCCCACTTCCTGGGAAAAGTTTGGTAAAAATCCTCACTAATTTGCATAGGTGACCACAGACCCAAACCCTTGGATCTGAGAACAATGAAAAAGCATTCAGTTTTCTTACAAGAAAACTTTTAATAGAAATAGAAGTAAATAGAAGTAAAGAAATCACCCCTGTAAAATCAGGATGGTAGATACCTTACAGGGTAATTAGATTCAAAACATAGAGAATCCCTCTAGGCAAAACCTTAAGTTACAAAAAAGACACACAGACAGAAATAGTCATTCTATTCAGCACAATTCTTTTCTCAGCCATTTAAAGAAATCATAATCTAACACATACCTAGCTAGATTACTTACTAAAAGTTCTAAGACTCCATTCCTGGTCTATCCCCGGCAAAAGCAGCATATAGACAGACACAGACCCTTTGTTTCTCTCCCTCCTCCCAGCTTTTGAAAGTATCTTGTCTCCTCATTGGTCATTTTGGTCAGGTGCCAGCGAGGTTACCTTTAGCTTCTTAACCCTTTACAGGTGAAAGGATTTTTCCTCTGGCCAGGAGGGATTTTAAAGGGGTTTACCCTTCCCTTTATATTTATGACAGCACCTTAGAGACTAACAAATTTATTTGAGCATAAGCTTTCATGAGCTGTGTTCTACAACATAATGATCTTCATTTTGTTTTACTTCCATCCCCATTACTGCAAGCATCTCTCTAAACTCCTCGGAATTACTTTAGTGTTGTTGTCATTTCCCTGGGCTATTTCCCTGGGCTAATCTAGACCTTTTGTTTCTGAGCTCCACTTTTTCACAGCCCCTCCAGACTCTTTGTACTTTCCTTGGCAGCTCTTTTTCGACTATTTACTTGACCCGTATCTGAAGACTTGGCCACTTTTTTGGTGTGTTTGTGCAGACTGATATATACATTGTCATTCTGGAGAAGTAGGTCAAACTGATCCTGATTTGGTAGTGGTTGAAAATTGTGACCACTTGTGTGACTTGTTCAATGTCCTATCTGTAATCCAGGGACCTCCTTGGTGTCAGCAGGAAGAGGGCACAGGAATGCTTAAGGATTACAGTGACCCCGGGTCTAGTATCCACATTCTAGATGCAAGGCCTGTACTGGGTCACACCAGTCCTCATAATCTCTGTGCAATGAATATATAGATATATATGTAATTATGTCTGTGTATGTGTATCTATACTGAAAATTTTATATTATTATTTTATATTATTATTATTATTGTCTGTAACTTGGGAGGGGTCACCAAAAGATAAGCATGTTTTATTTTGGGCAAGATTTTTATCTGTCCGGTTACATGTAAATTAAGTGTTGTATGGTTCACAATAGATGCCTATTTACAGCCTGAGCTGAATGCTATTGAAGGGATTGTGCAATCTTTGAGATAATTTATAGGAAGAAATAAACCAGCAGGAGGGAGTCGTGTTTGCAAGTGAAGACCATGGTTTTTTTGGACTCTAACAATACATACAGGAATCCATTCTGGACCTTCACCTTGGCAGTAAACGGACAGTATGTTTTGTGTCATGAAAAAAGGAGAACAGCCAGCCTTTTAAAAACTCTGGAGAGACTGTGTGCTGAGCTAGACTTAACTAGACACCTTCTTGTTTAATAAAATCAGACTAGGTTCTAAAATGCATATTCTGACCTCTATTTTATATATAGCCATGTGTTTCCAGTATTTCTACTTGCTAACACCTGCATCTCCATTTGTTCTATAAACTTCTTGCTTTCGCTATAAAGGTGTCAAAGTTCTCTGTGGTAAAAAGGACTGTGCTTTAAGATATAACTGGTAAGCTGGGATATACTGCCACTTTGGGAGCAGAGGCTCTGAGAGTTTTGTAAGGTGTCTAGTGGATCAGGGGCTGCACATTCCCTCGGAGGGCTTGGGGGTTAGCGTGTACCTCTCGTTAACCTTTAAAGAGAGAACTGGGCCTGTGGAGCGTGGAAGGCAGTGTTTGTGTTGCCAGAGGCTGGTGGAGTTGGGGAACTGACCCACAGCAGGTACAGACAAGACGTAGTCACCTGCTCTTAGTGTGAGGAAGATGTGCCTCACAACACTGGATACCCCAGGGAAGTATCACACTAGTTGAAATTATTTTAATGGTCTTAGTACAGTTCCCGGTGGACCAATGTGCACATAGAGGGTGGGGGAGGGAATACTTTAAATAATATTAATTATTTTGATTTAGGTTACACCTGCCTGGTGCAGGATGCTTTCCAAACACACAGGAAGAAACCATTCCATACCTGAAGAGTTTACTGTTAAAGACGAACAAAAAATAGGAGAAGGGGACATGACGTACATGCAAAGTGGCCAGGATGAAGTAGGACATGTATCCTATTAGTTACATTTTTTTAAGTTGAATTCAATGGGTGTTGAAGTAAATGGCAAAACTCCCATTGTCTTCAGTGGGGTTGGGATGTCACTCATTGTTTACTTGACTCCCCCTTCTCCTTCCACGATTCAGCAGCTTCATCTGCTCCAGGCTCTAATTCCACATTCTCAATTTCTTTGTGACCCTCCCTCCCAACATACAACTCCTTATCTCCACATAAAGAGCACTTCACTTTAAATATCTAATTAAATAGTTAAGTAGAAAACTTAACACATTTCTTGAATATGTCACAAAAGAAATAATTTGTGAACTAAGGATCTGCAAGTATTACAAAGAGCACAATGATTGAATGTCAGTGCACAGTATTTATATTATACATAATCAGGGATCGGCAACCTTTGGCAGGTTCGGGCGCAGGTTTGCTTGCCGCGTCGGCAGGTTCGGCCGATCGCAGCTCCCACTGGCCGCGATTCGCCGCTCCAGGCCAATGGGGGCTGCAGGAACTGGCATGGGCCAAGGGATGTGCTGGCCGCCCTTCCTGCAGCCCCCATTGGCCTGGAGTAGCGAACCGCGGCCAGTGGAAGCTGCAATCAGCCGAACCTGTGAACGCGGCAGGTAAACAAACTGGCCCGGCCCGCCAGGGGGCTTACCCTGGTGGGCCACATGCCAAAGGTTGCCGATCCCTGTAATATATAATCGCTGTTTAAGGATCTGATCCCATAAACACTAACAAAAATAGTCTTTACTTACCTAGGTAGTCTCACTGGCTCACGCAAGAAAGGATCATAGGCTCAGATACTGAATTTGCAATACGTCCATTAGAACAGCAAAGCTTCCAGGTTTTTGCAATATTTTTCTTTCAATTATCTCTAAATTGTTCAGAATGTTTGCTGCTGCTATTATGATTAAACATTTTTCTGGGTATTTTATTGTTTGGATAGAAGGGGTTGTGCAATGTTTCTGATAGCTGTGTCCATGGAATCAAAGGCTGAGCTGAGCATTTCATTAGAAGCCTCAATTCGCAGGCAGGCAATGTGATTCATTTTCTAATAATTACGAAAAATAATGGGGTGAATCTTCATATAATGAGTTCTAATCTCTTTATTTTGAAACTTTTTATCTGCTCCGATCATAATTAATATAGTGACTCAGAATATTGAGATTCCTTTTATAATAAAATATACTGGAAACAAATATTTCATTATATTGGTTTTCTCTCTGATTTAATTTTAAAAGATAAATTTAGTTACATTTTATGCAATTCATTGTTTTTTAATTTAAAAAATCATTTTTCTCTCTGTGAACTGCTTTCCATTATTCTGTATTTGCTATTTTAAAAGATTCCTCCTGCTAACTGTTATCTCTTTCCACCATCCAGCACTCTTCAGAGAGGATGGTGGAAACAGCCATTTTGTTGACGTCCATATTTCTTGAACTCTTTGTAGATTGGATCAAAATTAGAAGTCACAACTCGGCAAAATTCTATGTAAGGGAGTCAAAGTGTTTGGAAATCCTCATGGTCTTCTGTGGGCTTCCACATATGGTGAGGTAGGTAACTTCTTATGGATAGTGTCTTTTCTTTGAAAGAATGCAAAGATTTTAAGAAATTTAAACTGTTATACAAAGTTGGTCAATCACTGAAATATAGCCATCTCTGGAATAAAACAGTTGATAGTAGTAGAGGGCAACCTGAGGCCTGTGGGCCACACACGGCCCATCAGGGTAAGCTGCTGGCAGGCTGCTAGACCATTTGTTTACATTTGCATGGCCGCCCGCAGTTCCCAGTGGCGGCAGTTTGCCGTTCCTGTTTACAATGTAAACAAATGTAAACACCTTGCCAGTGACTTACCCTGATGGGCTGCAGGTTGACCACCACTAGTTTATAGGTACCTAACAATGCTATGCAAAAGCTTAGGACAACTCCTATATTTGGTTATAGCTGTGGAGGGATGGTAGCTTGTAAGAATATAGTTGTTCAGGTTGGAAACTGGCAAGGACACCAGGAAAAAAGCACTACCTACCGCATCGTTAGCGTTAGCTCCTGCAGAATATACATATTACATTTCCATTCAAAGACTAACTCTTACCACCATGGAATTTGATATGATGGCAGTGCAAAAGGCAGCATTGCATAACAGTGGAAGAAGGATGGACACTTTGGAAATTTAGGGCACTGCAACAAGAAACCTCTGGGCCAGTGAACTGAGCCTAAGGCTGGGAGCCACAAACCTTGGTTCTGTGCCTGACTCACATCACCTTGAATAAGTCACTTAACACTTCTTCTCTTCATTTTGCCAACTACAAAATTTAGATCATGTTTATCTGCCTTCGTGAAATACTTCCAGAACTGACTGAAAAGTGATATATGCAAGGTTCCACTGTACAGTATATTTTCAGTGATATTGACACCAGTGAGACACATAATATACAAAGCACTAATGCTTCTCTGTTTTTCCCTTGGCAAAAGGAAATGAGATAGAATATACCATCGTGCTTATTGTCTGCATAACAAGTACTATGTCTGGTATTTCCTTTCTAAACATTACCACGTTTCTTAGTGCACTATACAGGAAATGACAAGAAATGAGAGAAGAGATAAAGCTGATTGCGTTGCAACTTCCACTCTGAATTATTTTTATTTCACTTTATAGGGCTTTGGGTTCTAAATCTGCTTGCCATTTCAAAAGTTTTGGCATTGTAAAATGGCTGGAGACTGTTACTCTTTTTGCCTCCATGGCCATGGTTCATGCATTTAGTTAAAAATGTGAAACCAGGGAGTGTGTGTGTGTATATATGTATATATATGTATATATATGTGTGTGTGTGTGTGTGTATATATATATATATATATATATATATATAATTTTAGTTTTTGTTTCTTCTCAAAACCCTTTCCTCTACACCACTTGAATTCCCTGCATGCCTCCAAATTATTAGCATCATTGCTTGATATTGAAATACTTTCTATTGTTGACAGCATGTATCAAGACACTTGCATAACTAATTAAAACAATTGCATAATTGTATTGTAACTCTGTCCCCTATTATCATTACTTGTCATAGTTGTAGTTAAAAGCATTGGGATAGATCTGTGTTGTCATTGTGAGAAAAATGCCTGCATCTCCAAAGGCTGCAGAAAAGAACTAGATATTTGGGGCCTAGTAGGGAGGGGGATGGGGTTTTCCAAACCCCAAGCAGGCTGGTGGGAATTTGGGACAAACTAAAAAACCGGGGGGGGGGGGGGGACCCTATTACAATAGATTACAGTACATACTGTGCTGAACAGGGATTATCGCTTGCTGTGCAATTTATTTCTGGAGAGAATTCACCATGGGGATTAATAGTGGGAAGGCAGAACTTCAACTGGTGTAAATTGTCATAGCTGCATTGGCTTCAGGCTTGGAAGCTGAAGATCTGCCCTTGTATCTCTGCATAATGACCTACCTTTGAATTTATGGAACTTCTTTATAAACAGACAAATCTCTTAATTCATTCTGACTTCTTCTTTTAAACACAATGGTGTATCAGGAATTCCTCCTAGTTGTCTTTTTTTTTTTTTTTTTTTTTATGGCTGTTTTCCTTTCATTGTCAAAACATATAGGTATCAAGAGAGAGACTGAAATCCTAAGAGGGAAAATCAAACCACTCATATTGTTCAGTGATTTCCAGATACTATAGTAGCTTTTTAAAGTCTGAAAAAACATGTTAGAAAAGACAAGTATTTGGGGTTTTATACAAGAAATGATACAACCAGGCTTTGTTTGAGAGACCTTTTTCATCTCTACTAACAAATGAAATGTAGCCTTGCACTGTAGAGAAGAGTGTCTTTCATAAGAGAGGGAGTTGCAGATAGAAAGAATATTAAGCTAATAACTGTAAGTGGCTCTGATAACTCTATGGCATCCAAAATCCAGGCTGATGATGTTATAGAGGGCATTTTAACTGTGGATAGTCCATTTCCCAGTATGCCCATCCAGTTAAATAAAATATACATTTAGGCTATTGATGATCAGAAATAAATCATGCAAATGGTCCATTCCCCGAAGATACCATTTTTCATGCACCTTAATACACAAATAAACATTTCTTTACTTCCTTGTTTGGATTTATTAGTTATGGATCTGGATACATTGTACTCCATGATGACAATCATTTCATTACTTAATCATCCGTGGCGTATATCCCTGACCCACATAATGTGATCATTCTAGAGTCAGTCAGCTGAAGACAGGGAAGCATTAGACTGTGTACAGTCACATAAGGACTGTCATTTCCAACTATTCCCATAGTTTCACCTTCCTAAAATGGAAACCGGCCCATGGCATAATTGCAGTTCATCAGTGCAATAGGACAGTGTATATTGTAACGTACAACCCTTTGCCACCTAACTTTTGTTTTAACTTGAAATGGAACCAAAATCAAAAACCCCTTATTGGAGCTGCATTAGTGTTATTTAAGTCTACAACAATTCTGCTCTTGCTTCTTTGCTGGTAGCATGAATGATTTTTTTAGGAATAACATTAGAATTGTTCATTTTGTAAGTTATTTTCCTTACTGCATTAGTAATAGTAGTTGTTGAAGTAGCTTCTACAGAATATATACCATGTGCATTATGCATTGTTCAGAATTCTAGGTACTAAAATGAGAATAACGATTTGAATACTTCCTTTTCTCCACCCTTTTAATCTATATTATCTGTTAGAGTGTAAATTCTTTGGGGCAGGGATTGTCTCCTGCCATGTGTGTGCACAGCTTCTAAAACAATGATGTCCTTATCTTGGTTTTCCCTTGCAGTCACTACCACAATAAAAAATAACCAGCTGTAGTTCCTATTTGTCATTTTTAAGAAAAGAACAAGTTGGAGGGTTGCTACACATAGCCCACCATTCTAGTTTGCTGTTCATCTAACCACAGTTACCAATTTCTAGTGTAGCTGCTGCTGGGTAATGGTTACTCTTCTTCACTCAAATAAAATGAATAGTCCAAAGTATGTTTGGACTAAAAAAGGGAACTTAACAGGACCTTTCAACTTTTGAGTTCACGTTCTCGGATTCCTAATACTTATTTCTGGTGAGGTAAAAGAATCTTTTTGGAAGTGGCTGGTATTTTATTAGCTCTTTTTTCATTACTCAGAAATAGTTCCCTCTGAGTTATAAGATTGTTCTAGCTAGCAGTTGTTATAGAATAAGAATACAGAAAGAGCATTGTTGTCCTTGGGTACCAAATGCCTTCAGCTACCCAAAAGTGCCACAAGAATATATGTTCAGGAGAGCTTTATATTCATTATTACTTAGAAGATCTATATTAGATGAACGCAATTTCCTAAGGAGGATGACTAAGGCACTCAGGTAACTAGCACATGTCTATGAAGAGAATCCTTGCTCAAGGACACTTTCTCTTTTCCGTTTGCATGCATTACTTTCTGCATGGCTCATATAACCCTGAGAACTATACAAATCCTTCCAAGTTGAGTGTGGAAGAATGTTTTTGTGCCATGATTTGCTACCAAAATTTCCTAACTCACTCAGTGATACATGTGGCATTCCTTGAATAAAATACTCCTCTATCCCAGCATAAGTCTATCAATTCTATAGTCATTTCCCATGCCAGAAAATGCTGGCTATTTTCCCACCCCAGCTCAAATTCATTAATCTAGCGATACCCTAACCCTAGCACAACACCTCAATCTGGCATTTGTTCCTACCTCATGATGGTCCCCTTATCTAGCATGTGTTCCTAATAGCAGTGATGATGGCAGGTCGTTGCCCTTCTGCCTCTGCTGGGTATATTAGTGACAAGCTGATCAGCCCACAGTCTCTGTCTCTGGGTGGGTTGGTTTGGTGTGGGAGAGATATCCTCTGAGAATGATGGAGAATCAGTTCCTTCTGGTTTAGATGAGTGAAACTTTTTGAAGAGGACAGTAATTAATTGTAAATTGTGACTAATTTATGTGAAAAAAATATGCAAAAATATCCTTGTTAACATGAGAATATGGGTGTATATATACAAGGAACACCCTGCTATATGAACAATTTCCCACTTACAGGAACCTTGGTGAAAAGCAAATCAAATGAGTCACAAACCTAGTCAAATTGAAAGTGTTTGGAATTCAAATGAATGTGCATGAACACTTTTCGCAGTAGTCAATCATCAACTGAGACTCAGAAAGACTATACTAGATTAGTGACCTGGAGGTACTGGCAATAATTGCATAGTACAGAAAATATTTTGAAAAAATAGATTTTTGATTCCGACAAAATTATTCGCCTTCTAAGCCCTGGTCTACACTACGAGTTTAGGACGAATTTAGCAGCATTAGATCAGTTTTAACCCTGCACCCGTCCACACAACAAAGCCATTTTTGTTTATTTAAAGGGCTCTCAAAATCGATTTCTGTACTCCTCCCCGACGAGGGGATTAGCGCTGAAATCGACATCACCACGTCAAATTTGGGGTAGTGTGGACGCAATTCGACAGTATTGGCCTCTGGGAGCTATCCCAGAGTGCTCCATTGTGACCGCTCTGGACAGCACTTTGAACTCAGATGCATTAGCCAGGTACCCAGGAAAAGCCCCAGGAACTTTTGAATTTCATTTCCTGTTTGGCCGGCATGGCGAACTCATCAGCACAAGTGACCATGCAGTCCCCCCAGAATGTTTCTACCCTCCCCCTATCCTCTCCGTCCGTGAGGTTATCACAGATTAGAAGGCGAAAAAAACCGCACTCGCGATGACATGTTTTCCGAGCTCATGCAGTCCTCCAACACTGATAGGGCACAGCTCAATGCATGGAGGCATTCAGTGGCAGAGGCCAGGAAAGAATTGCTGTGTTTGCTTAACAGCAAAAGTATCATGCCTCGCTAGCGATCCTGCCTGAGCCAGGTCGCTGTGTCACATGCATTCCGCTCTGTCAGCCTTGGGCGGGGGCATGACCCCTTTTTAAGCAGGAAGGCCATAGATATAGACATTGCATTAGGTAGCTTCTGTAGCTAGAGAAAAGATTCCTGTGCATTCGGCAAAGTCTGTGGCAAAAAAAGAGAAGCCCTGTGGCACACCAAACTGTTGTTAATATACAACTACACATTACATTACATAAAGTATAATAGGGACCATGTGAGGGATACATTCAAGTTGGGTTTCTGTAGTGTAGTGGTTATCCTGGTCACCTAACATGTGAAAGGTCCCTGGTTTGAAGCCAGGCAGAAACAGGTCACTGTTCCTTTTTCTGACTCCCCTCCTGCATTTTTAGTCGTAGAACAGACTGTGCTGTGAAATTTTACTTTGAATAATATCAATTATGAGTTAAATAATGTGGAAGCTCTCTCTAAGTTATAGTCCCAGGTTCCTTACCCTTTCAGCTGCTCTGATAAATTGACGTTTTTGTTAGGGGCGGGGGAAAATTTTCATAAAGCCTTTTATAGGGACTAAATGCTATCTAGGACTCTGAAATAATCTTAACGTGGCCCACAGAGTGCAATCCTTCGTTCTGGATTTGTCATTCCACAAGTTGAACTGCTTCTTACTACTGTCCAGGCTTCATGAGCCATGGGAGCAAGGAGTAGGCTGGGGTAGGTGTGACTGCGTGGTGCTGCTGGCTGGGAAAGCAGCCTGAGGCAGAAGCCTCTAGCTCTCATGATATTCCAGGCAGGACTGAATCTCCATGAGACAAAACTTAAAGAAGAGAATGACCTGGAGTCACTCCCATTTGGTGCTCTAAGAGGAGGATAGCCATGTCTGTCCAGGCGCCCCTGATCGACCTCACTGAGGTCTGCCAGGAGCACCCAGGAGACGTACAACGGCTGTCATTCCAACTGCATCATCTGCCGCGAAAGCAAGGAGCTGCTGTTGTGTAGCAATGCAGTACCGCGTCTGCCAGCAGCATCCAGGAGACGTACGGTGACAGTGAGCTGAGCAGGCTCCATGCTTGCCGTGGTATGGCAAGCATGGCAGAAGGCTAAGCGGGGCTGGTGGACGGGACCCCGGCTGGCAGGAGCCGGCAGATGGAGCGCCAGACCAGCAGTGGGCTGTGCCACTCAGCCCGCTGCCAGTCTGGGGCTCCGTCCGCCGGCCCTGCTCAGCCCAATTTCTGCCTGGGGTTCCAATCATCCAGGCAGGCAGCGAGCTGAGCAGGGCCGGTGGACGGGACCCTGGAAAAAAGGCGCAAAACGATTGTCTGCCATTGCTTTCACAGAGGGAGGGAGGGGGGCCTGACAACATATACCCAAAACCACCCGCGACAAAGTTTTTGCCCCATCAGGCATTGGGAGCTTAACCCAGAATTCCAGTGGGCAGTGGAGACTGTGGGATAGCTACCCACCGTGCACCGCTCTGTAAGTCGATGCTAGCCATGGTAGTGAGGACGCACTACGCCAACTTAATGCGCTTAGTGTGGACATGCACGATCGACTGTATAAAATTGAATTCTAAAAATCAACTTCTATAAAATCAACCTAATTTTATAGTGTAGACGTACCCTTAAAGTTCTCTTAAGACCTTTTTGAGAAACAAGCTCCACACCCATGATTACAAAATCTGTAGGAAGAGAATACAGTATAAATGTGTCTTTAGGGATCAAAATTCAATATCTGAATCTAAGGATCCATGAACAATGGGGAAATTCCAGAGGACTGGGGAGAAAAGCTAATTTTGTGCCAATATTAAAAATAGTATTCAGGATGAACTGGGTAACTATAGGCTGGTTAGCTTGACGCTGACACTGAGAAAAATCGTGTGAAGGCAGTAAAAATAAAATAAAGGATCGTGGCATAATTAATTCCAATCAGCATGGTTTTATGGAGACTAGGTCTTATCCAACAAATGTTTGTCATTTTTGTATGAGGTTACAGTTTTGCTTGAAAAAGGTAACTGGCCTGTTGACATAATATTCTTTAAGTACTGAGTGAGTTTTGGCACCTACAGGGCTCCAAGGTAGCTGAATGAAAGTTTTGTGAATCCCTGTGGGACCTGGTTCTCAGCATCTAAATCCTGATGTGAATCTAACCCTTTGTCTTTGAGTGAGACATTTGACTGCATGACATTATGATGAAAAAATTAGCACAGTACAAAGTCAGTGTATCACACATTCAACAGATTTAAAATTAATTGATCAGTCTTGATAAGTATTTATACATGTGGAATCATCACCTAATGAGGGTATTTCTAATAGAGTCCCACAAAGATCTATTCTTGGTCCACTGCTATTCAATATCTTTATTTTCTTCCAGATCATTGATATAAAATCATTACTGATAAAATGTACAAATAACACAAATTGGTAGTGTAATAAATTATGATAAAGACAGGTCAGTTCTACAGTATGACTTGGATTGGGAAAATCACATGGCATCATGTATCTTCACAAACCCGAAACTCTGACTCTTTTTGCCAAAAGGTTTACTAACAGTCATGTGCCTTTTTGGTGAACTTGAGTTAATTTATAGTTTTACAACAAAGTCACAGGAAATTCACAGATAGTTGCTAGTCACACTTATAGGAGGAGGGGCTGTATTTTAAAGCAGTGATTCTGGAAGAGTCCCTTCGTGTCACGGTGGATAACCAACTGAACATGACCCTGGGCAAATGCAATCCTTGGATGTATAAACGGGGAAACATTGAGTAGGAGGAAGGAAATATTACTACAATTGTATATGGAATTAATTAGGCCATTACTGGAACACTGTGCATATCTGGTGTATTCAATTTTAAAAAGATATTGATAAATTGGAAGGGGGACAGAAAATGCTACAAGAGTGGTTTGAAATCTGGAAAGCCTGCTTTCAATGAGAAACTAAAGAAGCTCAATCACTTTAGTTTAACAAAGAGATGAAGAGGCACTTGATCAGACTGACTAAATTTTTGATAGAAAAGGTCTTTTTAATCTCGCAAAGGCATGATGCAATCAGGCTGGAAGATGAATCTAGATAAATTTTGGATTAGAAATAAGGTACAATCATTAACACTGTGGGTAATAAACCTTTGGACCAATTTACTTTGGCATGTGATAGATTCTCAGTCATGTGAAATCTTTTAATCAAGTTTTGGTCTATTTCTAAAAAAGAGGTTCTAGCTCAGCCAGAAACTTTGAGCTTAGATTCAAGAATCACTTGGAAAAATTATTTGGCCTGTGTTATGCAGGAGGTCAGATTTAGATGCTCAAATGGTTTCTTCTGCCCTTGAAACCTATAAATCTATTAAATATTTGATTCCTTCCCCCCCACCCCTCCCTATTTTAGAGTGAATGATTGTACAAGAGTAACAAGGGGAAAAAAATTCTTGTCGTGGTTCTGGCATCACAAATGAAGCTTGGGCAGTTTGTACTGTTATCAGAACCCCTCAGTTGTATTTTCTTGCAACACACCACAGGCCATCCAGTATGACTTCAGTGGGAACTGCTGGATATGCAGCACTGCTGAAAATCAGCCCCACTTATTTAGAAAGCTAACTAAGGATTTAGGATCCTACTTTTGAAAATTGTGTCTAGAATTAATAGCAGAACAGAGGGCTTTCGGACTTTGGACTCAAAGTGCACTCTATATCTTAAAGTGTCTCTAGGGGAAAAAAACGGACTAACCCAAATATAGGATGCCCACCCCCCGCAAAGAAAAAAGTGCTAAACTAAAACAACTTTTTCAACTTGGAAGACACAATAATGTGAAGATTTTACTCCCATCCTAATACGGAGTCTGACTGCATCTCAGGCCTAATTTTCTACGAAAACTTGGCGTAATGGTCAGTACGTCTTAATAGGCTAATCACATTTTGTTAACTTGGGAATAGGGTTCATTATTTAACTATCCGTATGTATTTGTGCTGTGATAGTGCTTCAGAGCTTCAATCATAAGAGCCCCACTGTGCTAGATACTGTACAAACGAAAAGAAAGAAGTGACCCATGTCTTAGAGAACTTGGGAAAAAAACTGAGCCGTAGTGATAGGGAAATGTGCACAAATTAATTGAAATTGTATTGAAACTGAATGGTTTATCTCTGTTAAAGTGTAGGGAACTTGTGTCCTACAACAGCACAGTTATTAGCCACTGTGCATTGTGCAAATATGCTTCACTCTGTCACAAATCAGCTGTCAGAATTCCCTAGCCCTATGCCAGGGCCAAACAATACGACTGCCTCAGATTCTCATCCCTCTCCCCAGTCTATCCACTGACCCCTGCCTGGTTCTCTCAATCTCACCATTCTTCCTTGCCCTTGAGGAAGACTTAACCATCTCTTCACACTGCTTTTGAGTAACTTTTTTTTATTTGATTTACAAACAAATTTTGTTGTTCACACCCATTTCTCTCCCTTCCCCATATACCTTTCCTTTCTCACAATTACTAATATAGTTTGGTTATGTGCTCTCATAAGGAAGAGGCGAAGTTAGTTAATGTGATTCTACTGATCTCATGTCTGCACCTCTCTCTCTCCCTGGGTCTGTACTGATCCTGAAACTCAAAAATAAAGTGCTTTGGAATTAATCTTGAATTCTACACAGTAAATGCAAGATTATAGTCTAATCTCATTTAGCCAACTTACTATTGGACTAGATTTTTTTCCTTATGGCCTTGTATGGGCAAAAATTATTAAATAAACTGAGTGGTTTGCCTACTTGCCACGTCTGTGAAACAGGTTTTAATGGCCACTCTATAAAGAGCTGGTCCTACCAAAGAGTGACCCATATAGACAAATGTGGTTCCCCTTTAACAAAGCTACAGCTAGTGTTAAGCAGACTTCAGAGCTAATGTGGGATTTACTACATGTTCCCAGAAGTCATAGGTGGCACTGTACCTTCTGAATGATTCCCACTCTTTTTTAGAGCTAACAATGGTCTCCCTTTGTCAGGGATCAGCAACCTTTGGCATGCAGCCCATCAGGGAAAGCCGCTGGCAGGCCGGGATGGTTTGTTTACCTGCAGCGTCCGCAGGTTCAGCCAATTGCAGCTCCCACTGGCTGCGGTTCGCCATTCCAGGCCAATGGGGGCCGTGGGAAGCTGCGGCCAGCACATCCCTCAGCCCACGCCGCTTCTCGCAGAATGCAAACCGCGGCCAGTGGGAGCTGCGATCAGCTGAACCTGCAGATGCTGCAGGTAAACAAACCGTCCCGGCTTGCCAGTGGATTTCCCTGACGGGCCACATGCCAAAGAGTGCAAGGATCAGCAACATGTGGTATATATGTGAATGTATGGAAACGAGATCCTTTCCATTTCTGTGTGTGTTGGGGAAAATTGGAACTCATTCTATACTAAGGTCCCCTTTCAAGGAGATGGGGAATGAGGATGCCACTGAATCATATGCTGACAGTCATTGGTGGTGTTTCCAGAATTAAAGCTGGGTGAGTAATTGCTTTTTCAGTTCAGTCAGAAAACCAAAAATTCAGGGGGAAAATATTTGGTTTGGTTCCAGAAATGTTTGGCATTTGTCAAACATTCTGTTAGGGCAAGCTTCAGAACATGAATGTGTACATTTATCCTTTTATAACCTGTAGCCTAAAGGTTAGGGCACATGCCTGGGATGTTGGAGTACCAGGTTTGAATCCCCACTCTGGAGCAGCTGCTTGAAACCAGATCTCCTCCTCGGTGAGCATTCTAGCCACCAGGATATAGGCTACTCATCGAGTCCAAGGCCAGAAGGGACCATTGGGATAATTTAGTGTAACCTCCTGTATAACACAGGCTACAGAACTTGCCCAAAATATAATTCTTGTTTGAATTATTCTGGAGTAAGTTACTGTCTGTCTCTCCTGGTGAAGCAGTTCTGTCTTGCATAAATACTCGCTAGGCCAAAGAGACAGACTGGTAATTAAGGCACCCAGATGGGAGGTAGCAGATGTGGTTTCAAATCCCTCCACTGAATCTCGGGGAGAGAGAGAGAATATTTGAATGTATATCTCCTAACTCCCAGGAGAGTTCCTTAATCACTGGGCTAGAAGGTCATTCTCTCTGTCTTTGCCCCACCAGTGAATATTTGTGTATTTATATAAAGTGGAACAGCTTCAATGGGACAGACTGAATACAGATTAGGTTGGTGGTTAGGGTACTCACCTGGCTAGAGAAAAACTCTCTAGTTTCAGTCCCCGTGCAAATAAATTTTGAAGTATTTATACAGACACACACTTTTCTGAAGCTGGCCCTGAACACCTTTTCTCCTCCCTCCCTCCCCTCTCCCCCTAACCCCCCCCCCCACACACACACACACCCCTCCACCAGCCGAAACTTAGGTTAAATTCACAAACAGTTTGGGGTCAAAAGAAAATGTATTTTTCGGTAAACTATTAGTCCAAAAAAATTTACCCAGCTGTACCCAGAATACACGAGTCTGACACACATATTCTTCCAACTGTATTTTAAACATCTGCAATTCTTGAACTTCCAACTTATTTATCCAAAGAAGATCTTGTAGCTAGTGGGAAAAGCAGATCAGCTTGTTTGCCATATTCAGACCTTTCTGTGTGTCCATTAGGAATCATACTGGTCTTGACTTGATATGAACTGCAGCAGAAACTTACTTAGCTCTCTTAATTCAATTACCTCTTGTCCTGCTGCAATAACCTTTTGGTTTTAGACTCTACCCACACCTGTACTTCTGAGCAGGTTTGTCTGTGCCTGTTCTTAATTATCATCACTAGTGGATTCAGTAAGTTGAAAGATCCAGCCTGACATTTTAAAGTTTCAGACTCATGAAATGTAAACTGATGTTCATTGTCATTCACTAGATTTTCAGGCATGTAACAAAGATTAAATATTTCATACAATTTCTGGATAGTACATCCATGATCTGAAGGTCATACTTTTGAGTATACATCCGTGACCATGACACACACATGGAAAAACCATTCAAAGGCCATGTAATGTGAAATAAACACCAGTTATGTCAAATAGGCCATATGTTCTTCTGACTGTGGTCCCGACCAAAGGAGAATACTAGATACACCAGTGTTTTCTTGCTTATTAAGCTATCCTAGGTGGAGCTTTTTCCTACTTACCCAAAATAAAAATGTCAGTTGGTGATCTTACTTGATTGAATAGCCGAGGTTATCTTTACAACCCCCTGCCTTGCGGAGTAATGCAATTTTTTCTGGGCTTCACGTCATAGGGCAGATAGGTACAACATAGCACACTTTTGCATTCTATTGGCAGATCAATAGAATAGCCAATGTGAGTACAAAGATAAGACATGAAAGGGGGCCAATCTGTCAAAGCATGAAACTTCATCCACACAGCTGTTGATAAAATTTGCAATCTGGAAATGATTCCTAATGCTTCCTGTTCAAATTGGGTATGGTTGCTATCTGCTCTGCTTTGTGTACCTGGAGCAAAGGTAATTGGCTTTGCTTCAGTGGTTGGTGTAATGTTGGCTGTGACTGCTTCCCATCCAAATGTATTGGGAAATCAGGATCAAAGTGTATTAACAAACACCATAGAGGATAGCAAGGTGTTTTAAGCCTTTTAATAAGCTGTGTCAAACTCCTTAAATACATCAGAAGGATAAATACCAGGGAGGAAGAGGAGTTCTTTAAGCACCAATGTGGATACAAGAACAAATGGGTATAAACTGGCCATCAAGTTTAGGCTCAAAATTAAGCAAAAGTTTCTAACCATTGAAGGAGTGTTCTGGAACAGCCTTCCAAGGGGAGCAGTGGAGGCAAAAAACTGAACTGGCTTGAAGACTGAACTTGATAAATGTATGGAGGGGATGGTATGATGGGACTTCCTACAATGGCATGTGGCCCATCAGTGACTGCAAGTAGCAAAAATCCCCAATGGCCAGAGTTGGGGAAAGAATTTTCTGTAGAAACTCAGATCTCTCCCCATCTAGTGTCCCAAGTATCTACCTGGTTGGCCTTGCCCACGGACTCAGGGTCAAACTAATTGCCATATTTGGGGTCAGGAAGGAATTTTCCTTTGGGTCAGATGGGCAGAGATGATGCGTGAGGGCGGTGTGTGGGGGGGGAGGGAGGAGGTTGCCTTCCTCTGCAGCCTGGGGCATGGGTCACATGCAGGTTTAAACCAGTGTATATGGTACAGTTTCTGTAACGTGAAGTTTTAAACCATGATATGAGGACTTCAGTAACTCAGCCAGAGGTTAGGAGTCTATTACAAGAGTAGGTAGATGGGGTTCTGTGGCCTGCAATGTGCAGGAGCTCAGACTAGATGATCACGATGGTCCCTTCTGACCTTAAAGTCTGAGTCTATCCTACTCCATGGTTTCTTTGTTTTTGTTTTTCCTCCTTGACATAAAATATTATGAAGAGGATTCAGTACTGTAGTTCATTAGGAATTAAGTGCACATGAAGCAGCAGGTCAGTATGGTTTCCCAGCTTAATAATTAGTTTATAGACTTTCAAATTAACCAGTTCACCTTAGAAAAAAGAGTGTGTGTTTCTGCAGAGACTACTTGTGTCTGTTTCCCCTTGTGCCAGCAGGTGGATTTTTGGCAACTCAGATGGATCTTATCTTATCCCACAACTGAGTCAGGTGGAATTAAAGACACATGCTTCACCACAAAGAGTAGCAGTCTAGCCGATGGTCCCTAGAGATCAACCTTCACATTCATAGTCTTTGCCCTGGTCTACACTGGGAGGGAATCAATCTAAGTTACGCAACTTCAGCTATGCGAATAACATAGCTGAAGTCAACGTACTTAGATCGACTTATCATGGTGTCTTCACCACGATGAGTCTACTGCGCCACTCCCCCATCAACTCTGCCTGCGTCTCTCTCAGAGCTGGAGTACAGGAGTCGACGGGAGAGTGCTCGGGGGGGAGGGGGACTATTTATCGCATCTAGAGTACAAGCGATAAATCAATCCCTGCTGGATTGATTGCTGCCTGCCGATCCGGTGGGTAGTGTAGACATACCCTTTGTTGTTGGCACTGCTCTCCCTGTGAATGTCTGATGCACACCTTTGATAGAGATGACTGAGTTTCCTTTGACACACTGTAAACTTGAACCTATGCACTGTAGATGCAATATGTAAGTTCAAGGTAAACTGTAAAGAGTTGGTCCAGGGAATGCATGAGAACTTAGGCCAATATTAACGAAAGAGCTACTGTATGGCTGTCATGGTCGGTTTTATCCCTGCTTCTAGACAAGAGTAAGAAATGTGTTGCTAATTGCCTCATTTGAATGATAATCATGTTTAGGCTCAGACTTCTCTCACTGCCCACAAACTTCTTATCCCACCCACTTTTGAGTAATAAAACTGAGATACAAGGAGCTTCACATTTGCCACCACTGACTGCAGAGGACTATGTCTAATTCTTAGCCTTGCTTATACTTACTGTAACTGCTGCTCGCTCTCACTATAGAGCACAACAAACTTACATACTTGTATGTACTATTCAAGGACTTGCAGAAAAGATATTGTCAAAGTTGAGATCTTTCCAAGTAGATTTTCTTCAAACTTGTCTTATTTTATAGATCTCAATGAGATTGGCAGGTTGTTCCAAACCTTGGTTGCTTCCAATAATTAGAATGGTTGAAAATTCTACTAGGAGTTTCTTCTGCATATGCCTAAAGTTTTCCTCTTGCAGTAAGTATACATGCCAATATATTTAATCAGTTTTCTTAAAACCAGTCTTATTCCTATATGATCTAGAAAACAAAATAAGTTAGAACAAAATCACTACAGTTATGCAAGCTGTTGCTGCATAACAATTCTGGCTGGAATACAGTGGGTAAGAAGGTTGCTTGGGGTGTGGGATTTAAACGTACACATAACGCAAACATGACTGAGCCAGTTTTGTTCAAACTTAAAAATAATAATCTTTGGACTGGCTGTAAGCCTGATTCCCAAAGGCATTTTGTTAAAATAAGGTTATATGTGTAACTGGAAAGGGATGAGAGTTAAAAATGAAGTTTGAATTTAGACTTAGCTCTACCATACACTGTGCATGCCTACTATAGTATATAAGAGAAAGTTGTTCATTTCCATATGTTATTACGCAGTCGGTGTCCAGTGACAAATGACGCTCTCTTCTCTGTTAAAAGTGGAGAGTATAGACCATGTTCTCGGGTGCAGCTGATCTGCAGAGACCAGAAGTGACGTGTGTGTGTGTGAGTGCGCATGCGAAAAGATGGTTTAAAGCTCACCTTTGCTGTCCCCAGGTTGTTTTGTATAGGGTCAGTCTTCCTATGCTGTATTAGAGCAGGTGGGAGGGGCGAGAGTCAAGTATAGGCCTCTGAGAGATGGACAAAACCAGAAGCTTACTCTTGTACTGGAGTTATCCCCCAGTAAGATGATTGAAGCAGCTTTAGGGCCAGACTTCATTGGCAGGGCAGCACAAAGTAGTCTGACTGGAAAATCTGGTCTTAGATCTTAACTCTGCCCCATATTAGGATATTCAGTAGCAGTTGAAATGGATGTTCCCTTAATCTCCATGAAGAAAAGGGCATGAACAGCAAGGGGGACTAGATACCTCCTGCACATGTTACTGGATGTGCTTTAACAATGTATATGAACTTGATAAAATTACTGAATGAGAGACTCATAACTTTTCTAGTTACCATAATTAAGATGAAGAAAGAGAGATGGAGCACTTAATGGTACCATTTTGTATGTTCAACCTGCAGTCATCATTACGTATCAGCTGAAAGCAATCCTGACTATCTGCTGCAGCATATTCTTTTCAGGTAATTTCGCTGGCAGTGACAAACCAGAGTGTCATGATTACTTCAAGGGAATCTGGGGTATCTTTTTTTAAACTGAAGTGTTTCAGCAATGATTTCACTCTGTGTGTGTGAGTGTGGTGTGTGTGTGTGTGTGTGTGTGTGTGTGTAATATGAATGAAAAAATTAATACATTGGTAGGTAGATATAGGTACACATGCAGTTATAAACATATAGGGGTGTGGTTCAGTTTGCAATGGGAAATATGTAATTAGATAAGGAGGGTCAATAATAGTTTTGAGCAAGAAGTACAAACGTGAAACCATGCTGTAATCATCCCATAGTCTAACCTCTTAGTGGGTTGAGCTAGAGTAATGAAAATTCCTTGACCTTAGAAACCATTGTATTACAGCTGCTATAATTTAACATGTTGTTATATAGAGCCTGTCACTGGCTTAAATGGTTATTTACTTAAACTCAGTAAACACTGCGCAGATGCTGCTGCCTTCAGACTATTGCGAGTGGAAACACACACACACACACGCGCGCACACACACACACACACACGCACACAATTTTTTTTGACTTGTATGCCTCAGACAGGAATGCACATATCTTGTCTGAAGTATCTAAAGTAATGAGCTTAGCAGGAACAGAGGAAACAAGCTGATAGCATTACATAGCATCTTTAGGAGGCAGATTCACAATGAAATCAATTAATGTCAATCAAGTCAAAATTCAGTTACCTATCTTCCAAAGTAGAGACTGCCCCCCCCCAAAAAACCTGCACTTTTTAAAATTCAAATTTCTCACAAACAAGCTTTTGAAAGACCACAATTATTTTCAACTTGTCACACTCTCATGGAAGCCAAGGTTCCACTTGGATTCTTCTGTTGTGTAGGTTTCCCCCTTTATACTTGAGAGCCTCTGTCAGGACGTACAATGGTCATAAAAAGGTAGCGCCAGGGTGTTCACTGCTGCGGAAATGGTGTGTAAGTTCATTTGTCACAATGCAGAAAATTAGGATATTGCAAGAAAGAGGTAGTTCTACTGCAATAGTGACCCTGAAAGCAGGAGTTACTCATTTGTTAGAGCTGGTTGAAATTTTTCTAAAGTGCTTTTTGTTTTTAGTCAGAAAATGCTGTTGATCCAAATCCAACCTTTCTATGAGTGTGCAGATGTTTGACTTTTCATTTTGAAAAAAATATTTTTTTAATTTCAAAACAACTTTTGTTTTAACATTTTGTATTATAAAATAGTCAAAATTTGAATGAAATAATTTATGATTTTTTTGTAATTTTGTTTTATTGGAAATTTTGATTTTTGTTTTTGTTCTGATTGATTTTTTTTTAAAATCACAGAATTTCCATGAAAAAGAAATTTCTGTTCCCACACAGTTCTACTAATTGTGCCTAGAGCAGAGGAATACAGCCTACAGTAGAGTATGA
Organism: Natator depressus; assembly: GCF_965152275.1. Lineage (NCBI taxonomy): Eukaryota > Metazoa > Chordata > Testudines > Cheloniidae > Natator > Natator depressus. The sequence goes on along the minus strand of NC_134235.1, from coordinate 121,911,570 downwards.
ATGTGAGAACTGAACAGATAGACAGCAAAATTTGTTGGCAATAGTGAGGAAAGTTAGAAACTGATATTGGCTGATGGGAGTGCAGGGCTGAGGAAGAGAAGAGACAGAAGAAAGCCTAGAGCAATGGTCTCCAACTTTAAGCACAAGATCACTTTTTGAATTTAAATGCAACCCAGGATCTACCTCAAAGAAAATGTAGAAATAACAGTAATACGTAAACCCAAACACCCTTGCCATGCCCCGCCACTTCTGTGAGTTCTGCCCCACTTACTCCATCACTCCTCCCTTCGTCACTTGCTCTGCTCGCCCCTCACTCACTTTCACCGGGCTCGGACGAGGGTGGGGGCTCTGGGCTGAGGGGTTTAGCGTGTAGGAGGGGCTCAGGCAGGGGGTTGGGGTGCAGGAGGGGTGGGTTTTGGGAGGAGGTTGGGGGTGCAGGAGGGGGCTGAGGGTTGGGGTTGGGTTGCAGGAGGGAGGTGTGGGGTATGGACTCTGGGAGAGAGTTTGGATGCAGGGGGCCTCATGGCTGGGGGAAGGGTTTGGGGTGCAGGGGGGATTCGGGGTGCGGGCTCTGGCCAGGCACCGCTTACCTCCTGCGGCTCCTGGACAGCGGTGCAGTGGGGCTATGGCAGGATCCCTGGCTGCACACTGCTCCCGGAAGCATCCGGCAGCGGATCCTGGGAGGAGGAGGGGCAGGTGGCTCTGTGTGCTACCCCACCACACACAGGCTCCACCCCCACAGCTCCTATTGGCCATGGTTCCCCATTCCTAGCCAATGGGGGCTGTGGGGGTGGTGCCTGCAGGTGAGGCAGCATGCAGAGAACCCCTTTCCCCCCAGGAGCCTGTGCTGGATATGATGGATGCTTTGCGGATCAGCGCGGGGCCAGGACAGGCAGGGAGGCTGCCTTAATCCCCACTGCGCTGCTGGACAGTTAACGGCCAGTCTCCCGGTTTGGCTGCAGAAGGGTTGGCAACCCTAGACCTGAGATCAACTGTCAGAGGCTCCTTGATCAACCAGTCGATCACAATCTACTGGTTGGTGACCATTGGCCTAGAGGGAGAAAAAAGCCGTTCCTGGCTACACAGTATAGATGAAAAATAGACACTTCAGTTCAACCTGTAGAAAATCCTTTGCTTTTGTATAGCAGCAGTTGGATTACTGACATCTGAATGCCCTCAGCTTGTAGTTCTGTGCACAGGGACTGATTTAAATGTTCAGTGTCCTTTTTAAACATGTGAATGGAAATATTGTGTAGATAATGGATTTTGTGGTCATGACTGAATAGTCAAATTAGAGTTCTGAAAGGTATTTTAAATTGGGCATAAATTCAACCTGGGCGACCTTAATTTGGCCTCTTTGTATGTATGCATTGTGATAGTCTTTAATTACATGATCACATACTATTTTTTTCTATGTTCAGTGCACAGGAAGGATGGTGCTCACTTAATGAGCAGCTATTGAATATTTGTTTTCTTCTTTCTTCAATGTGTGGCCCCAGGCCTTATTGATTGCACACTATTCAAACCCTCCACTGAAGACAGAATTATTAATTTTCTCATATCCTTTTCCATGCCACTCATAACCATAGTAGCTGAGTGTTTTATAAATGGTAGTGAATTTATTTTCACAAAATTCCTGTTTTACGGATGGGGAACTTGAGTCTCCTAGATTAAGGTCAAAAGTGATTTTGGGGGGCTTTATTTGAGATGACTAGAACTTTATCTGAATACTTTATATGTTCAAAGCACATCTCCCATTGACTTCAGTTGTAGCTGAGAGTGGTCAGCACTTCCACAGGTCAGAAGACCCTAAGGTCTCAAGTCAGACTCCCAGAAAATTAAAGAACACACTGTTTGTGACTACCTGTGAAAAGTTGTGATTTTCATTACTTGCCGAGCATCAAATAGGAACTCGGTGGCAGAGGCAGTCATAGAATCCAATTCTACAGGAAAGTGACGCATGGCTAGAAAGGGTTAAACATCTTGCAAAATAAATAACCCTCAAAAGACGTGTAGGGAGATAATGTTTGTGTTTTTATATATGTATGAGTAGGGTCGACAATGTAATCAAGAGTCCCTGTCTATGCTGTATTCTGATCATTCAGAAGTCAAAAGAACATCCTATCATTTAAATGAATTGTAAACATGGGCTATCTCTGTAATGATCTCTCTTTTTAAATGTGTAACAAATAATCTGTGAATGGTGGAGGAACAAGCAAATTGCCTTATGTTAATTCTATAGCTAAGTACCGGTGATGGACCTCCTTCAAAGTCATTCTAATTATCTTTTGAACTCCCAACTTGTCAAAAGACATGAAATTGTATAAAAGATCCTTGGGTCCTCATTTTCTCATTTCAGATCTGCTTAGGCTTCATATGGGGAAGTCTGAGTCACAAGACTGAGGTCCCAGTTATGCTTGTGTGCCCTGAATATATTTGGACATTGGACTATAACCTATGAACTATTTCTGAAAGAACTCTTTGCAACTACAAAGCTCACATCTCTGCTATGAATCTGAACCTCAATTAATTGAACTCATTTCTGTATATATATTGATCATTTAACCATACTCTTTCTGTTGTTTTTAATACATTTTAGTTTGTTTAATAATAATTAGCTGTACTGTGTATTTGGGCAAGATCTGAAACATTCATTAACCTGGGAGGTAATGTGTCCGATCCTTTTCTTTTATATGATATAAGATTTACAGAAATCATCATATTTGACGTGGGTACCTGGATGGAGGCCTGAGGCTGGATCACTTTAAGGCAACTGCGTTTGAACTTCTGAGTAACCAGTAAGATAATAAAGAAGCTGTTTTATGCTGGTTTGGTGAATCTAAGTAGTGGAATATCCACCAGCTTTATGGGGATTGTCTGCCCCATTCTTTGCAGTTCACCCTAATTGAGTGATCATAGCTGGCCCCCATTGGGAACCTGCTCACGAGAAACATTCACTTATCTTAACTTTTGAGACCATCCTTTCTCTTCCTGAAATCCTCCTCCTCATTCACCACATGCCTTCCAACTTCTTCAGCAAATTGTCCTATAGGCAACAATCTCCTTCACTACACAGCCCTGGCTTATCTGCAAAGCAGGTCCATTCTGTGCACTGAATGAGTCAAGGTATGACAGTTCAGGGCAATTGCACCTGCATTTTCCCTCTTTGGTCCACCTACTCTTGGGTTTCCGTCCCCTTGCTCTCACCTCTCTTGGACAGAAAAACATGTCTTCCTCTTGTCCAGGATACTTCCAGGCTGCAAGCTCCCTGCCTACACTGTGAATTCCTTAAAGTCTGACTGCGTAAGCAGGCCTGCTTAACTTTTCTCCTCTGGGACAGTAAACAGTGTAATTGCCACAGTTAAGTTACCACACAGCTCCTTTTAAGCAAGCATATTTATTCTCAAGGTAAACACAAGAGAAAACATATTGAAAGAACCCATGTGCATGTTAATAAGCTTCCTAGAGATCACTCAGCTCCAATAAGGACTTCAAACACCATACAGGAGTTTTCCTGTGGTTACAAGTTCATAATTCCTTTTTGTCAGAACACGAATCCCCATGAATCTAAGAGATACTCCTTCATGCCATTTGGAACATTTGATCCTGGCAATACGTAATTCATAGACCAAAGGTCCCCTCCTTTTGAAGGGTGAAACTTAGAAAGATCAGGTCCAAAAGTTGGCATTTGCATGCTTTCCTTCCCAAATATTTCCTAGGAACTAACATGCCAACTAGCATTTGACAAAAACAATAGAGACCCCTCAAGTACACATTGAAAGGAAATCCCAGAAGAGAAAAGCCCCTAAGAGACTTGAATGGGAATAAAATTATTTTATATTGGTGATGTGAAACAATCCTGATAGACAATATACATATGTAAACATTTAAGTTTGTATCATTTGTAATTTAAATTCCTTTTCTTTGTTGGAGGTAGGTTACTGTGTGTCACAATTTTAGGCCTCATTGAGATGATGGGTGAAGCTGAGGTAGAGATTGTTTTTATGAGCTGCATTAAACCTCATTAGGGGCTGAATTAAAACCTCATTAAAACTGATGTGTGAATGCTTCCTTCACTGAAGTGTATTACTTACCGTAATCTGAAGTGGTCACACCTAAAACAAGGCTTAACAGAATCTGCCCAGAAACTAGTGCCACGTTGGGTGGAGAGTTCCACTGGGTATAGTGACCAGAGTTGGGTAGGTGGATAGATGGCAGAGGTGGGGGAGCACAAGCTGGAGAGAGAGAGAGAGAGAACCCAAGCAGCAGCTTGTAAACGTGCAATTCTGGAAAAAGCTAGAGAGATCCTTTCGGTCTGTTGGCTAAAGAGGCTTTAAGCTAAGAAACTGTTCTTTGTTCTTGGTTCCTCCTGCATTCTGAGTAGCAGAACTTTATACATTCCTGGTAAATAAACAAGATAGGATACAAATAAAATACCAGACTCTATTGCTTTCTACTTTCAAATGGAACGTCCCCAGGGTCCCAGACATTGGATATCTGTTCAGGTCAAAAAGGGGCAACAATATTCAGTCCTATTACTGGCAAATCTAGGTGAGAAAGAAAAGTCAAGCAGAAAAGTGTTTGAAGAAAAGAGACGGCCTGGAAAATGTGTTTAATGTCAAAGTCATGAAACCCAAAAAGAGAGGGGCTGCCATGTAGAAAGAAAAAGAGAGAGAGAGAGAAAGAGAAAAGAGTACAGAAATAAAAACAGAGGGAGACAAAGGTAAGAATCTATAGTAATCATGTTGTAAAATATTATTTTACACTTCAATTCTCAAAGAATCCAACAATGAGGGTAAGGAAGAATAAGAATCTTGGAAGATCTCTCTTGCAAAGCGCTACATGTATATTTTGTTGGTTCTGTTGTGTTTTTTCACTCTCCTGTCCTGTGACAAGATGTAAAGTTATTTGTCATTGTTATGATTCCATTCCAAATATCATTCTGTGAATAGAAAACTGCTTGTTTTTAATTTGTGAATTTTTTTGCTAAAACCTAGAACAGTTAGAAACTTAGATACTTTTTTAAGGTTCTTCCCTTACACACATTTCAAAAATTCTATTTTAAAAACCTCACTTCCATCTGCTATGAACAGTTGGTGCTAAGTAGATAACAATTAGAATGTTTTTTAATGTCTTCTCATTTTGGTGATGCAGTGTCTTTAATTTCATTCTCTGCTAAATAAGTCTTAAAGTACAATTCTGCTTAGGTTAAATTATTATTATTATTACAATTAGCTACTCCTACAGTTAAATTCCTGTTTTTAAAATCCATCATTTAGCAATTGTCAGTAAGTCTGACCATTTTAGAGGTTGGTTAGTCTATGATCATAATCAAATGCACAGCATGTGTGTGGAGGGTAAAAATATATTTGATTTCCCACTGGGCTAAGGATTCTGGAATAAACTGGTAATCATTTCAGATGATGAACATCGTGCCTGTTTCTTTTCATTTTAGCATAAGGATAGAATCCTTCCCTATCACACAGCCTGAGTGTCACTCAGGCCATTTCTATACTACAAATTTATGTTGACTCGAGTTAAGTTGGCATACAGCTGCCACAGTTAGTACATCACTTGTGTGTGTGCATATTTGGCTCCTTATGTTGGTGATGCACATCTGTGCCAGGAGTGTTTGTATCCATGCAGAGTGGGTTGCACCATGGGTAGGTTTCCCATTGTGCATCTTGCCACTGTCATTTTGCAAGTTTTGGCAATGCATGATGGGGTCAAAATGAGTCATGCAGGGCTTCCTGGGAGCATGGAGTCAACTTCCCAGTCTGCAACTGTTTCCATCCCATAATGTTATTTGTATCCCATAATTTCTGTATTTTTATTTTAAATACTACAAACCTACGTGACCTCCTCATTGTCTGCCATCTCTGACAGAAGCATGGAGCCTGCATGGCTCTGCACTGTTCTCATGAGCGTTGAAAGCATGGAGTGCACAGTCCTGGAACATTTGAAGAGCCAAAGAAGAACCACATGAGTGGGGAATGCAATGATTTCTTGAAGGGCTGATTGCTGTGGGACTTACCATTGAATTGGTTCTTGCTGACATTCACAGAGCAGCTGCAGATGGTGGAACGCTGCTTCTTGGCCCGGGAAACAAGCATTGATCGGTGGTATGTTGTAATGCAAGTTTGGGATGACAAGCAGTAGCTACAGAACTATTGGATGTGCAAGACCGCATTCCTGGAGCTGTGAGTTGAGCTCACCCCATACCTCCATCGCAAAGACCCCAAAATGAAAACTACACTGAAAGCAGTGAAGCGAGTGGTGATCACACTATGGAAACTTGCATCGTCAGATTGCCACCAGTCAAACCAGAATCAATTTGAAGTCAGGAAATCCACCATGGGGGTTGTTGTGATTCAAGTGTGCAGGCTATTAATCCCCTTCTGCTACACAGGACTGTGACCGTAGGCATAGATGGACTGCTATATTTGAGGGGGCAGCTTCAGCCAGGCCATCGGGTTCGCTTATGGGGAGCAAATCCTATGCTTGCCCGAGGCTTGCAGTGCTGGGCCTGTCATGCGGTTACTGCTGGCATGTGGGGCTGGGTGCCTGCCCCAGTGTTTCTGTGGGTCTCCTGAGGGCTCAGTCTCTGTTCCTGTTTTATGTGGTTATAAAAGTTTGTCATGCCAACACAGGATGACTGAGTGGATCTGTGCATGTCTCTCTATACATATGTACCTATGTTTGTCTGTTCCTGTTCCTGTTTGTGAGGGTGTGGGAAATGCGAAGAGTATGAGAGGGACTGATACAGCAAAGTGCGTCTGTGTGCGCGTGAGCGCACACACAAACACACACACGCATGCCTGTGAGCACGCACACGATCTCACACACAGGCTGAAGTCAGTTTGCCTGGCTTGCTGGCTCTCTCCCCTGCCTGGAGTGACGGGTGCTCCTGTGACTGTGCTGGGCTGCGCTTTACCTGGGCTGCTGCTGCTGGACCAGCTTAATGTGGGGCCCTAGCTGCTGCTGCTTTTGTCCGCTGTAGTGACCTGAGTGTGGGAGCTGTGGCCGCTCTGGCACTGGCTGATGCTGCCGCTTTTCTGGTGCCTCCACGTGCTGATGCGACCACCTTCCTGCTGGGGCTGCAGCTGCCCCCACTGTGTTCCTGGTGCAAGGGGATGCTGCATGCTGGTCTCCTGCTTCCCTACCCCATCACACAGAGAGACCTAGCAGCACAGGTGCCACGGGGACTGCCAAATAGCCGGCATCCCGACCTGCTGGGAGGCAACAAGGAGGAAATCAGGGGTTGGGGGCAGCTGGCAGGGGCCCATTCTTGTGTATCAAGTTAAATGCACCAAGCCTCACCCCTGACCATGGGTGCCCCCTGACCATGGTGCCCTGGGTGGTAACTCACCCATAAGGACTGTTTGGGTGGCAATGCCCCCTTATCCCCTCAAACTACTCCCATGACTGTGACTTTGGGCAATGCGCAGGGCATAATGGATGGTTCAGCAATGGGGTTCCTGAACGGCGGTGGGCAGTTAGGCTTGACATAAGGAACGCAGTGCCTGCGCTCGCATTGCATCAATCCAAGTACGTCAACCGTGGTTCTACCCCACTTGGGGAGGTGGCGTTACTGTGTCAGCCTAACAGGGCACTCGGAGCAGTGGGAGACCCAGTGTGAGTGTAGACACATAAACAAATAGGTTGATGTAAGCTGCCTTGCAACAAACTGTGTTGTGTGGACCAGGCCTCGTTCAGATACTTGACACTACTGCCAGATTGCTCTGACCATGTTTGTTTTTAGCAGCTCTCTCTCTCTCTCTCTCAAGAGTCTTTTAGTTCTACTTCAAGCTCATTTTGCTAATTGTTTTTGATTTTTTTAAGTCCATCACTCTAGACATCTCGAAGTTTTGTCAGATTAACCTTTTTCTAATTTTGTTCTTACCTGCCACTGCCAGTTTATTACCCTCCTCTAATGTGTTCTGGATGATACTAATTATTTCCATCATATAAACGAAAAAGCAAACAAAACCTATTAACTTCTGAATACGTTGCTCTTCTACAAAGTTGATGTAAGAGATCCATACTGAAACACAACTCTTCTCTGATTTCATATCTATCAAGATGATTAATTATAGGGTAGTCAATGCTCCTATAGAGCTAAAGTATTATCTCACTCCCTGCTCACCCCCAAACCAAGAAAGATTTTGTTCTATAAGAAAAACTCTTGCTCTTTTCTTGTTAACGTAATTTGGACTAGACAGATTGGACTAAATTCAGAAGTGATGCATAAAATAGTGTAAGCTAGTCTCCCTCCCCACTGACACTCGGCCTCCTTTCCACATGGGTAGAGCAGTTCTAAATTAATCTAATGTATGTGACTAAAAGCCCTGAAAAACTGTATATTAAAGTGTGGCTAGAAATATTGAAATGATTGTATCCATTATGGCACTAAATATGTACAGTTGGACTCCCAGTAATTTCAGTGAAGCGCTGCATGGATGCATAGTAAGGGCCTCTATGTGAGGTTTTGCAGAGCAGGGGGAAATGGAAACGGTTCTCTATCTCTCTGTCATACTCACACTCTCACTCCCTCACACACAAACAAAATGCATGGGTTAACTACTTAGAATACTACTTAACCTCCCAATATTTATAATTTTAAAAATGAAAATGTCTGATGCTTTAATAACTTTAAAGTACTATCAAAATAGGCCATCTTATATCCCCTTGTGTTTTTAATTGTAATTTCTATCACATTCATTTCTGTTGGGCACAATACAGTAATTTAGGAGTGTGTAAATCATTTTCTTGCTGTAGCTAGCCTAGAATACACAATATCTCTTTCAGACACACATTCCAGCTTTTTTTTTTAAACTCTTTCCTCCTGGTTCTAGTGTGAATACTACATTCTATGGGAGGAATTAATTTTTCAACTTCAGTGTGCTTGTGCGATGTCGGATACATATTGTTTTTTGGGATAAGCAAAACAGTTGAGGGATATATATATTTCCTCAGATTACATATAGACAAAATCTGACATGGCCTGTTCATCAGCTAAGATCTGAAATTAATGCTTTCCCCTCAATTCCCAAAGGTTTTTTGGGAAAAAAATATAGGTAAGTCTTCATTCCCAGCAGGCCTCCCAGACCTAATATCATTTAAACCATGCTGAGTGTCTCAGCACATCTGGTGGTGGGACTTCCCTGGATGTAGGAAAGAGGCAATGCATTCTGACTTTCAGGAAGCTTTGCGGGATTTCACTAGAGCAATTGGTCATATCAGAGGGGGCACCTCCTCAGCTGGTGTAAAGTCAGTGGGGAAAAATGACAGCTTCCAGCGGGAGAGGATCTGTCCCTGACACTCTGATTCATGCTTGCCAAAAGGTAAGTGCGGCTATTTCAGTTCATGAAGAAAAAATTGGAGAATCAGAAGGCCCTGTTATGGACGGGGAGGAGAAAATGAGGTTGAGACCTACTGGATTCAGGCAAAAGTGTTTGAGGTGAGGTAAGGAAAAGAAAAGATGGAGTTTGGCAAAGACTGTTGGGGAAAGAAGGTGGTGAAGAGAGGAGACATGATGGGAAGAGAGAGAGGTAAAGAGAGCCCTCAAACAGCTTGCATGAGATTTAAGCAAACTTTACACAAGCATCTGAACTTTTCAATGATTATCTAATCTGAACTAAACATCACCAATCCTAAAATATTACTGGGTGACACAAAAGACACATTGAACTTTTTCACTATTTTTCAAATGCCAGGAAACTGGGAACAGAATTCTTGTAAGAATATGTATCCATCTTGACACTGGGACAGTGAACATGCGTTGCTTTTGGCATAATGCCTTTGTCACAATAAATTTTATGTCAGATCCTTGCATCCCCTCTGTTTGATGGGAAGTGCTAACAGCTTATTTTAATGTTACTTAATCATTGCACTGTCTTGTTAGGAATTCCACATGTTGTGTAAAAGATCAAAACAAGGAACCCTTGCTGCAAAGACAGAATTTAAATTGTGTGTGCCACATGCTAGCATACAGTAATTTTTTTTTTTTTTTAGATCTGGTCTTTGAGGCAGGTGGTATTTCTACCTCTGTGTTTAGAAAGATTTAGGATGTTACTGCAATATAAGGTCCCAGTTCTGCCTGGATCTTTATGCTGGTGGCCCCCGTATCTGTGCAGAGCTCCTGACAAGATGGGAGATTAAATCATAGATGATAATGATAATATATTATCCAATTTAGATGGATGATATATTATCATTATGTTCTCTGTCATCAAGCAGATGGGCTAAATATCTCAGACTGAATCTGAGAAATATTCTAGGAAGATTGACTGTATATAATTTATATGTGGAAATAAAGGAGCTGTTTTCCAAACATATAACATATTTCAAAGTACTTTGCATCTATGAAGTGAAGTGCTGCTTCTTTTGGAACAATTATACTGAAATTAGATTTTCATGAGTTTATTAGGGAACATATGACCATTGATTAATGCTTTACAAGTATAAAGGACGTAGACTTTTTGAATAGGCCTCTTCAAAATGTACTAGTTTCAGCTCACATGAATTAAAATGATAGAGACAAGGTGGGTTAGATAATATCTTTTACTGGACCAACTTCCGTTGGTGCAAGAGACAAGCTTAGGTTCAGGTTTAAATGCATGCTTGAGTGCTTTGCTGAATGGCCTATATCTCTATATACATACATTTTATTTAGTATGCCAAACACCATAGAATCATAGCAATGTAGGACTGGAAGTGATTTTGATAAGTCATCAAGTCCAGTCACCTGCAATGAGGACGGACTAAGTATTATCTAGACCAGTGGTTCCCAAACTTGTTCCGCCACTTCTGCAGGGAAAGCCCCTGGCGGGCCGGGCCGGTTTGTTTACCTGCCGCGTCCTCAGGTTCAGCCGATGGGTGGCTGCCAGTGGCCGCGGTTTGCTGCTCTAGGCCAATGGGAGCTACTGGAAGCGGCAGCCAGTATGTCCCTCAGCCCGCACCACTTCCAGCAGCTTCCCTTGGCCTGGCGCAGCGAACTGCAGCCACTGCGAGTCGCAATCGGCCAAACCTGCGGACGCAGCAGGTAAACAAACTGTCTCGGCCCGCCAGGGACATTCCCTGCACAAGCAGCAGAACAAGTTTGGGAACCACTGATCTAGACTATCCCTGACAGGTGTTTGTCTAATCTATTCTTAAAAACCTCCAGTGACTGAAATCCCACAACCTCCCTAGGTAATTTGTTCCAGTGTTCAACTACCCTTACAGTTAGCTTAGACGTGAGGAAACACTTACTAACTCTCCCTTGCTTCAATGTAAGTCCATTACTACTTGTCCTGTCCTCAGAGGTGACGGAGAACAATTAATCACCTTCTCTTAAAAAGACTAGGACTTTTCATCTTGGAAAAGAGACGACTAAGAGGGGATATGATAGAGGTCTATAAAATTGTGAATGGTGTGGAGAAAGTGAATAAGAAAGTGTCATTTACTCCTTCCCATAACACAAGAGGTTACCCAATGAAATTAATAGGCAGCAGGTTTAAAATAACCAGAAGGAAGTACTTCTTTACACAATTCACAATCAACTTGTTGCCATGAGTGGAGGATAAAACTCTACCAGGGAACAAAAAACAACTGAATAAGTTCATGGAGGATAGATCCATCAATGGCTATTAGCCAAGATGGTCTGGGATGCAACCCCATACTCTGGATGTCCCTAGCCCCTTACTGCCAGAACCTGGGAGTGGAGGACAGGGGATGGATCACTCAATGATTCCCTGTTCTGATCATTGCCTGGCATTGGCCACGCCACTGTCAGAAGACAGGATACTAGGTTAGATGGACCATTGGTCTGACTGAGTATGGCCATTCTTATATTCTTATGTTCTTTATAACTATCTCTTTATATACTTGAAGACTTATCTTGTCCACCCTCGGTTTTCCCCTCTCTAGACCAAACAAACCCATTTTTTTCTCAGTCTTTCCTTGTAGGTCATGTTTTCTAGACCATTAATCGTTTGTTGCTCTCCTCTGGACTTTCTCCAATTTGTCCACCTAAAGTGTGGTGCCCAGAAATGAACCCAGTACTCCAGCTGAGGCCTTATCAGTGCTGCATACAGTGAAAGAATTACTTCTCGTGTCTTGCTTACAACACTCTTGCTAATATATCCCAGAATGATGGGGGCGGGGGTGGGGAGGTTGCAAAAGTTGAATCATATTCAGTTTGTAATCCACTAAAACCTCCAGATCCTTTTCTGCAGTACTCTTTCCCAAGCAGTCATTTCCCATTTTGTATTTGTAGAATTGATTATTCCTTCCTAAGTATACTACTATGAATTTGTCCTCATTGAATTTCATGCTATTTATTTCAGACTATTTCTCCAGTTTATCAACAACATTTTGAATTCTAATCCTGTCCTCCAAAGTGTTTGCAACGTCTCCCACCATGGTATTGTCTGCAAACTTTATAAGTCTGATCTCTTTTTGCCTATTTTCCAAATCATTTATGAAGATATTGAATCATAGAATCATAGAATATCAGGGTTGGAAGGGACCTCAGGAGGTCATCTAGTCCAACCCCCTGCTCAAAGCAGGACCAATCCACAACTAAATCATCCCAGCCAGCGCTTTGTCAAGCCTGACCTTAAAAACTTCTAAGGAAGGAGAGTCCACCACCTCCCTAGGTAACGCATTCCAGTGTTTCACCACCCTCCTAGTGAAAATGTTTTTCCTAATATCCAAACTAAACCACCCCCACTGCAACTTGAGACCATTACTCCTTGTTCTGTCATCAGCTACCACTGAGAACAGTTAGATCCATCCTCTTTGGAACCCCCTTTCAGGTAGTTGAAAGCAGCTATCAAATCCCCCCTCATTCTTCTCTTCCACAGACTAAACAATCCCAGTTCCCTCAGCCTCGCCTCATAAGTCATGTGTTCCAGTCCCCTAATCATTTTTGTTGCCCTCCGCTGGACTCTTTCCAATTTTTCCACATCCTTCTTGTAGTGTGGGGCCCAAAACTGGACACAGTACTCCAGATGAGGCCTCACCAATGTCGAATAGAGGGGAATGATCACGTCCCTCTATCTGCTGGCAATGCCCCTACTTATACATCCCAAAATGCCATTGGCCTTCTTGGCAACAAGGGCACACTGTTAAAGACATAATTATAATAATTTATTGTACATCTTAGTTCTGGAAGGACTATCTAAGCAAACTGCATAAAAGGCTTTGCAGCAGAGTGTATAAGTAAAAATACTTGATACAAATATTTTAAATACATGATAGTAGTAGAGATCCCCCTAGATATTGATGCTTCCTTTGTTTTCTTCAGTAGATTAAACAGGGACTGTATCTAACATTCAGCTGGGAAAACAGGATCACCAGGTGTTTGAAGCTTAAAATATCATCTGTTTCAGTGTGTGACATTTACTTAGCAATGCTTTAATAATTATTACATGGCAATGTAATTATTAAGACTACAGAACCGCTCCTAAGTATTGGTAGTATTTGTGCTTTTATTTTGAGCTCCAGTTTATGGATCTCCATATATGCTCCAGGCTGAAATCTGGCAACAAAATGTCTCAGTCTAATAATAGGGCTAGATCCTCAGCTGCTCCAGGTTCTAGTCCCTTTATGAGCCTCAGGAAAATGGAGAGGAACAGGGTTTCAGCCACATTTCCCATTCCCCTGGAACTGCCAGGGAAAATAACAAAGAAGCTGGAGCCAGGTTTGAGGATCCGACATATTTTTTTTCCAAATATAAATTAAAATAATACATTTTTACATAATTTATAGGAATGCTAAAATTAATGAATTTACTGTATTGGCTTGCATTCCCTATTTCAGCTGCATGAGTCAAATTCAATATCAAAGCCAAAGGAGCTGTACTCATTTATGCCAGTGGTGAAATTGTCTGAGTTAGAATGACTTTAGAAAGATGAGATGGGTGAAGTAATATCTTTTATTGGACCAACTTCTGTTGGTGAGAGAGACAAGATTTCAAGCTACACAGAGCTCTTCTTCAGGTCAGGCAATGACTTTATGTTTAAAGTGAAATGTGTTTCTTAGACTTGGTCAGAAAATGTTGATTTTTTTTCCCATGGAAAATTTCAATTGTTGAGCAAAAATTCAGATACTGAAAAATTACAGCTGAAAACCAAAAACAGTTGATTCAGATATACTGCTGAAGTGCTTCATGCTCCCATTCTCCCCTATGGACCAGGTTCCTTGCTCAGACTACATCTCCTCTTCGCATCATGGTCTAGCCTTGTCATGAGAATACCTGGCAATAATGGGTTATTGGAAATGTAGTGTGGCTAGGGAGCTCCATTTATAGAAGACAGTGCGGAAACAAGGCAAGCAAACTACAGGTCCCATGAGGCACCACAGCAGCTTATCCAAATAAAAGTATTTTGGTTTTGGGGCTTTTTTAACACTAAGAATTGAAATTTTCCATGGAAAGTGGCATATTTCATGAAAGAAAAAAAATATTTAGTCAAAAATCCAATTTTCTATGACAAAAGAGTTTAGGCAGAAAATTTGTCAACCCACCCAAGTGTTTATATACCAGTAGTCCATTTGGTAGACAAAGTCTCGTTTGAATTTACAGTAACAGGTTCCAGTTCTGAAAAGACACATGTTCATATTTAACTATACACTTTCATTTGAGTTTAGAAAAGCACAAGAGCATGGAAATCCTATTAAAATAAGTGGGTCTGATTCTGTGCTGTGCCTCTAAAAGCCTGGGGGTGTGGGGAAATGTTAAAGCTGGCTTTAAACCACTCTTCAGCCCTCCTGAGTCTAAGGGCTGGACTGGGTTCAAGAGTAATTTAGACAACCTTAAAGGCTGCTCTGAATTATGTCAACCTTCCTATGGGCTGCAGTGCTATCCAAAATCTCTGCAGTACAGTGTGCTGCGTCCCTGTCCCTGACATACTGTCTACACTGGGGATTGTGAATCTGCCTGAAAAGTCAGACTTATATCCGTCTGCGCAATGTCTGTTCTGGAGGAATCCTCTCTCAACTGAAATCAAAGGATTTAGGGACTCTTTATGCCTCTCTGGCTTCTTCAACCAGTGTAAACAGTCGGAAAAGGGGTGAAGAGCTTAAGCATGTGCTTGGGTGCAGAATTTGGATTTGTGTGTGGTGACACATATATCAGTGGGACTACTCACCATCCATAGTTAATCAAGTGCATAATTGTGTGAAGGATCAGAGCCTTAATTTAAAGAGACAAATGTCAAAAAGGGTTATTTTTATTTTGTATATTCTTAACACACATGTTTTCAGTATGTCCATGTCCTTAATTAACAAAGTGAACAAAGCATGGTAACAATGGATCTGACTTAATGAACAAGGGAAAAATAAATAATATAATAGAGACGATATAGTTGGACAAATTGCTGCCCCCTACCCCACAGTTCCCTCAGTAGTCAATTGAAGTCAATAGTATTGCATGAAGGGCAGAATTAGATGCAACTGTCCTTAACTAACTCCACTGTTAGTCCTCAAGTATAAATTCACTTTATGGAATAGAAATAGGCAAGCTATTAATGGCAAAATGTGTCTAATTTAGTCCTTCTTTGTCATTTGTGAATTGTCCATGAACAGACTGTGACTTTTCAAAATTGTCCAAATGTTTGAGAACAAAATTAATCCTGTCCTGTGGATTAGTCACCAGTGAACTGTGTGCTGTCACCATTCCTTCGAGTAGTTTGAGCTTTGTGACTGATCACTGAAGTCATGTGCGAGGGTTTCTGTTTCCTTATGCAACCCTCATCAGCAGGAGTGGAAACAACTGACTGGGATTTTTCTTCTTTCGGGCCTGGAAGGGAAAAATAGCAGGAGAAAAACAGATCCAAGGAGTCTGAATAGTACATTTTAATCCTTTTCCTTTCCTCTTCTCCACAAGACAGATTTTTTTCTTCTGTATACCCCAGATTTAAAAATAGTGAATTCCTTCCTGACTAAGGGAAAAAGACCTCTAACCTATTAGAAGATTGCTGTACAGAGAAAATGAAACTGAGTTTGCATTCAAGTTTCTCTTGTCACACTACGAGTGGTTTTTGTGTGCAGGTGTGCTGTCCTGTTTATACAGAAGATGGTTATGTATCCTTGCTCATGTAACTTGACTGCCTCAGTGGCAACAACAGGTTTGGGGGAAGGAAAAGTTGGAGTACTGTGTGTCCCATCCAGTGTACAACAATATTCCATATGCCTAGTAAGTGATTATAGCAGAGCACAGCTGGCCCTCTGGCTCCTGCCTCTGCAAGGGTCAGCTAAAGTCACTCAGAGACCCTCGGGTTCTGAAACCACTGGTGCATTTATTTACAAGTTTGTGCTCCCACCACCTTCTCACCATACAGCATACACGGCTCTGGGTTCCTTGTGTCTGAACCCAGGAGGGAAGGGCTTTCTCCCTGCCTGCGCACACGCACACGCACTCACTCGCTCTCCTCCATCCCCCCACCCTGGCTTCCTTCTTCACAGCCTCTTATATAGCCCAGAGCTAATTGGGCTGGCAGCTGGCTCTCATTCCCCAACTAGGGCAGGTTCTTTCCAGCCAGCTCCACTTTATTCACTTAAATGGGGCTGGCATGGCAGGGGGCTGATTTCTTCAGTCTTTCTGCTCAGCACCCTGTCACTGTGATACCGTAATGATCTATTTTTATCATTGATATCACCACGTTTAGACAATTGCAACAAAGCTTGTACAAGTTATGTCATGTATGGTGTCAATGAAAAAATTATGATTGGCTAAATAAAATAATCTTGTTTAAATTCATGTATCATCAAGTTATGAATTTGGCTATGTATCTATATCTCAAACGAGTTTGTTCCTGGGGTCACATCCACAAAGTAATTTACATCCAGTCTAGCCCAGCACATTGTGAATGGACTCTTCAAGCTTGATGACCCATTAAGAACACTACAGTCTAACAATGGGCCATAGAAGAAACTGATTCTGCCCAGTAAGCCTTCCTGTGGACGCCTTACAGATATGGGCAATGGGTGCCTTGTGAGTCATCAAATCTTGTAAGGATATGTGACCCTGTTTGTGACCCTGGACTCCATCTTAGAGCAGTAACTTTCCTCAAACAGAGGCTGTGAGCTATGCTTGAGCCACTAAATTTCCTAGCACATGGCGAAGGGTATAAAAGCTCTCTGAGACATCTCAATTTTGTCTCTTTCCTGCCCTGATTCTCTGGACTGTGGATTTACAATTAAAAGGATCATATGGAACTATGGACTGAGGACCGTCCAATCTTTTGGAAGTTACCAGAGAGTCTTTACAAGCCAGAACATCACTGTTCCAAACGTGATATAAGAACTTTGCAATTATTGTATGTATATGATTGATTAACCATTTATAACTCTTTTTCTTTTCTTTTCTTTTCTTTTTTCTTAATAGTTCTTTAGATTTTAGTTACTAAAGCACTGGCAGCAGCATAATTATTGGGTAAGATCTGAGTTATATATTGACCTGGCTAAATGGCTGATTTCTTGAGATTGAAAGGACAGTATATTTGATTAAACTGGTTTTCAGTAACCACTCATCATCGAGTCCAGTGTCTGGGTGGTCAGATATGGGCTGGAATGCCTAAGGAGACTGCAGCTTTGACTTCTTGTTATCCAGTGTGGTGAGACAAAAATTCACTTTTGATATTGGATTGGTATATCTAATGATAGAATAACCACCAGTTTTGGAGTGAGTCTGCCCAATTTCTTAGCAGTGTGTACTGAATCTGGTATTCTCAGAGGCATTGTGACAATCTATTGATTGAATTTACTGGTTTCCTTTTTATTAGCAGTAGTGTTTATTATTTGTATTGAGGCACTACTTAGTGGCCTTAATGATTGTGGCTCTAGTGTGCTAAACACACACACAACAAAAAGATGTCATCACAAGCACAGTCTTTTGTCACATTCAATTGGTAACACACCCTGACCAGTGGGTTACACAGGAGGAAGGCACACGCTCTTTTCTGTCTTTTCTGATGTCTGGCAAGGGTTTCAAGAACACTGCCCTACTGCTGTTAAGTGTACCATTTCATATAGAGTACAATAGTATTTGACATATTAGCTGAGTGTTTTCTATTAAAATTGTATTGATCCAACTTAAAATTTAAAAAAAGCAAACAATCCACTTTGTTTGAGTTGAAATGAAAATTGTTCAAATTTTTGGCAAGCTGAAAATTTGGGAAGAAAAATTGTTTTTGCTGAGCAAAATGTTTCATTCAACCTGAAACAAAATGTTTTATTGTGTTTGAGAGTGATTTTACCTTTTCTTTTTTAAAATTGAAACAAAATTCAAAAACAACTCATTTCAAATCAAAATTCAAAATGTTTAATTTTTAGAAAGTTGAAATGAAACATTTTACTTTTTTCATAATTTTTTTCCCCCACTGGAAGGGTTGTACAAATTTGGCATGTATTCATGAAATGTTTTAGTCAAAATTAATCTGCCTTTTTCAGAGGAAAAAACCATTTCAGCTGAAATATTTCACCCAGTTCCTTGTCTCCATGTTTGGTGTGTTATTTCCCCTGCAAAATCTGTACAATATGTGGTCTCATAAAGAAAGCAGAATTTGCTAGCCACTGGTACTTTATTTTCAATTGTTATGACAAAAATCTTTGTGTTTTAAATAAATCCCCCAGAACTTGGCCCTAGCTTCCATCCACCTAGCTGTCCTCGTTTTGTCTTTGTACCCTGTAGTCAGAATTCTCCCATAAAATGGTGTGTTTAGGCAATAGACTGCTCCATTTCACCACTTTTCTGATGCTCGGTTTGAGAAAATAGCTCCGGGCCTTGTCGATACTGGAATTATAGGTACTAGTAGAGTGGCAGCAGTATAAACCCCAAGTGTATGTATAAATTATGCTGGTGAGCATGATTTGCATTTTCCCCTGGTTTGAAAACTATTCTGATTACCTAAGTAATAACAATAGGCTAAGTAAACTGACCCAAACGAAATCTTTTTATTTTACAGTAATAATCAGCACAAGGAGAATTTAATGGATTGCTATTCATTCCTTAGTCATTTAATTATTACTTTCTTCCTGTACTTAAAAGGGCAGACAGCTAGTTCATCCTGTCTTCTACCGTGTGGGATCCTGCTATTCCTCATGCTGCCAGAGTCTGACATTGAACATTGAGATAATGTGCCTCGTTGTTACCATTCTGTTGCTGTATGACACTGTTCATGTCTTGAATTATGCTGTTGACTGCAGCTCAGACCCCCGATCCTCTTGACCCCTGTATTGTGTTATGCACTCGTTGCTCCTATACTGCCATCCCATGCATAGAACAGAAGATGTGTTATATAACTGTAGAAAACTAAGTAAACGCAACAGTATTATAATGTAGGGGTGTGGTACTAATGCAATGTCCTGATCTGATATCAATCACCAGAAGCCACATGTCTGGTAACATACATTTTAAGATTTTTTTAGAAAAAGCAGACCTAGATTTTATTTATCTAATGCCGGCTATTTGACCTGTATTAAAATATCTGTTGTGTAATCCATTTTTTTAAAAAAGGTAAGCATATTAGATTCAATACTAACAGATGAATTTGGTAGGGAAGTAGGGCTAAGGAGGGAATGATTGGAAGTGGTGGGATCTCTGAGCCTGAAATGAGCAGGTTTTCTTGTACTTATTCCAGAATTTAACATACAGATCTTCAACTAATGTAAATTGACATAGCTCTCAACTAAGCGATGGAGATTCTCTATGTCCTAGTAAGGAGGAGAGGATGGAAGATGATAAAATACAGGTAGAATCTGATGAGAAACAGTCAAATAAAAAAGTCCCATTCAATTACATCATGTAATGGCAAACAGCTAAAAAGTGACAAGTTTTTAAAGTGCTTATATACCAAAGCTAGAAGTCTAAATAATAAGATGGGTGAACTAGAGTGCCTCATATTAAATAAAGATATTGATATAATAGGCATCACTTAAACTTGGTGAAATGAGAATAATCAATGGGACACAGTAATACTGAGGTACAAATTATATCGGCGGGACAGAACAGGTTGTGCTGGTGGGGGAGTGGCACTATATGTGAAAGAAAGCATAGAATCAAATGAAGTAAAAAATCTTAAATGACCCAAACTGTACCATAGAATCTCTATGGATAGTAATCCCATGTTCTAATAATAAGAATATAACAGTAGGGATATACTGTATTACCGACCACCAGACCAGGATGGTGATAGTGACTGTAAAATGCTCAGGGAGATTAGAGAGGTTATTAAAATAAAAAACTCAATAATAATGTGGGATTTCAACTATCCCCATTTTGACTGGGTTCATGTTACCTCAGGACGGGCTGCAGAGGTAAAGTTTCCTGACACCTTAAATGACTGCTTCTTGGAGCAGCTAGTCCTGGAACTCACAAGAGGAGAGGCAATTCTTGATTACTCCTAAGTGGAGCACAGGATATGCTCCAAGAGGTGAATATATCTGGACTGTTTGGTAGTAGATACCATAAAATAATTAAATTTAATATCCCTGTGGTGGGGAAAACACCACAACAGCCAAACACTATAATTTAATTTCAGAAAGGGGAACAACACAAAAATGAGGAATCAGAGTAGCAGCCATGTTATTCACAAAAAGAAAAGGAGTACTTGTGGCACCTTAGAGACTCACAAATTTATTTGAGCATAAGCATGCATCCGATGAAGTGAGCTGTAGCTCACGAAAGCTTATGCTCAAATAAATTTGTTAATCTCTAAGGTGCCACAAGTACTCCTTTTCTTTTTGCAAAGATGAGGAAGTTAGTTAAACAGAAATTAAAAGATACAGTGCCAAAAATGAAATCCCTACAAGCTGTATGGAAACTTTTTAAAGACTGAACTTAAATGTATACCCCAAATTAAACATAGTAAGAGAACCAAAAAAGTAACACCGTGGCTAAACAACAAAGTAAAAGAAACAGTGAGAGGCAATAAGGCATCCTTTTAAAAAGTGGAAGTTAAATCCTTGTGAGGAAAATAGAAAGGAGCATAAACTCTGGCAAATGAAGTATAAAAATATAAATAGGAAAGCCAAAAAAGAATTTGAAGAACAGCTAACCAAAGACTCAAAAAGTAACAGTGAATGTGTTTTTTAAAGTACATCAGAAGCAGGAAGCCTGCTAAATAACCAGTGGGGCCACTGGATGATCAAGATGTTAAAGGAGCACTCAAGGATGATAATGCCATTGCAGAGAAACTAAATGAATTATTTGCATCCGTCTTCATGGCTGAGGATGTGAGGGAGATTCCCAAACCTGAGCCATTCTTTTTAGATGACAAATCTGAGGAACTATCCCAGATTGAGGTGTCATTAGAGAAGTCTTTGGAACAAATTGATAAACTGAACAGTAATAAGTCACCAGGACCAGATGGTATTCATCTAAGAGTTCTGAAGAAACTCAGATGTGAAATTGCAGAACTACTAACTGTAGTAACCTTTTATTTAAATCAGCTTCTGTACCAAATGACTGGAAGATAGCTAATGTGAAGCTAATTTTTAAAAAGGGTTCCAGAGGTGATCACGGCAATTACAAGCCAGTAAGACTGACTTCACTACTGGGGAAAACTGGTTGGTTGAAACTGTAGTAAAGAACAAAATTGTCAGACACATAGATCAACATAATTTGTTGGGAAGAGTCAACATAGTTTTTGAAAAGGAAAATCATTCCTCACATATCTATTTGAATTCTTTGAGGGGATCAACAAACATGTGGACAAGGAGGATCCAGTGGATATAGTGTATTTTGATTTTCAGAAAGCCTTTGACAAGGTCCCTCACCAAAGATTCTTAGCAGTGCCGCCCAGAGGATTCAGGGGGTCTGGGGCAAAGCAATTTCAGGGGCCTGATCCATTAAAAAAAAAGTTAGTTTTGCCGCCCCAAGTGATGATGGGAAAAAAGAAAAAGAAAAACCCAAGTCATGCTGCTGAAGAAAGAAGAGAATAGGAGGACCCGCTGCCGAATTACTGCAGAAGACTGAAGCGGAGCGATTGAGCTGCTGCCAAAGTGCCGCCAACGAAGTAGAGAGGGACTGAAAGACCTGCGACCGAATTGCCGCTGAAATTGCGCCCCTCCCCCGTCTGCGGGGCCTGGGGCAAATTGCCCCACTTCCCCCCCCTCCGCCCCGGGTGGCCCTGACTCTTAAGCAAAATAAGTTGTCATGGGATAAGAAGGAAGGTCCTCCCATAGATTGGTAACTGGTTAAAAGATAGGAAACAAAGGGTAGGAATAAACGGTCAGTTTTCAGAATGGAGAGAGGTAAATAGTGGTGTCTGTGCTGGGACCAGTCCTATTCAACATATTCATAAATGATCTGGGAAAAGGGGTAAATAATGAGATGGCAAAATTTGCAGATGATGCAAAACTACTCAAGATAGTTAAGTCCCAGGCCGACTGCAAAGAGCTACTAAAAGATCACACAAAACTGGGTGACTGGGCAACAAAATGGCAGATGAAATTCAATGTTGATAAATGCAAAGTAATGCACATTGGAAAACATAATCCCAACTATACATATAAAATGATGGGGTCTAAATTAGCTGTTACCACTCAGGAAAGAGATCTTGGATAATTCTCAGAAAACATCCACTCAATGTGCAGCGGCAGTCAAAAAAATAAACAGAATGCTGGGAATCATTAAGAAATGGATAGATCATAAGACAGAAAATATATTGCCTCTATATAAATACATGGTATGTCCACATCTTGAATACTGTGTGCAGATGTGGTTGTCCCATCTCAAAAAAGATATACTGGAATTGGAAAATGTTCAGAAAAGGGCAACAAAAATGATTAGGGGTATGGAATGGCTTCCATATGAGGAGAGATTAATGAGACTGGAACTTTTCAGCTTGGGAAAGAGACACCTAAGGGGGAATATGATTGAGGTCTATAAAATCATGACTACTATGGAGAAAATGAATAAGGAAGTATTATTTACTCCTTCTCATAATACAAGAACTAGGGGTCACCAAACAAAATTAATAGTCAGCAAGTTTAAAACAAACAGAAAGGGAAATATTTCTTCACACAGTGCACAGTCAACCTGCGGAACTCTTTACCAGAGGATGTTGTGAAGACCAAGACTATAACAGGGTTCAAAAAAGAACTAGAGAAATTCTTGAAGGATAGGTCCATCAGTGGGTATTAGCCAGGATGGGCAGGGATCGTGTCCCTAGCCTCTGTGTGCCGGAAACTGGGAATGAGTGACAGGGAATGGATCACTTGATGATTACCTGTTCTGTTCATTCCCTCTAGGGCACCTGGCACTGGCCACTGTCAGAAGATAGGATACTGCACGAGATGGACCCTTGGTCTTACCCAGTGTGTTCTCTATTGAAGTCAAAGGAGCTGCACCAGTTTACACCGAGGACCTAGCCCCTTGTTCTTAGGACCCTTTTAAAAATATTTAAACCTTCATAACCCTGGATCACTGTGGACTCATTTGATGATGTCACCAGCTATTTAATTCTTAACTTATTAAGAATTTGCTGTATCCTTTTTTTAAACCCATTCATACAAATTTTGACTGTGTATGATGCTTCAAACACTGACAGCTGAAAGAAGCAGCTTAGCTGGAAGGGAATAGGCTTTTTCTGGAATACAAAGTTCTTAGGGATTGATTCTGCTCTTACGTTAAGTTCATTTTACAATTACTTCACTGGAGTTACTGGAGAAAGTGAAACCAGAGCCAATCCCTTAATATTTATTAGCAATCTAAACTTCTTGTGAACACACATGATATATTCTCCATGGAAAAGAGGGGAAACTTCCTTTCATTCTGCAATATAAAAAGGCGGTTATAGTTTATCCTGAACATCAATGGGAGACAATGCTTCTTAATTTATGGGTCAGGAATAAAAGTCTAACAAAGAGCTTTTGTGCAATGTCACTGGGCATAAAAACACAGAAATGTAGGACTAGAGGGACCTAGATAGGTCATGTACTCCAGTCTCCTGAACTGACGCAGGGCTAAGTATTATCTAGACCATCGCTGACAAGTGTTTGTCTAACCCAGGGATCGGCAACCTTTGGCACGCAGCCCACCAGGGTAAGATCCCTGGCGAGCAGGGACAGTTTGTTTACCTGCCACGTCCACAGGTTTGGCTGATCGCAGCTCCCACTGGCCATGGTTCGCTGCTCCAGGCCAATGGGGGCTGCAGGAAGCAGCAGCCAGCACATCCCTCGGCCTGCACCACTTCAGACGCGGCTGGTAAACAAACCGGCCCGGCCCACCAGGGGGTTTACCCTGGCGGGCCGCATGCCAAATGTTGCTGATCCCTGGTCTAATCTGTTCTTAAAAATTTATAATGACAACCATTGCACAACCTCCCTAGGTAGTTTGTTCCAGTGCTCAACTACCCTGGCAGTTAGGAAGCTTTTCCTAATGTCTAACCTAAATCTCCATTGCTGCAATTTAATCCCACTACTTCTTGTCCTGACCTTCATGGTTAAAGAGAACAATTTATCACTCTCCTCTTTATAACAACCTTTTATGTACTTGAAAACTGTTATCATGTCCCCCCTTAGTCTTCTCTTCTCCAAACAAAACAATCCCAATTTTTTGTGTCTTTCCTTTTAGATCATGTTTTCTAGACCTTTAATCAGTTTTGTTGTTCTCCTCTGGACTTTCTCCAATTTTTCCACATCCTTCCCAAAGGGTGGTGCCCAGAACTGAACAGAATACTTCAGTTGAGGCCTTATTAGTGCTGAGTTGAGAGGAAGAATTATTTCTCATGTCTTGTTTACAACACGCCTGCTAATACAGTATTGTAGCAGTATTACATTGTGGACTCATATTTATTTTGCGATCCACTACAACTCCCAGATAATTTCTGCAATACTCTTTCCTAAGCAGTCATTTTCCATTTTATATTTGTGTAATTGATTATTCCTTCCTAAGTGAATTACTTTGCATTTGTCCTTATTGAATTTCATCCTATTTATTTCAGACCATTTCTCCAGTTTTTCAAGGTTATTTTGAATTCTAATCCTGACCTCCAAAGTGCTTTCAGCCCACTCCCAGCTTGGTATCATCCACAAACTTTATAAATATACTCTCAATGACATTATCCAAATCATTTATGAAGATATTGAATAAAACTGCAACAGGACAGATCCTTGCAGGACCCCACTTGATAAGTCCTTCCCGCTTGACTGTGAATCATTCATAACTACTCTCTGAGTAAGCTTTTCAAATCATTTGTGCACCCACCTTTTAAGTGGAAAAGCAGCATCACTTGCCCCATAACCTCAGCCATGCAGAACACAATGCCATCCACAGCCTCAGAAACAACTCTGACATCATAATAAAAAAGGCTGACAAAGGAGGTGCTGTTGTCATCATGAATAGGTCGGAATATGAACAAGATGCTGCTCGGCAGCTCTCCAACACCACTTTTTCTACAAGCCATTACTCTCTGATCCCACTGAGGGTTACCAAAAGAAACTACAGCATTTGCTCAAGAAACTCCCTGAAAAAGCACAAAACCAAATCCGCACAGACACACCCCTGGAGCCCCGACCTGGGGTATTCTATCTGCTACCCAAGATCCATAAACCTGGAAATCCTGGACGCCCCATCATCTCAGGCATTGGCACCCTGACAGCAGGATTGTCTGGCTATGTAGACTCCCTCCTCAGGCCCTACGCTACCAGCACTCCCAGCTATCTTTGAGACACCACTGACTTCCTGAGGAAACTACAATCCATCGGTGATCTTCCTGAAAACACCATCCTGGCCACTATGGATGTAGAAGCCCTCTACACCAACATTCCACACAAAGATGGACTACAAGCCGTCAGGAACAGTATCCCCGATAATGTCACGGCAAACCTGGTGGCTAAACTTTGTGACTTTGTCCTCACCCATAACTATTTCACAATTGGGGACAATGTATACCTTCAAATCAGCGGCATTGCTATGGGTACCTGCATGGCCCCACAGTATGCCAACATTTTTATGGCTGACTTAGAACAACGCTTCCTCAGCTCTCGTCCCCTTATGCCCCTACTCTACTTGCGCTACATTGATGACATCTTCGTCATCTGAACCCATGGAAAAGAAGCCCTGGATACAAGAAGCAAACTGGATACAATTAACTTAGGCTTGAATAGAGACTGGGAGTGGATGGGTCATTACACAAAGTAAAACTATATCCCCATGTTTATTCCCCCACCCACCTCCGCCCCACACTGTTCCTCAGATGTACTTGTCAACTGCTGGAAATGGCCCACCTTGATTATCACTACAAAAGGTTACCTCCTATCCCCCCGCTCTCCTGCTGGTAATAGCTCACCTTACCTGATCACTCTCCTTACAGTGTGTATGATAACACCCATTGTTTCATGTTCTCTGTGTATATAAATCTCCCCACTGTATTTTCCACTGAATGCATCCGATGAAGTGAGCTGTAGCTCACAAAAGCTTATGCTCAAATAAATGTGTTAGTCTCTAAGGTGCCACAAGTACTTCTTTTCTTTTTGCACCTTTTAGTAGGTTTGTTTTGGCTACATTTTCCTTGTTTGCTTATGAGAAGGTCATGTGAGACAGTATCAAATGCCTTACTAAAGTTGACATATAGTGTATCTGCCTCTTTCAGTGGGTATACATGCATGCCATGCACCCAAGTCTGGAAATTCTTCCAACCAATGTGAATGACACCTCTCCAGTTCCTTCTTACCACTGCATTGTCTGAATCAGAATCATGTCCTCTTTTGCTTTTCTGCAATCAGTAAAGCTACTGTAAATTTGTTGTAAATAGTTCTCTCTCTCAAGAATTCTAGCTGTACATAGTTTAGTATTGAATAAACACCTCCCCCACAGTCAAGGGAAAAATCCTCCCCGGTCCCCAGGATTATTTCCTGGGTGTCAGTCTTCAAGAATTGTATCTCCTGCCCTTTTTCCATCAGTGAATAACATCAATGGTGCCTCTATTGTCTGGCAGATACTGCACTTTGCAGAGATATGTGCAAGTCCTTTCCACCCAGAACCAGGGAGGCCTAAGAACTCCATCTGAAAAAGTACTGATGGAGGAGGCTGAGGCCCTGCTCTGATCTGGGCCTGGGACATACCCCTCCCCCCTACCAAGGAGGAAGAGGCAGAACCAGTACCAACAGTTCCAACAGGGGTCTCCTTGTCGCCTGATGAAGTAGTCATCCTGTTGCTGCACTCCCCCGTTGGATGACCACTGTCAATATCAAGAACTGCTTCAGAGGGATGCCACTGACTTGAAGATCCTGCTGGAAGAGATCCAAGACCCCCAACACTGACTCCTGGATCTCTTACAGCCACAGGCACTAACCAGGATGGCCCTCCCAATTAATGAGGCCATGATGGAATCAGTCAGAATGGTCTGGCACACACCAACACCTTGTGTCCCTACCCCAAAATGAAATGAGAGATGCTACTTGGTGCCAACCAAGGGGGCTGACTTTATTTTCCCACCCTCCCCCTAATTCACTGGTAGTGCAGGCAGCTACAGAAAGAACTTGACAGCACTCCCAGAAATCCACGACCATCGATAAACTGTCAAAGAGATTAGCCCTTCTGAGCAGGAAAATTTTCTCTTCTGTAAGCCTTCAATTTTGTATAGCCAATTACCAAGTTCTGTTGGCTAAAGACCGTTTTAATAGGGCTCTTGATTAATCGCACTTAACTCAGGCAATTAACTCAAAAAAATTAATCATGATTAATCACAGTTTTAATCGCGCTATTTTATAAAATGCAATTAGTATTCTATTTAATATTTGTGGATGTTTTTCTACATTTTCAAATTTATTGATTTCAGTTATAACACAGAATACAAAGTGTACAGTGCTCGCTTTATATTACTTTTTATAAAAAATATTTGCACAGTAAAAATGATACTATTTCTTTTGTTTATTTTTCAATTCACCTCATACAAGTACCATACTGCAATCTCTTTATCCTGAAAGTACAATTTACAAATGTAGATTCTTTTTGTATCTCCACTCAAAAACAAAACAATGTAAAATTGTAGCACCTCCAATCCACTCAGTCCTACTTCTTATTCAGCCAATTGCTAAGAGAAACAAGTTTGTTTACATTTACGGCAGATAACGCTGCCCGCTTCTAATTTACAATGTCACCTGAAAGTAAGAACAGGCTTTCACATGGCAGTTTTGTAGCCAGCATTGCAAGGTATTTACGTATCAGATATGCTAAAAATTCATATGTCCCTTCAGTGTGACAGCATATGTGGGTCAATGGACATGGCCCACATACCTACCCATAGGTGGAATACAGATATGGACCACACATCTCAAAGTACCTCCAGTTACAGTAAGGAACCTCCATTTCCTCCCTGTCCATAAGGCTTGTTACCCTGTCAAAGAAGGATATTATGTTTGTTTCACATGAGTTGACATGTTCTTGACAAATCCGTGTTGACTGTTACTTATCATTTTCCTTTGAGTAACAGGTCTACCCCATTCTGGATCTTCATCTTGCTTCAAATGTATTTATAAAATGTTTTTGTTATCCTTTATATCCCTAGTTAGTTTATTCTCATTTTGTGCTTTGGCCTTTCTAATTTTGTCCCTACACGCTTATATATATTCATCCTTTGTAATCTGACCTAGTTTCTACTTTTTGTAAGACTCTTTGAGTTTCAGGTTTTTGAGTATCTCATGGTTAAGTCAGGGTGGTCTTTTAAATATTTCCGATCTTTCCTAGAATTGGGATAGTTTGCTCTTGTGCTCTTTAAAAAGACTGCCAACTAACCTTAACTCTTTTTTTTCCCCTTGGACTTGTTTCCCATGGGATCTTACCTACCTATTCTCTGAGTTTGCCAAACTCTGCCTGCTTGAAGTCCATTGTCTGTCTTCTGCTATTTTCTCACCTTCCAGTCTATAAAATTATGAATTCTATCATTTCATGATCACTTTGGCCCAAGCTGCCTTCCACTTCCAAATTCTCAACCAGTTCCTCCCTATTTATCAGAATCTAATCTAGAATAGCTTCTCCCCTTGTCACTTTCTCCACTTCCAGTAATAAAATTTGCCTCTGATGCATTCCAAGAACTTGTTGGATCGTCTGTATTATTGTCCCAAAAGATGTCTGGGTAGTTGAAGTCTCCATCATCACCAAATCTTGTGCTTTGTATGATTTTGTTAGTTGTTTTTTTTAAAAAGCTTCATCAACCTCTTCTTCCTGGCTACATTGTCTGCAGTAGACACCTACCATGACATTACCCTTATTTTTACCCCTTTTATCTTTACCCAGAGACTTTGACCAGGTATGCCTCTCGTATGTACCTCAACCTCCGTGCAAATGTATACCTCTTTGATATACAAAGCAACCCCTGCTCCTCTTTTCCCCTGCCTGCCCTTCCTGAACAAGCTGTACCCTTCTATACCAATATTCCTGTCGTGTAAATTATCTCACCAAGTCTGTGATGCCAGTTATGTCACAACTGTGTTCATTCACTAATATTTCTAGATCTTCCTGTTTATTCCCCATACTTCTTGCATTAGTATACAGATATCTACGATGTTCATTTGATTTCCCCTGTATATTCCCTCTTGGCTTTCCTTTGTCCCTGCTATGATTGCCTCCTCCCCCTCACCCGCACTGCCCAAGATTCCAACCCTTCACTCAGGTCTCCATGTTTTGGATTTACATGTGGGTTTTTGTCTCCTGTCCCCATCAAACATAGTTTAAAGCCTGCCTCACTAGTTAAGCCAGTCTGTGTATGAAGATTAACCATTAACCAAGCATGCTGAGTTTCCAGTGTAGCTTTTTGATATGATTGGCAGGAACTTCACCGTAACTTCCTTTACTCTGTAATGGACTTAGAAGGGTTTATTGCACAAATCTACACATTGAACTTCTGGCTGCAAATATCTACACACACTCTGCAAACTTCCATACCATTTTCTTAGTAAATCGAGGGCTAAATCTTTAGCCTACCGGACAAACAACAAATGTATGGAATATACCACACAGCGCCTACCATAAAACTTGGTTTTGGAAAACAGAGCCCTAATTCTAGACTGACACAACATTCTCAGTTTCAGCTTGTTACACTCTGTTTATAATTGATTTGGTCCTGACTGCTGCTTGACTGTTTACCATATGTAACCAATATACTTTCTCTAAAGATTTGCTATTTCCAGTAACATTTATATGTAGCACAATTCACCAACAGCTATATTGCCATATCTAGCCAATATAGTAATTTAATTTTGCTGCAAAAACATTTACACCTCTATTAAAACCTGCCAAGACCCACAAAATTATAATATTAGTTGGAAGGTTGTAATGTAGTGGTATAGTATAATTTATATTCATAGCAAAATCTTAATTTGCATAGTTTAAAAATAAAGCTCTCAGATTGGCCTGCTGTACATGGCAATATTTTTATTGCAAATACACACACACACACACACTTTTTCCTTTGCTACTCTATTTGTACTCTCATCACAAATATCAGCTTTTCCCTGCCATACAGTCATTTCTCTGCTGACAGCACTGAGAAAAGAGCAAAGGAGTAGCTAGCTGGGGACATCCTTGACACCAGTCAACTGGCTCAATCAAGTTCTGCTTGCAGGCTTCATGGAAGAAGATGAATTGATTTCACAGAAGAAATGAATAGAGAAGGTCAGAGAAGATGCAGAAAATTTATTAGACTTTTGTCCTCTCAGAGTGGGACAGGAGGCTGCTCTGCAGATCTTTAAGGACATAAATGTGTAAGGTATCAATTGCAACAGCTTTCAGATGCAGGCCATGACATAAATTGTACAGGATCCCTTATCTATCACCCCCCAGTCAATAAATAAATAAAAGGAGAGGGAGAGATTGAGCCATAGAAACAGTACATAGTCTATTATGTACTTTCCGAGTATTGGTATATTCTTCTCTTGCATTTGACAGTGCACAGATATCTTTTTTGCTTTGCAGAGAGATATCACACTTGGTGGGACTGTGATATGGGTGAAAGAATTCCATGGGATGGAAAAAGTAAAGGAATTGGCCTGAGGAAGTATTGCCAGTACAAAAGTAGCAAGAGACATGTTTTTATAACAACTAATTTTTGTTCCAAGGTTTTCCGTGGAAGGTACTACTATAAAGTAGAAACCTATCCTGCTGATTGATGCAACTGTTTTCCCCTCTTCCCCCCCCCCGCCCCAAATTCGTAGTTGTATTACATAAAGAAAGCAAGAGCAGAAAAAAAGTAAATGGCTAGTATGTTTCTGTTTAGCAAATATGCGTAAATTCTTAAATATCTTAACAGTGAAATCTTGGAGACTAATGTGGAATGGTATTGTTGTTGCAATACCTTAGCTAGTACTTTTTGTTTTTGTTTTTGTAATGGAAACTTTAGATACTGCACTTTCATCACATGTTTTTGGCTTATGCTTTTCCAAGACTGTTTAATAAGTTCCCCACCATTTCTGATAGCTATCTAACAGATTTTAAACTCTTCATACTGTACAGTAATTTGTAAGATTTTGCAAACAGATGGAGTTTCTTAATGTGTATGTATTGTTGTGATCTTAAGTGCTGCATCAGTCACACTTTTGTAACAAATGAAGGTTTTAGACTTGCAGATACAATATCTGGTGTGCAGTCTTATTTTGATCTTGTTGGAACTGCCGACGCATTTAGGTTTCTAATATTTTTTTCTTTGGCAGTGGTATTTTATAAGATCTAACACGGATGAAACAATTATTTTCTTATCTAAATGGATTGCACAGTAATTAACATATTAACTATAAATGAAGTGTAAAAAGTAAAGATGAGAGAACTTCAAAACTAATGGTATCCATGTTCCAGGTATTATAGTACAATCCTCTCTGCATGCTGCTTTTTAGAATACATATGCAAATGTAATACCTCTTTTTCTGGGTGATTGATTTCTTATCTGATATTGTTCAGTAGCTTAAGAGCATGTGTAACCATGAAAATGGAGACAATATGATAAGGATCTCAGAGGATCTGGCTGGCTTCAACCAACTATAATAGAATGAATAAACAGTCTTGATAATAGTTTATATAAGGTCTGCCTTCATTGCTGTTTTTGTTGCTGAACCAAGTCTAAGTATTTGCAATACTACCTCCTGAAGTGATTGTAAGAGACCTGGAGACGAATGGGTGCTATGAGTGGGAACCACCTGCAGGTTTGTTTGGAGGTAGTTTACAATGGGTGGGTTAATTACTTGGAAAGGAACAAGAGTTGGGAAAAGTGACGGATTGTGGGGTAGAGTGAGCTGCCTTGTGGGATCTTTACTATTTTGGTGAATGTTGGTCAGAGGTATTTGGGGATTGGTTGGCATTGCTAATCAGGATGTACTTTGAGCTTCATATTGGGTACTTAACTAGCAATGTCCCTTTCATTAAACCTTAGAATAGAACAATGTTGTTAATGTTGGTGACATGGAATGCCTGAGGTGGTTAAAAGAACTTGGGTTCCTCAGTCCCTGTGATAAAAGGCAAGGGTAGATGAGGCAAGACAATAACATTGTTCACTAATTGAACAATAGGCAAAAACCAATATTGAGATGTTTAAGCTCAGATCCTTTGGCTTCATTATGTAATCTTTGGGAATGCATAGTTTTTCAGTTCTTGTGTTAATTGCAGGTCAGTGACTAATCAAACTAATGCTGTTCATCTAATGAGATAATATGCCCCCCCACCCCCCACCCCCACTCTACAGCTCTCTATTTGGGTATATGGTTTCTCAAGGCAATGGCGGATTTTATACCTGGCCCCTATCTCTATTAGGGGGTGAACAAAATACAATGGATCCAAAACTTCTTCCCCCAAAACAAGTTTGAAGTTCAAATAAAATGTTGAACTTTCACTAATCTCTGTTTAAAAACAGCATATTGACACACACAGGACATTTTGATAACAGAATATGTTCCACAAAATACTGGGATGTGTGATTATAAGAAGAGATAGCATGTATTGGTAAGAAGGCACTGCATTACTGAAACTCAACACTAGCAAGGTATCTCCATTTCCTGGGATAAAGAACAGAAGTGAGGGTCACATGGGTAGACAAATAGGCTGACCAGATGTCCCGATTTTATAGGGACAGTTCTGATTTTGGGGGCTTTTTTCTTAAATAGGCACCTGTTATCCCCCCACCCCCTGATTTTTTACACTTGCTATCTGGTCACCGTATAGATAAAGGAAAAGAACATTTGGGGAGGAACACTAAAAATTCACACTGCCCCCTCTAAACCCCCACCCCCCAAAAAAAACCCCAACAACCAAAAACCTTAAGTGGAACTCTAGCTGCTCATATTTGTCTACCAAACATCATTGCAAAAGCCCAGTGTAGCACAGTGGTGGTCTTAATCCTGTCCTTCTAGTGGAGTTAAGTAGGTCAAGAACATGCAGGAGGCGGTACCTGTATCTGCTCTCTTTGCTACAGTTATGGGGAATGGGATTCTATATGCATGAATTAAACTTTCCCACAACAGCATTAACATCCCGGGGGACTTGTACCCCCCAGTCACTTTCATGATAAACCATCATCACCACACACTAGTTTTTCAAGGTTAAAAGAAAAAGGACAAACTAAGCAATCTCAATAGCTGAAGCAGCTGTCTAAAACTCTAAGATATGTACATACACATATGAGAATCCAATTAATACTGTACACATACTTTTAGAATCATAAAGAGTACTAAAACATACACTACTCAGTTTGATCTTTGGCTATTTCTAAGGCCCATGTATCAGTTGTTTCTCTCTGGTCTCAGTAACCGTAACAAGTAATGGCCTTGAATTGTAGCTTGCCATGGTTATTAAAAACAATTGCAAATGCAGACTAGTTCTACAGCATCGGTGCAGCCACTGTGAGAGTGTTTCAGGTGTCAGGTTGTGATGATCTGGATTAGCACCAGAATCCACGTTCAACAATTAGCAATAAGTATAACAACAATGCTGGAAAATTAACTTTGAAAACCGAAAGTAACATAATAATGTGGTTATTAATCAGAAATTCTCTAACCATACTATAGTATAGTAATTAGTGAGGACTTTGTATATGTGGCTGACTCCACAAGTCAGTTTCTATTGTATTTAAACATGTCCAGAGCAGATGTTAGCTCTGTCAACCCCAATTTTTCTAGCACAATACATAACTCTTCAAATGTATTTCGGTGCTTTAAAACCTCTCCCTATTTAGTTTTATACTGCCACACATCTAGCCCACTTGTTCTTTGCTCAACAAATCTGCACTGACAGAGGCTACTTACAATTCTTATGAGTTTCATGTATAAGGCCAAATCGTTAGCGCATAGGGGTCAGTATGCCTAAGCCAGCTTTTGATGAAATATAGAAAATTCTCATTGATGCTAATAAGAATGGGAGGGCATTGTCCTGGGAAGAACAAGGTGGATATATGTAGGGGACTTGTACAACGAAGGATGAACAGGAGGGTACAGAAAACTACAGGGGAAATGTGCTGTAAAAGCATATATGAAGACATGGTCCTCAACACAAAGAGTTTACAATCTAAGACAACAAATCTAATAAAAAGGGTGTGGGGAGAGGAATTCAATCACTATCAGCTGGATCTATAACAATGAATATAGTAACAATAGTAACAATGAATATAACCAACTAAATAGTTTGTTCCTGCTATTTAGTGGCATCACAGTTCTGAGATTGTATGAATTTTTCCTCTAGCAATTTTTCTGATGGTTCCTGAACACTGACACTAGAAAGCCATTCATACATTTCATTGCTGCACCTGAGTCAAAAGAGAAGAGGTATGGAAAACCATTTGGTGCTTGTCTGCTTCTCTTTCAACAACAATCACATTGATCTATGCTGTTTCTCTTGCCACTTGTTTCACATCGTTTTCCCTCGCTGAGCTGCCTGTTTTTTATGGTTATCACTGGGAGGATTTAAACATGCAATGCATATCTTTATTATTGATGATGATGTGTCAGTCAGAAAGGACCCCATTTGACTCTTATTTCCCAAGTTAAGTTTTCAGAGCTGGTAGTTACAAAGAAAACCCCTTTTGCTCGTAAGCTGAGCAAATTTGATCTGAATTATTGATGGACATTAAAAATAGAACTCTACAGCGCTACTTTTACCATCATATTTTTGAGCAGAACCACATTTAGAAAAAAATGCTATCCTATGGTTTTAGCGGGGTGTTGCTTTGATTGTTGTGCCTTTTTATAATCACTGGTCATCCATACATGTAAGCAGCACTTCACAACGTATGGCATACAATTTGCTCTTATTTATTTACCATTATCTGGGGGAATATTGTAACCCCAAATATGCAAACCCCAAATATGCAAAAGTGACCTGGTTTCAGGTAAAAAGAAAAGGAGGACTTGTGGCACCTTAGAGACTAACACATTTATTTGAGCATAAGCTTTTGTGAGCTACAGCTCACTTCATCAGATGCATTCAGTGGAAAATACAGTGGGGAAATTTATATACACAGAGAACATGAAACAATGGGTGTTACCATACACACTGTAAGGAGAGTGATCAGGTAAGGTGAGCTATTACCAGCAGGACAGTGAGGGGGTTGGGGGGAACCTTTTGTAGTGATAATCAAGGTGGGCCATTTCCAGCAGTTGACAAGAACATCTGAGGAACCGGGGGGAGGGAATAAACATGGGGAAATAGTTTTACTTTGTGTAATGGCCCATCTACTCCCAGTCTTTATTCAAGCCTAAGTTAATTGTATCCAGTTTGCAAATTAATTCCAATTCAGCAGTCTCTCGTTGGAGTCTGTTTCTGAATTTTTTTTTGTTGAAGTATTGCAACTTTTAGGTCTGTATTCGAGTGACCAGAGAGATTGAAGTGTTCTCCAACTGGTTTTTGAATGTTATAATTCTTGACGTCTGATTTGTGTCCATTTATTCTTTTACGTAGAGACTGTCCAGTTTGACCAATGTCTCCGACTCAAGGAATATTTCCAACACACCTCTGAACAACATACTAACCCACAGAGACCTTCCTACCAAGACTACAAAAAGGATTCTGGGTGGACTCCTCCTGAAGGTCGAAACAACAGACTGGACTTCTACATACAGTGCTTCCGCCGACTTGCACGGGCTGAAATTGTGGAAAAGCAGCATCACTTGCCCCATAACCTCAGCCGTGCAGAACACAATGCCATCCACAACCTCATCATAATCAAAAAGGCTGACAAAGGAGGTGCTGTCGTCATCATGAATAGGTCGGAATATGAACAAGAGGCTGCTAGGCAGCTCTCCAACACCACTTTCTACAATCCATTACCCTCTGATCCCACTGAGGGTTACAAAAAGATACTACAGCATTTGCTCAAGAAACTCTCTGAAAAAGCACAAGAACAAATCTGCACAGACACACCCCTGGAATCCCGACCTGGGGTATTACATCTGCTACCCAAGATCCATAAACCTGAAAATCCTGGACACCCCATCTTCTCAGGCATTGGCACCCTGACAGCAGGATTGTCTGGCTATGTAGACTCCCTCCTCAGGCCCTACGCTACCAGCACTCCCAGCTATCTTCGAGACACCACTGACTTCCTGAGGAAACTACAGTCCATCGGTGATCTTCCTGAAAACACCATCCTGGCCACTATGGATGTAGAAGCCCTCTACACCAACATTCCACACAAAGATGGACTACAAGCCGTCAGGAACAGTATCCCTGATAATGTCATGGCAAACCTGGTGGCTGAACTTTGTGACTTTGTCCTCACCCATAACTACTTCACATTTGGGGACAATCAAATCAGCCTCATGGCCCCACAGTATGCCAACATTTTTATGGCTGACTTAGAACAACGCTTCCTAAGCTCTCGTCCCCTTATGCCCCTACTCTACTTGTGCTACATTGATGACATCTTCATCATCTGGACCCATGGAAAAGAAGCCCTTGAGGAATTCCACCATGATTTCAACAATTTCCATCCCACCATCAACCTCAGCCTGGACCAGTCCACACAAGAGATCCACTTCCTGGACACTACGGTGCTAATAAGTCATGGTCACATAAACACCACCCTATACCGGAAACCTACTGACCGCTGTGCCTACCTACATGCCTCCAGCTTTCACCCTGACCACACCACACGATCCATTGTCTACAGCCAAGCTCTGCGATACAACCGCATTTGCTCCAACCCCTCAGACAGAGACAAACACCTACAAGATCTCTATCAAGCATTCTTTCAACTACAATACCCACCTGCTGAAGTGAAGAAACAGATTGATAGAGCCAGAAGAGTACCCAGAAGTCACCTACTACAGGACAGGCCCAACAAAGAAAATAACAGAACGCCACTAGCCATCACCTTCAGCCCCAACTAAAACCTCTCCAACGCATCATCAAGGATCTACAACCTATCCTGAAGGACGACCCATCACTCTCACAGATCTTGGGAGACAGGCCAGTCCTTGCTTACAGATAGCCCCCCAACCTGAAGCAAATACTCACCAGCAACCACACACCATGCAACAGAACCACGAACCCAGGAACCTGTCCTTGCAACAGAGCCCGTTGCCAACTGTGCCCACATATCTATTCAGGGGACACCATCACAGGGCCTAATCACATCAGCCACACTATCAGAGGCTCATTCACCTGCACATCTACCAATGTCATATATGCCATCATGTGCCAGCAATGCCCCTCTGCCATGTACATTGGCCAAACTGGACAGTCTCTACATAAAAGAATAAATGGACACAAATCAGACATCAAGAATTATAACATTGAAAAACCAGTTGGAGAACACTTCAGTCTCTTTGGTCACTCGATTACAGACCTAAAAGTGGCAATTCTTCAACAAAAAAACTTCAGAAACAGACTCCAAGGAGAGACTACTGAATTGGAATTAATTTGCAAACTGGATACAATTAACTTAGGCTTGAATAAAGATTGGGAGTGGATGGGGCATTACACAAAGTAAAACTATTTCCCCATGTTTATTCCCCTCCTCTCCCCACACGCTGTTCCTCAGACGTTCTTGTCAACTGCTGGAAATGGCCCACCTTGATTATCACTACAAAAGGTTCCCCCACACACCCCCCGGTCTCCTGCTAGTAATAGCTCACCTTACGTGATCACTCTCATTACAGTGTGTATGGTAACACCCACTGTTTCATGTTCTCTGTGTATATAAATCTCCCCACGGTGTTTTCCACTGAATGCATCCGATGAAGTGAGCTGTAGCTCACAAAAGCTTATGCTCAAATAAATGTGTTAGTCTCTAAGGTGCCACAAGTCCTCCTTTTCTTTTAGCGGATACAGACTAACAGGGCTGTTACTCTGAAACCTGGTTTTAGGTGTCATTTCAAACTTGAAACTCAAATGAGGCTCATTTAAAAAATCTGCTAAGGTCTGAAAATCTTTCGTAACCCTAATGGTTTTCACTGAAGTGTGCCTTGTATTTTGAAGCCGTTTTCATATAAAGCAATGCACACATTATGTTTTTAGCAAGTGTACAGAATATCCATCCGATGAAGTGAGCTGTAACTCATGAAAGCTTATGCTCAAATAAATTGGTTAGTCTCTAAGGTGCCACAAGTACTCCTTTTCTTTTTGCGAACACAGACTAACACGGCTGTTACTCTGAAACACGTTAACGTAGTGTTTAATTTCCCACTTGTACAACTTCTGTTGTATCTGAATATTGTACTTATTCAATATTTATACACAAAGTACTGTCAAATGCCCAAAGTAAATCGGAAAAAAAAGTTTCTCTTTTGCTGATCTTAGTTTGTTTTACAAGAATTTTAGGTGTTACTTGAAACAATAGTAGGTAAAATATTTTTATAAATGATTAACAGTATCATACTTAGGA
The DNA here is from genome assembly GCF_965152275.1 of Natator depressus. Lineage (NCBI taxonomy): Eukaryota > Metazoa > Chordata > Testudines > Cheloniidae > Natator > Natator depressus. The sequence continues at coordinate 121,872,781 of NC_134235.1, read as the reverse complement.
CAACATTTTCAAAAGTACATAAGTGAGTTAGTTTTCTGCATCGTATTTTCAAAAGTGACTTGGGCACAAAGGGTAGATCTACACAGCAAAGAAAAACCTGTGCCAGCCACAGGTTTTTCTTTGTCGTGTATACAAATTCTTAGGCTCCTAAGTCTCCTTGAAAGTCAGCAGTGCTCAGGCGTCGAAGCACTGAAGTGATTTTTTTTTTAAATGGAACTTTGGTTTCTAAGTCATTTAGCCCCTCTTGAAAGTTTTACTCTTAATCTTTTTGGGTACCTTCTGCTTTTACTCTCCCTTCTTCCTACACCCACACAAGGGAGACATCTAATTCTAGCCCATTTGTAGATGAAATTGGCAGACTTACAGTTTTCCCTGATGTGGGCAGTCTAGGTGGAGGCTTTCCAGTTTCTGGAAGACCAATTTGACACTTCCTGAAAATACTTATCAATGTATTGCAGTTGGTACTGAATGCAAGAGCAACATTTTTCACAATCTGATATTTTCAATCAGACCTGAAGGATATTGGCCCTGATGGATGCCTTCTCTCCAATATTTCTGTTACACAGAAGTTATCCATGATAATGGACAAGGGAGGAATAAATTCATTCTGGTGACCTGATTGCAATGGGATCTTCTTTTCCAAGCACTTAGTTGTATACCTAAACTCTTTGATGGTCAACCCATCACAAGGGATCCTTTCCAACAATGGCTCCTCTGAATGTCCATGATGCACCTCAGGGATAAAGAAATATGTCCTGATTTTAACCTGCCTCCAAAGGGATATTTGGTACCTGATCTGCCATGTAAGCTCCCTGCTCCCTGAGATCCTGATCATCACACGCACAGTTGAGGAGATGGAGGGAGAAGTCTTTAGCATTATCTGTTTCAGGTGTAAAGCAGCAGAGAAACCCTGTCACCTCATCAGGGTGACCCTCAGGGCTGGAGAACACATCCCAAGGGAATAATATTTTCCCTACACACTGTTGATTCCTCACTGTGCAATCCTCTGTGGTGCCAGATACATTTTTTTTCTAAAGGACCTCAGTGACTTAGGCTCCTATGTTCTATTTTCATAAGTGATTTAGTTACTTAACCTCTGTGCCTTGATTCCGCCACTGTGAAATGGGGATTTGTTTAGCCTGTAAGGCTTAACTATAAGGTTTTGGGGGCGAGGAGAGATTTAATCATTTTGTTTGTATATGACCAAGCACAATGGGGCTCCATTCTAGGCATTGCCACAACAAACGATAAATAATAATAGTAATAGTAGTAGCAGATGGCACTATCTTTTAATTCATCTCTCAGATAAATCCAAGAGATGTTGTTTGTGAATCCAACCCTTAATATCAGTTTCATGGAATTAATCTGTCTCTAATAAGCATGTGTTTTCTCTTTCAAAGCAGAAATCTGACTCCTACGTTGCATAATCTTTCATTCTCTTAATGTTCCATTCTGAATGCATTACTTTTAAGCCTATCCTTTGTATTTTGTTCCCATGTCGCTCAATATTGGTTTCCTTCCCAAGTTGTACTGCGCTGTTTCCCCTGCCCTTTTGTGATCTAGCACCAGTATATTCTCAGAACTTTAGGTTCTCCCTCTGTGACCTCACTACTTGTGGAATATATGGCACTAGCAAATCCTTTGAAAATATCCATCAATTAACTGTGCTTATCCAGAAAATCCTCACTCATTTCATCAGCTTCATAAGCCTTATTTTTTTAAATCCCATTGAAACTCCTTAACTTTTTCTTTGAACTCTGTTAAAGAATGAGTTTAATATTCCACCAGCTAGTTTAAGATCGTGTGACACTAACCTTCCATATAAACACACTCCTTTCCAATGTTACATAAATATTTATGAACTCCCAAACTTCCATGCAGTTGTTATGACATTTCCCCATTTAAAACAAAAATATTCATTTCATTCTTAGTCCTTCTGACTTTTCTTGCATGCCCATATGTTTGTATTCCTTTCCTAAGTGTTTTGAATTTTCTATTGCCTTGTACTCCACAATGACTTCTTACCCATCTGCTGTAAGAAAGCAAATCAAGATGCAACCCCATTTTAAGTATAATGAACCCAGTTCTGCCTCCAGATATGCAAGGCTAACTCTTGTTAACCACAATGGGAGTTGGGCAGATATATTCTGACTTCAATACAGCTTTTATCATGAATACAAGACTCAGACCTTTATCCTGCAAACACTTATGCTTAAGAATGGTCTCCTGGGATCCAGGGGTGTTACTCATGTGCACAAAGGACCTCATGTGAGTAAGTATTTGCAGGACCGAGGCCACACACTGATGTCCAGACAGCTGTGCAGTTACAATGGAACCACACACTATACTCGTGTTCAGTGCTTCGCATCCCGGGATGAGATTTTGCCTTCAGGCACAGCTCTGCAATGGGGTAGCACTTAGCTTTCTCAATTGTGCTGGGGAGAATGAAGAAAGCTTCTGCACCCTTTTCCTCCTGGCACGAGTTCAGCTCTGCTGGCTGGCACACAACTTTTCTCAAAGTCAGAAAATAAACAGGCTGTTTAAAAAAAAAAAATATGGAGAACACATCTCCTGTACTTCAGGTATCAGATCATTGCAGAAGACAAATAAATAGATGCTTCCACTTTCATAAGCTTTCAGAGATTTTTGAGAAAGTACACAATACCTGTAACATAACCTTTTGAATCACTGCATTGTAAATTCCACAGATATCTGTTCAGCAGGGACTAAAGTTAGAATGCAGGAGGATTTTGAAGAATAATTAGAAGAGGGGGCCAGTCTAGGAGTGAGGCAGCAAAAGTAATAGGTTTGACTGGGGAGAAATGTTAGACAAGGAAAACCAATCTCTTCAACTATAATAAATGCAGTGTTGGAATAACAGCCTTGCTTCTGATACTCACTTCTCCCAATGATCATACGCATGTTTCATAAACAGCAGATTATACTTTCAAAATTGGGCCCTAAAAGTAAAAGTTGCCCAGTACTTTTTAGGCATAGTTTTGTTGACTGAATCTTTCCATCCATATTTAGCACCCACAGCAATAGGATTTAAACATTAATGACTGCACCCACAAAACTGTAGATTTCAGACCCGTTTACCTTTTAATGTCAGGCTGAAAGGTAATGTTCAGGGAACCTTGGGTCAAATCTACTTTTTTTTTCTTTATAACTGTGTTTACATTTTAGTTGATATATTTTTATTTATTTATTTAAAAAAAAAAACCCTATTTTCATGTTTAGGGTGGGAAATTTTGTGCATTTTCTATTGGCCTCTGATTTTACCCAGTTCCTTCCAATTAATTCCCATTTGCTGGTGCTAACCACCAGGCAACACTGTCTTAATCTATAGAGAAATAGAAATAGACTAGATGAATGAAAGCTGGTAAGGCAAAATGAAAGAGGACAGACTGCTGAAGGCAGCCAGTAGAGTCAAACTCTTACCTTAAGGGAAAAAAAGCAAAAAATATATAATAGTAATAATCACACCTTGCTCTTATATATCACTTTATATCAGTAGATCTCAAAGCACTTTATAACAGAGGAAAGACTCTTTAGCTCCATTTTACAGATGGGGAAGTGTGGCAGAGAGGTGAAGTGACTTGCCTAAGGTCATCCAGCCAGCCATTCATCAGCCAAAGTTGATCCACACACCTTGTCTTTGATATTCTGGGACCATCCTGGCTACAATAATACTGCAAACAGCAGGCAGTTGGCAAAATCTGGGGTGGGGGGGAACAACTCAGGTCTATTGAGTCTCAGTCCAATGCTCTATTTGCTAGGCTTCACTGCCTATCAAAATATCACTCCACATCCACACACACACAAAAAGACTCCAGACTACTGGAATAAGAGTAGAATAACATCATACCATTCCTAATCTAATTACAGTCATGGTCATGAAAATGAATTTCTATTGTGACAGTTTCTGTTCATGTTACTGTCTTTTGCTAACGAATTAAACATGCTCCTGAGTCTTCTCTCCTTCCGGTTTCACACCAAGCTAACTTCATTGATTTTAATGGAATTACTTCTGATTTCATACTAGATTAAACAAGAGAAGACTCAGGCACTGTATCTTATTCCATCCCTGAGACATTCAGAGATTAGGTGGTCGCCCACTTTCATCTTTTCAATAAGTTTCCATAAATTGGTTAGTGACCAGTTCCCATAATTCCATTGTATACCCTTTGTGACTTGTAAAAATAAGCAAAGGAATGATGAATTACAATATACTGGAAAAATTCTCCAGTACAATATAGCATGGCCTTTTATATGTTGCACTGGGTTTTAAAATTCTAATACCTGGCAATGAGAAAAGGAAGTGTTAGCACATGAATCCACTCTTGTGACAACTGAAGTGAGAATGGGAAACTACAGTACAAATTTGTCTGATTTCTGTTTTGTGATAGCGTGCTTGTGGTCCTCCTCAGCTGCTGTAACCATAGAGTAATCATGCTTCTGATGATAAAAGTGGCAAAAAAAAGGAGTTCTTTCATTGGGAAACTTATGTATCATGACATTTAAGAAGTAAGTACCAGGGGATCAGCAGATTGAGAATGAGTTACATAGCTTTTTACATTTGTTATTGATTCAATTTCATCCTAAATTGGCAGTAAATGAAAATTGTTACCATCTGACAACAGTTTGGGAGGGGATTACGTGAAGCGTTTAATCTCTGTCCAGTTCCCAGTGGGCAAGTGTCCACTTTGCAGATATCATCACACATAGTGCTAATCCTTATCTCAAGTCAAAGCACAGGCCAAAGATGGAATGGGCATGGTAAAGGAACTACGTTCTCAATCTGTCCAGTGATAACCCAAGCTCCAGTTGGAGGTTATGTTTTGGGGAGGGGAAGGAAAGCTTGTGCTACTGCTGTTATTTTACCTGCTCTCTTGATTAAAGAGAGAGCTTTAGACTTCATGGTGGTCACTCAGTCTGGGATCTTTCACGAGCATGAAGTGTGCACACACATTTTAAAAAGTGATCATTTTTAACAGTTCATGTCAATGAGTAGATCACATAGCAATACAAGGAAATGATGAGTTCAGCAAACAGGGTAATGACACATAAGTTGTGAAAGCAGCAAGGCTGAATATTAGACACAAAAATGTGAGTTTGTCCCTGTAAAATGCTCAGTCCCAGTCCAGAAAAATGATAGTGTTTTAAAAATCAAGATTGTTGATAGTACATGCTGAGGAGGGCCAAGAATAGCTGTGGTCTGCAGCTCCAGATAATGGGGGTTGGTTTGTATTCCTTTGGATTTCTACAGCGACTTTTATCTAAGGATATCAAAGCAACTTATAAACATTCATGAATTAAACTTCATAGCATCCATTGAATGGATAGGGAAACTGAGGCACTAAAAACTTGTCTAAGATTATTCGAGAAGTCCTCAACAGACCTGGGAATAGAGCTTATATCTCCTGACTTCTAGGCTGATGCTTTATTCCCCCCCTTAAACATTTGCTGCAGATGCACTACACAATAAGCTGCAAATTTACTATTTTGTAGGGGTGATCATGGGGTTACACCCTTAATTAACAATTTTTGAATCACTGCAAATATAACTATGTGAACTCTGTCTTTTAACTAAACTGACAGGAGGTTGGCAACCTTGGTTTACAGCTTAGATAGAACTCCACTGCATGGGCTGCTACTAAGAGCATCTGTAATTATGCTGTAAGTACCAGTGAGGTTACTTAAGAATTTCTATGCCACATTTGCTACAGCAGAGGGGACAAAATATTCTATTAAATTGCCTTGTCTCTGCTGCAGGTACTGTGGCAAAGTCACCTTTAACTAAGTAACCTGAGGGCTTGTCTACACAGGGAAATATACTGGCATTACTATATGGATATAATTATAGCACTATAATTATACTGGTATAACTCCCCATGCAGACACTCTAATTCAGAATAATAGTGGCCTTTTTTTCAGTTTAGCTTAGTTTGCTTTGGAAGCAATATATGCTAAACCAAAAGAAGGCCACTGCTCTGTCAAGTCTGTGTGTCCACATGGGGAGTTCTACAGTAAAGCACCTACATTTCCCCCTAGTAGACAAGCTTAGTCTTAACCAGGGTGTATCAGCTGTGAGCTAGATCTGCCTTTGGCAGTGCACAGGATGGAGCCATGAAAGCAACTTCTCCACCACTACTTACACAACGTATACTATGGTAGACAATGTATACTATGGTAGATCACATTAGCAGAGTCTGTGAGCACGGACTGCCTAGTCCTTGCTCCCTCCAGAGAACAAGTCACCTAGAAAGAGTCAGGGAGGAAAAGGGGCTTTGAGCCATTTCCCCTCTCCTCATCAGTCATGGAGTGGAGTCAGCACACCACTGGAGAAATCTGCACCTGCCCTATGTATGTGGGGAGCTGGGAAGGAGCATGTCAAACCTCTTGAAGGGTGTAGCAATTATGCAGTCATCCATGCACTGGGGAGTCCCCAGGATGCATTCTTCCCAAGGCAGAATGAGTCTCTTGCTCCCCCAGGTGGAAAGTGGCCCTGTGTGGCCCCCACTGTAGTCCTCTGCCTACAGGGTGCACAAAATCCCACTTGCTAAGTCCACAATGCCTCTTCCACAGGGCTAACAAACTCCTGGGTTCTTTACCATATCAATGAGTCTTTAGATCCACTTAGCGCCTTCCTGGTTTCTTTCAAAGATCAACCCAAGAGAGGAGCTTGATTCTTCCCTATTTCCATCTGATCTCAGAGGGAGGCACCTTATAATAGCTGTGAAGTCCTGTCCCTTTAAACGTTTGAACACTTCCCACTTCCCAAAGAAAAGCTTCACTTTCATGATGCAAAACTGAAACTAAAGCTACCACCACAGCAGACAGCTGTTTCTATCAGCTCCCTCTGTGTCCTTCTCTACTAGGTCCAACTATAACATACTGGTGATGAGAAATTTATATCCCATGAGTGGCCAGTGCTCCCATTGCCTGAAGAACAAGAAAGAGTAATCAGATAATTTCAAAAAAAGGCTAGGGCAGGGGGCCTGAGGGAAGTTTGCCTAGAGGAACAAGGTGCCAGACTACTGTTTTTGCTGCAAGAACAGTGTGAGCCAGCCAGTTAGAGAGGGGGAAGAAGGCAAATAAAGATAGAACAAAGATAGAAGGGTTCCGCAATTACTGCCAGAACTGTTCAGACAAAGCAGTGAGAGGGAAGCAAGCAGCCATCTTGGCTGACCACATGCAAGAGGCAGCCTGTAGTCGGCACTGAGGGTCTATATTCAACAGAGGGAGCCCAAGTGCAGTTAAAGGAAGAATTCTGCAGTATAACCACACAGCCAAAAGAGGCAGACTGAGTGCCGATAGTGTATAGAAGGGCGGAAAGAGGTTCCCATGTGGAAGAGACGACATCCAGGAGGCGTGAAGTCCAACAGGAGAACAGAGAAATGGCATTTTTTGTGGGCAATGTTGGTGAGTCCAACAAAAATCATAGATCATGGGTGATGTAACTCAAATCTTTCCAGCAATTTGTAACTTGCAACTCCAAAGAGTTTCAACCTTGCTGAAAGTGATGGGTCCAAAGACAAACTGGCTGCTACGTGATCTATTGTCCTCACCTGTGCCTGGAAATGCCACATACACCACAATTACTGCAGGAACATTCTTCTCCTATCCCATAGATGATAGCAGAATTACATCTGTTCCATCAGCAACATCAGGGAAGCAGAGAGTCAGCAGCACAGTCTGTTGCTGCTCTAAGGAAATTGTCAAAGCATTGTCAGTTCGGACAAACATTAAGTGATGCCCTGAATGACCAATTGGTCTCTGGATTATGCAATGATCAGATCTGAAAAAAGTTACTGACTGGGACAGTGCTTACATTCAAGAAGGTTGTTGAGGTAGCTTTGGTCCTGGGGACTGTGGAGAAGGATTCTCTGCATTTTAATGTGAACGGAGAATTTCACCTCTTGAATTGGCAAGACAGAGGACCATGGGAACATAAGGCATTTCCATGTGGTTATAGTGCACAAACTATGCATGCTGAGAAGGATTGCTGGGCACAACACATTTATTTGCATAAAGTACCAGAAGAAAGGACATGTCACCCTGATCTGTCTCACAGTTCAGTGACCAGCAACCACAGAGTAATCATACATACAAGAAGACCCCTGTGAACGCTGAACCTAAGAAAGGGCAGAAATCAGTAATTCATCATGTGGAAAACGAGCTCTAGTGAGACCTAGTACTACATATGTTATCAGAAGCTGAAGTCAGAGATGGCATCTGGATCACACCTTTGATTAAAGGAGTTCCTACAAGAATGGTGCTTGATTCTGGTGATTCAGTCTTAGTCACAAATTTCATATGGAAGAAAACTCCACAGTTTTGAAGAATTATACTGGAGAAAAGTTAGTCCCAAAAGAGATATTCTAGGTGAAAGTTCAGCCATATGAGCAATCAATCATTTTATGCTTGAATGTGATTGAAGGAAAGTATCTGCAATTATTTGGTAGATCTTGGCTGTTACAAGGAAAGAAAAATGGAAATGAACTAGAGAGTGTGAGTGTGCATTTAAGGAAACAAAGAAATGGTGACATCTGCCTAAGTTCTTATGTGCTTCAATGCTTCACTACCATTGTAATTGACTTGTGATGCTTCACCATATGGAGTGGATGCAGTTCTTTCCCACATTTTTCTGATGGCATGGAGAAACCAATTCCTTCACTTCATGAACACTGACTGCACATGAGAAGAACTATGCCTAAATAGAGTGAGAAGCTCTTAGCATAATCTTTGGAATTTGGAAGTTTCATACCTATCTGTATGGTAGACATTTTATCTTGCTGATGAATCATCTCCCTTTACTTTCAGTTTTTGGACCAAAACATGAAATTCCATCATTAGCTGCTGCTGCTATGTAGTGATGGGCATTGCTACTTTCAACTCATTCCTATACTATTCAATTCTGTAAGGAGAATGAACATGGCAATGCTGACAGGCTGTCATGCCCAACCTCCTGTCAACCTGAAGAAATGTTGAAGTGTTTTATGTCAATTTGATGGATAGGTTACCCCTCATAAGCACAGACATTAACAGAGATACCACTAAGGAAAATGTGCTTTCTCTTGTGAAAAGAATGGTTCTACAGAGCATAGTGTTGGATCATAAGAATCCCCAGTTTACACAATTCATGTCACATATATGTGAATTATCTATGAATCACAGTTGTCTGATTGGGAATATGAGTAATCGTTCCAAAATCACTTCAATTTCAGATTTTGGAATCTCTTCATGAAGGTCATTTTGGTCATAACCCGGAATCACGTCTGGTGGTTGGGGATTGACAGAGATATTGAGAGGAAGGTGACATGTTGAGTATGTGTCAGCAAATTAGTGTGATCCTGGCCCAGCTTGTCTACACCCTTGGTCATGACCTCAGACTTCTTGGACACACATGCACATGGACTTTGCTGGATCTTCAGATGGTTATATGTTTTTGATCATAGTTGATGCCCGTTCAAAATGGTCCGAAGTTTTCATGACTTCTACTACAGCTACCAAAACCATTGGACATCTTCGCACCTTGTCTAGCCAGTGTGGTTTACCATTGCAGTTGGTGAGTGACAATGGTCCTCAATTCTGTTATGATTAATTTCAAAGGTTCCTAGCTTCAAATGGAATTCAGCACATACATATGGCTCCATACCATCCTGCTACAAACAGACTAAAGGAATGTTTTGTACAAATACTTAAGCATGCCTTAAGAGCTAACAAGTCTTTTTTGAGTCATCAGCAGATATTATAAAATGTCTTTCCTGTTACAGAACAGACTATATGCTTTACTACCCAGGAGCCACCTACAATTCTTTTCTTGAAGCAACCTTTGTGTATCTTTTGGAACCTGCTATGTCCTCATGCTAACTCACATGTAGCCAAATCCCAAGTTATGCAACTGATCAATGTGAGACTTTATCATTCTTTTCAAGTAGAATACTTGAACTTGCAACTATGGTTGTGAAGTGAAATGAACTTGTAAAATGCATGTGACCTGTTTTATTTGTGGTAAAACTATCCAATGGTATTTTTATGGAAACCAGATGTGGACCAGTTGCAGCCATCAAATGCTGGAGATCAGAGATGTTCTAGTAGGACTTTCTTTTCCTCTGATCAAACCTCCTTCTGATACAACTCCTAATTTTGATTATTTGGTGGAAGAAACTTTGCTAAAAGTTTTAAAAGTTTAAAAAGTTTTAAAAGACATTTAGCTAGTGAGTTGCTATTCCAAGGGTAGAAAAATCACTTGCAAGTTGAGAGTCTGCAGTAGTCTACATGCAACTTTGTTTTGTTATAAAGTGTTTCATGGAAGCCATATGATAATATGTTTATATATTTTGGAAGTTTTCTAAAGTAGGGTGGAGAAATGTGATGTACTGTCCCTTTAAGTGTTTGAGCACTCCTCCCTCCCCTGTGCAAAGCCTCACTTTGATATTACTTTCAGTTTCGCAGGCTGAACAATAAAGCTACCATTGTACGCAGGCATCTGTTTCTATCAGCTCCCTTTGTATCTCTGTCTGTCTCTGTTGGGTCCAAATATAACAATATCCTCACCCCATTTCATAGTACTCCTTGCTGTAGCCTATAATCAATGGTCCTTCTGGTTTTTCCCAGCATTCGTGTGGCCTACACCAAAGCACAGGTGAGATCTTGATCTAGAATCTATTCAAAGAACTAGCGTGTCCTGTTACAATGGATCAGAGTCAAAACTCTTTCTATGAGCACCTTCAAATTCTTGAGACCTTTGAAAGCTAAACTCAGAGCCAAATCTGAATTTTACAAACATTCAAAACCAGGTATTCAAAACCAGAGTTCAGATCTAAATTTTGAGGCTTGAGCCTTAAAACATAAAACTCTTTATGTTTATCCTTTAGTATCCAAATCCTTAATTTCTTTACATACTCAAAACTCCCAATAAATTCAATGAGCACATAGGATGCAGGATTGGAGGATCCAGTCTTAATAGTTTGAAAGCATTAACATAATAAACATGACCTTCTTATGTAAAGCACATTCACACACACCTATTTTTAAAAAGCATACAATAACCAAAGAATTAAAATCTATATACAATCTTAAAGCAAAGAAGGGAAAGTGAGGATTTTTTTTTCTAGTCAAGTTTCTAATCCACCTCTACAGAATGCCATTTGCTTGGGAAGAGAGTGCTGAGCATTTACACATATAAATAGCATTTGTTATTGTAATCTGGCACAGGGATGAGGTGTGTGACATGCAGCCTGAAAAGACAGTCCTATGCTGTCCAGCCAAGAAGCAGCTTTGAAAGCATCAGAACACCATGTCCTCCCAGAACAGATGAAACAGATGGAATACATGTCCTTTTGCAGAGAGATTTGCCAGCTTCTCTGTCTGACACACATCCTCCCCCTCCACCTGACATTTGAAGTACATTGTTTCAATAATCATTTTAAAAAACCCATGTCTGTCTCTCATTTTGTAAAAGTCTAGCAATGGAGATGCTGTGAACATGAAGCTACGATTAAATGTGATTAATATATTTTTATTGTTTTCAGTATTCACTCCCAAGTACAGATTTTGCATTTAGTTGATGCACTTGCATATGCAAATTTGGTGTGCACACCCGTTGGAAATCCACTGAAAATTTGGGCCTCAAAGTAAGCTGAGACTGAAACACCACAAGATTAAATATTGCCAAATAGCCTATTGCGCTTTGTGGTTTTTCAGCCATAGGGCATATTAAGCAGGAACAGCAGCAGGTCCCAGCAAAGCTTTTTTAACTCCATCTGCACTGGGAATTTTGGCAAAAGTGGGCCTGCTACCCTGCCCCCAGATAAGGATGGAGGAGCAGGACAGCTGGCCACAGTCAAAAGGCGGAAGAATCAATTGGCCAACTGGCTGTCTCCTGAAGACTGATTTGGGGAAAGGAATAGCCCTTTGGTTGCCTCAGAAAGAGGATACCAGATTGGAAAGGACAACAGAACTCTTGGCTTCTGCATGAAACAAGGTAAGACGTGATGAGGGAAATGGGAAGGGTGAAGGTTTAAAAAAAAAAGAGAGAGAGAGAGAGAGAGAGAAGAGAAGGGGAAATAAGGAAGGAACCTTTGATGAAAAAAAGCAAATCTCCAAAAAAAATTGTGCATATACAATGACCAGAAGTTCAGATACCAGCATGCTAAATGTAGCTGCTGGTTGTTATTACTTTACAGCTCCATTTCTATGAATCTCCTTTCTGAGAGGCAGCTGGCATTCTGTGAGTTAGAATTGATATAGCATGTCACAGAGCAGAAACTCCCTTTGCAACCTCATGGAAACTTTACTTTTGTTCTTTCCTGTTGTGCTGTTTCCTTGAATCTGATTTCAGATTCAGTATAATTCAGTTTTTCATGTACGGGGGGAAAAACAGACAATGGTTATTTTTTCTGATCTAGTTCACCCAAAGAAAGTTCTGATATCCAAGGCTACAAATTTAATAGCTGAGGCATTTGTGCACATTCACTGAATTATCAGTTTTTGATTCATGAAGCACTTTGTAGTGCTGGGGAGTATACAAAGCATGATATAAAATGAATCTATATATTCTTTTAAGAAATAAATAGTTCCATAAGCGGCATAAGTGGCATACCAAGATCAGCTTACATTTTTCTGAGGTGCTGAATCAAAATATTAAGTATCAATATGTCACATTTCACTGGTCAGATGAAACTACTGAGCTTGTCCAAGTTCAATGAGGGTTTTCATGTGTGGAATATAAACTATCTATATATTTATTACAAATCATTGATGATCCCATAAATCTCAGTGAGTGTTTTGTGCTGTGTCTGATCCTTGAATTTAACATAGGTGAGTCTCTTTGGCATAGTTGCCCCTCACATTCAAAGAAACTCATTCGAGGGGAGGTGGAAGAAAGACAGTCCTTGAGTAATAATTAGAGATACTGTGGCTAATGGAATGATGTTCATTGTTCATCTGAAATTCACACAGTTGACAGAGTTCAGATACTTGCTTTATAAAGTGATTTTGTTTACACCAAAGCATTAATATATTCCATACTGAAAGTAAGTGAAATTAGTCATCTTCTTTAAACACAGGATGAGATGGAATTTGGATTGGTTGCTGCAGAGAGAGACCTTGGGGAGGGAACATAAGGAGAGGAAATTTCCATGAGGTTCTCCTGCTAGAATTTCCTTGTAATGTTTCTATTGGGGGAATGCAAGAGGCAGAGTTTGACATCACCCTCACCTTACTCTCCATAAGAATTATGGGGTTTTGCCTGTGTATCTCTGGGGGAACAGGGTCTTCTGCATGGGGGCTCTGTGCCAGCACCAGGGTTTCTGGTGGATTTCCCCATTTCACTAGCAGCAGGGTTCCATTTAGCTGCAGCACCAGGACTTCTACACTAGTTGTTGTGCTGGTTCCTCAATAAAGGGAGTGTCCATTACATAGAGGAGAAAAAAGGTTAAGCAGTTTGAGGCTGTTATTTTCCAATAAAATAATAATTTTGTATGTTAGGGCCCTGGAAGGTGGGGGAGGGCAGCAATGCTCCTCCACCCCAACTTATGACCAGAATTCCAAACCCACAGAGGGTCTCCTGGTCCAAGGTTTGGGGCAGGGTCAGGTGTGTGTGTTTGTGGGGGACGGGGTTGTTAAAATGCAGTGGAAGAGGCAATTCTGTTTTCCCTGTGGGAGGGGTGAGATCTAAATGTGGATTGAGAGACTCTCCTCTTTCCTCACCCTTCTGTCCACCTCTAAAATATCATACTTAGTTATTTGTATATATATTTACATTTGAGTGAAGCAGTTATCTGCCCAGACTGCTGAATTATATTGAATCATTCATTCTTCCACTTAACTGGTGGCCTGATTTACTCAAAAGAAGTCTGTTTTCAGAGCTGCATGGGAAACTGAAGCCCTGAAAGAACTCTATGGGCTTGTGACATTTACAAATAGATTTTTGCTAAAATATTCCTTTAGTGATAAATTAGTATACTCTACTTAGATTGTAAGCATTTTACTTAAGCTGTAAGCACTTTAGGGAAGGGACTGTCTTTTTTTATTCTATTTGTACAGAGCCTAACACAGTGCGGTTCTGGTCCATAACTAGGGCTCCTAGGCACTATGATAATACAAATCATAAATAATAATACAGCAGCTAAGGCAGTTTAAAAAGCATACATATGCCTTTTTCTTCCTCATGTCATCTCAAAGAATCCTTACAGACATGGGGAGAAGTACAGTGTCACCCATTCATTACTGTCCATGACTTGTTCCTCCTATAAGTCTAGCCTGGCCAATGTGCCTACCTACCATGTCCCACCATTTAGTCTGTGATCAGCCTCTAGGTCTGTTTTGACTCTGTATTTGCATTATTTTCTTTGGCATGCTATCATGTTTGTCTTCGCAGTGACCCCATCATCATAATCTGTTCAATTGCAGACAATCACGTTCCCTGATTTCACATCCCACTCTCCTTTGAACATCTTCATTTATCTTAAAATCATTCCAGTTTACACTTTCCGCCTTCCAAAGAACTCTTCTACGCTGCCTCCAGCCCTCTGATGTCTGTTTCATTTAATGCAGCTGCTTCCGGACCATGGAGGAATACTATTAGTATACTAGTCTGATACATTTTCACTTTGGTGCCAAACATAATGCTTTTATCAGTCCATAATTTCATCAACTTCTGTGCAGCATTTGTAGCTAAAGCACATCACTTGTTAATCTCATCCTTGATGGAATTGTCAGCACTGATCTAGCTTCATAGGTACACATAAGATTTTACTTGTTCTATGACGTCACCTCTGCTGTATTTCAACACTTTATTGTCCTTTTCTCGTCTGACTATGTTTAAATACAAAAGAATCTGAGAATGAGTTTATCTGTTTCTTCAAGCTTAAATGATTACTGAAGTTGATACTGCTGATGCTAAGTGAAAAATGACATATCATGTCAGAGCTACTTTTTGGTTGATATATAACCTTTCATGTGAGGCTCACCAATCACTTTTCCAATATTAATTAACCATCGTTTAATACTTTCCTGCTTTGTATAGAGGTATCATATTGTTTCCATTTTACAGGTAGGTAAACTTATGTCTCGTATGTGTACGCCACGAAATTAGATCGATTTTTTAGAAGTCGATTTTTAGAAATAGATTTTGTACAGTCGATTGCGTATGTCCACACTAAGTGCATTAATTCGGTGGAGTGTGTCCTCACTACCATGGCTAGCATTGACTTATGGAGCAGTGCACTGTGGATAGCTATCCCACAGTTCCTGCAGTCTCCACTGCCCATTGGAATTCTGGGTTAAGCTCCCAATGCCTGATGGGGCAAAAACATTGTTGCAGGTGGTTTTTGGTACATTCGTCAGTTGCCCCTCCCTCTGCGAAAGCAATGGCAGACAATCATTTCACGCCTTTTTTCCATGCAGACACCATACCACAGCAAGCATTGAGCCCACTCAGCTTAGCTCACCGTCACTGCGGCTGTTGTGTCATGGGTGCTGCTGTCAGCAGACGGTGCAGTAGGTCTCCGAACCATCGTCACCCATCGCTTCCGCTGCAACTCTGCTCTCCTGCAGACTCCATACCACAGCAAGCATGGAGCCTGCTCAGCTCACCATCACCGCTGCTGTTGTGAGCATTATAAACACCTCACACATTATCCTGGAGTATATGTAGAACTGGGCTAAGAGACACCAGCACGAGTTGGATTTTGATGAGGACATGGACACAGACGTTCCTGAAAGCACGGGTTGTGGCAATTGGGACATCACAGGCTGGTTGATACAGTGGAATGCCGATTCTGGGCCAGGAAAACAAGCACAGACTGGTGGGACCGCATAGTGTTGCAGGTATGGGATGATTCACAGTGGCTGCAAAACTTTCGCATGTGTAAGGCCACTTTCCTAGAACTCTGTGAGTTGCTTTCCCCCACCCTGAAGCGCAGGAATACCAAGATGAGAGCTGCCCTGACAGTTGAGAAGTGAGTGGCAATAGCCCTGTGGAAGCTTGCAACGCCTGACAGTCAGAAATCAATCTGGAGTGGGCAAGTCTACTGTGGGGGCTGCTGTGATCCGAGTAACCAATGCAATCAATGACGTTCTGTTATCAAGGGTAGTTACCCTGGGAAATGTGCAGGTCATAGTGGATGACTTTGCTGCAATGGGATTCTCTATCTGTGATGGGGCGATAGATGGAATGCATATCCCCATCTTGGCACTGGAGCACTTTGTCAACCATTACATGAACCCCAAGGGGTACTTCTCAATGGTGCTGCAAGCACTGGTGGATCACAAGGGATGTTTCACCAACATCAAGGTGGGATGGCCGGGAAAGGTGCATGACGCTTGCATATTTGGGAACTCCGGGCTGTTTGAGCAGCTGCAAGAAGGGACTTACTTCCCAGACAGCAAAATTACCATTGGGGATGTTGAAATGCCTACAGTTATCCTTGGGGACCCCTTGCTCCCCTGGCTCATGAAGCCTTACACAGGCAGCCTGGATAGTAGTAAGGAGCAGTTCAACTATAGGCTGAGCAAGTGCAGAATGGTGGTAGAATGTGCCTTGATGTTTAAATGCTCACTGGTGCTGTTTGCTGACTACCTCAGACCTCAGCGCAACCAACACTCCCATTGTTATTGCTGCTTGCTGTGTGCTCCATAATATCTGTGAGAGTAAGGGGGAGATGTTTGTGGCGGGGTGGGAGGTTGAGGCAAATCGCCTGGCATCCGATTTTGAGCAGCCAGACACCAGGGCGATTAGAAGAGCACAGCTAGGCGTGCTGTGCATCAGAGTGGCTTTGAAAACCAGTTTCATGACTGGCCAGGCTACAGTGTGACCATTGTGTGTGTTTCTCCTTGATGCAAACCCGCCTCCCTTGGTTGATTTTAATTCCTTGTACCCAAACCACCTTCCCTCTCCCCTTTTAAATAAAGTAACTATTGTTTTAAAACCATGCATTCTTTCTTTATTAATTAAAAAAAGTGAGATAACTGACAAGGTAGCCAGGGTGGGGTGGAGTGGGGGAGGATGGAAGGACAAGGCCACATTGCTTTGTGTAGCCACACTACAAATCAAACTGTTTGAATGACAGCCTTCTGTTGCTTGGGCCATCCTCTTGAGTGCAGTGACTGGGTGCCCGGAGCCTCCTCCCTGCCCCCCCCCCATGTTCTTGGGCATCTGGGTGAGGAGTATATGGAACTTGGGGAGGAGGTCAGGCGGTTATATAATGGATGCAGAAGGGGTCTGTGCTCCTGTTGGCTTTCCTGCAGCTCCACCAGATGCTTCATCATGTCCGTTTGCTCCCCCATTAGTCTCAGCATCACCTCCTGCCTCCGCTCTTCGCACTCCTGCCTCTCCTCTTCGCGCTCACTTAATGTTTTTCTGGCCTCTAACACTGAATGCCTCCAAGCAATAAGCTGTGCCCTGTCAGAGCGGGAGGACTGCATGAGCTCACAAAACATGTCATCGCGTGTGCATTTTTTTTTCCTCCTTCTAATCTGCGATAACCTCAGGGACAGAGATGATAAGGGGAGCATAGAAACATTTGTACCTGGTGTGGGAGATAAAAAGGGAGAGTAAAATTTAAGATGATACATTTCTGAGAACAAAAGGGATACTCTTTCACAGTGAATCAAGCAATTCATAGCAGACAGCACATGTTCTTTAAGTACAAGGTCACATTTTGCCTTTTATATTGAGCACCTGCAGATATGGTGACACATCACACATGGCTGGGCAACAGAATTTGGTTTCCAGGCAGCCATGGTAAGGCACAGGGTATGTGGCGTTGGCTTCTTACTCATAACTTGTGGGAATGGTTTCAAACTGCAGCGCCATCCTTTCCCATAGCAAGCAATGGGTTGGGTTTCACATTTAAAAGGAGGGGCTGTGTTTTTTGGGTGGATGTGCAGCACACACCTCGCCCCTCCCCAGCCGCTTGGCTATTCTCTGGGATGATCCCTTTTAGCCAAGCGCAAACAGCCCAGCATGAATGGGTTAAATCAAACATTAAACACTACTGCTTTTAAACCCTGTACTGTAGTTACAAATGTGCACTCACCAGAGCTGCCTTCTCCGGCTTCAGGGTCGGGGATCCTGCCTTGGGAGGGTATTGGGTCCAGGGTGATGAAAAGGTCCTGGCTGCTGAGGAGAACAGATTCACTGCTTGCCTGATGCTCATTCTCCTCCTCCTCCTCCTCTTCCTCATCCACAAAATCCTCCTCCCTGTTGCGTGAGACTCCCCCCTTGCAGGTGTCCACGGACAGTGGTGGGGTAGTGGTAGGGTCCCCCCTAGAATGCCATGCAGCTGATCATAGAAGCGGCATGTATGGGGCTCTGACCCGGAGTGACCGTTTGCCTCCTTTGTCTTTTGGTAGGCTTGCCTGAGCTCCTTAACTGTCACGCAGCACTGCTGTGTGTCCCTGTTGTAGCCTCTCTCCACCATGCCCTGTGCGATTTTGGCATATATATTAGCATTTCTTCTTTTTGATCGGAGTTCGGCCTGCACAGATTCTTCTCCCCATACAGCAATCAGATCCAGCGTCTCCCTTTCAGTCCATGCTGGAGCTCATTTGCGATTCTGGGACTGCATGGTCACCTGTGCTGCTGAGCTCGCCACGCTGACCAAACAGGAAATGAAATTCAAAAGTTCCCAAAAGTACCTTTTCCTGTGTACCTGGCTAGTGCATCGGAGTTGAAAGCGCTATCCAGAGCGGTCACATTGGAGCACTCTGGGATAGCTCCCGGAGGCCAAT
Organism: Natator depressus; assembly: GCF_965152275.1. NCBI lineage: Eukaryota > Metazoa > Chordata > Testudines > Cheloniidae > Natator > Natator depressus. The sequence goes on along the minus strand of NC_134235.1, from coordinate 121,854,037 downwards.
ACTGTCAATTTGTGTCTGCACTACCCCAAATTCAACCCAGCAAGGTCGATTTTAGAGCTAGTCCCCTTGCCGGGGAGGAGTACTGAAGTCAATTTTAAGAGCTCTTTAAGTCGATGGAACGGGGTTGGTTGTGTGGACGCATCCATTTTAAAATTGACCTAACGTGGCTAAATTTGACCTAACCCTGTAGTGTAGACCAGGGCTTAGGAACAGAGAGGTTCTATGATTTTTCTTACAGTCATACATTGGTCTCTCTGGTGGATGGAGGAGTGAGGCCATTGTTCAACCTTTTAAGAGAGTAGAATTAATTTCGATCCATGGCCAGAATATTACTGATTGATATGACACTACATGTTTTTAGTTCACCAATTTATTTACCAGATGTTTATTGAAGGCATCTTGTAAAAGATTTTAGACCTTGAATGAATGTGCAGCTTCCACGGAGAAGTATACTATGCATCTCAATGTTGTGTATGTTTGCATCCTGCAATGCCCTCTGCAGGCAATTAAGAATGTACAAGTCTGTTTAAAGACAGTCTTTCAAAGTGATTCCTGGTGATGGTCATGCAGATGTCTTTTCCTTCATGTATACAATCTAGCCCACTGCTGGCATTGAAGGACGGATTCAATTTCACAGGCTCCTTTCAGGCTCTATATAGCGTTCTTGTCAATGGTGTAGTCCTAATTCTGAAAATACAGGAACTCCAGGATCAAATTCACAAGGGGGTTGGGGGGGTGGAGGTGACAATCAGGGTCCAAATATCCCAAGGGGAGATCAAGGGGTATGAACCCCAAAGAATAAACAATTAAATCAATTAGTTGTAATCAATATTACTGTGTATAAAAATATGTCAAGTATGTCTCTTTTATGATAGCTTGTAATGTTCTGAACTCAATGGTCATTATAAGATATGTATACAGATGGGGGTAATGAATTTATGTATATAGAATACTATTCTCCTGACCTGTTCTACTATTTAAAGTACAGCTCACACCAGGGAGGGGCTGCTCCCAAACTAGTTGTGTACACAAAAATACATTCAAGTACCCATCTGTTCTCCAGCTAGGAAGAGACAATGGTGAGCCATTACAGTTAATGGACAGACAGTGAAACAGAAAAGAAAACGTCAGACTTGGAAAACTAAGAAAAGAGGGAGTTTCCCTCACTCTGAGGGCTTGTCTACACTTAAAACTTTGCAGCGGCACAGGGCTTCTGTGTAACACTATATGGGCCAACAGGAGGGATTCTCCATCTCTCCGAGAGGTGGTAGCACTGTTTACACTGGAGGTTAGAGAGGTTTCACTGTGTCATTCAGGAGTGTGGATTTTTCACTTCTCTGAGCGACATAGTTATACCAACTGAATTTCCTAGTGTAAATCAGGCCTGAGTGACTATGGCTATGAGTCATACAAGAAGAAAGGGGGGGGGACAGAAAAACCTTTTAAAAATAGGCTTAGGGGCTAGGTATGGGTGGGTGGTTATCAGAATTTGGGCCAGCATCTCCGCGAGGTGCTGTCCGTGAAAACACTGGATCCCCTCTAGGACCAACCTGATAGTCATGGAGACTCCCACCCCTCCCTTACCACACTACTACTCTGCTTCTTAGCTTGTGTCAAATCCATCTGATGCTCCTTTTTAAAATTCTTGTACCAAGAATTCTACCATCTGATCATCAAAATCTTCCCCTCCTAGATTGTCAACTGCGGCAATGGCCTTAACTTTAAAGACGACTACTATTACTCCACTTACACACTCAGGACAAAGATGTCTAGGGAGTCCTTGTCCCCTTCCCCCCCTACCCCCAACCCCCAAGGGTTTTCTAAGCAGTGGGTGAGAGATGCAGATACTTGTTCAAAGGATTGCAGTATGTTGAGTCCAGCAATTACTCCTGTGTTTCTGGTGGCCTGGGAGTCTCAGAAACTGGCTGGAACAGTTATCACAGTGTTCATAGCCATACCACCTGACTGGGCTCCCGCTCTCTCCTTTATTTTGCTCAGCACTCATGTGGAGACTTTCTCTGGGTAAAAGGCCTTCTTTCTCCCTGTGTAGGACACGTGCACCTCGGATGTTTCTTTGCCATGTATTATCTTGAAAGGCCAAAATTTTATGCTTGCTCCAGTGATAGAGATCCTTTTTTCCTGCCCTCTACTAGTCCTCTGCTTAATGCTGAAGATAGTATTAGAGTTGTGTTTGGGTGCTGTGACTGGCACTCAGAAAAGCACAAGAGCTGCAACTGTCCATGACTCTTGCACAGAGTAACAAAGATGGAGGTTTTTTGTGCCCTGGACCCTTTAAGGGTCACTGGCAAGAGCATGACACAATCTACTCTGTAGTTATTTCACTGAGAATGAATGACATTGAACAGTGGGCATCCTCGTCATTTCTCTGTCCTCAACAGTAACCTTTATTAATTAGGAAGTAATGGGTTGGTAGACGGACAGCAGGGAGAAATACCATGTAGATAGACAAAAAGTTGGAGGGAGGCAAATAAACACAGCAGTACACAGATTAAAATGTGTGACTGCTAGTAAAACCCCACGACTACAGGCAGCTTGAAAGATGTTTATGTTCAGATTATAGTTTTATGACTGGCTCTTTCCAATATTCATGAACACAGAGAGTATTTGCCTGAGGCATGATACAGTTTCAAAGCATTAAAACTGGTAATGATTGCTTAGCACTCTGAACAACATAATTATATTTTTGAGCATTTTATCAATTGATTTAAGGATGCACACTGTACATTGGAAAAAATATGATCTATCCTAGGAATAAAAGTGATCCTTTCATCATTTGCATTGAGATCTGTAAAATTTGAAACTTTATATCCCCAAAATAAATCACATTTCTCTCATTTTACATATGTTTACATTTTACAAGGTTCATCATAATCAGTGTGACCCAATAACCTCTTGATGCCAACTGGCAGAAAACAGAGGGTGTATAGGGTTTTATAGCAATCCCCATAGGCAGATATATGCATAATAGTTTGCCAAAGGCTGGCATTTAAGATCTCTACTAAGAGTCAATAGCCTGCTTGTCCTCATAATCATTGCAAAATGTATGCACAGATAATATTTAAAGAGTTATGCATCTATACTGAAAATTATGTTAAGGTCTTGAAGTTAAGGTTCGGCACCGGCAGGTGACATCCCTCAGAAATGTTCCTTTCTAGTAGGAGATAACAGATGCTTATCTCCTGGTATGGTCATATGTGTATTGTATGCCTCACAGTGGAAGCCTACTTGCATATTGAGATAGGTACCAGTCAAAAGGCTGTGAAATCTACAAGAGAGAAAATCTATGGGAAGAAACAAAACAGCAGTAAGGACAGGGGTGTCCTGTTTATGAATGGTTTCAGAGTAGCAGCCGTGTTAGTCTGTATTCGCAAAAAGAAAAGGAGTACTTGTGGCACCTTAGAGACTAACACATTTATTTGAGCATAAGCTTTCGTGGGCTACAGCTCACTTCATCGAATATGAAGTGAGCTGTAGCCCACGAAAGCTTATGCTCAAATAAATGTGTTAGTCTCTAAGGTGCCACAAGTCCTCCTTTTCTTTCTGTTTGTGAATGAAGACAAAGGATGGGACTTGTATATCTTAGGAAGCAAAGGAACACACATGGTCCTTCACATACGTGACAAGCTGACAGCACGTCTGTCTCTGAAAAGCGAATCACAGCCAAGCCTGGCTGTAAAGAACTGCAAGTGAGCAATACCCTAATAGACATGAGAGTATCTAGTTAATTAAGTCTAGGTTCTAGAATATGTTATGATTTTATTGTGTATATAACCATTTGTTTCCAATACTTCTCCTTGCTATTTAGTCTGAATATCTGTGCTGGCAATTAAATACATTTCTACTTGATTTCACTCTGAATGTATCTAAGTGCTATGTGTTAAGCAGAGTGCTGATATGAGCTGAAGCTAGTAAGCTGAAGGGTACAGTTTCTTTGGAAGCAGCAAATCTGTGAATATTGTGAGCATCTGGTAGGCCAGCAGCTGGATTTTTTAGCGAGGTGCTCAGAGGACATGGGGGGTTGGAGTGTGCCTATTGCTAATCTGTAGAGAAACAGCAGGGCCTGTGATCCCTAGATGGGAGTGCTTGTGTTGCCAGTAGAGTTAGGGAACTGACCCCTGGCAGGCACAGACAAAGCTTTCTCATGATGCCCCAGAACCCTGGGTAATCCTGAGGGAGTATCACAGAACGCCCCACACAACATGTGCTTAAAAGTCTAATAAAACCAAAATTAGTGATACACTGATATTCCACAGGCCTGCTGCGCATGTAGAAATACACGTAGGGAAATACTCCTTCTGCAGTCACAGAAAGTTAACTTCATTGCTATGCAGTGATCCTTTCTCAAGAGCACAATTTCTGTGACAGATCTGGAACTCAGTTATGTTGTACATCTCTGGAGTATTTACGTTGGCTGCATTGGAGATATGCTGGATTTACACCAGAAGAATCTGCTCCTTTTACTTTGCTAGGACTCAGTATAGAATACCAGTATTGTTATGTTTTATGAAGATTTTCAGCACAGAATATTCCATTTAGCATGCAAAGTGAATATTTGTGTAAAGAACATCCCTTCCCCAACCTTCAGCATGAACAAAATCCTTTCATCTGAATGTTCGCTAATAGTGAATGCTAAAGGGCTTGAAAATGGTTGAAATGAACAGCCATTTGAAATCTGAATGGATGCTCTTGGACACGGGTTTTGAAGTATTTGGCCAGTTCTATGTATGGGCCTTTTCTTTCTGAAAGAGGAAACACAGTAGGTGGCATAAATAGAAACCCCCAGATATGGAACTGTTAGTTTAGAATTATGAAGAAGGGCTGCCAAGCATGGCTCCAAGATTAAAAAGAAAATATAAACCCTTACAATCCAATTGTGTTCCAAGAGGAGGAGAGGGGATTGCTTCTTGCCACACCTATTATTTTTTTTACTCAAAATAATATAACCAGGGCTAATCAGAGGATGAGTCACTAAACTTGTCCATCCATAAGTATGCATGTGGGTACTCCAGTCTGGATGTGGATGATCCCCCACTTACTGTGTGAATAGAGGGGAAAGCAAAAAGAAAGAGAATGTGGAGTTGTACACTGCTGGACAAAGCAAGTCCTTGTACATGAGCTGTTCTTCTGGCCAGCTTTGCAATACTTGTGACTTGAGCACTTCTGAAACTCTTATGAAAAGCGGCTTCTTACGTGGGCTGATTTATTTTTCACTAATAGGCCATCCCACCAGGAACCCAGCAAACAAAATCTTTCTGCTCTGGTGTTTTAAGTACCTTATAAAATGAGAATAATGGAATGTGGATTGCTTAAAGTACTGTGTTCAAAACAATGCAGCAGAATAGATTTAAAAATACACTTCATTTTCTTTCCTCAAAATTCACCATTTTAAACAATTAAAACTATATGTAACAAAAGATGTTCCTTGATGGTTTGGATGCATATATATTCCGTGATATAAATAAAGTCCTATTCCTTTAACCTTTAAATGTTTACTAAAGTTATGCTGTAATTCACGTCTATCTCATTGCCATCTTGACAAACTCTCACCGCTAAAGGGTTTAGTAATAATGTATATAATAGCAGCTGCTGCACTCAGTATTCTTTCTAATTTTTGATGATTTATTTTTGAAGTTTTATTTCTAAAGACTTCTGGTTAATTGTTGTGTGCTTTAATTGGACTGCAGTACACTCCTCTTTTGATCCCAGTGCAAGCAGCAAGCCACGCCTGGCTAAATCTTTAGGGTATCAGTAGCTTGATGGATTACTTCAGGGTCTCTGTTACTCCTGGGCTACATAGGATGCAGCTCCTGGGACATAACAAAATGTAAGCATATCACAGGATCTAACAATGTCACTAGGGATTCCATACTGCCCAATAGACAAGGCATAGATTTCAAACCATAGGAGTAATAACGCCATTACCCTGATAACATTCACTCCTTACTCCTCCATCTGAAGGCTGAAGCTGAGACACAATGAAGTTCAAGTTCATTTGCATTCTCAAGGTGTTTCTCTGCATAATTATATCAAGATATTCTTGTGCCTTCTGAAAATTAGATGCTGTGTTTTTCATATCTGCTGATTGTCTCAGATTTAGGCTAAAAACTGGAAAAATCGTGCACCCCACAGCTGACAATAATATCAAGTTAGATTAGGAGCTTAATTTTTTATGTCATGGTGGTGCTGTGAGATTATTCTGAATAATGTTTGCCTCATTTAATCATCTTTGTGTAGACAATTTTAAAATGTTACTCAGTCAATTTATTATAAGTATCCTAACAGATCTGTGTTCTTACCATAAAAACTGTCTATAAGTAATTAATATGAGTAGAATGATTTTTTAAAATTATTAATGAAAAAAATCACTCTCAGCTTTCAAGATACCTTTGAAAAATGAGGATTACCCCGTGATCTGTGCGGAAAGTGGAGTTCACCTTATTTGTACAAATGCCTGTAATAGTTATGAGTCACAAATTTAGTTCACAATCCAGCAATCAAATCTATATGGGGTACTTGTGAGAAACCTCACTTACTTCAATTGGGCTGTATGTATGGATGCATAGGGTCTGCCGAGATGGATCTGACTGCAGGATTCAGGCCATAATTTGAATATTGTTGCCTGGAGCAAGTATTCTATTAAAATAGCATTTTTAAATGCATCGTTTTAAAAAAATGTTTCTAAACTGTTGTGTGGACAATTGATGGGTCTATCAAAAACTGTGAATATTAATGATGTTAAACAAATATTTTTAACATTGAGTTTATTCAGGCAGGCCCCAGCAAGGCAGGGAGACAGAAAACAGAATGTTGGGTGCCTGATTTTCTCCAAAAAATGCTCAATTTTGTGGTATCTTGGAAAAATGCCAAATTCTGTGAGTACAGGAAAATGGAATCTACAAACCTCCAATGAGAGATAAATATGTCCATTCACACCTCTTAAAACTAGGATCCCTTCACATTCAGGAAGCTGACACTGTTCCAGGTTACACCTGGTCCATACTTTTGAAGTTATTGCCATAACCCTAAGGATTAGAAATTTGATTTTAAAAAAACCACACACAAAATTTGAGATTCTGGAGCACCTTTCTAAGGGAAGAGGTAAATTCCACGGCCTCAGAATTGCAAAATATATAGGTTCCTGTTTTACAGCAGAGATCATGAGTGTCTAAAACCGTAACTTAAGATCCATCGTAAAATGCTGGTATAACAATCACCTGTCCATATTAGTATAGGATTTAAAAAATACTTAGATTATTTATTGATATATTATGTCTTCAGGCTTTTTTAAAACATATTTTTTGTTAAATGCATTCCCTTTAAACCTTGTAAACACTGTCATATAACCATATTTATTGTTTTCTGTAATTATTTATTGTTTTTAATTTGATTTTGGTCATAAAAATTCTCAATTCTGTTATTTAATTTATGAACTGGGATCCTAAGAAACATGACATGAGTAGTTGATTAATTAAAATAATTTAACCATATATGTTTTATAACGTATGTAATCAACCATTCTTCCAAAACCATAATTTTCCAATCTACTTTCTCTTACTTGTAAACTTTATATTGATGAGCTGTTGCCAGATTATTCTATGCCAGTCATCACCTCATGTAACACCACAGGGAATATCCTCTCAAAAATTACTCAATGCAATATCAATTTCAACAAGATAAAATTTTTATAAGGTATTGTTAGGTCTGTAACATATTTTTCCTATCAGCACAAATACTTAAAATAAAAAAAAATGCCAAATATCTGTTTAAAAACAAGTAAAACAAAATACTGCACACAAGAATTATATAACTAAAAGATAGTGATACCAGTCGATGTCAACTATTTCCTTAAAGGTTCACCTAATGTGGCAGAGCTGGGAATGTCACTCTGAAGTTCCTAGCTTGATGCACTGCATTTGTAATCCATCTCTTTTTCTCCCTCTCAATTTATGTAAAAGTGGAGTGATTGTATCTGTTCCATAGTGAAGAGAGAAGCTAGTTTTCTGTTTTATAATCTTGATTTTCAACTCTGAGTGGGGAGATAGCAATGCAAGCTTATATGGTAGTAGAGAATATCTGAGTTTTTTCAACTGTTCATTTATATTCTTAACATTCTGAGTTTTCTTTAAAATGAGCAGTATTTGAGGTTTTTTTTTAAAGGGTAGTATTGTTTTTGAATATTAGAAAATTGGCATGACTATGTTAGAGCTGACTTGTGGCTTACCCATTCCAGTTTCTTATGTCTGAGAGAGGCCTGTACCAGATGCTTAGTAGGAAAATACAAGACAACTGGTAATGGACAATTATGGAACAACTTGCCCATAGTGGAAGTTTCTTTCTAACCCCTATGCTTGGTTCTTGTCCTGAGGATTTAGATTCTTTCTTATATAACTGTGGATTATCATCATCATCATCATCATCATAAATGACCAACCTTTTTTAAAAATATCACTTGGTCTCAAGGATACATATGCCAGTGAGCTTCAATGAGGTTAATTATTCCTGGTGTAGAAAATAGTGTTTCCATTTATTAGTTTTAAATTTGTTCCTTTCAGTTTTATTGACTATGTCCTCATTCTAGTCTTATAAGAAAAGGTGAACAGTAGCACCTTAATTAGCTTTTGTAGATCCGTTCTTGGAGCTGGGAGAATACAGGATTCTTCAGTTCATTGGCAACTTCAAAAAGTTGAAAAAAATTACTGTCCTCAGAGACCAAATGTTTTGTTTTGACAAAACTGAAATATTTTCTTCTGATTCTGAACATTGGTTAACCTTTTCAAAATTTTAAAAATAAATTTAAAGGGAACTTTTAAAAGAAAAATCATTTCAAACCAAAAAAATCAAAACATTGCATTTTGTTTTCTGCTGAATCTGAATGTTTTGAATTGAGGTAGGGGCACTCTGTTATATCCCCTATTTTTTTTTTTTTTTGGTCTTTTCTCTAAACTAGACAGTCCCAATCTTTTCGGTTTCTCAATCTGGCTGGAGTGACCTTCATGCTGCTAATCATTTTTTGTTACCAGTAATTGAAGCTCTTCTATTTCTGCTACATCTTTTTGAGAGAGGGTGGCCAAAACTGAACACCCTATATATTAATATATGAATATATTAATGGCATTTTTCAGAGAGTCATAGAACCATCAATTCCAAGGCCAGAAGGGAACGTGATCATCTAGTCTGACCTCCCGTATAAACAGGCTATAGAACTCCCCCAAAATAATCCCTAGAGAAGATCCATTAGAAAACAACATCCAATCTTGATTTACAAATTGTCAGTGATGGAGAATCCACCATGATCCTTGCTAAATTGTTCCAGTGGTTAATTCCCTCACTGTTAAAAATTTATACCTTATTTCCAATCTGAATTTGTCTAGCTTCACCTTCCATCCATTGGATCGTGTTATACCTTTCTCTGCAAATTGAAGAGTCCATGATGCCATATTTATTACCCATGTGGGTTCTTAGAGACTGTAATCAAGTCACCCCTTGGCCCTCTCTTTGTTAAGCTAAATAGATTGAGGTCTTTGTGTCTATTACTATAAGGATGTTTTGTAATCCTTTAATCATTCTCGTGACTCTTCTCTGACTACTCTCCATTTTTTTAACATCTTTCTTAAATTGTGGTTACTAGAACTGGACATTGTATGCCAGCAGCAGTCGCACCAGTGCCAAATAGATATGTAAAATAAGCTCTCTCCTCCTACTTGAGATTCCCCTGTTTATGTATCCCAGGATCACATTAGTCCTTTTGGATACAGCATTCAACTGGAAGCTCATGTTTGGCTGATTATTCACCATGACCCCTAAATCTTTTTCAGAGTCACTGCTTCCCAGGATAGAGTCTGCCACCCTGTAAGTATGGCCTATATTCTTTGTTCCAATATGTGTACATTTACATTTAGCCATACTAAAATGCATATTGTCTGCAACCAGTTTACCAGATGATCCACATTGTTCTTTATTGGCATTTCTCAAACTGAGGTCCGCAGACCCCTGGGGTTCCGCAAGGGTACTCCATGGGGTCTGCCAGCCCTGCTGATCAACTCCTCCCTCTCCCTCCCAGTGCCTCCTGCAGGCTGGGCAACAGCTGTTCAGCAGCATGCAGTAGGCGCTGAGAGGGAGGAGGAGGCACGTTTGTGGGAAGGGTTGGAATTATGTCCGGGTCCTCCGGCCCTGCTGATCAACTCCTCCTGCTCCTTTCCAGTGTCTCTGGGAGGCACTGGGAGGGAGGGAGAGGAGTTGAGGGAAGGAGTTGATCAGTGGGGCCAGCAGACCCCCTGGAGTACCCTTGGTTCCCCAATGTGCAGAAGGTGCTGGGAGGGAGGGGGAGGAGCAAGGATGGGGCACGCTCGGGGGAGGGGGTGGAAAGAGGTGGGGAAGAGGAGGGGGACGGGTGGAGTGGGGGGTGGGCCTGCAGCTGAGCAGGGGGCTTGGGGGTCCGTGAAATTTTTAAAATCAAAATGGGGGTCCTCGGATTGCTAAAGTTTGAGAACCACTCCTCTATATTACTGTCCTCTTCATTATTTACCACTCCCCCATTTTTTGTGTCACCTACAACTTTATCAGTTACAATTTTAAGTTTTCTTCTAGATCATTGGTAAAAATGTACTAAATCTTAACTTTTCTGTAACAATCTTTGTTTGTGAATATGCCTAGGTACCTTACAAGAATATACATAAAAATTTTCTGTCTTGAATAGCTTATAATCAAATGATCACATCATGTTATGTTGTGCAAAATCCAGGAGATAACCCAACTTTTCAAAAATTAATCAGATACAAGTCTTTATTAAGGACAGGTAAATAAAACAAATATGGAATTTGATATCTGGAAGAGATGTTAAAAAGTGAACTTCCAAAGAGAGTTAGAACAGTGTTCAGACTATTATACGTCATGAGTATCTTCCCTGAGCTTCCCTCATCCCCATAAATCATACTTCTCTTGAAACAGATGAATGCACATAAAAACTGTGATCCATATTGGTTGAGATTTCTTGACATTAAAGAGGGAATCAAAATCAGGCTTATACCGGAAAGGAAATCATTACCTTAACAATAGAAAGACTACTATGTATCTATCATTCAAAAGGGATTTGGACATCCAAATCCACAGACAGTTTTCACAGTCTCACCCTAGACATTCATGTGCTGCAATACACTCACTTTCAAAATACTAATCCTTTAAAACTGGGACATATACATATTACCATTTTGTTACAGTGAAACATTTTACATAACCAAAGAAACAAAATGCAATTCGAATGTTATTTTTGTAATTTCACAAGTTGCCAAGTAGTCAAGTACCATACATTATGTCCGTTTATGCAGTAGCTTATATTTTAATATATTTTCTATAACATTTAGAATGTTTGTTCAGTGTGTGTGTGTCTGTTTGTGTGCGCACATGCATACATGCATTTGGACATAGCAAAATAATTAATGTTAAATCTCTGCTCTGTTTTCCCCATTCACACATCTTGTCTTGTAAGCTACATTTAAACAAGTGCTTTCTACATCTTTGGAATGGCTGTAATTTAATTGTGTAGACTTAATCTGTGTTTTGTGTGAAATATTTGACCATTGCCTCCTATCAGAGCACACCTGTTATTCATTTTCACACCTCTCTTTCAGAGTCTGAAGAGCATACGGTAGTCTGTGTAATATTGCCTGAGATGTTGAAAGCAGAAGAGAAGAGGATGTATTTTTTTAATGTCAAGAGAGCAACATCAGAGTGCATTGGCTCACTTGCTCCAGGAATACACGTACCCTAGAGAGTCTTAGACTTCATTAAATCTTTTCTGTGGTTAGCTCTTGTATGATCATTATTTTGCAAAGATATGAAGGAAATGGGTAAGCCTGCCTGATATAAATATGTGTGAGAGAATTTCTCCATGATTTCCCACTCTTCCCAATGTATAATGCGATTATATTTGCAGAGATTAGTGATGGGATGAGTTGGGTGACAATTCTGGCATATTTTGTGCCTTTATTGAAATTTCCCTGCCATGATTTTTATGTATTTCAAGGTTAAATCTTGAAACTTCTAAGTGAACTCAAGCTGGAAGCATTTTATCAACTCCAAAAAGAGGAGCTGTGGTAGAAGGCCTGTGGCACTATAATACAGTTGAAGTAGTAGCTAAGTACACTTTTTGGAATCACAATGGGTATCTTATCTGTCTATTCTCACTTCTTCCCTCCCCCTCCCCCAAAATTTTTTAATCAGGTTTTAAACAGCTTTAAAATAATTGGGGGGGGAGGGCGGGTGTTAAATGGTAACATGCTAAATATATTAAGCTATGGTTCTCCTGTCCTTTGGAAAAGAGGGCTATGACTCCATAACAAGGATTGGAGGGTCATGCCCCCCAGATCCATATGTGGGGGTTGCCTCCACATATAGCTGTACCATGCAGTAGAAGGACTCAACCATTTTCACAGCACCATCCCCCATCCTCCTTCACATAAACCACAAGGGTATCCTTACAGAGATTTCCTCTCTTTGAGCCTCCGATATAAATTGTAACATAGTCAGGGAAAGAGAATCTGGCCCAATGATAGTAATTTGGTCCATTCATTGTAACAGGTTTTTCAATTATTGAATGAAACAATGAGAACTGTCTCTTATCCTATATTGACAGGTTTCAGAGTAACAGCCGTGTTAGTCTGTATTCGCAAACAGAAAAGGAGTACTTGTGGCACCTTAGAGACTAACCAATTTATTTGAGCATAAGCTTTCGTGAGCTACAGCTCACTTCATCAGATGCATCCGATGAAGTGGGCTCTAAGGTGCCACTAGTACTCCTTTTCTTTTTATCCTATATTCTTGCTTCCTACTCTGCAATATGGCACATACTTTGTGTCCTTAAGAAACATTTTGAAAGAAGATCCAGTGTGAAAATAGGATAGAATTGGAAAAAAAGAGGACCTAATTTTTCTAACAATACATTTTAGATAGAGAAAAATTCAAAAATCCATTCATTGATTCCATCAAGTGACTGGTAGGTTCCTTTTGGTTAGTCTGCAGTTGGAGAATTTCATATACATAGAAGAGAGAGACTTCTGTTCCACTCCCTCTTTCCGCCCATAGTCATAAGTCCACAAGTTCCCAAGTTAGTTCCTAATTGCCTCCACCAAGGGTTTTAAGGCCAATATGAACAATAGCAGTAATAAAATACAGTCTGTTACCTCTGCGAAGCTTAAAAAAATTAAGTATTACTCCATTACATAAGATTGTTGTAGACAGTCCTGAATGATATTACAATATTCACTTAATTGTTTCTGGTCCAGAATAACACATTGTAATTAGAGATGGGTCTGCACAGAGGAACTTATAAACTTACAAACTATGAAATCTGGAACTAAACCCAAATCTGAACTCTGCTGCATAGGTCTAGCTATATATTTAATATAGTGATGTTTATTTAAAGGATTTTACTGGGATGATTTAATTCATGCTCTAAATTCCTCTTCTTATAGCAAGAAACATGACAAATTTACTTAGCATAATTTTCCCAAACTTTTTTCTGTCAGTATTATGTCTCAGTTTGCAATTCCTGAGTCCCAACTGATCTATATTTAACTTCAAGGAAACCTGATTTAGAAGATGTAAAGTTTATTTAAACTACAGAAGTGCTCAAATCAGACTCAGAACTGAGCATCCACCATCCAGAGAAACCAAACTGAAGTAAATGGATGGCTCTACATTTGCAATGGGAAGAATCAAAACCCTGGACCTGACCCCTCTACCACCAGGCTTGGGACTTGTTCAAATCTTTGTTAGCCATTAGCGGAGACACATGCTATGTTCTGTACACGTATTCGTGAATGTCATTGAGCCTTAAACCCTATTGTCCATATCTAAACCTCAGAAGCACATGTCTGAAAGTGATTAGAGGGCAAGTAAGTTAGCATTCCTGAATTGTGTGGGTAAGTACACTCCTCAGACTGTGGCACAAGCCTGTACCCATGCCAGTTTGTAGTATGGAATGGGGTAAGATGCGTGTATTAGGTTTTGAGATTCAACAGTCTTCCACCCCCATTCCACAATGCAATGAACCCTTTTCTCCCTGACCCTTACCCAATCTATAAAGGACCCTGTTCTGCGGTTTTCAGTGTTCATAGTGAGCTCTGCTGACCACATCAGAACACTTTTCCACTGCACTCTTTTAATCAGTGCAGGTGAATATAGATCCTGCTCTGAGACCAGCTGCCTGGCCCACCAACCACACCTGGGTGCTGATCACTGTGTGGTCAGAATATATCACCCTCCTCAGCTTCACCTGGAATGGCAGAGTATACAGCTATGCCAGGAAATTCCATAGAGGCTGGAGCAGGTGGGTGCTGAATGGACTCTGGGAACACATCAAGCACATGAGGCTCTTATACAGGAAGGCAAAAGACTTGACGAGTTGCTGTGGGAGAGCTTGTTGTACATGCCCCTTCTATAACAAGAGTACTGAGTGATGTCAAGAATCCCAGTACAGAGCCTAAAGTGACTCTCAACCCCCTCCTCAATCCTGCCAGCCTCATCATCCGATGGGATTCATGAGGTCTACAGGAAGGAGGCAGCAGGACCATACAGGGTGCCCTGGAAGACCTGGAGGATGAGTAGCTTGTCATTTTGCACACTTACTCAGAAGAGCCACTTAAGGAAGCCTTTTGACGAACCCGAGGAGAACCCCCAGTCACTGCAGAAACCAGAATCTAAGGCTGGTAATTTACAAGGGACCCCCATCATCCTTGCCAATGTCCTCCTCGCCAATATCTCCTCTTGCTCTAGTGCTACCTTTTTTAATTTAAGCCCAGCCCCTGCTCCACTCCACCCTGAAATGGTCCCCATGTATACATGACTGTCCTTCTTCAACTATCCCTCGATACGAGGATGATGTCTGCTAAGGGGATTAATTGGTGAGTTTTTAGGTGGCTGAGAAGCCCAATTTGTGCCCTGCAGATTATCCCAGAGAAGTGACAGGTGTAATCTTGGAGAAGACATAGTTGTTGGCTAGACTGTTGAGCCCTTTCTTTCCTCCTTTGTCACTTCTCTGTCTCATGAGCACATCTGTTCTCCTCAAAGTGGGCTGTGGCTTGGTGTATGGTGTGGCACTACTGTTTGACTGTACTGATTTCAGCAATCAGTGACTATATTGATTTCCCAAGAACCACTATTATGCATTTGGCAGAAGCTATAAATCAGATTATTTAGGAACAATCATCGTGCCTCTGTGTCTGTGCATTTCTTGGCCAGCATGCAGTCAGCGTGTTACACTAATAAAAATGATATCAACAGGATCTTGTAAGAGGGACAAGGCAAATTGCCACGTTTATTGGAAATACAACAAAATATTCCTATATGCAATTTCTATATAGATCCATTCACACACACAGACATTCACACACAGGTTCTACATAAAGGTTGTTATAGTTACGAGCCTAGATGTTGCTCGTGCCAAGTCACTGACCAGGTGGCCTGGACACAAGAGTGGAGCCGAGTTATTGTCAGATGTGCATCCGATGCTCCTGGAGGGTGGTCGTAGAACTGGACTCAAAGAACACAGTCCCTGGACCCAATTTTTATAGGTCTCTGGTTCAATACAAGTCTATGGGAGTTGCTTCATCATGCTGAATTTACAATTGAGATGACCATCAATCAGCTCAATCAGCAGGTGGTACATCCATGACAGCTCCATGATGGCTAGGTGTTATCTTCTTGTTCTTCCTTGATGCGTTTTGGGTGGATTCCGGTTCGCCCTCCGGGGGTCATTCGGTTATCTCCACTTTGCATATTCTTCGGCCCATTGATATCAAGGTTGAAATTCTTAGGATTAGGCTGGCACCATTTACTAACCAATTATTTCCCTGCTTCAGGCTCTCAATTCCATTCACTCATCATTCATTCTTTTACTTAACAACACAATCTATGACTCTTGATTCATTTAACAAGTTTTATCCCACTATCTATTGGATACCAAGATTTACATAGGCATGACAACGGGCCCCCACGGGGGAAAAGCATCAGGGTGTTGTTTTAAAGAACAGCATTGTTTCCTCAAAGTTCTTATCACTTTCCAGCACAGACTCTTTGTCCTGTACCAGCCTGAAATAATTAGTACTTTGGCCTTGCATTTGTTACAGAGTGAAATTCAACAGCATGGAACTGATGTTCACACCTCTTTACAATACCTATATACTCTTTTGTCTATCTTTATTTCTACTACTACATAATTATAATTCTATCATACTTATATAACTTTGAGGGCGACCCAACAAGCAATGGTCTGGGGGCCATGTAGACTAGATGGGAAGGGAAGTGGCAGTGTTAGAAAGGTCCTACTTGAGGATGGGGCAGTTGCAGAAAACATATAGTTGTCTGTCTTAAGTTAGTAACAGCTGTCTTTTGTTCCTTGGACGTTTACATGGTTTCAGTGCTTCCCCACCCACTTACCTCCATCCTGATTTTATCATCCCCTTAAAAAGGGAGCCACGTGGAATGGTTGGGGTTGGGGTGGAGTGGAGTTCGGTCTGGGAAGGGTAAGGGAACACATATTATGAGGAAAAGTTAGTCACAGAAGTCCTTTCTCCCTTGGAAGATTACAAAAATTGTCACCATCCCTGTCCCTGGCTTATCCCCACTCCCAGCCATGTTGCACAAGCAAGAAGAAATAGGTGTGGGAGAAGGATCTGAACTGGAAGTTGGATAAACACAGTGTGGTAGTCTTTTGCAGTGACGAGGTGAGGGGCTTGTGGTACTCCTCTGAAATTTCGCGGAATCAAATAAAGTTGTGGTGTCTCTGTCTCTTTCCCGGTCCATTTCATTGTTGGTAGGCAGGCAGAGTGGCAGGATTTTCTGATGATGGCAGAGAATGGGCAGTTCTCATGGTTTGCAGCTCCCTTTGCATGGAGACTCCATACGCTAGCTAAGAATATAGCAAATTTACAGTCAAATTATCTCCTAGTCCAGTGAGCACATTTCAGCAAATATCTGATATAGCAGAAACTCCCACTGGGTCTTAAAATTCAACAGCAGTACAAATCTGTTTGGTTTACCTACAGGTTTCAGAGTAACAGCCGTGTTAGTCTGTATTCGCAAAAAGAAAAAGAGTATTTGTGGCACCTTAGAGACTAACCAATTTATTTGAGCATAAGCTTTCGTGAGCTACAGCTCACTTCATCGGATGCATACTGTGGAAAGTGTAGAAGATCTTTTTATACACACAAAGCATGAAAAAATACCTCCCCCCACCCCACTCTCCTGCTGGTAATAGCTTATCTAAAGTGATCACTTGCCTTACAATGTGTATGATCATCAAATTGGGCCATTTCCAGCACAAATTCAGGTTTTCTCTCCCCCCACACACACACAAACCCACTCTCCTGTTGGTAATAGCTTATCTAAAGTGACCATTCTCCTTACAATGTGTATGATAATCAAGGTGGGCCATTTCCAGCACAAATCCAGGGTTTAACAAGAACGTCTGGGGGGGGGGGGTAGGAAAAAACAAGTGGAAATAGGTTACCTTGCATAATGACTTAGCCACTCCCAGTCTCTATTCAAGCCTAAGTTAATTGTATCCAATTTGCAAATGAATTCCAATTCAACAGTCTCTCGCTGGAGTCTGGTTTTGAAGTTTTTTTGTTGTAATATCGCAACTTTCATGTCTGTAAGCGCGTGACCAGAGAGATTGAAGTGTTCTCCGACTGGTTTATGAATGTTATAATTCTTGACATCTGATTTGTGTCCATTTATTCTTTTACGTAGAGACTGTCCAGTTTGACCAATGAACATGGCAGAGGGGCATTGCTGGCACATGATGGCATATATCACATTGGTGGATGTGCAGGTGAACGAGCCTCTGATAGTGTGGCTGATGTTATTAGGCCCTGTGATGGTGTCCCCCGAATAGATATGTGGGCACAGTTGGCAATGGGCTTTGTTGCAAGGATAGGTTCCTGGGTTAGTG
Source organism: Natator depressus (assembly GCF_965152275.1). Classification (NCBI taxonomy): domain Eukaryota; kingdom Metazoa; phylum Chordata; order Testudines; family Cheloniidae; genus Natator; species Natator depressus. Next base: position 121,836,066 of record NC_134235.1, on the reverse strand, counting down.
GTTCTCTTGTGTGGTGTGTGGTTGCTGGTGAGTATTTGCTTCAGATTGGGGGGCTGTCTGTAGGCAAGGACTGGCCTGTCTCCCAAGATTTGTGATCATCATGAATAGGTCGGAATATGAACAAGAGGCTGGTGAGTATTTTCTTCAGGTTGGGGGGCTGTCTGTAGGCAAGGACTGGCCTGTCTCCCAAGATTTGTGATCATCATGAATAGGTCGGAATATGAACAAGAGGCTGCTCGGCAGCTCTCCAACACAACTTTCTACAAGCCATTACCCTCTGATCCCACTGAGAGTTACCAAAAAAAACCTACAGCATTTGCTCCAGAAACTCCCTGAAAAAGCACAAGATCAAATCCGCACAGACACACCCCTGGAACCCCGACCTGGGATATTCTATCTACTACCCAAGATCCATAAACCTGGAAATCCTGGGCGCCCCATCATCTCAGGCATTGGCACCCTGACAGCAGGATTGTCTGGCTATGTAGACTCCCTCCTCAGGCCCTACGCTACCAGCACTCCCAGCTACCTTCGAGACACCACTGACTTCCTGAGGAAACTACAATCCATCGGTGATCTTCCTGAAAACACCATCCTGGCCACTATGGATGTAGAAGCCCTCTACACCAACATTCCACACAAAGATGGACTACAAGTTGTCAAGAACACTATCCCCGATAATGTCACGGCTAACCTGGTGGCTGAACTTTGTGACTTTGTCCTTACCCAAAACTATTTTACACTTGGGGACAATGTATACCTTCAGATCAGCAGCACTGCTATGGGTACCCGCATGGCCCCACAGTATGCCAACATTTTTATGGCTGACTTAGAACAATGCTTCCTCAGCTCTCGTCCCCTAACGCCTCTACTCTACTTGCGCTATATTGATGACATCTTCATCATCTGGAACCATGGAAAAGAAGCCCTTGAGGAATTCCACCATGATTTCAACAATTTCCATCCCACCATCAACCTCAGCCTGGTCCAGTCCACACAAGAGATCCACTTCCTGGACACTACAGTGCTAATAAACGATTGTCACATAAACACCACCCTATACCGGAAACCTATTGACCGCTATTCCTACCTACATGCCTCCAGCTTTCACCCTGACCACATGTAGCCAGACAGCCAGCCCCCCCCCCTCAGACCAGCATTGCTGGGAACACACGGGAGCCAAAACAGGACACTTAACATAAATTCCAGCACAGCCTTTGAAGCTGTGAGAAGCATAGGTGTGCTGCTACAATGTGCCTCTGGGAACATATACAACGATTAGGCTCACAGCAGGCAGAGGCGCTGTGACAGACATGGCTCTTAGCCCCTACTAAATAGCGTGATGCACACACACCAACATCCTAGGTGGGAAAATATTTACCCTAATAAAAGGAATGTCCAGTAGTCGAAACTTATTGTTTCTCTCCCTTGCAAGTGTAAACTACTCTTGCGAGAGCTGGCGTCGCCCAGACAGACCAGCCCCAATTTGGCATAAGAAAGGAGAAAGAGAATAAAGGAGTACAGAGGTATAAGTATGGGACCTACAGCACCATGATTTTTGAGTGCTGTTCACTATCTATCTGCTGGTCAGATAAGTGACAGCCTCCCAAGGCTTCTGCAGCTAAGAGGGTCCCTAAGCCTTGTCCCTTATTCGTCTTTCTGCGGAATTGAGTGACCGATCCTGGCTTGGCACCGCTGGAATCGAGAGATGCAAGGAGGGTAAGAAGCACCCACACCTGATCTCCTATCTTTAGTGTACACATATTTTGAAATAGAGCTCTATACTTTGTTTTCTTTCTTTGGGATTGTAGCTTCAGTTTTGTAACTTGTTTGTGTGTGTAACATCTCTACATTTAAATAAGTAGGCACTAGCAATTTTGTGTAACCACATGATTAGAATCTAGTTTAATAAATTTTGGTAACCATTTGTGCATAAGCCTGACTTGTTTCTCTGGTTTACTGTAAAGCAGCCAACACAAGTAAAGAACCTCAGCCGTTTTGGCTATAAAGCCTGGCCATTAGGTGAGAGTACTAAGCCTAGCGTTGAGTTGTGCCGCCTCCACGGGGCAAACTCTTGGGGCGCCTGTCAGTCAATCCTGACTCCCCACTGCGAAGGAGCTCTGAGCTCTAGCAGTTAAAGTCACGGGTGTGGAGAGGCTCTTAGTACTGCCATTGGGGCACCTGTCAGTCAGTGTTGACTGCCCGCTGCGAAGGAGCTCTGAGCTCTAGCAGTTAAAGTCACGGGTGTTTAGGACCTCGGGGCATCCGTCAGCCTAGCCCGGGCTGCCCGCCGCGAAGGGACAGTGCGTCCTAGCGGTTAAAGTCACGGATGGTATAAAACGGGCATAGCTGGCACCTCACCAAACATCCTTGGCCATCGGCTAACACCACACCACACGATCCATTGTCTACAGCCAAGCTCTGCGATACAACCGCATTTGCTCCAACCCCTCAGACAGAGACAAACACCTACAAGATCTCTATCAAGCATTCGTACAACTGCAACACCCACCTGCGGAAGTGAAGAAACAGATTGATAGAGCCAGAAGAGTTCCCAGAAGTCACCTACTACAGGACAGGCCTAACAAAGAAAATAACAGAACGTCACTAGCCGTCACCTTCAGCCCCCAACTAAAACCCCTCCAACGCATTATTAAGGATCTACAACCTATCCTGAAGGAGGACCCAACACTCTCACAAATCTTGGGAGACAGGCCAGTCCTTGCCTACAGACAGCCCCCCAACCTGAAGCAAATACTCACCAGCAACCACATACCACACAACAGAACCACTAACCCAGGAACCTATCCTTGCAACAAGGCCCGTTGCCAACTGTGCCCACATATCTATTCAGGGGACACCATCACAGGGCCTAATAACATCAGCCACACTATCAGAGGCTCGTTCACCTGCACATCCACCAATGTGATATATGCCATCATGTGCCAGCAATGCCCCTCTGCCATGTTCATTGGTCAAACTGGACAGTCTCTACGTAAAAGAATAAATGGACACAAATCAGATGTCAAGAATTATAACATTCATAAACCAGTCAGAGAACACTTCAATTCTCTGGTCACGCGCTTACAGACATGAAAGTTGCGATATTACAACAAAAAAACTTCAAAACCAGACTCCAGCGAGAGACTGTTGAATTGGAATTCATTTGCAAATTGGATACAATTAACTTAGGCTTGAATAGAGACTGGGAGTGGCTAAGTCATTATGCAAGGTAACCTATTTCCACTTGTTTTTTCCTACCCCCCCCCCAGACGTTCTTGTTAAACCCTGGATTTGTGCTGGAAATGGCCCACCTTGATTATCATACACATTGTAAGGAGAATGGTCACTTTAGATAAGCTATTACCAACAGGAGAGTGGGTTTGTGTGTGTGGCGGGGGGAGAGAAAACCTGAATTTGTGCTGGAAATGGCCCAATTTGATGATCATACACATTGTAAGGAGAGTGATCACTTTAGATAAGCTATTACCAGCAGGAGAGTGGGGTGGGGGGAGGTATTTTTTCATGCTTTGTGTGTATAAAGAGATCTTCTACACTTTCCACAGTATGCATCCGATGAAGTGAGCTGTAGCTCACGAAAGCTTATGCTCAAATAAATTGGTTAGTCTCTAAGGTGCCACAAGTACTCCTTTTCTGGTTTACCTACATAGCTGATCAAACCCCTCCAGTCAGCACTATATAGAGGGATAACCATTGGTGCAAACATCTCTCTGGCATGAATTGCAAGATCTCCTCCATAGGACTGGAAAGTCACTTCTTTCTGGTAACCTAAAAAACACTTTGTTCTCCGAATGTTGGCCAGCCTTTAAAAAAGAAATTACAAACTGGTAACATAACCCCTGGAAGGAACTCTTTCCATCCTTGGGACACTACGAAAATTTGAATGTTTTAAAACGTTAGTGTACTTTTTCGTACCATTATTTGACTCTGCACCTTCCTCGTGGTCTGCAAAAGTTGTCTGAGAGCCAAGGATAGTCTAACAGTTGCATTCTTGGAATGCTGAAAAGTATCAAAATTGTGGCCTACAGCACTGTTATGTTATGTGGGGGGAATTCTCAAATTCTTCCAAAGGAAAAAAAAAAGTACAAAGCTAGCTTTCTCTGAATTGGCAGGACCTTCAGTTCCCGAGAGGGAAACCATTCCACCAGGAGGATAGGATCAGCACTGCAGAGACATTAGTGGTGGAGAGAGAAGGACCCTGAAAGAGCGGCTTATAAAGATGGTTTCGAAAATCCAGGAGCAGTTTGAATTCTTTAGGGCATTGGAGGATCAGGCTATTCAGCAGAAAGAGACATTGACTCACTGGTTCCCAGAGCAGGAGACCCACCATAGGGAATGGGAGAATTCCCTAATGGAAAGGCTGAGAGAACTAGGGATTAAAAAAGTTCAGGGGCTGCCTGCTGCTGTGGCCACTGCACCTGTCTCTGAACAGCCACCGCCTCCTCCAGCTGCCAGCTAGCACGCTGCTCAGCCAGAGCACCCTCTATCCAGAACACCCCTTAGTGATCAGGATGAGAACATATTGCCTGCAGGATTCCCTGTACCACACCCTGCACTATTACCCAAAACAATAGCTACCCACTTCTGCATTGGTTTGACTTCCCTGAATCGAGTGTTCTGGCACTGGAGGGTTGGTGCAAGCTCATCACCCTGCTCATGAGCATCTGTTTCCTCATTTGGAAGTTCTGAAGCCACTGGTAGTCTTTCCTGGTTTCCCAAAGGATGTGACCCCACCACAGCATACTGGTTCTCTTGCATCAGAAATGAGGGTCTACCAGAGGGCATACTGTGGCAATACTGACAGTCACCATACCTGCACCATGTGCTCTGAATGTGTTGACACTGACCCTCAAGATCAGTTGTCTTCAGTGTGTCAGAAAGTTCTGTCCAAATTCCATGCAGTATCTCATCAATTGTCTGCTCCACCGTATAATCATTTGTCCTTCAGTAAGGAGCACGAGCAGAACCATGTCATCATCATACTGTTGCTGTATGTCTTCCACCAAGTTTGGCATGGAATTACAGCAAGGGGAGGCATGATCAGGAACTGCCATAGGTGAAGTGTGCAGGTGGGGGACAGCACCAATAACACACACAGCAAATTGGTTCCTAGAATGTCTCCCTGTCAGCCAGAACCCTGGGATCCCTCTGCTAAAATGGTAGTGCCAATGTCGCGTAACAACCGGAGCAATCTGGACGCTGACATACGCATGTACACAGCATTATAGCCGTGTCAGCACAGCATATGTGGACCCTCAGCACAGGAATGGGGAGCATGCACAAGCATGTCCTCAGTTAAGTAAATAAGTATGTGTGCCAGTGTAGACATAGCCATGGAATAGGTAGCCAAATTCTGCTCATTGATTCATCAGTCTGAATCCAGAACCACTCCTCTGACTCTCACATTCCTGTACTATGCTCTGGATGGACCACGTAAAGTGGTGAGAAAGTAGCTCAGGCTTCATCATTTGCCTCTTGTCTGACACAAAACAAGGTAAGCCAAATTTCAGTGGTGGGATTTTGCTCTAAAATGAATGCTTACATAAAGCAAGACAAAAATTGTATCTGCTCTTCCATCACGTTGAAAAATTAAATTTCATCCCTCAATGTTTCTTCATATTTACATCTGTATTTGGGATAATTCTGCCTAGAAGAATCTGGTAGGTTAATGGGTCAGATCTTCCCCTATGGGGAAAAATGCACATAAGATCCAGTTTATATCCTATACTGTAATTCCACCTGATGTGCAGGTTATGCCCCTTTTTTTGGAAGAAGGCAGTGGGCAGAGGTTTCCAAACCACCAGCTCTTGGGACAACCACAGATGGCAGGGTTAGTTGCACAGCAGCCTCCTACACCATATTTCTCCTTTCCCCCATAGCACCACAACTCTCTTAAGAGGTGTGATACCATAGCCTCCTCACAGACCACTGACCAAAATCCCCACAGCTTCAGCCTGAGAGTTTAATTGACTGGTAGAGAAAACAGCTTAAAATACTATTTTTGGAGTAGCAGCCATGTTAGTCTGTATTCGCAAAAATAAAAGGAGGACTTGTGGCACCTTTGAGACTAACTAATTTATTTGAGCATAAGCTTTCGTGAGCTACAGCTCACTTCATCAGATGCATCTCATGAAAGCTTATGCTCAAATAAATTTGTTAGTCTCTAAGGTGCCACAAGTACTCCTTTTCTTTTTGTAAAATACTATTGAGAGCATCAGCAGTATCGTGTATTGCAATCTCCCCAGGGGGATGAGCAGAGATTATGCTATAGGGCACAACTGTTTCCCTCCACCCCAGCTATGTACCCTTTGTGCTAAGCCAGACTCACTTGCTTTGGGTATTTTCCTCTCACTCATTCAGATGGAGGGGACAATTAGAGCCACTGTTTATATTCGTTCTCTAATTGTGCTCTTTGTTTAATACCACAAGACTCTTAACTCAGTGCTTAGCTCTTCTCCCTCTCGTTCTCTTTCTCTCTTCTTTTTTCCCCTGAAGCAAATGGTGGTAGATCTTGCTAAAACTGTTCATAGTGATTGATATAGAGTGTTTCTGAGAGCTGGAAACATATCTAGTAATTACACTGTTCAGACATGAAGATTGTATTACCTCAAATTGCCTGGAATGATGTCAATTTATCAAACTTCCTGCAAGGAGTTCATCTCTGCTGTAAAGTGATCACTTTTCTCTCTGATAGGTTGCCTTATCTAATACAAAGGGTCCAGAGGGGATTTATCCACTGTCTCTTTCTACCTCATCTTCCCTTGATTCTACTTGACCAATAAGGAAAAAAATGAGACAGTGTTTTGCTACTGCCTTATTATTTATTTTATCGTCTTTCAGAACAGTGGAGGGAGAGGATATATAATTTGATTTGAAAGCCCAAGACAGTTTAAGCAACAGGGCTTTGACAGAACAGCAGTAATCATGTCTGCTTACTGAGGTAAAACATGGTCTGTTTGTATTCCATACAGAGAATTTCAATTATGCTTGTTTAAGACCAAAAGATTAAAAAGTATAAAGCTTCATTTCCTATTGAGTGCCATCTTAGTGAGTCTTTAATACACCTATCAAAGTATACTTTCTGGATAGTTTCTTTTTCTGTTTAGTGCTGCCAATTAAGAGAGATACTGTGATTATAATGCCTGACTCTACCTGCCTATTAACGTCACAAAATACTCGATAAAATGAGAATTAGCTTTTGAACCATCCACAACAGACTGATTTATAATATGTAAGGTATGAAGCAAAAACTTCAAAAGAAACAAGAAATTGTATCCAAAGAGATAAACAAGATGTGTAAATTGAGCATTCCTGGCCTTTCCATACTGTGTATGTCATGTTAATGCTTTGAGATCAAAGCATCTAAAAAAATTAAATCTTTTGTGGGAGATTTATTGTAGAGACATCTAGATCGCTGCTGTTTTCAATTCAAAGTGGTGACATTTGGCTACAGTGTGAAACCAGATTTAATTGTTTTCCATATTCTATTGTGAAGCACATAGGTTTCCACTAAAGACTGTTTGGTGTGCTCACTGTGTGGAACAAGGCAAGGACACGTGGTATGGGTTTTAACCTGGCTACAACTTTATTAGTCAAAATACATCCAAGGTTCCTGTCGGGGGACAGACCAGTGCAGTCACTTGAACTCCATTGATCCTTTGCCATTTCTGGGGGGGCTCCCACCATAGGGGAAGCCAGTGATCTCAGCAAGAGAGTCTCTGGGGTCCACAAAAGCCTGCAGGCTAGTAACTCCAACTATATTATCACCATACCAGGAAATATGTCCACGAGCAATCCAATATCCGTCTTAGCCTCATGTCCTCACAGGACATCAGTGAGTTCAACGCATGCCCTGTCTGCTGTGCCAAGACTAAATTCACCTCCAGCCCGGGGCCTAGCTGCCCTTGCTAAATTACAATCTCTCTTGTAAGCTGAGTTCACAATGTTGTGCCCACAAATCCATATCCCCAGCCATAGGCGTGCTCTGAAACATTCTATGTGACAGGCGTATGGAAAGAAGCAGATGTGGTTAAAACCTGCAGTGCTTATGGCCCGCCACCTGTATCTGCCTCCCCTAAGACAGCCACATGTAGGATTTATAGGCCCTGGATCACCTGTGTCCCATAACCAGACCTCTGATGCCCCAAGACCCAACTGGGTAGCTCTGTTGCGGCCACTATACAGAATAAGTAGGTACCATACTCTCCTGGTAGACAAGAATGGCAGTCCCTTGTTAAACAGTCCCACAAACTGAAATTGGTTAGAAAGGAGCATCCCCCATACAGTAGAGGGGACCTGCACCAGGTGGTCAATGAGTCACACATATTGCAGGGGACACAGGTCCCCCACACCAGAGCAGTGCAGAGCAATAGCCTTGCCCACCCCAGTTTGATCATTTTTTTTAAATCCATGGACCTCAAGCCATAGAGATTCACTGTCCCACTACATATCCTGTAATTTGAAAGCCCACCTCGAAGAGTCTCCCCTGGCTGGAGTGAAAACTCCATGACCAGACAGCCCAAATAAAAGTCAACAGAAAGACAGCCTCACCCCCAAAATGGTACATCCAAGGAAGACCCTCAACTAATTTCCTAAGGAGCTACAGGATACCTGACTTGCTGAAATTGCTCCACATCCTGGCAGCCCTGGCCCCACCTGCCTTCATTCTGCAGATCATGAATTCCCAGTAGGAATCCAGCTGACCCCCAGACCTGCAGTAAAAGGCTACCCCAGAAAACTGGTTAGCTATGCTAAGACAATGAAACTGCTGAATTTGGAATTCTGGTATAGTTGAGGCCCTCAGTCCCCCTGAAACTCTTCAAACTCCATTGTGTAAGCTAAAAAGGTGCCCGTTGCAAGTGTACCCTTGTCCACAGGTACTGCTGTTAGCAGCCACAATTCACGAGGGCTGCCAGCGTCTTGTCTGGCACTTCCTTGGCCTCTGGTGTTAGTACTCCGAATCTGTTGACCTGCAATCAAGAGATCAGTATGGCCATTAAGCCCAGGCACATGCATGGCAGTGAAATTAATTTTGCATGCACATTTCTGCTTGGTAGTGTTAATTGTTAAATAATTCTAGGATAGAAGAGAGTGCTTTGGGAGCTTTAGTCACATTAAGGATGATGCCATGCGTGTGGAGTCATGCCTTCCCCGCACTGTCAAGGGCTGCTGTGGCTCATAGTGGGAACGGAAATTTCTCTTCAAGGCACTGGGTGAGACATGAGATAGAATAAGCCCTGGTGTCCTGGTAATTCATTCCAGCAAGAGTGTAGTTAGGTGCATTCTATTCCTGTCAGGTAGGACAGACAAGCCTCTGTCCAGAGCACAATGTGCACATTTCAAAAAGCATGGACCATTTGGTAACTCCATCCCAGGGGTGGCTGTTGTCATCTCAGCACCTGATGAGCTTCCTTTCATGAGAGCATAACTAGACTAAACTCCCTCCAAATGCTTCCGCTCAAGACAGCACTTTCAACTGGGCCTCTGAAAAGCCTTGTTGGGACTTGACTATCTTCACTTAGGAAACAAGTACTGCCTATTGGATTTCTATTCTACAAAGACTCTCAGGTGCTTGTATCCTTTGCGCCCCTAGGATTTAACAAAGAAACCTACCTCAGCAACTCAGTGTTTTGTAGCTTGGCAGGGTCTCCCACATTTGGGGGTATGATTCAGAAAGGCATAGCTGCTGGAGAAAACTCAAGCCAAATCTATGACTATTTGACAATATTACATCTAAGAATTTTCTGCAAGCAGCACCTCTATTGTTCCTGAGTTCTACCCTTCCAAAATTGTTGAAAATATTTCTGGAGCTGACATAATATGAAAGGTGGCTTACATTAAGTAAGAAAGACATTTCTCTAGGCGATAGCTGTGATAATGCCAGAAGAACCTTAGGAGCATAGGTCTTTGGCAAGGAATAATATTCTGTAGGCTTTGTCAGACTTCCATGATTCTTTGTAGGTGAGTCAAAGTCCCAAAATGCCTTGTGTCTATAATTCTTTGTTTTGAAGCTGAACATTAGCTGAACCTTAGCTTGTTATCAATGATGAATTTAATGTCCTCTTGAGATGCATTTACATAAGTGATTGAACATGTATCCTTGCATTTGATTGTTCCATAACCCCCCATTCTCCACATCTAGATCCCAAAGGTATGTGCCTGAAGGTGAGCAGAGGGTGAGTAAGCAAGCATGCCTAAGCAGTGTGGGTAAGTGCATGCATCAGGTTGGGGCACAGCCCGTTATCTGTGCCAGTGTGCAAAGTGGAAGGGAGCAAGAGGCATGTACTTGAGTTTCAATAATCCTCCACCCCCATTCCCATAATGCAATGGTATTCTTTTCTGTCTGACTTACCCAATCTGTAAAGGTAGCTGTTCCCTCATTTTCACAGGTGGTAGCAAGTTGTGCCAACATCAGAACAGTTTTCTGGTGCTGATCAATGTATGGTCAAAGTACACCATCCTCCAAGCCTTCTCTCAGAGTGGCAGGAACATTCACCTGTACTAGGAAATTTCACAAAGGCTGGAGTAGGTGGGCATTCAATGGACTATGGCCCAGTGCCGAAAACTGATGAAGCAGCTGAGAGGCCTCTACAGGAGGACAAAAGACTTCAACAGTCACTCTAGGAAGGCTTGTTATATATGCCCCTTTTACCATGACCTGAACTGGGCACTATCAACGGCTCCCAGTACAAAGCCTGAAGTGGCTCAGAACCCCCTCCTCAACCCCACTGGCCTCATCAGATGAAAGGATGCTGGTGAGGGCCAGGCTGAGGAGTCAGCAGGGACTGAGGAGGGTGGCCTGGAAGACCCGAAAGATGAGGAGCATATCATTTTGCACCCCGCCAGAGGAGCCGGTTGAGGAAGCCCCCCTGACGACCCAAGGAGGGGACCCCAAGCTGCAGCAGGAACTAGAACCAAAGTAAGTTATATTGGATCCCCATCCTCCTTGCCAGTAAACCTTCTTGCTCTGGTGCTATATTCCTGATTTGAAGCCCAGCTCCTGCTCTGTACACCCCCCCCCGCAAAAAAAGAGTTCCCAAGGTAATGCCTATATTGATTTCCCATGAACCATTATTATGCATTTAGCAAAAGCTATAAAACAGATTATTCATGAATAAGGCTAAAAAATAAGACGTTTTAGTCACTAGTATTTTTAGTAAAAGTCATTGACAGGTCATGGGCAGTTAACAAAAATTCATGGCCCATGACCTGTCCAGGACTTTTACTATATTCCCCTAACTAAAACTTGGGCCGCACATGCTCTGGAGGGAGGGAGGTGTCCCAGAGGCACCACAGGTACTTGGTGTGTGTGTGTGTGTGGCTGGGGACCCCTGCTGGTGCTGTGTGGGGTTGGGGCGGCTGGCAGGCTCCCTACCTGGCTCAAACGAGCATGTCCCTGCAGCTCCTAGGAGGAGGGGTGTCTGGGAGTTTCTGAGCATTGTTCCCACCACAAGCTCCGGCTCTGCTACTCCCATTGGTTGGGAACAATCCAGCTGCACAATCCAGGGGAAATGGGAGAAGGATCTGATCTGGCAGTTAGATAAACACAGTGTGGTGTCCCTTTGCAATGGAGAGGTGAGGAGCATGTTGTGCTTATCTGAAACTTCATGGAACAACATAAAGTTGAAGTATGTGTTTCTTTCTTTCCCTGTCCATTTCACTGTTGTTAAGCAGACACAGTGGCAGGTTTTCCTGTGATTCCAAGGTGAGGCAGATTGGGGAAGGGGCTTATTTACATGGTTCATATCTCCCTTTGCATGGAAACTCTGTATGCTAGCTATTGAATATGGTCAATATATAGTCAAATTGCCTCCCAGTCTTGTAAGCATATTTCAGCAAATTTCTGGTGTAGAAGAAACACCAGCTGCTTCTTCAGGTTCAACAACAGTGCAAATCTGCATGGTCCACCTTCAGATCTGACCAAATCCTTCCAGCCAGCAGTATTTAGAGGGATGATCATTAGTGCAAACATTTCCCTGGCATACAGTGCTGGGTCTCCTCCAGAGGATTGGAAAACCACTTTTCTTTTCCATTCGGGTATCTTGTAAACCACTATGTTCTCTGAATGTTGGCCAGTCTTTCCAGGGTTTCACACATGGATATTCATGAATCTGCCTCTGTCATCCGCTAAGCCTTGCAGAACAAATGAATGGTAACTTTTTCAGTTCACATATTCACTTGCCCCTTGTTGATGAGACATGAGCAAGAACTGCCATCGGCAGATGGCTGAATGAATGCAGGGGATAGCATCAATAACACACAGCAAGTCAGTTACTAGAGTGTTACCCTGTGATGCACAGAAACCTGGGATTCTGTCCCCAAAATGGTAGCACTAATATCATAGGATAAAAGTGGCAGTGTGGACAGAGTATATGTGTGTGCATTGTGTTATGACTGTTGAGCACAGCATATGGGGAAGCTTGGCTTGGGTATAGGGAACATGCAAGAACATGTACATGGTCAGGTAACTGGGTATGTGTGCCAGTGTAAACATAGCCTTATTCTGACCCATTGGCAATTAAGAAATATGTGCAGATGGCCTTTGATTGATGTGGGGCAGATGGTTTCTCTGATTGATAATGATCTATCGGGAGATGCTTTTAGCTTATCAGGAACTACGCTTTACAGATGTTTTGTGTCATAATGTCTTTGTTACAATAAGCAGTAAATTAGTTAGGTAAACCAGATAGCATGAAAAGAATTCAGTGGGTCATTTACTTTGTCTCTTTTTCAGTAAACACACATGGTATATAAGGGGGAGAGTTCCTGAGTGTTAGCTGGAAATTAATTGAGCTGCAAAGTCACTTCTCCAGGCTGGTTTGACAAGTATGACATTCTTTTCTAAACTACACTGTATTGATCTTTGACCAAGAATCTTTGATTAATAAATTCTAATTGAGCCTGGTTAGTTGACATCTTATATTCTTATCATTAAAATTTGAACCCTCACCAGATTGATTCACTCATATTTTCAAAACACTATGAGATCCTTGGACAGAAGGCATTGATATTTGTTCAGAACTTAGACTGTAACCTCTTTTGGGCAGGGACAGTCTTTTTGTTCTCTGTTTGTACAGCACCTTGCACAATGGGGTCCTAGTCCAAGTATGGGGTTCCTAGTTGTTACCCCAATAAAAATAAATAACAATAAATATATTTTATGCCCCACTGCCTTCCCCAAACAGCCTGAAAAACATTTTATTGTTTGCTTCCCTTAGTTCTGAGCATATCTTTTCTGTTTACCTTTTAAAGGCCTAAAATAGACTGTTACAGACATCACAGCTGTGGGCCGTCTAAGATTGCCCAATGCTTGAAAGGACCACTGCTGCTGGCGTGTCCACTGCCACTACTAGATTCTTTGGCATAAAAGATACCACCTACTGAGGGAAAGCATGTTATCAGTGTTGGCTGTCAAAGTGAGAAAACAGTGACACTGAACAACACAGCCCTCTCCCCCTCCCTGAGAAGAGTAAAAGACCAAAGCCTACTGCAAGTCTTGTATAGGTGTTATATATAGCACATTGCAAATAACAGTACTTCTGACTATGTCATTACTGCTACCACAATCTCCCTACTCAACTATGTCCTGGAGAAAGGTATGTATAATTTGGCGGGGGCTCATAATGGAAGGGGAGGGGAGTTTTAGTTTAGTTACTGAGTCCTGTGGAGGATGATTGGTTTCTCTAAGCAAGTAGAGCCAAATCCTGAAAGCCTCACTCAGGCAAAAATTCCCACTGAAGTCAGTTAAGAGTGAGGCCTTGTCTGTTGTATTGTTGTAATTAAAACTGTTTTTTAAATGAATCTAGTTAAACCAGTGAAAATCTCTATGTGGACATATTTAGGCCCCAATCCTGTAAAAATGCATGCCCATGCTTAAATTTTAATATATAAGTAGACTCACACTTAGGCCTCAGTGAGTGTGTCTGGACTGCACACAAAGCCTGAGGCTCTGACTCCAGTTTGAGCCCAAGTTCCACTTTCATCCATGCACAAATTAGTCTGACTTAGGTCAGCAAGCACTGACTTAGGTCAACCAAGTCCTAGGAGACTGCTAGGGGTCTAAGTCAGAGTCCAGGTCCTGCTGTGATTCAGGATAAGGCCAAGACCTATCATTTAGCAGTGTGGACACATCTCAAGCTTCAGGCATGAGTCAGAAGGTCTGCCCAGTGCAGTATGGATGTGTCTAGCTGTCAGACCTGGGTCCAGCAATTGTAAACCAAGGTTGACAATGCAGTGTGGATGTTGAAGTGCAGGCTTGGAAACACCAAGTCCAGAAACCTAGGTTCCACAGACCAGGGTTTATAATGCAGTGCAGACCTACCCAATGAGGCTATGTCTACACTACATCATTTACAGTGGTGCAGCTACACTGATGCAGCTCCACCACTGTAGTGCTTCTGGTGAAGACTCTCTAAGCCGGCAGGAGAGAGCTCTCTCTTTGACTTAATAACTCCTTTCTCCATGAGAGGAGGTAGCTATGTTGGCGGAAGAAGCTCTCCTATTGACATAACATTGTCTACACCAGTGCTGAGGTTACTATAACTTATGTCGATCAGGGGGTGTGGATTATTTACATCTTCGAGCAACATAAATTATACTGAAGGAATTTGTAGTGTAGACATAGCCTGAGACTACTCACAGTGAATAAGTTAATTGCAAATGCAAATCTTTGCAGGATCAGGATTTTAAATCAGTTTACAGCTGGCTTGATTTATATATAAGTCAGTTGTAAACTGGTTTCAGTGTGTCAGCACAGGGCTTTGCACTGATTTAAGTGAATCAATTTAAATATAGATTTTCCTTAAAGTGTTGCAAGTTTTGTGTGTACACGAGGCTTAGGTATAAACCTAACTAAGACCATCAGATTTTGATCAAATCAACATCGTGGGGAACCTGCACAAAACTCTTTCTTCATACGCATACAAATACCTTTAAATAATTTACTAGAAAACCTAGTGTTGTCTCATGTGAATTCACACTTTTCTAATGTTTAAAACATCAATCATTGATTACAAAAAAGGGAGCAGTAAGGTTCAAATCTGTCCTAGGTCAGGAAAGGCAAAATTGTTATGAATGATGTGAAATATGTTCTGTTCAAATAGATTTCAAGAGATCCCAAAATGACACCTGCTTTGACTTTCTACTGCATCTGCACACCAGCCAGTGGTGTGCTCAGATTTTTGTGAACTGTCCATGGAAGCTTTTTGATTCCCTCCTTCCCCAATCAGCATATCTTTGAATGTGTTAAATCTGCTTCAGTGGGATTGGTCACATAGTGGAATCCTGAGATAGACAATTAGGAGCTTGGGGGAATTTAACACCCCACAAAATTTTAGGGATTACATTAATAAATAAAGGAATCACTGAGTTTGGAACAGAGTCTCATTTGTCTTTCTTTACTAAAAATTGACGGATTTAGTCATTGTACAAAACTATTCATTAAAGTGACATTCAACAGCTACTATTCTATTATTTTTAGCTCTAGGCCCCACCCCCTGCAAATAACAAAAGTTGTTTATGATCCTGGGAAGTCACATATAGAACTGGTTGAATTGTTCCCCCCTCCCCCCCCCATCATTGGAAAATTTTGAATTTGAAAAGGAATTAAAAACCAAAACTGAAAACTGAAACATTTTGATTCTGAAATGCTGCTGCAGTGCCTCATGGGGGTCGTAGTTTGTGTTACGCATGTTCCCATTCTCCTCTGTAGGGCTCCTATTTGAACTACATCTCCCATGATGCACCACAGTCATCCTCTTGGTAGACACTTTTTGTGAGTGGATGAAAAGTAGATACTTTTTTGCAAAAGAAATATGTTTTGTTTAAAATCCAATTTTCTGTAAAATAAACAAAAACAAAAAAATAATTTCAAAAGAAATTTTTGAACCAGCCCTAGTCAAATAGTTCTTTGTTCCTGACTGGCTGAATTTATCCCATATGTTCTGGAGCCTCAGAGAGATGCTCTCTTTCCCAGAGAGTGAGACAGATTCTCTTATTCAGCTGGAAAAAAATTTCTTTGACAGAACTTGTGTTTGCCTGGCCATCAGTCACCTAGTACATATACTACATTCTGAATTTCCTTTTGGTTTTGTATTTGAGCCGTATTTCCCAATTTTACAAGCAGAATTTTTTTTTTACCTTTTTTGTGAGAAGTATAATTCATGGATGGAGCCCTGCTCACAATAATTCCCTGGCGTCATTTTAGTATTCTATTTGGTCAGAAGTAAGGTTCAGTTATGTGTTTTACACAGCACACACTGCCCCATCACATAGTGTGGAAACTTTGAAGACACCTCACAAGATCCAGCAGGTCCAAGGAAATGGAGAGATGTATGGGAGCACAGCTCAGCCCTACTTGTAAGAAAATGAAGCTTGCTTGCAAAGAGTTCTCCAACCATCCTTGGAAGACAGACAATCCTTGTTGGAAATTCAATGCTCAGAAGAACCAAAAGAACATTTTTGGAAGAGACAGGTGGACAAGAGGATGATGTGTTGCCTTCCCAGAACCAAGACACATGATATTCTAAGATTGGATAGGCTTCTGAAGTCGACAGGCAAAGATCCATTGGTGATGGTTCATATGAGCAGTAATGACATTGTGTTGCAGGATAGCAGATAGTAGATGACTTCAAGAAACTCAAAAGCTTGCTGAAGAAAAAGAATTTCTAAGCAATCTTCTCTGTAATCCTCCCTGTTCCACAAGTGAATGAAAACAGAAGGCAGAAGCTTCTGGAAGTGAACTGCTGGCTAGGTAAGTGGTGTAGGGTGGAAGGTTTTGTGGGACATTTGTCCGTCTTCTATGGGAATAGGGGAATGTATAGTTTGGATGGCCTCCATCTTAGTAGAAGGGGACCAATCTCCATGGGGTCAGGCTGGCTAAAATAGCCAGGAGGCCATTTAACAAATAAGAAAAGTGGAAGGTAAAAAGAGAGAAGATATGAGCACTCAACACAAAACTGAGATGCTGAGAACAAAATAAATCAAGGAACCAAAGGACATGAAGAGAAGAAATTCTTGAATTGCCTATACACTAATGCTAGGATTCTGGGTGACAAACAAGAGAATTAGAATTGCTCATTTATGAGCATAAATTCAATCTAGTTGGTATTAACAAAACCTGGTGGGATGATTTGCATGATTGGAATGTTAAAATAAATGTTTATAATCTATTTAGGAAGGCTCAAGTGGGCAAAAGGGGAGGGAGAGTGGCACTCAATGTCAAAATCACATTACTTGTTTCCAAGTCACTGATAGCTCAGAAGAAAATTATCTTGAATGCTTATGGAACAATGTCCTAACAGTTAAACCACAAGAGGGGGTATCAGCTGGTGTCTGCTACAGACCACCAATTATGAAACAGGATGACTGACTCCTGACACACCTATATATAATATGTCAAAAAGACCCTGTGTGGTCACGGGGGCTTCAATCTGAGTGACACATGCTGGAGTGGAGGTCTCATGCTGCCAGTAGTAAAACTCCTTGGAAATTATAAGCATCATAGAGGGCAATTTCCTAATTTAAAAAGTATTGCAGCCAAAATGGGAAAAATCTTTATTCAACTTTGTCCTAAACGATAAAGAGAAACTGATCATGGAAATAAAAATGAATGGTTGCTTAGGTACAAGTGATCCTGACTTGATCACACTTGTAATGTGCAAACAGAATAAAGTCCAGACCAGTAATATATATACTTGGTGCTTTCATAGGGCCAATTTCACAAAACTGAAAACAATTACGAGCTAAATCAGAAGGATTTAATTAGCAAAATGTGAATGATAATTGAGAATCATTTAAGAACATCTTACTGGATGCCCCAAAAGCCACAATCCCACAAATGAGGAAGAAGACTGTGCTGGTTAAAAAAAACTTTGGTTTAGAGGAAAAGTGGAGGTAGCTATAAAAAGTGTGTGTGTATAAAACAAATGGAAGAAAAGAGAAGTGATAGTAATGAATATAAATTAGGAATTATAGAAAATTAATATTGGTAGCCAAGGGACACAAGGAGAAATCTAGGCCTAGCACAGCTGAAAACAATAAAAAAGAGTTTTTAAAATATATTAGGAACAAAACAAATCTTTACAATGGTATTAGTCCATTATTAGATGGAAATGGTAGAATTATCAATAATGCTGCAGAAAAGGCAGAAGTGTTCAATAAATATTTCTGTTCTGCATTTGGGGGGAAAAGCAGACAATACAGTCTTATTGTGTGGTGATGATAACACTTTTTCTATTCCACTAGTACCTTTGGAGGATGTTAAACTGAAACTACCAAAGTTAGAAATTTTTAAATCAGCAAGTCCAGATGATGTGCATCTAAATTTTTTAAAAGAGCTGGCTGAGGAGCTCACTGGACTGTTAATGTTGATTTTCAATGTGTCTTGGAGCACTGGAGAAGTTCCAGAAGACTGAAAGAAAGATAATGTGACAATTTTTTAAAAAGGTGAACAGGATGACTTGAGTAATTATAGGCCTGTCAGCCTGATATTCATCCAAGGTAAGATAATGGAGCAGCTGATAAGGGATTCAATTAATAAAAAATTAAAGGAGGGTACTGAAATTAACGTAAATCAATATGGGTTTATGGAAAATACATCCTGTGAAACTAATTTGTTATCTTTTTTTGGATGAGATTACAAGTTTGGTTGCTAAATGTAATAGTGTTGACATAGTATACTTAGACATCTGTAAGGCTTCTGTCTTGGTATCTCACAACATTTTGATTAATTTTATATCATTCTCTATTTTAATTTGACACATGTTAAATGGATTAAAAACTGCCTAACTGATAGGTCTCAAAATGTAATTGTAAATGGGGAATCATCACCAAGTGGATGTATTTCCAGTGGGATCCAGCAGGGATTGGTTCTTGGCCCTATCCTATGTAACATTTTTGTCAATGACCTGGAAGAAAACATAAAATCATCACTGATAAAGTTTTCAGATGACACAAAAATTTGGGAAGTGGTCTGTGATGAATCACTGATTCAGGGCGATCTCCATTGCTTGGTAACCTTACCCTGCTCTGCTGTGAGAACCCTGACTCCTGGGATGTTCACGCACAGCCTCTGGCATGTAAACTGCTTGGATTGTGCAACCGAATGACACTAGACAATATCTCCGGTCCAAGACACAATCCTAGGAACCTCCGTCTTGCAGTGTCCAGTTATGCCCGCTGGACGCTGCAAGCTTATATGAGTTTGCCAAATTAACAAAGAAATTGATATGCACCAGGCTTGTTATCCCAAAGGGAGTCTCTGACATGCTTCAAACCAAATGCATTGCTTCAGGTAGAATAAACAAACAAACTTATTAACCACAAAGATAGATTTTAAGTCAAATCCCAACAAGTCATATTTGGTCTAATGAAATAAAAGCAAAACACATTCTAAGATGATCTTAACACTTACAGTGCCCTTACAAACTTAGATACTTCTCACCACAGGTGTCTGGTTGCCCTTCTGGTTGCTTCTCACCAAAGGTGTCTGATTGCCCTTCAGCCAGGCTCTCCCATTTGATCAGCACTTCAGTAGCTTGGTGGTGATGTCTGTAGATGGAGGTGGAAGAGAGAGGAAGAGAATGGAAAACATCTCTCCCTTTTATCATGTTCCATCTTCCCTCTTGGCTTTGTGCCCCCTCCCTTCAGGGTCAGGTGAGTATTACCTCATCATAGTCCTTGACTGACCAAGGGAAGGGGGCTGACTCACTGGAGAGTCCGACAGATCCTTTGTTGCTGCCTAGGCCAGCGTCCTTTGTTCCTGTGAGCCTGGGCTGGGTTTGTCCCATACGTGCCATGATGAGGTGTGAACTGCCCCTCTGTTCCTGGAGAGTTTTGCCTGGCCTTGTTTTAAGCCAGGAGGACACATTTTCAGCCTCATAACTATATACATGAAATTACAACCTATAACATTACTATAACAACAATGCTCAGTGCATCATGAGCCTTACGAAGACACCCGACATGACAAACTTTGCATTGGATACCACACAATCATTTTATAAGGATGAACATGGCAGTGCAGGGGTTCTCCCGAGGCACAGAGTGTCACACCTTTCATATCCTAATCTATTATTTCCACCACCCAGAAAGTGTTATGTTAAGCTGAGAGTACAATCAGATCATGCAACATTTTAGGATCTTGGTTTGATATGAAACAATAAATTGATCTTAGGACAAATCTGAACTGAGTTTCAGCCTCCTGTTATGGAACCCAAAACTGAGCAAAAATCTCCTTCTTTTGAGTTGTATTACAAACAGGTCTACAGAGTGACTTTTTTTGATATGTAGCTAGTAGAAGTGCCAAAGAGAAAAAAATGCATTAAAATGGATACTAAGGAAACTTTAAGAAAAGCCTGTGCAAAACTCAAATTTTTGCAGAGCAGAGAAATAAAGATTATATTTAACAATAAAGCTCAATAGTTTTAGTAAGCTGGCTGTATCTCTTGTTTAGCACACCATCAGCAGCAAGGCCCACTAACAGCTAAACAGTTCTCTTGGGGAAAAAAATCATTGAACACCCAGCTTTGTGGTGATATTCTCATCATGTGAGCTGGAATCTTGGAGCGCATAACAGACTCTCTCCACCTTGACTTCTCAATAATTTTCAAACATCAACCTCAGTAAAAGATATGGGTCTGATGGATGAAGGTACAGCACCAATTTTAACTCTCATCCTGGTCAAGTTGCTGCTTGGTGTTGGTATACAAAAACAAATGTGAGGGTCCCCCTGTAGAAAAAGCAGTAAGTATGCTAGCATGTAGCCTTTAAATATTTTATATCTAGAGTGCCTTTTTCATTAAGAATACACTTTTATTTCTGACATTGAGAAAATGGCTCAGGATCATCACTTAAAAAAATTCTTTTTAAATGCAGATTTTGAATTGCTGCCAGGACTGAATACAAAATCCTTGCAGAGCAAACACTATAAAAATCAGTAGCAATACCTGCCTAGAAGTAAATTTTTCTGGTCATGTCTACTGCATTTCTTTAGTTTTATGCCTTTGCTTTTCTTAAAAAGGAGCAGCCTTGGACCTGGCTAACCTCCATAGAATTATACCAGATAATGCAGCCTACCACACTGAGGGAACTACATAAATAATAGATCATCGTCATAATTAATAAACAGACATTCCTTAAAGATTTTTTCCCTTTTAGAACATCATAAAAAAGATTAAACTGTTCTGATGATTTTTGAATGATTTATTAATTGCCTGTACACATACACAAACACAGCCACAAGCACACAGGGCCAAATTTTCCTCTGATTTACATGTATGTGCACTTATCCCTTTTGATTCAGTGGAACTGACCAAGACAGTTTATGTTAATGAGCTGAATGAAAGCAATGATAAGTGTCTTCTGAACATCGCTGGGGATCTGTGGCTGTTTCTAAATTGTTAAGCTTCACTTCTAGGATGCGAATAAAATTTCCTTCTTCTAGGAAGGAACTCTGAGAAAGCATTATTGAGAGGCTTGTGCTGAGTAAAGTCTGAAACAAAGGAAAAGCTGATATAGTTCTGTGGTGGTTTAGAATGACCCCAATAAAGCCATCATTATGGTAATAGGCCAGAATGTACCCCCAAGAGGTAAGTGCAGAGTAGCCTTGTCACATGTAGATGAGGTCTTAGCTGCCTTTGTAGAATATTACCCCCCTTAGTTCTTTGGTCCTGACAGAAGCCAGGCAGGGAAGAAAAGCTGGATGAGTGGTGGGCTTGTAGTAGGGGATGGGCCAGATGCAGAGAGGAACTGGAGCAGCTGAAGGCAGGCAGGGACCAGGTGGGAGGAGGAAAAAACAAAACAAAACCTTGGGGCAGGAGAGACCAACTCTGGTGTAAAAACTCAAGTATTTTCTTTTATGAAAAACAAAATGTATAGTATGTAATTCATTTCACAAGTATGTTTATTCTCCCAACATAAAAAAGTTATCCTATTTGTTGTTCAAAATGAGCAACTTTTTATACAGTATAGAAAAGTTGAGTTGCTAACTAGTTAACCCAGCGCACTATTGTATCTGCCCTTCTGATGATACATTTCTATAAATTTATTTGCTTTTTTCAGCATCTAGTACTCTACGAAGTTTCAAGCAAAGCAATCCAAATATGCTGCAAATATGTTTGCTTGGAGCTCAACTCCTGGGCAGGAATGCAGGTCTTTTAAAAGTTGACAAAATGCTGAATTAAACAGTCCTGTGATTCCCCCTCTTCCCCCCCCCCCCCCCCCCCGCAATTTCCTAACAATTTGCAGCAACAGACATTGACACAATTCCCTCATAAACTCAGTATTCAGGATATTGTCTTATCAGTCACATTTCCACCTCTTTTTACTGTTCTGGGCTCAACCTATGACCTTTATATTCTGGATCAGTCATGTTGGCTAAGAAAAGGAAAGATTCCATAGCATCTTTGATTCATCTTTCAATTTTGTCCTTTTGTGGTTCTAGTTCTTTGCTGTTAATTAGATCAAATCAGTTTTCCACAGAGACTATGACAGCAGAGTCATCGGTGTGTGATCCGCCCAAGTCTGTCCAAAACCTCCTTCAATCGCTTTTTGACATGTGGTACCTCTTGGCAGAATCCTTTCTGATGTGAAATTTGTGCTATGTAATGATCAAAGTCCTCCTCAGACTTAGTGCAAATGACAGTATGCTTATAATCCATGGATGCAAATGTAGAGACACATGGCCAGGTTGAATGCACCACTTCAACCTCTTTTCACCACTTCATACAAAAATAAGAAAATTCAGAAGTTACAGGACTTTACTTTGGGGCATAACAACCAAATTCTACCCTGACTTACATTCTTTATAACCTCATTGAAGTCAATCCATAAGACATGTTAGGACAGAATTTGGCCCTTAGGTCCTACAGCAATGTTAACTCAGCCATATTGCATATATTGCCTATGTTAAAGCATATTATGTACATTATAAGAGCTAGTGTAAGGTGCATTAAAGTAAATAATCTAAAGTGAAAGATGGAACAAATTTTATCCCTCATGCAATCTTAATGACTTTAATGGAATTACATTAGGGATGAATTTGACCCTAAATGTATAACAAAAATAATTCAAATGTACAATTTCACATTAGTAGAAGATTTTGTCTGCCAGCATTGATAGACCAAATAATGGACCCATGCAGTTAAATCAGTAGGGATAACTGTTTTAATTAATGACAGCAACATACTTCCACTGCTTATGCAGCTGTTTACTGTGACAGACACAACTGTGCACAAAAATGGAACTGTGTAGACCAGTAAGGAAAATAAAATTTTGCTTTACAGATGTAACAACTTGCTTTATCACTGTTTGCAGTCTCTGCTGGCAAATGTGATCTTCTGTAAATGTTGAACTGTGCAGTTCAGTTAGTGGGGAGACCTAATGTTTTCCTTATTTAAACAGTTGAGTTTGAGTCATAAAGTTCAGATCCAAATCCAAGCACACTTACAACCAGGTGTTCTAATTTTGTCCACCGTCCATTTCAGAATACAGAGATGGTTACAATTAAAAAATATTTGCATCAGGGTCCAGATCTGATTGTCTTCAAATTTTAGGAGGAATTGGATTCTTGTTTTACTACAGTTTTTTTCTTTTGCACAAGTTTGCACCAATCATCATAGACTGTAAGACAAGTTCTATTTCGGGCTGCATGTGCTTACCTCTCACTGACATGAACTTGAAACCTTAAATTTAAGTATGGAGCTTGAGTGCTTTCTTGAAGAGGGTTGTTTTCTTACATAGGGGCCTCAATTAACAAGAAATAAAGGAAAGTCACATGCTGGACCTGTTCATGAATATAATGTAGAAACATAGGTGCTAGGAGTGCTGCGGGTGATGCCATATCCCCTGGCTTGAAGTGGTTTCCAGTATATATAGGGTTTACAATTTGGTTCAATGGCTCTCAGCACCCCCGCTTTAAAAATTGTTCCAGGACACCTGTGTAGAAATGTTTCTAACTTTTAAATGACCAAGTTAATTGTTTTTAAACATAACAAAGTGGTCCCTCATTGAGGGCTAGTTTCATGACTAGTTTGAAATTTTAAACTTTGTCCTTTGAACAAATTTTAGACAACACTGTTATCAACTGTCCTTTGTGACTAAGTCAAAACAGACTGAAATTAGTTTATTCAATTTGAAAAATAAAATACATGACCCGCTGCAAGAAAACAAAATGTTTGTAACAAAATGGCCCCTTGGTGACTCAACTACATTTTCCAGAGGGCCATGAAACTTAAAGTTAACAGTCCCATTCTAGGTTGAAAAACAAACAGATTCAAACTAAGTTGTATTGCATAGTGCTTAAAACTGCCAAGAAGACACCCTAGATAAAAAATAGCTCTTGTTGGTTACATTTTTTCTATAATAAAGGACATAATCCAACTTCCACACAACAAAACCAAAAGATATATTTAAACAATATTTACTGTAAATCAAGGCATTGCATGTATTTCTGTGTTATATAATATAGCCATAACTATGCTAAAAAATCAGCCACTCTTAATTATTTAGTTTTTGCCCAGAGAATCCCAACAAATTATCCTCACATAAACTTTTGTATTCCCTTTGGGTTATCTTTTTTTTCTTTTTTTTTCAAAAAAGAAAGTTCCAAAGAAAGAAATAAAATGAAAGATTAGAATATTTTGGTTGGAAAGGAGAAAACTCTTCCAAATATGTTAAAAATATATAAACTAATGCATGATACACAGAAGACCAGTCAAATTTTCCAGGTTACCTTGTTCTATATATTTAACAATGCTCAATACAATTAAATGGCAACTAGTTTAAAATAGTTAAAAGAAAAATTCTTTTTAGGCATCTTATAGCATTCCTGTGGAATTCACTGTCACAAGATAGCATTGAGTGAGAACTCTGTACACATAAAAAAAAAAGATTTAGAACACATCAGTTAGAATAATGCCTGAAGCTACACTCACTACAATAGAATTATAAAGGCAGACAATCTTCATGCTTCAGAGAATAAACTTCTTCCAGCTGGGCTCAGGAAGAAATCAGGAATTGTTCTCTATGGAATGTCACACAAATACATTATTGGGAGGTTGTGTCTCCCTGTGAAATATCCAGTGTTATCTACTGTCAGAAAAACTATACTGAATTAGCTGGACCATTGGTTTGTTCTGGTATGGAAAGGCCTATAATCTAGTGAATTGCTAATTCAGCCCTCAGTCTTTGTAGTGCCACATGAGTGCTTCTAATCATGGGTTTCCCACTATTTGCCCCCATCCAAGATCTTTAGTGTTGTGATCCTTGACAAAACCTGTTAAAGTGCTAGTCAACCACTCGTTAGTTATTCTCCTGCATAGGCTAGGGACAGCTTCTGTTTTGGTTGGATCCCTATCGTGGCTGTTTATCTCCTCTCTCTGATGTTATTCTGTGGGAGGATTCATAGATTCCAAGGCCCGAAGGGACCGTTATGATCACCTCATCTGGTCCCCCTGTAAAAAAACAGGCCATTGAACTTCCCCAGAATCATTCTTAGACAGAACTTTTAGAAAAACATCCAATCTTGATTTTGAAAATTGTCCATTATGGAGAGTCAACTGAGACCTTTGGTAAATTGACTCAGTGGTAAATTGTCCCCATTATTCTCACCATTAAACATTTACTCCTTATTTCCAGCCGGAATATTGCCGCCCAATGATTTGGGCTCTGTCTTGAAAGACATTCTTCCTGCAGTAGGCGAGAGAGAGAAAACGTGCTTCAGAGGGAGCAGAAAGGTTGCACTTTCCTGCTTGTTCACAAAGCCAACCCAGTCTTGGCACTCTCAGTGGCTGACGTGTATGTTTTTGGTGGGTGGCCTGACTGGGCAAAATGTGAATTTATGCTGCAAACTTTTGGCAGCTCTACTCAGTATAAAGAAAGAATCTAAGCGTATCTCTCAAGAGGGCTTGGGAGAAATGCTTATTCAAAGACAGGCAAGCATATACAGTTTTCAGGATCAGTGAAGAGTTTAAAGAGAAAATAGCATCCAGAAGGCAAGGCATTCAAGTTACCCTCACAATCTCGTAACAGGCTGACCTTGGTGCAGACTAAAAATCAAAACCAATATCCTCAAATAAATAATAATAATAATAATTAATAATAAAAACACCAGCCCTGAATGACCTTCAAGATGCATGCAGTGGTAAGTGACAGATGCTCAGCATTTTAAAAATTATTTAGGTGCTTAAATTTAAAGTTAGGAGCCTAATTTTAGGTTTCTATGTTTGAAAATCTTAGCCAAACCTTTTTAACACAACTTTTTGTTGTTTGTTTTTGAGCCCTCTACACATGTAGAGAATTATGACCAAGATTCTGATACCTTTCCTCGTGGTGAGCGGTACATCACTCCACATTGATTTTAGAGAGAATATGCAAGGAATAAAGTTCTAGTCAGCACAAGAATTGGAATCAGAATTTGTCCCTATATAAGCAATAGGAATATATAATAAACTCAGCAGAACATTTTTAACTACATGACAAGTCACCAAAGTATACTATTTCTCTGAAGCCAAAACATTTTGTGGGGAGTATCGGTTTCAACAAGTTTTCTTCAAGAAGAGTGTTTTCATCCCGGGCTCTTTGGTTTCTTTTGACTGGGGTGTGTGTGTGAGAGAGAGAATCTGAATTCAAATCTGAATGGAAAAGCTCAGGTTTTTGATCTGAAAACAGACATTTTGCCACAACTAGGTTTTGTGAAAACACTTTAAAGATTTTAGTTTTGTTCCAATGCGGAATGAAGACAAATATTGAAACCTAAAAAATGTCCATGAAATGAAATTGTCTTCCTCTGGCTGATTTGGGTAATGACCCTAAAGCTGCCGGCAGAACTTCTGTGAGTCTTCTCGGTTTCTCTATGTGTATTTTTTCAGTCACTACTCCTTGCTGTCATGGAAATTGGCATTGTTTAAGCGCAGTACCGTGGTGTACTTTTCTCCTATTTCAGACATGCTATGTTCACTCCTAAGAAAGGCAATAGCAATAGCCCTGTATAAATTATAAAGACACAAACATGTTAATGGAGGATAATCTGTGCTTTCTCTGCGTGGTGTCTAACTTGCTGCTTCATGCCCAGCTATACACATGTGAAACTCAGTGAATGTTTTCAAAGCAAAACTCTTTTTAAGGTTATTTCTGTAGAAATGACTTGTTCCCTTCACCCTCACCCTGTTGATTTTGAAGGTTAAGGAAGCAAGTGCTTGCATACACACCATAAATTAAAGCTGCCTGTACAGAATTCATGACTCTTGTTTCACACAATGGAGAAAAGGAAGCTGTCATTGTCTCTGTCCTTTTCAGGCTTGGGTTGATCTGTAACAGCAGGTGCCTTTGAAAGAAATGTTGTTGGCACTTGTAACAGCAGACTGCCCAAAGCTGCATCCTTTTTATTTAGGAAAAGGCCATTGTTTCTTTTGATGCCAGTCTGTCAGGGGAGATCTTTGTAGAAGAGCTCAGGCAAATTAAATGGCACAAAAGGTTTAGGAAACATGTCTGCACTGAAGAATTCATGGGCATCAGGTCAATGGTCACTCTTAAATATAGTCATAAACTTGAATACCATCTCCGTAATTGCTTGAGTCATAGCAAACTGAGAGCACTTTAGACTCTTTATTTCTGTTGCTGTCTTTTTTGTTTTGGTTTGCTTGGGTTATTTTTGTTTATTCATGTGACTGGGTGTGTAACAGGAAAACAAAAACAGATAACCTTTCCATTCACAGGAATATATATAACTCTGAACCTTTTACATAAATAATTATGCGGAAGTAGGTGACAAAGAGAATACTAATATAATTTACCAGAGGTAACTCATGTAATCTGACACAAAGGCAGTGGCTTCCTCCAAGCCCAGGGTGCTCAACTCCCCACTCCACCCCCACCCCACCTCTTCTCACCCAGTTCTGCCCCCTATTCTGAGCGTGTCCTGTCCCTGCTCCTCCCTTCCTCCCCCACCAGCACCTCCTGCACACTGTGAAATAGCTGATCATGGTGGGCTGGAGGCACTGGCAGGGAGGGGGAGGAGTTGATTGGTACGGCTGCCAGTGGACAAGAGGTGCTGGAGGGGGAGGAGGGAGCTAGCTGCCAGTGGGTGCTAAGTACCCACTAACATTTTTCTATGGGTGCTCCAGTCCTATGATCTGAAAGATTTCTTTGGAAAAACAAAAAACAACCCAACCAAGCAATTCTGAAAAACATCAGAACTTCATTAGGCTAATCAACATTTACAGATTTTCATGGATAATGCTGCCAGTGTGACACAATTTTAGGTAACATACAGTAGCGAGATGTCAAGGTAATGTCATTCATTCAGATGTGTTAATGAATATAAGGGATTAGTTAATGCGTTTTTTCCCCATATTCATGGAAAGTGGGGATAGCTGTCTAAGGGCTTTTCTTCACTACTGGAGAGATTGACCCTGCTGCAATCGATGCAGCAGGTGTCGATTTAGTGGGTCTAGTGAAGACCCACTAAATTGATGGCAGGGCCCTCTCTGATTGACTCTGGTATTCCAGCTCCCTGAGAAGAGTAAGGTAAGTCGACGGGAGAGTGTCTCCTGTCATCGTAGTGCAGGGTACGACACTGAGGTAAATAAATTGACCTAACCTAGGTCGACTCCAGCTACTTTATTCAAGCAGCTGGAGTAGCGTAACTTAGGTCGACCTATCCCAGTAGTGAAGACAAGTGAAGACAATAAGGTGGTTAAATAGGACTATTTCTGAACCTATTGAAGTTAATGACAATATTCTGAATGAGTGCAAAATCAAGGTAATAACTGGTAAATAGGACACAAAAATGGACTGAAATTTTAGAACTAGAACTGTGCAGACCTTCTGTTTACAAAACCAACAGCCATATGACATTCCATGTTCTGTAACAAACTTGGAGTCCTGGCCCAGTTTGTCCAAAGGTAGGCTATGGTGTGAAAACTTTCAGAGCAAACCTGGTTCCGTTCACAGATAATGCCAAAACTATAAAAATGTGTTATTTCCCACAGATTTGACACAAGAACTGATGAAAGGGTATTGTTTTCACTGAGTTTCATTTGAAGATATTGGTGCACTTGAGTTCACACCCACCAACTCTCAAGTGTTATGCTTTGGGTGGAACATCCCACATCTGACCCTGGTTTTTAAAGTTGCCCTTTGGTACTGCATTGCCATTGCAAAGTCCAGATGATACCACTGTGATGGGTTGGATCACAGAAACTCCCTTGAGGCTGCCAACTGATGTGCCAAGACTACTTCTGCCCCTGCTTTCCCTGCCCTCCCCCAGCTTGGGACATTAGTGCCCTGCCTGGTTTGAGCCAGACCCCCTAGCCTGATGCAAACCCGGACC
Organism: Natator depressus; assembly: GCF_965152275.1. Classification (NCBI taxonomy): domain Eukaryota; kingdom Metazoa; phylum Chordata; order Testudines; family Cheloniidae; genus Natator; species Natator depressus. The sequence continues at coordinate 121,806,716 of NC_134235.1, read as the reverse complement.
CACCTCTGAACCACGTCCCCTAACAGCTTGTAGGCTTAAACTGAAAGCAGCTTAAGAAGTGTTCCTCTCTTTAACACTCAGATGCTCAACTCCCAATGGGGTCCAAACCCCAAATAAATCCGTTTTACCCCATATAAAGCTTATACAGGCTAAACTCATAAATTGTTTGCCCTCTATAACACTGATAGAGAGATATGCACAGCTGATTCCCCCTTTCCCTCAGGTATTAATACGTACTGTGGGTTAATTAATAAGTAAAAAGTGATTTTATTAAATACAGGAAGTAGAATTTAAGTGGTTCCAAGTAATACCAAACAGAACAAAGTGAATTACCAAGTAAAATAAAATAAAACCCACAAGTCTATGCCTAATACAGTAAGAAAACTGAATACAGATAAAATCTCACCCTCAGATGTTTCAATAAGCTTCTATCACAGACTGGACGCCTTCCTAGTCTGGGCACAATCCTTTCCCCACTATAGCCCTTGTTCCAGCTCAGGTGGTAGCTAGGGAGGTTCTCATGATTGCAGCCCCCTTTGTTCTGTTCCACCCACTTATATATATTTTGCATAAGGCAGGAATCCTTTTTCCCTCTGGGTTCCCACCCCTCCTTCTCAATGGAAAAGCATGGGTTAAAGATGGATTCCAGTTCAGGTGACATGACTTCATTACCCATTTGCCAGCCCACAGGTATATAGGAGGACTTACAAGTAAACAGAGCCATCTACAGGTAATTGTCCTGGTTAATGGGAGCCATTAAGATTCCAAACCACCATTAATGGCCCGCACTCTGCATAACTACAATAGGACCTCAGAGTTATATTTCATATTTCTAGTTTCAGATACAAGAGTGATACATTTATACAAATAGGATGACCACACTCAGTAGATTATAAGCTTTGTAATGATACCTTACAAGAGACCGTTTGCATGAAGCATATTCCAGTTACATTATATTCACACACATTATCATATTTTTATAAAATCATATAGAGTGCAATGTCATAATCCCTACAGCATATTTTTTGTGGGGAGGGGCGGGGGGGGGGTTAACAAGCCTTAGCATGTCCACACAGGACACCACACAGCTGGGAATAATAGCAATTAATTTATCAGACAGCTCATGGGGGTAGGGGGGAATAACTAACACTCCCTTCCTCCTTTAGGTGTATGGGATGGTACATCCTAAGCATACGGTGTCCTGGCAGGATCGTCATAGCTTCACTCAGGGAGGGGTCACGTCTGTGAGTGCTGCGCTGAATGGCAGCCGGCACACTCTGAGAGGAGCGCTTAGCAGCAGCCGCAGCAGCCGCAGCGGAGCTCAGCGGCTGGAGGTAGTGGCAGCAGCAGGGGCACGGCATAAGGTTCCTCTGTATTCTCTGCTAATGATTCCCCAGTGTTCTCTTCAGACACTGATTGCTTGGGCTTTAGCAAAGGGATTTAAAAGGAATGAGAATCATTGTTTAGTTTCCTTATAACAAGTCCTAGGCTGTTTGAATGTTTGTACATACTGTCACAGTTAAGGCAACTGCACCTGTATTCCCTCTTCAAGGTCTAGCTAGCTACCCACTCTAAGCTCCAGGCTGCTCAGCTATCACCTCTCTTGGGTGGAGACATACATCTCTCTCCTTCCTGACTGGGGTATTTCCAGGCTGTTCAGTTCACTGACTATACTGTGATATCCCTGGCAATAGACAGACTGCTTAAACTTTTCTCCTCAGGTCCCACAGAGAGTGTAATTGCTCACGGTTTTAAGTTACCACACACCGCTCTTTATAAGCAATCACATTTATTCTTAAGGTAAAAGCATTACAGAGAAAACATATTAAAACCCATAAACAAACCGACACACATGGTAAGAAGCTTAACAGAGGTCACCCCTCTTCTCCAACTCTAACAGGAGATCCAGTTGGTGATTACTTCTTCAAGCCCCACATGGGTTTTTTTCTGTGGTCACAAGTTCAGCACAGCTTCAGCTCAGAACAAACACTCAATTCATATGGGATCTCTGCAGGCCGAAGACTTTCCAACCCTTCCCTTCCTCCCTGCCCGCCCCCCCCCCCCCACACACACACCTCTCCCTCCTGCAAGGTCCTGTCTATTTGCTAGATCAGAAAGAAAGCCCTGAGTCAGTTTTAACTCAGGCTATTTAACCAGAAGTGCTTTGCTTATCTGTTGATTCATGGAGAATTGAATTTGAACCAGCATATGTGAACCTCTCTCCAGGTGGATGTAGCTCTCTGGAGGTATTACAACATTCATTAATATGCCTAGCCACTGCCCACTGTCCTTAGTTACTGGAGGACTGTGGTCCCCCTTCCCCATTGAAATACATACAGTCCCTCAAGAGTACATAAATATTTGCATTTTAATACCATACAGTCCTAAAAATATTTAAATTTAATTCAGTTAGGGTTAGCTTAGGTTCAATAAGGTTTGTCCATGATATTATAGTATCTGTCAGACATATATTTTTTAATAAAACAGTGTGTTCAATTTTTTTTTTAAAAAAAAGGTTTACCACATTGTGTGCCTCATTTCAAGGTGTGTTGTCATTATCCCTTATTTTGAGGGTAATTTTCTCTAATTTCAGAGTCTGGTGTTTGAGAGGTAAGCTCAAACCTCAAAGCAAAATTCAGGACAATTTTTCATTTTTTGCTGTCTGAATCTATGTGAATGACAGAATTCAGAATTTCAAAAAGGAAGATGTTGGAGATGGAGGCATTTGAATGCATGACTTGACATCATAGATGTGCAAACCAGTTGTGAAATACATCTGAACTAGCCTAGATCTGTTGTGTCCAATTTATCCAAACCAAAGACAATCAAATCTTTTCTAGTGGAACATAAACTAGATAAACTTCTTAACAAAATTTCACACTGAGCACTCTGCAAATGTTTTCATTAGTGCTAGTTAGAAACAGAGTCTTCTGATCCACAGGAAATTCTGAAATTAAAAAATATATTGTTCCAAATCAGAATGAAAAGCCAAAATTTCAAAATTTCCTTTGGAATGTAAATTCAAAAATATTTGGATTCAGAACCATGGAAGAATTTTGTGTCATTAGTTTCAAAATTATATTAATTTGATAACAGTGATTGATTTTGTTTTTACTTTTATAGTATATTAAAATATTAAGTATAGTTTTTGACTTTTCCCAATCACACATTTTGTCAAAGTTATGTTCCTGCAAAATGTTTTGATTTTGACAAAATTGCACCCCAACCCAATCTTTCCCTTTCCCTTATCACCTGTTGCCTCTTTTCCCCCCACAGTTCCTCCCAGTGTGTGCTGGGTGCATGGTGGCTGATGTAGGACTGGTATGGTTCTTGCTTTGTATGCAATCAGTGTAGTTGACTTCAGTTATGAAGTGCATGGTTATGTGGAATTATATGGTACAACAAATTGACATGAAGTGACATACTGTGATTCCTGGTGGCATAACATGATTCAAGATAACATGACACACCATAACTCCAAAATTGGAAAGAGATCAAATTTGCTTTCAGATTTAATATTATTCTGTCTCCAAATAGCCTCTACATAGCCTGAATGTTGTGCAGATGTCAAGCAGACTGAGAATGTGTGAGAAGTGCATCATTTGAGGTAAGGACTGTTTGGAATTCCCTTAGGCTCAAACTGAAAACTTGAGAAGTTCAGCAACACGGCACTGAATTTCCCTCTTTTTCTGGCACAACTAGACATATTTGCTACTGGTGCTGAGTTTAAGGATCATGCTTAGTCTGGATATTTTCTCTACTAATGGCAGTGAAATATCAGAAAATAAACTTTTCCCCTAAAAAGCGAGTTGCTAGCTGAAATCTGTGTGCATATTCTTGGAAACCCTATGGTTATTTATAGGAAGCTAATCGGCCTTAAACCAATCTAAGCCCACTTTTATTCTGGTTTGAATTTACATTGACATATAATGTGATATACCCACGTAAAGGGCTAATTTCTGCACTTGGTTACACCCTTGAAGTCAGGTGGTGAAATGGCTGGCAAAACTCTCTCAGAATCATTATTTTAATGGGTTGGGAGCTGGGATTATCAATCTGTGGACCTACCCCATTAAAATTCAACCTGCAGCTCTTGAGCTACAAGTAGTAGGTCACAGCCCGGCACGTTTCACACTCTCTTCTGGTTTGCGTTATTGCACAACAGCTTGGTGTGATGATGATGATAATGATGTTGATACAGAGAGACAAACATAGGCAGATGGGTTAAGGCTGTATTTATACTTTTATCCTGAGGTAAGTGAAAACATCACATTGGCATATGCTACAGAATCATTTTGGATGGCCGTGCTATAGAACAGAACAAGATTTCTCAAACCAGTGACTGGAATGTCAGGTCAATTATTATTAAGTTTTACAATTAACAACAGCAATTATGCTCCATGCAAAAAACCTTTGTGAAGGCAGACCTAAGGCTGCAAGCTCATGTCAGCATTCTGAGTATATATCACCTTTCAAGAACAGTAAAGAGTGAAGGTTGCAAAGAGCCACAGTCACAATATAGCAACCACCAGAGTAGAGACAACAAATGCTCAAACTTGAACAGTAACAAAACAACCCCAAAAAATTGTGTGTGGCAAACCTCACCCCCTCAAAGCTTTGAAGGCCTCCTAAATCTAGAAGGAATTTGGAGCCCATATGCCACAAACTTTAGGAAGCACCTTGGGGTCCTCACCACACCCTAATAAGCTCATCACTTCCTAAAGGAGCCATAATTAGATTGTCAGCCTGCCCCAAACAGGAAACATAGGCTAGTCAGCTTTCATACAGCCACAATAGACTTGTTGTGGGGCAGAGGAAGGTATTGATGACTGGGGTTGAGATATACATTGTATTACAGTAGAACGTCACAGTTACGAACACCTCGGGAATGGAGGTTATTCGTAACTCTGAAATGTTTGTAACTTTCAACAAAACATTATGGTTGTACTTTCAAAAGTTTACAACTAAACATTGACTTACTACAGCTTTGAAACCTTACTCTGCAAAAGAAAAATGCGGCTTTTAACCTTCTTAATTTAAATGAAACAAGTACAAAAACAGTTTCCTTACCTGTCAAATCTTTTTTTAAACTTTCCCTTTATTTTTTTAGTGGTTTACATTTAACACAGTGCTGTACTTGTATTTGCTTTTGTGTGTGTTTGTGTCTTTGCTGCTACCTGATTGTGTTCTTTCGGTTCCAAATGAGGTGTATGGTTGACCAGTCAGTTCATAGCCCTGGAGTTCATAACCCTGAAGTTCTACTCTATTATTGTTTCATACATTCACTAGTCACACTTCATAGGGTTTGTATTGTGAGGAAATAGCACTTCTTAAATACAGGGCCTGATTCTTCAACTCTTTCTCATGCTAGTAGTGCTATTGGCTTGAATTTGGTACAGAGTGGTCAGATGGCTTCAATTACTCACATAAGTAAGGAATGGAGAATGAGGCCAGAAGGGAGGAATTACTATCCACAATTCGCCATAGTACTGCAACTTCCATGGACAGAGATGGAGAGAACCTACTCAGCTAGCCCCAGATCCTCCTGGGTATTTAGGTGCCTAACTCCCATTGAAATCAGTGGGAGTTAGGCACCTAAATACCCAGGAGGATCTGGATCCTAATACCATGAATGAAAACCTGGCCCTTGTTTTGCCATTGACTTCAATGAGGTCAGTATTTGACCACATGATTTCCAGAATCTGCTGGTAATGGGAAGCCTACATAAAGGGTGTGTCTTACAACATGTTCGTTATAAAACTGGCTAGTCTTCAAATAGAAATGCAATCGTCACAATGCAAAATCAGCCTGTGACACCTTTGTGAAATTGTCTGTATGAAGGAGAAATGTCTTTGACTCGTGCTCTCTCAAAGAGTATTTGCAAACAGGCATTGGAGTTGTTTTTATTCCTACTGCACCAATGAGTGCCTAGCTATTGAGAAATCCTAGGGCTCTCTGGGCTTGTCTACACAGTGCCAGCAAGGTGCACTAGAGTGTCTAGAGGGATACCTAGTTCACATAGATGTAATCCCATTTCAGACCTTCTGTGAAAGGAGGTAAAGGATTACACAGCTGAACCCACTACTGGAACACGGGATTTATAAGAATACTTCAGCTACAAGAACACATTTCCAGAGAACTGATTCTTGGCGATAGTCTCAATCAGGTTCTCTCCCCTCCCCTGCATTTAACAAACACTCTAAAATTGGAGACATCCATTTTTATTTAAAAAAAAAAATCCTTCCGATTTAATTTGGTCTTTATGGTCCCTTTCTCACAGGCAAGGTTAAACTACTTGTACTGAAACCAATGCAGCATTCTCGCCTTTTTTTAGTCTGCATTGTTAGGTTAATGTGTTGATGTGGTAGGAGAGAAGCAGTGAAGGTACAAGAAGGCTACATGCTTCCTACTGCACTTTCTACTGTCATAACTCTCTCAGCTGTAAGAACACTTTTTATTGCCACTGTGAGGACATTCTTAAGAGTGGTGAACACTACAGAAATCCTGAATGTTATTTTCTGCCACTGTAAAATTTTTACAAAGAAAGGAGGGAGTTCATGGATGGTTACGATTGCACAGGCTATAAATGTGCATTTAAAACAATAACACATTGGTGAAAATATTAGTCATTTTTTCTAAGCACTGCGATCACTGACTGCTTATTCCCTTTATATATAGCATGTAACAAAAAAGATGGGTCTCGTGGATTTTTTGCAATATGTCATTTTCTTATAACACCTTAATTAGAGAAAACATGCCAAAATACCATCTTTATTGCAGAATGTAGCAGCCACATTTCTTGGTAGTCGATTCAATATTTTTATTCAAGTTTAAATTGATTGCTTGGAAAATGAATGATAAACATTTTTTTAATTGAAATCCAAGGCAGCTGGATGCTTAACAGGAAAGCTGAGTATGTGACTAGTAATACTTGAGAGGTTCTCCAAAATCTTGAAAGCTTCCAAAACTATGATGATTATAATTTTTTTCAAGTTTTGTATAATTATGCATGACATTTAATAGAAATCTTCCAAAGTGGCTGGCTGGAGCTTATCTGAACTCAAATGAAATTAACCATTAAAAGTAAACTTCATATGCAAACCTGCATTGTTTTGTGAAACTGTTATTACAACTATAATTTTACAAAGCTGATAAAACTTTAACTAATATAAACAGAGAGATGGAAGTCCTCTGTCTTTTCAGTCAGAAGGTTTAACATTTTTTTAATTTTCTTTGACTTCTCTTGCCTCAGTAAAATCTCTGTCTTTGATGCAAATACTCATTTGCTTTGACACAGTTTTCTTACACTAGAGCCTTAACCACATCAAAGAACATTTGCGTAATCACAGCATTTTAATATGGAAGAGTTTTGCTCGATATTTGGGTAATAAGGGATCTAAACCTGCTCCCACAAAAGTCAAGAGCAAAACTCCCATTCAGTTCAGCGTGGTGCAGGATGAGGGCCTACGTGAATGGGTTACATAGTGGATATGATCAAACAAAGGGATCAAAAGAATTGTATCTATCCTGCATGCTTTATTCCAGCTAAATTCCCATTGGGTAAATTGAACCTGAGGTGTCTTCATAATAAAAATAATACTTTATACTCACATAGTGCCTGTTATCTGATGACCTCGAAGTGCTTCACAAATACTAACATCACACAGAACTCAAAAATAGCTGATCTGGTTTTTCATTTACTTTGGGCAGAGACCAACTATGGAAAATTTAATCCTGAAAGGACTGTGTTTGAGAAAAATCTTAGCAACTGAAAAGAGGAGTTGTAATAGAACAGTCTAAACTATTGCAGTCAATGCCACCCCCTCATATATAATATTCAAATCACACAATGTACGTTGTTTATTTAAACAATTTAAAAAAAATCTGTGGAAAAGTTAAACAATCCAACTTCAGTCTTCTTTGAGAAGGTTTATTATCTTAGTCTCTTTAATATCAGCAAAAAAGTAAATGTTACATGGAAAATACAGGGGTAATAACAATGGTAGTTATTAAATTTTGAGTGGGAATTATTAAATGATGACCAGGAATGGAATATCATTGATTAATTGCTTTGAGAGTTATAACTACAAAACATTAATGGAAAGATGTTGGCTAATAATATGTCTGTTCTAGTTTTAGGGTGTGATCCTGAAACCCATCACTGATGTAATGAGAACAGTCCTTACGTGAGTACTCCAGGTGAAGTAATTGTTTCCATCCTTTTCTATTGCAAAGATACATAAACAAATGTGCTGGTGCACCGCTAAACTAACTTTACAGAAAATTATTTTAGGCCTAACAATAGCTGCAGCAATAGTGGGAGGCCACCCTGCTCAACTTAATAAAGTTACAACTTTAAACGCTAATTGGGGCTTAGTCCCAATCCTGCAAAGTCTCATGCATGTGCTTAACTTTAGATGTAGTGAGTACTCCCATCGATTGTAATGAGACTACTCATAGGGTGAGATTCTGTGCTGAGCCTCTGAGAGCCACATCAAGGAAAACTCACAACCCAGGGAAAGGAGTTAAGGTGTGTGTTAGCCACTTTTGCTTCCTCACAATCTTGGGCTGTTTTGGTGAGACTCCCAGTGTAACTTAGGTCCCCTGATCTGTCTTTCTAAGACCCAACAGCCTTCTTGAGCTGTCCTATGAGCCTCAGCACTGCCTGGAATCTCTGCAGCACTACATACAGCAGGTCCACAATGCAACTCCCCTGCTAACCATACACCCCCTCTCCCCCCAGCAAAACCCCTATCCAGAGCTCGTGAGGGGGTCCTCAGAAGGCAGTATTATGTCTGTCTTCCTGCACCAGGAAAATATTTCACTTGCCGGAACGAGGTCATTTAGGACCCCTTTCACTCTGACCCATTTACCTACCATAAAATGGCTGGAGCAAGCATAAGTTGCTCAGCCACAGTGTATAATATTGTGCACATGCTTAAGTCTTTTCAGAATGAAGTCTGTAACTAGGAGCCTTTAAGTATAATGTTATTAATCAAGGATAATGTTTATATGTTTATTAAAAATGTGTTAATCATAGTCATTTTATAGTACTCCTCATTGTATTATCCTATTACCTATTTTTGTTTCCCATTCAAATAAAAAAAGATTAAAAGATGGAAAACCAGAAGCAGCTGATCTTTATAATATAGGATTTGATCAAATAAATCTTCTCCTTTAGTGTAACTTATATTGCAATCTAATATCATAATATATTTTGCCAATTTTATTGGATGTTTATTCCAGGATCTGCTAACTTAGAATCTAACAACATTGCACTGTGGAGTAAATTAAAGGTACAATCCTACAAACATTTCTGTCCATTCCTAACTTCAAGTTTGTGAGAATTCGACTGACTTTAATTACACTACTCAGATTTTTAAAGAAGAACGTGTGTAAGTGCTTGCAGGATCAGGGCCTACGCGTGAAGTATGTTGGCACAGTTCCCCAGTGTACAGTGTTTGAGACGGTGCTGAATTATTATGAATTACTGTGGCTGATATGAATAAATGTGGAAAGCATGACTTTGGTATGGCTTTGTACGTCTGAATTTGCTAGAGGATTCTGGGAGCAGGATTCTCTTAGCATTAGATAGATAATGTGGAAATTTACTGGAAGTGCTGAAATTGCATTTGAATGGTTAATAAAGGCTCTCTGTGTGGAATATATCAACCGGGGGACCAGCTCACCAAAGTAAAGAAGACGTAAAAGATGCGATCAGTGGGCTTGGTACAGGCTGACCCGGGTGAAAATGACCCCTCTGGATGGCATCATGCTAAGAGATGATTGAGGAGAAGGTAAATGTTGATTAAGCTTTTGTCTGTGTCTGTTTTGCAGCCTCCCTTCTAAAATATTAATTAGAGAAAACCAGTAATGAACGCCCACAGAGCATATTTCTGGGACATGTGACTCCACTGAGAACAAAAGATATAAATGCTAAACGAAGTAAATTAGTTAGTTAGCTCCCCAATTAACATCAGACATGGTCTGTGATGCTGTGAGACAGAAAGCCTCGGGGTAACCAAGACCCTACTACAAGGGACCTTTGTGAGATTCTAGAACCAGAAGGCCTCAGGGTAACCAAGACCTTGCTTCAGGGGATACTTGAAGGACCAAGTACCTGAGAGGGGAAAGAAGAGAAGAAAAGAAGTCCCCATCTAGAATTGGTAGCTATACCTGCTTTGTTTGACAATCAGGATACTGGGAAAAGTCAACATACAGGGTTGAGGGTTTATGCTTGGGGAATTGAGGCTTATTAGGGAGATGTGTATCATGTAACCTTTACTGCTTGTGTGATTCTTTCTCAAATAAATTACTGTGCATTAAGCATGTTGTTCCCGAATCTTCACTGGTATTGGTAATTATCCATCCAGTTGTGGGCCATTAAAGATCCGTGTCAACACCATGGAGGTACAAATATGAATGTTAAATATTTAGAGTTTTATGATATCCTTCTGTTATGTTGTACTATGCACAATGGAGTCAAGAGACAACCATATAGATGGTAAGAGCACATTAGCTGTATCATCCTCCTATTAATAGTGACCAGAAGTCCTCACCATTTATCATATTATATGGTGACTACATGGTATAAAGCAATCTTTTGTCAGATCACTGGGGTGGTGGAACATCAGATGTGTGCTGTTTATTCCTCTGTTTCAAACATCAGAACTTTTTCTGCAAAGTATAGTTGAAACTTCTGTTTTAGGCAGTTTTACCTCTTCCTCTGTGATTTTCCCATACCAGTTATACCATCCATGGAAAAAAGTCAGTGTGCTTGGAGCTTGGGAGAAAGGTGAAACAACTAACAGACCACGGGAAATGACTCTGTTTTTCCAAGGAATCTGGATCATGCACAGAAGACCTCACTCCCTGCCATTTCAGCACTGTCTTAGTCTCCCATCTCAGTCCACGAAGAAAGCATGTGGCAGATTTTCCCTCTTCTTAGAAGATGGGACTTTTTAAATAAGTACTACCCTCTATGCCTTTTTATGCACAAAGGCCATAATATTTTTGGGGAGATATTAAGGCCTAGTTTTTCATCCATATTATATCATCTGCGAGTGTGAGGAAGACAACCTTTCAAATTTCTGACCAGAACTTTGGAACAGCCAAAGAAGAAATGGCTCAGAGATAATTCATCCCAATAATCCCCATGCAATTCAGGACAGGAGTTCAGGAAGTTAGTCACAGCTGTGTGAATACCAATGAAATACAGACACGGTGACTAAAATTCATAGTTGTTTCACTATTGTGTATCAAAGTTTTGATTTAAGGAGCTTCCAGTAATTCAAATAACAGCAGCTACTGGTCTTAATGAAAAGGTTGTAGCCTATGGCTTAAATTCTGCCCTCAGATGTATAAACACAAGTCCCAGTAATTTTAATGGGAGTTTGGCAAGTTTTGGCAAATTATGGGGAGTTTTCCTTCACATTTCAGTTCCATTACATGTGTTCTGTTGCCTTAAATAGTTGGAAATCTGGATATTTTGCCAGGAAGATGAAAACCCTTGTACTCTAGGTAATGCAATATAGTATCCTGTATATCTGTAAAATAGCAGGCAGACTGCAGTCACCATAATATAAATTCAATCCATATAATCTCTAATTCCCTTGAGGGGACATATGTGTAAAGACAAAGCCTAAAAGAAAAAGTTCCTAGTCATGTTTCACAGTTAGGTTTATCATCTTTAGTGGGTAGTCTTAAGGTTTGAGATAGGGCCCTAAATTAACTAAACCAATTTTGACATTTTAATACCATCTTTTATATAGTGGGATATAGCCAACTCCAATCTGATACTGCAGTGCTAACCATATTTCATTTAGTCAGCTTCACAACTGAAAGCTTTATAAATGTCAAATTAAAAAAAGAAGAAGAAGAAAGGAATTAGGAGCTACCCTGCTATCTGTCCTCAGTGAGATTGGGGGCATGAAAACCACAGTCTGAGTACTCTGCAAATAAAAACTGTATCAAGCTTAAAGTATGATTGTCCCAAAACAAAGGTAAAACTTGGTTCCACTTTGTAATATAGATGAGTCTTTACCATGTCTCTGAACTCTGCTAAAGCTTTGGACAATCCCTTGATAGAGAAGGATGTAGAGGATAGTAGTTGGAAAGATGGTTTAAAGAGAGAACTGCAGGTACAGAATGTGGTTTAATTGATATGACTGTATTTTCTCAATTCTTTTAAATGTCTGTGTGAAGTGTTGAGAACTGTTAAAATTATACACTAACACTTTAAGTTTGTAAGGGGTTTCCTGGTCCTGCCTATAGGCTATGGGGCTCTGTAAGAAAGCATGTATTCTGGATCAAGCAGTGTCTCTGCAGAAAGCCAGCTTAGAGCAAGGTGGATGAGTTGTGTCTCTCTGCCTTAGGGAACAGCCTGTTTTGTTCCTTTCATTTTGGGATTCTTGTATGCTGTTATTCTGGATTCTAAAAAATAAAGTGTGTTATATTTCAGCCCCCCTAAGGAATACTGTATGTTTTCTTTTGTGTGTGCTATGAACACAATACTGTGGAGTTTATCAGTGTGTCTGATATGGGGTCTTCCACTTGGAGAGCAGTTTCAGTAGAAGAAGTCTGATGCTACAGTCGGAGTTGTACATACTGTTGACTATATATTCTTTCTTTCTAGTTTTGTTGGGTTTTATTCATACTATAAATAAGTCATACAGATTGAATGATTGATCTTTTTGTATGGCAAAATCACAGAAGAGACCGCAGAGTGGTCTCCTAGTATATTAGAACCTCTTACACAGCAGCAGTAAAGCTGCTTTGGAAATACAATGGCAGATCTGAGAAATGAGAGACATCACTTAAAATACAGGAAATCAACAAAATAACCAGACTTCCCGCAGCAGCATGTGAAGAATGAGATAGTAAACATTGCTGAGGTTTGGCAAAGTGTGGAACTGACCATTCCTTTTCCAGAAGGTCCCAGGACCTGAAACAACCACTCCAGGAGAGCAAGGAATCCCCATTCATGTATTAGTGCCTTCTGGAAGTGTAGCCCATTGGTCTTCATACTACACATTCCTCCCAGCTTCTTTCAGTGTGGTTTGATTGCCATGCTCCACTCACAGCTCTGCAGGAGCTTCTAGCTGGATCACTTCCACTCTCTGGAGTCTTCAAGGACCACCTTCATAATCCAATGTAGTAAAATTGTCAAAAGCACCTAAATTTTTACTTAGGAACCTTTGAAAGTCAATAGGTCTTATGCTTTTAAATAGAGCTGTGAAAATAATGGCTTTTTTGATTTGCTGGAAATTTTGAAATATTGAGGGAAGGGAACTGGTTTGGGTTGACCCTAAAATGATTTTTTTTCAATATTTTTGGCAAATCCAAAATTTGCTATGACCTGAAATGGAATGTTTTATTTCAATTTCTAGCTTTATTTTCCTTACTAACTAAGTAAATGGAATTAAATGGTGATTTTGAAACAAAAAGTCGTTTTGAATAGAAAAGTCTAAACATTTCATTTAAAAAATGTCTAAACAAAATGTTTTGACTTTTTCAGGTTTTTTTTTCTTTTAGAGAAAGAGGGAACTGAAAAAAATCATCAACATCTACACAAATTTGCAAAATGTTTCAGTCAACCCCCGAATATGCATTTTGCACTGAAAAAAGTTTTGGCTGAAAAATGGCATTCCCCTTCCACTCTTAACTGACTGAGGTGCTTTTGAAAGTTTTACCCAATATCCCTACCATCACACACATAAATTAGTAGCAAACATCTTCATGCAATAGTGTTGTAGCAACCAGGCAAGGTACTAACAAACTTCAACAGGACTTTATTTTTAAAGTGGAAACCTCTTTACCAAGCTGCTGCTGCACCCTCAGTAGCTCTCACTCAGCCTCCTCCCCTGTTGAGCTCCACTCAACTCCCCCCCCCCGACTTCCAGTTTCCTGTCCTTTCAGACTCCCAACACCCAGTGCTCCCAGTTCTAATAATTACAAGCAGCATCTAAACACCACATTCCCTCCTCTCTTCAGAAACTCTCCCAATTAAAATAAACATTGTTGTTCTAACCACAGCAAGAAATATGAAACAAGACACTATACTGTTGGCAGAAATATTATACTGAAAACACTGTAGATACTACATAACATAGTCTCTAGTCCAGACAGGTGGTCGTCTGGGTCTGACAGGCTGTCTCTCAAGCCCTGGTTCCAGTGCAATGTCTTGTTGTGTTGATACTATGGTGAAGTCATCCAGTGCAGATTGGGTGTTGGCATAATCTCCTCTTGGTGCACAGGCAGGTGCAAGATAAGAAGCATTCCATAACCACCCATCAGAAAGTTGATAGGTGTAAGGTCCCTTTGTCTCTATGATTTTAAGAGGAGCTGTGAATTTATGGTCCCCTTTGCATAAAATTCCAGGTTTTCGTATTCTAACGAAGGAACCATACTCGAACTTTGGTTCCTTAGCACCCCGCCGCTTGTCTATGAAAGCCTTATACTTTGCTTCGTTCTGTTCAACTGTTTTTCTCACATCATCCTCGGTTGGGGCATCAGGTCATGCCTTTAACAATCCAGCAATGTTCAGGTTAGTATTCATCTGTTTCCCAGGCAGTAACTCTGCGGGTGATCTTTGCATTGTGGCATGTCGTGTAGCCTGGTATGCTTGCAAGAAATCAGTACTGAAGGTTATCCACAATCGCCCTTCCAGTTTAGCTGTTTGCAAACTCTCTTTCAAACTTCTGTTAAACCATTCAATTTCCCCATTGGCTTGAGGGTAATAGAGGGATGACCTTCTGTGTAAAATGTTCCTCTCTGCTAGAAAAGTTTCAAACTCCAGGGAAGTAAATTGACTACCATTATCTGAAACCAGTTCTTTGGGGTTACCTTCCCTGCCAAAAACTGAAGAGAGGAACCTAATTACCGTAGCAGAAGAGATTTGCGATGTAAACGCTACCTCAGGCCATTTACTGAAATAGTCTATTAAAGTGATGGCATAATGGCAGTCACTTGGAGCAGTATCAAAGGGTCCTACAATGTCAATCGCCACTTTTTCCCATGCAGATTCAGGAAGAGGAACAGGCTGTCTTATCATGTTACTGCTGTCTTATCATGCATTTGACAAGTGACACAGGATTTTATGAGTGCTTCAGTTTGAGAGTCCATCTCTGGCCACCAATACAGATCCCATAGTCATTGTTTGGTTCTGACAATTCCTTGATCATATCATGTGCCAGGTGTATGAGTTTTGACTGTAATTCTTCTGGCACAAGTAGCCGGTGTGTACCTCATAGCAAACAGCCATCAAGCAAAGAAAGTACATCCCGAACTCTAAAATAAGGCAGCAAAACTGGGTCAAGGTTTTTAGGGTTACTGGGCCATCTCTTTGTCAGAAATTCCCATAGTTTTTGTTGAATTGGACACGCTGAACAAGCAGCTTGAAATTGTTCTCTTGTAACTGCAGTAAGAGAGCTTGTTATAAGTGCAACTACTACATCCTCATCCTCTGGTGGACCATCTGGTGAAGGCAAAGGCAGGTGAGAAAGGCAATCAGCTACCACATTTTGGTTTCCAGGCTTATATTCCAGTTCATAATTGAAAGAGAGTAGTCTTGCAGACCATCTAGCAATATGATATCCTGCTCTTCCCAGTCCTTTCATGGTGAGCAACGTCATCAAAGGCCTCTGGTCTGTGCACAACTTGAACGTGCGGCCCCACAGGTAAGTTCTCCATTTTTCAGTAGCCCAGACACAAGTAAGTGCTTCTTTTTCATCTGTAGAATATTTTCTCTCAGCATTACTTTGTGTCCTTGAAGCAAATGCAACAGTCCTCTCTGTGTTGTCCTCATGTAGTTGTATGAGGACAGCCCCAACTCCATAATCAGAAGCTTCAGTAGTTACAATTGCGGGCAATGCAGGACTGAATACTGCAAGTACTGGACTATGTACAATCAAGTCTTTTACTGTTTCGAAACTAGCTTGTGCATCTGTTGTCCACACTAAGGTTGAACTTCTCCGTAGTAATTCTCGTAATGGTTCAATGACAGAAGCATAATTGGGAATGAATTTTGCATATCAGGAGGTAAGACCCAAGAAGGAACATAAGGTTTGCAAATCTGTTGGAGGAGGAGCATTTGAAAGGATATGATCTGGATCAGGTTTTAGTCCAGCCTGTGAAATTGTATGCCCCAGAAAGGAGAGTTCAGTTTGTCTAAATTTGCATTTGGACCTATTGAGCTTGAGGCCTGCTTTGCTGATGCAGTTTAGTACAGACTGCAGGTTATTGTCATGCTCCTCAGAAGTATTTCCAAACACGATAATATCATCCAAATAGCACTGAACTCCATGTTGATTCTTCAGAATCAATGACATCATTTTTTGGAAGGCACTTGGGGCAGATGGGAGACCATATGGAACACATTTAAAATGAAATAGTCCCTTGTGTAATAAATGCTGTGAGGTCTCTGCTATCTTCATGCAACATAACCTGGTAGTATTCGCTCTGCAAATCAAGAGTAGAAAACATCTTTGCTCCATGGAGTTCTGAAAATACTTCTTCTATGTGAGGAAGAGGATGGCTGTCAATCACAATAGCTTTATTTCGCTCCCTTAAGTCCACACAAAGGCGAATGCCTCCGCCCTTCTTCTGCATCACTACTATAGGTGAAACCCATTCCGAGGATTCAATCTCCTCAATAATGTCCTTTTGAACAAGTTTTCTAAGTTCCTCTGAAACAGCTTCCCTGACTGAAAATGGTAAGCGCCGTAACTTCTGTCATACAGGCATCACATTATTCCGCATTTTAACTTCATGCAGAAACCCATAAGCACAGCCGAGTTTCTTCTCAACCTGGTGTTGGGTCCCAGCTGAAACTGGTGTGTGTACCGCAAGAGTGCTTTTCTGAGGAAGATCAATTCATCCATTAACAACCCTGAGATTTAAAGCAGCCAATAAATCTCTGCCAAGGATAGGAGTGCCTTTGTGGACAATGTAGAACTCTGCAGTTACACAGCAATCACCAAAAGTAACTATTGCTGGCAGGCAGCCATGTACTGGAATATGGTTTTTCAAATAGCACACCAAGTGAAGTTTGGGTTCAGTAAGAGGCACATCTTTAAAGTAATGCAAATAGACGGAGTGAGGTAGTATAGATACTGCTGAGCCAGTGTCCAACATTAGCTGAATAGAGCATGATTTGCTTGAGGGTATGGCGGAAACATTTACAGTGCACTTTATTTGTTCTGGAATATGTGCAGTGGTGATTTTGTCCAAGCACAGCACAGTAACATCTGGTATTGTAACTGCATACACCTATTGAGTGAACTGGCTGCTGCGACATACTTTAGCAAAATGCCCAATATTTTTGCAATGATTGCACTGAGCTACTTTTGCTGGACATCCTGTGTTGCTTGCAAGGTGTTGTGGGGATCCACAGCGAAAGCATGCTTTTACTGTATTTTGAATTTGCTGATTCAGTGTTTTTCATTAGTTTTCCCCTTGTAATCATTTGTCTGCAGCGATAGTGAACTTTTCTGCAAAGGAGTCACAGCCTGGACTGTGCCTCCTTTATCCATGCTCATTATTTTGGCTTCAGCTGTAGCTGACTCAGTCTGAGTAGCAATGGTTATTGCTTTTTCTAGTGTAAGTTGTGGTTCTAGAAGTAAGCGTTCTCTTACATGAAGCATGGTTGTTTTCTCAGTGAGCTGGTCTCTAATCATCTCATCTGTTGTATTCCCAAAGTCACAAGTTACAATCAGACTCCTCAGGGAAGCAATATACTGCATTATAGTCTCCCCTGTTTTCTGCTCATGCTGGAGAAATCTGTAGCAATTAGCTACTACATTCATTTTTGGCACAAAAAAGTTCTTTAATGCAGTGAGTGCAGTCTCATATTTATCATCTGCAAGGGGAAAAGTGTAAAATATACGCTGCCCTTCTGCTCCAAGGCAGTGGATTAGCAGAACACGCTTTCTTACTTCAGACATCTCTGTAGCAGTGATTGCAAGCAGATAAGTCTCAAACATATGGATCCAGGCAGTAAAAGCAATTGGAGGCTCACCTGAGCTTTGCAGAAAGGGTGCAGGTGGGTTCAGAGGCAGAAGATCCGTCCTCATCCCCAAAATGTTGTAACAACCAGGCAAGGTACTAACAAACTTCAACAGGACTTTATTTTCAAAGTGGAAACCTCTGTACTAAGCTGCTGCTGCACCGTCAGTAGCTCTCACTCGGCCTCCTCAACTCCCTCCCCCTTCCTGTTTCCTGTCCTTTCAGACTCCCTACAGCCAGTGCTCCCAGTTCTGACAACTACAAGCAGCATCTAAACACCACAAATATTTCGCCTGTTGGCTCAGCTACCCATCAAGCAACAAAAGGAAATTCCAGTCTTACTACTGACATTTTAAAGGCCATTTACCTGCAACTAATACACCCCAGAATGCATTACACTGTGATGGAATATCCAAAACAGGATGAAACTTGTTCACATTGCAGTTCAGTTGGAATTATGCAGTCTGTGAGAAGAGAACCTGATACTGCATGTGAATAGTATTGGGTGTGAACTCTTACTGATGAACTCTAGATACATTGCAAACATAGTAACAGTTAAGTATATGGATAAAAATGGATTATAATACACTATGTAACTATATAGCATTCCACATAGTCTATCGGGAATGTCTGTATACACAGTGTGCACTGTGTGCATGGTACGGTGCTCTCTGATTAAAAAAAAATTGCTCCTTTGAATTCTAATATGAATTCTTTCTTTTCTTCATACACACTCATCAGCTCCCAAGAACAGTATTAAGGTATGGGAACACTGTTTGTAATCTGTAATCTAAAACAATTATTAAAAATCTTGTCATATAAAGGTGTGATATCTATTTAAAAAAACAACCACTTTAGAAATGAGAGCATTGTTTAGATGTTTAACTGGTTAAAAAAAAATACCATTAGGGCAAACTTAGCCTCCTGCTGTGATAGAATTTCTGAACTGAGAAGAAAGACTGAGTTATCTCTAATTATGACTCATCTATCTAGGACATTTAAACCTCTAACCCTTTTCTCATGTGATAATGTGACAGCTTTGGTAGATAATACATTCTTGCTCTAAACACTGCATGCGTTATTTCTCAGATGTGGGCTATTAATGTACAAAATACATTGGGAGAGATATATTTCTCTACTATTTTTCCTGAGTATGATAAGAATGAAAAATACTATAACTGTGTTAGTGTGTGGGTTAAAAAAAATACTTTTTTTTTTAATAAAAGAACAAGCGGAAAAGGATTTTAACACTTTACCTTTGAAATATTGCATGTACTTTATTTACTACTGTAGGCTCGGGAGCCTTTTGTTAAACATCCTGGGAATTTAGAGATATGATTTTGCCCACTGTAGGGCATCTAAAATATTTGCATGAATTCATTAGAATTATGTTGAAGATGACTAAGAAAATTAATTAAAAATTGAATATACACTGAGGGCTGTAATTCATAACCAATAAGGTTCAAAATATGTTCCCTAATTCATACCATAGTCCACATGCAAGTTAAAACTCATGAAAATTAGACTGGATTCTATATATCGTGTTTCACTTTTTCATTAAAAGTTTATTTAAATACTTTCATTAAATGCAGCATATGTTTGTATGTTAAAGGAAATTGTGTTGGAAATGTAATGATCCATTTGACACTGAAAGAAAATAGAGACCAACAATTTTAATTAAAAATGCAATCCTAACAGGATTTGCCCTCCTTAGCTTTGAAATATAATGCAAACACTTCATTAATTTACAAATTATTTAGTTAAGACCCATGCTTAGTGACATGTTTTATACACTCCTCCTCCTCCATGGTGGGTCCGGTTTCTGAGGAAGTCAATGGCAAAACTCTGATTTCAATGGGGAACAGTGCCAACTTCACCATAGTTACCTTACTCCATGGCCATCCAACATCTTGACAGATGAAAGGAGATGTGACAAAGTCAATCTGTCAGTGGTATTTAGCAATGGTATGGGAATAGAGCCCATTGTGTGAGCGGCAAAACTTTCCACAGTGGCTACAGGTCCACTAGCCAGATGGAGGTTGAAGCATAATCTGCTTCCTGACTCACCTGCATGCCTCAGCCTGGCACTCTGATGGCTCTCCTTGGTGACTGAACCAGCCTTAGCCTGATTACTCCAAACTGAGTGATTGTGTGTGGGATTTTCCCAGTTGTCAGTGGGAATACTGAATTTCTTGAGACCTTGCTTGACCTTGTCGCTATATCAGAGCTTTGGACTTCCTCTGCATTGTGGGCAGTTCTTAAGTTGGCCATAGAACACAGCCTTTGGCAAATGATCTTGAGCCATGTGCTCCATGTGTCCCAACCAGCAAAGCCAGTGAATGTCCAGCAGAGTCTGCATAGACTGTAGACCAGTTCTCTCAAGGACTTCGATATTGGTAATCCGTTGGTCCCAAGTAACTCCAAGGATTTTTCTAAGACAGCAGAGGTGTATATTGTTCAGTCTCCACTCCTGCTTGCAATATGTAATTCCAGCTTTCACAACCATAAAGGAGGGTACTAGAGACACAAGACTGACACCTTTGTGTTCAGGGTTAACAACTTGTTGTTTCAAACAAGTGAGGTAAGTTTGCCAAGAGTGACAGAAGCTTTGCTGATTCCTGCATCAAGTTCTCTCTCAAGGTTAAGTGAGCCGGTAAGAATTGAGCTGAGATAGCAGAAGTGATCCACGTTATCCAGAGTTTTATTATTGACATAGATTTTAGGTGGAATCTTGGTACCTTGGACATGACAACTGTTTTCTTATTATTGATTACCTTGCCCAAATTGGTGCATGCATCAGAGAGCTTGTTCATTGTGACCTGCAATTCATCAGATGAATTAGAGATGAATCCAGGATCATCTGCGAAAAGCAGATCCCAAATAGTAAGCTGGGTGACGTACCTTCTGCTATGCAGTCATCTGATGTTAAACAAGCTGATGTCCATCCTCAATTCAATTAGTATACCAGATTGATCATTTCCAAAGGCATACTTAAGAAGAATGGAGAAGAAGATGCTAAAGCTGGTGGGCATTAAGACGCAGCCTTGCTTCATTCCAGTATCAATACTAAACTGGGATGATGATTCATTTTCCTACTGTATGGTTGCCTTCATTCCCTCATAGAGCTCATAGAATAGGGAGAGCACCTTTTGTGGACATCCAGTTTTCAACAGGCTCTTATAGATGCCATTCATGCTAAGTATGTCAAATGCCTTTTGTAGATCAACAAATGCTATGTAGAGAGATGCATGTTGTTCACGGCTTTCTTCTTGCAACAAGCACAATGTGAAGGACATGTCGCTTATGTAGCATCCGGCTCTGAACCCACATTGGCTCTCAGGATAGACTTTCTCACCAAGGACTTGGAATCTTTTCAGCAGGACCTTGCTGACCATGCGGAGAAAAGATATCCCTCAATAGTTGTTGCAGTCTGCTCTGTCCCCTTTATTTTTATATAGAGTAATTATCTTTGTATCTTTCAGATCCTAGGGTATGTGGCTTTCTTCCCAACAAGTGCAGAGAAGTACCTGGTGTCACTTGCAAGCTTCCTTCCCCCTGCCTTTAGGAGCTCTGGAGGCATCTGATCATTGCCTGCTGTTTTCCCAGGAGCAATGTCATTGATAGATTTCTCTACATCTTCAAGAGTCAGTGTTTGGTCCAGCTCCTGCATGGTTGGAATCTGGGGGTGGCAGCATCACAGATAACGGCATAATTTGAGTACAGTTCTTTGTAATGCTCAGTCCATCTGTCAAGTTGTTCTTGCCTGTCAGTCAATATAGTACCATCTTTCACTTTCAGGTTTGCAGTCTTTTTCCAATGTGGCCCAACTGCCTCTTTAATTCCATTATATATACCATGAAGGTCACCTCTTTCAAAGCAGATTTGAATCTTTATGCACAGGTCTTGCCAATACTTCTGGGCATATTTTCTGATGGTGTTCTGAAATGCAGCCTTAGCCTCTTTAAACTTGAGAATTCTGAGCTTGGGTAGTTGTTGAAGTAGAATGAGATGAAACTTGCTTTTTCTTTTCTATAAGTGGGAGTAGCAGATGTTCACACACTGTGAACCAATCAGTATGTTTTTTCTTTGTTGTTCCAAAGACATATGTGGCAGTAGCCAGTGTCTTGTTCTTAAAATTTTCCTACAGGGTGTCAGAATCAAGGGAATCAGGTTGATCATTTCCAAAAACACACTCAAGTGCACACTGAAACTTTGGACAATTATCAGAGTTATTCATGTTAGTGATGTTGGGGCAAGGTTTGCCTTTTGGCTTTGCATAACAGATCTTTTTAAGATGTAATTGGAGCTTGATCAACAAAAGAATGATCAGTGTCACAATCAGCACTACGTTTTGATAGAGAGTGCAATACATCGTGAATGTTTCTGTGATGCTCAGGATGAAATCAAGGTAATGCCAGTGTCCTGACTGAGGGTGCCTTCATGTGAACTTGCTGTAGCTGCTGCCAGCAAAATAGGTGTTCAAGTTTATCAGCTCACAAGAGGCACAAAGCACAAGGACATGCTGGCCATTTTCATTGAGGCTACCTATGCCATGTTGGCCAATGATTTGTCCCCAGTACTCCCAATCCTTACCCACACAGGCACTGAAATCACCAAGAATGGTGAATCTGTTTTTTGCTGGGATAATGATTTGTTCCAGTTGAGAATAAAACTTATCTTTTTGCTGTTTGGAATAATCAAGTGGTGGTCTGTAGATGGACAAAAGTGTCAGGGTTCCCGAGTTCATGTTTCCATCCAGCCTCATGATCCTCTCGTTGATAGGTACTGGAGGGGTCCATGCCCTGAGGACAGATTTTTTGACAGTGAATCCAACACCATGTATCCTTGGGTCATAGTCAGGTTTCCCAGACCAATAGAAGTGGTAATTTACTTCATCTAGTGATCCAATTTCCGAAAGCCTCATCTCGTTGAGGGCTGCAATATCAATGCCAAATTGATGTAGTTCCCTATCAATTATGGATGTTTTCCAAAATTCATAGTCTTCCCATTCAAGGCTGGTTAACATAGTGTGAACGTTCCACCAAGCAATGATTAGTTTAGAGCCAGGAAAGAAGAAAGTGGAAGGAAGCTTTTTTATCCTACCTTTTCTACAGCCTTCCCCAAATTGGGTCAAGCAGACCACCACTTAATAGGGCTGCTTGGACATCTGAGCCACTGCCAAACGCCTGGGTCCTTTCCTACCAGAACGAGTGACCATCAGACACAGATCCTTGACACGTATGTGACGGGTTGGATCACAGAAACACCCTTGTGACTGCCACCTGATGTGCCAAGACTACTTCTGCTCCTGCTTTCCTGCCCTGTCAGCTTAGGACTTCAGTGCCCTGCCTGGTTTGAGCCAGACCCGCTAGCCTGCTGCAAACCCAGACCCAGGGTCTGAACCATGTCCCCTAACAGCTGTAGGCTTAACTGAAAGCAACTTAGGAAGTGTTCCTGCCTTTAACAGTCAGATGCCAACTCCCAGTGGGCTCCAAACCCTAAATAAATCCATTTTACCCTGTATAAAGCTTAACAAGGTAAACTCATAAATTGTTTGCCCTCTATTACACTGATAGAGAGATATGCACAGCTGTTTGAGCCCCCAAGTATTAATACATACTCTGGGTTAATTAATAAGTAAAAAGTGATTTTATTAAACACAGAAAGTAGGATTTAAGTGGTTCCAAGTAGTAACAGACAGAACAAAGTGAATTACCAAGCAAAATAAAATAAAACATGCAAGTTTATGTCTAGTACTGAATACAGATAAAATACTGAATACAGATAAAAACCTCACCAATTCCAGTAAGCTTTCTTTTACAGACTACTCTCCTTCTAGTCTGGGTCCAACAATCACTCACACCCCCTGTCCTTTGTTCCAGTTTCCTTCAGGTATCTTTGGGGGTGGAGAGGCTCTCTCTCTTTAGCCAGCTGAAGACAAAATGGAGGGGTTTCCCAGGGGTTTAAATAGACTGCCTCTTGTAGTTGGAGACCCCCTCCTTTCTCCTATGCAAAGTCCAGCTACAAAATGGAGTTTTGGAGTCACCTGGGCAAGTCACATGTCCATGCATGACTGACTTCCTTACCAGCCAAGCCACATTCCTGGGAAAGCCCAGATGTGGATTGGTGTCTCCTAGTTCATTGTTGGCTTAAGGGCT
This sequence comes from Natator depressus, assembly GCF_965152275.1. Classification (NCBI taxonomy): domain Eukaryota; kingdom Metazoa; phylum Chordata; order Testudines; family Cheloniidae; genus Natator; species Natator depressus. The sequence continues at coordinate 121,782,555 of NC_134235.1, read as the reverse complement.
TCTTGATTGGGCACTTACTGAGAATAGTCTTTTCTCAGGAAGCTGACCAATGGCTTCACTAAAACTACTCAGAATCAAACAAGTATGCAGCCAATATTCATAACTTAGAATACAAAAGTGATACATGCATACAAATAGGATTAATAGATTCAGTAGATCACAACCTTTAAAGAGATATGTTACATGGCATATGTAGCATAAAACACATTCTAGTTATGTCATATATACATTCTTAAGCATAGTTCCATAAATCCTTATGGGGGGCACCGTTACAACATACGCCTAAGCAAAACAAAGAAGGAAGGGGTTGACCCTCCACCTTTTCTCTCGGTAGGAACTGTAGAACTCCAATGGCAAGACAAAGCTCAAGACGACTGGTATAGCCTGCTGTAATCGAGTTGAAGAAAATGCCCCACCTTATCACATCCTCAGTTGTAACTTTTCTAGATAGGTGTGGTCCCAATAGTGTGGGTACCGCTGGCCAACAAAATTCTGGCTCATCCACTTCTCTGGGGACATTTCCTTCACCCAGGGGGTTCTGCTACCCCACTCTTTGCCACTGCCCAAATATGTTGGAGCTTCCCAAGGGGAGACAGGTTGTCATTTGCCATTGTGTTGCTGGCTGCACTGTCTACACATCCAGTGGAGAATCCCAGGATAAGGACCGGCGAGACCCTCATTGGGACAAACATATTTAATTTGTCCCAATCAGGACTAGAATGTAGCCCTGTCTATGTGCCAATAGAAAGGTACTAAGTCATACACACACACACTCACCCCTTGGACCACTGCATGGGCTCTCCATACTTTAGGTCCAGGTGTGCAGGGGTAAGGGACGCTGCGTGTCTACTTTCTCCCTCATTCTGGTGCAGGTGGGTGAAGAATGGGTGGAACTTTGGCTTTGCCACCAAGGCGCCAATGTACTAGGCAGCAGAGTTGAGCCTGCTTTGGTACAGGGGAGAAGCAATATTTTGTTACTGGTAGAATCCAGCAGCGATTTTCTATGTCATTGGAGCAAGGTGAGGAGCAGCAAGGAAAGTGCAGCTCTGCATATTAGGAGTTTATATGGTATTTCCAGCTCTCAAACTAGGAACTGCTAGAGTGGGACCTTGGTTTCTGAAAAGCCTTAAGAAAGAGTCTGTCCCCCGCTTTTCCTCCAAAAGATGCTGTTAGAAGGAAATATCTACCTTTTACCCCATGAAGACCTGGGCAAGGGAGCAGGGAGAAAGTGTGGACTGCCACATTATCTTGTGTGTGCAGACTGTTTTCACAACCCTATTTGCATCTTCATAAGGCTTTCAAAGATGTTATATTAACATGCTAGCAGCTCACGAATTTTCTGACACAACGGCACTTCACTGGAAAATGCTGATATGGCAATACTGAAATATTTTGGTTTCAATGAACTTTCAACAAAACTCAGGCAGGGTTCTGATGGGAACCTGCCTGGTTCCCTGCCACCTGGTCTGATGGGCTGCTGGGGAACCTAGGCTTCCAAGGTCCACAGCTCTGGGGAACCCCATCATGGATACTGCCTTAAGATGGGGACACCAAGGATTGGAGGGCTTCTACTTATAGAAGCCTTCTTCTTTGTGTCCATGGTCTGCCCTCAACCCCTCCAGGCTGCTCCCAACTCTGGGGGACTCCCTGGGTTGCCCCAAACTCCCTGGGGCAGCCTGGGGTGTACCCAAGTCATCGGGGGCAGAATGGAGAGTCCCTCAGAGGTGGGGCAGCACAAAGAGTTACTGTTTGTTGTTTGAAACTTTTTTTAAAAAAAGTTCAATTTCCTTTCCCTGGGAAATTTGAAAGTGTCTAGTTTTCATTCCAAATTGGAACTATTTTTTTCCAAAATGTTGGAATTTTTCCCAGAATGGGAATTCTGAGTTTTGACCAACTTAATTATTATTTAAATCAATTTAATCTTTCCAGAACTAAGTGCCCTTAGAAGGACTGGACAACACGATAGAAAGTCATCAGCAAAAACCCCCCAGGACATTACAATATTATCTACATAACTGATGAGAGACCATAGAGGCCAAGGGAAATCTAGATGCATTTAGAGTTGGGTTTAAATAAAATAAAAATTGTTACAAATTTGAAACTGAACCTCATTTTGATATTTTAAAATGGACAGTTAACTTCTTAAAAGCTTAGGCCCTGATTGTGTCAAATCTTATCCAGGTGAGTAACTTTGTGAAGTCACTGGTTTTATTCACATGCACAGTTATTCATGTGGATTACTCTTTACAGGACTGGGGCCTTTTTTCCCCCCTCTTCATTCTCTCATACTTCAGCAATTCCAGATGGAATGGGGAGCAATAGATTTTAGGTCAGGGACTACTCTTGTGTGATTTCCCAGACAGTCATTCAACCTCTTGGGGTTTCAAACAGATTCAGATCAACATGAAAAATTACTGGTATTTATCCAAAGCAAACTGAACCTTTTTCTCCTGAGACATATCTCCTCGTGTTTGTGGGATATGATTGTTTGTTTTATGCTGAATTCAGGAGACTTGGGTTTGGAATCCTTATGGGTGTTCACCAGAGGAAAGACAGAACCACATCCCTCAGGCTCAAGGACACGAAATAATAGGTGAACCTCAAAAGGTTCAGAAGGTTCAGCTTGCTTTGGAGAAACACCTCACATTTCAGATGCTTTCCCTGGTCTACAGAACATTCCACCAGTCCTGGGGGTTCTGCAGCAGTGCCTTCTGTTTTTGCTTGGTAGGGGCCTGTTACTAAATATATATATATATATATATTTTCCCATTTGTACTATATGATGGTCTAACTCTAAGAAAACATCTCTTTCTTGAGCAGTGGAAAGGACAACATGAAAAAAAGTATGTTTTCATTTTAGTTGAGCCTGTGCTATCAGGGACTATGCCATTTGGGAGATAACCCTGTCTTTGCTCTTTGAGCTTCATCTGAAGAGGGCAAGATAACAGTGTATTCTTGTGTGAGCTAAACTTGTGCAATCAGGGATTATATCATTGGGGAGCTGTCTGCCTGTCTCATTGGTACTTCACTGGAGCAGACTGAGGCAAAGTTACTGCCCTTAACAAATGTGTATATTTGGTTTTAGTTATTAAACTTGTGCTGGCATGTCAGAAGGACTTTGGAGATACTTGTTTTTGTTTTCTTCAGTGTTATAACATGTTAGGCACATCAAAATCATAGTGCCTGATTCTCCACTGTCTTTCATCTTATGGTGCCATTGCATCTGTGCAAAGCAGACTTGCAGCTCTAACGAAAGTCGAAAGGAGCACTGGGTGATCAGCATATTTTAAAACTAGACCCAGTTGGATCAAAATGCTGACATTTTACCCCAGCTGTGCACTCCCTCTATCCAGGTGCAAGTAAATAAACAAAGTGCAAGATAAAAAGGAAACCAGGCCTACCTTGAAAAGCTACTGGAAGTGTTAGTGTTATGCACCCCTTCTTTCTATCTTAGAGCTAACCCCAAAGGGTTAGTCTAAAATATACTGGACAAGAGCATAAGTGTAGAACGCAACAATGAGTTAGAAATGGAAGAACTGATTCAGATTAAATAAGGCACTTCTCAAGCAATTAACCAAAAAAATTACCCAAATCTTTTTTGAGATTTTTAAAAGTTTGGTGAAACTAATTTGTCATTATTTTTCATTATTACGGGTCAGTATCCAAACAGAAATATCAAATTTCCAAGAGGCTGTACTTACAATATTTTCAATCCAGTCAGAAGGAAGACATTTTAAAAGTTTAAAGAAAATAACCCTGTTCTCATTATATTTCCTCCCATATTTGCAGACCCAAGAAATCTGGATAGATTGGATGAGCTTCTGTACTGTTTGGTGCTCACTGGCATATAACTGACACTGAATATTCTGAGGTTCTCATATGGCTCTTAATTAGACTAGTTGAAAACCAGACTTCCTGTTCCCAAGGAAATTGCAACATTTGAAATTTATTTTTATTATGACTCAGAGTGAAAAGCTGAAATTTTGAAATTTTTGGAATGTGCACATTCCAAAAAATCCAAATTGTATTCTGAATGATCAAAATGTTTTGTTTCAATAATATCTAAAAATTAAAATGGAACATAAATTATTAAATACAGTTTATATATTATATAATAAATGTAAGGTTTTTTTTTTTGAAGCAGAAAAGAATTTTATTTGTGTAACACTTACAAAGAATTACCAAAAAGAATAAAGCAAAACTCTGCAACAAAACAAAAGCAGATGCAAGGTATAACACAGCAGCCTTCAGGAGGGAGAAGTGTTCAGGCTAGCCTGGGCCCAGAGCGGGGGGGCTTCCTCGACGCTCGTGGTCTTCCACACTCCTGAGTTACCTGGTGGCCTAGAGCGGGGGGCTTCCTCGACACTCATGGTCTTCCACCCCCTCGAGTTACCTAGTGCTACGCCCAGTGTCACCGATAATTCCTCTCCTGAGAGTGCCCGACAAGATGGGCACGGCTGCGGGGTGGGCAGGGGGAGGAGAGTTGCTGGTACCCAGCATACCTGTGGCAGACTCCACAAAGAGATCGGGCTAACGCAGATCCACTTCTAAGTACTTAATTACCAAGGTGGCTGGGCAGCAGTTAATTAGCTAAGGAACACCTGAGTCTGATAAAGGATTATGAGGTCTCAGTCAAGAGGCTCCAGAACACAGAGAGGCAGTTACAGAAGAGAGGTACATCTCAGGAGAGCTGGTTAGAGAGCTAACCAGAAAAGGAGACCTAGGAAAGGTGATCCTGAAGGGAACAGATTCAGAAAGGGCTATGAGGACAAGGGCAAAGCCCTAGGAAAGCTCGGTCCTAGGAAAAGGATCTTACCAGGAAGCAGCAAAAGTTCTGTATCATTGGATCCAGAGCTGCAAAGTCCAGGAAAGAAACCCTTCCCTGGGAAGCCTGACTCCAGAGGAGGATCCCAGGTCAAGATGGCCTTACTGGTGAAGAGCCTGGATGAAAGAGAAGAAGGGATTTGGGTGGGGGCAGGCTGACTAAGATTAACCCTACTCCTCCCACATCCCCTGAGTAGGATGCGCAAGTTAAGACTTGTTGGCCTACTGTGTTTGGCCTTTGATGAAATAAACTAGACACCTGAAGGGGCACTGCTCACTGTATATAAGCATAACTGAATTTATTGATAACTCATACGGGGAAACTGAGGCAGGGACACAACTGTGGTTCCATGACAAGCCTCCAGGTGGAGCTCCAGGGGTAAGTGCTTGCCAGAACATGTCAAGTAAGCAACTTGACTGGCAAGTCCCACTCTTAACCAGGGGAGTGAGTGGGATTCTACACTATGCATCATGTTCATTGAATATTTGATGATATGACTCATTTCAACCTCTGGGCAGAAACTAACATTTGTGAAATCTACAAATGCTGAAATGAGCTCTTTTTTTTTTAAGTAAACTACTATAATTATACTATCTCAGGCTGATAATATAATAACCACACTTCAACTCCATTAGGAAAACCCTTTCATTGTAACATCAAGATTAAGTTAAACTAAGTCAGCTGCTACAGAGGTCTGATTAAAAAAAGAACCCGGAAAGTGCTGGAAAGAAGTGTAGTGTCACAGAGGAATTTGAGGTTGGTGGTTGTTGTTTTTGTTTCTGACATAAATAATTAGGAGGTTAACTTGGTTAGGTAACAGTCACAGTAAATGTAGTATCAATGTCACTATATAGGTGCTCGGGGAGAAAATCTTGTTCACAATAGCAGTATTTTAAGGTCCCACAGACTAGATACAGTTCTAATCATGAATAGCTCCTGCAAGGCCACTAAGGTGTAAGGAAGAAGCTTCTTCCAACCTCTTGTGGTCTGGGGAGTCGAGGGATGCCTCACTCCCATTCTGCTTCTGGATGCAGGACTCCAAAAAGGGGGGTGAGTTGGAGATAAGAACATGGCTTATGCTCCCTTCACCTCCTATCATTCAGCTGAGTGTGGCCAGTACACTGGTGGGGAGCAATCTCTTCTATCCTAATAGAAAGAGAGGAGATTGCTTGCCCCTCATTCCCCACCTCCCACAACCATGCAGCAGCTTGAAAGTGAGAGAGTACCTCCTGGGTTATGTCTGCGCTGCAGCGGGGAGCTTGTCTCCCAGCCTGGGTAGACAAACTCACAATAGCTCTGCTTGAGCTGTTGCACTAAAAATAGTTGTGTGGACAATGCAGCACTGGCAGAGGCTTGGGCTAGCCACTGAGGCCAATCCTGCCCAACCCCCTGGGTCTGAGTTAGTGTGAGTCTTTCTTCCCAGGCTGGGAGGCACACTCCTAGCTGCAGCGTAGACACAACCCTCTGAGTGCTCCTCCTAAGGCAATGTAGCTCCACAATGACCCTCGTGCAATGCTGTGGCTTAAACTCTGGCCACTCTGCATTGTACTGAAGATTTCGGGATGGTTCTGTAGACTCCTAAATGACTACATACATTGGGCCAGAGCGTTAGATAGTGTAAATGGGAATACCTCCACTGGCTTTAAGGAGCACACCAATTTACACCAATTGAGGATCTGGCCTGATGTTTTTAGCCACTGTATCTCACCTCTCTTGTATCTCAAATAAATTCTCATCTGAGCTATAAAGTGCAGAAGAAATGTGGAATAACTGCTCAGTTCCTTCCTTATTGATTAGAAAGCTAAATACCAAAGGTGGGATACTGACCCCCACTCCAGCCCCTGTGTGCCACTCCAGTGCTGTGGGTATACACAGTTTGCAATGGGCTGCGGGGAAATTCCCCTTGTGATACTGTATTGGGCTATAGGCAGGCCTGAGGAGAATGCTCTAATATAAAGTAGTCCCCAGAATAACTTAGGCTGTGTTGGGGGCTATTTTGAGTCCCAGACCAGGCCAAAAGGAAAAGGATTCAAAGGCAGGTGAAAGCCACGTTTGTGCTCTCTCGCTTCCCTGTTCCTTCCCTCCTGCACAACCCCCTGAACTGATTCTTCTCTGCTGTACTTTCTGGAGGAACAGCATAGAATGTCCCCCTACAGACTGACAAACTTTTCAAGTGATTCTGATTATTTTCTGAAGTACAGCTGTGAAAAATGTGTTGTGAAAAAAAAAATCATACCCAAAAGAATAACTATTTAAGACTGTCCTCAGTTCTGTTTTGGGTGTGAAATGTCAGTTGTGTTAATGTTGCTTTGCAGTTTAAAAAAACCACAACAGCCTTGAGTTTTTATGACCAAGCACAGAATAGCACTGCTACAGACTAGGGACTGAGTGACTACGCAGCAGTTCTGCAGAAAAGGATCTAGGGGTTACAGTGGACAAGAAGCTGGATATGAGTCAACAGTGTGCCCTTGTTGCCAAGAAGTCTAACAGCATTTTGGGCTGTATAAGTAGGAGCATTGACAGCAGATCGAGGAATGTGATTATTCCGCTCTATTCAGCATTGGTGAGGCCTCATCTGGAGTACTGTGCCCAGTTTGGGCCCCACACTACAAGAAGGATGTGGAAAAATTGGAAAGAGTCCAGCGGAGGGCAACAAAAATGACTGAGGGCAACAAAAATGACTGGAGCACATGACTTTTGAGGAGAGGCTGAGGGAACTGGGATTGTTTAGTCTGCGGAAGAGAAGAATGAGGGGGGATTTGATAGCTGCTTTCAACTACCTGAAGCGGGAGGGGGGTCCAAAGAGGACGGATTTAGACTGTTCTCAGTGGTAGCAGATGACAGAATGAGGAGTAATGGTCTCAAATTGCAATGGGGGAGGTTTAGGTTGGATATTAGGAAAAAACTTTCTCACTAGGAGGGTGGTGAAGCACTGGAATGGGTTACCTAGGGAGGTGGTGGATTCTCCTTCCTTAGAGGTTTTTAAGGTCAGGCTTGACAAAGCCCTGGCTGGGATGATTTAGTTGTGGATTGGTCCTGCTTTGAGCAGGGGGTTGGACTAGATGATCTCCCGAGGTCCCTTCCAACCCTGATATTCTATGATTCTATGATTGCCTGAGCATGAATGTCATTGTTGATGGCATTCCCCACTGAGCAGAGGGGCCAGCGCAAGTGCACTATTTCATCATAGTTTTGAGGACTTAAGTGGTGCTTAGGCCTTCTGTATGGGTCCTCCACACTCAGGTGAATTTCACTCTCTTGATGGCTATGCCCACTGTGTGTTGGGAGTCACTTTTTAGGGAGTCACCCCCATATATAGATTTCCTCCCATAACCCCCTTGTTTCTTCCTGCCCTGGTTCTCTTTCTTTTCCCAACATGTCTGGAAGGAAGGTTCAGGGCATATACACAAAATGGTGCCATTTCCTCATATAGTTGTTTGTGTTTTACCCAGTTTTGTGGTTATCTGTCTTGTTACTGCACTTCTTCTCCCTTTAGGTTCTTCCTTCCCCTCTGGATATAAAGACACCAGCTTTCTAACTGTCATTGCCTTTCTCGCTCTCATTTAGTTGTCCCTATATTTAGGGATTTTGTTTGTTTTGTAGCTTAGATTGCTTTTCTGTTTTCTTTGTCACCTTCCATATTTGGAGTTACAGTGCTTCAAAACCACTTAGATTCTTTTTCAAGCTTATGTTTGATGTTGTGTGTCCTCTGACTTTGAACTTTTACAGGTTTGAGTTTTGAATCTTTGCAAGACTTTTTTTTATTTCTCTATATCACCTTTTCTCTTGTTCCATTTACAAACTGCCCTCCTCCTTGGACTTCATGTCTCATCTTGCCATATTCAGTTTTTCTCCTGCCAATCTACATATCTTTTTTCATCTCACTTACTTTGTTTGCTCATTAAAGGTTGAACTCACCTGCCATTATATTCAGATCTAAAAATACCATGTCGGCAGTTTCAGATGAATTTTGAACCAATGAAAGTGTTTGTAAAAAAGTTTTCTTTGGGTTGAAATTTTCCAGATTTTTGATGGGAAAAAATAAACAAACAAAAATGGTTTGTTTTTATTTCAGTTTTTCTTTACAAATTTTCAGTTTGGGATTTTGGTTTCTTATTAATAAATAAAAAATGGGACGTACTGAAAAATGTAATTAAAAAAAACTGAAAAAATTATATTTTTTGACCAGCTCCACCCTTTATTTCTGTTTTACAGATAAGAAAACTGAGGCACAGGAATCAAGTAACTTGCCCAAGATCACATAAGAAGTCTGTTGCACAGTGAGGAATAGTTCCCCGGTCTCTTGGTTCTCAGACTTAACCACAAGACTATATTTCCTCTGCTGAAGTATGTTTGAATAATATGTTTGTTCCACCTAATGGAGTCTTCCCGTTCATTTTGATATATTGCCATAGAGGAAATTTGGGCTAAGCAACCAAGTCAGATTTATAGTGCATGTGTCCATGATTATTTTAAAATGTGATTTTTCTTTAATGAACAATGCTGAACTCCTGCTATTACAAAAGCACTGGACATTGAATTCTTATATTCATCCATGGGCTTAGTGCAGCCTGCAGGCAGTTTCAGTACATCTCTATTCTGCCCATGATTCAAATCTGATCTATAGAGATTGTCTTCTTTCTTTCAGTGAGAGATAATTCAATCTACACTGTTGAGCTGGACAGAGAAATGTGGTCAGTTACGTATGGAATTTTGTGCTATTCAATTCTGTCCACTAGGGAATTGGATAAAACTACAAATTTCAATCCCTTTAGAAATCTATAACACCTCAAAAATTGGCCTGGAGTCCAAAGCTTCATGCAGCAAGCTAAACTGGCTCACTCCTCTATTGCAAACAGTTTGCATTGGTGAGTTTTAATACATTTATTTATATAAAGAGAAGGGGTCAGATCCTCTGCAGGTGTAAATCGGCATAACTTCAATGATCTCACAGTGCATGGAGATATCACCAACGTCCAGTCTGCTACTAGTTTATTGTTCTTTATGTGTTCAGAACTCATACGTTTCTGTTCGTTTGCAGATTGTCTCTGTTCTTATTGTAGCAACTGTGCAGGGTCTGGATTTATTTTTTTTTTTTACAATTTTTATAGAAAAGTAGAAGATGGATTGTTTAATATTTCTCTCCTCTTATGGATGTTATAGCAACCAAAAAAGAGAGAGAACTAGGTAGAGACATATCGTTGGGATAAGGAGTATCAGTCAGAAATGTCTGCTTTGCTCATTGTGTTTTAACTACAAACAAACCAGGCCTCTTGTTACACTCAGCTGTGGCACCGATAAATGAATACATTCCTGGGTGAATGCAACTGAACCTAGAAACTTCTGATCAGAATGGAAGAGAAAGTCTGTTGTCAAAATGAAAAGCAAGAAAAGAAAACCCTTTCCTCTGCTGAACAATTAATGCCTCTGAAATCAGTAACCAAGAGACAGTTGCAAATGACAGATTAAAGTAAATTACTAGATCCTGACCAAAAACAAAGTTAAACTTTCACCTTTCATTCACAACCTCCCTAACATGCAAGTGTTTGGCTTGAGTCAGATGTTTCATGGTTCAGCCCAAGGGTATGCATTGTAGCTCTTTCTTCTTTAATTATTATAGTATCCGTTTAATGATTCTGTGAATAAGAAAGCTTTTGTCTTGCTAATCTTCCCCAAGATAACTGGCATATTGTCTTCCTTCTCCTGTTTATCCTAAGCAGAAAAGGTATGTAGGGGACTTCATGCATAAAGTGCATGACACTTTCCTTCTTTGATCTGATTCCAGTGTACAGAACTAGTTAGGATGGAAGTGAAAACTACTCAAGTGCACTGTACTAACCAAATAACAGCTTCAGCTTCTGCAAATGGTGGGGGGGAAGAGGGTGAATCAATAGACTTTTTAGTTTTCATTGTTCTCCTCCATCTTTGCCATTTAAATCTAGTTGTTGCTTTCTTCTTATCTTCCAATATTAAGAGCATCTCATATTTTGAGATTACTTCCTGAAAACTCAAGTTTCTTTGTGCTGGCTGTGAACATTCTCTCTTTCCATCAGCCAAAGCTTTTTAATGTTTAATGCACCCAATTGCATGTGTTTTGGGAGCAGCTCAGGAATCTTGAACAAATCCTCAATTTCACCAGTGGTAGAATTTTATTTTATTTATTTACTTGGTATTCCTTTAAGGAGATTGACATGACAAACCATTTAAATATAATATCAGTGAGTGATTCCTTGTGAGGAAAAAAAAATAAAAAAAAAATGTGGAAAATACCATATCATATATACAGGGTAGAGAGAGCAGAGATGCTGATTTGCCTCTGTTACAACACTTTTTTTTTTAAATTGCTGGGAAAATATAAGGTTTTGAAAAACAGCAGTAACTTTAAGATCTTGGTCTGTGCAGTCATGATATCTGAGTAATTTTTCAGCCATATTGTCTAGCAGTTCATTTTTGTCCAGTACAAATGGGCAATAGGATTTGTACACTTAGAAATATATATATAGTTTTTATTAAACTAAAACTAGAGATGGGCCTGAGGAAATACCTCAGACTTGAGCACCCCAGATCCAAATTTAGTATAACAAACTGTGGCCACATACAGACATTATGGTGGATAGATTAGCGGGGATCAGAACCAAGACCTTCAGCATGAAAAGCAACATCTACCACGTTAGCTAAAGCAGCACTTCTTTAGCTCTCTAGAAAGTATAGGCTCTTATAGTCATTGGGCCTAGCCACTAGATGGAAACATGATGCAGTGTGTTAAGCTGGCATATTACTTAAGCATTTTAGGCCACCTCTAAGTCATTTGCTGTAGATGAAATGAATTTACAGAAAACTTATGCTGAGCATCATGACACGATGCATTTGAACGTTAGAAAACATTTTTCTCCTTTTGAATTAAATATTTTTTCTCAAAAATAAACCACAAATAAAACAATTCATATGCTGATATTTGTATATATGTGCAGGGAGTAAATAGAAAAAAAAATAAAGAAAGCACAAATACATAAGGGGAAAAGTAAGATAAAACTAGAATTGTCTGAAATGTTCCCCATAAAGCTCAAAACTCACATAGTTTGAGGTATCTTCATAAACTCAAACAATGGTTGTCAAAAGATTTACTACAATTTGCATACATTTTGATGAACCTGAGCTAATTTATGGTTTTGCAACAAAGGCACAGAAAATACATTGGTTTTTGTACAGTTTCTCAGTGTGAAAGTTGGTCATTTTGACTGAGTTTTGATTCAAGGCTTTAGGTTAACTTCATCTTGAAATTCAAAACAAAGCCTGGGGTTGCAAACCCATTCACACTGCAATCAAAGAACGGTTGAAACAAACTCCCAGAGAGTGAAACTGTTGAGCAGCATGTAGTTCTCCTTAAAACCCAACCAGAGGAGAAAGGGAAAAGAAACAATGGGTTTGTGGGTATAAATGCTGTCTGGCCAATTTGAGGTGCTTTATTTCTAAGCAATGGCCTTGATCCTGCAAAGAAAGTGCTCTGAAGCAAACGAAGGTCTGTGTGAGCAGAGGGATCTGGTCACAGGTATGAGATTGCATGATTGAAGTCAAAACTACTATACCACAGGGCATTCAATATTAGATCAGAAAATTAGCTCCTGTGCCCTGAGCCGAAGCCCTATCTCCAACCTCATTCTTCTCCCATTTCTCCATTTAGCTGCCTTTCCTATAGGAATGATTGAGAGTATTTGCATAGTTACTATGCAAGGTACTAGTCAGCATGACTGAGGGAGGCAGAATATGGCATCAGCATTATACCTTTGATCAGAGGTATATGGAACACAGGCCAATAGCCAGGTGAAGAAAGTGTGGAAGCTGTCCGCAGTTATACACAGGAGGGCTTGGGGTCCTCCCCGGGGAAAATTCTGAAGTGTCAAAACCAAGGTCCTAACTTTAGAATATGTAGACCATGATTTTCATCTAATAAAGCCAAAAACCAAAAGGGAAAGCCTGTCTGATTTTCATTTGGATTTCTAGAATAACACAGCAAATAAATTACCATGCATCAAAAAGCCTGGGCTAGCAAAAGCAGTTGTGTCATTCTCAGATACACAAAAAAGACAGTGTTCTCCCTTGGCAATATAGTGGTAGCCTGCACAGCCGAACAACAGTTATTTCCCTTGATGGGTTCCAGTAACATTCCCAACCTCAGACTTGCCCTTTTAAGGGCCTTCATTTTCCTAACCTGTCTCTCCGGGTTTGGCCCTTTAAATTTGGCAGATCCCAGCAGCTGCAGCCCTAAAGTGGCCATTTTGCAACTGGCTGCTGCTTGCTGCATCTTCCTCTTTCCCTTTCCAGTTAGGTAAGTATTCTTATCACCATATTTTCCCCTTTCCTATGCTGAAGGAACGTGGTAGCTCTTATTCCTTCAAATATTAAAGAGAGTTGATAGTATTGTGTAGTTCTGTGATTGGGGGATGCTATAGTATGCTGTTTCCTGTAGTAACAAATGACATAGGCTTGTTACTAGCACTGTAAATGGCTTGTGGGTGTCTCCCTTGTCAGGAGATACTACATTGCTACTAACATGTTACCACTGTAGCTGTGTGGCACTTTCCCTTCATTTTATGTTTGTGGGGAGGCGTACCGGACGAGAAGAGTTCAGTCCCAGAGTACAGGATGAAAAAGCGTAATATATTTGCTGTGGTTAGCACATACAGAAGAGACCTTGCTCACTGCCTACTCTTGCGCCCATTGAAATCAATGGCAGAACTTGAGTGGTGCCAGATCAAGCCCTTGGAGAGCTGGTAAATGCAACCTAATATGTGCCAACTTTTCAAATGGAAAGTAGGAATGATCTCCAAAAAACAGAAGTAGCTGTGAATGGTGAGATCATGTCTCCCCTTTGCTATCTACCTTCTTTTTGTCTGCAATTGGGAAATTCATTTCCTCATTCCCTTCCTCCCTCCTCCCCCCCCCAAAAAAAATAGCCGAACAGGCACTACATCTTAGATTTAAAATGTTGCAAATCCTCTTATCCACCCACGCTCCCAAAAGGGGGAAAAAAACTTTTTATACCTAATAGTAACAAATAGTCTTGTCCTCCTGGTAACTTTATTTTTTCCTGCTTTCTCTTCTTATCCTCTGCTTTTCTCTTTGTTTCTTGCTGCATCTTCATTAATTTTTGGTTTCTGTGATTTTCCTTATACTAACTTCTCAATAATTTTTCATCCTTTTGTTAAATGTTAGGATTTTCATCACCTAAAAGTCTTTCTTCAAGAAACCTTGCTTTTCTGGTGTAAAATTTCTCTCAACTAGTTTTATCAAGAGTATCTTTTCTCTCCCTTTCTGTTTCAATTTTTCATGTGTGTGTGCACGCGCGTGTAGAAAGAGATTAATAAAACTGGGACTTTTCAGCTTGGAAAAGAGACAACTAAGGGGGATATGACTGAGGTCTATAAAATCAGGACTGGTGTGGAGAAAGTAAATAAGGAAGTGTTATTTACTCCTTCTCATAATACAAGAACTAGGGGGCACAAAGTGAAATTAATAGGCAGCAGGTTTGAAACAAACAAAAGGCAGTATTTCTTCACACAACACACAGTCAATCTGTGGAACTCTTTGCCAGAGCATGTTGTGAAGGCCAAGACTATAACAGGGTTCAAAAAAGAACTAGATACATTCATGGAGGAGAGGTCCATCAATGGCTATTAGCCAGGGATGGTGTCCCTAGCCTCTGTTTGGCAAAAGCTGGGAATGAGTGACAGGGAATGGATCAGTTGATGATTACCTGTTCTGTTAATTCCCTCTGGGGCACCTGGCATTGGCCACTGTTGGAAGACAGGATACTGGGGTGGATAGAGCTTTGGCCTGACCCTATATATATGTGTGTGTATGTGTGTGTGTGTATATATATATACATTTTTACACACACACACACACAGACTGTGTGTGTATATATATATGTATGTATATATACACTCGAACACACACACATGCACGCAGACACACATTCTCTTTCTCATCTTCATGTCTAACACCATTGGTCCCCTCTCCACACTAAATACAACCTTCTCTGCTGTTGAGCCTATTGGTAATGGGGTAACATTAGGGGACCTACTTACCCTCAAACTATGGGTGATGAGAGTGTTTAGGTGGGTGAGTGCATTAAAACAATTTTGAGGGTTTCACTTCTCAAATGCTAGTTTGGGTTATTAGACAACTGTACGACTTTAGTTGCTCATCTCCTACCCATAATTGCCATCAGGTGATCCAGACTGCTCTCTTGTTCAGATAACTAATCCATAATACAGGGAATCATGCCCAATAATTGAAAAATATATACTAAGGACAAATTGCTATTTGCCTTACTCAGGTTGGCTTTAAACTTTCAGAAACCAGAAAGGGCAGTGTCTGGCTTGATGGTAAAGTATCAGACTTAAACCCTAAGAAATTAAATATAGAAATAACCTCTTAGGTCATTCTGTCTATTGCTAGCACAGTTAGTAGTTACCTATAAAATAGGGAGGTAGTAGGTAGTTCCCTATAAAATATTCTTAAGTGTTTACTTTTTTCCCTATAAAATATTCTTAAGTGTTTACTAGTCTACTTTTAAATACTTGAGAAACTGAGTTTTGACCCTATGTTGAGGGTGATTGTTGCAGAATAATTTGCTGCTGTGTTTCAATTTGTATTGCACCTTTCAGAAGATTCAGAATGGTTTACACAGTTACAAAGTACAACTAAATACATAGAGATCGTTCAGTTTCACTCACCACTGGAATATAGTCAGCTGTGGAGAGGATGAGGCAATGGACTTCACTGTTAGGAGACAGGTCCTGAAAGATACAGTTCTACATTGGTTTGTTTCATTACATGGGACAATCAGAATATTCCTTCTCCCTCCTGGCTTTTTTTTTTTTAACTCTTCAGATACTTGCAAAAATATAGAACACTTAAGCAATAAAAAAGGGGTGGGACTGGGAAGAGAGAGGAAGAATTCTTAAGGTTTGGATGAATAAATAAACTTTTGAAACTTAGCTAAAGTTTTCAGAATTTATACATTTTATACAACATCAATCAGAAGAGTAACTATGGTATTCATGAAGACCAGGACCATTCAGTGCAATAAATATATGAAGAATACTGGGATTCCTGAGAATTGCAGTGGTTCTGTTTTATGTTTAACAGGGGCTGGGTTTTAGCAATGACATTTAACCTGTGGACTCAGTAAAAAGGATTGGTTAACAAATGTTTAACCTTTGAGGTTGCTTTTGTACTTGGCACTTCACTGGATTAAATCCTTAGACAGTTACAGAGCCAATGGGAAAATATTGTCCCTTTATTAACAGAGAAATGTTTCAGTATCTATCAAAAACTACAATCTACTTATTGTACACATCAGAGCTCAAAATTAGCTCAGATCACTGAGCCTAAAGTGCTTAGCACTATGGAGTCCTTTAAAATGACCTAAGTACACTCAGTTAAAATGGTCCTGTGTTAACCTGTTCTGTGGCCAGGACATAACATAACACCATCAACACTGTGAGACCTTACAGCCACAAGTCATTTGCTTCTAAAGGAAACAGCAAGACACAAAAACATCCCATTACAAGATCAGCATGAAAATCACATTCAATCTCCCAGCACATACAGATTACATGAAGGTTACCAAGGTGCATGTTATCATTTTCCATACGCAAGGAGCAGTCATATACATTTGTTTTGAATTACTTTTCTTTTAGATTAAGGGGGGAAAGGGAGGACAAAAGTCGTGTACTGAGAGAGCACAGTGTGCATTGTCTTTGTAACTTTCTGCATCATTTTCCTTTACAAAATGGAAGCAGGCAGATATGAGGTACATATTTAAATATGCTATAGTTTATAGAATAGTAGCTGATGGCAAACGGGGTGGACAGATTTCTGTGATTTTTTTGTAGTGGAATGTTTCTGCTATTTAAAGTACTTATATTATGGTAGTACCTGAACACCTCTTAATCTTTACTGTATTTATTTTCACAACCCTTCATAGGTAGAGCAGTGCTGTTACCCCCTTTTTACAGATAGGGAACTGAGGCACAAAGAGACTAAGTGACTTACCCAAGGTCACACAGGAGGCCTCAGGCAGAGTAGGGAATTGAATAGGCCCCTTGAATTCCAGGCTAGCACCCTAAACACTAGATCATCCCTTCTTCTCTCTCTGGTATTTTTCTTGTAATGGTTTTATAATGGGAAATAGTTCAGTGTACATTCACAGGTGGGTTATACACTGAAGAGTTTAAATCCCTTGGATTAAGTGTGTAACTATTTCTGCCACAAGTTACAGTTACAGCTGGAGTGCAAAGAATATCCTGTGGAAGAAAAATTTGTCTTGCTATTTTACAAAAATTCACCATGTATCTACCTGTAAATCTGCAGCAGCTGCAAGAGATACCTTTCCTTGTTGAGTCACTCTCTCTCCTTTTTTAAAAAAAGTTTGTGTGTGTGTGTGTATGAATGCAGAGCTTATGAAAAGGAGGAAATAATAACACTAGTTTAAGCCAGCCATAGTGCTGGTACTGTGTAAACTTCCTTACCCAGCTGTGCCTGTATACTTCAATCCTCACCTGCACAGCCTCCTGCTATTCTAGTCTTGAACATCTGTTGGGAAGAATCAGCCAACTGTGGAGGTTTTGTGATATCTTCAAATGAAAGCTAACATGAGAGACCACCAAACGCATTTTCATTTGATCACCAGAATGTAAGGCAAGTGCATTAACCTTTATCCCCACCATACTGTGTGGGTGCTGCCTTCCTCATATCTGAGATCATAAACTGCTCAGGAAAGCAGGCAAAGAGGAAAATCCTGAGAAGCAATCTTTTGGATAGTATTGCTCAATATTGGGCACACTGCCAACATAATGGTATTCACAGCCCATGTGCCATTGTCGTGTTCAGAAACAGCTGTAAACACTCTAACAGAAGTGGGGGCATGTGAAAAAAGTGACATTTCTTTGAATGTCAGTGATATTTCAGAAACAATGTTAAATCAAACTGATGTGGTTTACAATGGAATGCAGGTGTGACATATGGCTAGAAAGGGTTAAACATCCTACAAAATAAATAACCCTCAAAAAACATGTGGGGAGATAATGTTTGTGTTTTTACATATGTATGAGTAGGGTCAACAATGTAATCTACAGTCCCTGTCTATGCTGTATTCTGATCATTCAGAGGTCAAAAGAACATCCTATAATTTAAATGAATTGTAAACAAGGGATATCTCTGTATTCATCTGTCTTTGAAATGTATAGCAAATAATCTGTGAATGGTGGAGGAACAAGCAAACTGCCTTATGTTAATTCTATAGCTAAGTGCTGGTGATGGACCTCCTTCAGAGTCATTCTAATTACTTTTTGAACTCCAACTTGCCAAAAGACAGGAAATTGTATAAAACTGTTTTTCAAACCGTGGGTCGTGACCCAATACTGGGTCATGGCATGTCAGGCAGCGTTCAGCACTGCCAACTGGGATGTTAAAAGTCCCGTCGGCGGTGCTGTCCAGCTAAGGCAGGCTAGTGCCTACCTTTTCCGACACCACGTTGCACCCCGGAAGTGGCCAGCAGTGGGTCCAGCTTTTAGGCAGGGGGGCCATGGGGCTCTGTGCCCTGCCCTGCCCCAAGCACTGGTTCCGCACGCCCATTGGCCAGAAAGTGGCCAATGGGAGCTGGGGAGGAGAGAGGGGTGGTGCCTGCGGCAAGAGTTGCGCGAAGCTGCTTGCACGCCTCCACCTAGGAGCTCGACCTGCTGCTGACAATTCCGGGGCGCAGCACAATCTGTGGTGCCAGGACAGGTGGGAAGCTGACCGGGGGTGGCTGGAGGTAAGTCCTCACCCCAACCCTGTGCCTCAATCCCCTGACCAAGCCCTGAGCCCCCAAACTTTGCACCCCCTCCTGCATCCCAACCCCCAGCTCCAGCCCAGAGACCCCTCCCACACCCTGAACCCCTCATTCCTGGCCCCACCCCACAGCCCTCACCCCCGCATCCCAACCCTCTGCCACAGCCCTGAGCCCTTCCCACACCCCAAACCCTCATCCCCAGCTCCGTTGGGTCATGGGCATCAACAATTTTCTTCAACTGGGTCCCCAGAAAAAAAGTTTGAAAATCACTGGTATAAAATATCCTTGGGTCCTGATTCTGTCATCTCAGGTCTGCTCAGGCTGTACTGGGAGAAGTTTGAGTCGCAAGGTCCCAGTTATGCTGGTACTCCCTAAATATAATATTTTGACATTGGACTATAACCTATGAACTATTTTTGAAAGAACTCCTTGTAACTACAAAGCTCACCTCATCTGCTATGAATCTGAACCTCAGTGAATTCAACTCATGGCTGTATGTATATTGATCTTTTAACCATACGCGCTCTCTTTTGTTTTTTAATAAATTTTAGTTTAGCTCAGGGGTGGGCAAACTTTTTGGCCTGAGGCCCACATCTGGATGAGGAAATTGTATGTAGGGCTGGGGCAGGGGGTTGGGGTGCGGGAGGGAGTGGGGGTGTGGGAGGGGGGTGCAGTGTGCAGGAAGGGTCTCAGGGCAAGGGGTTGAGGTGCAGGAGGGGGCTCAGTGCAGGGGGTTGTGTGCAGGAGGGGTGTGGGGTGCAGCAGGGGTCTTAGGGCAGGGGGTTGGGGTGCAGCAGGGGTGTGGCAGGAGGTTGTGGTGCAGGGTGCAGGACAGGTTCATGGTGTGGGCCCCAGCCCATCACTGCTTACCTTGAGCAGCTCGGGGGTGGCAGCGGCACGCAGTGGGGCTAAGGCAGGCTCCCTGCCTGCCCTGGCCCCGTGCAACTCCCAGAAGTGGCCAGCATGTCCGGCAGTGGCTCCTGGGGGTGGGGTGGGGCAGAGGGCTCTGTGCGCTGCCCTCACCTGCAGGCACCGCCCCCCCTCCCCCCGCAGCTCCCATTGGCTGGGAGCTTTGGGGGTGGTACCCGCAGGCGAGGGCAGCACACAGAGCCCTTCGCCCCTCCCTCCCTCCTCCAGGGGCCACAGAGACGTGGTGCTGGCCGCTTCCAGGAGCGGCGCGGGGCCAGGGTAGGCAGGGAGCCTGTCTTAGCCCCACTGCACAACGGGGCTGACAATTCTGCTGGTCGGATTGAAAGTGCTGATGGGCTGGTTTGGGCCTGCAGGCCGTAGTTTGCCCTCCCCTGGTTTAGTTAATAAGAATTGGCTGTAGTGTGTATTTGGGTAAGATCTGAAACATTCATTATCCTGGGAGGTAATGTGTCCGATCCTTTGGGATTGGTAGAACCTTTTTTTTATATGATGAAATAAGATTTTCAGAAATCATCATATTTGACTTAGGTACCTGGATGGAGGCCTGAGGCTGGATCACTTTAAGGGAACAGTGTTGTTTGGCCTTCTGAGTAACCAGTAAGGTAATAAAGAAGCTGTTTTATGCTGGCTTGGTAAATTTAAGTATTGGAACATCCACCAGCTTTTGGGGGATTGTTTGCCCCATTCTTTGCAGTTCACCCTATTTGAGTGACCACAGATAGCCCCCACTGGGACCCCGGTCACAGCAGGATACATTCCTATTTACTTTTAGCTGTAGATACCATGGGGAGGGGAGGAGAAATCAGAATTACCCAATTCAAAGTGAGTCTGTCCCCATGATGATGTCTACATTACAAATTTACCATGTCATGGAATTCAGTTAACACAGTTGGTCATAATCTTGTAGATGGAACTGAGTTATTTTAAACTGTTGTCATAGTCACAGTTGCATCTCTGACCCCTTTCTGGTTTCTCCAAGTGTACCCCCTAGCTATCAGGCCTTGTATCTTTATCTCTCCAGGGTGGAATTCTGCAATTCTCCCAGTATTAGACCAGGCCCTAGGTTACAGCACCCTGTGCATCAGCTGTGTACCCAGCAGGTCCAATTGCATTTGGACATTGACCATTCTTCCATTCAGGAGTCTGTGACCTGTGGTGTATATAGCATTGACAGCCTTCTTTAAACCAAATTATTGTTTAGTTAACAGTAACAACAAAACATTTAGAGAAAAAGGATTTTAAAACAACAGTCCATACACATGTCTATCTTACCTAATGATCCCTTGATAATAACCAAGGCAGGCCTAGCTTCTTTAGGCACCCAAGAACGCTCCTGTGTGTCAGTCTGGTTCCCCCAAACAACTTCCCCATCTCTTTAGAGAGAGAGACCCTTTTTAAACCACTACAATCCTTTTGTTCTTGTTATTCCCAGGCTTTGGCCCTTCTGGTTAAAACTAGTGTTGGAGATTGGCTGGGGAAGAGGTAAAATCTTCCAAGCTAAGAGATTGGACATTGTTTTGTTACCTGGACTCAGGTGTTTGCAGAAAAGTGGCTTATCTTGAGCCATTCTGTTTTCTTCCTACTTGCTTTTCTCTACAACTCCTTATTGAAGTAAGCCAATGTATTTATACAGTAAATACCCCAATAACCACATCAACATGTTATATTCATATATTATTACAGAGCAGCTACACTCAGTCACAACACTATCCCTGAACAGGATATGTTATACTGGATCCCCAGACAGAGTTGATTTTGCAGTGTAGATGGGATCCATACGTTTTAATGGGATGTTACCCATTTCCTCTAATAATATTGACAAGACTTTGGGAATGCTTTGCTACCCAGTTATGGACAAGAGGGGGAAATTCTCCATGAGTGTAAATTGGTGAAGTATCATTGAAGTCAACATAGCTGTGATAGTTTACATGGGCCAAGAATTTGGCCCTATATTTGGGCAAAAAATGGAATGCTGCTTTCATATGGACTGCTCATGCAGTTGCTTTGTGTGGAACTCCAGTGGAAGTTAATGGGAGGCTGGAATGAATAGGAGTTCTGCATATGGTGTGAAACATAAGGCCCTATAATGAGCTGTAAGGAATCTTCTCTTCTCCCCCCACCCCCAACCCTCACCCTTTACAGCAGTAAAACCATTTGTTTTCTAAAATCATTAAGGAGACAATCAGAAAAAGCCCAGGCATTTTTAGGGTAAATGATCATCTTTGTTTACAACGGTTAAAAAAGTGATAAAATCCTGGATTTGTATGCTGAAGACTACAGGCAGAGAGATTTCCTGCTTCTTCGCTCTCTTCACAAAATCTTCTGTTCTCACCACACTTGTATCTTTTCTAGCATGTGAACTTTCCTATTTTTGTCAAAATGAGGTAAGAACATCCATTAACTGAATTCAACAATGAGGCAAGAACAGTTAATCATTTAGCATCTGTTTCCATAGAAATGGTAAGTCACCCTTGGTCGCAGTACAGTTAAATAAAAATGCCAGATTTAATTGACAAATATTATTTTCAATCTAAACCATAAATATATTGAATATAAAATGTATCTAATGGAAATTTGCCTGTGTGAGGTCTATAAAATGCCTATTTGCAGAAGTATATATTTTTTTCTATTTAGTGCTTTTACTGTGTGTTCAAATCTGAAATCAAATTCAAGATAGGAGTAGTCAGAAGAGGTAATCCCCAGACTGAAACCACTCCCTATTGTTTTTACTCTGATTCAGATCCAAAATTGGAAAAGCCTGTCCTATGACACCAGTCCATTCTAAATCTTGAAAAAGTCACTGATTTTTTAAGGTTTTCACCATTCATGATGGCAAAAATCTCACAACTTTATTTGATCTCATGAGATTTTAGATATTTTGAGTCACAAATCCAAGTTCCACATTGTTTAATCCAAACCCTAACTCTGATTCACTCTTCAGCCCACACGCTGATTCCTAGTGTAAACCTAATTGGATCAGGATCCAAGTACAGTACTGACTCAACCCATCTCTGCTTACTGCAGGATATCTCAATTATATATTTATGGTAATTATTTCACAGTCCGGTGGCTGTCATGTACAACAGCTCATGCAACAGATTTGCAAGCTAAACAAAGTATTTCTCTGGCCTGATCCTCCACTCACTCACTCACACTGGTTTTACATTGGTGTAACTCCATTGACTTTGGTGGAGTTATTCCTCATTTCCATTAGTTTAAAAGAGGTGAGAACTGGGGCCCTGGTGCTCTGTTTATTCAGAAAGAGTGTTATACATGTAGGCCCTTTTCTGCAAGGACTTACACACCTGCTTAACTTTACACATTGTGAGGAGTGTCACTGAAGTAAAGAGACTACGCTGTGTATGAATTTAAGCATGAAGAATAACTGCTTGTAGGATTGGGCCCTGGTTTATAACTGTTTCAGGGATGCAGTATTGCATTTGTAATTTATCAAGTTATTAATCAGAAATCCCATGCAGTAAAAAATAATTAGATGCAAATGTTAACTTGTATTGTCATTTTCATTTATTGTTTGTCATCTTTGACAGAAATATTATCAAACCTTACCCATGCTTCCTCTGTGACTTGGCAGAAAAGGCATAATACTGAATCACTGTACTCTGTGGTGTTCATAAGAATAGGATTCTGATGTGATTGCAGAATCAAGCAAAGGAGAAGCTGGACCCGGAGGGAGATGGTATTAAACAAAAATATCAATAGGCCCAAAGAACAGAGGAAAATATCCACCATTTGTGTGTTTAAATATTATTTTTTGTTCAAATTTACTCCACTGTAAAAGTCCTTCTATTAAAAAAAATGGTAACAGGCAAGGAAAGGAGTTATATCACACGAAATCACCTGGGCACTTCCCTAATCATGTATTTGTAAACTATCATTAAACAAGGGGGAATGGAGGTGTGACGGGTTCAGTCACAGAGACCCTCTTGGGACTGTCGCCGGACATGCTGAGATTACCTCTGAGCCCGTTTCCCCTGCCAGCTTGGGACTCCAGAACCCTGCCTTGTTGAACCAGACATGCTAGCCTGTTGCAACACAGACCCAGGCCTGGTCCACACCCCCAAAGCTTCAGACTTCAATCAAAAACAGCTCAGCAGATCACCTATCTCCAGCACCCAGGCACCCAGTTCCCAATGGGATCCAAACCCCAAATAAATCCTTTTTACTCTGTATAAAACTTATACAGGGTAAACTCATAAATTGTCCACCATCTATAACACTGATAGAGAGATATGCACAGCTGTTTGCTCCCCCAGGTATTAATCACTTACTCTGGGTTTACTAATAAACAAAAGTGATTTTATTAAGTATAAAAAGTAGGATTTAAGTGGTTTCAAGTAATAAGAGACAGAACAAAGTAAGTTACCAAGCAAAATAAAAAACAAACAAACCACAAGTCTAAGCCTAATACATTAAGAAACTGAATAAAGGTAAATCTCACCCTCAGAGATGTTCCAGTAAGCTTCGTTCACAGACTAGACTCCTTCCTAGTCTGGGCCCAATCCTTTCCCCGGTACAGTCCTTGTTAACCAGGTGGTAACTAGGGGATTTCTCATGACTGGCATCCTCCTTTGTTCTGTTCCACCCCCTTTTATAGCTGTGGCCCAAGGAGGGAATCTTTTGTCTCTCAGGGTCCCCACCCCTCCTTCTAAATGGAAAAGCACCAGGTTTAAGATGGATTCCAGCACCAGGTGACATGGTCACATGTCCTGTGAGACCCCAAGCCTCCATTCTTCCCCGCCTGACTCACAGGAATGTAGGAAGGCTTGCAAGTAACAGCCATTTAGAACAAATTGTCTCAGTTAATGGGAGCCATTAAGATTCTAAACCACAATTAATGGCCCACACCTTGCATAATTACAGTAGGACTTCAGAGTAATACTTCATATTTCTAATTTTAGATGCAAGAATGATACATACATACAAATAGGATAAACACACTCAGTAGATTATAAGCTTTGTAATGATACCTTACAAGAGACCTTTTGCATAAAGCATATTTGTTACATTATATTCACACTCATAAGCATATTTCCATAAACACACGGAGTGCAATGTCACAGAGGATCCAATTCTGAAAGGTACAGAGCACCAACAACTCCCTGGGAGATGCTGAGAACCCTCTTCTCCCAGTGGAAGTGCTCAGCACCTACGTGGGTATGAAGGGTATTTTAATGATAGATCATTGGTTTAAAATAGAAATAGTGGCTGAATCTTAGGACTTAACTACCCCTGGAGTTATTCAGGAATAGTTATTATGCTTTAAATTCATGCTGAATTAACGTTATTACTTAGGTATTGCAGTTCCTATTAAAAGACAATATTTTCCGACAATTACCATGTTGTTGTATTAATTATCACATTAATTCCCTTTACTTAGATTAGGTAATGATTGTGTAAGCCACTGATCAGTGTGTTTGGTGTTCTCTGTGCTGGATTCACTGAGGCTGTGAGTCTGTTTCGCCTCTTAGCTAGAGAACCTGATTCTTTTCCTCAAGCTCTAAAGACTCATGCTTTTAGTTCTGGAGGTCCCCAGTTCTGTCCCCAGTGTCCACTGTAATACTTTAGGTAATTTGGTGTGGTAAATGTTGTCCTTCATAACATGGACAATATTCGATTGTTCAGAGACCTCGGGTATGCTTTTAGGGGCAATGTCAGGGACTCTATGAGACTTAAGATCTAAATTGTTTCTTCTGTATTGTGCTACCGGGGCGGGGGAGAGAATGGAAGGTAGCCAAGCAGCCATATGGGGGGTGGAATTTTGTACCACCACTGTTTTATGGAGGAGGGTTTGTGTCAGATTTAGCTAGACTACTCTAACATGGTCCTTTAGATGTGTTCTGGTGGAGGAGGCTACTGAATCCACTTATGAGGACCAAATGGCCCAACACCCCACATAGGGAGTGTCAAGAGGCTGGAATAGCTATCTCAGAGAGGTTGTTTTTTTCAGTCTTTCAGCATGCCCAAAAGTTAGGAAGTGATGGATTCTCTTACTGTCATCCCCACAGATTTGTCTATTCCAAACTTAAAGAATTAGGCTTAGTGTGCTAGAGGAGAGTGAGAACTTGTCTACGTGGAGCAGCCAAGTGCTCTGTGGGGTTGTGACTTCTAAAGTACGCTAATGTGTTGCACATTACTTGGTGCGTGTAGACCCTAAAAGTTCCCTAGCACACTTTAAAACGGCACTATGTTACAGCGCATTAGTGAACCTCTAGTGCGTACCAGCAGAGTCTACATGGACCAAGTAATGTGCCACACATTAGTGTGCTTTATAGATTTCCAGTGGCACCCACAGTCATACACGTGTTATGCACGGTGCATACCATTGGCAATACCAAATTAAGGCATTGGCAGCCCAGTTCATGGGGGTCAGGGGGGAGGGCAACATGAGTTCCAGCTGGTCTGGTTCAGGAGCCAGCCCAATGGCAGTGGCAAGCAGAGGTGGCTGCACCACTGCCCACTCAGATTTGGACCTGTGGCCCCTTCTTCATGAGGTGGGGACTGTAGGGCTAAACCTAGGGTTGCCAATTTTGGTTGGACATATTCCTGGAGGTTTCACCACATGACACGAGACTCCAGGACAATTCTGGAGGGTTGGCAACCCTAGCTAAACTTTAGTGTCACTGTAACAGTAGGTTGCAATGCCACTCAAACTATTTTGGCCCCACTGTCCCCCCTGTTATGACAGAGCAGCCATGGATCCAAAACTGAGTGGGCAATGTGGCAGCCATCGCTTCTTCTCCTCGCTGCTGCTGTGAGGCCTGATCCTGCACCAGGGCTCCCTCCTGGCAGTCTGTATGGGCTTGCCCTGCTCTCAGCAGCCTGCATCACTTCTGCTCTGCCCACAAACTTGCTCAGTGACAGACTCAAGACCTGATACTATTACGTGGTAGCTTACGCTGAGTGCCTACATGGAGGAGCCGGACAGAGAGGGGAGTTTGGATCCCTGAGGGGAGCATACACAATGGATTTTGCCTAGTGTAAGATTTTTTTAAAAAAAGTGTATGTGCAGCTGCTATGCTAAATTGAAGTAAAGAATCTCTTGGAACAACCCTGGAAATCATGCCCCCATAGGGTGCACTACCCCACTGCATAGACAAGGCCTGAGTTTCACCATTATTGTTCATGGGTAAACACTAGGGTGTGGATCCAGGGCAAACTTTCAACTGTAATTCTGAATCTCCTAGTTTAAGGCCTTCATAGCTTCCTACCTTTTGGGGATATGTCTATACATGAGTTTAGAGTCAGTGTACTCTGTAGTGTAGACACTGTACAAATGTTTGCTCCTGGATGTGTTTAACCCTAGGTTGCATCCCTGGGTTTTAATACAATTAGCAACAAACCTTTGATTCCTGTCAATAGCTATAATTGTAGATACATGTTAAAACATGACTCAGAATTCCAGTAGTACAATTACAGAGAAAATAGAATGTTTCCCCCATCAATCCCTTTAACCATTCACCCTCTGTAATGACCCTGATCTTAACGGGTAGTCTATGTGTGTGGAAAATGAATACTTTCTTCAAAAATTACTCTAAGATACTAAATATTTGAATAGATGATTATACTCTTTCTATAGAATGTTTAAACTAATCCATAGAATTAGAGATTTATAACTCTACCATAGTGTTCTATAGATTGGTTTAAAAATCCTGCAAAAAGATTCATTGCCTGTTAAATTCTATGGGATTTTCCAGAAGGAATAAATTCAGCAGGCTTTCAGTTTAGAAGCCTTAAATATCAAAGTTGCTTCTTTTATTTAAAAGGATTAAACTTTGTTTTCCTTGTCTGAATTGGCTTCAATCAGTTTTAAACCTAACCCAAATACTATTTTATTTATTTCCTATCTAATAGTCCTTTAGGAATTGCTCTTGCCTGCTTAAATAACTCTAAAGCTACCAGTTACAAAATACATAAATATATAATAGATGCATGAGTGCATCTTGGGATGAATGTTTTATGGATCAAGAACTGTCATCACATCCTTCACGATTACATTATCATGTGCTCCTGGGGTGTACACCTGGTGGCTTGTTGGCAATGCTTTTTATTCTAAGGGCTATTGATCACTGTGTACTTTCATAGAGAATCAGTTCAAAGTTATTTAACACAGGTGTTTCTGTAATTGAGATACATTGGGAGATTCACCATGTTCAGTAGTCTTCAAAATTACGCTCTCCACCTGTGTGGTGAGGTAGTCTACTATTACCTCACTGCTAAGCATGCTGTGTTAAAGTTAAGCACGCGTGAATGTCTTTTCAGGGTCAGAACTAAAATTCCTTACGCTGACTGCTCCTCAGTTTCTATGATGAAACAACATTGCCAAATCTCAAGTATTTGTTGTTTCTCTTAAAGTCTCAACAGTCCACAAGTTATTAGATGAGAATTTCAGCTGCTGCTGCTTCTTTTTTTAATAACTTTCTAGCTATCTTGGTTGTGGAGAAAAGCTCGAAAGGCACAAACAGACCCCAACATGTATTATTTTTAAAATCTCATGATTTTTAAACCAACCTGCTGATTTTTGAATGGGGTTGGCAGTACAGTTAAAAGGAAAACACCAGTGTTTTTCAAATATTCCAGAATAATTTGATCTTGTTTTAATAAAACCACTTTGACATTCGGAAGAATATATAGCTACATATGAAAGCCTGGAGGATGCCATTTTGAATGAAACTAGCAAATGACGTAGGGAAAGAGACGAGGGATTTTGCATTTCAGTGAAGGGGAAAAGCAGGTGATTTCTGGCTATTTTAAGTGACTTTTACCTCTTAAATTAATTTTTAATTATATATTACACACAAAAAGACTACATCAAAAACATTGTTGAACCCTTGTTCTTGTCCCTTCTGCACTGGAATCAGGCAGCTTCATTCTCCACAATGCCTGAGCCTAGCAGAGGGATAATTCTTTCTCCCAGCAAAGCAGGGATAGACTTCCTGCTCTCATGTCAGATGCCCAGACCCAGCACAGCCCGCAGCTGTCTAATGCTGCAATTACAGGGAAAGTCCTGCTCCGCAGTGGGCTGTTGCATGTCTGCCCTACATGGACAGAATCTTTCAGGAATTTAGCTGCTAAAATCTAACAAGTCTCTACTGAGCATGTGCAAACTTCAGTTTTTCAACTCCCTGCTCCAAAGCTTGACAAAGAAATGGTTGTCAGAATTTATTTAACTTTGGCAAAACAAGGTATTTTTCTGTAGTCTCATTCCTGTAAATGGCTGAACTATTTTCACTGAAAAAAACATTCAGCCTGAGGCAGAGACCAGTCATGGAAAATTTCAGCCCACATGGTTAAACGTTTGGCAAAGTTATAAGAAACACAAAACAAGATCTTATCATGGGAAGTGTTAGCACAGCATGTTATTAAGGTTGTATATCAGCTCACATCCTCCCCATCCCTGTATACCAATTCATTGCTGTCACTCTAGTTTTACACTGGTGTAACTACTGATTTCAGTGTAGTTACCACAGCAATTATATTTAACTAAAAAAAATCAAACAACCATGACTTCCAGAAACAAAACCATACCAACAAGCTACAATTTCCACAGTAATACAGAGAATAGAGTACATAATGAGAGCTGATAGGTCAAATACTATCAAAGAAACAACCCCATGAAACTCACAGAATACAAGAGAAATATGAGTGAAAATGTGCTCTGAGTCACAAGAATGTAAACTGACAGTAATTCAACTGAAATAAATGGAGTTACCCCAAATTTACATCAGCATCACTCAGAACAGACTTTGCCCTTTTGACTTCATTTGTAAATTCTAGTATTGAGAAGGCAAATATCTGCATTCTAGGATCTCTTCCAGAGAGTTGGCCACTAGGGGGAAAAATCCACAATCAAAACTATAATAAAAAAACATATTAAAAAATAACCCACAAAACCAGCATGTCAAGGAATGAGTCTTTCCAAATTAATAATCTAACCCCTTAAATCTCAGATATCTGAGCACAATCACCTAGGGCCAAATTCAGATCTGATGTAGTTCAAGTTGAAGGCTTTGGCATTACATCAGGAATTAATTTGGCCTCTGAATTGTTTTCACAGAACTATTTTACAGAGTCTTTTACAGAGACTCATCCAGTACCTCCTTTTTGATTTGTTCAGCCTAACTGAAAAATAATCCTGACTCCCGAGCCTCCTCTAGTGTTCTGAAAATATAAACAAGTCACATATTCAAATTTAAGAGTGGCAACATTCAGACTCCTCAAGGAAATACCCATTTTATGGAGTGAATCTCTTCACAATCAGTAAAATGTGCTTTCCTTTTAATCAGCTAGGTTGAAAGAATTCTAATTGGATTCCCATTCACTTAATATTTTCCTCATATTTCTGTCCATGCAAGGCTATAACTTCTTAATGCTGCTGTTTCACAAACTACCAGCACAGTGTTTAACATTGTAGAGGAAACAACCTATTTTAGCAGGAGTTCTTCTACCTGAGACAAATGCAACAGCTATTCCAGGGATATACATGCCCAAAACCTGAGTAAGCTAATTACCAAAGAATTTTCCAGGATCACTTTTAATTATAGCCCTGGTTTTTAGAACAATTTATAGTACAACTTCATTTTGCTAAGTATTGAGGGCATCGTACTTTGAGTCGCAACTGTTTATATCAGACTTTTATATCAACTTCTTGAATGTTTTGAGTGTTTCTTTTCCAGCTAGTTGTGTGGGAAGTAAGAGTGGTTTTGAATCCAATTTTAATTGTACTACCCATATTATTTACATGTAGTTTCAGAAAAAAAGTAGGTTTCGGAGTAGCAGCCGTGTTAGTCTGTATTCGCAAAAAGAAAAGGAGTACTTGTGGCACCTTAGAGACTAACCAATTTATTTGAGCATAAGCTTTCGTGAGCTACAGCATCCGATGAAGTGAGCTGTAGCTCACGAAAGCTTATGCTCAAATAAATTGGTTAGTCTCTAAGGTGCCACAAATACTTTTTTTCTCAAAAAGAAAAGGAGTATGCATTCATGACCATTTTTTCCATGCAGAAACAGGCAAACTACTGGCACGACAATGAGGTGGCTTGCTCACTATTAGTCAGAGAGGTAGAAGTGGTGAGCCTTCTGGAAATCTGGAAATCCTGATGGACTGCGGCTATGGAGCAGAATTTAATCTCTTACACTGGTGAAAATCCAAAGTAATTTTACCGATTTCAGGAGGCTAAGGGCCTGATCCAGTGGTGACTGAGGTCAGTGGAAATTCTTAGAACGAGTTGATCAGAGGCTTACATTGGATATTACCCCAGTGTAGCAAAGATGAAAATCTGACCTTATATGTGACTAACTTGAAAACAACACTGTATTTCAAAGGAAGAGGGAATAAAATATTCTGCTAGAGCTTCATCAGTTTGTGGATACAAAGAAGTAACAATGGGCAAATGGGAAAATATTTTGTCCTTTTAAAGCAATAGGGAACCACTGGGGCTGTTTCTCCTCTTCCTTACCCAGATGTAAATCAAGAGTAACTCCACTGAAGTCATTGTAAAACCAGGCAGAAATATGTCCAGTGAAAGTAAATTGCAGCTCCTTTCTTGCAGCTCCATAACTTACTAAGATAAAAGGACTATTTTAAATATATATATATATTCTTTAGCCTCACTATACATTGGCGTTACTAATGTGAAATTCTTCTTATCTACCTTGAAAAAACAAAACTAACATTCAAAAGTCTTATTTAGTAAGGAATGACAAGTCCATGAAATGTTGTCTGCATATCAGCGTGGGGTTTTATGTTCAGCATGACCTGCTGCTTTGACATGAAAAGGCATCTGAACTGAAAATAGTTCACTACTAATGAAATGCATAGTCAAGGTCAGAGTAATTGCTTGTCTTCATTCAAGTACTTACTCCTGAAGCTTAACCATGAGATACTGCCTCCTTCCACTCCCCTAATAAAAAATAAAAGGTCCTGCATTACCTTGATATGTTCACTTTTGAATACTAAACTGAGATGTTCTCTGTTGTGTCAAAATTTCAGGCCAGGTGGCCAAAAAGATAACATGACAACTTTAGGAAGAAATTTCCTGCTCTTTCATGCCTTCGGAGCTGACTTTTTCACTCCTCCTTAAAAGCTGGCAGGCAAAAGCAGGAACATTCCAAAAAAAAAAAAAAGTAGAAAAGTCACATTTCAATACACAGCAGCTTTCACAGAAGTGAAAGGGCTCAAGTTTCCAAAGCTAAGTCCTGATTCATGTTAATTTTTGTGAAGGCGCTAACGGCGTTTAAACTCTGGGGGATCCTCAGCTTCAGTAGGGAGAGATGAAAATTTACACCAGCAGAGAATCTACCCCATGGGCTCAGCTTTTTACAAGTGCTGAGCATCCCCAATTCCAGACTCAAATTCAAAAATGGGTCCGAGTGCCCATCACTGTACAAAATATGCCAGATTTCACAAGCATTTGATATGATTTTTTTCAATTGCAGGTGGAAAGGAAAGACTCAGCCTTTGTGTGAGGTACTAAACTGGCAAATCTTTATTATTAAAAGCAAGTTCCTGAGAATTATTGTGGGCGTTGGACATTAGATTCTGCAGAGACCCTTCTTAGGCAAAAGGACAAAAATGATCAGATTTTAGAGCTGGTGGTCGTCAGAGCAAAAATTCCATACATTTATCTCTGGTTCACAAAATACTCCAGATTTTTGTCAGTTTTCTTTATTATTTGCTGAACAGTGTGCTAAAAATGCTTGTCTACATTATTCACATCAACTATTCATTATTTCTTTGTGGTGTTTGGTTCCAGGCTTTTTTTATTTTAAATCCCTGATTGGATGATTGAATCTTTTAAAGAGGAGAATGAAAAACATCAGATGAGTAGCAAGCAAATACTTACAATATACATTTATGAAATGTCTGGGATTGAAGAATAATGAACCCAAGAATATTTGCAAATTGAATATGAGTCCAGTATGGTCCATTGGTTAAGGCATTGAACTGGGAGTCAGCAAGCTTGGGTGTGATCTTAAGTAAGTAATTTCAAATCTCTGTGCCTCAATTTTCCCATCTGTAAAATAGGGATGATAACCTGCTGTGTAAAGTGCTTTATGGTCTATGGATGAAAAATACTATGGAAGTGCTAAGTCTTATTATTCATAAATACATATGGTATGTGGCTGAAAAGTGAAGGAAAAAGCCCAGCTACATCAGTGCCAATGTGGGGAGGGAAGTTGGGGCGGGGAGGGCAGTACAAGGGAAATACAGCTATTCTACTTCCTCAGCATTTACTGTCAGTTAGGTCTGGTCTGATTCTGATCTCACTTCATTGGTGTAAATCTGCGGGTAGTGGAGTTGTTTCTGTTTTATATCAAATCAACAATGGATCAGGTGTTTCCACAGCCAGGCTGTTCAGGTTTACACTGGGGTGCACATCACTGAAGAGAAGGTCTCTGAATAGTCTTAGTGAAGATGATGTTTTATTCACTGTTATCACCCACCCATTCCTCCTTTCTGACTCTTTTCCTTCTTTATCTGTTTTGAAATAGTAAAGGATGCATCCAGGCAAAGTGACATATTGTAGGCTCTCCTGTTTTGCCTAGATGAGAGCAAACATATGAAATGAAGCCAGAATAACCATCTGTTGCGGGGGGGAACGCAGCTGTAAGACATGCTTGTATCTCAAGGTAGCCACCACCACCATCCCCCCAATAAACGGATTCAGGAAAACATTATTAGTGTGATCCTGGTCTGGAAAGAAGGCATGAAAAATGGCAACATGTTCCTGCTTGAAACACCACGTAAGATGCAGTAAATCTTTGTATTAGTTAACACTCAAGGTATTAACATTAATTTGGCCTCTAGAGCTTCCACACCCCGGGTAAGAGGCACCTATGCCCATGCTGGTAAATAGCCAGTGATATCAGGGCACATGAGCAACTCAAGTTGCTGATTCTGGATGGAAGCTTGGGGCTGGGAGTAAGCTCTTTGTGGCAGGAACTGTCTCGTTGTTCTGTTTGTGCATCACCTAGCACATAGGGAGTCTTGGTCCATGATTGGGGCTTCTAGGCACTACAATAATACAAATAATAAGATTATGATGGTGCACTGGCTTTATGCTGCTGACCAGGGGTCATGAGGATTTGGGCCCATTTCACATGGGTCTTCACACTATCCAGCTGTTGCTGGTTTTTCTATGATATCACCATCCCTACTTCACCAAAAGGGAGATATAGGGTATTTACTGTTCTTTAGGGCACTATCCAAAAGTTGGATTCTCAGTGTTGGGAAGGGCAAAATATTAAATCATCAGATTTTACTTATCTTGATTGTATATGTTCTTTGAAAATAACATGTAATCCTGGTACTGTCCAGTTACAATAAAGCTCAAGGGAAGTTTATCTGTGTTGTTTGAGCTGGGCTTGGCATTCTCTCTTTTCCGAATTGTCTTTCCCAAATAAATCATTGTACGCAGAAAGGTCATGAACGAATATAAGGTGCCAGACAAAGGAAGGACCAAAAATTTCCTCTACACTTGGAAATTATCACAGCAGCAAGGGAATTCCTAAAATCCATTGTGGGACCGGGGAGGAGGGAGAGAGAAGAGAAAGATAGTTTAAATACGTGCATTAGATTGTGTATGACATTACCTTAGATACACTTGGCCTGATCCAGGTGACACCCCAGTGCAGATAGGAGTAAGGGCAGGTCTGCACTTAAAAAGCCTCAGCAGTGCAGCTTCTTCCATCAGTGTAGTTAATCCACCCCTATGAGAGGTGGAAGCTAAATCAATGGAAGAAGCCCTCCCATCAACATAGCGCTGTCTACACCAGGGCTTAGGTCTCTATAACTGCATTGCTCAGGGGTGTGGATTTTCCACATGCTTGAGCATTCTAGTTATACCAGTGTGCGTTTATAGTTAGACCTGGCCTAACTCTACTCAACTCAATGGAATTCTATTGGTGGAAACTGCTTCCAATGACAGAGTTGAAGTCCAGAATTTCTTAGTTGTGTTGCTTTGTTCACACTTGAGGGTTTCTCCTCCCTCCTTTCTCTTCCCTCTCTTAACCTAATCTTTTGTGTGTGTCCTTAAACATGGAAAAGGGCAGTTGAAATAAGGGGAGGAGTTGTCATCTTCGTTTGCCCCAAGTGATCCTAAGCCAAGGCTTTTTAGACTTGTGGTTTCTTCAAAAAGACAAATTGTGTCTCGTGATCCACAGTTAACCCTCCACCCTGACTGCAAAACGGCAAAGTTGCTGCGTTCCAAAGAAGGATTGCAAAGGTGTCAGAAGCCTATGAATTTTTTTTTTTTTTTTTGGTTTGAAAATTGCTTTCAGAACCAATACCTCTTTGCCCCTGTATTTTTCCGGGTGCAATAGTTCAACAGCCAAATAAAGTTTAACTATATATACGAGCTTTGAAAACCTGTCAAGATAGCAATAAAGAAAGGTTTCTCACACACACACAGCCCCCACCCAAATAATTCTGAGTGAGCCATTGGGAGTGTAATTGGTAACTTTACAATCTGTTGTGTTGCTATGAGTAACAGGTAGAAAGGTTCTTGGGATAAAAAGCTCGCTGATGCCTTGACCTTTTCCCTAGAGACTTTTCCTGCCTGGTTGCAAGGGAAAGACACAAGAAAAATTATAGTTTCCCTTTGGGACTTAAACCGACCTCAGCGAAAATATGCTGGATCTTCCACCCAATGTAATTTTCATATCTACTGAGTTCCATGCATACTTTGCAAAGCCTACAGTGTGAATTCCTGTAATTTGCATTAATTCGCCACAGGTTTTGGCTGATGGACCCAGGATTTCCACACACACACACCAAAAAAAAAATAAATAAATAAAAAAAAATACCAGGACATGTCAGTGTCACACCAAGTTGAAATCTAAATGTATGGGGCTGGTGATAAACTGAGAGTCTACCCACCTGGTACAGCCATTAAATATAGCAGCAACTCTCTGGCTGTGTTATTTAAAAGACATATTACTATAAATTAGATAAAAATGCAGAAATGGACAATAAGCAGATTCTTTAAAACACAGTTATTCAGTTAGGCCCCAATCCTGGAAAAGCTCAGGCTGTCTACATTAGTACTTATGTCAGTATAACTTATGTCTCTCAGGGCCCAGCACTGAGCTAGCATCTCACTGTAGAATAGACCTGATATATATCACCAAGGAAGTCTGGAGGATGTTTGCATAGCCACTGATTATGCTGTGCCTGTTCTGTAACTAAAGAATTTTAGTCCCAATAATTGTCTACCAGCAGCCTTCAGCTAACGAAATGGTAATTCAGTTAACACTTCCCTTCAAATGGCAATTTTTTAAAGTTGCATTGCAGGTGAAAGTGTCACTCTTTTCCCAGTACCACTCTTCTTTTTTCAACATACTGTTTGTGTCAAGATAAAAGAAAAAAGAAAAGGAGTACTTGTGGCACCTTAGAGACTAACCAGTTTATTTGAGCATGAGCTTTCGTGAGCTACAGCTCACTTCATCGGATGTTGCACAAAAACAATTCATGATTCCTGGAGGAGCATAGCTGTGTAAGTCATATTGTGCGGGTATGTGACTACCAACTGATGTTCAGTCTTGTGGTCTGTACAGTGGATGTACTTAAAATGTTTATTCTGGTGAGAGAGATCAGTGATATTCCCTATACTTAAAATGGGAAATAAAGCTAGAATCAGTAATATCTCATAGAGTTAGAATGAACCTTTAAAATGCTCCCACTGTAATTTTTCCTTCCCTCCCACTGTAAGATACAAAACCTGTGTGGTTGGGGGTGATTCCTGAAACTGGGCAATTTATTCTTTGGTGCATAACTTTAAAATGACTAGATTAATTATTGGTTTGTGGGCTTTTTTTTTTTAATCTTCTACGCTAAGGCCTTATGTGCAAAGCTTTTGCCTGAAATGAATTTTCATGGCTGAATTTTAAATCCCTGGAAAGAGTGCTTTATGATGACAATGCTGGCACATCGTTGGCCACACAGTGCACGTGAATGATGCTGCAATAAGGCAGAGGTGGAAGAAGGGAGACAATTCCAGACCTATTTAAATCCACAGCAGAGAAGGCTACTTGATTAAAAGAGAGGCTGCATGTTTTAATGGGTATTAACATGGTTGCTCTTTTATTCTTTTTTCCAAGTTGTTTATTATAGTATTGGGTTAGAATCTCTACTGTGTTGTGACCCTTTTTCATTGCCCCTACAGCAATGGTACAGCTTAAACCAGCCTGACAACTGCACCGGGGCTGAGACTAGCCCTGCGACCAGGAAGCTGTAACTGGTTCCCTCATGCATTCCCCTCTCTCCTGAGTGGAGCAAAGCTCTCATGCAGGAGAGAAATCTCCCCCTTTGCATTTTAGAATACCCTATCTCCCAACAACCAGTGGTGACAGATATACAAATACAAGAGCTAGAGTGTGACTACTGCTTACACATATACATGGGGAGGTGAGGGACAAGGACTCAAACACGCACATGCTTGTATGTACTAGAATTACAGACCCTGTGCTTATGGGACCATGGGGGCTGCTACTGACTTGTTCATCCCATCTCCCCTGAGACCAGCTCTCTGGAAAGGGGGTAAGGAGTAGGTAGAATTTTGATTGTACTCCATGTGCTAGTGGTACCATTCTGCTGTTTTTAAAGTACTTTACCCCCAATATAACCTGGAAGCCCTGTGAAAGATAGGGCCTCACAATGTGCTAAGTTTTAACTCAACAGCACAAATACTACAGTTCTCAGTTAGTATCCTGACAGGAGGGTCTGCAATTGTTTGTGGGTTTGTTTTTGTTTTTTTTATTTTAAAGCCTTCTGAAAACAGAATAGTAAAATACCTGATTTTATAGATATTATAAAACTGCTTTATGTTTTTTTTTAAAGGTTGATCTATTTATGCTATTACTGTTTGATCTTCCCCCGTACTTTCCTGTGGTAGAATAAAGCATGGAATTCTCATGGTGAACAAAGGCTTGAAGGGAGTGGGCAATAGATTAGTGCAAAAAAAGGGCCCGTTTTTCAAGGTGTGGGAGTGCATGGGAATTTGTTTCTTTTATGAGCTGTGTATCAGCCCTCATGAATGGCAGTTTATAAGCAGTGTGTGTATTCCACCTCCTCCACAGGATTTATCAGGCAGCTGCAAATGAAGGCAGTTTTGATAACTGAATTAATAAAATTCCAGAGAGCGAGAGTGGGCTGGCATTTTAGAGAAGGATTGCGGGAAGAAAAGTCAGTTTTGCTACGGACAGAAACTTTGTTTCTTTAGTTTGGATGAATTCCAAACAGAATTAAAGTATTTCTGCAATCCTTCTATTTTTAAGACAAAGCAAACACTTTGGTGCTGTTTACCTAAGCACACTGACACAGGAAAAATCCACAGGTTTACAAGAGCACAGCCTCCCGTCCTTCAAATAGCAGTTCAAACCTTTAGATGAAGGGTAGTGTTGTTTAATTTCTGTGGATTACAGGTTAAGTGAATCAGGCTGTTAGCAGGACAGAATTCCTCTAGAGGCTGATACTTCCAGAATGAATTTTTAAAAAATCAAAAAAATAAAAGAGCAACCAACCAAAAATGGGGAGAAAAAAGAAAGAAAACCTGAATGACTGAATGAAAGCTTTCAGAGTGCACTAAAAATATAATATATTTTTCCTTTCCCCAAATTCCTGCCTCTCCAAATTAAACCAGGGTTGAAGGTTAGGGTACTTTAAGAGAAGTTAAGTATCTTGTACAACATCAGGGATGTTGTCACTTAAAGATAAGTCATTATGAGTCAGAACCTCAGTTGACATAAATCAGTGTAGCACCATTGACTTTAATGTAGGTATGCCAATTTACACCAGGTGCAAATCTGGGCTGATGAGGTTAAGGTGTCTCTGTATTCCCCATTTCAAGCAAGTAATAAAGGGCCAGTGCTATAAATCATTACTCATATAAGCTGTCATCACTCAAGCCCTTGTGCAAATAGTCTTTACTCAGGTGACTAGTCTCAGCTCAGTCAGTGAAATTACTCAGGCAAATGAGGGCTGCTCATGTGAAGAACAGTGTTCAAGACCAGGCTCTGTTATTGCATTGAATAGGTCTGGGTGTGGATCTCTCCCCATTGGCACTGAAGAGGGACTCAGCAGCTGCCCAGTACTGTCCCCACGCCTTCTGGACTCTGTGCTAATCTAACTGTGGAGTGCAGGTGTCCCCTGAAACGATCCTGTAGACAAGATGTCACGTTTATTATAACACAGGGCCCACGCAGGAGGAGGCATGGGTGGGACAGGCGTTTGGAGCACATCACACCAGCTGTAGCCCTAGGGAAAATAGTCATCTTCCCCCGCACACACACCACGGGGCAAAAAAAAAAAAAAAGAGAGGATACCACTTGGCACTATGTTTGTGTCTGCTTAGGGGTGTGCAGAAAAGCAAATGCAGCCTCAGGTGGACATGGGACAATTTGGAATAGGGATATCTCTTATTATTCAGATCCAATGGAGCTGTACTGCCAAGGAGTTGGGAGCCCATTAGGGTTCAGAGCCTGTATGGAGGCACAGGGCTTTCTTTGTAGATGGGCCCAGTGCTCACTAGGCACAAGGGAGAAGGGGACAATTGCAGTGAGGGCTCAAGCTTGGGGTGGGGACACATTTGCAACTGGGAGAAATGGAAGGAAATGGGGCCTCAGTGAACACAATGAACCAGGCCCCAAATTTCTCTTGACAGACCTGGTGGGCCTCTTCTTCCAGGGATCCCTGGGGAACTAAGTATGGGAGTGGTCCCCATGGCCTTATCTCTGTTCATCCTCTCCACACACCTGCCATGGAAGTATGTCACAGATCCCCCCAAAGGGAATCAATGTGGATATTTCCTCCTTTGGAACCCCATGCTGTAGGATTTTTCTGCAGGGAGGGAAGTGGAATCATCTGGGCTAATGTAATAGGCAATGCTTTTGGAAGTACTGTGGTTTTCTGTTCATTTATATCAAGCACATGTATGGAAATGCATGTACACGTTTGGCTATACATTTCTAAACTTTAGTGATGAAAAAACCTTAGATAATATATACATGAGGACACTACATCAGGAAGTAACACAAATAGCATTTAATCAAGAGAAGAAGTGTGCAGAATCTAAAATCCCACAAATAAAGAGCTGTGTAACAAATTTTGCAAATAGGCCTTCATATATTCCCTTGGTAATTAAGCTTTCATCAGGAATGATGAACCCTTGTATCATCCAACCGTCCACTTTAATGAGATCGTATGAATTCGATTGTTTGAGGAAGTGTACAACTGGAGCATAAATAATGGGGAATTGCAGCAGAATGTATTCACGCTGCCCCCCACCCCCAATATTAGGGAACCTTAGGTGAGGGGGAGAAATCAGTTTATTTAAAAATCAGGTCCATATCCTGTTTTCTTTATGATGCTGATCAGAATTTCTGGCTCAACAGTCTCCACAGCATCACTGCTGTTGCTCTTGTAAGACCCCTCAGTGTAATCCATGGTCCCTGGAGGATGTGGTGTGTTGATTATTAGGCTGAGCTGGAATACCTTTTATAGCCAAAAATGATATGTAGAGTAGTGGATTGTTTATTTAAAAGTTGGAGTTCTTTAACTGCACTTCTTATTCCATTACTCTCCTGATCAAGTTTTAATAATACAAATATTAGCTAAAGCTCACATCATAGCTGTATTATTGATTTTCCCAGCATTGAGATTCTCAGGTCAATATATTGAAATCATAAGGCACTTCCTAGCTTACTGTGGGTTAAGAATGTAATTACTTTTTTTTTAGACTCTATGGTAGATTTATACCCACCCAAATTATCCATAATAATCTGGGTTCTTAACTCTTTTCTGGTGGCTAATTTAACACACAGGCTTCTTCATTATAATTGTTATCACAGCAGCAGTGTTGAGTACCTTTAATAAAAAAGTGTTAAGAACTGTAGTGCACAATTTTTTTTGTCTGTGAGATTCTGCCCAACAGCAATAAACTGGAGTATCTCTATCTGTTGCCAACCTATTTATACAATGACTCAGTCTTGTGATTTATTAGGCCCTGATCCTGCAAATTCATTCAGTAATGGGCTCTCTGGTCTTGCAGAAAGAGGTATAACGCAATCTGATGGCAGGAAGTTGAAGCTAGATAAATTCAGACTGGAAATAAGCCATATATTTTAGACAGAGTAATTAAGCATTGGAACAATTTACCAAGGGTCATGGTGGATTCTCTATCACTGGCTATTTTAAAATCAATATTGATCTTTAAAAAAATATATCTGCTCTAGGAATTATTTTGGGGAAGTGGCTGGTGTTATACAGTATGTTGGACTAGATGATCACAATAGAATCTTCTGGCCTAGGAATCTATAAATATGGATAATTTTACCTGTGTGAGTAGGCACACTGGGTTCAGTAGGATTGCTCACATGCATAAAGCTCCTTAAATTCATAAGTGTTTGCAGAATCAGGGTGTTGGTTTGGATTTACTTAGTGGAGTATATTACCCAAAGAAGAGCTCTCTGAAAGTTTGCCTCTCTCACCAATAGAAGTTGGTCCAATAAAAGACATCACCTTGTCTCTCCTTCATACTAGTCAGCTGGGATGTGTTTCTGTTAGAAGTGTACCAATCCACCACCGTCTTAACCATATCCTGCCAAGATTGTGGTTCATCCTTCAGATGCAAGAGACCAGTATTTGTATGAGTTATGACACCTATTTAACTACTGGGTATTTTCACTAGAACAGTGCTTTTCTAGCAGTGAGACAACTCACACATTGCATCCTGGGTATTCCATTACCCTCAAATACCCAACTTAAATGTTGATGCGTTATATTATCTTCCTCCTTTGCATCATGAATTTACAACTACTGAAATCAGTTCTTATAGGAGTAATACTGCAGTCTGCTAATAGGCATAGTGCGACGATTTTTAAGTGACCCTTGAAAGACCAGTGCTTATTTCTTGTGGAGAATATAAAAGCATTGTATCTTTCTCTGACCGTCCCTTGTTTATCTACTTGTTCAAATGCCCATTCATGTAATTACAATCTTTCTAACTGTATTCTTTCTGTGGTATCATAATGAGCTGTTAAACAGCTGCCACATTCTACCTCAGGGGTAGCTGCCTTTCAATCGTGTGCCAAATGGTCCTTGTATGTTAAATCTGAACTCAGTTATTTATAGCAAAGTCTTCCACTGAAGACAAAGGTCATTTTGTCTGAGGGTGTAGCGAGGAGGCGTGGCTCCCTGCTGCCCCAGACACCAGAGTGGGCGGAGCCAGGAAGCTCTGAGCCCGCCCCTCAGAGGGACAGGCGGCGACCCGGAAGTAGAAAGGCGCAAACCGGAAGTAGAAAGTCAGGGCCTCAGAGCTCACTAGAGGACCAGCTGCCGGGGAGGCCAGATGCAGCCAGCCTAGCTCATGACTGGGAAAACCCCGCAGCCCCAGGTCCATGCCAAGACTTGCCTGACCTGTCCTGTGCCCGCTACCCAGGGGAGTTGCCGGACCTGCCCTGCGCCAGCTATCCAGAGGCGTTACCAGGCCGGCCGCTTGGCCACTACCCCAAGGAACCCATGGTGCTGGCCCTCCCGGAGAACACCGCCAGGACCCAGGTACCAGAAGGAGGGGCGTTAGGAAGTAGCCCGGGAGCAGCCGACCCTAGTCTGGCTGTAACACTGCCAGAGCCCATGTCAGCGTTTTGCGGCCAGGAGCCTCAGTGACACAGCAGCGGGTCCTCTGCTGCTGCTGCTAGGGCCCCGGGCTGGGACGCAGTGGAGTGGGTGGGCCTGCGTCCCCCCCGTCACCCAAGTTGTGGGTGGCAGTCTTCCCCTCTTCCAGGTCCTTTAGAGGCCTGGGCCTCCTAACATTGAACTATTTGCTCATCCCCTGCTTGAGGGCCTGAGCTATTGACTGTTCGTTGCTCCGCCCTGACCCAGGGCCTGGCCTGCTAACATTGGGCTATTTGCTCAGCCCCTGCCCGAGGGCCTGAACTACTGACTATTTGGTGCCCCGCCCTGACTCAGGGCCCAGGCCTACAGTGCTCGTTCCAGTTACCGCAAGGGCTGCCGAGGGAGACTCCGTGGCCGGACAAATTCCCCAAAGTCAACTGTGTGTAGCGAGCTGGTGTGGATCCCCGCCACCCCGGAGAGGGTCGAGCCCCAGCCTAGCCCCTTTACAGAGGGTAGCATGGCAAGATGAAGGATGTTGTTTGTTTGCCAAGCATTTAAGCAAAGGTGTTCAATGGGGGAACATTGTGTTCTAGTATATAGGTCACTGGAGTGGGAATAAAGAGACCCAGGTACTATTCATAGGTCTTCCACTGACTTGCTGTGTCACTTTGAGCTTGTCACTTTACTTTTTATTTCTCAGTTTCTTCATCTGTATAATGATACTTGCCTTCCTTTGCAAAGTGTCTTGAGATGTGTGGATGAATTTTATAGTTAAGTATAATTGCAAAATTCAAGTTAATTAATAACTAAGAATAAATATTTTAGTTTGGCTACAAAATTTTCCCATACCACATAATGTGGGATCTTCCAGTATGCTCCAGGGGAAAAAAATGCAATATATTTACCATGGGCAGCATGCTTAATAATATGGGTTTATAGGTGAAAGAACCACAAAGAAAGATATCGCTATCAGAGGAGAAAAGAATATGTTCATTACTCGGGGGGAGAGGAGGAGGGGAATCCCTGATACGGCACAGAATGGGAGAGTGCAAGGAAAAGAAGTAGGCAAATCCTTTTAAGTCCATTTTTTTTCACCTCTCCTAGATAAGCACATTGCTAAGGACAAAACACTTCTTTCACACATTGTTCATGCTTTCAAAGTGTATTATGAAAACAAACAGGAAGCAGAGACAGAATGTGCTCAAATTAAACATCAGAAAAGGTTATGATCCAATGATATACTTACGTCTAATAAGAGCACTAACATTAATTATAACTGTAATATTTGTGCTCCCTTCCCATTGTATTTTAGTACAAAAGGACAATATTTATGCATTCACAGTGCTATCTTCTGCACTGGAACAGGAGAAATAGTAAAAAATGTTTTAACTTTTCTGAAACTGGCAAGCTAGGATATTTTCTTGTTATACTTTATAGGCCAAATCCTGCCCCTATTGAAGTCAGTTCTCCACTGATTGCAGTGAGGATTGGGTACAAGATGCAGACGTATATGCAGATACTTTTACTCAGTCTAAAGTGGGACTCAAAAAAGTGTCAATGCACGCGACTAATGCAGAGTGCATATTCTGCCTCAGGATTAAAGTATTTAGTTTTTCAAGGGGCAACAGCCAGTCCATTGATCAATGCTTCATTCTCACATTTAATTTTGATAGTGCTTTGCCCAGGAATTCACATTTGATGGCCTCATTCCAATGTAATGCTTAAATTAATTTCAAGTTCAGCAGTAGAATATCATGAAGGAAGCAGATTGTTCTATATATCCATTGCAGTAGAAGGCACAGCCAGGTACATATCAATGTAGTGACTTTGAATCATTGATAACATATGTGCCACAAATATCATTTGATGTTTAAGGCCATCATTATTTCACATCTGGTTGGTTTGATATGAATTATATGTACAGCTAAATGTGTTCAAGCTTATTTGCAAAAGGCAAATGTCCTGAACCAAATAGCCTTCCCTATTAAAGCTTAAAGTAGAGATAGACTGGGAAAGCTGTATACACTAATATAGCTAATTTCACATGGTTTATATATATATATCTCACAATTAACCAGCATGATGCATTATTTGTACATACAATTACATTTTGTTGAATATTGATGGAAGGAAAGATCAAAGTTCTGACCTAAGAACTGTTTTCTTTCCACATATTCAGCCTTCCAAGATCATCTCTTGTCATGACATTTTTGGAGGTGTCCCTATGACAGTGTGTCTACAGAGATATCTACAGGAAGTGAAAAAAGGAAAAATAAAGTTATCTATCGTTTTTAATTAGGCAGAGTGGAAGCAAAAAATACCGAGAGT
This sequence comes from Natator depressus, assembly GCF_965152275.1. Lineage (NCBI taxonomy): Eukaryota > Metazoa > Chordata > Testudines > Cheloniidae > Natator > Natator depressus. The sequence goes on along the minus strand of NC_134235.1, from coordinate 121,738,002 downwards.
CTGGCTGATTATAATGGCAGTCGCGGCAAAATCCTTATGTAACTCTGAACGTGTTCCCTTTATTATCAAGTGCTCTGCCAAACCTGATCTGAATAACTTGTAGGACCATGGTTCAGAAATTAATTCACACTTATTGTTTTCATGATATACAGAATACACCATTTCACCCTTCAGTAGATGTACATTCAGATTAATTGTAGAGCACATTCTAGCCTAAATCCCCAAATCTCTCACTAATAAACGCTAAAATGTACCCAATATGTATGTTTCCACATTTAGCAACTCCCTGCCATATTCTAAAAGAATTGGACCTGTTCCCAGAGTAATAGTATCCATTCTACTGCGAGTAACTACTGTATGCAGCTGCAAATCCACCAGGTGCTTTCAAATATTGTACCTGAAAGCCCTAACATTCCATTGACACCAGATCTGAAATCACTCTGATTTCTATTACCAGTCTTGATTTTCATATATATATATATATATATATATATATATATATACATAAAGTGCAGTATTATAAATAAGTTACCTTTTCACCAGTTGTGTAAAGGTTAAATAGCAAAAATAGAGCTATATTTTTTTTTTTGGACAACAGCATTATATCTTTGGAAATAATTCTGACAAATAAAAAGCCATTAGTCCCCCCAAAATTGTAATGAGATCATGATTAATAAATGCCTCTGAAAGGTTTACATCAAAGTCAAAGATTTTCTGTGATAAATGTAAACATGCAGACGCTGCTTTGCCAAAAGCTGTATGTTTCAGTTACCAAGCTCCACTGATTGATCTGTTCATTACTCTGATAAATAATTTATCACCTGGAAGAGGACAATTCATTATGCAGATAGTATGAACATGTAACTATAACAGCCAAGCCTTTAAAAGAATTAGCTGTGCTACTAGTGCCCTAGTATTCATGTTTCTGGTGCAGAGCTCAGACCTGCACAATAGCACTTAAATTAGTATAAAAACAGATTGTTCAGGATCCTTTATAAGCAGTGTCCTAAGTGAGTTAACAACACTAACAATTTGATAGAGTTGAGGCCCATTTAGGCCCTTTTAACTAAAATGCCTTGTCAGTCATGAAGAGTTATATGTAGTCTTCTTTAAAATGTCATAGAATTAGATTGCAGTATACCCTACTTTCAAAATTGGGGTGAAAGTAGGTTAGGTTTGCAAAGCCTGAATCTTTACACCCTGTCACTCTGTAACCCCTACAAGCACTGTGTTCCTAACAACTCTTATCTCATTGGGTGTAGCAGTAAATTGTGAATAAATCTGATGAAAGTCAGGCACATTGTGTCATTTCTTGGACTTTAGGAATAATCAATGAGGGGATAGGGTTATAATTTGTTATGCCAGGGAACTGCTTCTATCTGCTTTCAATTAAAAATAAAAAGGGAGAGGGGAACAGCCATTTGTATCCTGGCAACACTTGGAGAGATGGGGTGGATACCAGCGCTGATCACTTTACCTCCTAGCTGGAACACTGAGAATAATAATTATACATTGCTCTGGGATGATGGAGATTCCTTTTATACACCTCAGACTGGGTGAAGGGGTCTCTTTGCTTTAAATACAGAAGTCAACCACAAACAAATGCCTTTATAATTAAAATGCATAAAATGTGACTAAGCAATCTGATTGTTCAGCTGTGTCGCATATCACTCATGTGGCTGCACAATTCACAAGCACTTAACCATGTTTTCCTTCCTCTCATCACACACTGGGAGAAAGGCAACTTTATTATTTTTATTTTTTTATAACTTGTAAAGCTAACATATATACACTAGAGCAGTGGTTCTCAAACTAGGGCTGCTGCTTGTTCAGGGAAAGCCCCTGGCGGGCCGGGCTGGTTTGTTTACTTGCCGCGTCCGCAGGTTCGGCCGATCGCGGCTCCCACTGGCTGCGGTTCGCCGCTCCAGGGCAATGGGGGCTGCAGGAAGGGGCGCGGGCCAAGGGATGTGCTGGCTGCCCTTCCTGCAGCCTGCATTGGCCTGGAGCGGCGAACAGCAGCCAGTGGGAGCTGCGATCGGCCGAACCTGCGGACGCGGCAGGTAAACAAACTGGCCCAGCCCGCCAGGGGCTTTCCCTGAACAAGCGGCGGCCCTAGTTTGAGAATCACTGCGCTAGAGCACTGGTGGGCAACCTGCGGCCCACAGGCTGCACATGGCCCATCAGAGTAATCCGCTGGCAGGCCGCCAGATAGTTTGTTTACATTTACATGGCCGCCCGCAGCCCCCAGTGGCCACGGTTTGCCGTTCCCGGCTAATGGGAGCTGCGGGAAGCAGCGCAGGCTGCAGGAACATGCTGGTCACCATTTCCTGCAGCTCCCATTGGCCGGGAATGGCAAACCATGGCCACTGGGAGCTGCAGGCGGCCGTGCAAATGTAAACAAACTGACTAGTGGCCCGCCAGCGGATTACGCTGATGGGCCGCGTGTGGGCCTGCAAGCCACAGGTTGCCCACCACTGCACTAGAGCCTTTAGTAGTTTACTATAAGAGATAATGGTCTGTAGAAGTATTCAGGACACCAGCTACTATGCTTCAACCATAGCTAGATCACTGATATTCCCAGGGATTTAGCATCTTTGGTAACAAAGACATCACCTCTCTTGGAATATCAGAGTGTTCTCTAAACTAGCAGTCTAGTTTAGAATATGAGCTTTTTCTCCCACTATTTATGTACGGGATTCCTGGTTTTAATAATGACTTCCTTGAACCAGTATGCCTATTATTCTTGTAATATACTGTCTTCCATACTATAATAGAGTCCCACAACTGGTATTTATAGATTGTATCATGTAATGTCAACCCCATGGATCTTTACTTTCATGAGTTTAAGGGAGTCTACACCCATAGATCTTGCCTGTGGTGTCAGGGAAAGGGTGAGTGCCTCTCCAGTGGCTTGCCTGTTACTAATCTAGAACCTGATGATCCTCCTTTGGCAGGGTAACTGAATTGCTGCCTGCTCCCCACCAAAACTCTGGTTTAATCCAGAGTAGATTATTCCAGACTGAGTCTACAGTAACTTCTGTAACTTCCTCCTAGATGCCATGGAGCTGCCTCCCAGCACTGCTCCCAAAGACAGTGGCTCACAAAGAAAATTCTAGTACTGTGATTCCTCCAGGAGCCATACTATTAATGACAACAGAGTGCTCGAGTAGTCAGGTGGTAATGCAGAGGCACGAGGTCTCCTTGGATCTCACAAAGAGAAAAGGAGTACTTGTGGCACCTTAGAGGCTAACAAATTTATTTGCGCATAAGCTTTCGTGAGCTATAGCTCACTTCATCGGATGCATTTAGTGGATCTCACAGGATCTGTGGGTTTGTTTAGTGTACCAAACCCCAGTATTTTTGTGCAGTTCAGAGTAACTCGCTACCAGTAGAAGAGTTCCAGAGAAGTAGTAACATGGAGATTCAGGTTTTGCCAAGACCAAAACATGGGCACCTATTCCTCTTTCAAATCCTTCGTGTTTAGGCCCTGATCCTGAAACTGGCCCCATGAAAATGGACCCCTAAGTCTATTTGGAACCCCACTGAAATCATGGAGCTCTATCTAGGCACAAAGATTCACCTATGAAGCATCAGGGCAATAGTTGTTGCATCTGTTTTAAGGGTACAATACTTTACCCCTTATTCACATTAAGCAGTACTTAAATGAGTAAGAATTGCAGAATCAGGGTCCATGTTGTCAAGCACATTTGGGATCCTTTAGGAGGAAAAGTAGAACAGACGTACAGGTTAATTTGTTATATACTGAAAATGAACTTGATTAAAACAATAGTAATGAAAAAAATAAACATTTTTAAAAATATTGTTATACTACATAACATTACATTTTCTCCCTGGCGCATTATAATACATTTATTAACTAAACCAAACAGTTAAAAATGTTCCCATTGCTATGAAAAATTTCAGGATGTGCAGTCATAAAATAAAAAAGTGCTTGAAAGATATATACTGTAACAGCAAGATATATACCGTATCAACAGTATACATCCTCTAGAATGTGTTATTCCCATGTGCTATTCCCTTCTTGTTGAACTGAACAAGTGGATGTGACCATGAAAGGAACAGAACAAATTAAAGTCTAAACAAAGGTTTCCTCCAAATAGTGTAAGCAATAACCAACAAGAAATAGGATACAGCTGATAAGCAGAAAGCAAACATTATTGATTTTTTTCCCCAATTAGATTAGGTAGATTCTGTTCATCTACTCGCTTAAATGTATATGAATGTGAACTCTCTGAGGTATTCCTAACAAGTTTTCAGTAAAAGTGTTTCCATATCACTGCACTAACAGGGACTGGAGGCAGTTGACAGCTGTAGACATATAAATTAAATAAAAGATTATCGATGTATTTTTAAAAAAGCCTTTTCCTCCAAAATGTAACTCTCCAAAAGAATTCGGGGCTCTCATAGTCCAAGGGGACAAGATTCATTTTCATTTTCCAGAGCCCCACATTCATGAGAGTTTTGATTGTTAAAAGTTATTTTGTTTTAGAGTGATCTAACTAGCTATAGTATCTCTCTTGTACTTTGGGCTTTTGAATATCTGCCTTGACACCTAGGTGACTAAGGAAAAATGTGAATTAGAACGAAAGTCCATTTTTAGCTTTTCGGTGGGCTGTGGAATGAGTTTGCGGTCCCAACCCACTTCCAAATGGACCATTATCTATATCACAGAAACCACAATCACAACTAGAACCCTGGTTGATGGTATCAGAGGCCACAGACTGAGGGCCTGATACTGCAGGGTGCTACAAGGGGAGTTGAAGATGCTCATCTCTTTATAGGATCATTCCCTTAATGGGCATAGATTCTGAACTACTCTCATACTACTTTTTAGATGGTCCCTCCAGAACAAGATATTAATGTACATACAACATGAGAGAGTTTGCACTTGTGACTACTCATGCTATCAACACGCTTGTCCTCTGGCTTTGAGGAAAAAATGAAATAAAAGATGGTCTCCAGGAATGCCAATCCAGTACCATTCACAATCACTGAAATTGTTCACAAAGAAAAAAATGTGAATTTGCTATTTCAGCATTAAGAATCACATGTGTTTTTGCCTGTTCAACAAAATGTAAGGGACCAGATGATGCTCTCAGTTACCCGGGTGTAAATAGGGAATAACTTCATTGAGTCACTCCAGACTGACACCACTGTAACTAAGAGCAAAATGTTACCTAGCAGGGAGTTGCCCCATTGGCATGTGAGAGAGTTCATGGTCTGGAGGATAGAGGTTAGTAGGTCACTTGTGAGTGCTTTGTGTAATGAGGCAGACAGCTGTTGGGGAGGGGACTGACTCTTTGGAGCCCCTCTGATTCAGGATATTAGGAAGACAGTACAATTAGTGAGGCAGTGGAAAGGTCCTTGTCTGGGGCTGAGATGAGATTAAAAGACTCCTACACTGAAAACAGATATCAGTGTGGGGAAATGAAAAAGGCAACTGTTTAGAAGTATGGATATAGGAGCTTTGCTGAGAAAACATTGATGTATCTGGAACATAAGAGAATTCTTGCTGGTGAAATGAAATTCCTGGAGGGCTGCAGCAGGAGACAAGGCAGGTTGTGGTTGAATTGCCACCGAACCCTGAGGGTTCCCTTGGGTAAGGGCAGCTTCAAACCCCACCTGAGGCAACATAGAAAAGAAAAATAAATAAATAGGGGATAAGCTGAATTGGTTCATGGCCTGACTGCTCTGGGCCCCCTCAGTTACCCATTTCATCTATTTTGGGGGTGCACTGGCAACTTGTGGGTTCCTCAACTGAAGGGAGGTGATGGGTACCTTGTACCACCATAATTCTATTCCAGGCAGAATCTGCACTGCTGGGATCCCTCCACTAGCACTGAATATGGACCATTAAGTGTAATATTGTTTCTTTTCCTTGCTTATTACTTCATTGCCCTACCTTTTATACACATGCATCCATCTGATCCATTGTTGGCTCAAACCACCACTTCCTCAGTCCATCTCTCATTTTTAATAGCATTAACTTACATTGCCTTTGACATCTGTTTTGTTCAAAGAAGGCTGAAGGTTGCTGTAAACCATAAGGCTGGCCAATGGGAACTGCAGAGCCAGTGCTGGGGGCAGGGGAAGCACACGGAGCTTCCTTGATCACCCCTGCGCCTAGGGACCTCAGGGACGTGCCAGCTGCTTCCGGGAGCTACTCAGAACCAGGGCAGGCAGGGAGCCTGCCTTAGCCCCACTGCACCGCTGACCGGACTTTTTTATGTATGGTGCTGACTGGAGCTGCCAGTGTCCCTTTTCGACCAGCATTCCAGTTGAAAATCGGACGCCTGGCAACCCTAAAAGCAGGGAAGGTGGGGGTGATGGTTCTGCATCACATGCAGATTCCCCTGCACCAGGGAACTTGGACCACCTGTTTTGCATCACCAGAGCAGTGCAAAGCAACCATAGCAAGACTAAGGAGTTGGGCCTTTAAATATAATGCAGAAATATGGGGTGAGATCCTTGTGTAAATTGGTGCAGGTATTTTGAAGTCAATGGTACAATGCCAGTTTACATCAGCTGAAGGTGTGTTTGTTTATTTTTTTCTTTTCTGGCAATGACATATATGTATATATTTAGGCTGGCTACTTTAAGCATATTTTTACATGCTTCTTTCAATTAATTTTGAAGATGGGAACATATTTTTTCACCAAGTTTGCTTCTCAAATGCAAAAAGAGAAAACAGCCTTTTTTTAGCTGTTTGTTGAGCAGGGCCAGCCTTATGGGTGGGTGACATGAGCAACTACCCATCGTGCCATTGGTGGAGAGGGGTGCCATGGTCAAAAAGCAAAGGGTGGGGCAGGCTTTGGGTGTGAGTCTGATAAAGTGAGCTTGGGGCAGTTGGTGGGGGGGGGGACAGGCAGCAAGGCACAGGGGCAGTGGGTGTTGGCTGGGGAACCTGGAGGGGCAGCGGAGTCAGGGTCAATGGGGGGAAGTGGAATGGGGAGCCCAGGGAGGCAGCGGGGCCCAGGAGCACCCAATTACAAGTTCACCAAGGATGCCAGTTTCCCTAAGGCCAGCCCTGTTGTCGAGGCCTCTGGACAGTAGGAAAATATACAATCTGCTGTTGCAATGGCTCAGTGCAGAGGTTTTCAAACTGAGGATCATGACCCCAAAGTGGGTCGTGACCTCTTTTAATGGGGTCACCAGTGCTGGCTTAGACTTGCAGGGGCCAGGGGCTGAAGCTGAAGCTTGAGCCCCACTGTCTGGGCTCGAAGCCTGAAGGCTTCAGTCCTGGGCAGTGGGCCTCAGGTTACAGGCCCCCTGACTGGGGCTGAAGACCCTTGTGCTTTAGCTTTGGCCCCCTCAACTCAGAGCGGCAGGGCTCAAGTGGACTCAGGCTTCATTCCCCCCCTCCTGGGGTCACGTAATCATTTTTGTTGTCAGAAGGGGGTCGCGGTGCAATGAAGTTTGAGAACTCCTGGCTTAGTGAACAAAGAACATTTTTTTTTTAGTATTTTTTTTTACTCAGCTTGTGAGGAAATGAATGCAAACGGAGTGTAACTACTGTTGGTCTTCCATCTCAGACATACTCATTCTCATCACCTTAACAGTTTGCTTTTTTAGAGGCACTAATAATACCCAGAGAGAGTCTATTATAATGAAAAAAAAAGTTATTAATGTATTTAGCTTTGTAAACGCTTTTATTTGCTATATTATAATTATGCCCATTTTTAGTGGAATGCACCACAATTATATTTACATCACCAGCCACTTCTACTGAATGGGAAACCACGGAGGTCACTGCATTGCAACCACCTGGTATTGTTGACATTTCAAACATCTGGCACTGCACTTTTAGAGATGTACAGAGAACTTAAAAAAGAACCTGTTACCATTTATACAGATGAGGGCTGAGGCGGTGTGATGTGATTGGGTTTAGAGAGAGTGTTTCGTTGGTGTTCTGAAGAGCGTAGAGGTTTAAACACTGTCTGTTTTTCCAGTCAATAAAAATTCCAAACCAGAAAGGCTTCAACCATACCAGGAGTTTGATCCCTCATTGCAAATAGGATAGCCATGCATTAGCTGCCTGGCATTTCTGAAGTGATAAAATCAACACTAAGAATGCATAAAACAACCATTTCAAAACCTGCTTTTCTTTTTTTCTTGATTGTATGGATTTTAAAACACTAAAAATATCCTCCACTCAGAGGAAAATGACAGCTCTGTATACAGAAAGACACTAGCATCTTCCTCAGCTACAATTATGTATGGTCTTCCCCACTGTCAAATGTCTGTTGACTTGAAAGATGTTTCAGGCCCTTTGATCCCAATTCAGGAAAGCTCTTAAGCATGTGGTAAACTTTGCGTCAGTCAACTGAATTTAAACGCATGCTTAAAATAAAGCACATCCTTAATTGCTTTCCTGAATCAGGGTAGCCATTTTCACTCAAAACAAACTGAGGAAAGAAACTTAGGAAAGTATCTTAACTTAGGATCACGAGTTCTAAGGAACTTAGGTTAGTTGAATTGCCCCTGAATGTATTAAAACAGCTCTACAATTAGTTTGTTTTATACTAGCAATGCTTGTCATGAGCCAAATTCAGCCCTCATGTAACTTCATTCAAGCAAAAAGAGTTGCAACTTATACTAGGTCTCAATCTGGGACAAAACCAGTGCCCTTCTCCACAGCCACAGAGACCCCTTTGCACCAGAACTGGTATGGTACAGCTAGAGCAGGAGGGGATCATGCAAAGGATGTGTGACCTTGACTTGTATAGAGCCCCAATCCATGTGAGTTCCTTATGTGGCAGAAGGTAGGGGCAGGGCATGACTGGACACTTTGCATGGCACCCTTTGCCCCACCCACTGGGACCTTGGATAAGTGCTTTTTGTAGATGGCTTCAGCTGTTGGGCTGAAATTGCCTTTGTAGAAGAGTTCTGAAGATTCTCTGCTGCCTGAAGTGAGGAGAATTCTGCCACCCTGGGCACTTGCCCAGCACCTGGCCCGAGTACTTGGACTAAGTATTGGGCACGGGGTTGACTTCTTCTTTGGCTGATGTAAATGTAGAGCAACAGCTATAATTTTATATTTAGACAGTTAAGCCAAATAATTGCATCTGGAATAGCAGAGTATATTGCTGTGATGCCTCCTTCATATTTGTGAATTGGGCATTGAGTTATTATACGTTCCATGGTCTGTTCTGGGTGACCACAGTCGCACACTGGAGAGTCTTTAATTTTCCATTTGCACAGCAACTATTCACATCTGCCATGGTTTGTGCAGATATGGTTAGGGTTGCCCATGAGCTTTGTGGGAGATCAAAGCCAGGGATTTTCTGCATCAGGTCTTTCACCAAGTGTTTATTTGTGACTTCTTGTGAACTACATTCAGCTTTCCAAGCTTCATCAGCGTTGAAGTTGCATTGTTGTAGGTTAAATGTGTGGGTCCAAAAGGGCTTACGTGACTTCAAGTGGTGGTGATGGACTTGTTAAGGTCCTGATGGATGGGAAGATGTTCATTTTCCATGATCCTCTGGAATTCCCAAAGGGTTGCGGCATCGCAGGGGAATGGATGGGTGAGCAATGTGCAACAACGCTGGCAACCAAGGTCTTGACTTGAGAGTTCCAATGATGCACTGCATAGTAATGTTTAGTTGGACATCAACAAGTCAAATAGGACTACTTCTGGTCCATACCAGTGCCCAGTACTCTTCTACGGAGTACACAAGGGCCATTGCTGATGTCCATAACACTGATACTGACGCTGACCAGGTTGACCCTTGTCTTTGTCTTGGCAGCTACCTTCTTCAGATGGTCATGGAAGGTTAGCCTGAGATCCAGCTTCACTCTGAGATAGGTCAGAGTGGAGTCATGTCACACAACGTTGCTGCAGAATGTCACTTTCAGCACTTAGCATTCCTGTTATCAAGATGGAATGCAGTGATGTGGTGGTTTGGCCATGTGATAAGTTGTCTTCTGTGAGCCAGTCCAATAGTTTTTTTTTTTCTTCACAGTGTGATGCAATTGAGATGACAGAAACTATTAAATATGGCACAAAGTGTTAGACATTTCCATAGTTGTGATTACTTTGGCTGCTGGCATTATTCCACAATCAAGGTAACTTTTATCTCTCAAGGTCAATATGTTGCTTGCCTGCCACGAGTGGGTCTATTTCTTTTTTCCATATTTTAATTAGTCTTCGTTGTTTGTTTAAAGCATGGTGCCCTGATGGTCTGCTTTTGCAAAAGATTTTTCTTGAAAACTATTGTAGGTCACAAGTTCCTTCTCCTATTCCTAGACCAGCAGGATATAGTGAAGAGGGAATTATCTAACTATCCCTGCCCCAACTCAAATACAGTATCGGTGTTCTTGATAAATCAAATCTGGTCATCTCTGGAAGGAATCATAGATTTTTTTGAAGGCTGGAAGGGACCATTGTGGTGATCTTGTTTCTGCATAACACAGCCCAGAGAATTTCACACAATAATTTCTACATGCAGCCCATTGAGGAAGGAGTAGTATAATAAGCCCTTGAGGGTAAGAAGAAAGTAAAAGGGGCAAATGAAAATGAAAGGGGAACTGAATCCACTTTTTTTTTCTTAAGTCTTGACTTCCTGGACATTTCTAGGCCAAATTCTGCTCTGTCATACCCAGGGTAAATTTATTCCAGATTTACAACAGTGAAATGGAGAGCAGAGTTTGTTCTTCTGAATTCTTGCTGTGTCCTCGTGTCCGGCTTTATCCTTCAAAATCTGACTCTGCCTTAAACACAACCACCATGAAATATAGCCTAAAATACCTGCAATTTTAAGGAAAACCAACCAGCCAACCAAAACCCCCTTGTCTATTCCACATTATTTTATTTTATTCATTTGGAAGTGACAATACAATGGGACCTAACCTTTTCCACAGGAAAATCAGCAGGTCAGGTTATCTACAAGTAGCAGATATTACTGAGCCAACCTACCAGACCATAGTCTGAATTTCCAGATATAATATGGTGCTGGAACATGCTTATGAGAGATTAAAGACTGCAAGATCAAGGGCCAACAATCTGTTGCCAAATCCATAAAAGCAAGCCAGAGAAACAGAATATGTAAAAAATAGGTCTCTGTGTTTTTTTTCTGTAACAAACACCTTGGTTTTGGGTCTGATCGCGAAATCAGTGGCAGAATTCCCAGGTGCAGGATTAGGTCCTCTGAATAGTTTCCTAGACATTCAGACATGACTGTGTCAATAGGTTGGAAGACTGTAGGATGCAGTATAATGTTCAGAGCACTAGTCAAAAGTGCAGAACACAGGAAAAAAGTGCATGGAAACAACACTGAGGTAATCATTTATGTATATATTTTTTCTCACTGTTGTTTTCCAGCATCTTGGAAGTTTGTGTGTGTTTATTTTTATTTGTATGAGATTCAAAAAAGAGCCAACCCCAAGGCTGGAGGCATCCTTGATAAGATTTAAAAAGTCAGCCCTTGACAATTGCAGATTCACCTGTTCTCTCATCTTGAAGCTGTTCCACTTGGTATAAATAAAACAAAATAGTAAGAGAGAGAGAGAGAGAGAGAATGTGGTTAGTCTGGTGGTTAGGGCACTTACCTGCGAGGGTGAACACCTGGGTTCCAGTCCCTGTTCCAGAGGGGAGATTTGAAGCTAGGTCTCCCACATCTATGTGAGTGCCCTAACCAATGGGCTATTGGATATAAGGGAACACTCACCTCTACTGGGCTGCTGCTGCTCTCCCCAACTGGGCACAGAGGTGGCTGAGAGGGTTGGGAGAATGAATGGAGTCTTGATTTCCCCTACATTTCTTATGTGCCAGCCTGTGGAGCTGAGCTGGTGTACAGGGGGTAATTAATATGCACTTTTTAAGTGGCTGTCTGAGATTATTTCCCTTTTGGAGCAAAGGAGGAGTTAGGGAAGGAGTTATGACTCTCTGGCTAGATTGCACAACATTTGGAAGTAGTTCATCTGAAACCAATGGGATTGCTCTTGTGAATTAGGCCTTGTGAACAGCTAGTTTGTGGCAATCTACCCTACACTAGCCTGACACATAACTGTCCATGTGAACCCTGCTGATGCACACTAACAGTTCCCTAGAAGCTTTGATTTACCCTCCTTTGAAACAGGAGTAGCTCAAAGCTAAGGAACTATCAGTGCATGTCAGTAGGGTCCACGTGGACTCAGTACATGGCAGACTAGTGAGGGATAGATTTACACCCCATCTTGCCACAAAGTAAATGTTTGTATAGACAAGTCCTAGGTACCTCAAAAAGAAGGATCGTACAGTGTATCCCTAAGTTAATTTCTGCCCTAAGGTGCTCCTGCAGCAATACAACCATGCATACCCCTTCTACAGAGGGCTGTACCTGATAGCAAGTGTTGTTTGAAAGTACATTACAGAGATCCTGTTATCAGGCTGCCAACTTTCAGATATCAGCCCTGTTTGTTTGTTTGTTGGGTTAAATTATATTAAGCAGCAGCAGGAATTAAGGAAACGTGTGTGTAGTTGATGTAAATATATGTAAGAACAGACAAACAATAACATTACTGGGGGTTTTGCTTTTTATTAACTATCATTAGACACTGATATGTTAAGTATCTGGTCTTTAATTTTTGCATTCCAGCTCTTCTCTGACTTGTAAAAGGAATACAATCATTTTATAGTTTGGTCAAGTGATAAAAATTCTGCCCTCAGTAATGCTAGTGAAAGTTCAGAGTATTGCCACTGACCTTGGTGGAGTTAGTCCAGATTTGTATCAATATAACAGAGCAAAATTTTCCCATATACTAGAAAATAACAAAATATCAAAATATGGTCTCCCATCACCTTCATCATGAGTCCCATTGGAGGAAAGATGGGGCCACTAGCCAAAGGGGGAGACCTCGGTTCAAGTGTCTTAATCTCTCTCTGTGCCTCGGTTCTTCCTCTGTGAAATGGAGTTGATATTCCTTCTTTTCTCCCACCCTTTAACTATCTTGCCTTTTTCGATTGCAATAGCTTTGGGCAGGGACTGTCTTTTACTGTGTGTTTGTATAGCACCTATCACAGTGAGGCTCTTACCTCTGTTGGGGCCTCTCGGTGCTGGGTGAGACAAATAATAAAAATAATGTTAATTCATCAGCTGAATAGAGAATGGTCTGCAATCTTTTGGTTTGGCTTTGGTTGCTCTGGTTTGAGTCCATGTCTTTGTAAAGTAGTGCAGGCACCAGTTTGAGATACAGTGCGGTCTTTACTTACTGATGTAATGCTGTCTCAGTGCACACCTTTTTGGCATGTAACTATCCCTACTCTGTGTTTAAGGTTACGGTTTAGAGCTGATTGCCTTTTAAGCCTGTTTATTGATAACATACATTAATTATGTGTGCAGTATTCAATTGACTTTCGTACACTCAGTAAATAAAATATTCCAAAAGAAGAAAAGACCCTATTTTAAGATATGCCATATTTCATCACTACATATTTCTCAAGACGTCGCTGTATTTGTGGTTGAAAAAGGGTTGCATTAGCTCTCTACTTAAATTGTAACAAAAGTCAGAACGTACAGTCCATAACTGACAAGAGAATATGGGGCCTAAGGAGAGTGTCAGGTTGGAGGGTTGCTGACTGTGTCATTTTATTAATTGGGCTGAGAGTATGTGGTGTTTGGCAGTTCTTTGATCTGAAGTGCTATTTCGTTACTTTCCCAGTCAGCGTAGAGGAGATTTCTGTCTGTGCAACTAGAATAATGTTCATTTTGTAGGTCAGCATCATTGAGATAAGTGTTGCATTTTAGTGTGTGTTTATCTCCCCCCCCCAATCTGATTTTCTCCCTCTAATAGGGAAACTGGTAAAAGATCACAAGAAAGAATGTCTGTGGGAGGGTAAAAGAGAGAATCCTGATCCCAAGCAGTATAATTACTAAAGCGTTCTTGTAGGAGGAACTTGTTTTCTCTTTGATTTCACGGATGATTGGGATTTTCCATTTGAGGTTATGGGAATGAACGTGCTAGTTTATCCAAAAATTGCTATTTCTTTTGACTTGGGCTTTGTCCTAAAATGTGCTAAAAGGGCTTAAAAGACAACACCCACCCTCAAGTTCCCCTCCCCCGGTTCAGTTTTTGGCTGCTATTTTAACCAATTACAGATTAGCTATTTTGTGCTTTATGCAATATGGGTATTAACTTATACATGAAAGAAAACTATGGAGGGCTAGTGTTGGGGGGAAGGGGTCCTTCACGCTCACTCAGGTCCTACTTTAAGTCAGGGCTACCAAAGATCTCAGCTGTTCTTGTGTAACCAAGGACCTGGTTCAGAGATTAGGAAGAATAGTATCAGTAAATATTAATCTATGATAGCACCCAAAGACTCCAATGGGGATCAGGACCTCTTTGTGCTGGGTGCTGTACAAACCCAGAAAAAAAGCAATTCCTGCCCTGACAGGCCTGCAATCACTAGAGGCAGAAAAAAACCTTCTATTGACTTAAATGGGGTTTGCATCAGTCCTCAAGATGCTAAAATGAGTCAAAGTTGGAGGCTAGGGATAGGAAAGGGCTCACTAACTCTGCTTCCCGAGGTGTTGTATTTGCTAAACCTGCTTTGCTTTAGACCAGGATCTCGTTGGCCTCAACTGATACTTGAGAAAGAGATTACTATAACTCCCATCTGTCCTGGACATTCTCAAATATCAGCCAGTTTTAGTGCTGAGATAAAGTTGGCTGTCTCCTGATCAAAATGGAGTGCTAGGAGCCCTAACAATGATCCCTCTTAGTAACCTCTTCCAGTCTCTCCCACCCACAGTCTCTGAATTACAGACTCTGATTTACAAAAAAGCTGGACAAGATAGAATTGATGCTCCTTTCAGAGACAATCAATGCCACTAAGTACAATGCCCAGTAAGATTTGCTTTGTACATAAATTCCTTGCTTGTTATGCAGGTCACTACTATAATACTCCAACCTCAGCCACTTTGCAGAATGAGAGGTTGTATCTGGAAAGTCAAGCTGGTTTCTGAGCGTTAACATGGATTTAGGTTTGGCCAAACAGTCAAGTTTGTTCTTCTAAACACTTTCCTTAATTCTTTTTTTGATAGCACAATTGTTCACTCAGGATCAGAAGGATTAACTTCCTGCCAAAATAGGGCCAATCCTATAAGGTGTTTTGCCCCTCTCCTCCCAGTGAAGACCATGGGAGCAACAAGTGTTTATATCAGGCTCCTAAAAGATCAAATTCATCCTCCATGGAATTCCTTAATGATGTTCCACTAGACATGAATTTGACCAATTATACCAATGTTGTCTTAATTATCAATTTTATTGATTTCTGGTATTATATTAGAAGCCTGCATGCCCCAAGCAAGACTGTACAAACACATAGTAAGAGACAGTTCCCACCCTAAGGAGTTTACAATTAACATAGACAAGAAAGACAATAGGTGAGAGGGGAAAGAGGCACAGAGAGGTGAAGTAACTTGTCCAAGTTAGTACATGGGACAGCAGGTCAGTGGCAGCACTGGGAATGGAATCCAGGACTTCTGACTGCAGTCAGTGGCCTAGTCATTAGACCATATTGCCGAGCCATAACGTTTTTGAGTAAAAGTAATTGTAGCAACTGTCCATGTCCTTCCATCCTCTTGTTTTACTTGCTGGAATGTAGTATGAGATGATATAAGGGATGGAAGCAGCCTTGTGGGATGTTACGTCCACAGCGTACACATGGAGAAACTGATAAAAACATAAAATACTCTTGCTGGAAGAGGTTGGGGGTGGTGGGTGGGGAGAAAGCAGGTTGCTCCCTACAACAGAGAGGGACAACTCACCCCACCTGGCTCTGTGCAGAATTAACTCTGATTACATGCTTCCATACAAAGCCTCTTAGGCTACACCTACACTACAATAAAAAACCTGCAGCACTGAGTCTAAGAGCTCAGATCAATTGATCCAGGCTGCAGGGCTAAACATTGCAGTATAGAAATTTGGGCTCAGGTTGGAGCATGGGCTCTGAGCTCCCCAGACCCCCACACCTTCCCATGTAAGGCTCTAGCCCAAGCCCCAGTGTCCACACTGCAATTTTTAGCCCTGCAAGCCCAAGTCAGTCGACCTGGTCTTTCATTGCAATGCAGATGTACCCTTAACCTGCAAGCAGGACCAGGAAACCCCCCTCAGCATTTAAGTGGTAGTTTACAATTTTACTACAGTTCACAATAAACCACAACCCATATATGGTATTGCTTCAGTATGTGATTTCAGAACATCCTGATGGCAGGACTATTAACCCAGTAAGTCTGAAACTGGAATTCATTGGAATGGTGGGCACTTTCTGAAAGGACAGATTTTCTTAGAGTTTTTATTTATTTATTTCTAGTTAATTTTACTGCTGGTGAAGTGTGTGGGATGTACTTATATCTGGAAACTTATAT
Organism: Natator depressus; assembly: GCF_965152275.1. Classification (NCBI taxonomy): domain Eukaryota; kingdom Metazoa; phylum Chordata; order Testudines; family Cheloniidae; genus Natator; species Natator depressus. The sequence goes on along the minus strand of NC_134235.1, from coordinate 121,721,635 downwards.
CTACGTTTTCTCCCCACCCACCCACCTCCCAGTACCATGTACAGGATAGACGGCACCAGAGCACAATGCTCAATATTGTCTCACTAATATGTCTTAACAGTGACTGGGAAGAACTGGCTCTAGGGGTATTTTCTTCCTTAATTGGCCTCTCTCCTGCATCTGCAACAAGATTGTCGACTGTGATAGTAGATTCTGTCATGTGGATGTGAGTCCACTGGGAACTGGACTTCAACAACCAAACTCATTTCACATACATTGCTTGACAAAACCACCTTTTAAAAATACTAATAGATACCTATATCTCTAAAGGTATGTCTCATTGCATTGTAAACACAGGCCTCTGGGACCAAGGCTTGTGGACTCTGTGTTTCCAAGCCCACACTTGAGTGTCCACACTGCATTAGAAGCTGGGGTTTACAATTGCTGGACCCGGGTCTCACAGCACTCCTAATGTGCCCATACTTCACAACACAGACATGCTGACTGCTTGACCTGTGTCCACACTGCAAAATGACCGGGCTAAGCCCCAAGCCAAGGGTTCTGACCTCTCCCACACAAGGTCCTAGGACCCATGTCCTGGGTATTTACAGACCCAAGCTACACTGATTTCTGTGTGGATGGAAGAGGGGCTTGGGTTCAAACCTGAGTAAAAGCCAGGTCTTAGTGTGCAATGTAGATATACCCTAAGAGGCAGATGTTGTTGAGGCTCTCATTTTGGTGCAGGTGACTTCTTTTTCTGGTTAGATGTGATCCTGAGCTGCAGTGTGCTTGTGTAACAAAGCAGCATGGCTCCTCTCAATGAAGCTCCATTTAATTTTCTCTGTTATGTCATGGGAATCGTTCAGGGGTACCTCTACCCCCAAGCAATCCTAATCCACTCACCTGCACAATCTTGGGCAGGGGTTTTGTCCACCCTCCATATCTCCAAACTGTTACATGTCACTGTATTGAATTTCTTCAGATTTTGCTCATTTACTGCCCCCTCCACTTCTTGCCCCTGCAGCTCCCTTCTGCTCAGGAAAAGTAACTTAAGTTATGTCACCATGGTTTTGGACTATGGGGCAGTGGAACTTTCCTACTGTGCAGGGGAGAAAAAAGTGTTTGCATTTATTTTACATGTCGGTGGATGGTCTCAGTTAAGGCCATAACTAATATTCTTCTAACTAGCCAAAAGACACATTCACAGTGCACCCAAGCTTCATCTGAGCAGGTTGCCAGGATGCAGAGTAAAGCTATACAGCCCTCTCTAGCTTTACACGTAAGGAGAATAGTGCATAACATTTTAGCATGAATAAATCAGGAAGAACGATGCACCTGAAATGCAGTTTGAAAAGGGCAGCAGCCTCCTAAAAGCTTTGGAAGCTCACTTTTAACTTTGAAGAGGGGGTTGAAAGTTGAAATTCAGCTGGTGGCATTACTAGAAGGATTATTGTAGCCATTATCTTTTTTCCACATGTAGGAAAGACCTATGACTCACAGGCAACATTAAGAATGTTCTCCAGAGTTGAAGAAACATAATAATCACTCTTTGCTGTAAAGCGATTGTTTATTCTCCAAGAACCATCTTTCATATTAAATGTCCATGGATTTGCCTTGAATTAGCATGTACCTTGAAAAATGAACCCAATTGTGATGCTGCTCAGAGAAAAGGCTGTATTGCCATTTCTACTTTAACGGCGGTACTGTCCACTGCTGATTTTTCTTATTGTGAAAGTAGTCAGCTTTCACAGAGCAGCAGAAGGCATAATATCTCTGCAATATCACAGGACTCACTTGAGGAAATAATAGGCACAAGTAACACTATATGAATATTTTAAGAAGTAAGACAGAGCTTGTGTTATTGTATAATATCCATACACAAAGGTGTTGGCAGCCTGAAGCCAGCTGGTTCCTTACATCCATGCAAACTGCATAGTGTAGTCTCTGCTATAAAATATTGTAACTATGAAATATTTTTTATATATTTTAAAAAAATGACTAAAGAAAAACAAATCCAAATAGATTCTGTAAAGCACTTTGAGATGTTTTGGTGAAAAGCTGTATATAAGAGCTAGGTGGTGGTCTTTAATATTAAATAAATATGCCACACACTTATCAGAACTTGCATAAATTAGGGGTCTGTTTTTCAGGGGATTCAGTTTGACCTTTTGGTGATGAGTTTGTGTGCATGAGCACGGGAACTTGTATTATCCAAACTGTTGTTTTCATTCATTGCTCATTTTAAGCATGATCATTTTGGGGGCGGGGGAGGGAGGAGAGAGAGAGAATTCCTGTTTTTTTGTCTTTCTTCATCTTTAGCTTTATGTTGCTGTAGTGGGTACCCTCACACACATCCTACTTACTAGTCGTCTGTTTAGTTCCAGGCCACAGGTGCTAAGGACAGAAATTCTAAGGATAAATCAAGATTGTCTGAAAAACTGTTAACATCTTCCCTGTCATGTACTGGGTTAGGCCCCCATTCAGCAAAGCACGTGATCATATGCTTACGTCTACCCCTAATCGGCAAAGCACTTAAGCATGTGCTTCAGTCCATGAGTATATAATCATTTGTTAAAAATTAAGTGTATACTTAAGTGCTTTGCTGAATTGGAGACTTAGGAAAGAATAGGAGGCTCTGAACTAATTTAACTTCTGACACCATTGAACTCTTTTGCCATGCAGCTGAAATATGTGTCTCTGTGTTCCTCTCTTCCATAATCAAATTGATTTTTTCCCCCCTTTCCTTTTCATTTCTTAACACATGCTGTACTGCAATAAGAGATATAAATGTTTTTTACAGCTCTCCAAGTGAGATTTTGCAGTAAATCATGATGTAATTACAATGTCTTACCATCTACTGGTTAGACTCCTTAAACTAAGCATCCAATCAGTTAATCCAAGAAGATTAATTTTACTTTCATCTCAGAGTGGAAGATTCATTAATGACACAGAAACAAGTTTGCATTTGGTTAATTAGTTGAATGAGGGTCATCCATATCTATCACCAGTGGCAGACAGCTGAAGCTGTTAAATCCATGAAAATAAATTCACTCTCAACACATAAGTATTAATCAGCTCAGGTGGGCTAGTTCAGGTCCTGGCAAGTACCACAAAGCTCTGAAATAGAAACATCAGAATGTTTGTTTAGTAGATGCTGGTCCCATTGAGGAACAGATTTTAAAAAATGGAATTCACATCTTTAAAAACATTCGGTGACTTCATATGAAAATAATTTCCCTTCCCTTGAAAATCAAAACTTAAATCTTAATGTTTTGACTCAGGTTTTCCTACTAGTTTTTGGTTCCTCATTTTCCCTTCGTAAAATATTTTTCACTGGGAATCGGTTTCCTTAGGGTTTTGCTTTTGTTTTTGTTTTAAATAAAGGTTATTGCTAGTTTTAAAAAAGAAATTAAGGAAAGAAGAAGACACTCATGATTATCTATTGCCTGAAGTAGAAGGTCACCTTCCAGTGCAATCCATGCTGCTTCTATGTAACCATTCTCTGCACTGGGTTACATTTACAAAGCAGTAAAGGGGGACTTATGCACACAAGACCCACTGACAATAACAAGCTGTGCACATACAGTAACTCCACATGCATTTCTTTGAAAACCTATCCCACAGTACACCGAGTACTTATTTGTTCCCTTGGTACATTCCAAGGGCAGTTAAAAGCAGCCGGCTGAGTAGTCTGATGTCTGGCAGGACTGGGATCAAGCACTATTTACTGAACAACATGCTGGGATGACCAAATTTGATAGATTTAAGAATGAACAGAATGACTTAAATTCACAAACTTTTGAGCTCTAAGCAAAAGAACTGACTTTCTCCTCTACTCTTCACATTAGCCACTGAAGCACTGGCTAGTATGATAAGCAATAGCTCACCAATACAATGAATAGGAGTAGAGAATCTTTTTTTCCTCTATTCAGTCTATTGCATCTCACAAAATCCACCTCCTTAATGCCCACGGCTTTAAAAGTATTATATACATTTAGCATAATCTCTAGATACATAATAATCCCATTAGAAAGAAGCCACGATGGTGAATCACTCTCAAGAATCTGCAATCTTGAGTCTTGTAAAGTGAGTCAAGAGGGACTCTGATATCTAGGAAGAATAAAAATACAGCTGAATATGAACATCCTCTAGGGAAAATGTTACAAAAAGTACCTCAGGCTACTATATTTGAGCAAATAAAAATGATTTAAACAAATGATCCATTCTGCCCCTGGCATACTTTGCAGAGTAGGGGCTATTAGAATTAATTTCCTATTCAGATTCATCTTCTTGATCTAGTGCTATCCCCAATACATGTGCTGTGCTTGTTCTGATCCCTCGACTCACAGTTTTGGAACTATTTGACAGTGAGAATAGAGCAGAATCCAACACAGGTTTTCTACAGGATAGCAAAGAAATCAGGTTAGTAGCACTTGCACATTTCACCAAACATTACCACCTATATATTGAAGATTGGGTATCAGACACAACACATACAGCTTGAATACCCCCAGACCTTCCAGCCACCCTACTGAAATCAATGCCATTTGTAGATAACACAAGTCCATCCAAACATACAGGCAAATACCCTTTAACCATTTAGAAACAGAAAGAAGAAATTAAATGGCAAAGCTTACAGGTTTCATTTAGGTTCTGGGTAATTTTTTAATGCCTAAGTGACTTAGAGACAGATTTTAAAGGTATTTATTGATTTCAGTAACAGTTAGGAGCATCAGTACCTTTTTAAAATCTGGCCCTTAGGCTCCTAGATTGCACTGAAAGTCAATGGGACTTAGGCTTCTAAGTTGCATAGGTCCTCTTGAAAATTGTATCCTCTGTCTACAGTCAGGAAAATGTACCATGTTGGGAAAATGTGTTAATAACATGATGTTAAACAGGAATGTGAACAGTAGTGTACAGAGGGACAAATTGTGTTTAAAAACTTGTTAGCTGGCCACGATGATCCCTATGATCACCCTTGGGAGAATTAAGAACAGTGAATACATTTTTAAACACACCTCCGCTTTTCTGATATGTTCAGTGTAGATAAGCATTTAGTAAGCATTTCCAGCATCCTAGTCTTAATCTCTGGCTTCTCATACAGACCATAGCTGGATGGGTACAGAGTAATTTACCTAGATAAAATCTTTCAGGCTAATTGTGTGTATTATGGTAGGTTTGAATCTGTTGTAGTAGCAGCCTCTCCTTTTCAGTAGTTCCATTTTTGAATGAATCCAGGGATAGCTAAAGAAAAAGAATAAGGAAAATGTTTTTATCACAAACTTTGTCAACTTTCAGAAGAAGATTGATTCAGGTCAATTCTTTCTTTATTCAAACCAGTTTTCACATTCCTCCCAGGGAACATGGAGTGAGTTTACTATTAATAGTTTATTACTGCTGCAGCACCAAAGGCGTACATAGTGCATTACTGTCATTGAGGAAGTTTGTTCCTGGGCCAAAGAACTTCCAAACAAATGAGACATAACACAGAAAGCAATGGCAATAGTCAAAGACAATGGGTGCAGGAATTCAATGTGGCAATGTTATGTGTGATATGTTTATTGAGATCTTACGTATTGCTAATTTCAGATTTAGTTTAGTTTTGGTGAGTTGTGTTTTAGCAGTAAAACATAGACATGGGTGTAGGAGTTAATGGTGCTGTTGAAGTAGAGCTGTGGTATAGGGTGACCAGATGTCCCGATTTTATAGGGACAGTACCAATATTTGGGGCTTTTTCTTATATAGGTGCCAATTACCCCCCACCCCCAGTCCCTATTTTTCACACTTACTCTCTGGTCACCCTATGGTGGTAGGAGCATTTTAAAAAGATGTATGCTTTAAGGAGGGACTTAAGGGAAGAAAGTGAAACTCCTCAGGCCCTGATCCAGAGCTGAAGTCAGCTGGAGAATTTCCAATAACTTCAAAGGATCAAGCCTTTGATTTAAAGAAAAGAGGTGGCTGTTCCAGGTAAGGGGCAGCATGGAGAGTTTGTAGCCTGGAACTTGCTAGTCTGTTTTGCTTTTTCACGCGATTTGTAGGGGATTCATTTTCATCACAGCAAATATCTGGATTAGGCATACCTACTCTGCCAAATGGGGTGCAGAAAATATGGTGCCAAAGCTTGTCCCCAACTTACAACACTGTAAATCTGGAGTAAATCTATTGCTTTAAAAAAGCATTATTTCAGATTTTCAGAATTTGTCTCCTACTCTCTAATATTGTTTCAGTATTTCTTTCTTGCAAATTATGTCTCTTGGTATCTGTCTTGTCATTTAGAAAAATGAAAGCCAGTGCCTCCTTTCTGACTCCCACTAACGTAAGATGGCTTGCCAAAATAAAGAAAATTCAATATATTTGTATATATTTGCAATTTATCAATTCCCCAAGGATAATAGATTATTCAATTACTAATGGCTCTGCTCTAGACATCTTAGTGAGATAATTAAAGCACTCTGACGCATAATCAATAAATTGATTAATCATCACTCCCTTTTTTTCCAAAGATGGTAATTTAATTTAAATTCCTTTACAGAGTCACAAAGCAATTGCCTTGCATGCAAGCTTTTTGGAGAAAGGGAAGCAAACGGATAAGATGTTCACATCTTACTTGCTAAGCTTTTTGCAAACCGAAGCATGACAGAAAATCAGAGAAGGGAAAATGATTCACTCATTTTAAGTCTATAATATGTATGTGACAATAAAATTAGAGATTTTTTTCTTCTATTGTTTTTATGAGAATCAATTCAATACTGTAGCAGGGAAAAGTTAAAACCTGCAGAAGCTCAAAAAGCATAATTGTGTTAATAATTACCTCCCCTTTAACCTTTTTTCACAGGAATAAAGAAATTTAAACTGTACCTTTATTCTTTTGTTTTTACTTCAGCAAAGCGCTTAACAACATGCTTGAAGTTAAATGTGTGTTTTAAGGATTTGCTGAATAGTGATGGACTTAAACAAGCATAAGTGCTCTGTTTTAAAAGGTGAAAAATTGATGAATATTGAAAAGGTGAAATATAAAGTCTTCCAACAACCTAAAAGAACTCTTGATTTATTAATACATAATGTGTGTGTGTGTGAATTTGAGATCTGTAAATATAACTTTAACATTAAGAATGTTTGTCCATCTTTATTCAGCAAACCATTAACTTGTAATATATTTGTGCACTCAGATGCACACAGATGCATGCTTCTGTGTGATGCATGATTATGTACGTGTGTATACATATAGTGCGTGTGTGTGCAAAAATAAAATACAAGGTTGGGTGGATGAATAACAGAGAAGGTATCATTTAAAATTCTGTTTTGTCACACAGGAATGTTGCATGCTGTGTGTAGACTCGGAAGTTTCTGAAATCAACCTGTTAAACATGATCTAAAGATAATGCATGATCCTTGAAGTATCAGACATTGCTAGTAAACTGCATATTTGTCTGATTTTTTTTCTAAACATTAAAATAATACAATTCTGATATCTGTATCATCCAGCGTACAAGCTTGCAAACCTCCACAAATGAGAACCTGTGGCCTCCCAAAATAGAACAAACCTGTATGCCAATATTTCCATATCAACAAATCAATGCTGTACTGGAAGGAGTGGGTGGGATTCTTTGTGTCAGGGTTTGGTTCAAAGAATGGAGACGGGTTGCTAATGTTTTCTGAATGGTTGTTATATTACATAAATTCCTGTATCTACATGCTAACCAAGGTACTCATTCATCAACAAGAGTATTTGCTCTTCATTATTCTTCCATTTAGAAGATTTCGCTCATACAGTCATGGAGCGCCAACAATACCAGGTGACCAACTGCACAATATTTATAATGAGTAGCAAATATCTGAATTAACAGTTGATATATAGGCCAGACGTTGAGAATGTATCTCCAAATTGGAAGGTGAACATATTTGTGCAGGATTGGTTGGTGAACAATTCAGGAACAATTCCTAGTGAAGAAGCATCTATGTCACAAAAACATATTGCCAGTGCCGAGAAGCTTGCTCTGTCATGTTCCTACCATAGCTTTTCTGTGGATAAAGGGAAGGTTTCTTTCACTAGGTTCCGCCATCTGACACCTTTCATCGGTGTTAAATTCCTTTTAAAAATGCAAGCAGGCATATAACCTGAATATTTGCAATCTCAATTGCCTATTGCTAGACTGAAGAGATTTCTAGGATAGTCTTGAGCATGAGGTAGGTACCATTTTGAAGGACAAGCCAACACACAATGTTCACACTCCCACATACTAAGCTAAGAGAAAATGTACAGATTTCATCTGGACCATCTGACCATTCTTATTTTTCACTATAAGCAAATGATGCAGTTTTTCTAACCAATACATATAACTCATATACAAAGCAGTGCAGGTGGTTTTACCAGTGTGCATTTCTGGTGACTTTGACGCATTCTGAAATCAGAATAAGGGAATCAAAATGACTAGACAATGCTCATTACATCAGCTGGTGAGCTGACACCATGTATGAATTCCCAGATTAGTCCCTGATGATCTCTAATATCTACCAAGGGCAATCTGACAGCATTCTGTACAAAGCAGAAAGTATAATTTGGGTAAATTCCTATGAAACATGAGACATTTTATGCCACTGCTATAAATAATGTACATGCACCTAAAAATTCTAAATAAAATTTAATTTTCATTGAATATAATTTCAGAAATCACACTTCTTTAGTGGTATGCAAATATCAGAAAGTCCACCCATTTATACAAATTAGGGCTGCTTGAAAAATTGCAAACAACAATTTCATGATGTTTCACAAAAATCCAAATGTTCTGTGGGAAAGATGGAATTTTCCATTTGGAAAAACTAAATGAAACATTTTGTTTTGAGGTGAAGGCAGTGTTGCCAAGTGGATAGAACACAGGAATGGGCCTCAGAAAACTTGGTGGCTACACTAGTGACCTGCTGGGTGACCTTGGGTAAGCCATGTCACTGCTCTGTGCCTCAGTTTCCCCATCTTACCCCCTTAGTAAAGTGCTTTGACATCTACTGATAAAAAGTGCCATATAAGAGCTAGCTACACAGTGATTTTTTTCACCCCTGGAGCCTGAGCCCATGAGCCCAAGTCAGCTAACCCAGGTCAGCCATTTTATTTATCCCTTTGTAGACATACCCAATGCCTCTAAAATTTGACCTGTTCACCCATCAATCTGTAGGGAAGGGCAGTTGGGCCAAATTTCAGTGGTGGTGTGATCTGGCATAGGGATCCACTGAAATTTGGCCTGGCCACTCTTTCGTCCAGAGGGAGGAGTGGCCACACCAAATGGTGTTGTGACCTCGTGCATTGAGAGTAGTTTCCTGTACAGCAGAATGCTGGGGAGTCCGTCGAGAACTTGATGCCTGGTGACACTGGCTTATTCACTGTGTGGGTAAGAGAGGGGAGACTCTGAGGCCTCCCTTTTGAGGGAGGAGGGGGAATGAGCAGGGACAGGAATGGGGTCCCTCTCAGGAGGAAGGGAGGCAGGGACCAGAATTTGGCCCCCTCCCCTGCAAGAAATATTGAATTGGCATCACTGGATGTAAGACTTTTTGGTTTCTCCTGTTTGCCACATGAAGACGATTGTTTTACAGAAAGTGGAATTTGGGGGCATGATTTATTTAAATAAACAGTCTCAATGGCAAATTGGAAATATTTTCAACTAACTGCAAAGAACCTGTTGACCACTGAAGAAATGTGTGAATAACTTCAAATAACAGACAATTCTGAATTTTTCACTGTGGCTTTTGTAACCAGGAAAATAGTCTAAATCCATCATGTAAGTTCCTGGTTGTGAATTATTCACTCTACTAGCTATAATTTGAGTGTATTTAACTATGGGGGATCACAGATTACTTAGAGATTTTGTCATGTATGTGGTGTGACTGCCAGGACCATTAATTAACATTAAATCACTGAGAGGAAAGTACACACTTCAGACATTGCACATAGTACTCTAACTCTATAGTTGCAAAAGTAATGACCATGACACTGATACTCTGCACATTGAGATGCCATAGTGTTTAATGCATTAGCCTTCCATTTCCAAGGGCCAACTAGGCTCAAACTGTACTTAGTTCTTTTATGAAATAAGATTAGTGGATTGAAGCTAGCTGTCTTTGTTCACAAAAAAACCAACATGTAATTAGCACCATAACGGGCATTACTCTGGAGAAGCCCATTATTAAGCTAAAGAAGGGATATTGGAGGTCCGCACTGAAGTTCATTAGCAGAGTTCTTGGGGGCAATACCTGGTTCTTGCTACTCTTATGTGTTATACTTTCACAATTGCTAACATTAATATACTGGAGAGAGGAGACTTACATTCACAGGAGGATTGTTCACGTTCTACTCCTGAAATGTCAATAGCAGTCTAGCCCTTGAAACCTTGACCTTGCAAAGAATAAAATACATAGAAGAGAACAAAATTGCCTATGAACCAGAGATATGAGTGGATATCCAGCAGGGCTATGAATTTCAGAAACAGATTCTTCTTTACTGTAAAATAGTTCTGATTCATGGGGTTTTAACAGTGGCAAAGTTCCAAACTTAGAGAAATACTCCAATCCTGCAAAGTTCCTGCCAATATAAAATGTGAAATTACATCAAGCTGAACATATTCAAAGTGGGTATTTGGTCCCAATGTCTGGTTGCACATGATTAATATGTTTTCCCTTCAGACATTTGCTAGCATTTAGACCATTCTTATTGTATACAGCTAGCGTCTATTCGTCCCTTTGATTTTGTTCTTCCGGTGCTGTCCTGAACCTTTACCTTTGCTAATACTTTATGCATTTTATTCTTCTGCTAGCCTTTTTTCAGTGTCCTTAATTGAATATGTGAATGCTGATTACTTCACTTTATTTTTCCTTCAGTTTGTCCTCAATTTTGTGCCCTTTATTCATTGTAATTTTGTTTTGGTTTCCTTTAATTATGTTGTAGCTTCCTACCATAAGGGTGTCATTTGGGAGGAGGGAGGGAAAAAGCACCAGATAATGTCCATTTTGCACATGCAGACCCTGATCCAGCTGTGAATAGTAGTTCCATTGACCTCAGTGGAGCGACTTGTTGACTTGTTTGTTGGATTGAGACCATGGGAAACATTTTAAATATAACCTAATCATGAGAAACTAATAGGTATTCATACTGAGATCTTCAATAACACACATCAGACCCTATCCTGCAGATCTTACTGTAAAACTCCTATTGGCTTTTTGATTTCAAAGGGACATTGACTTGAGAAAGGACTTCAAAACTAGGCCCGTTATAGCTTTGCACATGCAACCTTACAGAAAAATGCCATCAATCAATGTATAACTTGCAGGTAGGAGACTCAGCAGATGAACTTATACTAGGTGGTGAACACATACATCTGTGGGTACAGCCCTCCTTATTTCATCTGCAACTGGAGCTCCATAAGTAGCCTATTCAAGTCAAATACCAAAAAAAAAAAGAAGAGAGGGTGCCGCTTTAACTGTTTGAATTTGAATTATAAATGGTCCGAAGGCAAATGAATTACCTTCAAAACTCAGCCAAATAAAGCAAGTTAACCAGTCATAAGTGAAAAAGCACTGTAATGAACAGGGATTGGAATAAAACTCCCTATTGGCAGTTTACTTAATTATGAAAAAGCAAGGGATATGCACTGCTGCTGGGTGCTGTTGAAATGAATATCCTTGCCGTAAAGGATTTAATACTTGTATACATAAGAATAGCATCTGCAGTTAACCTAGGTAAAACAGTAAATAATGGGAGTTATTAATCCTTGTGTTTCAGAGCATAAGTAGATTGCAGCTGGGTAGAGGATGGTTAATATTACTAGACCAGATTACTCCCTCACACAGTGAAAGGGAAAGAGGAAACCCATGGGAAAGGGTTAAGAGGAAAATAAATCTCTGAGGATCCCTTTGGGAAATTCCTATGGGGCCTTGTTCCATCGGGGGCCTCGGTTCTTTGAGCTATGGGCCAGGATTATTGTTATTTAAGGGCTAACAGTGTGTTTGGGCACTGACCAAGACACAAAATGAAGACCATCTCTGCTTGGCAGAGCAACACATATGGAGAATGTGTGGTTTCAAACCACAAATGTATTAGGGCTCTAGAAATGTGAGTGGGGGAAAAAAAAGTAAAACAAACAAAATGGCAAAAAAGTGCAAAAACTAGTAAAAATGTAAATGTCAGCAAATAAAAACATAACCCTAAAGCCAATGTGTTTTTAAAAAGGCAAAAAAGCCTTTTAAGCAAAAAAGGGCGGTTTAAACTGGTACAAAAAGCACAAAAAAAAGGTCCCTAAACAAAATGCTCCCCAAAACTTAAAACCCTCCCAAAAGATAAAGCAAGTCAAAAATCAACAGCAAACCCTAAACAGCCTGTGCACAAAACAAAACTCTCATCTACCCTTCCCCCTCTTCTTCTTACGTTACAGCCAGGCTTGGCCAGCCTTGGGTCGTGCTTGTATAAGTATAAAAGTGGGTTAGGGCTGGGGCACTAATGCTTTCTTTCTTCCTCCAAGTAACATAAAAGAGTTCCCAGCGCTTACCGCTGTTGTTTGCTTAATAAAGGTTTAAAACTTAGTCACTTGGTGTGCTTCTTCATCTCCTCCCCTACAATTCTGCGGCCTCAGCCTAATCACCTAACGCCTCAGGCAAATTGGTAACATAAATCTGTCACACCATGATGGACATGATAGGGGAACAGTAACTATTCTCTTAAACTCAAACTTCCTCTGAAGCAGCTAGTATAGATTAAAGTTGGAGACTTTAGGCTACATACATAGATCATTCTTCTGCTTAGGGAAAGTTTTCAGATCCCAAACTGTGGGCAGACAGCCAAGATAGTCCTGATCATGAGAACCAGGCAGCTGGTAAGGTGCTAAGAGTTCCATTTTTTTACACCTTTCTACCCACCCACCAGTGACATGGTCTGTAAAGTACACACACTATCTCCCCTGTGCTCTGGATAATTTACTGAGCTAGCGGCATCTGGGCTAACCCAGGATTTCTCAGGCTCTTGTGTTCTGGGCTGCCCTGGCCCTCTGCCCACTTTGACTCTGCTGCAGAAATAAAGAATATTTGGGGGAAAGCTAAGACACTTCCTGTATTCACAAGAGATATGCCGTATTCCTGCTTTTGTTAGCAGCAAACGCTACCATTTCATATGCTTTCCAAAATTTACAATGTTTGAGCCAAAATTTTGTTACCCTTAGTCAATTGGAACTTCCATTGATGTCAGTGGAACAATATGACCCTTTGATTGTGTCTGTTGCTCCATCCAAAGCAGAACATATAGAAGAACTAGTCAATCATGACTTACTACCTTCCACTGAAGAGTTAATACTGTCCAGGTTTAAAAAAAAAACAGTAAAGCTGTTAGTGTGTAATGCTCGTGTCCTAGCTCAATATTAAAGCCACCATGTCCATACTCTGTGACCACAGCAAATTATTGTTGATGGAACAGGATGAAATCTAAAATGCTTTCAAAGCCAAAACATAGCATTGTTGCTGTTCCTTTAAATCTTTTTTTTTTTAATCTTTGGGCATATATGTCAAAAACATTAGCAGTTAGAGCAGAGCACTTTGATGTAATTGACATTGAATTTACTTAATGTTAGATCAGCCTGGAAAATATACAAAGGGTTGCAGTGTCTGAGGAAAAAAGTGTAACTGTAAGAATGTCAATAAGGGAACTCTTAAATACCAGAATTGCACAAAGATGTAAACTAGAGTGTTTCTAAGGGTAGATTATTCTAATGGATTATCACCCATTGTAGTTTCACTCTTTTTTTTCCATTGGAAGCATTAGTTGCCACAAGCTTTACAATTGGTTTGCAATTCAGATAGATGAAGTCAATTTGCTGTATTAGAATAATCATCATTTTTTTAACACATTAAGGTATTTATTTAAGATCTGTCTACAGAGTAGCTCAATTTGGTTGATGCAAACCTGCAGTTCAAAGAGACACTATATTCCAGGTAGGGTTGTTTGCTGGATTAATAAAGATAGCAAATATCCACATGAAAATGAAATTACAAAGGTAACCCATATAAAGCAGCATATGAAACATTGTTTGAAAAATATTAACACAACTTCTGGATTTTTCAAAGTTTTAGATGCAGAAGTATTAGAAATTCAAGATTCATACACAGTAAACATTTGTAAAAATCTATGATATAAGTAATTACATCTTTGAGAATGACAGTATTGAGTATTCAGGTCTCTTTTGCTTGTTCCTTTTCTGAATTCTTTAGGCTCCCTTTCTTTATACAATCATTTTTTCTTCTGAGAGTATTTATTTACAGTGGGGTGAACAGCTGAAACTTTTTTCATTGAAAAATGCAGATTTGAGTCATCAGAAACATTTAGTGAATTCATGTAGAATTCACTGAATTGTGTTGAGTGGGAAAAAACTGGAAAAAAAAATAGAAAAGACTGAAACATTTTATTTTTCCTCTTCAGAAATGAATGTTTTGCTCTTTTTGATTTGAAATGACTTTTCATTTTTAAATTTCCTTTCATTTTCTATTAAAAATGTTTTTAAAATGCTTGCAATTCAAACAAAATGTTTCATTTTGACCTGAAATTAAATTTTGTCAACTTTTCAATACACTAAACCTTTTGAGAAAATTTAGTTTTGGTTCAACCCAAAAAGGTGGGTATTTTTTTGCTCAAATTGCTAGTGAATTGGTAAATTCATTTTTTACCATGCTTAATTTATAATAAAGTATATTCGGACTGCATGGTTTGTGGGGGCTTGTTTTCTACTCTTTCACTGTCACAGTTGGTTTTCTATCATACTAGCCAGATGACACACTCAAATATTGATACTTTTTTTAAGCTCCCAGCTCTCACCATAACAAGTTAGGATTCCCACAGTTCATCCCATTAACTATCCAAAGACAGATAAAGAACTGAATTAAAACTCATTTAAGTGATGAAAGCTACTGGAAAAACAATCCCTTGTGGTTCAGAAAGAACAGTATCCATGTTTTAGACTTCATGAATAGTAGCCCTCTTGCTGTGGCTAAATCACAGAAATGGAAATCAGGAGAAAATTATTCTAGTCTTAGCGTTTCTACATATGTCATAGGTGACCTTTGGCAAATCATAGAACCAAAGTATGTTGGTGGGGTTTTTTTGTTTTTGTTTTTGAAAATTCAACATTTCTGTTCATTATAAATTCATTTTCTTTTCCACAAACAGTGTTCTATTTTTGACCACTTCTGCACGTATTTATCTCTCATCCTTCAAATGTGAACTATACTGTGACATCTCTAGGGCTGCGTGCAATAGGACTGCATGTTCCGGTGGACACTTAGAACATAACAGATTCAGATTCTTTTGCTTCAAAGTTATAGACCAGTACCACTTGAGCAAAAGGAGAATTTTTGTATACTGTTAGAAGACTAGGGTCTATGACATGTTGGTGAGGAATATAGTAGAGGAAGTTGTACACATACGTACTAACAAGCTCACTATGTTACTTAGCAAGTATATTGGGAGACTCAGTTCATTCATATTTGTAAAGTACTTTGACATACTGGCATGGAAGGCACTGTAGTATTGTCATTTTTTATGCACTCCCAGCAGTAGAGGGTAAAGCTTACTATCCTTCTGGGAAAAGGAAAGGATGCACATACAGGTTACATTTATGACCACATCACAAAAGGCGGTCCTGTCTTTCCAATTTAACAAGTTTGAACTTTCAGTTTGGTCGTTTTTTTTTTTAATACTTAACCGAACCTTCAGTTTTGTGTGAGTTTCACACACCTCTTAGTACATGCTATTTCCATTACCAGAAATTATTATTATTTATTATTTTATTTTTTGTTTTATTTATTTTTAATATAGCCAAAGTTGATCTTATTTCTATGAATTATTTGTTGCTTAAAGTAGTTTCCCTAAAAGGAAAATATGGGGAAACAACTTCATAGTTTCCAACAACTCAGCCGGGCATTACAGGGGGTCGCTTGTTTGTGAGGGAAGTTAATTTTAGAGCTGGTCAGGAATTATTTGATGAAACATTTTTTGATGTTATTGGAAAATGGAAATTTGTGAAACTAAAACTATTTAAGGGGAAAGGATTGGGTTCCGTTAATTTCTTGATGTGGAAAAAAAGTGAAAAACTTTTCATATTATGATTTGACATTTTTTAAATAATAAAAATTATGTTTCCATTTTGAAAGAACTTTTTGTTTAGGAATTTAAGATCATTGTAGTATTATTTTTAATGGTCAGATCAAATGAAACATTTTGAAAAGAATTAAAATAAGATGTTTTGGTTTGACTCAAACAGAAATTTATTTTCAGATCTTTAGTTCATGAAAATTTTCAAGATTTTGACTTTTTATCATGATTTGGGATAGAAAATATTTCCAAAATCTCAATTATCATCACAGAATGAGGAAAACAGTTTTGTTTGTTAATTTAGTTAATTTGTTCTATCATTATCTCTGCCATATTAAACAATAGTGGGGTGATGCAGCAATGCTTATGTGCAAGTGATGACCAGAATACGTTCCGGTTATATTTTACAAAGATGATTATGAAAACTGCATTGCAATTAGGATTGTCAGAAACCTTTGAAGCTTATGTTTCTGGTTGTAATTTAGAAGAATTCTACAGGTTGTAGAGAATTAGAACTATGCCAAAACCTGTTATTTTTGGTTTGGTCACTCTTTCCAGTTGATTTGCTTTTTGTGGTTTTATGAGCCACTATTTTCTTCTGAGTTTTTTGTGTGTTCTTAAAACCCAAGCCCCCCAATGCAAATTTAATCACATCTGCCATAGAACCACTTAATTTAATCTTTACTGCTATGAAATGGGTGGAATTCAGGTATTTTGTTACAAAACTATAGCTATGAAACACTTTGGGTTCGGATAAACCTTTCATCAAACCCCTTCTCTTTGCCACATCTACATTAGTGGTCATTAGTTTTGCTGGTAAGCCCAAATCTTGAAACCATGTTAGTTTAAATTTTTACTTTAGTTTTATAATAAGTTTTTGTGACAACTTAGCTAAAATCTGTTTTAGATCTATAATGATTAATGTCCTGGGCTACAGAAAGAAGAGAGTAGGAGGCTCTAAGGAACAAATGGGACAGAAAAATTGAATACAATCTCCCTGGCCCTAAATCTGCTGAAAAAGTCTTTTTACAATTTGATGTTGAGTTTCCCTGTTCTCCCTTCATTTCTTCAAACTTTAGAGAGTAATGGCACTTTATCCTTTATTTCCCCATCAATTAAAATGATTCTCCCAGACTCACTGGAAGTTCTCCTACATCTGTTGTAATTAGTGGCTTAAAAGAGATTTCTTCTGCTCTTTTTGCATTGGAGCTACCTGTTGTTGTTTTTTTTTCCTTATTGTTGTTGTTCATGTATCTATCTCCCTAAATTCAGTTACACAATAATATTTTTACCACCAGCAAGTTGCCAACTGCTATAGACTCTCTAATATGTTAATTTAGAAATACAATCTGAGCATCCAATCTCTAGATGAGTTCTAATCTTAGAACTCATACTGGCAACACTTATTGTCATATAATTGTGACTGCTTGATTGTAATGAACATTGAATAGCTTTAAAGTGCTGTCCAGGAGACCAAACTAAAATATATCACAGACTAACACCCTGAATGTGGGGAAATAAATTTGACTTACAATTGTGTTGGCTGGACCAATAGCAAGACAGAATCTAAATTGACATGAAAAACTTTGTCTGGAATCTTATTTGACATGTAATCGATGTGTTTACTGAATGATAAAGTGGTGTCAAGCAACGAGCAGGACTCCAAGGTATTTGGTAGGTAGATGTAATACAGGCCAAGGAAAAGTAACCAATTTGAACTTCACAATCCTTAGTCACAATAGACTGAATGCCAAAGAAAAGCATATAATGGCTGGGTATTATTTTCAATGTTGAAAGTGAAGTAAGCTAGCTGACTCAAAGAAAAACGTCCTAGACAGATCATTGGCCAGATCCTCAGTCAGTATAAATGATACACAGTGGTTGTGTGGGTACAGTTGTTGTTTGCTTGAATGTATACAGTGGGTGCCTTTGGAAATTCAGCATTTGCCAATAGCTGCCAGGCAGTGATATCTGGGATATGGCAGATACTGTCTGTTCGGGGTGTAGGATAATACTGTGATATTCTACTCGATATAGTTTCTTATAGTGTGTTCATCTTATCATAGGTGCACAGCCTCACACATGAAGGCTGATGGAAGTTGTAACTGCAACTCTTGTGGGATTTGTATTAAAGGTATTCCTTGATTTCTCTAATTTTCTTCTTAAAATTCTTGGGGGAAGAAGGGAATGGGGAGGAAAGTGGACCAGGTAATCAATAAACACTGAAGAACAGCCTTAGGTTCTGTACAAAAAGGAATTCCAGGAAAGAAACCTCTATAACAATAACTAATAAAAATAGTTAATGAGTTTTAACGAATTCTTCTCCCATCTGGAAGAAGCAAACCTCCCTTCAAAGAAAGAAGAGTTACAGGGAAAGAGTTCATCAGAAGAAGGAACAGAGTTGCAGTCCAATGAAATGTCATTAAAAGGAAAGAAATGGAGGAAGGGGGTATCCAATGGTCACCTGAAAGGTTATAGAAGATAGAGATGTAAAGGTCCTCAGGTACATGGCCAGGGGGATATGTAATTGCGATAGTGATTTGGATGGTAATGCTCAGTAAACCTACACAAATTTGAATGACTTGGATGAGAGGAACTCAGACTGACAGCATAGCATCCAATGTCCATGGCCACATTGTACGGTTTTATTCCAGGCTTCTAAATGCTCCACAGGGTGATTCCTGATCTGGTGCAGCCAAGTGAATTGAAGACTACCTGTGGCTGCTACCAGTCCATGGCAAGGAAGTGTCCCCCCTGGATCTCAAGTCTGATCTTCAGGGCTCGATGGGAGGGGACGTTATCTTCAACCTGGGCTATATGATCAAACAGTGCCAGTTGACAATGTTTGATGATAAGTCCAATCCGCTTGAGGCAACTTCTCAGTGTTTCCCTATTCCTGATAAAATCAAACCATCTTATGCCCAGTAGTCACCACTGGCAACACAGATGAAAGGCCTCCAGCCTCCTGATGTCTTGTTTAAGCAACGTTCATGTTTCAGATCAGAAGTACACAGGTTTGATAAATTCATGATTTTGTATACAACGTCACCCTGTTTGGGCTCCAGACTCTATGCAAGTCCTTCATGGTTGAGGCTGCTAGACATTGTGTCCTTAGAAATCATCCACTACTTCCACGATTTGTCCAGCAGCATGGCTGTCTTGAGTCGCAGCTCTTGTGCAGATGCTCTGGATTTTTGTTTTTGCCCAAGAAATCCTTAGCCCAAGGGCAGCTGCCAAGTACTGCAAGCTCTCTATTGTATCTTCAAGGTGGTTTGCATCCTGGCCAAAGAGGACAACATCTGCATAATCCAGCTAAGTAAAAGAAGTTGAACCAATTGTTATTCCAGTATTTGCAGAAACGCATTCAAGGAGCCAATCCACTGGGGCCAGGACACATCCCTCCTTCAACCCAGATCTAGTGTAAAACATGTCAGCCCTATGGGTCTGCCATCCCAGCCATGCTCCCGAGTCATTATGTAGATCTTGAATTGGAATCAGGAGGATGTTGGGAATGCCAGTGCCTTATAGAACCTTCCACAGGGCAGCTCTGTTGACAGAATTGAGGGCTCCCTTTCAGTCTATATATGCTGCTGACACATATATAGGATGACTGAATTTGCAATGAATCTCAGATAAAAGATGAAGAGCAAATATAGTGTCCATTGTATATTGCCAAGCAGTGAAGCCCAATTGCTCTGGGCAAAGGTGTTTCATGAGGAGAGGCTGGGGTTGGGTGAATAGGATATGTGTAAAAACTTTTCCAGGAATATAAAACAGAGTTATTGTAGCTGTTGTATTCATTACGTGGACTTTTACTGTTGTAAAGTGGGATAATGATCCCTTCTTTCTACTCCACTTGTACTTCCCAGTAGTCCAAGCCCAGACAAAAATCTGCTTTAATGCTACACTCTAAGGTGCATGTGAGAAGTTTGGGTGTTATGCCATTGGATTCAGCAGCATTCCCACTTCAGTTTTTTTATGGCAGAATGGACCTCTTCCAATGCAGGTAAGTCGACACAGGTTTCAAGGTCAAAGATCCAGATCTGGGCATGCAGTTGCTTCAAGATGGTTAAATGTAGTCTCATAATATTCTTTCCATTTTAAAAGGACTTCTTGGATTGAGCATGTTTTACCATCCACCTGATTTAGCCAGCATAAACCCGAGGCAAAGTCCAGTTTTGGATCAAAATGATGGAATAGCTTTGAATGCAGGTTGTAATTTATTAGATCTTACTCCCTCTTCTGCCTCTTTTGCCAAATTCTCAAAATAAGCTTCATGATCCACTCTTGTTCTCATCTGAAAAATACCTTGTGAACATGGTACTGTCTGGCCACTGATTTCTATTTGAAATGTCTGATTAGATAGCCAAGGGTGTCATTTGTAGCATTCTGGTTTTGTAATGGCATCTGCATCTTCTCCGATGACTGTGCTGGACTTTCCAAGCTCGTTTTTCATCATCTGGGAAAGCGCCAAGTTCATTGAATTTGCTATGCACTCTGATAGAGTAATTGTTCATAAATGCTGAATTTTCACACATGCATTGTCCCTTATGGGTCATAACAGGCACAATCTTGTGTTGAAATTGGGAGGTAGTTGTCATTTTAGAACAAGGAGATAATGGCGTGTAGTTGCCGGGGCGTCTGAATCTCTGTAAACTCTATATGACCTTACTATACTACAATTCTGGACCAATATATGAAATGTGATTGTTGACAAAGAAGCTGCATAAATTGTATGTATTCTACCTCATAATGGAAAGGGGCTTGGGAATGGAAATGAATCCTGTACATAAGGGATCTAGTACATTTACAATATCTTTTAAATGAAAACCTGGATTGAGACGGTATATTTTATTTTGTTCCTAACACCATTGGTGATTGTTGGATTGAGAAAAGGGAAGTCTGTAGAAAAGAAAATGCAATAAATCTCTACTGCCAGGTAAATATGGAATCAGCTACCATTCTTGCTCAGTTGCATTAATAATGGCTAAAGTGGTTGTTTCCCCTAGCTTTTGCCTGTTGTGTGAAGTATTCACTTTCAATACAATTTACCGATTTCCAATAGACTTGTCATTTGAAAGAATGAATTTGTGCAGGGACATGAAGTAATAATGATCATCTTTGTTTTCGTACTGTGAATCCTACATGTGCACCCCACTCTTTCATCCACACATTGAGAAAGGGAATCCAGAGGAAGAGAGTTCTTGAAAATGAAATTAAGAAGGCAGAAGATGGAGATGTGAGGGTAAATGGGCTAGAAATGAGGCAGAGAAGTGGAAAGAACTTAATACTTTGATAATTTGGTGACTGTTATGAAAATACCTAAGAGTCAGATCATAGTCCATTCTGCACACCAGAGCAAGGGGCAATATTAGGTGCCTATTACTCCTTGGGTTGGTCTGCTGAACTAAATGCAGGTGTAACTGGTTCCCTAGAGCTGCTACGCCTTCCTCCCATACAGGTGAGGACAAAAAAGGGTCAGATCCTGACTTTTCCACCCTTCCTTCCCAAGATACATAGCTTAGTGCACCTAGCAGAGTAGCTACATTGGTCTATTAGGGAACATATGCTCTGGCATGTATAGACCTGTCACTGTATACAATCTCCTCCTCCTTCTCTGGTTGCTCCAGGAACAGCACAATAACATGCTGCCCTTTATTCTGGACTAGATAATAATGTCATGTCCTAGCCATAAGACAGACAAATAGAATAGTAATGATGGAATTTGGGTATATTTAGAAAGATTTCCATTGTTTTTCCAGATACAGTTAAAATTTTACCCATAGAAAACTACAACAAACACTATTCTGCGTCTTGACTAGGGTATAGAATTTTATTCAATCAAAGATTTTTAAGTAAATATGAAGCCCTTAATAGACGTTATGTTTAATATATACTTTCTTCTCTGCTGGTACAATGATTTTGTGTGCTTATTATTTTTGTAGGTCAAGTGTAGACCAAATGGGCAAAATGGATTAATAGGATCATGAATATTGATTTTTTGCCGTGTTTACCAACTGCCCATGCAGAAGGATCAAAGTAAGGCTATCGTTACTTGTTCCAGTGTATGTGTACCCTAACTATATTGGCTACCATACACGATAGCCATGTATGAAATATAAATTAGTCCTTTCTCAGATGCTGTTTTATATCCCTGTATCTTAGATAGAGAAGGCCAAATGTTGATGCCATTTACATCAATGGGAATTTTGCCATTAACTTCAATAAACCAGGGATTTGGGTTTTAAAAAAAAGAATTCCAGGTAAACAACACTAAGCTATGTATTTTTTGTAACTCAAATGGGCCCCTGAGCTTGCTTTGGGGCTAATTGTGCTCTTTATTCCGATAAAGAATGTTGGATGTACTTTGTAACATTTTTCTGAATTCATTTTAAGCTGTGTTCCATAACTAGGTAATTTGTCCCCACTGGTTCAGCTCACTCATAGAAAGAGGCAGTGGGGTCCTGTGGAAATAATAACATGTAATCACGTAATTAAAGGCTGTCATAAGGAATATGGAAGGAATCAAGACTGAATGCATCATCTTCATTTTGGCATTTCCTGACTTGTGAGGACTTATCAACCTTAATATTCTTTTAATGTGGATTTTTAAAATCTAATTTCTTCTGTTAAAGAAAATCAATAGAAAAAAATAAATTCCATACTGTGAATCTGTTCACTAAGAAGCACTGGAATGTGAGTCCTGAATCAGGTGTACATTCCCAGAGACTGACTTCGCTCACTTATCTTAAAATGTCATATGGAATAAAGCAGCATGCCATCAGTGGCTGACTCATTCAACATGACAGCTGGTCAAAAAATTTCAAATGAAACCTTTTTCTGAATGGAAAATTTGAATTATAAACTAAATTAAAAAATTCACAAAGTATCTTTCTCCATGGAAAATTTTTCAATTTTTAATCAAAAAACCAAGAGCTGAAATATTTCTATTTGGAAAAAGAAAAGGAGTACTTGTGGCACCTTAGAGACTAACAAATCTATTTGAGCCATAAGCTTTCGTGAGCTCACGAAAGCTTATGCTCAAATAAATTTGTTAGTCTCTAAGGTGCCACAAGTACTCCTTTTCTTTTTGAGGATACAGACTAACACGGCTGCTACTCTGAAGTATTTCTATTTGGATGTGCCACCCCAGTGCCATGAGGAAGCTGTAGTTCAATCTCTTCCTGTCCCCTTTCAGCGGGGCTCCCAAGCCTGATACAGCTCCCAAGATCGGATATGATAACATGAAGGACACATGCAGGACACAAACATAGGAAAATGGAATCAACTACCTCTTAAAAGCCAGATTAGGGTGAAATCCTGGGCCTACTAAAGTCAACGAGTTTTGCCATTGACTTCAGAATTTCACTCTTTGTGCCTAGCCACTGGCTGGCAGACACAACACTAATACGTTCAAATAAAAAATAAACTTTTGAATACTACTTTTACCCTCCTAGCATATATGCCTCCAAAATACATTAAAATTAAACCAAATGCTATGCAGTCTGACTGTGAAAATTACTCCAGCATTGTATTAGCTTGGGAAAGTCAACATCTGCTTCTAAACTCTCATTAGCTACATTTGAGCTCCAACTCTGTATCTTCATGCATGGGGAAATGATAGGTGGCTTGTAATTGCAGCCTGCTCAAAGCAAGCAAGTCAAACGGTCAGGTCAAAATCTTCATTTTTCTCCTGCTAAGGACATCCTCAGGGTAAACAGCAGGTAGAATTCTGATCACTTTGCCAGTTTTCTTGCTGCCTGATAGCAAATAACCCAATATTTGCTATATCAGTGCAGTGACAAATACTTCTTAAAAAGAAAAGGAGTACTTGTGGCACCTTAGAGACTAACAAATTTATTTGAGCATAAGCTTTCGTGAGCTACAGCTCACTTCATCGGATGCATTCATCCGATAAAGTGAGCTGTAGCTCACGAAAGCTCATGCTCAAATAAACTGGTTAGTCTCTAAGGTGCCACAAGTACTCCTTTTCTTTTTGCGAATACAGACTAACATGGCTGCTACTCTGAAATACTTCTTAGTACACTAGGCACAAGCTTAACAAGTCCAGAATCTTTCACTGCCTACAGTTTGCCAGAGTGAGAGGAAAGGAGCGATGACAATGATAACATGGCAAACTACAATACGGAAAGAAATATGATTCCATACATAAGTCCATACTACATGTTATCTAGGGCTGCATGCTCAATTAAAAAAACCAACCAAACAACCCTCAGTCTTAAATGCATGATTGTTGACCAGATTATAGATGGTGGGTCAATTTTTTTTGGGATTCACAAAATAGTGATAGGGTTGTGAGATTGCTGAGGAACCAAGGAGTCTGTGTACAGTGTAGCCTGTGGCATATACCCAAATTAAACTGTTCCCAGAAGTTACCCAGATCACTCATGGTTTCCTTCCACCTGACTGGAAGTCTGGCACTTCTGACCAGGACAGGATCAGGCAGTCCTTTTAACCTGATAAGAGCATCTTTTCTTTTGGTCTCTGGTCTGGTGTTTCCCCCAAAGTCCTGTCAAGCAACATGCAGGGTTGGTTGTATGTCCCTTGTGCCAGCAGCAGTAACAAGAGTTTGCAAAGACTAAGCTGAGGGCTTTAGCGAAGACTTCCATTCCCTTCCAAACTCCCCAGTGTACTATTCCATTGCTCCCTCTCCCCCACCCCGGAGAAAAATCTCTGGCTTCTGGCATTGTTCAAAATATCTTTGGTGACATTTCCCAACCTCTACAAAGTACTCTGTGAAGGACTAAAATCTCACTGTGGTGGGAGTTGTTGCCTGGCATGCCCACCACCGGAATAGGGCTCAGGGCAGAATGGGGGAAGACCACAACAAAAGACTCTGTATGTGTATGTGTAGATGGTGATGGCAGATTGAAAGCTTTACCACTCCAGCAGAGGCCACTTTGTAAGGGGCAACTGCAATCAGTAGTCCAGCAGAGTGGCCTTCTGAGTAATGGCAGCAGGAGTTGCCATACATATATGGGGGTGACATTTTTTTCCAGTGAGAACCGGTCCCCATAAAATGTTAATTGTTTCTGTATAGTAGCATCCTTGTTCCCACATTTCTATTTTGTAAAGATGGAGCCATACATACGATGTTCCTTATCAACTGTCTGTTCTGCACAGTTTGTAATATTGTGTATAATAGGACCTTGCATGGTGACATTGATCCATGGTTGACTGTGCACTTTACTGCTAAACACTTACTTAAAAACAAATGTAGGGAAAGAAAAAAGCTTTAAAAAAAGAAAAACAAGCATCAACTCTGACAGGTAGATGAAGTGACAGAGACAGGTTCACATATTAAATTGCAAAGCTTCAAAATCTCTCAAATGTGAGGCTTTTTTATTGTGAAAAATTGCCAGCCATAAGTTTCCTATGAGGCACAGCCTCTTCTACTTTTTAGTTATAATGTTTTCATAATTCCACAACTATAGCAGAGTCCTCCAAAGAGCCAAAACTGTTGTCCTCTGAATTTGGGATGAGTGGTAATCCATTGAAAATTGTAACCCATTTATTTTCTGTTTTATATCGAGCTAAGTACACATTTATTTTCTTTTTAAAGTGAGATGTGTTTTTATTAGAGATGGGCAAACCATGAGGAGTTCAGGGAGCTTTAAACCTGTCAATGGATTATTTGGATTCGCAAAACTAATTTCAAATATGGAAATCCCACCTCACTCCCAATGTAATTTAACCCTGTTTGTCCCTTGAGAGAAATTAATAGATTTTCTGGCCAGGAGGGATGATTAGATCTTCTAAAGTGACCTCAGAAGTGCTCATGGTTGGGTCAGCTCCAGAGACTGAACCTGGGATCTCTGGATTGAAAAGCATGAGGCACTGCTTGAGCTACAGTACAAGATTCTAGATTTATTATTATTAATAATGTTTCTCCATCAAAAATAAAGTCTGTATTATAGATTAGGCATAATAGGTGTCCAACCCCAGGGTCTCCTCGGAGACCAAAACTCCTCCTGGAACTCCAGCTACAACATGGTCCTGTTGTACTCTCCAGCACAACTGAAATTAGCAAGGGCAGACTCTTAACCATATTGGATTTGTTTTCTATTCAGCAAGCTTTTCCTCCCTCTTGTCTCCCCACTATTCGTAAGTAGAACATCAGCCTAACAATAGCCAAATTCAGATTCTGAATCCATACTGTTAAAGTGCTTTCAAAATTGAGCAGAACAAGTTCAACTACACCTGATTTTCTTTGGCAGAAAACATACTAAAACAACGATATTCAGAGTGAAAGCTTTACTTTGACCTTTTTTGTGCACATTGCAACTCACAGTATAAGTTGCTATGAAACATGGCCAGAAAGACACGCTTAAAACCTGTACAAAAAATTGGTTCCAGGATGAAATATCATTGACTATATTCCAGCTCAATGTACATTTAAAGATGAGTTATAATAATAAACCCTTGAAAAACCGGGTTCATCATTAAAATGCCGACAGCTAACATAATGAAATGACACTGTGAATGAAATAATGAAAATGCTGCAGTGGAAACATGCAAAATAAGATGGGAGGGATGAAGATCCATCAGTGCCTGCAATAACAATGAACATAGCATGGGATACGACCACCTGAGACTAATGAATTAAACCCTGCTCAGTACTCTATATGAAGTGGAAATACTTTCTCCTCCAAGTCAGTTTCCATATGCCCTGGAAAATTTCATATTTTGCATATGACCACAAATCACCATAATTATGCCTCAATTCTTATTTATGTTTTCCTTGCCTCCTTCAATGTGCTTCCAAAACTCTTGGATTGGCTCTTGGATTTAGATTAAAAAAATGACTAAAGACAGGCAGGTTACAAAGCAGAGTTACAGCTCTAGCTGCAACTTACTTTTTATTGTATATTTTTTCTTTGATTATAAGTATGGCCAAATTGTGTTATACTGGTATAAAACTAGTGTATCTCACCTAACATCAGCAGAGTTACTCTAGACTTAAGCAGTGTAACAGAGCAGAATGTGGCCCATTGAATAATACTTTAACTGAAGATATTGTCCTGATTTCAGTGGGACAACATTCCTGGTCAAATACTTGTCACTGTAAGGATGGCAGAATATGGCTCTTCGAAAATTCTCATTTTCTTTTTTGTATTTTTTTTTAAATCAAATGACTTTTCCAAACAGCTTTGGATTGTAGTGGTATCAAAATAACCAGATGGTTAGGAATCTGGAATTCTGGACAAATTTCAGAGAAAGACAATATAGATTGAAATGTAAAACTCATGAGGGATGAACAGGCTAACTACATAAAGACCAGTAGGAAGATTTCTTATCTACAGAGCTAATCCAAAGCCTGTTAATGACAAGGTAACCCTTTCCATTGACTTCAATTGGTTTTTGATCAAGTCCTTCTGGCTTTGAGGGATATTATATTAAATGGTGAGATAAATAGAGGTAGAGAATTTAAAATTGGAAGATTGCTCAAGTAAACTTCTGCTTAGGAAATTTCAGCTACAAATTTGAAAAATATTGGAAAATTAACATATCAATTATTAACCAAGCTACTGCATGAAGCACTTATAAGGGTAGCTTGTTGGATGAGGTAGTAACGTGATTAGACATAGCTAACGCCAGGGCTATCTAGATTCAGCAGCACTTGAGAGGAATGGGATATTGTTAGTCCTCTTCTTGTAGGATTCTTTGAAAACCAAAGAGAGCTTCCACATGTAAAGCTGCAGGCTACTGTAAAAGGGTACGCATTGTACTCTAAAGGGGAAAACAATGGCTTTACAGAGATGGCACTGAATGAATGATGCTTAACTCCATGTAGAACCAGACAGTTCGATTAATTATGGAGATGTGTGTGAGCTGCAAAATTAAGATCCAGATCCAGATTCCAAACATCCCAAATTTCAGAATTCATCCCGGAATTCAGATTCAGACTTTTGGTTGAAGCCCATCTCTAACTGATTATGAAAACAAACGTCCTCTGCCTGAATTACTTATGTAAATTTGTTAGTCTCTCTAACGTGCCACAAGTACTCCTTTTCTTTATGCTGATTTGAGACCATAAGGTAGTATGAGGTACTAACATTACAAAAGTACATCACTGCTAATTAATGTAACTGGGGTAAATACACCCTTCCCTTCAAACACAGCAATGAACTGGTTTATAATACAAGTAAAAAAGAAGTTTATTAAACAGAAGGACACGTGACATTAACAGAACTGAAATAAGTAAAAGTGATAAATTTCAAAATGGTTACAAGCAAATAAAAGTGAATACATGCATCTAAAAATCTAAAACTTAATCTAGCAAGATAGTCTTTATTCAAGATGGTTTCTCTCACCCACAATCTCCTTCCAAGATTTTTACTTACCAGCTTGGCCAGGACACATCACAGACATCAAATTGCTTGGTTTATTTGTCTCTTTAAAGTGAAGAATAAAGCTGGAGTCTCTCTCTGTTCCTTATGTCCTCAAAGAAATTGCCTTTGCCTCGCAAGTCAGGAAGGCCTGCTGGGGATTCAGTCTCTTGTGTCTCTCTGGAGTGCAGGAGCCAAGTTAATTCTGTGTCTCTTGAGCTCAGGATCAGGATTAACCCCAGTGGGTGAGCTTGATAGCTTTGCTTTCCGGTAATATATCAACTGAGGTAAACCCACATTCTGTAGTCTAGGACAGACCTGTTTATCTTCTTTACCTAGACTAGGCTGTCTGTTCTTAAGCATGTTCTAGTAATATCATAGGGAGGAAAACTGTAACTTCATATATAATGTGAACACATGCATTTTACAATACTATTAATAACCAGTGTGTTGTTAGGTTTCATATTATACCTCATGAGGGATATTTTGTACAAATATTATTGCAGCCGTGTGTTGGGTGTGAATACAATGGTGCCTGGGGTCACAATAGACCAGTCAGCCTAATTTCAATACCTGGAAAGCTACTGGAACAGTTTATTATACCATGAGTTTATAAGTACCTACAGAATAGCCAGCATGGACTTGTCAAGAACCAGTGTTGCTAAACCATCCTAATTTCCTTCTTTGACAGGATTACTGGCCTCGTAAATAGGGGGGATGTGATATATCTTGATTTTTAGCAAAGCTTTTGACATAGTCCCACCTAACAATCTCATAAACATAGTAGGGAAATGTGATCTAAATAAAATTACTATAAGGTGGGTGCACAATTGGTTGAAAGACCTTACTCAAATAATAGTTATCAATGATTCACTATCTATCTGGGAGGGCATATCTACTGGTGTCCCACAGGGTACAATGCTGTTCAATATTTTCATTAATTAATGAAATGGCTAATGGAATGCAGAGGATGCTTATAAAATTTGCAGATAACAAGCTGGGAAGGATTGCTAGCACTTGGACAGTAGGATTAGAACTCAAAACAACTTTGACAAATTGGAGAATTGCTTTGAAATCAGCAAGATTAAATTCAGTGAAGACAACTGCAAAGTACTTTACTTAGGAAGGAAAATTCAAATGTACATGTACAGAATGGGGAGAAACTGGCTAGGTAGTAGTACTGCTGAAAAGGAACTAGGGGTTATAGCGAATCACAAATTGACTGAGTTAACAACATGATGCAGTTGCAAAAAACACAAATATCATTCTCCGGTGTATTAAGAGGAGCACTGTATGTAAGATATGGGAGGTAATTATCCCGCTCTTCTTGGCACTGATGAGGCCTCACCTGGAGTACTCTATCCAGTTCTGGGTACCACACTTTAGGAAATATGTGGTCCCTGTGGAGCGAGTCTAGAGGAGAGCAACAGAAATGATAAAGAGGTTTAGAAAACCTGACCTATGAGGAAAAGTTTAATAATGGGCATATTTTGTCTTGAGAAAAGAAGACGGAGGAGGGATGGGATGGTAACAGACTTCAAATATGTTAAGGTCTGTTATAAAGAGGATGGTGATTAATTATTTTCCTTGGCCACTGAAGTTAGGCCAAGAAGAAATGGGCTTAATGTGCAGCAAAGGAGATTCAGTTAGATATCAGGAAAACAATTCTAACTACAAGGGTAGTTAAACTCTGGAATAGGCTGCTAAAGGATGTTGTGGAATCCCATTGTTGGAGGTTTTTAAGGAAGGTTGGACAAATACCTGTTAGGGATCGCCTAAGTTTACTTGTTTCAGAGTAACAGCCGTGTTAGTCTGTATTCGTAAAAAGAAAAAAGAAAAGGAGCACTTGTGGCACCTTAGAGACTAACCAGTTTATTTGAGCATGAGCTTTCGTGAGCTACAGCTCACTTCATCGGATGCATAGCATATCGTGGAAACTGCAGAAGACATTATATACACACAGAGACCATGAAACAAAACTTCCTCCCACCCCACTCTCACAAAGCACTTCAGTGGCAACAATGGGATTACAACCTAGCTCTCCTGGTTTTTAATCCAATGTACTGACTCTGGACTATACTGCCTCCTCTAAAATTTTGGACCTTAACCAATTCGGGGCAGGGATTGTCTTTCACTATGTATTTGTATAGTGTGTAGCAGAGTGGGTCCCAGATCTTAGTTATGGCCACTTTGCACTACTGTGTTATAAATAATACTTTAGTAGTCGTATTAACGTTGCTTTGCATAGGAAACCACTAGTGTAGAGTTTAGCTCTCTGCAGCTTTTCTAATGCACAGTCAATGTAGAGGGACACAATGTGGCTGACAACTGCATAGTGCTATGGGATGATATTTGAAAAGCTCTTGGCCTCTGTCCTTTTTGGTCCCAAGTTCTGGTCTCCTCTGCACTATGGAGTAGATAGGTTCCATGAAACTAATTTGTGTTCAGGATAACATATATCTTTTGGCTGCTGATATTAAATTCTGATTTTTTTTTAACAGAAAATTGTGAAACTGTAGGGAAAAGCTTTTAAAAAGCATGTAATTTAAACTGCAGCTTGTCAGCCAAATGTTTTTTACTGTGCTGACATGCACCTGCCAGACTAACTGCAGCAGAATTGGACTCATCTGATTAATGGATACAACTCAGAATCCTTTCTGTAGGATGGGCCTGCAGGGCTCTGGTCATTTGGGATTTATTTATTCTCAGTGTGGTGGCAAGTGCTGGAAATGTAGCTAAAACACCACCACTTCTAAAACTTGGCTTACAAAAATAAGACTTTGTATGTCCCTTTCCTCTATACCAAAAGAGTTAAAGAAATGAATACATTTAGGATTAAAAGATAACGGAACCATAAAAATACTGATTAAATATCTTCAATTAGAAGATAATGGTACCATCAGGCTAAAATAAAAACCTTTGGGGGAAAATATTGCCATGGCTTCTCATCATTTTTTAAAGAAACCATTTGGGTGGTATTTTCCACATGGCTAAATGTAGAAATTAAAGATTTAAATTAATCCCTTTCAGATGACAATTCACTTTTCATTTTCTATTAAAAATCATCAAATTCTGTTTTACTGCATGTAATTTTTGGAATTGTTAGTATTAGCAGCTACTACAGTACTTGAGCCTTACATTTTCCTGTCCTAGAAGAGAAATTTTGCTCTGCAAGCTAAATTCTATTGAATAGCATTGTGTTCCTGTTTTTTAAAAAAGGCAGTGGAAAGTGATGCTCCAGGCCTTGTACCATAGGTAAATCACTAGGATTATTAGTTCTCCTTCGGTACATGTTATAAATATATTTATATCACGGAATATCCCATTAATTCTCCTTATATTTATGACCACAATTAGTGATAGATCATTCTGCACATATGTTTCTTAAATTGTAAATTCATACAGCACAAAAACATAAATCATCAGTTTATTGACCACAACTTGTGCATGTACATGTGTATGTATATGCGCGCGCGCACACACACACACACACACACACACACACACATGCAGAAAGAGTTACTCTGATCTTGCGATTTAAAATGGCATATGAAGCCAATGGTCTTCCTGTTTCCTATTAATGTGGGGGTGTAGTGAGGCCAGGATATAGTAAATTCCCATGAGAGTGCTATTTTTGCTGATATAGTACACCAAGTTTTTTGATAGTATTGATTTCATGATTGAACTTGCACCACTGAAGTCAGTGGCAGCCGGACTGCTACCCTAAAACAATGTCTGGAGGGAAGGACAATAAGAATAACCAATTCAGTAGCACAAATAAAACACTTTGTCACTTGCAGCCAGATGCAGGGCAGTGAAATCTTTATACCCCACAGTATTTTTTTTCTGTGTGTGTGTGTGTGTGTGTGTGTGTGTGTGTGTGTGTGTTTATGAATAGATATCCATAATTTATATACACACCCGCATTACAGTGCAAACAAAGACATATCTT
Source organism: Natator depressus (assembly GCF_965152275.1). Classification (NCBI taxonomy): domain Eukaryota; kingdom Metazoa; phylum Chordata; order Testudines; family Cheloniidae; genus Natator; species Natator depressus. The sequence continues at coordinate 121,689,240 of NC_134235.1, read as the reverse complement.
AGTCCTAGTACTCAGTAAATGAAGGCTTTGGGGGTAACAATAAATTAACGTTTTATCATAAATACTGTAAGCTAGAGAATATACTTCTAAGTGTAAGTTGAAAACATTTAACCAGCACATATTATAATATGTTCTTGACATTTTAGTTTAGATACTTTAGTAGATAGAGAAGCATGAGTCATATCTGTCAGGTTTTTCAGCATAGCAGTATCAATTCTTGCAATAGCTTTTTGCTACTGAACTAGAAATTTGCCCTTCAAGGGTCTTAAGATCTGTCTCAGCATTTTGTCTTTTTTTTACATTTTTATCAGAAATCCCATCATGCTTGGGGACTTGTGTGCATACGCTAAAAGGGAAGATATGTATCACAAATGGCATGCTAGAAATACCTAACTTGAATTCTAATTAAATGAAACAGTTCAGATTTTAACTGACATCATAGTAGATAGATTACAAATTGGCAATTTCAGAAATGTCCGAAAACCTGCCAATTTTATCTGCCAAATGCTGATCAGTCATTAGAGAGGACTTAACCAAATAATGGAGACTTCCCCCAGACTACTGGCTGTACTTAATGTATATGGGCCAGATTTTCCACTGGTGTAAACTGATGTAGCTGGTCTGAATTGGTGTACCTCCATTAAATCAATGGAATTATATTGATTTATATTAGTTAGAAATCTGTCCCTAAGTGTCTATCATATTAACACAGCTGAGATTTGAAGACGGACCCTCATAGGCCAAAAACCAGGGCATCTAGGAGATAAGCATCAATGTTGATTGATAAGTGGCATTATGCTTCTCTCAGTGAAAGTTACTGGTTTTATACCTTAGACTCTCATAAGCTCATAGCTACATATAGATAGGTCCCAATTATCCACATGTTTCACATAATTGGAATTCAGATTAAACAAAATTTATTTCTATCTGAGTTTCAGGCTGGGGGAAGAGTTGATGTATCCAAATTCTGAATAATATGAAATTTGGATCATAAAGGTTTGTGTAATCAACATTTACCTATACCTCTTAACATGTGTTTCTTTCTCCTTTGTTAAGACCATTACACTGCCTTAGTCTTCCTGTCATTTGTATCGTTGATCAATAAAACAGCAGTCATGATTTGCCAGTTCTCTGTTCCCTGGTGGCAAGACAACAGAGTATTTCCTTCTATTCATTAAGCTTTCCTCAGTGGCAATTTGGCCTGTGATTTTTTTGACTGTTTGAAGCAATCTGGTATGGATCGGATGCAAACAGCAATACAAAATCAACTTTGTGATTTAATTTTTCTATAGGCACATTATATTTCAGTACTGTAGCATATATTTCAGTACTGTAGCATCTCCATGGGTTGTCTTGTTGAAATCCTTGTAGTCTAAATCTACAGCATCACTTTTCAGGATAATTATCCTTTATTACAGCTACGTTAAACCTCTAGGATTTAAATCAAAATAAAAATGTAAACTTTCTCCTAAAAATATTTTTCCAATATCCAAAAAATTCATTTTCATTAGATGGAATTTAACTTAAAATAGGTCAAAACACTGAGGATTTTCAATTTTGATCTTGCGAAATTGGAAAAACTATGTTTTGAAATAGCCCTTCTCTCTGCTACACACTAATAATTACATGTAAGAACTCGGTTTTGTTACAAACTATTCACCACCTATAATCTGGAGTAGATTGGTGAGATGTTTTCATGGCAAGTGAAAACTTCTCAAGTTGTTTCTGAGGAAGGCAAAATATTTTGCTGTTTCAACTCCATTTTCTATGGAAATTTGGGACTGGATGAAATTCTATTGAGTCCCAGGACTTACGCTCTTCTGAGATTCAGCCCCCTCCAAACACCACCAGGAATGTATCCTCCCTATCTGAACTCCTGCTCACTGGGACCCTTTTTAGATAAGTTGATGGAGGACAGGTCCATCAATGGCTATTTGCCAGGATGGGTAGGAATGGTGTCCCCTCTATTTGCCAGAAGCTGCGAATGGGTGAAAGGGGATGGATCGGCAGTGATGAAGCCACATCTGGAGTACTGCATCCAGTTTTGGGCCCCCCACTATAGAAAGGATGTGGACAAATTGGAGAGAGTCCAGCGGAGGGCAACAAAAATTATCAGGGGGCTGGGGCACATGACTTATGAGGAGCAGCTGAGGGAACTGGGATTGTTTAGTCTGCAGAAGAGAAGAGTGAGGGGGAACTTGAAAGCAGCCTTCAACTACCTGAAGGGGGATTCCAAAGAGGATGGAGCTCAGCTGTTCTTAGTGGTGGCAGATGACAGAACAAGGAGCAATGGTCTCAAGTTGCAGTGCGGGAGGTCTAGGCTGGATATTAGGAAACACTATTTCACTAGGAGGGTGGTGAAGCACTGGAATGGGTTACCTAGGGCGGTGGTGGAATCTCCATCCTTAGAGGTTTTTAAGGCCTGGCGTGACAAAGCCTTGGCTGGGATGATTTAGTTGGTGTTGGTCCTGCTTTGAACAGGGGGTTGGACTAGATGACCTCCTGAGGTCTCTTCTGATTCTATGATCACTTGATGATTACCGGTTCTGTTCATTCCCTCTGGAGCACATGACATTGGTCACTGTCAGAAGACAGGATACTGGGCTAGATGGACCTTTGGTCTTACCCATTATGGTCATTCTTATGTTCTCTTAGGATCTGTAGTGGGGGTATTATAGGGGACCCAGACACAGTGCTTAATTCGTAATTAAAGAGATGCCAGGGGTCAAGCCTCCCCCCCACCCTGGAAAAAAAAGTGGCCCGATTTTTCACACTTGCTCTCTGGTCACCCTAGGATTCTATGTAACAGTTTTCAGTGAATATAAGGGGTAAGGAAACTTACTGGCTTATGCCACCAACTATTAATACTTGTCCCCAACCTCTCTCAATTTACAGAGTTTTGGAACCCATGACCCTTGCCTAGCGAGTGCTACTTAGTTGATGGTGAGTCCCTCCATCATAACAAAAAGCAAAGTACAGTTCCAAGCACAGTTCCCATAATCAGGGTAATAACAATTTATTCTTCCTGCCCCAATAACAGAGACACTGGGGATCCCACAGCAGCCAAAGTGACCATTTGGGCAGCTATGGCCTCATTCTAGGCGGGATGGGTGTGCCTATGCAAATGAGATCAGCCCCTGAAGTTCTTTTCCACAACTTGCCACACCTCACCACCAGATGTCAGGGTGGAGCTCGTCCTGACACTGCTTACATAAGGGGTAAGGAAACTTACTGGCTTGTAGCCAAATTATGTCCTTAAATCGTAAGCAAGGGCTAGGACTTGCTGGGTTTAACATCTGTTCTTAGATATCATCCTCTGTCATGAATTTCCAGAGGCAGAATCCCAAAGTCCTCCCTGGCCTCGGTGTGAGGTTAGTGTAATTTTACCTTATAGTCTGCAGAGGGACAGGATTTCACTGCAGTGTCCACTAACTAAAGTGAAGTTTTGTACCTCCAGCATTCCTTCCACTCTTCCTCCCATCTCAGCACTCCTACATGAAGGATTTTGAAAGAATTGCTTACATAATATACCTGGAGATTCAAGTCAGTCTCACACCAAGGAAGGAAAGGATTAGTTCCCTTTGATGCATTTTTTTAAGATTTAGGGGAAGATTTTGAAATGTACAAATGGTAGCCAATGTTAGGTGCCTAGATACCATTGGTAGTCAGTGAGGACTGGGCACTTAGCTGTCTCTTGTGTCTTTGAAAATCTTCCACTCAGCTTTCTTTGACTTTTTTCATTCTGAAAACTGCTCTTTCCAACAATAAAATTTCTGGGAAAATGCTAGAAATGTTTGCATGCAATGGAGAATTGGGTAGGGTAGGGGGAATCAAATAGTCTGGGACACTTCTGTCCTCAGATATTCAGAGCAGCCTTAGAAATCCATGGAAACCATCAGGGTACACCTGCAAGCAAAATTTGCAAAAATTCTGAGCAAATTGTTCGCATAGGATTAATTTTTCTCCCTTCCAGCCCTACCACCTCATTTGTATGCTACACACTTCTGCAGGAGCTAGCACATGTAAAATGTTCTCTTTTATTTCAATTAATAAAACTATCATAATGATATAAAGGATTGCTGGTCAGGAAAAGGGCACATTTCTGTAAGATTGTCCTTTAGATTTATTTTAACCTCACCTCCCTGCTTTGTAACTATGTCATTTAAACCCCTTTGTTTGTTTTAAAAAAAGTCTTAAACACATTTATTCTGTTTGCCATCTTATTTCATATATTGTCAAGTAACAAAGACCACTGAAGCTAAATAGGTCACCTCAAAGTCTTCTTTTTTTCCAAAGGGAATAAATTTAAACTGTTTTTTCTAATAACAAATATTCTGAAAACCTGAACTCTCCCATCTGTTTTGCCTTCTGCACTCTCCACTAGAGTAATGGTTTTGGTATGGAAACAAAACCAAATATGGCAATTTAGACAATGCATAGATACAGCTTAATATAAACAAATATATATATGTGTGTGTTTTGATTTGTATGCTATCCCAATTGCCCTTTCTACTTGCAGCTTCAGATGGCTTTAGGGATTTCCTCTACACTAGCCTTTAAATCATGGTCAGCAAGGTACACATTGTTCCATTAATAATATATGTGATCTCTCTTTTGGATCATTGTTAATTTCAGAGCAAAAGTATGGGGAATTTCACTGAGAAAAGTGGCGTTAACTAGAGTAGGGATGGGCAAAGTGGTTCACTTAAGATAAGATTTCCCAACAAACTTTTTATTGTCCTTCAGACTGAACCTGAAGCAACAATTTGTGATGATTCTTTAAAGTTTGCATAAGCATGGGGCCTTTACTCCATCCCATGATCTGCCACTTACCTGCAATGGCAGGTCCTTCTTCAGGTGTCTTTACCTCCCATCTCTGGAAAAGGTGACTCCACCCGCTCTATCAATGTTTTGACTTCACAATAAGAAAAAGCAGCTCTTTCCCCATTCTTACATCCTATGGAGTAACCTATTTCCTTGGAAAAAAGGGGACCCTTCACTGGGCTCTGCTGCTCTCAGCTTTTGAAAATGTAAAGGTATAACTTGGTTTATCTGCAACTGTCACCCTAACATGAATCACTTACTTAATTCTAAATCTTGGGATTTTTTCCATACCTTGTGTTGACAGCTGGTAATTGTGGAGTAAGGAGTTTTAAGAGCTGTAGCTATTCTGTATGTGGTTTCTGCAGCTTCACATTCTGCAGTATTCTGTGAGGCAGAGTTCAGGCAGCTTGCTTGTCGGTAGTAGTTATATCTGGAGCTAGAATCAAAGAATAAAATGACTGGGTGTAGTTTATAAACCTCTTTTGATTGTGCTAGTTGTATTTGTTCATTTATTGGTTATTTTAATTGGATCAGTGCAACAAGAAAAATAAAATGATCATTCATTTAAAGAAGGATATTTGTCTCATTGGACTACTGGAAAAACATCTGCTGAGCCTCCAAGCATAGCCCTTGTTGCTGAGAATAGTAGACAACCAAGAATAGCATTGGTTAAGTGAAGTTACCAAATACAAGAAATGCAAGATTATGAAAATGAAATATTCCTCCACTTCTTTCTGTCCAACAGTAGTATTGCAGGAGAACCCTGTTTAGGTGATGGATGGCTAAAAGAAAAGTTGCTAAAAGCAAAACAAAAATAGAGGCCTCAACCAAAGCTGATTGAAGCCAATGGAAAGTGTATGTTTACTCGCTATATGACATACAAGTGATCACTTACCTAGTGCTGTTTCATTTCATGTTCCCTGTAACTCTGATTCACAGAGCACATAATATCATCAGCTAAATAAGGCAAACCGGGAATTGTGTCTATTCAGTGTCCTGTGTTTCACTTTGATTCTTCTACCAGTTATGCCCTTTAATGGCCCAAAAAGTATGTGAGCTGGTAAGTCGAATGAAAAGCAAAATTGTCTGGGGACTTGGTTGCTGGTACAGTCTCTGAAACTACTTTTACTTTTTTTTTTCTTTTTCATTTTTTGTAATTGACTAGATTTCAGGTTGCCAGCATCCCTTTCAATATATTTCATTGTTTGGATATTTCAAGCCTAAGGTCTCGGTTGCTGAAGACTATGCAATGTGACACTACAACATGTCTCTTTGATATGCTAATTGTTTCCTCCCAGCTGTTACAAAAGCATCTGTTGCACATTGCGCACACAGAGCAACGCTCAGGGTGCAGCCCTTCTCATTACCTTCTGCTGTTGATTCTGCTACCTCCAGGCTTTTAAGGTCCATTCTGAGGCCCCTGTGGAATCTGCTAACAGCAGTTGCAAACGGGAGAGAAATTCAAGTAAGCATAAAAGTTACAGTTCAGAAACATTTCAGTGACACATGCCAAACAAGGTATGACTGACTATGATTTCTGCAGTGATAGGAAAAGCAAAGAGGAGTTATTTATTAATTTAGATTTACACAGTAGAGGCAAAGTCCGTTGCCATATGTTAAAAATGTAATTGTGCTCGTATTAACAAAAACAAACTCAGAAGCTTCTCCAAAACCAGCAGGGAAAAAATATGTAACTCACCCCAGTTACAAACAGTAGCCTGTCCTGAAAGCTGGGAAAAGAGATGTACTTTGCATGCTCTGAAGATCAAAGTGTTTGGGCTCTTTTGGACCACAGTAGTGGGGGCATGAGTTCCAGTTCAGGCTCCAGCTCAAGCACCTCTGCAGACCCCACAGCTGTGGCAAATAAGCATTTCCCAAGGCCATTAGTTATTCTAGGATATTACTCTGTCAGAGAAAGATAACGATACAGTGGAACACAGATATAGTGTTACTTCACTTGTGTTAAGTAGAACAAAACTTCCAAATTAATAACAATAATTAATGAATGTTTTGCACTTATACAGAATTTTTCAGCCAAGGATCTTAAAGTGCTTCAGTAAGATTGGGAACTATTATTATCGTCCTTTTAAATAAAGGGGAAATGAAGCCTAGAAAGGTTAAGTGACTTATCGAGGAGGCACATGTCTACACCGCAACACAATAATTAAAAAAAACCCTGCAGCAACGACCCTTAGAGTCTGTGTCAGCTTACTCAGGCTCAGACAATAGGGCCATATCGGTGTAGTTGTTCTCACTTGGGGTGGAGCCCAGGCTCTGAAAATTGGCAAGGGGGGAGAGCCCGAACTCCAGCCCAAATGGGAAAGTATACCCTTCTATTTTTAGCCCTGTCCAGTAAGCCTGAGTCAGCTGACTGGACTCTGAGACTTGCAACCACAGGGGTTTTTTTTGTTGTTTGTTGTTTGGCGGGCTTTTTCGCAGTGTAGACACAAGTGTCAGTGGCAGTAATAAAAGCCAGGTCTTAAGGCAGAGCTGCCTCCCTTTGTCTCAGTGCATTGCAAGTGCAGTTCCATTTAGGAGGAACCTTGTCTTGTAGGGATTGATCCTACAAGATGCTGAGTACTCTTGATTGCCACTGAAGTTTATGGAAGCGAAGAGTACTCAGCTCCTCTTGGAAGGCCTCAGTACTTTGCATGGGCAAGCCTGCAGCGATGATAATCTGTGAAAATAATCATTTCACTGTAAAAACTTTCTACTGTGTATCTTTCAATATACTGTACACTGAGGGTAGAACAGTTCAGATTTAGCTTTTGGTTTGCAATAAAGGTCCTAACTGAGGCACAGAAGTTTAAGAAACTAAGAAAAAAATGAGTCAATGGCTCGATTTAAATTAGAACCCCTTGATTCTCTTGTGGTATGTCTACACAACAAAGAAAAACCCATGGCTGGCCCATGCCAGCCGACTCAGGCTGTGGGGCTGTTTCATTGCTGTGTAGACTTCCGGGCTCAGGCTGGAGCCCGGGCTGGGACCCTCCCACCCTACAGGGTCCGAGAACCTGGGTTCCAGCCCAAGTCTGAAGTCTACGTAGCAATGAAACAGCCCTGCACCTGAGCTCAGGTCAGCTGGCACGGGCAGCTGTGGATTTTTCTTTGCTGTGTAGACATACCCTTGGTGCATCAGCCTTTTCTCTAACTACTATGGACCATTGCCCTCTCTGGATAGTATCAGAACTTCTGAGCTGTGTGTCATACGTCCTTTATTGGTAGTAGCCAGCAGATTCTTTTTTGTCTCAAGTGGTAGAGAGAGGCTGTGTTCTTGTAGCAGAAGCATCTGAATTCTATGCCCCATTACTACAGTACAATGACATTTAAAGTGGTCATATACAGTGTACTGGTAAATATAACTGGTTGAACAATTTAGAAGATTGGTTATGAATATACTCCCTCTTTTGACTTGTTGCAACTTCACAAATCTTTCTAGCTTTCTACAAATATATGTGTTTATTTTCTTACGTAATCTCCAGATGTATTCCGTGAATATCTTCAGCTCCTGGGTTGTACACAAACTAGACTACTTAATATTCATTAGTTAAGTTGTATGACCAGTTGCTTAAGACTCATGGTATTGTTTCTGTTCCCTGATTGAAACGCCTTTATAAACGCTCAAATAACAAAAATACAAACTTCTAGCATGTGTTTAGCATAATATGGTGCTAAACTGGTGATAACTGCAGGATTCACAGATAATTTCAAACTAATTGTTTGTTCTAAAATTAGGGAATAATGAATCCTGTGGTCCCCTAATTCTATCTTGGAGTTTATATTTGTGAAATTATAGTTACATTATTTTTCTGTTCAACCAGCATTAACATTTACTATGAAGTCCTAGGCGATCACGGATTTGTAATTGTATTATACACATACATTTTTTTGTCTGTTTCATAGAGATTGCATGGACAGGTGAATAAGAATATGCACAGATCAAACCAATATTGCATTCTCTACTGAAGGCTACTCATCTGAAGTTCACTCTTGGATACTGTCAGTTTCCTAAACTGCTTTCAGAAACATGAAGGCTGAGAGACAGAGGTAACTTATCTTGGCAAGGGCTGTTGCTGATTGAAGAGAAGAAAATGCAAAATGAGAGAACCAAGAGAGAACTTTTGAATTTCTTGTTGTATACGGGGCTTCTGCACTGCCAAAGACACAGAACTCCCAATGAGGAATAGTTTATCTGTAGGAGAAATGCCAGGCTCAAGTATAGATTAAATTTATTTTTAAATTTTATTTTGTATACATAATGTGGAAGGTAACAATGGATGTCCTAGTCACCCATTACTTTCAGTAGTCTGCGGCTGAATCCTGTTCACCTACCCTCTTTTCTAATTTATATATATATTAAATTTCATACTGTAAACCATTTTGGGCAGGAACTTTATCTTTCTATATTTCTGCATAGGCCTTGCACACATGGAGACTCCAGTCAGTAGGAGCAGCAGGCAAAGCTGCAGTTGGAGAGAATAGGTCAAATGGGGCCCAACCAGGGCCACCCTTCCCCACAATGTTCTCCTGGACCAAGAATTTGCAGATGAGAATCCCCACCACTTGGGAGACACAAGGCCCCAGGTAGTGCCTTCTCTGCCCCCCCACCACAAGACCTTTTGGGACAAACTGCAGAGAGGAACCAGCCAGATACTCTAGCTGTGAGGAGCAGCTGCAGAAGCAGCCAAAGCAAGGACCTTTAGACATTCAGTGTTGACAGGGCTTTCTCTGCCCCGTACTGATTGGCAGTTTGCTCCAAGCCTCTCCTTCCGCTTCCTTCAGTGTCTTCATTTCACCGTCACTCCATACCTTGTTGCCTTTTATTTTATTTAAAGTGAACTTAGTGATGTTGTATTACACCACCAAGGGTTCAGCTCTGGTTGCTACAGTTTTAGGCTCCACAGAGTGAAAATTGCTTCTGGTGCTTTTCTCAAATTTTGAGACCCTAGAAATACACAAAGTCCAAGGATCGTGCCCACAGACACAATCACAAGTACAAAGTCTTGTCTATGCTACAGGTTTGTTAAACCAACAAGTAAAGTTACAATTAACCATGCATATAGAAATCCTGCAAAAACCCATGCAATAATTGTAACTGTAGTCATACATCCTCAAAGACATTCTAGGATCTGCTAGATTGCTCAATAGATGATGATTTCTAGAGGAATGGTTCCTGCTGGGGTTTCCCATGAGGTTGATCCTTGGGTCTTCCCACTTTTACCCAGCCATGGAACCCTCTTTTATATTGTAATTCTGACCACACCTAACACCTTATGCATATGCATGAAGGTGTCAACCCTCTTTTCCTTATCTATACTGCCTCACCCCATGAATATTGAAGTACCCCATTTTTCATAAGTTGTTCTTACTACTTAATCTCATTAGCACAAGATGTACTCTGCAGTCAGGATCAGATATTCAAAGATATTACAATCAAATGTCTAGTGGTCTTGGACAATACATTGCTGTCTATTGAGATCCACTTTTCTGTAACGTCACCTAGTCGGACATCTTTACAGTAATTTTGTGACCATACTGACAAAGGGTTATTCCTCAGTCACCCACTCATATTGAGCATTCTTAAGTCTATGGCCTCATCTGGCTAAGCTAAAATCTTACAGGTCTCAGCCTGTAGGTCTGGCGTTTCAGACCTGTTTTATTTATCTACCTAAATACACAATCATCACTCCTAAATACTTGTCAATCTTATACTTCTATAATCCTACAACTTAAATCCATTTAACATACATTGATTATCTATGAAATAGCATATGAATTGACGATAACACCACCTAACACAATGATAAATGGATGATGAAATGAACTAATTGCCTACAACCTGATGCTTTTAACCTTCTTCCCATCTGCTTTGTTCCATTCATCCTCTTTCCCTTCCCTTTTCATTCCATGTAGCTGATACCTACTTTCACCCAAAAAATTGTGGTAATTACACATTTCCTACTATCCCATTGTTCACTCTGTTTGTGTGTTCTACACCTACTCCCACCCTATGACTCTCCTGTCTTGAAGACGGGATGGATCACTCTATAATTGTTCTGTTCTGTACATTCCCTCTGAAGCATCTGGCACTGGCCATTGTCAGAAGACTGGATACTGGGCTAGATGGCCATTGGTGTGACCCAGTATGGCTGTTCTTAGTTTTATTTAGATTGTAAGCTTTTCAGGGCAAGGACTCTCTGCTAATCTATTTGTACACTGGCTAGCACAATGGGGCTCCATTTATGGTTGGGTCTTAGGCACTGCCACAACAAATAGCACTAATAAGAGGCAAATCCTCAGGTGGAGTAAATGAATTGAGTTCAGTGGGTATATGATAATTTACAAAAACTGTGGATCTGCCCCACAACTTTAACTCTTAGCATTGAGGCACCTTTTCACCATGACTATAGGTCTGATGTGTTCTCATAGATGCTATTCCTCCCCAAGCCTTGTATTTTTTAAAAAAACTGTTATAAGAAATTAGTGGTCACATTGCCGCAGTCCATGGGACATACTTTGGTTTTCACTAGTCTGCTGGAATGATTTGAGTGTAATGGGTTATTGTTACCAGGGAGCTTGGAATGATGTGGGACAGAGAGGCAAGTCTGAAAAATCCACTTTTCATAGTTACTATTTTCCACCTTGAAAAAGTTGGGGGGGGGGGAGGAAAGTTTAAACATTCTAGTGGGAGCCTGGTTTTCCAGTTTTTACTGTTTTCTAATTTATTACAGTGGGAGCGGGGAGAAGAGGGAAGGGGGAAAATAAAACCTCAAATCCAAAAACTGAAAATGGAACACCAAAAATTCCATTTTCCAAAAACTGAAATGAAACATTAAGTGAAATGAAAGTTTTGTTTTGTTTTGTTTTTTTACTATTTTTCAGAATGTCAATTCAAAATGTCAATTCCCAACCGAAAATAGGAAAAAAATCAGTCAGCATTGACCATCGAAAATTTCAGCAAAACCACATTTTCTGATGGGAAAATTTTATATTAAATATTTTTTGTTTTGGACCAGCTCTACTAGATCTCTCCTTTGCTAACAATCATGGAGATCTAACTGCCATAATTTCCAACTGCAAAATTGTATCCAGAATTATTAGCAGGTGCAAAATGGCATGCAGAAAATAGAACACTGTTTTTAAACCTCAAGGAACCATATAGGAAAGCTTATTTCAGAAATAAATGGGGCTATATACTAAAGGAGAATATTAAGCTGCATATTTTACAGGATTTATGGAAGAGAAAGAAATAAAAGACTTTTTAATTAGTTACAAAGTTCAAGTTTTCATTATGCACGCAAAAGGTCCAAATTTGTAGGAACTACAGCATGCTGAATGAAAAACAATAATACCCAATATGACAACATCCTTCCCCAACCTTGGCCTAAGATGACCAGATCAACAACAATTATAGCATGCAGTAATCTTCTGCAGATTTTTAATTAAAATGTATTCATCTCATTATGTAGAGGATTCTGGTGTCGAGGATCATCGGAACAAAGAGATTGTAGTAGACTTACGAAATTTGCTGTTGAATAGAGAGATAATCCTGTATAGATAACAATGCTAATGTTAAAATGTTAACACATTATTGAATTTGATTATTGTAATATTTGCAAAGTGAAAGCTTAGTGCCTGGATCACAACATTCATGATAATATTTTAGTAGTACTACTTCCTCTGCCTGTATGTGATAGAAAATTAACTGCCACTTTCCATTTCACAAAAGGCTGTGCAATGTCCAGAAAGACTGCAGATCTTAGCTTCTAATCTATACTGAAGACTATCCAAACCTCTGGGTTTAACCTGCCATACAGCTAACTTTCTTGGCTACCTGGTTCCAGTATCTAAGACATCCCCACCCTCCTCTTCCCCTCCTATTTCTTTTAAAGGACAGAAGGCTTCCATCTGTTAATGTTTGTGGGTTCTTCTGCTCAACATTATTCCTTACATAGGATTAATTTTTGTTACAACAAAGACTGGATGAAAGTTTTAGGTAGAAATCCAAAACTTCCGAGGCCATCTCACTATGACCCAGATAACTGATCAAACCCATTTAAGGGTACATCTTCAAGGCAAAGTTAGCCCAGCTACTTACCCAGCTACTTGGTGTTGCCCCAACCATCCACACAAACCCCTCTCTTGAGTTTAGTGGTGTTTTCTATCCAAGCTATCTGGCCCTCTGGAGCTATGAGTGCTACTTTCACTTGGGCTGGTAACCTGCCCAATTTGCAATAAGGGTGAAGGCTAAATCTCTTGAGTGTCAGTAGTCCTCCAACACCATCCCACAGTTCCTCCTGTGTGCCCAGAGGGACAGAGAAGTTCTCCCACAATTCACTGGGAAAGCATTAAGAGAGTGGCTTCTAACTTGGATATATAGTGTCTTTGCACTATGGCTACGCTAACCAAGTGCTCAGACACAGAGGGTTAAATCTTTAATGCAGACATACCTGTATTGTGAGTCCACTTCAACAGACAAAGCAGTGTTACGCCATGTGCTACGATTGGCCCAGATAAGCCCATTTGCTAAGAGCTCATTCTTGAAGTATATTTAGCAGGAAAGCCCAGCTGTGTGGAAAAGCAATAAGTCTAGATGAGCCCTGCATCACCCAAAGAAACAATCTTCATACACAGACACCATAGCTCAGTGGTTTGAGCTTTGGCCCGCTAAACCCAGGGTTGAGAGTTCAATCCTTGAGGGGGCCATTTAGGGATCTGGGGCAAAAATTGGGGATTGGTCCTGCTTTGAGCAGGGGGTTGGACTAGATGACCTCCTGAGATCCCTTCCAACCCTGATATTCTGACCCTTTCTATGGTGGCTCAGAAGACCCTGCCTTCTAGAAGCTTGATCCTTAAGTACAGGTGGTTGTTCACATGGTCTTTGTCTTGATTAGGTCAAATGATCCAGTTTAGGTTGGGTTTACCTGATATGCTCTCTAAGCCTAACCTCCACTCAACCTTTTTCCTAGTGTAGTTTCAAGGTAAAACCTAGCACTTCAAGGTCAAACCTAGTGGGTCACTCTGTTGGATAGATTCCTGCTGAGGCTCGAATTCAACCAAATGAAATTGAGCTACAGTCATTACCCTGAATCTACAGTAAAAAAACAAAAAAGGTTGGATTTAGCTAGCATGTGTCAGCTAAGACTGAACTAAATTCACTTTTCTAGTCAAGACAAAGCCATGAAAAACAGCTATTCAAGAAGAACCTTGCAATGCAAAAGCAAAACTCCAGAACCTGGGTAGAATTGGGAACTTGGATGAAGGTGCTATTAGTTTGACAAATATTTCAACCTTGACCAAAATCTAAATCCAGAGTTCTCAGGTTTGCACCCCTTGTGCTATCAAAACATACCCTAACTATATTTAGATGAATGATAGCCCTTTGCCTGGTATTCATGATGACTGGAGTAGGGAGAGTCGGAGAATCTGAACTGGATGGAAGAATAAAGAAAATAATGACAAATATTTGCTGCACTGTCCTGCTGCCATATTAGAACATAAATGTTTTACATTTCCCCTGACCACTCAGCAGTTTAAGTTGCTGACATTATCATACTGAATTGAACACTCTGCTGATGTGGCATTCCAGCTTCTGGATTCCTTGTACCTTTCAGTTCTCTTTTCAGGGGCATAACAGTGTATTAACTGTTTTTTGCCTATTATTACTGTATTTGAACATACATGTAGTACCCTTAATAATTGGCAGTTTTATTGGGTTTTGATATGAATGCAATCTTCTTGGCAAATCCAAAGAGAATATCAGAAAACAAAACAAAGATAGGAAAATTCAGACTAAGAGTATTAAGAAAACAATTAAAGATGTCCTGGAATGCATAGTATGTTCCTAATTGCTCTTCTTGCACAGGTTAATATTTATATTTTTATAGCAGTCATTTTAAGCAAACTTGTCTTTAAGGATTTAAAATTAATGTTTATGATTAGCAAAGACTCCTCTCTATTGTTTCAAAACGAGCTAGTGAATATGGAGAAAACATTGTTTAGTGAGGGAGGGAGAGAAGTATACATTGGGAAAAGAACTGAAGGTGTAATGCAAAGGGATTTGGTTGGAGTGGTGCAAATAATGGATTTTTCAGTTTTTTGACAATTCTCCCCTCCCCCCCCCCTCGGTTTTGCTGGAATTATTTCAGGTTGGGGTGACCAGAAACAGAATTTTCTTGAAACTTTCAGTGAATCAAAAAGTTTTAAAAAATCAGTTTGGATAGAATAAAATGTTTCACTGACTGGAAATGAAAGGTTTTATTTGTATTTTGGGCCTTTCGTGTTTTCAATAAAATTGAAGGAAATTTGAAATATACATTCTTTTCAAACTGAAAAATCAGAACATTTCATTTCAAAAATATCAAAATGAAACATTTCAATTATTTTCTGATTCTTTTGTTTTGTTTTTCCCCAACCAAAACAATTTGGCAAAACCAGCATGAAGTTGTGAAATGTTTTAATGTCACCAAATCTGCATTTTTTACAGGAAAAAGATTTGGAAGAAAAATTTCACCCAGCTGTAGTTTTGTTTCCTGTTGAAAATACTTTGGTTGTTCCAGAGAATACCACACAACCGTCCAAGTCATCTGGAATCTTTTCATTGACTCAATGGACTTTAGATCAGGCACTGACACCTAGAATCAGGCTAGACACCTGGAATGTGCTCACTCTGATAGAATGCTGCAGAATTCTGGGAAACAGAGCATTCTGATTGTAATGGTCGCAGGATACCAAGAATTGTTACCTTGTTACCCCTCCTGCCTCTAGCGACAGGTAGCTTTGCCTGTGGTGGCTAGCTTCCTAACACCACAAGTCTGTTATTAGCCATTCAAGCACTCTCCTCTGGGCTATGCCATGCATGTCTTTGCCTTGCAGGTTGACAGGAGGTGCACCTAATCCCCAAGTCCACTTGAAATATTCCCCTGTGATATCCAGCCCCTGACAGTGGCTACTCACAGAAATCCCATATCCTCTGCCCTCAAAGGAGCAGAGTATCCAGTTTTACCTTAAATCACTGTTCCTCTGTATCACATAGCACTTGTAATTGAACAAGAGAAGATTTATTTAAGAAAGAATGGAGATTCAACTAAAAACGAGGAAGTGCAATGGAATCAAATAGCATCATGACATGTGAACTAGGACCTATACTTATTAATAATTACCTTTCCTATCTTATAAAGTAGGTTTCCCCACAAAGTTTAGTCCATTGGAGAGCTGACTGTTTTACAGGATCCAAACTTTAATGGAAATACTCCTGCTGCACAAGATGTTTCCTCAGTGAATGGATATAGAGTGCCTCTCCCCACTCTGTTATACTGAAACAATCTTTTGTCTCTATTTATAGACAGGACAATCTCCTGCCTATTGTTCCTTTCTTACTTCCACGTGGTTTCAATAGTTTTCCATTGATATTCTTGGGATGGCTATACAACTGAGTTTTGCAGTGCATCACTGGCTAACCAAGAAGGGCTGACATCTTGCTTCTACTTCAATGGGCCATCACTGAGATATATTTCCCCCAGGTGACTAACTTTTTTACTCCAGGACCTCAATGCATACTTTCAGTATAGTCACATTATTCCTTAAATATTCCCGTACATACATCTCACAGTGATAATGAGTCTTGATAAGCTATAAGCTTTCTGAAGATACCTTACATGTTACCTCTTCAAGACATGTGTTTGGTGTAGTGAGATTGTCAGGACTGAGACACGAGTTGTTTGCAAAGAACAGGGGACCATTTGCTAAGGGGTCTTTGTGTCACATTGATATTCTTGGATTGCACTGCTATGAAGAATAAACTACTTGAATAGCAAGACTATGAGTGTTGTTTGACTCTTCCATCCAGTTTGAAAATGTGTCTCCATGGGCAAAGGAGAAGCTATAAATAGCTTTAATTGTGTCAGCCTGAGGGCAACTAATTAACTCTGAAGAGGGAGATGATGTCTTGCCTGGATGAACTAAGTGAAATATGGGAAATAAAGGGAATTTGATCAGGGCTATGGATGAAAAGCAATTTTCACCATGTATGAATAGAACAGTGTAGAGGACCTTCAAGAAGTTAGCATTAGGGCTCGTTCTGGGGGTGGGCAAAATGGTTGCACTGCATGCCAACTTCCAGGGGATGCCGCCACACCACGGTGGGGCTGTTTGTTGGTGCTCATGGGCAGGAGACCACCAGTGAAATGTTTTCTGCCCGGGCCAAGGAAAATGGCTAGGGCCAATCTTTGTTAGCAAAGGGACAGTGCTGGGAGGGAGGATGTAAGCTGGTGTCATGGGCTTGGACAGATATAATGATATAGTTTAGCCTAGTCGTGTTGTTGGTGCTATAAAAATAAATAATTATCCTTTTGAGAGAGAAATGGTCTGGTGATGGCGTGTGAACCAGAGAAGTACTGGTAATGTAGTTATATCAGTGGGGAAGAGACTAGCCAGTGATTGGGCCATCACATTATCAGCATTGCCACCAACCAGAAATACCAGAGACAGTGTCCAGATGAGAACTATAAGTATCAAGGCACTAAATTAACAGATTCTTATGAAACATGGTACACTAGATACATACATTCTATGGAATCCTACACATTAATATATACAATGATTCCTGTGTTATGTCAGACACATACCTGTGTCTCCTGGTGAGCTTCATCTTTGTTTATATCTTCTATCAAGATGCATTATTCTTTGTACTTTCTATCTGGGTTAGTAGTTGTTTTTCACTCTGACTTGCATGGTTACCTTATTTACATTATCCAATTCTGTGATTTTTAATTACTCCAGGTACTAAAGTAATTACTGTTTTATCCTGAAAGCATTGCTCTAATGTGGTTCATTATGAGCTTAAAAGTGCATGTGTTCAGGTATCACTATAGTGTTCCTCTCACATAAGGCTGTATTAAGCAATTCAGCAGCACTGGCTGTGTGTGAGTGTAGAACATACATAGTTGCATATTTTATGGATAATGTAAATTCAAAAGACTTTTTGTAGCCACAATGAGGGACTTTTCCTCCTCTGCTAAACATAGTAGAGAGATTTGTTCACAGGAAACAAAATATTAAGATCAAGTTGCTACTCACAAGTCATTCTACAAGGAATGAAGCAGGTGGGTGTATTGTGTGTGGGGGAGGCTGTGTGAGGAAGGAGTTAAAGGGGTTGGTGTGGCGGGGGAAGCTTCCATCAAAGGCATCGCAAATGTGTTTGCTTTGGTGTCAGTCTGCACTGCCACTTTGCCTCTAGACTCCACGGTGGTGAATGCATAAGGAGAAGGGGAAGAGGAGGAAAGAGGAAGTTTCTAGGTATAGGATCCTTAAGCATCTTCTTTGTTTCCTTCTCAAAAGAGTGAACCTTCTTCAGTGTACAGTGGGTGGGATATGCTTTCTGGAGCTATCAGTATTGCCAAGTCCAAGCATTCCAAAAATCATGATTTTTTTAAATTGATGCATTACTTTTATTTGCCTTTTGGTTTTTGAGTCTTTAGGGTTCAAGCTTTTCTCCACTGGAGAACTGGATTTTTTTAAATGAAAGTAGAGATTCTCGTGTAATAATATGACTCTAGGAGCTGTGGCTTAAAAAAATTACCAAATATCAGACTTGTGATAAAATTGTGAGAGCTGCTAGTTATTACTGACCTGGGATGACCAAAGCGAGAGTGATTACAGAGTGTCATAAGAAGCTCCTTCCCTATATTCTCCACCTGAGATGAGTTTCGTTGGACTCTCAGGTCCCACCACAGATCCAGAGTTTGGCATTATCATGTTACCTGCTAGTTGTTTGCCCAAGTGGCCTGCTAATCTTTGTTTCATGAAGCGTGAAACTCCATTTGTAAGCATTAAAGTCCAAAGGGGAAAAAGTGAAAGATAACTTAAAATGCTTGTGTAGTCTAGTGGAAAAAAACACCTATGCAGCAATTTTTTAATTAAATTATTTTTGATTAGACCAGGACTGTGCAGTGCATGCCATGCACTTTTCTATAAAGGCAGTGAAACAGTCAGCTCTGAAAAAGGTTTGGAAAGTTAATATCCTCAGCTGGGCATGCCTAAAGGTTTGGTTTTCTTTATAATTGCACAGAAGGAAGATTAATATGGGGAGGGGGGTGTTTAAATGCCTAATTTGAATCCTGAAACATCCACATTTTCCTCTATTTTCTGCTTTTCCTCATTTAACTGTTTTGAATACCTCTGTGGTTGAAGGGAAACTCACCATGGTTTCCTGAAAGCCATATGTCAATGGAGGAAGTGACAATAGCAAGACAAAAATGTGTCTGGTACTAAAAGAAGTATGCAAATATGGAGTGGTCAATAGGGGTTCAATTCCTTTATTGTAACATTGTACTGTTCCAAGGTTGTCACCACTACTAAAGGGAAAACAGAAGAAGGGTGATGGTGGAGTAATGAGGGCAGTGGATCCCTCTGTGGTTTTGAGCATGTCACAAGTCTTTGATCATCACTGGATGTGTTTAAGAACAGGCTAGACAAACGTCTGTCAGGGATGGTCTAAGTATACTTGGTCCTGCTTCAATGTGTGTGTGTGGGGGGGGAAGGACTAAGTGAGCTCTCAAGGGCCTTCCAGCCCTACAGTGCTGTGATTCTGTTTCCATACTTGTTTATACTCCTACAAATCCTGTTGACTTTACTGGAAGGTCTGAGCATCCCTGAATATCAGGCTACTTTTATTTAATTGCCTAAGCATGAATTCAGGTGCCTCTCTTAAGTTTTCCAGGTCTGAAAATTTTGGCCTTAACATTCCTTGCCCCAGTTTTCACCATCTGTAAAATGAGGATGAGATACCTTAAATGGATGTGTCTCCACCAATCTCTTTTCTTCTTGTCATATCCTTCCTTTCGGTTTCTCTCTCCTTTTTATATTTCTCTCGTGTACTCTAACAACCCCTTCTTCACCACTTCAACCCTAACTCCTTCCCCCCAAAAAATTCAATTTTAGAAATATAAATAAAACAAATAAAATGCATCATAGTTAGAATGCATTTTTTTTTGTTTATATGTATAAAAAGTAAAAATCCATAGGGGAAGAAATGTATCTTCGTGTAGACAATCCATTTTGTCTGCTAATAGGTCTCCAGACACAAAACTTCAGTGGGTAATTTGTTCGTGGCTTATATAGGCAAATATCCAAGTGATAAAAGTGTATTTTGTTGTGTCTTTCCCTCTCTGTGGTTGTCTCATCCATGAAGATAATATTGTGAAACATCTCCCTGACATCAATCCAGCTTTTGCCCTGATTCTCACTCTTCCTTTCCTTCATATCTAAAATGAGAAGTCAATGGCTAGAGGCCAAAGAAACAAATTATGAACAGTGTGTGAAAGTAAACTTAGTTATAATATCTGCTTGGTCTTTCCCAAATGCTTTTTATTTATTTATTTTTATTATTATTTATTTAGCCAATTTTGTTAACCATTCGCTTGCTTATGGTGACACCAAATTTATCTTGCATATTGCCATCAGCTCATCACCACAGTCAGCATGGATTCACCAAGGGAAGGTCATGCCTGACTAATCTAATTGCCTTCTATGATGAGATTACTGGTTCTGTGGATGAAGGGAAAGCAGTGGATGTATTGTTTCTTGACTTTAGCAAAGCTTTTGACACGGTCTTCCACAGTATTCTTGTCAGCAAGTTAAAGAAGTATGGGCTGGATGAATGCACTATAAGGTGGGTAGAAAGTTGGCTAGATTGTCAGGCTGAACGGGTACTGATCAATGGCTCCATGTCTAGATGGCAGCCGGTATCAAGTGGAGTGCCCCAAGGGTCGTTCCTGGGGCCAGTTTTGTTCAATATCTTCATAAATGATCTGGAGGATGGTGTGGATTGCACTCTCAGCAAATTTGCAGATGATACTAAACTAGGAGGAGTGGTAGATACGGTGGCAGGTAGGAATAGGATACAGAGGGACCTAGACAAATTGGAGGATTGGGCCAAAAGAAATCTGATGAGGTTCAACAAGGATAAGTGCAGGGTCCTGCACTTAGGACAGAAGAATCCAATGCACCGCTACAGACTAGGGACCGAATGGCTAGGCAGCAGTTCTGCGGAAAAGGACCTAGGGGTGACAGTGGACGAGAAGCTGGATATGAGTCAACAGTGTGCCCTTGTTGCCAAGAAGGCCAGTGGCATTTTGGGATGGATAAGTAGGGGCATAGCCAGCAGATCGAGGGACGTGACCATTCCCCTCTACTCGACATTGGTGAGGCTCATCTGGAGTACTGTGTCCAGTTTTGGGCCCCACACTACAAGAAGGATGTGGAAAAATTGGAGAGAGTCCAGCGAAGGGCAACAGAAATGATTAGGGGACTGGAACACATGACTTATGAGGAGAGGCTGAGGGAACTGGGATTGTTTAGTCTGCAGAAGAGAAGAAATGGGGGGATTTGATAGCTGCTTTCAACTACCTGAGAGGTGGTTCCAAAGAGGATGGTTCTAGACTATTCTCAGTGGTAGAAGATAACAGGACAAGGAGTAATGGTCTCAAGTTGCAGTGGGGGAGGTTTAGGTTGGATATTAGGAAAAACTTTTTCACTAGGAGGGTGGTGAAACACTGGAATGCGTTACCTAGTGAGGTGGTAGAATCTCCTTCCTTAGAAGTTTTTAAGGTCAGGCTTGACAAAGCCCTGGCTGGGATGATTTAATTGGGGATTGGTCCTGCTTTGAGCAGGGGGTTGGACTAGATGACCTCCTGAGGTCCCTTCCAACCCTGATATTCTATGATTCTATGATCCTTAGCCTCAGCATTCAGTTTTATATTCAAGCAGTATTTTTTTTTCCTTTTGAGAGCTTCCAGTATTCTTTATTTGTTTACCTCACCCTTCAGAGCTTCCGCAGGTGAATAATGGAAACCAACCATTACTTCTCTTTAAAAAAAAAAAAAAAAGGAGTACTTGTGGCACCTTAGAGACTAACAAATTTATTTGAGCAGAAGCTTTCATGAGCTACAGCTCACTTCATTGGATGCATTCAGTGGAAAATACAGTGGGGGAGCTACAGCTCACTTCACTTCGGATTTCTCCCCACTGTATTTTCCACTGAATGCATCTGATGAAGTGAGCTGTAGCTCACGAAAGCTTCTGCTCAAATAAATTGGTTAGTCGCTAAGGTGCCACAAGTACTCTTTTTCTTTTTGCGGATACAGACTAACACGGCTGCTACTCTGAAACCTGTCATTACTTCTCTGTGCCTATTCTTCACCTTGAGTAACAATACTGTATGATATTTGCAAATAGAGTAATAGTGAAATAAGGATTATTATTAAAAAGGGTCATTATGAATAACTTCTTAATTTGCTTTCAAATAGAAAATTAAATGCAAGGAGTGAAATCCTGGCCCTATTGAAGGTAATGAGAGCTTTGCACTGATTTCAGTTTGGTCAGGATTTCACATCAGAGTTTCTGATTTTTTTTCCTGTTTGTAATTGTTGGTTTGTACTAAAAATATGAGCATGTGAGAGAGTCTGGAAATTGTGGTAAAAGAACAGTGCGAGTCAAGGTGCCCTAACTATGATTTGTGATATTTCAAAATCAACCTAGTAATGTCTACCAGTTGGCATGAATTGGGAAGAAGGATAGAACTGGCTCTTGCATGCACTTCCTTGAATAGTTGAAACAAGGATAAAATAAAGTTGTTAGGCTCCAGAAATACAACTGAGATAGTATTATCAGCATGCCAAATGCTTGCAGTGAAATTTTGAACCTTGAAATTAGACATTTTCGTAATTCATTTGATTTTGTGAAAATGTTACAATGAAAACCCATAACATTTTGTTGGTATGGCTCAAAATAAGACTGATTTTGAGTGAAAATATACTCATATTTTAAAGCAAATACCTAGAAACTATGGATTTCTAAATACAAATTTGCATTCTAAGAAAAAGTAATTTTCAGATCAAAAGATACACTGTTTTCAGAGGGGGGGTTGAGTTATGGTTCAATGAAAACTATAGCATCCTTTCCTCTTCCTTACAATATGATTGGGGGTGGGGGAACAATGAAAAGCAAAATTTGAGCTCTACAACATTGCTTGGAACAACATTGCTAATCTTTGCTTTTATTTAAAAATTGTTTTTTTTAAAGAAATTCATTTTTTTCATGAAATTCATTTTTTTTCATACCACCTTCATGTATAATGCAATATAACTTCTGCATCTCCCAGAATAAATATTTACACAGAGATGACTGAAACAAATAAGAATTCAGAAACGGAAAAGTTATTTAGCAAGAATCAAAATGAAGGAAAGACAAAGAGGGTGAAAATATGGTTCTAAGACCTGCTGGCTAATGTAAGTAATTAGAAATATGTATAGATAATACATCAATCCAAGCTAAATATAAATTCATACATTCTTATTTTTTATTCACTGAAAAGGTCTTTCATGCAGATTCTCAGTTTATATAACGGTTACAGTTCCATTGGTTCGACAGTTCACCCCAGTGGAGTGACAGTTCACCCCAGTTCACCCCGGTACAATTGGCAGTCTGTACTGAGAAGTAGCAGAGGCCTGGATCAGCAGGGACTAAAAGGTTTGGACTCAGTTACACAGATAGAACTAGGAAGACAAGCTCACCTAAGGCCATTTTAGGTATTATGCGTGCCTCAAGCCAGTGTTGTTTTAGTCCCTTACTTTCATGCACAATAATTTCAATCAGAACTTAAACATTTAAAACTAATTCAAAACAAATGTTCTGTGTAGTTTTGCAAAGGAATCATTATACTCCATTAGTGCATGAATTCACACACTGCACATTTTTTTTTTGTCAACTATAAGCTGGTAGCCAACAACATCCAGTTTTTAATAAGGCCATAATAATTTAATAGCACAACTGTTTATAAAGGAATAAAAAGGAGTAAATAATTACTGTTTTAAAGACTGGTTTCAGAGTAGCAGCCGTGTTAGTCTTTATCCCTCACTCTCACAGATCTTGGAAGACAGACCAGTCCTCGCTTGCAGACAGCCCCCTCAACCTGAAGCAAATACTCACCAGCAACCACACACCACACAACAGAACCACTAACCCAGGAACCTATCCTTGCAACAAAGCCCGATGCCAACTCTGTCCACATATTTATTCAAGTGACACCATCATAGGGCCTAATCACATCAGCCACGCCATCAGGGGCTCGTTCACCTGCACATCTACCAATGTGATATATGCCATCATGCGCCAGCAATGCCCCTCTGCCATGTACATTGGCCAAACCGGACAGTCTCTGTGTAAAAGAATAAATGGACACAAATCTGACATCAGGAATCCTAATGTTCAAAAACCGGTAGGAGAACACTTCAATCTCTCTGGTCACTCAATAACAGACTTAAAGGTGGCAATTTTGCAACAGAAAAGCTTCAAAAACAGACTCCAATGAGAAACTGCTGAGCTTGAATTAATATGCAAACTAGATACCATTAACTTGGGTTTGAATAGAGACTGGGAGTGGCTGGGTCATTACACATATTGAATCTATTTCCCCATGTTAAGTATCCTCACACCTTCTTATCAACTATCTAAATGGGCCATCTTGATTATCACTACAAAAGTTTTTTTTCTCCTGCTAATAATAGCTCATCTTAATTAATTAGCCTCTTACAGTTGGTATGGCTACTTCCACCTTTTCATGTTCTCTGTATTTAGAAATATCTCTTCTTACTATATGTTCCATTATATGCATCCAAAGAAGTGGGCTGTAGCCCATGAAAGCTTATGCTCAAATAAATGTGTTAGTCTCTAAGGTGCCACAAGTACTCCTGTTCTTTTTGTTTTAAGGACTATAGTTTTCAACTTAAACAATAGACCACAATAGCTGCAAAGGAGAATTTGCATTTCATTGTTTTATTTTTCCCAAGTTAAAATTATTTCTTTCTTTTGTAAATGCAATCATTTTTAAAAGAGGATCTTGGACCACCAGAAACTGCATTGTATGAAGCACTAATGCATTCACTTCAACCAACAAAAGCATGGAAATCCTGAGTAAAGGCTGAAAATCTGGGCTGACACTCTATATTGACCCATGCATTGTGCCATTCTTCCTCTCACACTCCCACAGTAGAGTAAATTAAAGCCGGAATGTCGGTCTAGATTTTCAGCCTCCGCTCTGAAGAAAAAGAACAGTGATGTCCACGTAAGTTTTAGAGAAAGGTGTACTTAGAATCAGAAGCTCATCTTTGAATTTTTCTGCACCCATAGGGTAAGTCAGGTTCCCCACAGTAATGTTACCTAAGCAAAGCTTTTGAGCCAAATAATGAGTCTGTGTGACCAGAAACAAACTGACTCTCATCCGTCAGCTACGACAGGAAACTCCAACAACAACGTGACTTGTTTACACAAGCCTTTTGTGGAGAGGAAAAAAGAAAAATCCCACCCATAAAACTGGATGTGTTGTTCAAGCCGCTCATTAGTAATGGTTGATATCATTCCCCCTGCCGCCATCCCTTTGCTTTTGACTACACCAAGTAAAATGTACTCATTTTCTTTTTCTCCACTTTTCCCATATAATTCAATTTTAGAACTGACTCCTGATTTTGACTCTTTCCAAAGAATTGTAATTAAAATACTGGTACTTTGCCTCATCTTCTTGATCACCAAAATATCCAAAAAACACTGAATATGGTTGACCTAGTTGAAAATTTCCGGTAGAAAATGTTTTTAAACAGAAAATTTGGCTTTTTGATTACATGACATTTTTTTCTCTGAAAAGTTCTTTCCACAGAATTTAGTTATTTTGTCAAAAGGTTTTAGCCAAAATCTTTTGGTTTCTGAGTTTTCACTGAAAATTCAAAGATTTCTGTGGAGAATTTCAGGAAAACCAGAAGGGTTTTTTTTTTTCATCTTTGTCAAATTTTCATGAGGGGGAAAAAAGGACCAGCTTGTGTGTACGTGCATGCTTTCTGTACACTCTACTATACAATGGGATACACACATGCATATCTCACTGTACTATACTCTAAGGTATAGTCATATCAGGGGTCAATCCTGGTTCCAATGCTTTCAGTGCTCAGGTTAGAGCCTTTGAGACAAAAATGCTATACCAATGGCATTTTAAAATTGAGAATATTAATTCCCAAAGACAGAAAGTTAAAATATTTGTTTTCCCAGCACCTTTAACTCAGTCATATCATGACTAATTGTATTTTATATTGATGAGTATATTGTCAATGTACAGTTTAACCTTGGAGATGTGAGAAAAATGTTGTGCAAATACTCCAAATGGAATCTGAAAATCTTTTAATCTGGTTTTATTTTCAGAGGGAGGGTTAGGGTACATCATGACTGACAGCTATTTAGTATGAGGTGACAGCCATTTCTGGTTCTGAAACTTGTAATACATTTCAGAATAGCTTTGTGCAAATATAAATCTAGCCACTTGTTCAGAGGCCTGGAGGAGGAAAGTCTTTTAAAACTTAACCCTCACGTTCCACTGATCTGAGAAATGGAGAGAGAGATTATTTTTACAGACACAATTAGGAGAGGTGATTAAACTTGTCTGTTCAGGATGTAAAATTTAACATGCCAGAAAGCAACATTTGTTTGATGGTATTAGCTGAGTGCTGATACTTTCTGGAGCTTTCTTTATCATCTACAAGAGGAAACCATCATTCTTATCCATTTCTCTTTTTATTGACTACAATAGACTTCAAAGTTCCCACTGACTTCAGTGGGGCCAGGATTCCACCTCGTTTCTCTGAGAACATTCCAAAACCACAGAGTTTAAGGGGCTTTTTCATTTAATCAAATGCAGTGGACCAAATTCACACCTAGCACAATTTCACTGAATTGTGGCTCAATGAGGAAGCCCATTGACTTCACCCCATATTCCCATCCTTAACAAATTGCATATTATGTATTCAATAATAAAAAGAGAGAGAGAGAAAATTAGACAGATCTGAACCTCAGCCTTCTCTTGTCAACATACTCTTAACAGAAACTTAGTAATATCTTTATAAAAATATTAACTTTACAACCTTCATTTTTCACACTAAAGCATTTAGCAAACACTATTCTCCACTCAGTGCCCATTAATTGGCATTCATGTGAGTTGTATGGACACCAACAATGGTGGATAAGTCCCTAAACAAGGCAACAGCAATAGATGCAGGTTTTGGTGTAAGCTGGAGGGAAATTAGAGGTGCCTAGAATGGTTATAGGAATGGTGAACAATGATGTCTCTACATTTTCCCACACATTAAGGCAATAAAATGATAGCCATAAATTTAAAACCTGTTTTGTCTTTCAAACTGAGCCCCATTTAAATAGCAATAGACACCTCTTGGAACCAAACAGGCATGTTTCAAATATTCAGAGCAAATTGAGTCTAAACAGCAGCAAGTATTTACTGCAGAAATGTTCTGCAGCTTCTCAGTAGTAGAAGAATGACAGAGAGCATATTCAGTCTATAGCACCCTCTGCCAGGAGTAGATAATGCCTTATCTTTATCTCTCAGACCAGTTGTTTTGGAGACCTGGTCTACAATGAATTTTTGCTGTAAACCTTACATTTCTCACCTGAACTCTGTCCTCTAATCTTTAAAAAAAAAAAGTTACACCAAAAGGATATTGCATACCATTTACTTCTCTTCTGATAGTAGGAGTATGACTACACAGCAACTTGGAGTGTGCTTCCCAGCGTGGGTAGACAAACATGCACTAACTTTGCACAAGCTCTTGCATTAAAAAAAAAAAAATCAGTGTGGCCATGGCAGCACAGGTGGGGTTTAGACTAGCCGCCCAAGGACTTACTCAGGGATCGGGTGGCATTGTATTCAGGCGGTTTATACAAGCTGTCACTCGTGTCACCATAACCATACCGCTTTTTATAGTGTACTAGCTCAAGCATTGTGAGCAAGTCTGTATACCCACACTGAGGCCTGGTCTACACTGGGGGGCAATCGATCTAAGTTACACAACTTCAGCTACGTGAATAATGTATCTGAAGTCGATGTACTTAGATCTACTTACGGTGGTGTCTTCACTGAGCCAAGTCGATGGCTGACATTCTCCCTTCAACTCCGCCTGCGCCTCTCCCCCTGGTGGAGTACAAGAGCCAATGGGAGAGCGCTCGGTGGTTGATTTATCGCGTCTAGACTAGATGCAATAAATCGACACCCGCTGGATCAATAGTCGATCCAGCAGTTAATGTAGACAGGAGAAGCACCCTCCGAGCTGCTGTGTAGACATGCCCCTATGTGGTTTGCTAATTTGCTGGTTTTCTTTTTAGATCCATAAATTTACTGTTGGATTGGAGGATGTTTATACATTCCTGGGATCAAATCCTGAATTCCTTACAAACTTCTTTCTTAGACCTCATAATAGCGAAACTCCCACTGAAGACAGATTGATGGCTTCAGGAGTACAGGGTAGCACGTAAGTGACTCAGGGGTGCAAGTCCCATTGACTTTCCTAAGTCACCTTGCACACTATTGCTTGAAGAATGTACAGCAGAGCAAATAAACCAAAATATAGCAGAGGATGCACACAGGGATTTGGGGACAGATTTTCAAAAGCACTTAGCATCCAGCAGCAACAATTATTCTCAACATAACAGTTGGTATAAATTGCAGTGTAGCTGCTTGCTGGTTTTCTGTGGGAACTCCTGGTGCTGAGTGTTTTTGGAAATCTGGCCGGTAACATATTACTAATTTTTTTATTTGTGGAGCAAAGTATATTTTGGCAGCTGTGACTAATGGGGAAGAAGGTATACCAGTAAATGTTATGCAGTAGATAAGTCTCACAGTTTATCAGATCTGTTAAGAGGAAAAGAAAATTAATCCAATCCACAGTAAACCAAATATAATTATTTATCATAGGTGCTTGTCTGTCCCCCCAATACCAGAGCATCTGAGAGCCTCACAATCCTTAAGTTAATCCTCACTACACCCACATGAGGTAGGGATATATTCTCCCCATCAGAAGTGAGGCCCAGAGAGACTGAGGATATGTCTACACTTCAAGCTAGGGATGTGATTCCCAGTTCAAGAAGACATACTTGTGCTAGCTCTGATGGAGCCAGCATGCTAAAAGGAGAGTGCAGGTATGGTGCTGTGAGCTGCTAGCCAGCTTGAGTGCATACCCGTGTGAGATGCTAGGCACATACTCAGGTTGCCTCCTTGCCACTAGCTCCACTACAGCTACACTCTATTCTTAGCATGCTAGCTTCACCAGAGCTAGCATGGCTGACTTCTCAAGCAGGGAATCACACCCCCAACTCAAAGTGTGGACATACCCTAAATGACTTGAGCAAGGTAAAACAAGAGGTTTGTGATTGAGTAGGGAATTAAACTCATGTCTCCTAAATCCCGAGCTACTACCCACTGGGTTATCCTTAGTCTCCCATTTCTGGTGCAATGAAGTTGCATTGTCTTCAATAGTGTTACATCAGGAATTAAATTGGCCTCATAGTTCCCCAATGTATATTGTGATCCGGAGCCAGACAAAACATAAATGTGCTCTACAAAAGGCCCTTCATTTTCACTTTTTTATTTTGTTTAAAATTTCCCCGGAATGTATTAGTATTTATTACAAAAATGGGGTGGGGAAAGGGTGAAAAGCAGTGCAAAAAGTTAACTTCCAGTTTTCTTGGTAAATATCAGGGTTAATATTAGGGGATGGGAGGACAGTAAAAGGATTGAAAGTAAAAGCCGTTTAATTCTGTGGTTTATTTCATGAATGTACATTAAAAGTACACAAACACACACACGTGTGCATATGTGTATCTTCCACTACATTGCTTTACTTTAACAGCCTTTCATTTACACTTTGAATAACTTATTATTAACATAAACACATCTACTTAACATAGTCAGTATTTGCATGTACTTTAGTGGTCCAAAATTCAGATGAAAACCAGTAAAAACTGAAAATGAAGTACCTAAGCTATACAATTTGCCTGCTCATAAAATTACCAATATACTGCTGGATAGAACATAATTAGACAAACATATGGCATAAGAACAGCACTCTGTGCATACTCCAAAGCAACTGAGTAGCTTTTGTTCAGACTAAAAACTGATCTGAAAAAGACAAGGCCTGAAAAATTTCATCCTGAAAGGTGGAAATTTCAAAAAAATATAAATGCCTGAAAACAGGCAGTTCTAATGAAAACCATTAAGTAGCTATCCAGTAATTTATTGTGATAATTATTGCTGCTTATGTTAACCCTTAGGATCTATACAACACTATTCAATTTCAAAGCATTGTACAAATTTATGCATTAATTAATCTTTCCCAAATTCCTTTTAGGTAGGTAAGTAAACATTGTTAACCCCCTCTAATGGATGAGGAAACAGCTCAGCTGGATGAAATCATAGACTCACTGAAAACAAGAGAGTCAGGATTTCAACTCAGACAGTTTAAGGGCTTTGTCTACACACAGTTTTGGTAGCACTTGAATTATATCAGCTTGAAACTGGTATAGCTAAAGTGGTACAATCCCTAGTGTGGATGCAGTTATGCCAGTATTGTTTATTCCTATTAAGCTATTCTGCTCTAAGTACTTTGTACTTGTATAACTGCATTCACACTAGGGGCTGTACCGATTGAACTATTTCAGTTTAAAAAAATCATGGCCCTAAATAAAATAGGTGGTTTTTTGTTTGTTTTTTTGTATTTCAATGTCAGTTCCTCAGCAAAATTTCCCAAACACTTAGATCTTCATAAGACGGGAGAGAAGAAAGACAGATAAGATACAAATGACCCACGCCCCACTTTAGATAAGAAAAGAAGCCATGTGTTTTATTTATCAGAACAGCAGACTTTAATAACAGATGCTTCTCCACCTCTTTGCTTACCAAGGGATGAGCTAATATCTGGAACTATGCTTCAAACGGACGATAAAAGCATGGGGGAACTTAGCTAGATAGGCTGCAAGAAGCCTAGATTGAGTTAACCTGGAGAGGCCTACAGCAAAGGAGGAAGGCCTTTAACCTCAATTTTCTACTAAACCCAGGTCATGAGCTACTCACATCTGCGTGGGACTAATAAACAGAGATACAGAAAGCTAGGAGTAGTCAATGCTGGAGCACCTACTATTTCTGCCATTAATTCTTGTGCTTTTTCCAGATGATAGAAAAATTAGCCCCTTCAATTGTTTCATGTTGCACTTTATCACAATCTCCCCATGCCTATGGGAGAGCAGGAGAGGGAACAAACTCATCCCTAGCATTTACACAGGAAAAATTCAAGGCCGGACTTCAACAACAAGCCATTTTGAATTGTGTCTCACAAAGGATAAAATTATGACCTCTGAAGATACCCTCTGAAGTATCTCTGGGAGGTCTGCAAACAAGCATGCAGATAACAAACAGAGAGTAACAACTTATACAGCGTGAGAAATGAGGCGGTCAGGTTGGAAATGAATTTGTGTCTCCAGACTTACTTGGAAGATTCAGGCCTGAAAGTTATTTTCCCACATTATCATACTTTTTTACTGAATATGAATGGACTCATTTTTTCAATGCAAAAAACCTCCTTTAATAACATTAAGGCTCTGAAACAAAACCAACCAAAGCTAAGAAATGTAAGGCTTACTCCATTTCGAAGAATATAGTCCACTGGGTCTGCTCGATGCTTAGTGCAGAATGATTGCCTCAGTATAGAATTATTGCTACCTCCCTTTCTTCCTTCTTTGGTTTTATTTTTTTTTCCCCATGTGGCATTGCTTTTGTCTGTGCAGTGAAGATGCCAAGTCTGCTTGATTTGATTTCTAGCTAGTTGTTAAAATAGAAGTATAGTCCCCTCCTCAACACTAAAAGCCAAGAAACAGCTGTAGTTAAAGGAAACAAATACACATAGTCTGTGATTCATATCAATATCTGTTTACGCATTCAAAGCACTGCACATTTAGTTTTGTGATTGTTTTCCCTGTGAGATCTTCCTAGCATTATAGGGCCAAATTTTGCAAACTGAAGTTAATGGAGCTGCACGTGTGCCCAATCAGATATCAAAAGCATATATGCTCTTTGTATAGCAGAAAGTCTTTTCTACATTCTTTTGTATCTCTGTCCAAACCATATCCAAAATTATTTTCAGAGCTGGGTGCCTAAAGTTAGGCTACTACATAAAATTGACTTGATTTTTTCAGAAGTGCTAATTATCCCAGAATCCCAGTGAAGTCCCTGGTAGCTGCAGGTGCTCAGTGCATTTTTAAATCAGGCTACTGTTGCTTAGCTTAAGCTTCCAACTATGAAAATGATTGCTTATAATGCTCTGATGCTGAACTATGCATTTTAAGTGTGAAAATTGTACTCAGGAATACAAACATTGCAAACTAACTGAACACATCTGGTATGGTTTCTGTGACAGTGGAATGTTTTCTCTTAGTGCAGTGGATCACAACCAGGGGTACGCAGAGGTCTTCCAGCAGGGTATGTCAACTCATCCAGATATTTGCCTAGTTTTACAACAAGCCACATGAAAAGCACTAGCAAAGTCAGTACAAACTAAAATTTCATAGAGACAATGACCGTTTATACTGTTCTATATACTATATGTGTTTCTCAACCTGGCATTTGTGTTGAATTTTATGTTATAATTATATAAGAAAAATGAGAAGCAATAGTGTGCTGTGACCCTTTTCTATTTTTATGTCTAATTTTGTAAGCAAGTAGTTTTTAAGTGACGTGAAACTAGGGGGTATGCAAGACAAATTTGCCTCGTGAACAGTAGTCTGGAAATTTTGAGAGTAGGGCTGTTGATTAATTGCAGTTAACTCACGTGATTAACTAAAAAAATTAACATAAAATAAACAATAGAACACTAATTTAAATGTATTAAATATTTTGGATGGTCTACATTTTCAAATATATTGACTTCAGTTACAACACAGAATACGAAGTGTACAGTGCTCACTTTATATTTTTATTACAAATATTTGCACTGTAAAAATGATAAAAGAAATAGTATTTTCAATTCATCTCATACAAGTACTGTAGTGCAATCTCTTTATCGTGAAAGCACAACTTACAAATGTAGATTTTTTTTGGTTACATAACTGCACTCATTAACCAAACAACATAAAACTTCAGCACCTAGAAGTCCACTCAGTCCTACTTCTTTGCAATCAATCACTAAGAGAAACAATGCTGCCCACTTCTTATTTACGTCACCTGAAAGTGAGAACAGGCATTCACATGGCACTTTTGTAGCTGGCACTGCAAGGTTTTTATGTGCTAAACATTTGTATGTCCTTTCATGCTTCGTCCACCATTCCAGAGGACATGCTTCCATGGTGATGACGCTCGTTAAAAAATAATGTGTTAATAATGCGTTAATTAAACCTGAACTCCTTGGGGGAGAATTGTATGTCTCATGCTCTAGGTTTTAGCCGCATTATGCCATATATTTCATGTTACAGTAGTCTTGGATGATGACCCAGAATGTTGTTCATTTTAAGAACACTTTCCCTGCAGATTTGACAAAATTCAAAGAAGATCCCAGTGTGAGATTTCTAAAGATAGCTACAGCACTTGACCCAAGATTTAAGAATCTGAAGTGCCTCCCAAAATGTGAGAGGGACGGGGTCTGGAGCATGCTTTCAGAAGTCTTAAAAAAGCAACACTCCGATGTTGAAACTGCAGAACCCGAATGACCAAAAAAGAAAATCAACCTTCTGCTGGTGACATCTGACTTAGATAATCAAAATGAATATGCCTTGGTCTGCACTGCTTTGGATTGTTATCGAATAGAACCCATTATCAGCACATCCTCTGGAATGGTGGTTGAAGCATGAAGGGACATGTGAATCTTTAGTGCATGTGGCACATAAATATCTTGCAACACCGGCTAAAACAGTGCCATGCAAACACCTGTTCTCACTTTCAGGTGATATTGTAAACAAGAACCAGGGACCATTATCAGCTGCAAATGTAAACAAACTTGTTTGTCTGAGCCATTGGCTGAACAAGAAGTAGGACTAAGTGGACTTGTAGGCTTGTTTTATTTTTGAATGCAGTTATTTTTTATACATAACTCTACATTTGTAAGTTCAACTTTCATG
Organism: Natator depressus; assembly: GCF_965152275.1. Classification (NCBI taxonomy): domain Eukaryota; kingdom Metazoa; phylum Chordata; order Testudines; family Cheloniidae; genus Natator; species Natator depressus. The sequence goes on along the minus strand of NC_134235.1, from coordinate 121,655,427 downwards.
ATAAAGAGATTGCACTACAGTACTTGTATTAAGTTAATTGAAAAATACTATTTCTTTTATTTTTACAGTGCAAATATTTCTAATCAAAAATAAATATAAAGTGAGCACTATACACTCTGTATTCTGTGTTGTAATTGAAATCAATACATTTGAAAATGTGGAAAACGTCCAAAAATATTTTTATATGTGGTATTCTATTATTAACAGAGCAATTAATCACATGATTAATCACAATTAATTTTCTTAATCACATGACAGCCCTATTTGAGAGCCATGCTAGTGGACCAATGCACCTACTTCGCATGCAATGGGGAAGAACTATTCCATTACTGAACACTAGGGTTGTTCACAACTTACAATTTTCATTTTGCATTTTTGAAAAGGCGATTTTACAGCCAGCTATTTCTGAAAAATTTCATGGTTTTGCAGCAAAATAGCTTGTATTCTTATATGCAATGTCAAGTTTTTGCTGGGGTTAAAAAAAGCCCCATAAACAAGGCTATCTCTAAGTTTTGAAGATACCAATGAAAACACAGAGGGTAAGACTCCTAAATATTTTCTTTTCAGAATAAGCAGTAGAGGAAAAACACCTTTAATTGTTTTCTTTTAAAATTGAAATTATCATTCACAACATCAGAATAACCACCTGGGAAACTGAAGTCCTTCAGCATGAAGTTCATTGCAGTATCAGGAGAGATTGTCAAAGGAAAAGGAACTACTACATATATAAGAACAGCCATACTGGGTCAGACCAATGCTCCACCTAGCCCAGTATCCTGTCTTCTGATAAAGGCCAGTGCCAAATGCTTCAGAGGGCATAAAGAGAACAGGACAATTTACTGAGTCGTCCATCTCCTGTCATCCAGTTCCAACTTCTAGCAGTCAGAGATTTAAGAACACCTGGAATATGGGGTTGCATCCTTGACCATCTTGGTCAACAGCCACTGATGCACCTATCTTCCATGAAATAATCTAATTCTTTTTTGAACCCAGTTATACTTTTGACCTTCACAACCTTCCCTGGCAATGAGTTCCACAGATTGAGTGTGTGTTGTGAGAAGAAGTACTTCCTTATGTTTGTTTTAAATCTGCTGCCTATTAATTTTATTGGGTGACCCCGGTTTATGTGTGAAGGGGAAATTAACACTCCCCTATTCACTTTCTCCATACTATTCATTTTATAGACCTTTATCATATCCCCCCTAAGTAGTCTCTTTTGTGAGCTGAACAGTCCCAGTCTTTTTTACTCTCTCCTCATATGGAAGCTGTTGTATCTCCTGTCATTTTTGTTGCCCTTCTCTATAGAGTTTCCAATTCTAATACATTTTTTTTTAGATGGAATGACCAGAACTGCATGCAATATTCAAGATGTGGGAGTACTATGGATTTACAGAATGGCATTATGATATTTTCTGTCTTATCTACCCTTTCCTAATGACTCCCAACATTTGACTGCTACTACACATTGAGCAGCTGTGTTCAGAAAACTATCCAAAATGACTTCAAGATCTTTTTTGAGTGGTGATAACTAATTCAAACCCCATCATTTTGTATGTATAGTTGTGATTATGTTTTCCAATATGCATTATTCAGCATTTATCAACAGTGAATTTCATCTGCCATTTTGTTGCCCGGTCACCCAGTTTTGTGAGATCCCTTTGTAACTCTTTACAGTCATCTTTGGACTTAACTATCTTGAGTAATTTTGTAGCATCTGCAAACTTTGCCATTTCACTGTTTAACCCTTTTTTCAGATCATTTATGAATATGTCGAACAGCACTGTTGCCAGTACAGATCCCTGTAGGACCCTGTTTTAATCTCTCTCCACTGTGAAAACTGACTATTTATTCCTTGCCTTTTGTTTCCTATTTTTTAACCAGTTACTGATACATGAGAGGATCTTCCTCTTATCCCATGGCTCCTTACTTTGCTTAGAGCATTTGGTGAGGGACCTTGTAAAAGACTTTTTCAAATCCAAGGACACTGTATTGACTGGATCACCCTTGTCTACCTGTTTGTTGACCCCCTCGAAGAATACTAATAGGTTGGTGAGTCATGAGTTCCCTTTATGACAGCCACGTTAACTCTTCCCCAACAAATCATGTTAATCTATGTGTCTGATAATTCTGTTCTTTACTATAGTTTCAACCAATTTCCCTGGTACTGAATTGGCTTACCAATCTGTAATTGCCAGGATTGCCTCTGGAGTCTTTTCTTAAAAATTGGCATCAGAGTAGCTATCTGCCATAGCATCTGTTAGAGAGACTGATTTTAGCAATAAGTTACATAACACAATATTTCTGCAATTTCACATTTGAGTTCCATTTCAGAATGAACTAGTGATTGTAGATGAATCAGTGTTTTGGGTGCCCAGTTTGAGATGCTTTAAAAGAGCTGGATTTTCTGAGGGTGGGTGTTCATCACTTTCTGAAAATCAGTCCCTTTTGAAAAAGAAAAGTAAGGCACTCAAGGTATACAATTTTCAAAAGTATCTATATTTTAGTCCCAATGGAATTTATGCTCCTGAGACACTTGAAAATCTTGGCCTTAATGTTTTTTTCTAAAAACATATGCCATATTTCTCTGACCAGAACTATAATAATGTGTTGTGTTATTAAGTATTATTTTACCATTAGTATTGTATTTAATTGAAAAATCATACCTAACACACCTGTGGGTATGTACATGGGTGGGGGAGGGGGAGAATATTTATACTATGTGCCTAGATTCACTTCAGATCTGTCTTGGGGAATCTCTATATTGGAGGGGTAATATAGGAGGAGTTGAGTTACCACAGCACACTTTCCCTCCCCTTGTCCTTGGGAGTCCCTCCAGTTGGGCTTCATGACACTAGGTCAGTAATGTGCCAGAAGTGACAATAGAGGGAGAATGAGATGGTACTGGGGACAAACTACTTTTTGTAGCATTGTTCCTGGCTGAATTTATCCTAGTTGAAATCTGGTCAGGAACTGAAGCTGATTCAAGCTCTCCCTCTGGATTCTTTCTTTGGGAACTCCTGGGCAGTCACCAGGGGAGTGGCAGTGAGGTGCCAGAAGAGCCACACAGATGAAAGCACCTATATAGAACAGTTCCTGTCTCCATGGATCTGGATGATCCTTAGATCTCCAAGGTGTGTGGGCCCACTCCTTATCAGACCCTTCCTGCTAGATGGAACAATTTCTGTGAGATGCATCTTGCAGAGTTTTCAGTCTTCTCTTACTCCTTTCCCATTAACAGGGATCAGTTTGGCTCCTGGTTCTGCTGTTTCCATGATGTACCATGATCGAGTGCATTTGTGTGTATTGTGAAAGAGAGCTTAAAATATTCTTTATCTGATTAAGATGTTTTGCTTTGTTTTGCTCAGTTTAGCTCAAACAACATCTGTCCAAAGTCTGACAATGTGATGGATATGAAACATAAATCATGTTATCTCATGTCAATGTGTCCCTCAGAACAATTCCTTAACATACAATCTCTTGTAGGATATGAACTGGATCCTCAGGGATAAACAGAGAACTTACAACATTAGCTTAACTCCTATTTACATAGTTCATTTGAGAACTTCATTTGACTTAGCAGAGCAAAACTTTTTAGAAAATTAATTGAGAGTGTGAAATAGTGTTCAAAGATCCAGTTCATTTCAGCAAATGAATGTTTTGGTGGGAGGGTTTAATTTTCTTTAAAAATTGCTGAGTTGATTTATCTGAAAAGTGTTCATTCTACAATTCATTTATCCCTTCCATTTATGTAGGATAAAAGAGGGCTATTATAACAGTTATACCTCTCAGGGATGGACTGTTCCACAAGAGAGAATAGTTGAAGTCTTTCAGATAGAGTACACAGAGCTACAGATGCACACAGAGTAAATTGGCTTCAAAAAAAGGATATGTAGATTTTATTTATTTGTGTTGGGACTTCCAAATATGGGCCATATCCTCAGTTGGTTTAATCAATGTAGCTCCGTTGAATGCAATAAAACTCTGGCAATTTATACCAGCTGAGGATCTGACCCTACATATTTAAATGAAACAACACATTACATTTGTGATGGGTTCAGTCACAGAGACCCCCTTGGGACTGTTACCTGATGTGCTGAAACTACCTCTGAGCCTGTTTTCCCTGTCAATTTGGGACCCCAGAACCCTGTCTTGTTGAGCCAGACATGCTAGCGTGCTGCAACACAGATCCAGGATCTGAACCACGTCTCCAAAGCTGCAGGCTTTAACTGAACACCACTCAGTAGGTACTCCTGTCTCCGGCACCCAGACACCGAGCTCCCAATGGGGTCCAAACCCCAAATAAATCTGTTTTACTCTGTATAAAGCGTATACAGGGTAAACTCATAAATTGTCTGCCCTCTATAACACTGATAGAGAGATATGCACAGCTTTTTGCTCCCCCAGGTATTAATTAATTACTCTGAGTTAATTAATAAGCAAAAAGTGACTTTACTAAGTATAAAAAGTAGGATTTAAGTGGTTCCAAGTAATAACAGACAGCACAAAGTAAGTTACCAAGCAAAATAAAACAAAACACCCAAGTCTAAGCCTAATACAGTAGGAAACTGAACACAGGTGAATCTCACTCTCAGAGATGTTCCAATAAGCTTCTTTCACAGACTAGACTCCTTCCTAGTCTGGGCCCAATCCTTCCCCCTCATAAAGTTCTTGTTAGCTGCAGCTCAGGTGGTAACTAGGGGATTTCTCATGACAGGAACCTCCTTTGTTCTGTTCCACCCCCTTGTATAGCTTTGGCACAAGGCGGGAATCTTTTGTCTCTCTGGGTCCCCATCCCTCCTTCTAAATGGAAAAGCACCAGGTTTAAGATGGATTCCAGTGCCAGGTGACATGGTCACATGTCCTGTGAAACCCCAAGCCTTCATTCTTCCTTGCCTGACTCACAGGAAGGCTTGCAAGTAAACATCCATTTACAACCAATTGTCCTAGTTGATGGGAGCCATCAAGATTCCAAACCACCATTAATGGCCCACACTTTGCATAATTACAATAGAACCTCAGAGTTATATTTCATATTTCTAGTTTCAGATACAAGAATGATGCATTTATACAAATAGGATGACCACACTCGGTAGATTATAAGCTTTGTAATGATACCTTACAAGAGACCTTTTTCATGAAGCATATTTAACTTACGTTATATTCACACTCATTAGCATATTTTCATAAAATCATATGGAGTGCAACGTCACAACATTATCTGGTGTCTGCTTCTATCTATTATATAAAGAATACAATCATGCTATATATATATGTGTGTGTGTATGTGTGTGTGTGTATATATATATATATATATATATATATATATAGTCCTCACATCTAGAACCAGGAGTATGAATAGAAAAGGAAAAAGTCAAAAAACAAAACCCTCAGCCAATTTTTTTTTCTATTTATTTTGAGTTGAAAACAAAGGATGCCTGTCCACAACTCTGAGTGCTCTTGATATCAACTTTTAAAAGATAGTACAAGGAGATGCAAACAAAACCAGTCACAGCAACCATACTTCCTTTCTTCCTTCTCCTCAAGGGCAAGATTAAGGTATAGGCTCCATAGGCCTGCGCTTAGGGGCTCCATTTTTTTGGAGTCATGTGACTACATATGCATCTCAACTTTTATTATTATTTTTAAGGAAGTTTCTAGCACTCACAGTTGTGAAAGAAAGCTTGAAAATATGAGCTGAGCCTAATTGAAGCAGTGATATCTCCTGGAGTCTGCAGACAGCCTGGAACAACAGAGGTGTGAACTTCCCCTTGAAGGTCACCAGGGTGTTAACAGCAAGATTGACAGCTCTGAGGTCTGTAAGTGTATGTGGCAAGAGAAGTAGAGCAGTGGGCCTAGTCCATCAGATCTCCAAACAGATATCCCACTATCTCAGTGAAAGTACTGAGGAACCTCTTCTGCCACCCCAGTATCTTCAGGGGAAGGAAGCTCCTGTTATCCCATGTGGAGGGAGGTCACTGCTACCCGTCAGGAGTTAAAGCGGCCACTTGATGTTACCTCAGAGTCAGCGCCAATGGGATGGATCCTATACCACTTCCCCTCTAAGTGGGGATGGTGCCACAGTACCTATGCTTTAATCTGGCCATGAGTTACACCTGAGTCACTCCATAGGCATTAATGGAGTCTCTCTGGATTTACAGTGATAACTAGAGCCCCATGGCTTCTATAAACTGCACATTTGTGTACATATGTAATTATTTCTGTGCATCTAAATGTGTGAATCTACTTATGTAAATGAATATGCACAAATGTTTACACTTTTTATTTGCTGAGCTTTACATCTGCCATGTTTTGTGTGTGTGTGTGTGTGTGTGTGTGTAAATGAGCCTTAATCTGTCTATTTATGAATGGATTTTAACCAAAAGGATTCCCTTTTGGATTTTAAACAAAATGCATTAATTATGCACAAAAGTAGAGCAATTTTTGCAACAAGGTGCAGAAACGCAAACATCCCTCATGTGGTTTCAGCTTCACTGCAGATTTTTGATGTAACTCTTTTAGAGACTTGGGAGTTACCAATAGACATATTTGCAATTAAGTGTACCAAAAAATATACTTGATAATTTCATCCTTTACTAATCTGTCAAGACCTGAGTTCATATTTTGGTCCTTGTGGAGCCAATAACAAACCTGACCTCCCTTAAATCTAATGCAGCTTTATGAATACAGCTCACTCTGCTGCTTAAGTACTAATGTTATCTTTTTGTTGCAGGAGAAACATAAACTCAAGTTTAAGCCAGTTAAAAGAAACCCCCAGAACTTTATAGTTCATTTTAGATTCTATTGGATATTAAAAGGAAGTAATATACTTGTTTAACATTATTACAGTCCTGTTTCAAATTGTCCCTTATTAATGAGCTAGTTCTTGGTGTGCCAATATTTTGGCACTTCAGCCCCATTCTCTCTGTGTTAAGTGATAAATAATCAATTAACAAGCATGACTTTGGCTCCGATTTTCCAATGATTTAAAAGTCAGCACTGTGCATTTTTTTAATGTGGTATTCAATTCAGTCCACCGCAGTCTGTGTCAATGACATCACCTCCAGCATAAAACCTGGAGCTCTAATACTTGATTAGATTGCATTGCTATGTTGCTGCAGTGCTCCTGTGAGACATTTGAATTGTCCTGATGCTTGAAAGAACAGAAGCCTTTGGAGAATTTATTGTTTTCCTGATGCACACAAGATTGAGGTGAGGATAGAAAGATTTTGAAGAGAAAAGCTATCACTTTTTCCACGTTTTAACATCAGAGGGATCACTTGGATAAAACTTTGTGAAGGAGGAGTGATAAGATGATTTATCAAACAATGGTAACACATAGGCAGCTTATTTCAAACTTACGTACAGAGCTTGGATTTGGATCCAAGATAAATGTTATCATGGGAAAAAGGGGAGAGCATCATTTTGTTGACAGTTGAGAAAGAAGGGACCCCGGGATGCCAAAAATACTCCTGGAACTGTAGAGTAGGTAAGTTTCAGTTTAGGAAGGCAATCAGTCTTTTTTTTTTTAAATGACTTGACCTTTCCAAATATTTGTGCTGCAAAGTAAGTGACACGTTAGGTATGTTCACACAGGAATTTTGAACATTTCTCTTACAAAGCTGCACTAACCACACTGAATTTTAACAAAGCTAGAGACTCTGAAGCACATCTGCTTTAGAGAATTTAATCCCCCTTCTCTGTACCATGTCTCAAGGAGCTGTCCCATAATTCCCTGAAGCGAAAAACATTCTTGTACTTTTTAAAGCAGTCTAAGGGAGTTGGGGACTCAAATCTCATTGAATTTTAAGAGGTACCTAACTCTCTTAGGCTCCTTGGGAAGCCTGAGGTGAAGAGTATTCTAATTTTAATACACAAGTACGCATGTGCATCAGGTTCTCTTTTCACATGCCTGTGCATCTTTCCAATGTTATTTGAAATCCCCACCAGAATGAATCTGCTACAATTATGGAGAATATACAGTATAAAATTCCAGGATCCAGGAATTAAATGAATAACAGAATGAGGTAGAGTGGAGAGAAGGTGATGGGGGAAGGATTTCATCCTTTTTTGAAACCTTCTTGTATTCTCTACCAATTTTTTTTTTTAAGATCCTAAACTTCAGTTAAACATTCAGCTCAAATGTCAACTTTTAGAGACCCCTCTTTTAAAATCAAACCTCTATTACATCCTTGTGTGGTACCAAATTTCCCAGCTATACTGTCTTGAACATATTGGAACAAACTACCTGCTAGTATGACAACTCTTACTTCAGTGGAGTTACGTCAGCAAGCAACATGGCCATTATTTCATCAAATGAGGCAACATGATTTGATCCTGTACTGTGCACCTTGCTTTGGGACCCAACCTTGCAGCTGGATTTATGTGGGTAGACCTAGAGGCTTTATTTCTGGAGTTAGGGTAAACTGGATTAAATGATGAGCCTCATCCATCTACACTGCATCTTCTTCCTTTGGTCTTTTATCCTTAATCAGTTCCAATTGTGCAAGCTATTTGGACACATTATGACATTCTGGCTGCAATCCAGACCAGCAAGGGGCTATGTCACCCCTGTCCTGCACAATTAGATGCCTCTCGATGCTTTGTTGTTGGAACTCCAAACTGGGCCACTCTCACAGAGCCCTTCCAGTATGCAGGTAACACCCTGAGTGTCTGTATACGGCTGCAGCCTGCCAGCCACACATCAGTCACACTCTGGCTTTCCACCAGCCTTGGTTACCATTTGCAGGGTGACCCCAATACACCCCCAGTTATGGCTTTTCCCCCAAAGTGTGTGTTCTGCACTGCCCAGCTCTCTCCTGGACAGGCTGGATATATTAGGTCACTTGTACATCGAAGGGGATCAATGTACAACAGTTTGCTACTTTAAATAGAGTTAACCACACAGTTCACAGCACTGAATTAGTTTTTATTAAAGGAGAAAACAAGTTTTTTTAACTACAAGGAGATAGATTTTAAATGAGTACAAGTATAAGGCATTACAATCAGAAATGGTTACAAGAGAAATAAAGATCAGACACGTCCTACTACTAAAACTTGCCAAATTAGACTTGGTTCAAGATGAAGTCCCTTCCCAGTAACACTGCTGATCAAATTCTCAGGCCAGAATCTGCTCCCAAAGTCCAGCAGCTGTTTCTTTTGTCTTTTTAGGTGAAAAAAATTGAGAGAGACACACACCTTAGGGTGCTTTTGCCCCTCATTTTATAGTCCAGTCCCCCTTTGAAATGCATTTTCCTGAGGGTTGTTCATCATCATCATGTTCCTGTTATGCCTCTGGCGTTTAGGGCAGTAACAAAGCTCCTCCACGCATGTCTGTTTCTGGCAAGTCTTTCAGTGGTTCCCCAGCTGTGCCCCAGGTTTTTCAGCTCGTCTTCCACAGCTCTTTGCCATGTTGTTTTCGGGCAGCCTCATTTTTGTTTGCATTCAGGTGTCCATCTTATTGCTATTCTGGTGTTGGAATCAGTTTCCATCTGAAGCACATGACCGATCCACCTCCAACACCTCCTGGCAATGATGGTGCTCAGATCCTCTTGGCTTCACTGTGTCAATAGATCTTGGTTTGAGATTGTTCTGGGCCAAAAGATACAGAGGTTTTTTCTGAGGCAGGTTGTTTGGAATGAAGTCAGTTTGGACATATCATACTTGCACATTCCTCAAATTCTGCACTATAAAGTAATGTTGAAAGTACGCAGTTCTGATGAATCTTGAGTTTGGTTTTGGTGTTGTATTTTTGATGATTTCCAGACTGTATTTAAGCTCCTGAAGGTGTTCCTGACTTTACTGATTTTGTTCCGGATGTCCTGGCTTGTTCCACCATCTTGGCTGATGGCGCTGCCCAAGTATGTGAATGTTTCTACATTGGTGAGGACATAATCCTCTATTCATACTGTTGATGGTGAGGCAATATTAAAGGTATCTGTCTTATTGTGGTTGATTTCCAGTCCAATTTGCTGGCTGAATGCATTGAGTCAAGTTGCTTTTTCTTGTACATGGTGTTGGGTATGTGATAGGAAAGCGACATCATCTGCCAAGTCCAAGTCTTCAAGGGATGAGAAGAGCCTTCATTTAATTCCTCTTGGCATGTCTTCTGTTGTATGCCGCATTAGCCAGTCAATGGCAATGCTGAAGAGGATTGCAGACATGACGCACCCCTAACGTACTCCTGTTTTGACTTCAAAACTGAGCTCACTGTGATCAACGCTGCATGTAAAGTTGAAATAGAAGCTTTTGACGACGTTGATTATGCGGAAAGGAATTACATATGCTCACAGAATGCGCCATAGGCTGGTCCTGTGAATGCTATTAAAAGCCTTCTCAAAGTCTATGAAATTTATGTAGTGTTGCCATTGCCATTCTAAGCATCATTCTATTATGTTTCATAGAGTGAAGATCTGGTCTGTGCATCCACTTCCTTTCCAAAAACCAGCTTGCTCTTTTCTGATAATACTATCAACTGCCTCTGATATACGCTGGACTATGATCTTACACAATACTTTCCTTGGCACAGATAAAAGTTTGATACCACACCAGTTATTACAATCAGTGAGCTTTCCTTTCTTTGGTATCTTCACTATAACCCCATTGGTCCACTCATCTGGCACTTTTACCCTTTCCCAGACTGATATAAATAGGGGGGCCAGGATAGATGCTGCTAATTTAGTATTTACCTTGAACAGTTCTGCATTCAAGTTATCCTTGCCAGGAGCTTTCCCATTTTTTAAGGATTTGATGGTTTGAATGATCTCTTCCTTCGTTGGGGTGTCTGTGTTGATATCAAGATCTTCTTCTGCCTCCCGGATGTTTGCTTCCTCTTTAGGTGGCTCCCTGTTCAGCAATTCTTTGACATGCGCTGCCCAACGCATTTCTTGTTCTTTTTCAGTTCTTACCCTTAGATAAATTTAATTCCTGCTAAGAGGTTGGAGTCATGGAGTCTTGTGGTAAAAGAGGTTTCACCCTGTTGTTTGCTAAGATGCAGATGAATGGCCACTTGACAGGTGACTGCCTATCAGTGTTGATGATACCTGGCTAGAGGTGTCTTTGAGAAACTGGTTTACCCACAGTTGTCTGGTAAATACATTTTGGACCTAATTTCAGTGTATGTTTATAACTTTATATATAATGTTACTATACATATTTCATCATCATATTATTGACCAGTGAGTTTAGTTTTCAAATAATACTTCACAATACATTTTGTGCAAAGATGACTACAGTAGTGTGTAGAGTGTGAATACAGAGGTGCATTTGGTCACACACATGCATAACTTTAAGTGCATGAATAGCCACACTGAAATCAGACTACTAGCCTGCCTATGTACCTGCTCAGGCCCCAACTTGGAAAACATTTAAGCATGTGCTAAATCCTGAATATGGATGCTTTCCTGAAACAGAGGCACTTATTTTATAAGCCTTCCAGGGCATGGATGGTCTGTGTCTGTCATCTGTGCAGTGCCTTTGTGTTTTGGTGCTAAAATAGGAAAATTGTAGACTCCAAGCTTATGCTAAGAATATGATTGTAAAAGAAATTGTCCCCCTGTTGTCTGCATTACAGGCAAAACTTCAAAAGAAATATAGGACCAAACCATGCAGCTCTTTCCTATGAGACTATTCCCATTTAAATAGAAAGGACTACTCATGTGAGTAAAGTGACCAAGAATTAGCCAGTAAAGTTTTTAAAAAGCTCATAAAGCAGCTATTTTTAGAGTGCTGCTCCCCCCGGTACTGTGCTGTAGTAGTAGAGAAGGAAGTGTGATTTCCATTTTTATAGAGTGATATGGCTAATAAAAGTCATGTATGTGCAGTATTATTTAATTAGTGCTATATTATCCACTAAATTCTTCATGAGCAAAGAACAGGAAAAGGACAAAAATCACTGCTTTCATAAAATGAGATTCACAACCAATAAAACAGATTTTCAAGGTACAGCTATGCACGTTTTGTAATGAGTAGATTTAATGAAATTGCTGATAATTAAAGCAACTGTATAATAGACCACACCTGCACAAATTCTGGCTTATTTCCAAAGTTCATTGTGAATTGTGTTATTCTGACAGTGCTCAATTTTTATGTGGCACTAGGATAGGATTTAATCTCTGATCATAATTCAGTTAACATTTCCAAATCTTTGAAAACCCTGACCTGCATTATGCAGGTCTTACCAACTACTCCACAGTTAAAGTTGAGTTCAGTTTTTCAACTACACTGTTGAAATCCCATTGCAAAGCATAAAAACAGGTTCTGATTGCATTCAAATGTACATCACTTTCCCTTAAGGTAAAGAGTACATGTTTGTGAAAGTTGAAAGTGAAGCTGTTCAATAGTTTCAGGAATTAGAACATCCCTCTGAGTTATAAATGACTTAATTTTAACTATTCAGACATACAGAGGGATGAGGATTTAGACAAAATGTTATGGGGGATGATTCTTTTAAAACAGAAGTGTATTAAAAAGAACAGGGGTTTTTTAAACCACTTTTCCTCATTAATTTTTCTGCATCATTCTGGAAAGCCAACAGATATAATAGCGGAATCACTTCTGGCCATCTTTCGTCTGATGTGGAGAACTGGAACCTTGCCAACCACCTGGAAGGACGGTATTGTGATCTCACTTTATAAGGGCAAGGGAGCACACAATGAATGTAAGAACTAGAGGCTGATCACCTTGCTCTCCGTTCCAGGGAAGGTGTTTGTGCATATTCTGCTGGCATGCTTGGAGCTTCTGCTACATCAGAAGCATCACCCCCAATAGTTAGGCTTTACAAGGAACAGGTCCACATTAGATGTGATTTTGGCCCTTTGCTTGTTGTCAGAGATACACCGTGAGTTCACAAAGCCCCTGCGTGGGGCGTACGTCGATCTTAAGCCTCCATTTGATTTAAAAAAAAAAAAAGGAAAGGAGTACTTGTGGCACCTTAGAGACTAACACATTTATTTGAGCATAAGCTTTCATGAGCTACAGCTCACTTCATCGGATGCATGCAGTGGAAAATACAGTGGGGAAATTTTATATACACAGAGAACATGAAACAATGGGTGTTACCATACACACTGTAACAAGAGTGATCAGGTAAGGTGAGCTATTACCAGCAGGAGAGCAGGGTGGAGGTGGGGGAACCTTGTTGACCGTGTCACGCTATGGAAGGCCTTAAAGGGCATAGGTGTCCCTAATATTCTGCTGGACTTCATTAGAGAGCTGCATAATGGAACCACTGCCTGTGTACAATACATTTGTTAGTCTCTAAGGTGCCACAAGTACTCCTTCTCTTTTTGTGTACATGTGGGAATTGTATGTCAGCATCTATTAAATCAGTATCTGTTCTCAGGCAGGGCTGTGTCTTGGCCCCTGCAATCTTTTGTCAGGTGATGGATTTCATAATGCAGCATTCTGTCAAGTCCATAGGCATTAAGATTGGTGATCTTTTCCTCTCAGACCTTGGTTATGCTGATGACATTCTTCTAGTGCGGAGTCCCGACAGGTTTTGTGAGGCACTCCGGTAAATCAAGGAGGAGTCGGCTAAGATTGGCTTCTACAGAACCCGAACAATCACAAAAGGAAAACCAGCCTTCTGCTGGTGGCATCTGACTCAGATGATGAACGTGAACATGCATCAGTCTGCACTGCTTTGGATTGTTAGTGAGCAGAACCTATCATCAGCATGGACGCATGTCCTCTGGAATGATGAATGAAGCATATGATTGAAGGGACATATAAATCTTTAGCACATCTGGCATGTAAATATCTTGCAACGCTGACTACAATAGTGCCATGCGAACATCTGAAAGTGAGACAGGTGACATTGTAAACAAGAAGCAGGGTGAATTATCTGCAAATGTAAACAAACTTGTTTGTCTGTGTGATGGGCTGAACAAGAAGTAGGACTGAGTGGACTTGTGAGCTCTAAAGTTTTACATTGTTTTATTTTTAAATGCAGTTATTTTTTGTACAAAATTCGACATTTGTAAATTCAACTATCATGATAGAGATTGCATTACAGTACTTGTATGAGGTGAATTGAAAAATACTCTTGTTTTTTGCAGCACACATTTGTAATAAAAATAAATATAAAGTGAGCACTGTACACTTTGTATTCTGTGTTGTAATTTAAATCAATATATTTGAAAATGTAGAAAACATCAAAAATATTTAAATAAATGGCATTCTATTATTTAACAGTGCGATTAATCACAATTTTTTTAATCGCTTGACAGCCCTATTTGCAATACATTAATCGAGGTGGTGCACAGTTTTCAAGGAAGCCACATCCTTTTGGGATTTTACCATGATGATGATCTCATTGCAGGTATCAGAGACCACATTCATTGCTGTTCCAAGTGTCAGCTTTTAACAACCCATCAAGTAGAAAGGTATGTGTTGTCCTCACCAATGAGCTCAATGCTTTATTAGTTATACATTGTCACTGCTAGTGACTGTGGATGCTGTTCTACCAGATGTTCTTTCCAAGATAATATTCACTACAAATATTACTTTCACACCTATGCACCCTTTGCATTTTCATTAAACTTAACACATTCTCTTTCAGGCCTGGTAAACCAGGCAATGTTTCAAAAGTGTATTTTAAAGGTATTTTCTTTTCTCAGGATCTAACTGTATATTGTAGTAGTAATGTATGAGACAATATCCATGTATCATAGGCAGCCTTCTGTCTGAAAGTTTTCCAGACAAGGTGCAATCTATTATTATCTATTGGTCCTTGCAAACAAGAACTTCTTTTTGAAGCTGTTCCAGCAGTCATTTTTATGTCAATTTCTCTAGATATCATAAGGAATACTTTCACAGGCATTATTCAGTTTTGAAATTGAAACAATTTTATTTCTATTGCAACAGATTTGATCTATTGTTGTTACCTGAAGATTTAGTTGGATTTAGGTTTCTGCCATTCTTTAATCTTAGAGCTGTCTGTATTTGTTTCCTTTTTTAAATTTGTGCATCTCTTTATTATTATTTTTGTAACAAAAAGAGAAGAAGCTATTTCAAATATCTTTAAGTCTGACTTTCCCTTAGTATTTTGTTTTAGCCCATGAATTTCTGTCAGATTCAATGGAACCTTCTACACCCATATGAAGTGCCACTGAGCAGTGACTTGCTTACCTGAGTTCTCTCAGAAGCTCAGTCCTTTCACTGGGCCAAGCTCTGGGAAATGTCCTTAAAATGTAGCTCATTCTTTGAGGACTTTATCTGCTTATTGCCAGTTTCTACTAAAGAAAAGCATAACCTGGTTTAGCTTTCTAAATCTAATGACAAAACTTCAGACAGTTGTGTTAAATGAATCAGTCATCTACAAGCACTTGCATGTGCACAAACAAGGTGTCCCACTACCACAGCTGTATTTGGGCATCCCAGCTGGTAACTGGCAGATTCAAGTCTGTTCTCAGACAATTAGGTCATGGGCTACTGGAGAATAGCAGGATGTGTGAAGTACTCTTAAAAGTTCCTTTATTTGTTTTATGTCTAGACAAATTTAATTTCTCTTTAAATATTGTGAGTGTATACTCTCTCGCTCACACACACACACACACACACACACACTTTCACTTGCATGCACATGTTTCTTCCTGCCCCATCACTCTGTCCTCCCCAATTTAAATTATTTTGCTGCTTTTTGGATCACACTTCATCCACTCTGCTCCAGTCTGTGGCCTTCTGGCATGCTGTCCCCTGCACCTGATCCAAAAGGACCTCCTCCCCCTCCACTCCTTATTCAAGATTCTCTTTAAACTACTGTCATGACTGGTGTGTGTGTTTTCTTCCTGCTCCCTGTTCCTCTTTGTTTCCTGGTTCCTGCTCCCTGAACTCAGTGTTCCAGTTCATGTATTGTGACAAAGTTCCTGCTCTACCTTAGTGGGTCTTGCACTTATTGGCGGATTTGCTCACCTTGGAGCTTCACAGCCGCCCTCAGCTTGGCCGTTTTTCTGAACCCACAGTCCAGGTTGACTCCTCCTGTGTCTGACCAGGAGTTGGGAGGATCTGAGGGGAACCCGGGCTCATCCTCTACTCCGGGTTCCAGCCCAGGGCCCTGTGGAATGCAGCTGTCTAGAGTGTCTCCTGGAACAGCTGTGCGACAGCTACAACTCCCTGGGCTACTTCCCCATGGCCTCCTCCAAACATCTTTTTTATCCTCACCATAGGACCTTCCTCCTGGTGTCTGATAATGCTTGTACACCTCAGTCCTCCAACAGTCCGAATTCTCACTCTTAGCTCCTAGTGCCTCCTGCTCCCAGCTCCTCACACGGACACCACAAACTGAAGTGAGCTCCTTTTTAAAACCCAGGTGCCCTGATTAGCCTGCCTTAATTGATTCTAGCAGCTTCTTGATTGGCTGCAGGTGTTCTAATCAGCCTGTCTTAATTGTCTCCAGAAGGTTCCTGATTGTTCTGGAACCTTCCCTGTTACCTTACCCAGGGAAAAGGGACCTACGTAGCCTGGGGCTAATATATCTGCCTTCTATTACTCTCCTATAGCCATCTGGCCTGACCCTGTCACAGTATATAGTGTTGGTTGTGTGCAACTAGTTTGGAGCTGCTGCTACATACCTGCTTTTCAGACTATTACTGCCTTAACCAAGTCATTCTCTATATTCACAACCTGAATGTCTGCATTGTCGCTGTCTAAAAATTAAAGAAGTCGGGTAGCCACAAATGTGCTTGTCCTGAAATATAGTAGTAGTTCTATTAGCTATACCACTGAGTCCAGCTGCCTTTCCACTTTTCAGGGTTTTCATAGCTATTGTCAGCTCCTCAGTGTGAGCTGCTGATTGTGGACTTTGCTGTCTCTGAGGAGTGAGCAAAGTTCCGTCTTGATTGGTTTCATTTAGTGCTTTGCTTTGTGTTCTGGTTAATCATTTAGGATGAGTTTGGTGTGTGACTTTTTTGGGAGAGACTGCAGAAATGCACTGTGGTTGTTCTCCATCGGGGTTCAGCTTGCAAATGAAGGCCCAAGCTTTTTTGCTATTGAAAGAACAAATCCGTGCCACAATTAGCCCCCTCCATCAGTTCCAATCTCTCTCATAAGCAGTTCCCCAAGCCCAGTGGTTTCTTCACCAAAGTCAAACAACTCCAAGTCAAACAACTCTGAATCTCTCTTATATTGTTGGTTGGTTTGTTCTGAAAGCCCAGGTACATATAATGTCCAAAATCCCCTAGAGATGTACTTATGGGCAGTCTTCCACACTAGGGACACAAGTTCCTCATAGTGCTTGTATGCCAAACTAATGTTACAGATGGATTCAGCCTACCCAGTCAGCTTTCCTGAAGTTGATCTTAGTAGTTATTTTGTTTTCCTGTGTTGTACTGCAGTCTCTGTTATCACTTGCTCTGGTCTCTGCACATTGCCGAGATCTTGGGATTACAGCCATGACCTAACTTCTGAAGGTGACTGCATTTTCAGAGGTGAGAAAAGCTAAGTCAGAACTACACCCCTTGTTCCATCATGCACTTGGGAAAGAACATTTGTTCTTGGGGTCATAGAGCAAGCTCAGATCGCTTGTTGCCGCTCACTTCTCAACTTCTTCCTCACTGTTGTCATTGTTAGGGTATCCCCAGATGATATTGTGACTGTTGACATCATCTTTGACCTGGCATGGTTTTTCTGGAAGGGGAAAGTCATTTGTCCACGCAAAATGTTTACCTGGTGGTTTGTAAACAGAAACTACCACTATTTGGTCATGTAGAGCCAGGAAAAGTTCCATTGTACCATGGTAGGTTTCAGAGTAGCAGCCGTGTTAGTCTGTATTCGCAAAAAGAAAAGGAGTACTTGTGGCACCTTAGAGACTAACAATTTATTTGAGCATAAGCTTTCGTGAGCTACAGCCACAAGTACTCCTTTTCTTTTTGCGAATACAGACTAACACAGCTGCTACTCTGAAACCTGTCATTATGCAAGGCACTGAATTTAGCCATATGGAGTGGAAATCTATCAACTTCATGAATAGGAGTGCATCCGATGAAGTGAGCTGTAGCTCACGAAAGCTTATGCTCAAATAAATTTGTTAGTCTCTAAGGTGCCACAAGTACTCCTTTTCTTATTGTACCATGGTGTTTCACGATAGTGTTTTTCATCACATACAAATATCATGTCGCCATAAATGTTGCTTTTGATGTTTGAAGTACTATGCATGCCAGGGATGTTTAGTGCTATTATCTCGGTGTCTCTTACAGGCATACAATGTTTGCTTTCTTGCCAGATAGAACGTCAGCCTTCCCAGTAGACAACCCCTCCACCTTGGAGCTGACACCTTTAAATGCCATATTTGGGTGAGGCTCTAGGAAGGGCCATATATATTGATGTCCCTGTCTTCTGTTGCAGTCTCGGTGTGTGTTGTCAGATTTGGTCTCTCCCATGCTCAGCTGGAATGTGAGATTAACAGGGTTCATAACATCAACATATCTGACTTGACCCCCATTGCTGTGGCTTAAAGTACCTCCTTCCCTCTTGCCACCAATGAGCTTGTTCACAGCTGAGAACACAACAGAAGAGATATCCACTCCTGGCTCACCATAGATGAGGTGTGAACTACAGACACTTTGAATTGCTGCTCATGGTGGTCTAACCAGGATTGTGAACCTTACGTAGACCAGTGACTGGATCCTCACTCTAGAGCTGGTGAAGGGAGGGGACAGAGGGAAGTATAGATTTTGAGAGGAAATCCCAAGGGAGGAATAGGTAATCAAGAAAATGAAGATGATAAATGGAGTCCAGCAAAAAGAAAAGATAGTTTATACCTTATGCCATTATTTCTTTCCCCCTTTTCTATTCAGCACTCCTGGAATTCGATTCAATGAGTCACAAAGTGGCAACTTTCTGAAACAGTGAGTAAAGGATGGAAATGATGGGCAAGGGAGAATAGGTGGTTAGAACAGTGTAATTTTACACCCCAAAAAGTTTTAAAACAAATGATTAATATTAATTCCTCCTGGACATTTTACATGGTGTTGCTCTCAATAAATAAGTGATAATCTCCCAAGAAAAAAAGTTTCATCATTTGATAATACCCATCTTGGAATTTATCATTTTGTATCTCCTCTAGAAATAAGAAAGTCAGTGGGATTAAAACTCTCCATCTGTGTGGAACTGTATGCAGCAAATTTGTCTCCCTCTTTTGGGCACCTTTTTTGCATTCATCACATGAAAATTATTTGCCATTGTTGTGTTCAGTTAGAGAGGTACAAATATTACATTCTATCCCTAGGATGTAGTAAATAGAGACGTCATGCATTTGTCTATGCAGTGTCTTGAATCATTAGGTTGTAGTAGGTATCACTGAATATATTTCATTGTGGGGTTTTAAGTATTCATAAATGGTATCATTATAGATTAGAGATGACATTTTCTAAAAATGTCTCCCCTGTTTAGAAATTTAAGTCTTCTGAAAATACTCTGTGGTCCCCAATGTAAAATTAAGTTATACAGCTTTGCATATTTGTATCCTGATGATTGGAATGTTTTATCTACAGAACTGAAAACATTCATGTTTTAATGTGTATTTGAATTTTTTCTACATTCCTCTCCCTTCCTTGCTGTGCTGAGATATTGTACAACAGTACCCGCTATGGTCAAGAAACAGCCTGATCTGGGAAAAAGCATATTCAGACCTCCAGTGGGCATCCTGTTCTTCAAGCCTACCGGGCCTGCCAGCCTTTGCTTATATGAACACAGGGGAAGTCACTGCGGCTTTGTCTACACTGCAATTAAAAACCCATAGCTGGCCCATGTCAGCTGATTCTGGCTCATGGGTTCAGGCTAAGGGGCTGACTCATTGCAGTGGAGATGTTCGGACTTGGGCTGCAGCCCAAGCTGGGGGATCCTCCCACCTCGTAGGGTCCAAGAGCCCAGGCTCCAGCCTGAACCTGAATGTCTACACTGCAATTAAACAGCCCCTTAGCACGAGTCCCATGAGCCAGAGTAAGAGGGCACAGGCCAGCTATGGGTTTTTAATTGCAGTGTAGAAATACTCTTAACCTCTCCATTACCTCAGCTCCCCAGCTGTAATATAGGGAAGTGTTACTCTCCCTATGTTATAGGGCTATTGTGAGGATAAACCTGTGATGCACTCAGATACTACAGTGATGAGCAGTGAACACAGAAGAAAATCTTGCAACTAGTTACATCCTCTCTATAAATTAAAAAGGGAATAAATTGATTATTTAGTCACTGCTCTGTCTTGCAGATCACTAGAACATGTTCCTTGAGACTAAACAGAAAAGCAGTGTTTTTACACTGGTTATGAAATGGGCAAAAGACTTTGTGGTCAGTCATCTTTGAAGTCTTGTGTTTGTTGTTTTGATTGCTTTAATGGAAATTTCTTAAAAGAAATTTGTGCTTCAGTAGAAGATGGGGTAGTGACATTTTGTGCCTCCTCAATTTATAAATTAGGATGAATATTAATATTGACTATTGCTTTTGTTTCTGAATATTTTAAATATACTTTGAGAAATTTGTGTTGTGTGTCCCATGTGCAGCATTTTGTGGTATTGTCTGATATGCTCTTGATCAACCTTCGAAAGGATGGTAATGCCTTCTTTGTGCCTTCAGGATTGCAGAAATCAGAGGTGATCTTAAGTAGGCTTTTAAAAATGAACATACTGCACAAAGGAATTCATTGCACACAGAAATAAACCTATGCTCTTTGGTATCTCTGCAGAGCTCTGATGCCAGCAGTATTATGCAAATGGCTGGGCCTGCTCAAGTGAGTAAAGAAATGCATGGATCAGGGCCTAAGTCATGTTACAGTTTAGTTTAGATTTTCCAGGTTGTTCATAAATGTTTAGCCTGTATATTTGGCTATTATTTTTGTGGTTTGTAATTTGTCATCTAAGCCATTTGCTTCTGTTCACTGACTGGATTTTTGATAAACAGGAGAAGGGATGTCAACAAGGTTTCTAGATAGTTGCTGAATGCTAATTTGACACTAAAAGGGGTAAAAGTGATTTATGCTTTTATTTGAGTGAATGTTCAATTCCTTTTTTTTTTTTTTTTTTTTTTTTTTAGCTTTTGTCACCCAGCTTTAACACAAATAGGATCTACAAATAATTCGCACATGCAGTTTCTATCATTTTTGCATACATTATGTACAGGGTCCCAATATTTAGTGCACATGTTGCATGCACAAATAGAGAGAGCAAGATGAGTCTTCTTTGAAAATGTAGGCCAATCCAGTAGCTTCATAAGTATCATTGTCTGTTGTGGTGATATGGTTTGCTTTTCCCATTTGTGAACATTTTCCCAGTTGAGACCACTAAGCATATTTCACATTGTCCAGTACAGAGCGGACTGGTGGTAATTTTTGGACACTACTGCTGTTTTCAAGTAAGATGTTCTACACATTCTTATTTTCCCTATTCTAGACTACTTTATTGTGCTGAGTCATGGGTCTTACTATACATTATCCAAGAGGTTCTCATTTAGCATTGTGAAAACTGAATCACGCCCCTTCTGAATTTCCTTTTCTCCATTAGATACACTAGTCACTCTAGATTCTTACCCTTTCTACATCAGACATTTCTGTAGCCTTCATTCTTGTTCTAATTTCTATCACATCTGTGTCATTTCTGTTGCATTTAATCATTTAAAATGGCTTAACAAGTTTCTTATAGATAATTACACTCATCGTGTTCAGGGGTCCCCAACTACAATATATAATTCTCTTTGCTTTTTTGATTGCATTGTACTAATGTCTTCACTATTATGTCCACTATCAAGCCTAATCTTGCAGAACACAGAATAATAGTAGGATGTTATCAGGAATCGGGACCTGAAGCAGATCCAGTCTCCAGGCAATCTAATAAGTACAGCTGTCTGGTAGTAGGCTATGTGATTGGCTATACCATCAGATTGGTGGGAGGAGTCAGCAGACCTCTCTTAAGCCCAGCAGCAGCAACTTGGTGGAGGCTCAAACATTTACCCATGGCTGCCATAGCTCCGGTGCCTTCTTGTTCCCAACCATGTTCTCATCTTGTTCCAGTCCTGCTCCAGCACTGCTCCTGCCTTGGACCCAGGCCCGTTCCTGCCTTGCCTTGCAGCTCTGACCCTTGGCCATGGCATCTGTCCTCTGACTCACGCTCTGACCTTTGGCTCCAATTCCTGGCTACTGTCTTTGGCTCAAACCATTAGGCACGACTGCCCATGTGCTAGTCTCTGGCTGATACTGTTTTACATTTATTCTTTCTGAGCTTGTCCCTAATAATGTCACACTTCTTTAAGCTGAGACTCATGAATCATACTTGTATTACTTCCTGTTCTCTTAACCAAAGAGAGTCTGAATTTCTTCCATTGAATAGGAATGAAAAATAAGGGGTAACAGAGATTTGAGTTTTGGATATTTATCTCTAGAAAGACATAGACAAATGGGTTGGAGCACTTTTACACATATCTGTAAACAATAAAGTTTATCCTATTTTGGGAAGAATAGTTAAACTATTAAATGAAACTGTGGGGATTAAATAAAGTTTCCCAGGCATGAGATGAAAGGGCATCTGTGCCAAAGGAAGTGAGAGTCCCACTGCTCTACTATTGCCCCAAGAAAACATGATGTGCAGGTGTATATTTAGAATTGAGCACGGATGTCAGATGGTGGGTCCCTCAGGCTACCTGACGACCTGCAGACTATTAAAGAAGAGGTAACAGCTGCTTCCAGTAAAACTGCAATGAAGATGGAGGTGGATTACACCCAAAAGAGCTACCCAGATCTCAAAGGGACAAGTCTGGAAAAAGGCATCCTGTGCCTCAGGAAATAGCTTAATACCATCAACTGAAAGTGCTCCAATAATGTATCAAAGAGAGAATATGTTGCTAAAATAGATGAGAGACACTATGCAGCTGGAACTTCATGAACTTCACAAATGTAGTGCAGCAGGCCATTCTGGGAAGTGGTGGGTAGCGCATGGGCTGCCTGGATGGTGACTGTACACTTACGCAAGGTGTCATGTATCTTCTCAGAAAGAATGTTAAAAGCCCAAAGACAGACTGGCACAACTAATTGCATGTCGGAGTCCTCCAAAATTATATGCTAAAGCAGCTAATTACATTTTCTCAGTTATTAAAAATAAATAAATAAAATCCAGCTCTTCTAAAGATATACAAAATACCTAATCTTCCCGAAGGCCTGTTAGACCAATCTGGGGAGATATGATGGGGTAGGAGTGAAATCCTGGCCCCACTGAAATCAATGGCAAAGCTTCCATGGACAGCAATGAAGCCAAGATTTCACCCTAGACCATCAGTTGCTGTAAATTGGCTTAGATGGAGCTGTAGTGATTTACATCAGCTGAGTGACTGTTCTTACATGTTCAGTGGTGGTGGTGTAGTATGGGGTTGTTTCTTAAATTGAACACAGGGTACTAAGAAATTGCAAGACAGAGAATGGAGTACTTTCTCTCGTATGGTTTAAAAACTTTAGAGGTTTAAGAAGCATAACTGGACAAATCTGACACTTCTATTTCAGAATAGAAAGAGAAGTAGTGTTTTTAAGAGGCAGGCATTTGAAATGCCTAGCGCTGCACTGTATTAAGGGATCGAACTGTAACCCAATCCACTTCCTTCCACGGGCTTTGGATCAGGCCCAAAGAGCTCAAAATTTCAGGCAAGCTAGCCAGTGCTGGCTGCCACTGAGAAGGTAGAGTTTTAAATGGGCCATATCAGTAAATGCAGATATGCAGAGAGAGCGGCAGCAGCTTCTCACTTTAGTCCCTATTTATAGCACTAGGCTAGAGGGTGGCTGAAAAGGCCATTAACACTTATAGAAAATCTACTGTTCTGTTTAATTCCTGTCTTAAAAACAGTAAGACACATTCCTTGTGAGAACTCAATTTCCTGGAATTTAGGAACATTATTGCAAGTTATCCTGTGCTGCTTTCCAATTTTATATTCTTAGATTGTGCAATATATACTGGGTTAAAAAAAATCAATGCATTTTCCATTAGTGTCAAGATTTGGAGCAGACTCTTCTCCTATGTTGAGAAGTGGGGAGAATGTGTCTCTAAGCCACCTTTCAACTCCCCTCATCCTGGGGATGCCAAGGACTGATGTGGCTTCTGGCCTAACTGAGAGGTCCCTGAAACCTGCTCTAAATTGTATCTCCTGGATTGGCCACACAGGGACTGTTTCACAGGCTGAGGATAAGCCAGAGTGCTGTGCACTCTGGGCTGCTGTCTTTCCATGCCTCATTGTGCTCTCCCATCTGGGTGGAATGGATGGTATCAGGCTATCTATCCTCCGTTTACACCACCCAAGGATTTCCTTATGCTGGAGAAATATTGGCTGCCCCTTTATGGCACCTATTCAGTGTTTTGTGCTACCTGAGGATTGTGGAACAGGGTCCAGGGATCTGGCTCTTTTATTTCAAGTGGGCAAGGCACTGGTTCAATTTATTTATAAAAGGAGCTGATCAAATACTGAAGTGTTTAAATTTTGCTGCAACTTCAAAGTGACCGTAAAATTTAGTGGTTCAGACCATTTTCTTTTTTATATAATCTCTTCTTTTTTTGTTCAATACCAAGAGCACAAATATTAAAATAGCACTAGAGGAGCCTAAAGCAAGAAATACTGAACTGAAAACTACATTGCCAGAGAGAATCAAGGGAAGAGCTTTCTCTATGCAGCAATCTTCCTTTACCCTGCTGATCTCTCTCTTCCCTTTCTTCTCCTGTGTCCTTTTTTAAACTACTTGCCTACTAATGGGCTAATTGGCCCTTTAATTTCCTAACCCCAGTCTGGCCTAATAATCAGGCACACATCTGACCAATAAGACTTTCTCCAGGGGAACCTAATTGGTACTAATAGTGACCAGAGTGCTGGCTCAAGATCCATCGCTTAGCTCTCTATTACATACCTCCCCACCTTTCTAATGCAAGGAAGTTTCTTCCCCCTTTTTCCCTCCATTACTGAAGGTTTTATTAGAGCATTGCCTATTCTCGCCCTCAGGTTAGTCATCTTGGATTCTCCTATAGGATCAGTCCATTCTCCACCAGCAAAAGACACACATACACATGTATTGTGGGTGGAGGTAACCCCCATAGTTCTCTCTACTCCCACAGGTCCTCACATCAAGGGCAGCCTATTGAGTTATTCTCCCTGCTTTCACCTTCTTTGTTTGGTGTCACAGTTTGTTCTTGCCCTAGGTCTCTGTTTTGCCCAATCCTTAAAAGTATTGCAGGAATGCCTCCTCCTGACATTCTAGAGGCCTACCTTAACTAATTCTAGGGGCTCAATTTATGGTTCAACCTCCATGGAGAAGCTTGTGTTACTTCAACCCGTTGATTCTATATCTTTGTTTTCTTCCTTCTCCCACTCAGTATCTTGGAGGGCTGTTCTGTCATCCCTCTCTGTGACCTGAAATTTCATGTCTAGATTTCTCCAATTCCTCTGTTTGTTTCCTTCTTATCTTGCTCACTAGGTTTTATTTCCACCCACTGCAGGTAGTGTCTAGTCTTTTTCTTCCCTAATGGGAAGGGCTCCCAATCTGTGCCCAGTACAAGTGGGTGTGGTAATCCAGCCACTAATCTTAAACATTTCCACGTAAACTTGCTCTTGACTCTCAGGGGCACCACTGTCATAGAGCAGAATGTGTCCCCATATACACATGCAATTTTGACCCTGGCTCTGGGAAGTATCTGGTGAGGCAACGCTAGATCTTGCCTGATTAATGAGCAGGCTGAACCTGCGTCCACGAGGCTGTTTTGGTGCCTCCTCTCTCTCATTACTTTTTTTTTTCTTCCATGCCTGGGGGTGTCAGCCCAACCACAAAACTGTACAAAACCACAGTCCATGAATGGAAAGTCTCTTTTTATATGTCTTTCACATCCACACCGAAAACACACAATGTCTAGAGCCCCTACCTGAGCTCCTCAGGGCTCCTCACTCTTCTTGTTGATGCCCTTTCCAGCTGTAGGCTCTCCAGTCCTTCTCCCCTGATCTAGTCTCTTAAACCCCTGACTCACCCTGGGAATGTCCGTCTCTATATTTTCCTTGGTAGGTTTAACTGTGCTGTTCAGATTAATTGGCTGATGCTACCTAATCCATACTTGGGTATTGTCAGGGAGACACTGAAGAAATTGTTCCAGAATCACAGAGTCCAGAATCTCCCCCAGAGTTTGGGTATTTGGTCTTAATCAGTGAGTAGCCCAATCTGTTAATTTCTATGCAAACTCACGGGCCGTACTCCCCCAGTCCTTCTTGCCACTCTAAATTTCTGGCAGCATTTTTCCGAGGACAGGCCAACGCCCTCCAGAATGACTGCCTTAGCCACATCATGGTCTCATACTTGCTTAGAGCCATGTAGGCCACCTAACCTTCCCCAGTTAAACAGGGTGCTAGCTGTAGGGCCTAAGTTTCCTTGTCTCAACCTGCACCCATCATTACTCCTTCAAAAGTGACCAAGAAAGTGTTAATGGGCTAATTAGATAATTAATTTCCTAACCTCAGTCTGGCCTAGTAATCAGACACGGATAAGGTACCCTGACCAATTAGACCTAAGCTAATAGGTGCTAATAGCGACCAGAGCTGTCTGAAGTGCCGTCTGTCAACACTCTGTCACAGGGTTTTATTCACAAAAAAGTGGGAGAATGACTAAAAGGTGTTAGTGCTCACTTATAATTTTTGGACAAATGGTTAGTGCACTCACACAGAATGGAAGACACCTGGTTTTAATTCCTCCCACCCGACTAGATGAGGAGAAAGGATTTGATCTCCTAGCTTGCAGGAATATGCCCTAACCACTGGGCTATGGAGTATTGAGGGGCAGATTTCTCTCTTTTTCTCTTGGTGAACTTGTTCCAGTTAAATATGAATTGGAGCAGGGACTTGAACTTGCATGTCATACTTCTCAGGTGAGTGCACTAATCACTGGCTAAAAGTTATAAGGCAGGCACCACCTTCTTTGTCCATTGTGTGAATCTAATCTTTTTTAAATGCCTGAAAACAAAAAAGTTTAGGTCAACTTCTAAAGGATGTTTTCACTTTGCTGATTTTTTTTGGAATTTTCTCATTTGGTTCAACCCAAAGTGATTTTTTTTAACCAAAAGATCAGTTACTTTCTCAGCAATAATCCCCTGCCCCCATCCACCCTCTCAGGCCTCCTTAGTTTAAGTGATTTGATTCCTTTCCTAACCACCAGTTTTGAGTCTCTAACCTCACACTAGGAATTGCTAGCTTTCTTCATCTACCCAATAAGAAATATATAAAAGAGAAGAATTTCTTAATCTATCCAATACCTCCACAGAGAACATGCATACATACCTGATTTTGTAATTCCAACCTATTTACTCTACATATGAGCAAAAGGGGGGGGGAATAAAAGGCTTGTTTCCACATGCTCTGCAGCTACACAATGCCTTCCTGAAATGGGCAAGTTGTACATTCAGGGCACAAAAAATATTACAAGATCAAGGCTACGTTGGGTTTTTTTGAGTAATTCTGATTAAACGGTGTTGTACTAAACTGTGTTGTCTAACCATGTAATCAGATACACTATATACAGTCTGTTGCTAGCAGCTTGCTAGCACGATTAAAAAAAAAATCTAATAAAATATGCAAGTGCAAATTCAGGCACTTTACTTGAAAAATACAAAAGCGTAAAAGCCCAAATCTGATCAAATATACACTTAAATGCAATGTGCTGCAGTTACAACAGTACAGTACATTATGTTAATGCAGCAGCCTGCAGCAGAGTAAGGACAAGTAGAAAAGGTTTTGTAAAACCTGACAATTTATGCAACGTGTATGCAGCCAGTTGTGTAAAGGGTAATTTTCTCACAAAGGATCCAACAGCTGGTATTATAGGCATCCCACATATGAGTGTTGATATACTGTATTCTGGTGTGTCAAGTCTCTTAAATTAAGCACAGATATTTTTTAAAGATAAGACAAATATTTCTGCATGTGTGGTTCAGATCCAAAGCACAGTCTCGTAGTTGAATGGGCAAAAAGGAGCAACACTGTGATCTAGTCTGATCATGATGCTGCCCAGAGGATTTCACCTAGTACTTCCTGCATGTAGACCAATAGCTTGTTGAACTAGAGGATATCTATTAAGTAAACATCCATTCTTGATTGAAGAACTCCAAGTGACAGAGAATTTACCATATGCCACAATAAGCAGTCCCAGTGATTGGATACCCTCAGTGTTAAAAGGTTGTCTTCTTTCCAGTTTAAATATTTCTAACTTTAACTTCCAGTCATTGGATCCTGTAACATAGGTCTGCTAAATTAGAGAGCCCTCTAGTATCAGATATCACCTCCTTGTGGGCAGATACTTACAGATTTTTATTACAGGTCACATTGGTGCTCGAATGGGAGCTCCTAGAAGAAAAAAAATCCAGGTTCCTGCCAGAAGCAATGTTTGTGATTAAATTTGTGGCACTCTTCCCTCTGTGTTAGTACTCAAACAGTGTCCCAGTATGCTGTTAGTAGGCACTGTACTGCTGGAGGAGCCATTTTTAAGAAAGGAAGTCATTTTGGTTTATTAAAGATTGCATGGGACTTATGGTGTTTGACAAATTCTGCATAGCAGGACTTCAAAATAATTGGATTTGAATAGTAATGGGTCAAGGAGGTTGTGTTTGAATCTGGATGTTCACTGGGTTTGGAGAAGGGTACACACAGGAGAAGGATCCACATATAAACATGGATTGGGACCAAGGTTTTAGTTCAGATTTGATGGCATTGAATGTTTGTGAGATGTTTTTCCAAGATTTTCATCATCTTGGAAAGATGCAAATCCCATATGAGCCACTGTTTTTCTGAGTTTTTCATCATCAGAAAATGTAAGTCACTCCCATAGCATTTTAGTTTGGGATCCATATCTTAGTGGTTTTGACATCTTAATGCAAATGGCTCTGAACTTCAAACAGATTTGGATTTGATGTGTTCATTTAAATGTGTATGAAGCACCTTCTCTAAGCTTTGAGGGGCTATATTTGAGGTTCCAGTTTTGGCCCCTGAAGATTTCAGTAACTTTCCAAATGACAGACCTTTTACATATCTAAAGGATGGAAAACAGAACTGTGGAATCCACACTGCACACTTATCATTTCTCTCTGATCAGAGGATTCAAAATAGTGCTTTCATTATGAGCGGAGTCATGTAAACCTCCTTAAAAATTGTGTAGTCCTGACAACAAGATTGTTGTATCCCTCCTGATAATGACAGTGCTCCTTTTAATTTTTTCTTGGCCATAAATATCTTCATCAAATCTGGAATGAGTTTGAATGAGATTAAATTTGCCAGTCTCGACATGAGAGATTTGCAGTAGCTGGGCATTCCGTTGTTCAAAATATTGCATTAGGATTGTAAGTGTAGTCAAAACAGCATTCTTTTGTGCTCCTTTATTATGTGCATCATAACCCTGTAAAACCGGAAATTCAGCTGTGGGGGAAATAATAAGGGTCTATGCAGACTACAAGCTAAGCAAGTTAGGTTTCTAGTACAGTTAGCCAGAAAAGTTCTGACAAAACAGTTTTCAGAATTCACGGATTCATCAAAATCAAAACATTGCATGGAGATAATTCAGTTTCAATAAAGTTTTTCTGGAAACCAGGCAGGGTTTTGTCAGAAATCTGCCTGGTTTCTTGTCAGCTTGCCTGCCTGGCTCCTCCACAGCATGGGCTTCCAGGGGTGGCTCTGTGACAGCAATCCAGGTGGGCTGCCATGGGACTGGGGACTGAAGGGCTTCCAGCAGCCATAATTCCAGGACAGACAGTTGGATTGCCCCAGGGCTCAGGGGCCCTGGGCTTTGAGAATCTATAACTCCAGGGCAGTTCTAGCCAAAGTTCTTGCCTGAAGATTTCACCATATATGCATTGTCCCCCAGTACTGTCATACCAGTTTATCCTTGGTGTCTCCCCCTTACCTCCCCACACCAGATACTCACATATATCCCCTCCACAGTGTGTAAAAGCTGGAGAAAGGGGATTTATGCTGCCCACTGTGTCATTAACTAAGCTGCCCTGAAAAATGAATGTGCTACACAGAGCAGCTCTTTCCCAGCCAGCTAACCAATCCTTCCTCCTCTTCCAGGTAGAGTTCTGTTCACATGAGTGCCATAGAAAGGTTTCAGGCAACTACATGGAGGGGTGTGGGAGAGAGAATGACATTCCATAGCTTCCATTCATCTGCTCTAACCTTTTCTGTGGGGTTTCAACTCCTTTGCTCCACTCCACCATGCTCAGCAGAAGGGAACATAAGTCCCATAGATTACCAGTATCTAACACTGTAAACACCATGCTCCAGATTATGATCTCAGTTCCTCTGGTGTGGATTTGGAGTAACTCCATGGACATCCAGATTTATACCAGTGGAACTGGGATCAGAACCTTGCCCTTCATAGATGGAGAACAGATACTTTTCATAATGTTCTGGGTCGTTTTTGGTTTTTTTCACTTACAGAAACACATGGCCACAGTCATTTTCATAGGCTGTAATTGAGTGGGAGATTCAGCAAGAAAGAGTTTAAATAATTTAATCCTGGCAAGGAACAGTGTTTAAATTCTGTTTATTGACATTACAACAGGGCAGATAATGGGCAGCCATATTGTTTCCTATGGATTATGCATCTCTCATGTTCTCTAGAGAAAATCCCATCAGGATTTCACTGTATAAGGATGGCTTTCAAGGCTTTTAACTACTATGTTTCCTGGGGACTTGAGAAATTTACCTCTTGCTTTCCAGTTGAGAACCTGTGGCTTTACTTGTGTATTCTCACTATGCTGCAGGTGTCTTGTGGAATAGAGATTTTAAAGCCAAAACATTGAAATGCTTGAATTTAATTCCAAATGCATCAAAATAGACAAAAGAGTAAATATATAAACTCAGTGTTCAATTAGGGAAGGGTAATTTCCCACACTTCCCCTCAAGTTGAATTGTATGAGTTTTGCAATGTTAGTGCTGTTTATGTCACATGGCTTTGAACCATTACTGTCATACTCCCTTGCATTTTTGGTCATACATAAAAGGTAATTACTCTATAATATGTTTACATTCTGAAGTATGTAAAACTATGTTTCCCATAATGCCTTGTACTGAACTGGAGATGAAATCTTGGCTATTGACTTCAATAAGGCCAAGATTTCACCCCTGGTCATTGTCAATTATTAGGAAAAATACTTATGAATAAGCAGAACAAGTCAAATATCAGACAAATAAAAAAAGTAAGCATTAGACACATGCACACATGCACGCACGCACAATCACAGAGATCATGGTGGGTGAATCTGGCTCTAGACGCCCCTCTTCACACCTTCATCTTCACTCTGAGAGAGGCAGTGTGGTCCTGAGGATAAGGCAGTAGACGGCTAGAGGAGGGGCTTGAGTTCTGTTCCTGTGTCAGCCACTGACCTTCTGTGTATCCACAGGCAAGTCACCACAAATTTTTGTTAGATAATTAAACAATTGAAACTATAAACTCTTAATGGGTATTCAACGAGCATATAAACTCAGTTTACAAATTATTATTTTTTAATTGTTTACTCAATTCTACTGCAGATGCTCAGCTGAGAAGAATTTTGCCCTGTAATGTTTAGTTTTATTCAATGAGAAAATAACTATGTTTTATTTATAGTGAAGGTATCTAGGTCAGTGATATCCTACTGTACCCCTGCACATACTCGAGCCAGTTTCCAGTCTCCTGCTTGCAGAGTTCCATCCTTTCTGGGTATAGGGTGGCTGAGGAAGTTGTGTCCCTGAATAAGGTTTGTTTCATAATTCAAAGTGCTGAAAATCACTGGTGAGGTACAGTGATAGCATTATTATTGATCATGTCTGCACTGCATGAGTATACATGCAGTACTAACTAACCTGCCAAAACCCTATCCCAGAATGCACTGGGCTCAATGTAAAACCTGAGACAGATGTGTGAGGATGGTCTCCTCTTTGATTTTTTCACAATCCTGGTTAGGAACTGCAAAGGATATGCCAGGATATTACATGGACATCATCCCATTCTCTTTCTTTTCCTCATGAAAGCTGGATGGGAGAAGAATCTTACTTTTTGTTGCATGAGTAGGACCTAGTTGCTCCTCCTTGGTTAGGTGTTTTTGTGCCCAGATCTCTGGGCACAAAAATCTCTATTAATTCCTGGCATGCTCTACTTTAGTCCAGGTACAGACTTTAACACCTGGTGAGATCTGCTTACTTAAATCACACAATAGTAGGTCTCACGCCTTAACATTTAAGTCTTGGAGAACTTGGGACCAGAACTAACCCCTTTGTGTGCAGCCTTGGGGGATATTCTGTCCTTTGGTAGTCAGTTGGCCCTCCTTGATCTAGTATATATTGTTTTCACATGATTCAAAAGAAATATGATTTGCTATAAAGTAGCACATTATATACGAACTGTATAAAGTAAAAATTTTGAGGTTCAAATGTATCCCTGAAAGTTTTATACAGCTCCCATAATAAAAGTCTGTAATACAAGGATTTAGTGCTCTTTTTTTCAAATCAAGGAACCACTTTTCTCAGAATAAAATCTGTATGATATACAGTACATATAAAAGTGAAAAATTTCATTTTGTCATGAAAAAGTGAATCCTGCAGAGAATTATTAAAAGGGGAGTTGCATCATATTGACATGAAAACTTCCATGCTGATTTTTCCAAGACAAGAAGTATTTTAAATTATGCTACCTTAATAAAAGATTAGCTAAATATGCCAATTATCTCTTCAGTGTAAGATTTTGCCTGATTCAGTAGAACTAGAAAGTTGGGAACTATTTTAACAATTTGTTCCACTTTAATCATCTTTATACAAGACAAAAATTAACAAAGAAACCTGTGAGTTTGATTAAAGATCGCAGCTTTCTCTTTTTAATTTGCACCATATTATTTCTGCTTCAGATATTATTAGAATAATTATTAAAAGTTATGGTCTTGATTACTCCATGAGTTCCATTGTCCTCAGCAGGACTATTTGTGAAGAACCTGGTTCAATGCCCACTGAAGTAAATCAGAATCTTACCCTGGGCTTTAATGGGAGCTGGATTAGCTCTGTGGTAGAACTCAGTGAGTAAAAATGTCAGAAGCTGCCCTGGTGTGGGTGTGTGTGTAATTCAGTAGTGTGATATTCTTTCCACAAAAGGATTATATTCCAGTGGAAATGAACAGTTGTATAATGTATTTTTTCTTGACATAATTTGTTTACTTATATGTAGTTGACAATGATAAAGATGCCAGAAGCAGTTTGTATATCTAGCCTGATCTAATCGAGTTGGTAAAAACTATTGATTTTGGTGAGGGAGGACACTAACAGTCCTGGTTTGATGAAAACTATTTTGATTTGAGTGCATATTTCTGAATCAAATCCCATGGTAAGAATGTCAAATGCTCATACAGAAGCTTAAAAACTGCAGCAATCAAAGCTTCTTGGAAGATATTAAATGAAAAGAAAATAAAGCATATTAAGCATAATACATTCTTGCATACTTTTTAGCTCCATAGAATAGGAAAAAATGTTCATGTCTTGTTAAATTAGCAGATGTTATATAGTTTATAACAATCTACCTATTATACAAATAGACATACATTTGACACCATTAAAAATGTGAAAATTAAGGATCTATTATTTCCAGCAGACTTCCTCATTCTTAAGTGAGGGAATATCATTAGAATTGTTAGACTCTTTAAAAATGGAAGAACTTTTGAAATGTGCCCACTACACGCAGACTGAAATTTCCAAATCTACCTAGGGTATTTGGATAACCAGTTACAATTAATTTCCATTGATAGTTGAGTGTCTAAATCCCTTACATGGCTTTGAAAATCCCACCCATACACATGCATAGTTCTGGAAGCATCAAAGCCCCAATCATGTAACCACTTATGCATGTGCTTAATCTTAAACATGTGAATAGGTCCATTGACTTCAGTTGAACTACTTATCTGCCTAAAATTAAGCATATATGTAAAATTTGTATCATTTAACCCTAATATTAGGGCTTCATCTAGCTCCATCAAAATCAGTGGGAGTCTTTCCACTGGCTTCAGTGGAGGCTGGGGAGACAGCAAAAGAGAGATTATCATATCCTGTCTACCCTTTCTTAATGCTCAGCATTCCCTGCCTATCAGCCCAATCCCCCTTCTGGGGAAATAGGTAACAGTGAAACAGATGCAGCACTCTTCTATCCCTCCTGCACAGGCCCACTATATATATACATATAAATATAGACATATGTATATTTCTCTCTTCCTCTTTCATTTATAATCCATATATAATCCATATAATTCATATATATGAATGAGGAAGAGAGAAATTTAAGGGGAAGAAAGTAAACTTTCATCTGAGATTTGAAAATAGATGGAGCATCATTGCAGCAGAAAGATGTAAGGAAGTTGTTCCACTTGGCAGTTGCGATAGCAAGAAGGCTCTTACAGTGATGAGACTGTAGGAAGAGAAAGAGATAATGCAGCTTCTGAATAAAAAGAGCAGGTTAGAGAGTAAAGAGAGACTAAGTCTATTAGATGTGCTATATATTTCCCCCATTTGAGTTATCCTGCTGAGGTCAAGCATGTTTAGGAAAATGTCCTTGTATTCAACCAACTACTTGGTAGAAAAGAGATTTCAGTTTCTATGCAGAAACTCTGGAATTATCTGCCCAAAGTGATTAGAAATTCTGACTCCTCCTATTTCAGAAGCAAAGCTTAAACCTACTTACACTGTATTTATTTTCAGATTTCATAAGTTATCATTGCTATTCTTCTCTTTGTCGTTCCTTATTTAGACTGAGGCTCTGAGGTACATTGTCTAAAAAGCACTTTAATAAAAAAATACTGTGTATTAAGAAGACAAAAGGCATAAAGAGGATCATGCTACAGTGCCAAGTTAGTATTCTTAGAGATTTTAAATGACCTGGTACAAGTTAGGTCAGGGCTCCTCATAAGGCTGAGGCTCAGGTTAAGCTCACTGGCTCCAAAATTTTCTAGGGTTTGAGGGGATTTTTCCCCCAAAATATTTTTATGCTGTTCATCAAAACAATATTGCCTTTAGCTGCCTTCTTACGCTAAAAAATGTGTGAGTGTGTGTGTGTATTCTTCTCTGTAACACGAGGAGTTTCTTCATATCTGAGAAGCAGCTGAAAATCTTCTATAGGACTAAGGTAGGATTATGGTTCCATTTTAATGTTTATACTCACAGATAAAAGCTATCGTCCATGCAACAGGGGAGATAAGATGGCTGACAGCACTAAGCTGCCTTCAGTACGCAATGCTGATGGCTGCTTTTCTGGCAGCCTGGGGGAGTATGCATGATTAAAGAGAGAAACTTAAGCTGAACCAGACCTTTTTAAAATTTTAAATACACTTTGGAGTAATGTTAACACATAACACTGAACATTTCACTGTGTATCTTAATAGTCTTAAGCAACTCCCTTTGTAAACAATTCATCCAGGAGTTAATTTGTCAAGTTCAATATGCATCAGAAAATATTCATTTCTATCTTAAAAGGGTCTTAATGCAGAAAAGCTTTTAATCTTGGACATGTCATCACCAGTCTTAAAGCAAAACTTACCCAAATATATACCCTGTGGTACAGCTATGCCACAAAAAAAGATGGGCATGATTTTTTTTCAACTTTTTACATCATTTTCCCATTCCCCCACCCCAAAAATATTTTTTTAAAGAAATTTGGAAAGGCTAGACATATTTTACACATGTGCAAGAAATTAAAACAAAAGCCCCTTTTGTTAGAAAATATGTACTTGTGAAATTTAAAATCTATCATCTTGGTTTAGTGGACTGAGACCAGGCTGGGAGCTAGGAAGCCCTGAATTCCGATTCCATCCCTTCATGCACCACCACTGTCCCTAGGTAAGTATTAGTAGATTTGCTAGGCTATTTTGACCGACTGGAAACTAAGTGATTGATTTTGGCTCATCGAAGGCCGAGGAGCCAATTTTGGGTCATGGTTGGATTCAGCTAAGTTATACTGATTTACATTAGTTGAAGATCTGACACTCTATATGAACAAAAGGGAAGATGTTATACTGAGATCGGTGTGGGTCCAGAGGTAAGGTAGTTTAATATTAAATATAATATTCCTAAAAGGTAAAATATACTGATTTGGGCATGCAACCTTAACTAAATTTCCTGAGGAAGTATATGCACATGCAATATCCTAAATGGATAAGGATGCACATTACATGAATACAAAGTATAGTACTTTATTCACAGTACTTATATGTGGATTGGGCATTTGGATTGCTGAGCAGGAAAGTCAATGGGCTTCCCAAAGTTTCATGTAAAGAAATACTAATTATTTTTTTTACAGTTAACTGCTCACCTTCAGTATTACATTTTCATACAAAGCAAGCT
Source organism: Natator depressus (assembly GCF_965152275.1). NCBI lineage: Eukaryota > Metazoa > Chordata > Testudines > Cheloniidae > Natator > Natator depressus. The sequence continues at coordinate 121,619,103 of NC_134235.1, read as the reverse complement.
TCTAAATGGAGCTTAGTTAAAAATGCAGTCTATGGAAACAAAGGCTGAACTTTCACTTTGTAATCTATATGGCTTCAGAGGAGAAAATCATATAGGCTTACAGGCAGGCGGTCTGTTAGCCAAGGAATCTGAGTCATGAAAAACACCATCAGATTCACGTAGCAATAGAAATGATACATTGGAATGTTCAGGTCTTCTTTGTTTATCCTGGAATAATCTTTAGAATTCCTTTTTATCTGAGTATGTGCATGAGCGTGAGATGGCCTTGATATTGTTTATGCAAAAGAAGAGAAATTGTGCATTTTATCTTTCCATCTGTGGTTACATTAATCCTGATGATGATATATTCCCCTTAGACGCTGATCCCCAAAAGAACATCTACTCTAAATCTCCCTTCTTTTGGGATGGATCCATGATGTTTCAAATCCAAATTGTTTACCTTAAATTCCAATCTACATCAGGATGTTCTTTCAAGAATGCTATGCAAACTTCTCTATCCTTTTTTGGTAACTAATGTCGACAGGTCACACTGAATTTCTGTAGAACAAACTCATTATCTTTTCACATACAATTTAATATAATTTGTGTTTTGTTGAATGAGGGAGCCCCTTGGTGATAGCCCTGTAGGACGAATGCATTGATTAACACAGTCTCACCTTATGGAAAGTTCTATTGAATTACATAGAAAATGATGGGCTTTTGAAACAACCTATGAGATTTATTATTACTTATGTATATATTATTTGTAGTACAGTAGCACCTAAAGGCCCCAATTAAACCGGAGCCTCATTGTAAATCCCAGAACAGTTTCTGGGCAAATCAAGTCTTTTGGCCAATTTGAAAAATATACAGTACATCGAAGATACCAAACTCTGTTGCAGATGTGATTCACATAATAACAGGTCCTGTCCTGGAGAGTTACAATTTGAATATGCAAGAAACAAATTAGTAAAACGAAAGTGTTACACAAGAAACGAATGAGGGAGAAAAATTACGAGGCCTGGCCAAAGCCACACAGGGAACTAAATGGAAATCTCTTGAGCCCAGTGTCTTAATTACAAGGCCATCTTTCTTTGCAGAATTTGATAAAGAATATTTATATCTGCAATAGAGTTCTGTAGAGCAGCTCAAAAAACCCCATAGGAAAGTTATCATTTGTTCTATTCTGTGGGGAAATCCTGGCCCCATGGAAATCAATGGAAAACTCCCACAGACTATAAAGTGAAATCTGGGTCTTATTTAAATCAGTGTCAAATACTGTTTTTTTCATAAAAAGCTTTAATGGTAGTACTGTGCAACAAAGATACTACTTATTCTATAGTTGCCAATTAGAAAATTGAAACTAAGGGCTTAATCTTGCAACCCATATTCAGTTAAGAAGTTGTTTGCTTAGCTTATATATTTTGTTCACTTACAAGTAACCCTAATACTTCAGCTGGATTACTCATATGGGTAAGGGTTCATATTAAGGGAACAGGTCCTTAACACTGCGGTATTTGGTATCACAGTAAGTATTTAATTTTTCTACCACGGTTAATCATCAAATAGCGATTAGCTTAATTTTGATTACTGGCCCTGGTTGTCAGTTACATTAAGCCCCCTTTACATCATTCTGGAAATTGTAAAGGGGCTTTAAAGTTGCTCTACACAAGCGGGCTCCCTAGCAAGTGTAGAATTGGCACAAGTTCTCTACACCAGCACTAGGTACATGAGGGGCAGGATGGAGACAAAGCTAGAATGCACTGCCAGGTGTTTATATATTGCTTCCCAGAGCTCACTGGAAACAGAGTGTAATTTAGAGTACCACTGAATGTGCTCTAACTTATACCATGGGCCAGTCCGGGCAGGCCCAGAAAATGATTCCTGCAAAGGTGGCCTAACACTACATTTACCTCTCTCCACCTATCACTCCATTCTTGCGCAAAGCTCAGGTCAGAAGTTTGGTGTTGATTGAGTTAGTTCTTCATATGATAAAATCCAGTGAATTGAGTTCAAATTTGTTTTGGATCCCCAGTCTTCAATCTACGGCACATTTCTCAAAGAGGCTAAAAGTCCCGATTAGATGTTAACTGTCCTGGTTAATCTGCAAACATCCCAGGTGTTCACAGTCCTGGCCAGTGTCTTGTGGGGGGCTAGGAAAGGGATCTCTACTTCTGTAAAGAATTGTGAGTATTTGGAAAACATTTAATCCTGAATCTGGAGAAACATTCAAAAACTTGAATTTTTTCACAGAACCGGAGGTCCACAAAATTTGTTTCAGATATGCTGAAATGAAGTAAGTTTCCCGGGGTCTCCTGGAGCCTGGAAGCGCTGAGATCCCTGCCTCTGCAGCCATTCTTTCGGCAGGCTGCTAAGCAGCAGAGGAGCTTGGGAGCTGGGGTTCTCATCCACCTACCAGTAAGGCTGCCCTGAAAAATGTTACATCAGAAAATTTCCAACCAGCTCTAATCCTGGGTACTGGGTATGCTGAGTATACCTCAGAGTGGGCAGAAGGCCAGCTGGATATTGCCCAGTTCCCCTGCCTCATTTGCCATTCTGTTCTGTGGCCGATATATGTATACGCACAGAGGTGAATGGTTATGGGGCAGGGAGCGCATTGCTCTGTATTTTCTACTGTGATGTTGGGGGGAGAACAACGGAGGGGAAAGGAGGAAAAAATTCATTATCAGGTAAGTGAGGGAGATGGACAGAATAAATTGGGAGTCAGTGACAGTTGGGGATGGAAGTGATTCATGTGGGAGCAAAGAAGGGGGAAGAGGAAATAGAGCGTAAAGGGGGGAGAAGGAGGGAATCAGCTGGGATAGGAAAAAAATGGACTAACAAAATGTACAGGAAATTGGAAAAATGCTTCCTAAAGTTGACAATAGGTATAAGAACAGGCTTGTGGTCCTCCCTCTGAACACAATAATTTACAAAGTTATCAAGAAAATGATAGGCATAGGAAGTGGATGAATTAGGCACTAATCCTACAATTGCCTGCAGGCAGACCCTTGCACGCACTGGGAGCCCAGTGAAATCAGTGGTGCTCTGTGAAGGTGCACGAATTCATCCAGGCATTCATTTGTAAAATTAAAGCCTCAGTCAGCTAGGGCCTGATCCTAGTAGAAGCTGATTGTTTCAACTCCGATTGAAGCAAATGTGAATTGAAGGCACTTGGCAGCTCTGAGGATTGGGTCTCCAGTTTCTCATTAGCATCATAAAAGAGATAGGTGATCAGGAGGGATTTAAATGTGGAGAGGGAAGCAGTTTTGTGGATCAAGGTCTTCCATGGCATGGGAGAAAGTTAGCTGAGGGAGAAGCGGACAAACAAGGTGGTGATGAGGCATCATCGGCAGAGTGAAGGGGCTGGCGTTGGGCAGGTTGGGCAACAGAGATTATTTATAGGGGTTTTCACAATATCGCAAAAAGGGGGACTTTGTGTGTTTCAGTTTTCATTCTCATAATAAAATGGTATATTATAAATGTACTATTACGTGCACATGCAGTTCTCCGGTGGAGGTGGCTTGGAGGTCTCCACACATCACCCTACATGATGAAGTGACCTTGGGTAGAAAAACTGTCAAATCTTGATTAGAGTGCCATTGATGGACATCACAAAACCACCACAAATTGATGTAAGTGGCGGTCTCTTCTTGAAAGAGATCCAGGGCTGGAACAGCAAGGGGTCTGTGAGTCAAAACTAAGGTGTTTTGCCAAAATTTTGTTGGGAACCTTGAACCGGATCTGTCTGCTTCCCTTTAACTAGTGCTGTTACTTTGGTAAGCACTAAGTTCACTCCCATAACAAAGACCTAGATTTCTGACTTGCACAATACATCCACTCAAAGTTATTTTTGCAACTGAAAACGGTCACAAATGTATCCTAGGGGTTGAATTTCACCGTTTCTGATGCTTTTATCATACTTTCATCATGAAACTGAAAGCAACAGACCTTATGATTAAAGTTTAAACAATTCACAAAATTCCACCAGGTAACAGGACAACACAACAAACCAAACCACCAACCTGTCTTCATCATTTTTAGCCAGCTTTGCTAAAAGTAAGAAATTTTTCTAAAGCACAATCACAGTCTGAGTGCACCCTTCAGTAATAAAGTTCATCCCCACCATTTACATCATAGGAAGCAATGCCAGAGTCAAAGCAACACAAAATGTGAAACAACTATCATTCCGTGTTTATCCATGGACTCTTGTATGTTATATCCCTTTTCCCCACCCTTTGTCTGTTCTGTTTGTACAGTGCCTAGCACAATGGGGCCTCATTCTTGTCTGGTTCCTAGGCACTATTGTAACAAAATATGATTAACAGTAACAGTGATCAAAATGGTAATTTGTAAAAAGACAGAATTGTTTCCTAGTTGTGCTTTAATTCCTTCATGATTTTTAATTAAAGCTGACCCTTTCTTTACACGAGGTGGTTGAGGCATGTTACAAACTGTAATTAAAATATAGATTCTCAAGGTGCTGAGGTCCCTAACTAAAATGGTCTGATTTCAATGGGAGATGCTGCAGGCTGAGTAGACATAGTTGAAAAACGTATTATGAAAAGAGGCTTTTTGACAACAAGGAATGTTTTTTACAAAATTAAAAAAAAACCTGTTGCCTAAAATGTTAAGTTAAAAAAAAATTAAAATAAATGGACAAAAACCAAACTATTTTCACTTTCATCACATTTTTTGCAGGGGAAAAATCATTTCCTGACTAGTTCTTGTGGGTGAACACATTTGAAAATCTGTTCATGACATTAATAAAAGAGCACAATAAAAATGCCCATGTGAAAAAAATACCGTTTTACTAAAAATTATGAAAATGTGTAGAGGAGGATACTTCATGAGAATAGGGGAGTGTTCATTCTGGTTTTACAGAGGTATTTTATAATGGCCTTAAATAAAAATGTCCGGTGTATTCTTAGTCTCTCCAATTTTCTACTATATAATCTCTCTGGCTTTTTCTTATATTGTGGAGATAAAGATTTTGTGAAAGAGGATTGCTGAGATTTTATAATGCCAACTACAGCAAAATAGAAACTCGGACGAGAAAAGGCAGGGACACCATACAGCAAGTAATCTCTTGAGGCCAATAAATTATGACCACAACTATAGCCGGTATCATTTAAGTACTCTTTAGTTTCTGATGATAAAGCACTAGCTTATCACTGTGCTGACAACTGCAAGCCCCTGTGGCCCCAGTTTATAGCTTGTCCATTTGTTACCCAGCCAGCCACACTGAATTTAACACAACACAGTAAACTATTAAGTGGATCAGAAGCAGGAATGGACCCAAGTTTAGTCCAAACAAAAAATCCTTCAACATAGGAAGGGGAGGGTGGCAGGAGGAGATATCCAGAGGTCTTCTATCCATACACCATTTGTTTACTAAACATGTCAGTAATTGACTTCAGTAGTGATTAGAAGCTAGTCTGAACTAGCTATGGAGATGTTCCAAGAGGGGGCATTTTGTTTAGGTAATTGAAAGTCCCTGTGGCAGAACACTGAACTTTGTTACATTTGGTACATGATCTCTGCAAATAAATAAATATGTTAGCAACAATAATGCAAACGGTAAAATTCTGGCTTGATGCTAGTTCCACTTGGATGCTGTACAGGTTAAGAAAAATGACCTGGCTTAGAGGGGAAATGAAGACAGATATAAAACAAACACCCCTCCACATACACACACAAATATATATATCACAAATGGAAGAAAGGAGGGAAGTTGATAGTAATGAATATAAACCAGAAGCTAGGAATTGTAGAGGATTGATATGGGAAGCAAAGAAAAAATCAATGGGCTGCAGTTAAGGACAATAAGAAGGAGGGTTTTAAGAATATTAAAAACAAAAAGTATCCTAACATTAGTCGATAGAAGTGGCAGCATTATCAATAATAATTCAGAAAAGGCAGATGTGTTCAATAAATATTTCTGATCTGTATTTGGGAAAAAGCCAGATGGATCTAGTCATATCCTATGATGATCATGATGACAATACTTCCATTCCAATAGTAACTGAGGAGGATGATAAACGGCCGCTACTAAAGTTAGACATTTTTAAATCAGAAGGTCTGAAAAACTTGCATCCAAGAGTTTTAAAAGAGATGGCTGAATGAGCTCACTGAACCATTAATGTGTGACATTGATCCCAGGGAAGATGATGGATCAGATGGTAAGGGACTCCAATAATAAAGAATTAAAGGGGGATAATACAATTAATGCCAATCAGCATGGATTTATGGGAAATAGATCTGTCAAGCTAACTTGATATCTTTTCCTGATAAGATTATTAGTTTGACTGATAAAGGTAATAGTGCTGATATAATACACTGAGAGTTCTGTAAAGCATTTGACTTACTACCATGCAACATTTTGAATAAAAAAGTAGAACAATACAAAGTTTATATGGCATATATGAAATGGTGTGAACAGAAGCAGGTGATAGTGAGTGATTTGTCCCGAAGTCTTTTAACATATACACAGATTTTATTATGAGAAAAGCTTGGAAGGTTCTGATGTAGTGGAAGGAACAGGGATTGCCTTTGATGGACAATCAATGTCCATCAATCAACCTTAGATATGCTGATGCGACAACACTCTTTGCTACAATCACCAATGCAATGCAACTAATATTGGAGTCTGTAAAAACAGTTAGTGAGGAATATGGACTATTCCTGAATGCGCCAAAAACAAAATGTATGCCAAAAACAAAAATATGATGCTGTGATGAATGGGGGGGGGTTCTGTCTGTAACACTTCTGAATTTTGGATGATTTTATGAAATTTATCATGAAATTATTGTGTCATGGAAAGCCTGGATGTCTGTGGGTCCCCCATGAGTTAGCAGGGTTGTGTCATGTCCATGCCAGCCCAGAGACAATGGTGAATGACTAGCAGTTAATAATGGTCTATTCAAAGTAAAACACCTTGGGACAAGAGATTTGCTTTACCTGGAAGAAGACACTTCCTCCTCTTGTCCAAAGGGAGGGTATTTGGGATTAATGGTAAATTACCAGATGGCAAAATAAAAGAAGCAGGGTACCCCAGCAAGGGGCTCTCTGTAGGGAACTAAAAGCCATTTTACACCCTGAGGGATCCTGCTGCAGGGGCATTGTAGGCAAGGGGATGGAGGATCCTCCCAGATTGAAGAACACAGATCGTCTCCAAGTACTCTCAACCTCTCCCACCCCCCCACCCCAGAATTAAACTGTAAACCAGAAGTTTCACACCTTTTGGGTGGAGTCCTGGGAGAGGGGGTGTGTTTAAGACGAATCAGAGGGGTCAGTGCTGTGCCCACAAGGTTTAGATGGCTGGACAGTGGGTTCCAACACTTGGAAGAGGGTGTTAAATAGAAGATATGCACCCTGAGAGTGAACTGAGGGACCCTGAGATTGGGGCTGTAGCTGGACTCCGTTCAGACCTTAAAACACCCTCAGGAATCCAGAGCGCAGAGTTATGGATTCCCCGCAAAGCAAACTTAATGCGTGACCAGGAAAGGGCGTTCACTGGGATCTGTGACAGAGCCAACTAACAAAAACAGACAGCGAGTGAACATCACAATAGGCAAGCTGTAGAGGCAGTAGATGGATTTAATTATGTGGGATCATATATGGCCAAACAAGAAGGCTTTGCTAAAGAATCAGAAAATGACTTGGGATGGCTTGCTCACCTATTGCCTCTCTTAAGAAAGTGTGGAAAAATCATGGCATCTTGAAATGATCGAAGATGTGACTGGTGAAAAGCCTAATTTTTTCCATAGTAATTTATGGATGTGAGCCATGGGAAGTTAATGCTGCTGACAAGAAGAAAATTGAAGCTTTTGAAATGTGATTCTGGAAAAGAGTCTTGCATATCTCATGGATAGAAAAACAGATGAATGTCTATCGTACAAATATTATTGAAGAGAAGCAGACCCTGATGTTAGAAATGAAAAAAACCCCACAAACGTAGAGATGGAAATAACCTTGAGAAAGTTATTATGGAAGAAATGGTTGAGGTTTATCATAGTAGTGACCAATCAGTGAGGAGTTGGATGGGTGTGTGCAGCAGATCACTGGAAGATCAGCTGCCATGTGCTTGAGGTTAGCATTTGATCATGAAGGTTTCAGAAAATTCTGCTATGATTTTTTGTTACTTATTTACATTTGGATAAATGGATTAAAAACTGGATAATGGATAGGTCTCAAAAATGTAATTGTAAACAGGGAATCATCAATGAGCAGGTGAGTTTCTAGTCGGATCTCATAAGGATCGGTTCTTGACCCTATGATGTTAAGTATGTTTCTCAATGATTTGGAAGAAAACATAAAATTGTCACTGATAAAGTTTGCAGATGACCCAAAGGGGGGGGGGAGTGTTAAATAATGGAAAAGACAGGACACTGCTACATAGTGATCTGGATCATTTGGTAATCTGGGCATAAGTGAACAATATGTTTTAATGTGGCTAAATGTGCATGTTTACATGTAGGAACAGCAAATATAGCTCATATTTATAAATGGGGGAAGCAATGATTATGAAAAAGACTTGGGGATCATTGTGGATAATCAGATGAACATGAGTGAGACAATGACTCTGACTCTGTAGTCCAGTAGTTAGGGCATCCACCTGGAAGATGGGACAGCCAGGGTCTGATTCAGTTCCCCGGCTCCTATCTCTCTTTGATTAATTATCCACAGTGGAACAGCTTCAGCAGGAAAGATGAAGGGAGCCCCAAATCAGAATATTAGCAGTTAGAGCACTCTCATGAGAGCGGGAAGACCCCTGTTCAAAACTTTTCTTCCCATCGAGCACAGGCAGGAATTGAACCTGTGTCTTCCCACATCCCAGGCTATTGCTCTAACCGCTGGTATAAGAGCTCTAAGCTTGGTATCTCCCTCACCTCGTTTCCCTCTCCCATCTGCAGATTTTAAATGGGACCTAACCTGGTAGGTGGCCTCTAAGCATTCCTACCCAATTCAGCTCTACATCTGATGTAAGTGGCTGAACTCCATCTTTTCCTGGTTTGTAAATCACTCGAGGGCTTAGGGGGACATAGGCGTCCAGACATCTAGAGGGAGGCAGCAGTGCACATGCCCAGAGATGGAAATATAGGTCCCTAGAGAACTTTTATGCTGAATATTTAAGCGCTGAGTGAGTTTAGGTAGTTACAGGGTTTGGAGGGAGTTTTGTGGATTGCAGTGGAGCCAAAACTAGGAGTTAGGCACCTAAGTACCTTTGTGGATCTGGGCCAGAGAAATTAAGGTCAAAAGTTTCCCCTGATGTAGGGATGCCCAATTTGAAACAAATTAAGCATGGGTCCTACAGATAGCAATCTCCTTCACCATACAGCCTTGCTATATCCCCAGTCCAGGTCCATCCTGAATGAGGGAGGGGTCCTGAGACGACAGTGTATGGCATCATGTTATTAAAGACTGTATTATAATATATATGCACAAGGAAGCTTAATTAAGGATACAGAGGCAACCTTAATTTTGGCATTTCCTAAATTTTTAGTGCTTCAGTTCACAACCTTAATAACGTTCTTTCAGTGTAGTTTTCTGTGTGTAATTATAACTAAAACTTGAGGTTAGCCTCTACTTACTGTGAACTATCATCTGTGTTTGAGAAAATTTACAGCTCTCCCATCCAGCTTGGATAACATCTATGAATTAGCATTGTTGCTAGTTTATATCAAAAGAGACAACTAAGCAAATAAAACTATTGTTTCAAACATCGGTTTTTTGTTTTGTTTTTTTTTGCAAAAGAGAAAAAAAGGTTATAAAAGGTCTTTTATTTTATAAAGTTTCACTGAAAGTGACAGCCTTACAACATTTCTTATTTCCTGCTTTTCATCTAATCTAATCTAATCTATCTAGGATAGATTAATCAGGCAATCTTTATTTTTTTCTCAAACTCCCTATCAGTCTCTCTCCAATTACTGATCTGTCCTAGACAGATCTACAGTTTCTCTTCTGTCCAATTTCCGTGACAAAATGCCACAATGTGCTACTACTCCCTGGACTCTTTCTCTGCCTCTTGAATTGCTTAAGCTGCTAAAAACCGGTTCTTGGCAGCAGTTGCTGACAACAGTTAAAATTTAATAACCTTTACTTATAATTACAACTGGTGCCATGAAGAGAGCTATTGAGAAAAGTGGAGTTTTGTTAATGTCCTGTAAACTGCACAGTGTTAACATCCATCTGGGAAGAAATAATGGGATTTCTTCTGTTTCATAATTATGTTCAGTTTGAAATTAGGATATCTCTAATCTATTTCTAGATGCCTATTTGGGGGCATTTGAATACTTTTTATATATATTTAAAGCCTTAAAGTCTCTTTACTGAACTTATATTAATTGTACTTTTAAATTTTTTTTAAACACCATTACAGGGGATTGTGGCCAACAACTGATGTGTGGTTAATTAATGCATGGTTTTTTTCCCTCCGGAGGCAATTAACACATCAATCATAAGCAGATTTTTAACAATTGGTAAATGACTGCTACCAGACAATACTGGCTATAAAGAAAAAATCTGTGTGAATAAGAATATATAAATATTATGACAATTACTGGTGTATTACTTCACCAGTAAGTGATCAGAATGAAAATTCAATAGTAGTGGCTTATTTTATGTATCCTCTATGAAAAAGAGGTGCACAGACATTAATATAAGAGGAAATTGAGCTTATTGCTTGGTTTCTGTTTTAAATATTAATCAGTTCCTAGGTGATTTTGTTACTTTGTACTATCCTGCCTGAACTTTCTAAAAATAAAATTAAAGGTAAAACGTCTTCACCGACTTAGAATGCAACTTCTAATGACATTAAAAGCAAATTCCACACAAATTGAGTTCTGGACTGCAGATTCAGTAAATGAATTTCCATTGACTTCAAAGGGGTTGCATTTGGGTTAATTCAGGGCAGAATTTAGCCCTTTGTATTTGTCCAAATAATAAGATTCTGGTCTCCTTAAACGTGTAATTCTGACTGAAGCCAAGAGAAGAAAGATTAGGCCCATTGTTTGAAAATTTGATTTAGTACTATTGAGAACTCTGGCTTTTATGGTCAAATAAAATATTTTTTCTGTATATCTTATGGAGCTAACTTTGAAATACATGTAGTGGAATTAGTGTTCTGTGAATGGAATGTGTATAGTCTGTTACATTCAAACACAGATTCCACACTGATGCATGTAACACTGACAGACCTTGGTCATCAGCAGGTAGGATTGAACCTGAGGCTTTTGGAGCTTAATTCACAAGCTTCTACCATATGAGCTAAAAGCCATCTGGCTGTTAGCTAAGGTTGCAGAGCAGACTCATTTTATCTCTCTAAGTGGTTGCAGTGCCATTAGATGGGACAGAACACCACACCCAGAAGGTGTGTGGGTTACATGTACATTACAGAGCCTGTTGTAGAACCATGTTTGAGTTTTCAGAAGTTCTGAATATTTTATCATTTCTTTTGCTGAATGCCAAGTCTTCTTAACTTGGGGCAGTAAGTTGCTTGCTTGCATTTACTCAAAATAGTTGTGTTATACAGACACAGACATTATGAATAATAACTCACTTTAAAATGTGCCTTTCAAAGATTAAATGTATCGCCAGGCAACATGAGTTTAGCACTCAGGGTTGGACATGTTCCGAGTCTGTATTTCAGAACTTAGTCTGTGTGCTTACTGTTGTATTTCTTTCTGGATTTTCCAAAACTTATGAACATTGTGGAATTTGCTTTCAATGTCACTAGAAGTTGCATTCTGTTTAAGTCAGGGCATAAGTATTATCTTTAATTCTATTTTTAGAAATATGGTGGACAAGTTAATAGGGTTCTGAGGAGAGTGCTAGAAGATAAAAAAGATAAGAAAAATAAGATCATGTCTCAAAGATGAAAAACTGTGGCCTTAATCTTGCAAACATTTAACTTCAGAAAGATGACTTTCACAGGACAACTCTCAAGAGTTTTCATACATCCTTAACCGTGTGCAAGATTGTGGCTTCAGTAGGCTATTGCCCTAAGTCAGGATTCAAACATGAGTTCTAGGAACACTGAGATGCTGCGGGAAGAAGTAATAGTAATTTATTAGGCAGCAGTTTTCCTCCATCTAAGTGATTACTGAACCAATGACACAGCATTGTGGTAGGGCACACTGTGCAGCTGAAGATGTTGAGGTTCCAATCATATAGAGAAATCCTCTAGAATATAATAGAAAATCATAATGTTTGAATAGATTTAACAATACTGGAGAATTCAATTTTATAGCATGGATGTAATGCTCTTGCAAAGGATGGTGTCACAACAACAAAAAACTTACAAAAGAGCTATTAAATTCTCTAGATTTAAAAATTCTCTAACATTTTGTACATTTTTATTAAAGAGACAAGGTATGTGAGGTACTATCTTTTATTGGAACAACTTCTATTGGTGAGAGAGACAAGCTCTTGAACTTACACAGAGCTCTTCCTCATGTCTGGGAGATGTACTCAGGGCTTGTCTACCCTTAAAATGCTACAGTGCCCCAGCTATGCTGCTGCTGCACCACTGTAGTGCTTACATATAGACATTACCTTTGTCAGTGGAAGGAGTCCTCCCATCAGCGTAGGTAATCCACCTCCTCAAGAGGCTGTAGCTAGGTTGATGGTTGATTAGTGCAGCTATGCCAATGTGCCAGAGTGTAGACCTGCCCTAAGTATCTTTCCTAGACCTGAAGAAGAACTCTGTGAAGCTCAGTAGCTTGTTTCTCTCACCAACAGAAGCTGATCCAATAAAAGACATTACCTCCCCCACCTTGTCTCTCTAATATCTTGGGACGAACACGGTGGCAACAACCCTGCAAACATACATTTTTTATAGCACTCTCCTCAGAACCCTATTATAGTTCTATTTAAAAAAAAAAACTCCCTAAGAAATTCTATGGGACTTTTCCCCATAAGAATTAGGCCTCTTGCAAATTAAAGATCCCTTGACATGTTTCATAAAAGCCAGGGCATTCATTTCAGTGTCCTGGCAAAATGCCAGCTCAGGTGATTACATCTGCCTATCTAAATTAGTGCTGCTATATCATTTGGATGCAGTATCCATCTTTATATCATGTACTAAAGTGTGGGGAAGTGTTGCTGTGCGCTATTAAATTGTCTTCTTTTCTTTAGAGGGGTCTGCATTTTTAGTGGTGGGTCCCTTACTTTTTTCACAGTTATATTATGAGACTCAGTTAACATTGGTAAACTGCTTAGACAGGTTCAGATGAAAGGCTTAATACGAGAACAAAATACTATTACGAATTTGAGCGTCAAGCTCTAGTGAGCAAACTCTTCCAAGCACAACACACTGCACCAGGTCTCCCTCTAGTGGCTAGTGCACTAGAATACAACTATTACTTCTACCTGCTAACAGAGTTGTTCCTTTAATACACATGATTGAGGACTGTGCTTTGGTGTTGAAGGTCCTGGATTCAAATTCCACTGATGACTCATATAGTTATTGCTATACAAAGAGTTAATGGGTTGTCTTGCTAGTTCACTTTTTGTTGTGACTGTACAATACATAATGAGCCAAACAGAAATCCTATGTGGGAGCCAGAGGATCTGCTGAAGCCATGAAGGGAAGTTCACACTTAGAGCATTGCCACTTGATCTCACCAATTTCCCTTTCTTAGTGGGGGTGATTCTCATCCTGGCACCCTGTCAAATGATATAAAAAAGGGAGAGATGGGATGTATTGCCTAAACATCAAACTATCTTTGTTTCCAAGTCATTTTGATTAATTTCAGGTTTAGGTGGGGGAGCCTCAGTATAGAAAAAAAATAATACTCATTTGGGTCTTGATCCAAAGACTTTTGAGATCAGTGGGAGTCTTTTCACTGACTTCACTGATTTTTGGATCAGACCATCTGACCCTAAAACTAAAATATAGAAGATCTCTTTTCAGAGTTTTCACTTTAGTTTATGTGAAAGTTTACTTGCTTGTTTGCTTGTTAAACCTTGGTGATGCAGGGTGAAATCCTGGCATCATGAGACCAAATCCCAGGTATTCTACTCAGACCTAAAATGAATCGGATTTTTGCCTAAGTAAAGAGCAAATAAAATATAGATTTTAGCTGATAAATTGTGTTTTATTGACCGTGCTTATCTCCTTTTATGTTCCATAATGTATATTTTAGTACATCACCACAGCTTATTCCACATCCCTTCCCACACAATATGAACACAGGTACATGTTCAGTCATAGTATAACAAGTAGGCAGCCAAGTAAATGAAGCATAATTGACTGACTACAGTTTTTTATCAATAGCACAATGTCTGATAATGTGACCTTTTAAATTAACCTACTTTAAAGATGTAATCATTCAAAATAGACAGATACAAAGAAGCTTATTAGCAACAAGCAAAATGAAAATACAACCCATCAATCAGATTTCATGATTGCCAGATAAAAATGCTCAACCTCTCCCCATTCCAAATAAGTATTGGGGCCTTTTTGCTCCAGCAGGAACAATGGCTTAATCAACAGTGCTCAGTTTCAAGGGTTAAATTCTACTCCACAAGAGTTTGTCTTGCTCATTCAACAAAATTTCATGCCATGAAAAGGAGATTACACCTGGTTTTCTGATGTTCATTTAACCAGTTTTGAGAAATTGTTCATGAAAATATAGGTGCTTGATTGTGACTTTGATGCCCACTCTGGTTCTGCCATGTTCCAGAGGATGGTAGTAATTTTCTGCTGGTTCACACTCCCATCCTCAGGCCAGCTCAGCTTTGCCATCCATTTATTCCCCTACCCATATGCTTGGGAGAGAAGGAGTAGATGGGTGCAGTACCTGCTTACCCTTGCACATCTAGACTCCAGGTCCAAATAGCGATTGCAGCTGCGTAAGCGGGCTTCCTACTCCCCCTTATATAGGTGTGCAGGCCAAGTGACAATCTAGCACTAAGTAAGTTCAATTAAAATTTTAATTTGCAAGACAGAATTTCACTCAAATATGGCATGCTTTTCAGTGAAAGCCAGGGTCTATCTAGTTGCACAACTCAGGTGATTTAAGCATGCAGAAACCTAAGTGAACATTTGAAGGTGTCAGTGTCTCATGAGTATTGGGAGAAGCAGTCCATCACCCCCACTACATTAACAGTTCAGAAAGCATTCATAGACTCATAGAATCACAGAATATCAGGGTTGGAAGGGACCTCAGGAGGTCATCTAGTCCAACACCCTGCTCAAAGCAGGACCAATCCCCAACTAAATCATCCCAGCCAGGGCTTTGTCAAGCTGGGCCTTAAAAACTTCTAAGGAAGGAGATTCCACCACCTCGCTAGGTAACGCATTCCAGTGTTTCATCACCCTCCTAGTGAAAAAGTTTTTCCTAATATCCAACCTAAACTTCCCACACTACAACTTGAGACCATTACTCTTTGTTCTGTCATCAGCTACCACTGAGAACAGTCTAGAGCCATCCTCTTTGGAACCCCCTTTCAGGTAGTTGAAAGCAGCTATCAAATCCCCCCTCATTCTTCTCTTCCCCAGACTAAACAATCCCAGTTCCCTCAGCCTCTCCTCATAAGTCATGTGTTCCAGTCCCCTAATCATTTTTGTTGCCCTCCGCTGGACTCTCTCCAATTTTTCCACATCCTTCTTGTAGTGTGGGGCCCAAAACTGGACACAGTACTACAGATGAGGCCTCACCAATGTCAAATAGAGGGGAACGATCACGTCCCTCGATCTGCTGGCAATGCCCCTACATATACATACCAAAATGCCATTGGCCTTCTTGGCAACAAGGGCACACCGTTGACTCATATCCAGCTTCTCGTCCACTGTAACCCCTAGGTCCTTTTCTGCAGAACTGCTGCCTAGTCATTCGGTCCCTAGTCTGTAGCGGTGCATGGGATTCTTCCGTCCTAAGTGCAGGACTCTGCATTTGTCCTTGTTGAAACTCATCAGATTTCTTTTGGCCCACTCCTCTAATTTGTCTAGGACCCTCTGTATCCTATCCCTACCCTCCAGCATATCTACCTCTCCTCCCAGTTTAGTGGCATCTGCAAATTTGATGAGGGTGCAATCCACACCATCCTCCAGATCATTTATGAAGATATTGAACAAAACTGGCCAGAGGACCAACCCTTGGGGCACTCTGCTGGATACTGGCTGCCAACTAGACATGGAGCCATTGATCACTACCTGTTGAGCCCGACAATCTAGCCAACTTTCTATTCACCTTATAGTCCATTCATCCAGCCCATACTTCTTTAACTCACTGGCAAGAATACTGTGGGAGACCGTGTCAAAAGCTTTGCTAAAGTCAAGGAACAACACGTCCACCACTTTCCCCTCATCCACAGAGCCAGTTATCTCATCATAGAAGGCAATTAGATTAGTCAGGCATGACTTGCCCTTGGTGAATCCATGCTGACTGTTCCTGATCACTTTCCTCTCCTCTAAGTGCTTCAGGATTGATTCCTTGAGGACCTGCTCCATGATTTTTCCAGGGACTGAGGTGAGGCTGACTGGCCTGTAGTTCCCAGGATCATCCTCCTTCCCTTTTTTAAAGATGGGCACTACATTAGCCTTGTTCCAGTTGTCCGGGACTTCCCCCGATTGCCATGAGTTTTCAAAGATAATGGCCAATGGCTCTGCAATCACATCTGCCAACTCCTTTAGCACTCTCGGATGCAGCGCATCCGGCCCCATGGACTTGTGCTCGTCCAGCTTTTCTAAACAGTCCCGAACCACTTTTCTCCACAGAGGGCTGGTCACCTCCTCCCCATGCTGTGCTGCCCAGTGCAGTAATCTGGGAGCTGACCTTGTTCGTGAAGACAGAGGCAAAAAAAGCATTGAGTACATTAGCTTTTTCCACATTCTCTGTCTCTAGGTTGCCTCCCTCATTCAGTAAGGGGCCCACACTTTCCTTGACTTTCTTCTTGTTTCTAACATACCTGAAGAAACCCTTCTTGTTACTCTTAACATCTCTTGCTAGCTACAACTCCAGGTGTGATTTGGCATTCCTGATTTCACTCCTGCATGCCCGAGCAATATTTTTATACTCCTCTCTGGTCATTTGTCCAATCTTCCACTTCTTGTAAGCTTCTTTTTTGTGTTTTATATCAGCAAGGATTCAGTGTTAAGCGAAGCTGGTTGCCTGCCATATTTACTATTCTTTCTACACAATTTACTATTCTTTCTACACATTGATGTGGTGGGCCTTCCTTCTCACATATTCACTATTTACAGCACTTATTTCATAGCATAAGGAGGTAGCCCTAGGAATTGGGAACCCAATTAGTTTTATGTTTACCCTAGAATAAATTGCGTAGTTTCATATCAGAGGAAGTGATTTAAGTGTGTCCTACATGGATGGACAGTTCTACACCCATGTCAGCTTTCCCCAGAAAAAAGCAATGGTAAGATTCTAGCTATTCAGACTTGCCTTACTAATGAAGGTTCCTCTTTTCATAAAAAGCTTAGTTTCTGACAATCTCTGAGCCAGAATCTGATAGAGGTGAGACAACAAAGGGACTGCTTGAACTGCCATCCACATGAATGCATAAAAAATGTGTCAGGCTTCACATAAAGCACTGATTTCTACTCGTTGCTGGCCTCTAAACATGGAAGAGCTTGTTGCTTTCTCTAATTTAACTATAGTGAGATCAAAGAAACCATGGCATCGAACCTGCTGTCTTTCTAGCACTGTTTCAAAAAAAGAATCAATTGAAAATTGCCCAGAAAATGCACCATAAGTTGCAAGAATGTAGCTTCTTTTCTTTTTCTTTTTTTTTTTTTGAGAAAAACATAAGTGAAATTAAAGGTGATCTTCCCTGACTGTTTTCTATTATCAAACAATTACTTAGGCATCAGACCGAGGCCTGAATGTCACCATGGAAAGGCACCCGCCATGCAATTTTTTTTTTTTTGGAAGGGAATTGTGGTTGGATTTTAGAATTATTATTAGGTCTCTCCAGTGACACCCACAATGTTCTGGGTGCTGTACGAACACAAAGGAAGGTCTGGTTCCTATCCCAAAGAGCTGA
Organism: Natator depressus; assembly: GCF_965152275.1. Classification (NCBI taxonomy): domain Eukaryota; kingdom Metazoa; phylum Chordata; order Testudines; family Cheloniidae; genus Natator; species Natator depressus. The sequence goes on along the minus strand of NC_134235.1, from coordinate 121,601,118 downwards.
TAATTAAAACTGGTTTAAAAATGTTAATTGCTTTCTGTGGAAAAACTTGAAAAATGCTTAGGTGTGTGTGTGGGGGGTATCATTTTTTTCCTTTCTCACCTTAATTTGCAGTTTTGCCACTAGAAAAAAAAATGAGGAACAAAAATTGAGAGAAAGGGGGAGACAATTCTTGTTTCAAAGGGAAAAAATAGTTGACCGAACTGATTTTTTGTTGTTGTTGAAAAATTTTGTTTGGGAAAAGTTGCAATTTCCCCATGATAGGAAATTTTCAGCCATGTCTGCTTACATTCTTCTCCCACTGAATCTTCATACTAGAGAGAGGGGTTCTGGGTGGGGTTCACGGATCATCACAATCATGGTTTGTGGACAGGACACAGCGAGAATTGTTAAGAACTGTCAAGAACCTTGAGTCTTTCTTCATCGCTCTCTTATTGTTGAGAACTACGTATAAGGTGGTTAAGATGTTTCTAATATCTTCATCGCTTGGTTAGTCTTCACTTGCTGCTCTTTTGGCGAAATCTTGATGCTACCATTCAGGCCTTAGCCATGGTATTTTATGGCTTGACCATTGCAATTTCCTCTAGTCTAGACTGTCACTAGAATAAATTCATTGCTTGGAGATAGTATAAAATGTAAAATATAGTTGTGTATTTGCTTTCTGGGATTAACATATTGTGCCCATTGTGTATTCTTGACACTTGTCAATAGAATAATGGGTGAATTACAGACTTGCTTTGATGACATATGGCTAGTTAGCTATACTTCCTGTATGCAGTGCTTTGAGATCTATGGATGAAAAATGCTATATAAAGTCTGGGTGTTATTGTTATTTTATGTATTATATATAATACCTTGAATAGTTTGATCTAGTGTATAATGGCTAGTTTTTAAAATGTTTTTCTTACTTTTTCTGATTTTACATTAAACTTCTTTAAAAAGACATATTTTAAAGGACTTTTTGAACTGGCTGCATGTTCAAAGATGGAAGCAAAATGTACTAAAATGAGCATCCAATCTTCCAACCCTATCCTATATATAGGGAGCTCCCATCAAGGACAGGAGAAGTTTTGTGTGAGTAGAGATGGAAACAAAGACGGCCTGTAAATACATTTCACTGCTGTATTTAATGAACAAGGAATGTTCCTTGACTCACTTTCTAATTCTTATACTTTTCCAGCGGTAATGACCTGCTACTGTTTTGTTTACTTTTTTCCCAACTGTATTTGCACCAGTCACTAATAGTGCACATTAGTGGTCTGTAAAAAGTTAATAGCTCCATATACCTTATTAATCTGAGTTGGCTCTGTCAATATCTAGCAATATAAAAATTCAGATAATTGCTTCTCATTAGCAATGGCCTATAAACAGTTTATTGGTTCACTGATACTGAATCTGTATAAATAATGGTGCATCTGTTTGCAGGACCAAAAGAAATAACCAAAAGCCTAATAAACACATTCTGGACACTGAAAGCAAGGTGCAGACCAGGAAGGAAATAAAAGGCCAAACAAATAGTCATGTCATAATATAAGTTTTTAAGCAAAACCTCTGCAAAGAGTTCTGCAAAACACTGATGGTACGGTCTGGCCCCAGACAGATCATATTAGACAGAATTGTTTTATTCTTACCTTTATCCAAGCACTCTCTCGCTTCCTTCCCATTATCAGCCACACTCACTCTGGCATCGGACTTTCACTTTGCATCTGGCTTTAATTAGATGGTAAACTCTTTCAAGCAAGGATGGAGTTTTTGCAGCACCTTGTATAAAGGGGACCTTCTCCCTAATGGAACTTATGACCATGAATAATTGTTCTAATGCTAACAATGTGCGAGATAGCTTAGAGACATGTAGGGCTCAACAGCTAACATTTTCTATAATTACTAGCGATTTTGGGTTCCTCAATTTTAACTCAAGTCAGTGCCTGATTTTTACACTTTAAGGTAGCCTAATTTTCAAAGAATGGGGTCTCAGCCATCTCTAAAAATAAGGTCCTTTTAAGGTGTCTCCTCCTGGGCACCCAAAAACTGAGGTACCCTAAATCACCAGCCACTTTAGAAAATCATGGCTAAGTTCCCTTCTCTGAAGAACTTTCTGCCTAAACAGGCAACATATAAATGGGGAACAAGAGGTAACAAAAAGCAATGGACCAAATAAGAGGAAGAAAAAAAAAGATGCCCAAAGTTAGGCTTCAAAAAAATCTATATTTAGCTAAATAAGTGGCCTGATTTTCAAAAGTGCTGTGCACCCAGCAGCTCCCACTGCAGTCAATAGGACTATTCACTCAGAGTTTGCAAGATGACTGGAAACCAAGATTATAACTTTTATGTGTAACTGAGCTGGATTTACTCACATTCCTTTAAAAAAAATGCTTAGTATAATTAGGACTGTGAAATTGTTCCACACATGAACTGTTTAAAATGTCTGTAGTAAATGCCCGAAATTGTTTCATGCAGTACAATTCAGCTTTAACTACTTTTTCATTTTGTAAAAATATATGCAATTTAAGTGCAATTACAAAGAAATTAAAGTGCCAGTACAATTAAAACACACAAATCTGTATAAATCTGTCCACAGCTCCTTCTGATTTCTTTGTCTGCTTAAACTTTCTTAAGCTTTTTCTTTGTGGGTTCCCTATTTATATTTTAGCATGTTTAGTTAGAGGAAAATAATGTATATCATGGTCATTTAATCTCTTTCCAAAAACAATTAAATGAACATTTATTTCACAATTAAATTATACTTCACATCAAAAAAAAAAAAAACAATTCAAATTTACTCAGAACATTGTTGTAAGAATCTTACTACCCAATGTTCAATTAACCCAAGAACAAACTGAAAAAAAGTCAAAATCATGGTATAACGGAACCAACTTAGAACCAAATAAATTGTTTAAAAAAAGAGCCAATGTCTGCTTGCCTTAAAAAATGTATTTCTTCTTAATATTTTTTGAAGAGTGTTTTACATTAGTTCATACTGTATGGTTGGAATTGCATTTCTGCAAGAAGCTGTTCTGTTTCTTGCAGGCAACATACTATATATACACTATGTGTTGCTTAGTTGCTATAGTAACTGCACTCATTTTTTATTGAATAGCAGAATTGATAGTGCATGGTCAGATGAAACCTACACAAATGGCCAGAGCATAATTTTAAAGCTACCCTGGGCAGTCTTAACTTACTCACTATCCTTTTATTGGAAACACTGCTAATTCTGGTTCTATTGTAGATAGGCAAATTTAGGTTTAACCCTGAAACACTTTAAATTGATATCAGTTTTGTTTTCAGTATGAAATCTATTAGAAGTATCACAGAGATGATACTTTGTACTTAACCTAATCGAAAATGAGTCCTAAAAATCACATTCCTTAAAGAGCTATAGTAGTACAAATAAGAAATAATAAGAAATAACATCTTCCTTTTTCTGAATCTGCATGATAACAACCTTCCTCAAATTATAAACTCTGATTTCATTTGAAAAACTCTCAGACACCAAATTTCAGGAACTCAGAATTACAGCAGTAGGTGATATATAAATACTTAGATAGAAAAGTAGGGATTTGTACGTGTGAGCAAAAAAAGAGAGAAGTGAAATTTAAGTTAAATAATGACAATTATTAATAACTCAAATGCATATTCATATTTGATAAACAATCCTTAACATTAACTCATTTAAAATGAAATAATGTAAATATTATATAGTCATAAATATACTGACACCAATTTTGTTGTTGGTTTCAGCTACCCCTTAATACAAATATCCACATGCTGCTCACATTTAACTAGTGTAAACCCAAAGTTAGCTCTATTGACTTTAGTCAGGCTACTCTAGATCTAACTTGGTGTAACTCAGGCAAAAGGTAATCTAAAATAACTAATGACATCAAGATTTACACCATCTTCTGAAAATAGTTCAGAATAAATTCTTAACTGGAAAAAAATCAGCCCTTGAACTTTCCCATCATTTCAGAAATCTGAAATTTGCAAGTGTTTACTGACCAAATAATTCTCTGGAAGTTTGGTGATGGTAAACACAATTATTTTTTTCAGATCAGAAGATAGTTTGAAAATAAATAATCAAATAAATATACAGGCTCACTGTGTTTATCTGAATTTATTTATATATAATTCAGATAAACAGTGAGCCTGTGATTTCTATTTACAGAGATTTCCCTGTGCTTAACAAGTTACTCATTGTCAAGGCTTTATGTTTTTTGAACAACTTGTATCAAACTGAAGTCTGAAGTGATTGTGCTTTGAACTCCTTGCAAACAACAGCGACCACTCTTCTCATCTCCCTGCACAGAAAACTTAATCATTTTACAGCTCAAGTCAAGATGAATAATTGTTAACCTTTCTCTGCCTTTTGTGACTCTGAAACCTATGGCTACAGAAGACTGCTCATGGATATCTTCGTGGGAGAGTTGTTTTTGAAAGGTTTAATCATTATTGGCAGCTTGGGTTGTGACTTCACAGCCCAGAAATTTCTTTTTACATTGGTGGTTTCACATGAAAGATCTTGGGCAAAACCACATTGTATCCATCAGAGACTAGCTAAAGGAGCTAAAATATGAAAAGAGTGCATTATCTGGAAAACTGTAGGGTTATTAAGGATAATTCTGGGCATCTTTTCAATTCATGGGCATGTCACAGGAGGTGAGCTGCAGGTTCTCAGACACCATGGAGCCATTCAGTTACCACAGCGATGCAGCGTGGTACTGTATTAACAGAGATTGATATGATTTGTGTATTGCTGTTCAAAAAGTGAGACACAAGAATTTCCTTAATAGTTGAGATATTCAGTTAAAGTAATTGAATCTTCATCTTCACGTCCTTGAAAGGGGATCAGGGTGGGTATGGTGGGAGACCACATAAGCAAATCTGATACCAGTTGTATTGTTTCTAATCTCCAAGATAGATTCCAAGGTCTAAACTGCCTGGGTATTACTGGTACGAAACTTGCAAGACATTTATCAACATCAGTTCTTCTCTTTTCAGCATCTACTAGTCAATAAGGATCCAGTTATGCTTCCACTGAAGTAAATTATAAAACTCCTAATGCCTGATCAAAAGCTCATTGAGGTCAATGGGAATACTCACATGGACTTCAGTGGGCTTTTGATCAGGCCACAATTGCAGATCAACCAAATTTCAAGGACAGTCTATCATTAGGACTCAAATGACCACCAGCTCAGTCTCCTATTTATAGCTTAATTCCAAATTTTAAGTGGATAGAACATCTTTATATCAAAGTTTGGAATTGGATTTTACTTTTCGTTACTAACTTTGTCATATGAAAAACCATGTTAGACTGAGTGAGGTCTTTGGGGCAGGGATAATTCTGGGCATCTTTTCAATTCATGGGCATGTCACAGGAGGTGAGGTGCAGGGTCTCAGACACCATACAAAATATTAAAGTAAATATTAAAGTCTGGGATTTTGAGATTATCCATTAAGGTTGCCAAGATGGTAAAGAAATACACATCTGGGACAGTTAACAAAAGGGAAACATTTAAAGATTTAGAAATTCATAGTGAAAGTTACCCAAATAACTGTCACGCTCTCCCACTGTCTCCGTCTATAATTCACTTATGATATGCCCAGACCATTGTGTTCTCTGTGGTAACAATTAACCTAAACTCTGTTGTGGTCCTCAGGTTTGTTTGCTAAATTCCTCTAGAAGCTGGAAATTCTCTGGAAAAACTTTCAGAAATTAAGCTTTAAGATCTGAGTTGTACAGAACTTTTTGTTTTCAATTCAGTTGAGGTCTATTTTCATTTAAGTCCGCTTTTGAATGTTTCTCCACAGATTTCAGGCAGCTGCCCATGATCCTATTTACCAGAATATTCACTGTTTGCTTGCCACACAAACCAAGGGGACTTGCTGCAGTGTCCAACCACCCAAGCTGCTGAATGTAAGTAGCATGTCACATTCTCTCACCTCTGAGAAGACCTTTTCAAGTGATGATGGGAGCAGAGTGTAGGAGGGTTCGCAAAGGCTGTGTGGGATGTTTTCAGTTTGCAAAGTCGTGTTCAGATATGCCTGCTGTAAAGTTTCTTCTCTAGCAGGCTCAGGTTTAGCATTTGTCTGTAGACTTCTTCCTTCTAAGGGAAGAAGAACAAAACAGCCAAACACTAACTAGTCTATTCCAGCTAGGGGCTAAGATAAAAGTAAAAATGGCTGCCAAGATTCCAGAAAATGTGGATTTCTGTGTCTGGCTGGTTGATTTCTCTGAAAGAAATCCCCAAAGAGGAGATTATGAGGCTCTAGACTTGCTTCCAGTATGTGGACTCTATTGTATGACAACCACTTTGTGGTGAGCAACCTCCTGTGCATCAGGTGGATGAATGGGATAGTAGAATATAGAGGAGTATTACAGTCAACCAATATATTTTGCTGTGTGGATGAGATAGATTGGATTAGAACTGGAAAGAGACAATTTTGGGTTTTTAGGACAAGAGGTGAAATGTTTGTTTCTCATTATTGGTGCAATTTTAGAGCCACTGGGCCACAGTGATATGTTACCCAAGATGTAACATAGATCTTTGTTCACAGTATATTAATACTGGTGAGATTAAATATGAGGTGCAGACAAGTGATATGTATTGGAAGTATGGTAAAGTATGTTGGTTCTGGGGTATAATAGCTTGTGGTTACCATGTTGTGGCTGGTTAGGCAGAAACTGTGATGTTTAAACTGTTCTTGGTATTGGTATAGTATTCTTTTTTTACCAGACTCCAGGGTATGTTCGTTGGTGGGTGTTATTGCAGGGTCACAGTGTATGCTGTTTCTCAATCCCTAATTGTTTGCACTTCTAGAACTTCCAACATTCAAATCTGTTCTGCAGCACATGTTCAGTGGGCTTGATTCTCACCTGTCCTTTCTATTGTGTAGTCATTTACCACATCTTCATATTGGGCTCAATCTTGAACCCCTGATCAGGCTGGGCCATGAAGGTATGGAAGGGGAGAAGAGGGGTCGAGCACTGGATGTTACACCTGATTCTAGGCTGGTACATCAGACCCTATGGAATCCCTGGAACTGCTGTAGTTTAGATTATTTAAGCTTCTCTAAATTATCACGGGGGATACTTACTGCCATCCCAGGTTCAGGGGAGCAGAAATGCACCTCAGACCCACATTTCCCCCTCCCACTGGTCCTCAGCTGCATTTAGTGTTAACTAGGTGGAGTTAAGGAGTGAGCCCAGTGAGTGTAAAGTTAGGTGAACATGCTATCAGATCAAAATAATAGTGATTTACATGCATTGTACACAGGTGTAAATGACTGAACAAAACAAGGGAGAACCAGGCCCTGTATGTTATCGTCATATCCGATATGGTTGCCTATAGTCCGGAATGATGTCCGCTTTGATCCTGCCCAAGTAGTAAAGAGTCTGTGACAGAATCTCAGATGTAAGTGTTTACAAGTAAAATGATGAAATGGAGTTGGAGGCCCCTGAAATCAATCATTCCTTTTTTGTTGTTCATAGATTGTGTAACCCCAGTACTCCAACAAAAGACTCTTATCTTTTTAGCCAAAAGGAAGAACCCTCTCTGGGTTATTTTCTATAGAGTGAAATGCCAAAGAAAAGAGACCTAAAAAGCACACGCAAGCCTTTGAAGGGCTCTGTTGTTTTTTGGTTTTTTTAAATAAATTATGCCCTGAATCCAGGGTGGCATCACACAAGCAGTAAAGCTTTACATTCTCCACACGGGCTAAGGATTTTGACATGAGGCTTTTGTCTGAGATCTTGTACCGTACTTCCTAAAAGAATATTTATCAGTGTGCTCTTATGCATTTCAATCTATCCAGTATGACAAACATTTCATATTTATTTCCTGATCTGCTCTCTACAAGTTACAGAAGACCATGGGCTGCTAAAAGCCATTTACACCACTCTAGCTATTTAACATGGACCTACAAGTGGGTGTGTAAATGGATGGCCTGCTCATTTATGGGCTAGAGGCCTGGGGCTGGCCAGCCCTGGACACTAAACAGTTCCAGCTGAGCAAGGGACAGATGCTCCTTATAAAGAGCTGAGGAAAGGGGAAGTTTCCTGAAGTAGTCCCTGGAAAAGACTCCAGGAAGGAAAGCCAGGGGACCAGCCCTGTGGCCACCGTCCCATACAAGGGGCAAGGACCCAGCTGGGACATAAGCCTTTTGTTAAGCCCAGGTTGGGCAGACATTGTTTTATTTGACAGAAAGACTGAGGACCAAAGAAGAGATGAGAGTTCTAAAAGCTGGCAGAGACTGAGGTGTTTTGAATTACAGTTAGCTTATACCTTTGAGATGTGTAATCATAAATTACCCTGTGATAAGGTGTCCTCAGCCCAAGGGAGTGTACAAGGAGTATAGACCCTGGTGGTGGAGGAGGTGGAGCTGAGGCTGATGCTTATGTTCGGCCATGAAGGGGTGCTCCAAGATGGCAACCCTAGAACAGGGTATAAATTCAATATAATGGGGTTTTTGATAGATGAGAAAATGTAATAACCATCTGTGAATGTTTTCATTTAAATATATAATATTAAAAAATGCAAAAATGGTTCAATGTCCAACACTTCCAAATTAAAACAACTTTAACATTTCATCTCACCACCACCACCCTCCATGAAAATAGGTTTATATTTTTCAAACAGCTCTTGTCCTGGCCAACACATCTTAAATCATTTATGGCCAAATTCACCATAAAACCCACAATAGGGACGAATTTGACTCATTATCCGTTTGGTATATTGCTGCTGGACCACCTGAGCACAGAAAAGCTACAGGCTCAGCCTGACAGATCCTCTTTACCAAGGACATATTTATCTTGGTCATGTGAAAATACTAACAATATAACAGCCAAATCTTCCCCAGATTTGAGCTTCTTATGCAGACCCACAACCCTGGGGTTAAATAACACCCTTCTCTGGGCAAGTGTTTTAGAAGCTTTTCGAGCCTGAGGTATATCTACACTGCAGCTGACAGTGTGCTTCCCAGCATGAGTAGTGTTGTAGTAGCCAGGCAAGGTACTAACATACTTCAACAGGAATTTATTTTTTAAAGTGAAAACCTCTTTTCCAAGCTGCTGCTACAACCTCAGTAGCTCTCCCTAAGCCTCTTCAACGCCTCCCCCTCTTTCCTGTCCTTTTAGACTCCCAACAGCCAGTGCTCCCAATTATAATAATTACAAGCAACATCTAAACACCACATTCCCTCCTCTCTTAAGAAACTCTCCCAATTACAACAAACATTGTTGTTCTAACCACAGGAACAAATAGGAAACAAGGCACTATACTGTTGACAGAAATATTACATTAAACACACTATAGATACTACATAACATAGTCTAGTCCAGACAGGCAGCCTTCTGGGTCTGACAGGCCATCTCTCAAGCCCCTGTTCCGGTGCAATGTCTTGTTGTGTTGATACTATGGTGAAGTCATCCAGTGCAGACTGGGTGTTGACATAATCTCCTCTTGGTGCATAGGCAGGTGCAAGATAAGAAGCATTCCATACTCGCCCATCAGAAAGTCAGTAGGTGTAAGGTCCCTTTGTCTCTATGCTTTTAAGAGGAGCTGTGAATTTATGGTCCCCTTTGCGTAAAATTCCAGGTTTTCGTATTCTAACGAAGGAACCATACTCGAACTTTGGTTCCTTAGCACCCCGCCGCTTGTCTGTGAAAGCCTTATACTTTGCTTCGTTCTGTTCAACTGTTTTTCTCACATCATCCTCAGTTGGGGCCGCAGGTCATGCCTTTAACAATCCAGCAATGTTCAGTTTAGTATTCATCTGTTTCCCATGCAGTAACTCTGCGGGTGATCTTTGCATTCTGGCATGTCATGTAGCCTGGTATGCTTGCAAGAAATCAGTACTGAAGGTTATCCACAATTGCCCTTCCAGTTTAGCCATTTGCAAATTCTCATTCAAACTTCTGTTAAATCATTCGATTTCCCCATTGGCTTGACGGTAGTATAGGGATGAGCTTCTATGTAAAATGTTCCTCTCTGCTAGAAAAGTTTCAAACTCCAGGGAAGTAAATTGACTACCATTATCTGAAACCAGTTCTTTGGGGTTACCTTCCCTGCTAAAAACTGAAGAGAGGAACTTAATTACCGTAGCAGAAGAGATTTGCGATGTCAACGCTATCTCAGGCCATTTACTGAAATAGTCTATTAAAGTGATGGCATAATGGCAGTCACTTGGAGCAGTATCAAAGGGTCCTACAGTGTCAATCGCCACTTTTTTCCATGCAGATTCAGGAAGAGGAACAGGCTGTAATGGAGGGGTACATGTCACTGCTGTCTTATCATGCATTTGGCAAGTGACACAGGATTTTATGTGTGCTTCAGTTTGAGAGTCCATCCCTGGCCACCAATACAGATCCTGTAGTCATTGTTTGGTTTTATTTGATTCTGGCAATTCCATGATGAGTATCGTGTGCCAGGTGTATGAGTTTTGACTAATTCTTCTGGCACAAGTAGCCGGTGTATACCTCATAGCACACAGCCATCGAGCAAAGAAAGTTCATCCCGAACTCTAAAATAAGGCAGCAAAATTGGGTCAAGGTTTTTAGGGTTACTGGGCCATCTCTTGTTCTCTTGTAACTGCAGTAAGAGTTCTTGTAATAAGCGCAACTACTACATCCTCATTCTCCAGTGGACCATCTGGTGAAGGCAAAGGCAGGCGAGAAAGGCAATCAGCTACCACATTTTGGTTTCCAGGCTTATATTCCAGTTCATAATTGAAAGAGAGTAGTCTTGCAGACCATCTAGCAATATGATATCCTGCTCTTCCCAGTCCTTTCATGGTGAGCAACGTCATCAAAGGGCTGTGGTCTGTGCACATCTTGAACGTGCGGCCCCAAAGGTAAGTTCTCCATTTTTCAGTAGCCCAGGCACAAGCAAGTGCTTCTTTTTCGACCGTAGAATATTTTCTCTCAGCATTACTTTCTGTCCTTGAAGCAAATGCAACAGTCCTCTCTGTGTTGTCCTCATGTAGTTGTATGAGGACAGCCCCAAGTCCATAATCAGAAGCATCAGTAGTTACAACGGTGGACAATGCAGGACTGAATAGTGCAAGTACTGGACTATGTACAATCAAGTCTTTCACCGTTTCGAAACTAGCTTGTGCATCTGTTGTCCACACTAAGGTTGAACTTCTTTGTAGTAATTCTCGTAACAGTTCAATGACAGAAGCCTAATTGGGAATTAATTTTGCATACCAGGAGGTAAGATCCAAGAAGGAACGTAAGGTTTGCAAATCTGTTGGAGGAGGAGCATTTGAAATTGTCAGGATATGAGCTGGATCAGGTTTTAGTCCAGCCTGTAAAATTGTATGCCCCGAAAGGAGAGTTCAGTTTGTCTAAATTTGCATTTGGACCTATTCAGCTTGAGGTCTGCTTTGCTGGTGCAGTTTAGTACAGACTGCAGGTTATTGTCATGCTCCTCCAAAGTATTTCCAAACACGATAATATCATCCAAATAGCACTGAACTCCTTGTTGATTCTTCAAAATCAATGACAGCATTTTTTGGAAGGCACTTGGGGCTGATGCAAGACCATATGGAACACGTTTAAAACGGAATAGTCCCTCATGTGTAATAAATGCTGTGAGGTCTCTGTTATCCTCATGAACATAACCTGGTGATATGCACTCTGCAAATCAAGAGTAGAAAACATCTTTGCTCCATGGAGTTCTGCAGATACTTCTTCTATGTGGGGAAGAGGATGGCTGTCAATCACAATAGCTTTATTTGGCTCCCTTAAGTCCACACAAAGGCAAATGCCTCCACCCTTCTTCTGCGTCACTACTATAAGTGAAACCCAATCCAAGGAGTTGATCTCTTCAATAATGTCCTCTTAAACAAGTTTTCTCAGTTCCTCTGAAACAGCTTCCCTGACTGAAAATGGTAAGCACCATAACTTCTGTCGTACAAGCATCACATTATTTCGCATTTTAACTTTATGCAGAAACCCATAAGCTAGGCCGAGTTTCTCCTCAACCTGGTGTTGGGTCCCAGCTGAAACTGGTGTGTGTACCGCAAGAGTGCTTTACTGAGGAAGATCAATTCGTCCATTAACTACCCTGAGATTTAAAGCAGCCAATAAATCTCTGCCAAGGATAGGAGAGGCTTTGTGGACAATGTAGAACTCTGCAGTTACACAGCAATCACCAAAAGTAACTATTGCTGGCAGGCAGCCACGTACTGGAATATGGTTTTTCAAATAGTTCTCTCAATGAGCTGGTCTCTAATCATCTCATCTGCCATATTCCCAGTCACAAGTTACAGTCAGACTCCTCAGGGAAGTAATATACTGCATTATGGTCTCCCCTGGTTTCTGCTCATGCTGGCAAAATCTGTAGGGATTAGCTACTACATTCACTTTTGGTCCAAAAAGTTCTTTAATGCAGTGAGTGCAGTCTCATATTTATGGTCTGCAAGGGGAAAGTGTAAAATATACGCTGCCCTTCTGCTCCAAGGCAGTGGATTAGCAGAGCACGCTTTCTTACTTCAGAAATCTCTGTAGCACTGATTGCAAGCAGATAAGTCTCAAACATATGGATCCAGACAGTAAAAGCAATTAGAGGCTCACCTGGGCTTTGTAGAAAGGGTGCAGGTGGGTTGAGAGGCAGAAGATCCATTCTCGTTGCCAAAGGCTTTGGATTCTTTGACCATGGGATGGTGTTCCAAGAAGGAGGAGTGCTAGGCAGAGATGGGCTCCACCTAACGAAGAGACGGAACAGCATCTTCGCAAGCAGGCTGGCTAATCTAGTGAGGAGGGCTTTAAACTAGGTTCACCGGGGGAAGGAGACCAAAGCCCTGAAGTAACTGGGGAAGTGGGATACCAGGAGGAAGCACGAGCAGGAGCGCATGAGAAAGGAGGGCTCCTGTCTCATACTGAGAAGAGGGACGATCAGCGAGTTATCTCAAGCGCCTATACACAAATGCAAGAAGCCTGGGAAAAAAGCAGGGAGAACTGGAAGTCCTGGCACAGTCAAGGAATTATGATGTGATTGGAATAACAGAGACTTGGTGGGATAACTCACGTGACTGGAGTACTATCATGGATGGATATAAACTGTTCAGGAAGGACAGGCAGCGCAGAAAAGGTGGGGGAGTTGCATTGTATGTAAGGGAGCAGTATGACTGCTCAGAGCTCAAGTATGAAACTGCAGAAAAACCTGAGAGTCTCTGGATTAAGTTTAGAAGTGTGAGCAACAAGGGTGATGTCGTGGTGGGAGTCTGCTATAGACCACCAGACCAGGGGGATGAGGTGGACGAGGCTTTCTTCCGGCAACTCACAGAAGTTACTAGATCGCAGGCCCTGGTTCTCGTGAGAGACTTCTATCACGCTGATATCTGCTGGGAGAGCAATACGGCGGTGCACAGACAATCCAGGAAGTTTTTGGAAAGTGTAGGGGACAATTTCCTGGTGGAAGTGCTGGAGGAACCAACCAGGGGCAGAGCTCTTGTTGACCTGCTGCTCACAAACCGGGAAGAATTAGTAGGAGAAGCAAAAGTGGATGGGAACCTGGAAGGCTGTGACCATGAGATGGTTGAGTTCAGGATCCTGACACAGGAAAGAAAGGAGAGCAACAGAATACGGACCCTGGACTTCAGAAAAGCAGACTGACTCCTTCAGGGAACTGATGGGCAGGATCCCTTGGGAGAATAACATGAGGGAGAAAGGAGTCCAGGAGAGCTGGCTGTATTTTAAAGAATCCTTATTGAGGTTACAGGAACAAACCATCCCGATGTGTAGAAAGAATAGTAACTATGGCAGGCGACCAGCTTGGCTGAACAGTGAAATCATTGCTGATCTTAAACACAAAAAAGAAGCTTACAAGAAGTGGAAGATTGGACAAATGACCAGGGAGGAATATAAAAATATTGCTCGGGCATGCAGGAGTGAAATCAGGAAGGCCAAATCACACCTGGAGTTGCAGCTAGCAAGAGATGTTAAGAGTAACAAGAAGGATTTCTTCAGGTATGTTAGCAACAAGAAGAAAGTCAAGGAAAGTGTGGGCCCCTCACTGAATGAGGGAGGCAACCTAGTGACGGACGATGTGGAAAAAGCTAATGTACTCAATGCTTTTTTTGCCTCTGTCTTCACAAACGAGGTCAGCTCCCAGATTACCGCACTGGGCAGCACAGCATGGGGAGGAGGTGACCAGCCCTCTGTGGAGAAAGAAGTGGTTCGGGACTGTTTAGAAAAGCTGGACGAGCACAAGTCCATGGGGCCGGATGTGCTGCATCCGAGAGTGCTAAAGGAGTTGGCGGATGTGATTGCAGAGCCATTGGCCATTATCTTTGAAAACTCATGGCAATCGGGGGAAGTCCCGGACAACTGGAAAAAGGCTAATGTAGTGCCCATCTTTAAAAAAGGGAAGAAGGAGGATCCTGGGAACTACAGGCCAGTCAGCCTCACCTCAGTCCCTGGAAAAATCATGGAGCAGGTCCTCAAGGAATCAATCCTGAAGCACTTAGAGGAGAGGAAAGTGATCAGGAACAGTCAGCATGGATTCACCAAGGGCAAGTCATGCCTGACTAATCTAATTGCCTTCTATGATGAGATAACTGGCTCTGCAGATGAGGGGAAAGTGGTGGACGTGTTGTTCCTTGACTTTAGCAAAGCTTTTGACACGGTCTCCCACAGCATTCTTACCAGCACGTTAAAGAAGTATGGGCTGGATGAATGGACTATAAGATGGATAGAAAGTTGGCTAGATTGTCGGGCTAAATGGATAGTGATCAATGGCTCCATGTCTAGTTGGCAGCCGGTATCAAGTGAAGTGCCCCAAGGGTCGGTCCTCTGGCCGGTTTTGTTCAATATCTTCATAAATGATCTGGAGGATGGTGTGGATTGCACCCTCATCAAATTTGCAGATGCCACTAAACTGGGAGGAGAGATAGATACGCTGGAGGGTAGGGACAGGATACAGAGGGTCCTAGACAAATTAGAGGAGTGGGCCAAAAGAAATCTGATGAGTTTCAACAAGGACAAATGCAGAGTCCTGCACTTAGGACGGAAGAATCCCATGCACCGCTACAGACTAGGGACCGAATGGCTAGGCAGCAGTTCTGCAGAAAAGGACCTAGGGGTTACAGTGGACGAGAAGCTGGATATGAGTCAACAGTGTGCCCTTGTTGCCAAGAAGGCCAATGGCATTTTGGTATGTATATGTAGGGGCATTGCCAGCAGATCGAGGGACGTGATCGTTCCCCTCTATTCGACATTGGTGAGGCCTCATCTGGAGTACTGTGTCCAGTTTTGGGCCCCACACTACAAGAAGGATGTGGAAAAATTGGAGAGAGTCCAGCGGAGGGCAATTAAAATGATTAGGGGACTGGAACACGTGACTTATGAGGAGAGGCTGAGGGAAAATGAGATTGTTTAGTCTGGGGAAGAGAAGAATGAGAGGGGGGATTTGATAGCTGCTTTCAACTACCTGAAAGGGGGTTCCAAAGAGGATGGATCTAGACTGTTCTCAGTAGTAGCAGATGACAGAACAGGGAGTAGTGGTCTCAAGTTGCAGTGGGGGAGGTTTAGGTTGGATATTAGGAAAAACTTTTTTACTAGGAGGGTGGTGAAACCGTGGAATGCGTTACCTAGGGAGGTGGTGGAATCTCCTTCCTTAGAAGTTTTTAAGGCCCGGCTTGACAAAGCCCTGGCTGGGATGATTTAGTTGGGGATTGGTCTTGCTTTGAGCAGGGGGTTGGACTAGATGACCTCCTGAGGTCCCTTCCAACCCTGATATTCTATGATTCTATGAAAATGTTGTGGTAGCTAGGCAAGGTACTAACAAACTTCAACAGGACTTTATTTTTTAAAGTGGAAATCTCTTTTCCAAGCTGCTGCTGCTCCCTCAGTAGCTCTCACTCAGCCCCTTCAACTCCTCCCCGATCCTTCCTATTTCCTGTCCTTTCAGACTCCAGACAGCCAGTGCTCCAAATTCTAATAATTACAAGCAACATATAAATACCACAAGTAGGTAGCCAGATATGTTAAGGTTTGCTTGAGCTAGCACACTACAAATAGCAGCATAGCTATGTTTCCTTATGCTGGGAAGCATGCTCCCAGCTGCAGTGTAGACATATCCTATGTGAACTCCTCATTTACCAGGAATAGGGTAGGGTCTCTGAGTCCTATGCAATAAGTTACTTATAAATCAAATGACACAGTTATGTTTAATGTCTCACTATTATGTTCAAGATTGACAGAAAACTATTTCACTTGCTGAAGTTGAAAGCAAAGGGCGTATCAAGACTTGGAGACATATCTCATAATGGGGTATTGATCCCTTCGGTTATGGTTACAGTTTCCTTTGTCCCCATTTAAAAACAAAACAAAAACAAAACAAAAAGCACAACTTAAATTTGAAAATGGTATTTTAAAATATTTTGAAAATTAGCATGCTTGAAGGAACTCTTCACTTTTGTGTTGATGGTACTGACCACAACATTAGAAAAGCCCTTCAGTAAATTCCAGCTGTGTGTTGTCTCATAGGTTTCTTATCTTACATTCCCTTATTGTGTTAACATCATGGGTAAGGTTTTTTGGTTTTGTTTTTAGCGAGAATAGGGTTAGACTTTTTCAGTTTGATTTGGTTTGGTTTAAATCAATGTAAGATAAAGGGCTTACACTGAAGACTCCCACTGACTATGGTGAGCATTGGATCATCCCCTAAGTGAACATCACATTTCTGATTCACTTGGGAAATTAATCACCGAATTCCATCACAAAATCCTAACCAATTCCAAGACATGATCTCATCCTTAGGATATGTGTTGGGCAATTTGTTTCTGTAATGGATGTGCTGGCAAAAAGCCAGAGAGGATGAGTAAAAATCCCTTTCTCTCTGTTATGTTTGTCAGGCCTTGCAAGCTTTATTAAACTTGTAAAGCTCCACTTAGGATCTTTGACTAAATTGCTAAAGACAAAAGGCCAAATTCTGCCCTCTGAAATGTGTAGTGGCTCCCACTGAGATCAATAAGTGCAGGGCATGCACATCTGAAGTTAGAATTTATCCTAGAGGACATTGTTCTGCCTCGATATTCTTTCACATAATCATGGGTCCCTCCTATTCAGATGATTTTATGTGATAATTCTGCTGGGGGCATATCTGTAATTTACATCACATCAGTTAGTCAGCACTGGCTTTTAGATCGGAAGCTCTTTCAGACTGAATGTTCTTTAGGAACAGGAACTGTCATTTACTATATGTTTGTACAGTGCCTAACACAAAGGGACCCCATGGGCTTGGTTGTCATCCAAGCACTACCATATTATAAATGTTAAATAATTGGCTGATAATATTCATAGCACTAGAGCCATGTGCGGGACTATTTTTAATCCCATTCCTGTCCCACCCCACAATACCCCCTCCCTCCCACTCCTGCTATTATGGCAGAGGGTCCTGCTGGACCTACAGAAAACCAGTCCCACTGCAAGGTTCTACACTAGTCCCACACTGGGCTCTACATAATACTAAGGCTGCTCTAAACTTTTCTGAGTGTAGGCCCAGGGATGAGAATCAGGGAACTGTAATTGGATCAAATGATAAGCAAGCATAAATAAGGCACAATTATTTTAATGCTGCGGGTGATTAAGCTCTGAGACAAACTATCAAGGGAAGTGATGGATTCCCCATCTTGATCAAGATTAAGACTGAATGCCTTTCTGGAAGGTGAGCTATAGTCAAACATAAGGTATTGGGCTCAATACAGGGGTAACAGGGTGAAATGGCCTGTGTTATACAGGAGATCAGATTAGATGGTATAATGGTCCCTTCTAACATTAAAATCCATAAATCAATAATCTGGACAAACAGACTTTGACCCTTGGCCTCCAAAAGTAGGACATTTCCTTATTAAGAGAGACAAGACAAAGACTCCGGATAATCTTTCCTAATCTAGTGTGTATTTATGTCTAATATCTACATTGTTCTTGCTAATGCTTTGAGCAAAGATAGATATTAAGAAGCAAAAGTTACAACTTTCATTCCTCCAGAAATCAGCTGAGTTCAAATCTTCATTCATTCATTGTTGTCCTGATTGCTATGTCATAACAAACACGTTAAAATCCTTTGTTAAGAAGATGGCCCTGGAATATCACTAGAGCGTGTCAAATTATTTGTCTTGAATAATTTATCCAATTCATTTTGGCAGTTTTGTTGGAAGAAATTATTCATGAATACATTTTTATTATTATTCACCTAGCTGCAACTGTCACTCAAAGTCACACCTTCAGCCACTAGCCATGGGTGTGGATGAAAATCACACACCCAAACTAGTGTCAATCTGTCCAGGGCTAGACAAAAGGGATACATTTGCAGTCCTTTCTATTCATTATATTTCAGATCAGCTTTACTCTGAAAGCAATAGATGCAGTAAAGATAGCAATGATTGAGTCAAGTTGTTACTTAAGTCACTCTAACAGATAACCCAAACTGATAATGAACCCCACAAACAGAATAGTGTTCTGGGCCATAAAAATACATAGGTATAAATAGACTTTTCTTTGGGTACAGTCATCTCAAATATGAACTATTCCAATGGATTTATTATTTTCATAACTTTACCATGTCATCTACAGTATTAATTTGTTCTTTACATCTTTCCATTGCTCCTTCTACTGAGGGATGATAACTACATTTTACTCATGAAGGTACTTGCATGGCACACAAATCTGGTATCCTTCTCACTTCTATTGCTGAAAATGATTCACATCAGAAGCAAAGAATCATTAAACTGAGGCTATAGAAAGATCTGTTTACACTACAGGAATGAATCCCATAGAATTTCAAACTTCTTCCATGATAAATCTTTTGTATTCTGCATTTTGTGTCTTTGTCGTACACTGCATCTCACATTTTGGCTTTACCAGGGTGCAAGGTATATTGTTTGGTGGGTAATGGACAGGAAATTTTGACTTTAAAGATGGCACTCCACCAAAATTAATACCATTGGCAACGATCCTGGTCAAAAGCAAAACTCTTTGATTAAAATATCATCAGGCCCCACATGTTTATATCATTATGCAACAATGATAGAGCCCATTCTGTTATTATTTCTTGGATGTACATACTATACGCTTGTCTAAATGTATTAAAAAACCTACCTTTGTTTGAAGAAAAGGAAGTTTGGGTTCTGTTTAGTTTATCCAAGACAAATAAGAGGGGAAATGATAGTGGTATACAAAATAATGAATAATATAGAGAAGATAAATAAATTCTGCTCTTCTATTGACATTTTCTCATAATACACGAACAGTGGGATGTAACAGTATATAAAACTGAAAGGTAACACATTTAAAACTGATCAAAAGGAATTTTTTTTATACACACAATTAATCACTAACTTGTGGAACTCATTGCCTCGTGATACTTTTTAGGCCAAGGGCTTAGTAGGATTCATGTGCATGGACAACCTGAACATCTACAGTTATATTGAAAAAGAAAAAAATAAATATAAATTAAGGGTATAAACCCTCATGCTTCAGGTCATAATCCATCCACTAACTGACAAGATTAGGAAGGTCCAAAAAAATCCTCAAAACATTCCTATAAAAACATTGTTTTCTTTTTTGTCCAAATTTTCCCCAGACACTCGTTCCCTCCCCTGACCCTTATTTCCTGACCAGCTTTAATGCTCATGATAAGGTGGGAGAACAGGACCCTAGTAATTCTCCATTGCAATTTTGGGCATAATTGTTTACACTGTGGATTTTTGCGTGTGCGCCTTCATGCACACACATTGACAGAACAGGAACCAGAGAGGAGAGCATCATCTCCCTTAATGTGTGCATTTACATGTGTGTACACAGACAAACATATATACACACATACATTGCTACATTATATTTTTTAGCACAACCTCTATATTCTTTGCCTGTCTAAAATACTCTGGAATAACGAAAGAGAACACTGGAGAAAGTCTTTAGTATTGTTATCATTTAATAGAAATCTTTATATGTTCTATTTATATTGTTTTATAAAATCTGTTTTACTAATTCATTAGGGAGAGCTCTGTTGGTGGAGTTGCTAACAGAGTGTGAAAGAGAAATATCCCTAATTGAACAGATGTTAATAAGGTTTTCACTTAATTTAATTCTTTCTGGTATACTGCCACCAATTACTTTTTGGCACGCTGACTTAAACTGTATGTTATACCTGTAGTCACCATGTAGACACACCACAAGCATTATCCTAATTGGCTAAGCAGTTGGAAAATTTCAATCTGACCTGACCTGAGCTTGCATTGAAGAGAGAAATGAGAAAATACAAATTAAAAAGTTGTTATGAATGTTGCTGATGAAAAGGACAGACACACAAATACATTCAATCCTTCAAAGCCTGGAGAATCTTAGTTACTACTGAAGATTTAGGCTGAAGGGGGGGGGGGAATTATAGAGAGAGAGAGAGAGAGCTTATAATGACTCATCTGAAAATCTTAAACATTTCCATAATGGATGGTCAAAAAATGCCTGTACACAAGGGCTTGAAGAAGTGTTTGGATTTTTTTTCTAGACATTATGCATGTAAGGGCAGATCCTCAGCTTCTATAAATTGTCATAGCTCCACTGAAGGCAATGGAGCTATGGCAGCTTGCTTTATGTGGAGGGGTCCTCAAGTACTCCTCATGGCCACTACCATACGTAGGCATGCTTTAAAAGCACCGCTGGCCCGGGTGTTGACAAGTGTTACCTATATTGAAGTACACAGAGCTCGGACTGAACACTTACTTTATTTATTTATAAATCCGAGCTTGGTACTGAGTGCACCAACCTGTAGTTCCCTGCAGCCCAGGATTTCACTTTCCACGATGGAGATTGATCTTTGGTCTCTGCAGCCACAACCACATTTTAACATAGCAATCCAACACATCCTTCCTTGGTTTTATTTTAACATAGCAATCCTACACCTCTTTCCCTGGTTAGACTGGCGGAAAACAATTGCAATTAAACTTCTGGGTTTGAAGGTTCCTAGAGACATATGCTACTGGTCTAAAGGCTCAGGTTTCCGTTTGCAGTAGTACTACATCTGATTGTGGAGTAGCCATTTGGCTGTAGATTGAAACGTGCTGTCAGAAATGGTGCTGTAAGTCTGGTTCTAGTTTTGGTTTCTCTGGATAATTCCTTAGTAGTCTCTGTTCGTCTTCCTGAAGCTTCTTCTGTAAAGCTTGAGTCTGCTCCCAATGAGTCTGTGCCCAAGAGCAGCTGGGGATTATTTCAACATAGGGTTTGTCTACATGGAACATTAGTCTGCACAAGAGGGCTGTAAATTCTAGTGCCCATTGGTTTGTCACCTACTAACTGGCCCGGGTGGACCCTGCTGGTGTGCAGCAAAAGTTCCTTAGTGCATGTTAATGTAGTGCCGTTTGAAAGGGGACTACATTACTACACACCAAAAGTGTCCACCCAGGCCAGTTAGCATGGAACGTGCTAGGGGGCATGAGAATTTACACCCCTTTGGTGCAGACTAATTGTACCCGGTAGACAAGCCCAGAATGTTTTGAGGCCTCACCCATATCCTTCCTCCAATACCACACCTTGCCTGTCACACCGAAATGGGAGATCTGATCCTTCTAAGTTGATGAGAAAGCATTTTTTTCACAGGCTGTTTGTCAGACTTCATTTTACGTAAACTAGTAATGTGTCTCAAAAGTAAACTACACAATAACACTGAATAAAATAATGAAATGTCTCCTAATGTTGATGGCAAGATGCTTTCTTGAGTAGGGTCAGAAATGAACATCAACATAATGCCTATGTCACTATTTAACACATTCTTGGCTATGTGGCTGGCACTGTAAATGCCACATGACATTATATGCTAATGCACTAAATCCGTGGCTCTCAATCTTTCCAGATTACTGTACCCCTTTCAGGAGTCTGATTGGTTTTGTGGACCGCCAAGTTTCATATCATTTAAAAACTACTTCCTTACAAAATCAGACATAAAAATACAAAAGTGTCATACCACACTATTACTGAAAAAATTGCTTCCTTTCTCATTTTTATCATATAATTCTAAAATAATTCAATTGGAATATAAATACTGTGCTTACATTTCAGTGTATAGTATATAGAACAGTATGAATAAGTCAATGTCTGTATGAAATTTTAGTTTGTACTGACTTTACTAGGGCTTTTTGTGTAACCTCTTGTAAAAGTAGGCAAATATCTAGATGAGTTCATGTACCCCCCTGGAACACCTCTGTATACCCCGAGGGTTGAAAACCACTGCTCTAAATAACTAGGGTATTGCCTGAACGAATCCTGAACTAATCCTGAATAACTGTGTGGACATTCTTAATCCAGAGTAAGAGGTCCTCGTTCTGGTTTATCATGATCTACCTAAAGAGGAACAAAGGAACACTTACTCCTGAATAATTCCATGTGTAGAGAAGCAGTAAGCATTCATATGCGGGATGCATCCTTTGCAAATGAAAATGGAACACAAATGAGGCAAGCTGGAACCATGAACATGTAGGACCGGAAGGGACCCTCAAGAGTTATCTAATCTATCATCCTTGTAATGAGGAGGCATGGTCTTCCTCAGAGGTGGATGTGGAGGGAACGCTGCAAGCTGCCTGGTTGGTAGGACCAGGAGGGCCATGCCCCACATGCTGGAAGTAGGGGGGTGGGACAGGAAGAGGAAATATAAAAGGCCGGCCCAGCAGCTCAGTTAGGAGGGAGCTGCTGAGGGAGACAGATGCTTCTTCCCCACTATTGGAGTGGAACGCCAAGGAGAACCACAGCTACCCCGAGGACCAGCCAGAACTTCCAGAGAGCCCTACCATTCCTTATACTAAGAAGCCACTACTGCTACCCATGGCAGTATATCTCAGGGAGACTGAGGATGACCCCTGACACCAGTACACCCAAGAGGGAGAGTAGGAAGCAGCCCAGGAAAACCAGACTACTATCTGGCTGTGGTGATGCCGGAAACACCGTCACCATGTTGCGGCTGGAATCCCCGCTGACCCACTCTGGACCACGCTGCCGCTGTTAGGGCCCTGGGCTGGGACGCAGTGGAGTAGGCAGGGCCCAGGAGGCCTGTGCTTGTCAGTTATCCTACTTGCCAACAGCTAATTTAATCTTAATTATCTTCTCAGCAAAATGCTATTGGACAGAATTTAAAGAACATTTGTAGCATGGGTAGAGGTGAAACAGACAATTTGACCTCTCCAATAATACACAGATTCATTTCCCAAAATGTTCCCATCAGTTTGAATAACAGGCTTTATTCAGGGTTCTGTCCATCATTTGGGCAAAGGATCATTCAAGATGTCTGTGTGCGCAGTGAAAGGAGGTCATGAATCATGGGGGGAAATGTTTGGGGGAAAAGAGAAAGCTCTGGTAGGACTGAGAGGAGAAAAGGGGAAGAAGGGGCAAGCAGCTTGGCAGAGGACTTTGTATTCTTCTCTTAGTTCATGTGTAAAAAAAATCAGAATGGAAGAATCTGAAGGAAGGTAAAAAAGAAAGCCTTGAGTTGCTGGGAAAGTAGTAATTGGAAGGTAATCAAGGAATATTTCACTGGTGCAGAATAATACTAGAGTACATTCAAATTGCAGTGAAATAATGCGAGTGGAATGGTTATATCCCTGCACACTACACTAAAAGTTGATCCCATACTGGGATGACATTTTCAAACCAGGTGCAGGTTACATTTCTGAAAATACTTAAAGTAATGGAGCTGTAGGTGGGAGCTGAGCAAATCTGGTACAATATGCCTTTTCCTTACAGCAGTGTGCACAAAATCACATTAGACTTTAAGCTTCTTTGTTGGAGGTACAAGCTAAGCTTTTGTTTTTAGGGGGATGAAAATTTCTCATTTCATGAAGATCCCAACATAGGTGCAAGTGAAGGTAAAAATTAAAATATGGTTTACAGATTCTCTTGTACTTAATCTAACATTAGATGACACAGGTGGTAAAATCACTAGACTGGGCCTCAAAGGGTATGTGACCACTGCAATTAATACCTGGGCTGTCTCATGCCAGCTGACTCCATCTCACAGGGCTCAGGGTAAGGGACTGTTTAATTTTAGTGTCAATATTTGGGCTTGTAATGGAACCCAGACCCTACAAGGTAGGAGGGTCCCAGAGCTTGGGCTGCAGCCTGAATCCAAATGTCCACACTGCAATTAAACCCCTTAGCCCAAGCCCCTTAGCCTCTATCAGCTGGTGCAGGCCAGCTGTGGGTGTCTAATTGCAGCATAGACGTACCCAAAGAGACGCAGTAAGGCTTAATGCATAAGTATTTGTAGAGTGTTTTGCTTTGAGATCCTCAAATGGAAGGTGCAATTGCAATTTTGTTAACCTTTTTCCATACTGTGTCCCCATGTTAGAACAGAAGAAAAGTTTTGGGTTCTCCTCACCCCACCTTCCAGACATAAAAGGAACCGACGTCACAACTTGAGCTGGTCAGGAATTTTCTGATGAAATGTTTTTCCATCAATTATCATTGATTTGTCGAAACCACACTTCTCACAGAAACATATGGGTTTCGATGAAATCTTCACCGGGAAAATTTCTGGGGTCCAGGGTGAAATTTCTGGTTTGAACAAGACACAAAGGAAAACTGATGCTATAACCTGGTGGTTAGGGCCTTTGCCTGGCATGTGGGCAAACCAGGTTTAAGTTCCTGCTCTGACTCAGGCAGAGCAAACACTTGTCTATTCTAGTGTCTGTTATGTACACCCAGTTCTGACCCCCCCCCCAAAAAAAGAGTTTAAAAGATCTCAATTGAGAAATGGGATACTTGTCTGCCAGCCAGCCTAGTCGTAAGCTTCTAAAACCTGGTCATGACTCCCAGTTTGAGAACCAAACCAAAACAACTCAACAAGTGAGTCCTATTCGAGTATAGTGTGTGATGACTTCGTCCCCCTTTTTTGAACAGCTGCCACGTTTACATGAATATACTTGGTGACTCTCTGTCTGGTACCATTGCTGCCATCATCCAATATTCACTCCCTGTCTCTTTGAGACTTAAAATTTTAAAGAGTCTAGAGGTAAAAAGTTTTAGTCTTTCCTCCCCGGGGACTGGAAAACACAGAGATACACTCTAGCATGTAGTAATTATTATGTGGCATCACTTCGAGACACAGCAGTTAATTGTCTAAATAACTTAGTAACACATATGATGATTAGTCTTAGAATTAGTGAAAATAACAGATTTTGTTTATTACGCTCAGAACAAACATAACATAACATGGAATTGGAAACATTAAAGGAATAGTTTCATTCACAGAAACTGCTCATCTTATCATGTCAGTCAATCTTGAGCTTCTTAATTCTCTACAAATTCTCTACATGTATTGTGCCATGACCTTACTGTGTCCGGAGTCATATAGCTCATGTAGACAGTGAACTTAACAATTCATTTTGCAACAGAACAAGCAGAAACCCTTGCTGCTGGGTTACTTGGGATGGTTTTGCAAGTCCCTCATTTTCTCTGAGGATTCTCTCCCCTCGAAAATCCAATACAATCTACCTATGTTGGGAGCTTCAGAGGCTCAGGACACCACACTGAGCTCTCTTCAGCCTTTTTCTTTTAATTCCTCAGAGATCTACTAACCTTCTTCAGTCAGCCCAGCTCTCCAGGCAAGTTTAGACAGATCTTCTGTCTGAACGCCTTGATTCCTTGTTCCCTGCCACCATTCCCAGATCTCCTTCTCTTGAGATCCACTGTCTAACTGTCACCTTGAACAATGACCCCCAGGAGCTCCATCCCCCCTGGGGATGTCACTAGCCTCAGCAGTTCCTTCAAATGTGCAAAATATTATCAGCAGAGCTCACTCTACAAAAATTTACACAGGAGAGAGTATCCCCACTTACTCATTTAATGCATGGTTACAGAGCAAACATAAAATTGCAAATTAAGTCACAGAAATTAGGGAAGGGGGGAGGAACTATTAAGCCATCTAATCCATATCCCCAGTCACCCCAGTTGCAATTCACAATTTTACCTATGGTACCACTAGGATGGTTTAAAAGTAAGATGCCTGTATACATGTGTGTACACACACACACACAAATTAACTACCACCACCCCTACAAAAACAACAAAAACCTACCAATATCAACACTGTACCGCACACACAATTCGCTTCCTGGGGAGAGGCTGTAAGAAAGAGTGAGCCACATGTGATAGATATTAGTCATGTCACTTAATGCAATATTGGAAAGTTCTCAGGTACCATGGTGACAAGGGCAGTATAAGAACTGCTGCAGAATAAAATGGAATTGTAACGGTACTTGTGGAAAAGCTAATGCAGCTACTACAATGCTATTGCCAACCGTAAACATTGTAAAATCATCTAAAGCCCCCAAATATCATGAGATTGGCTTAAAAGCCACGAGTCTTAAAAAAAAAAAGATAAACATGGAGTTATTATTTGCATTCTGGTTTTTAAGCCTTTAGGGTTTACATGTTCAAGCTTTTTTTTCCCCCACAGCTCTGAGAGCTGGAACATTTTTATTTTACACAAAAGCTGAGTTTATCACCTGGTCACATCATTCAAGGAATTGTGGGCGATAACACTACTGTTATGATAATGTGAGTCTTTTAAACAGCCTTAGTGAAATATTCCTCACTATTTTGTTGAATTTAGTTTTGAATTATTCAGATTACAGGGTTTCCAGCCCTGCTTTTGGGATGCTGTTGCACAATCTATCAGGCATCCCAAGGAAGTATTTCCTGATAATTTAGCCTACATTTTCACTTGCTTAAATTCATCTAATTATTTGAAATTTGCAGAGAGGAACCCATACTGAAAAGTTCAGCTCTCAGTCCTTATCCAAATTTGAACTTTCTGCCCAATTGCATCCAGGATTTGCTCAGTTCTGAAGACTGGCTCCAGAGCTGCAATTTCCAGATCTCGAGAAATGGCTGATGCCCATCTCTGTTATATTCCCTGAGACAGGGCCTTCAGCTGAAATGAATACAGGGCAGTTAAGAAACCAAAACAGTACCCGGCTTGGATGGATGGAAAAAGTTTCCAAAATTATTTAGTGAATACACATCTATAGCTGTGAAGTATTATGAACAATAAGTAGTAATCTAAAGGCCTAATCGAAAACTCACTGAAGTTGGTAGAAAGACTCCCATTGACTTCAGTTTGCTTTAGATCAGGTCCTAAACTTTTTTGGCAGACAAGTTTCATGTGTGCTTTAAAATATTGCAGAATTGTTTGGAAAGATTAGTGAACAAAATTTTAATTTGTATTCAAGTCCATCTCTATTAACAGATGTCTCTGAAGTAAATGAAATACTGTAAGCACAGCTGAATCAGAATCTTTAAGATAAAAGAATAACTGGTAGACATTTGTAAGGACAAAGGTGTCATGACCTTACCAGAGTCATCTAACCAATCTGTGATTCAGTTTATTCAGAGGTAAAATGGGTATAACACCACTTACCTACAGACACTAGTATATTAGGCAATTTATTTCATTAATTGTTGTACAAGTATTTTGGGATCCTTGGCCCAAAAGCTCTATAGAGCTAACAGGAGTCATAGAATTCAAGGCCAGAATGGACCAAGAGATCATCTGTTTTGGCCTTCTGTATGCCACAGGCCACCAACACCACCCAGCACCCGCACACTAACCCCAATGATTGAAATTAGATAAATCTTACTACTTGCTGCCAGCACTGTTTAACTGATACCTCAAAAATTTCACTCAAAAAAACCTACCTAAAACTCCCTTCTGGATCAATAGTCTGGTAACGGAAACTCAGTCCAACTCAATATCCAAGGTGAGAGTAATGTGGTAGCATTAAAGCAGAGAGGCAGATAATTATTTAACTAATAAAAAGAGATGTGAGATATGCATCCTGATCTGGATTTTGAACACCCCAAAGTGTGGGTATGTTCAGAAGATTAGTTGAGTCTTTTCATTATTAAAATAGAGGCCATATATAAAGCCTGGATTTGGATTTTGACCACAGGTGGGACATTGGCACTATTTGTTGTTAGGGGTTTTGATTCAAGCCTGTCTTTTGTAAAATAAGAAATAACTGATATTTTTCTTAGGGCCCAAATTAATATTTTTTCTCAAATAATTTCCTTTACCTTTTTTGTTGTCTTTGTTTTTATGGCCTACAGGATAAGGTACTGGACTGGGACTTAGGAGACTTGGTTTCAATTCCCAGCACTGCTTTGGTGGGTGACCTTCAGCAAGTCACTTCCTCTCCCTGTACCTCAGTTTCCCTATCTGTAAAATGGGAATAATGAGATTGACCTCCTTTATAAAGTGCTTTGAGATCTACTGATGAAAAGCCTTACAAAAGAGAGAGGTATTTTATCTTATTTTATGTGTCTGTCCTTTCTGCCTTGATACTCATCTTACCAGTGTCAGAAATACTGAGAGAGAAAGGCTGTCCTTGCAGTATTTCCACCTGACCAAAATCAGAAGGTACTAGAGATTGTGAAAAAAACTGTTCTTGTTCTACAAATTCTACAAATTTCCAACATAATTTGTAGAACTAGTCTGGGTTTTTCGAACAAACTTTGGTAAAGGATTCAGATATTAGAATGAACCAGACTAAACTTCTCAGCCTTCTCAGGTTTGCTACATCAAAGTAAAACCAAGAGAGCATATGAATTGGGCTTTTTTGTTGTTATTGCATAGTGAGTGGAGACCTGAAGAATAATGCCTTCAAGTCTTAAAATTCTGTTGATCATGGCTGACCAACAGAGGGAAAATGCTGCAATGGGTTAGAAAAATGTGAATCAGACTGATAAAGTACATGAATCAGACTGGGCAAATACGTTTGTGAACAATTTTGTTAGATAACAAAATGACTTATAATCACTTGGAATTCAATAAGTCACTTATGGCCAGTTTCTGTTATCCAGACACCTGCTAAGTTAGTCCCAGGCTGGTGGAATCTGGCCCTTACTGCTAAATAATGCAAACTACTGAACATCTCATGCTGATAAACCTGGTACGTCCAATTAACTTCGATGTGAGTTGTAGGAGCTCAACAATTGTCAGGATCAGGCCTATGGGATTTTCTGCAAAATCCTTTTCTTGCACTTTACAAAGTCCATGTAATTCTTTCTACACTGTAGGCCTCATTCCAGTTGTGTGTGTGTGTGGTCTTCAGTGGAGTTATTTGGATTTATTCCACTGTGAGTGAAATTAGAATCTGGTCCAGTACCTTCTTTATTTTTTGAATAAAAAACTTACTTTTCTTTTTGAAAATTTCTTTAATGTGTATTGAAGATCAACAATTCTCTTGCCTTGTTCAAGTAATCATCCAAACATTAAATCCATACTACATATTTCAGACTGTTAAAATAGTGGTGTCTGGTATGGAATTATAGACCAGTCATCTTAACTTTGGTACCCAGAAAGATAATGGAAGAAATAATCAAACAATCAATTTGAAAGCACCCAGAAGATAATAAGGTGATAAATAACTGTCAATATGGATTTGTCAAGAGCAAATCATGTCAAACCATAGAATAAGGGGTCTTTCCTAGCTAGGGGAGGCCATAGAGGAGTGTGTCAAAGAAGGGGAAGATTAATATCATATGCAAAAAATCCTGTGTCATTTGAATTATAGTACTTCAATTCACCAATGTCTGGGTGCTCACCTGAAGAGGGAAGCATTATCTTCAAAGGGCTACTCTTAATATGCTTGAAGTTAGGCATGCTTGTTAAGTACCTGTTCATTAACATGCTAAACTGGGTCCTTGGAGGTTTAATACCAGGATTGATGTGATTTTTCCATTAAAAAGTGATTGAGTTTTGCATAAGAAATGTGTTTCCACAAAATTATTTTTCCCAAAAACAAAGTCCCCTCTCTTTCCCTTTGTGGCTGGGCTGGTATCTGGGGAAAACAGCAGTTTGGCCCCTATAAATTCTGTTTCTTTTTGAGTATGATCAACAACCAGAATTCTGTCTCTATCTTTCTGATCAGACAGAGATATGATGGTGTTTCCTCCCTGGAAGTTTTCATAGGTTTTCATCATAGGAATGTGTTAGCCTTTTTCCAGATAGACAGGATATTCTTTTACATCTAGATTCAGAACTTTTGGCAAAAGATTTTTCAATAAAGGAAGGTCTGAATCATCTCTCCCTGGAGGATGGTGTATTAACTTTTTCTTTCAAGCAGAAACTGAAAAAAAACACAAACAAAACCCACCTATCATTAGTTGAGCAATCAGGAGCTCCAGATTCAGGCTACCACTTAACTTGCTTTTCAGGCTACATCCTCTCAGTTTCTTTCTTTATAAACTAACAATGAGGCGAGCTACCCTACCATGATGAACCAAATTGATGCATCAATTTTACAATGATTCCAGGAAGCTTTGGAATCCAAATCTTGCAATTTCCAATGCATGGAAAAAGTGAAAATAAGATTGAATGGAGACTAATATTCCAAAATTTATATTTAGAAATACTGATAGTTTTCTGATTTAAAAAAAAGTAGTCAATGATCTTATGCTACTTGATATACTTTAATCATTGGTCCTTCTGCTTAAGCTATCAGAAAGGTGCCAGGGGTGATGGTCTTTTATGAGATCTGAACACTTTTCTTCCAGAGACTAGACAGAAACTACCAATTAATTTTACATAGATCATTGAATAACTATTAGATAAGGACAGCTTTTGTTCCTTGCATATTTGAGCACAATATGAACTAATACACTCCAGTTGAAAAGTCCATCACGTCCAGTCCCCAGCAATTTACTCCCTACATAGTTACTGCTGCTAATGTAAGTGGTAAGAAGTCTGTGTTAGGGACTATTTCCTGTTTGCAAAGAAAGCTCACTGAAAGATTTGTCATCTCAGGTTTCTGCTTCTCCACACTGCCATTTCAGTTATTACCACACATCTTCATGCCAGAATTGGCCTGAGGCAAGCAACAAGGAATAAGTAGTACAGCTGGCATTGCATCTCTGGCTTCAAGCTTTGATTGTACAGTAGGGAATGGGGAACACTAGTTTCCTTAAATTCAGCAGCCACTAAGCCTTTTCCAGTGATGCCAATAGAAGATGGTGGAGGGTGATGTAAAAGAAAAGAAAGCCAGTGTCATATCTGTAGGGTCTGTTTTGTTTCAGTCAAAAAGATACAATCTGTCCAGAAAAGGAGATAGTAGGAAGGAGCAGAATAAGCATATGGGGACATCATTCTGCTCTGAGAAGTCATTTAAAAGTAACCATACCAATGTCACCACTATACGCAGTAGACAGAAACCAAAAGTGTGTAGTGGCTACCAACCTGAGATACAAATTATATCAACCCCCACCCCAAAACCTGGGAGCCAAACACCCGGCTCTGCAGCACCCAATGGCAGCAGCAGTGGGCAGGACAAACCCTAGAGCCTAGTCCCAAATAGGGTTACCAACTTTTCAATTTCTCAAAACCGGACCCTTAGCTATAATCAAAATTTGAGGCTGAAGGGGACTGTGTCTCTGCTGCTCCATCCAGCAGTGACTCCAAGGCAAAGCATTTGCAGGGAGTGAAGGGGGTAGGAAGTGCGGGGGGAGCTTCCTGCAGCCAGAAGAGGCTCCTGGAGATGAGTGTAAGACCCAGCCCCAGAAGCAGCCAGTGCAGTGGTAGAGGAAGCATCCCTCCCTAGCCCAGCCAGGACTAGCAGCTGGGGTTCCTCCAGTTCTGCCCCCCCCCCAGCTCTGGGATCAGCGCTCGGGGATGAAAGTGGCCTTGGGCTGGCTGGGGGGGACAATGGAATTGTGGTAGCCAGACTTTTGGTGTCTGGTTAATACTTCTGACCAGAGACTGTAGAGGTCCCCTTTAAAACTGGACTTTCTGGTCAAAACACAGACACCTGGCAACACTATGTGATCCCTCCCCATTCTCCTCCACCACACCAGTGCAGGACAAGGAAGAACATGGGGTGTGAAGCAGCAGAC
The DNA here is from genome assembly GCF_965152275.1 of Natator depressus. Classification (NCBI taxonomy): domain Eukaryota; kingdom Metazoa; phylum Chordata; order Testudines; family Cheloniidae; genus Natator; species Natator depressus. The sequence continues at coordinate 121,569,245 of NC_134235.1, read as the reverse complement.
TACACCCATCAAAGATGAAGGGGGAGGGGGAGAGAGAGCACATGGAACATTGATCAGCCAGCTGAGATCTCACCTCACCACCTGAAGGGTGTCTTCTCTGCTGCCATTCCCTTGGTAGTGAGCAGTTCTCTTAATCATAAAGCCATACTATATATTTCAAACTAAGATAGTGGTTTCTAGAATGGAATGATAGACCAGTTGGCTTAAGTTTGGTACCCAATAAAAAAAATGAGCAAATAAACAATCCGTTTGTAAGCATGTAGAAGATAATAAGAGGATAAGTAACAGTTGTGGTGGATTTGTCAGGAAAGTCTTGTCAAACCAACCTAATATCTTTCTTTGACAGGGTAAGAAGTCTTGTGGATAGAGGGGAAGCAGTTGATGTGATATATCTCAACTTTAGTAACGGTTTTGATACTTTTCAGAGTAGCAGCCGTGTTAGTCTGTATTCACAAAAAGAAAAGGTGTACTTGTGGCACTTTAGAGATTAACAAATTTATTTGAGCATAAGCTTTCATGAGCTACAGCTCACTTCATCGGATGCATTCAGTGATACTGTCTCATGAGCTAGCTAGGGAAACATAGCCTAGATGAACCAACCATTAGATGGTGCACAACTGGTTGAAAAACTTTACTCAGAAAGTACAGTAATCAATAATTCACAATCACGTTGGAAGGGCATATTGAGTGGGGGGCCTACAAGGATTTCTTCTGGGTCCAGTTCTGTTCACTATCTTCATAAATGATTTGGATAATGGTATAAAGAGTACATTTATAAAGTTTGTGGATGATACGATGCTGAGAGTGGTTGTAGGTGCTTTGGAGGACAGGATTCAAATTCAAACTGATATTGACAAAGTGGAGAAAGTCTGAAATAAATAGGATTAAAATCAATAAGGATAAATGCAAAGTACTACACTTAGGAAGGAATAATCCACTGGACAAATAGAAAATGGGAAATGGCTGCCTCGGATTGAGTACTGCAGGAAAAGACCTCAGGGGTTATAGAAGATTACAAACTAAATGAGTCAATAATGTAGTACTATTGCAAATTATATATAGGCAAATTGCCGGCACTACTATGATGGGTCTCACACTTTCTCTTCTTGGGGGGGGGTGTCAGAGCACTGTTTATTGACCCTGAACTGGGGTATTAACTGCCCCACTAGTGTCCTAGAGGAGGGGAGTGGAGAGGGAGGGACCCAGGCCAGCCCTCTACTCCGGGTCCCAGCCCAGGGGCCCTAGGGATAGTGGTAAACCACTAGAACTAGCAGTTCCTTCCCCTGGGCTACTTCCCTCTCCTGCCCTTCAGCTTGTGGGGCTTCCTGCCCTCCCTCTGCACAGACCAGGTGTCTCTTTACCTAGGGTATTGGTCTTCTTAGCCCACCGCAGCACTTCTCCGAACTCTCCTCTGCTTCCCTCCAAACTGCTCTTTGCTCCAAAGCCAATCCACTCTGCTTCGATTCCTCCAAACTGCTCTCTGCTCCAACACCAATCCATTCTGCTTCGACTCCTCTTGTCTGATTGAAGCAGGGAGTTTTTATCATGTGTCTGGTTTCAGGTGCTTTAAATTAACCTATAGCAAACTTTCTTCCCTCTACAGGGAATAAGGCTCCCTTCTAACACTCTCCTGCTGCATCACTACATATATAGGTAGTAATATATATATATATATATATAAATAAAATCAGCAGGAGTCTTGTAAGCAAGACACAAGAAATAGTTCTTTGCCTCTACTCATCACTGATAAGGCCTCAGTTGGAGTATTGTGTCCAGTTCTGGGCACCAATCTTTGGGAAAGATGTGGACAAAATGGAGAAAGTCCAGAAGAGAACAACAAAAATGATTAAAGGTCTAGAAAACATGACTTACAAAGAAAGGTTCAATTAACTGGGTTGTTGAGTCTGGAGAAGAGAAGACTGAGGGGGGACATAGTCTTCAAGTATGAAAAAAAATCTTATAAAGAAGAGGATAAATTGTCATCCTTATCCACTGAGGATAGGTCAAGAAGTAATGGGCTTAAATTGCAGCAAGGGAAATTTAAGTTAGATGTTAGGGAAACTTCCTAACTGTAAAGGTAGTTAAGCACTGGAACAAGTTACCTAGCAGGGTTTTGGAAACTCTGTAACTGGAAGTTTTTAAGAACAACTTAGACAAACACTTACCAGGGTGGTCTAGATAATACTTAGTCCTGCCTCAGTGCAGGAGACTGAGCCTATCATGGTCCTTTCCAGTCCTACATTTCTACCATTCTATGGATTTGCATGATGCTAGGGTAATGCCATTGGTAAGTGTGAAAGATTTTTCAGCATCCTGCTTCCATGGATACTGCTAAGCCATCTTCACCCAGGGATTTACAAGTGTGCACCAAATGCTATGTGCATTCTTAAAAGTTGATTTTTAACCCTTCCCTGTCACACCTACAAACTATTCAGTTTATGGTATGCTCAAAAAATATTGCATAGTCTTCTTCCTCCATCTAGAAGAGACCCGATCACAATATTTGCTATGAGTCCTTAAGCATGGTGCAGTGTCATGGAGCTCACTGTTTAGAGTGCCTCATTTGTTTTGGGTTGTGATATGGGCAAAACTCACTTGAGGACTGGTTTGGGCCCTAGGTCAGAATTCAGCATTCCATTTACTTATGCTCAATATGATTCTCAGAGCAGGTACTCATAAATCAGTGTAATAGTCATGGATACCACCTTCAATATTTTCAAACCACATGCAGGGTTTTGGTTTTTTTATCCTGATCCTGAACTCCAACCCAAACATTCAGCAAATGCACTGGGGAAAAAAAAAAACATTCAAACTCTTGTTTATTGAATGTCAAGCTGAGAACAGTTATTGACCCAGTGAGATTAAAGTTTATTACAGGGTGCCAAGTAATTATAGAAGTGACATTAGACCATCATTTACACTCACAGTGTAGTCTTGAATGACAATGTCATCTTAAGCAAGGACAAATGAGGCAGGCCCCACTGTTTATAGTACTCACCGCACAATGCTTCTCAGGGATAAGGAATGGCTGGCCCAGTAGCTGCTTGTTTCCCTTGGAAAATTACCACTTGCTGTTCTCAGTGACAGTTAACACCAACGCAAGATGCCCTGAGCCAAAGCAAAAACCAACAGTACATGTTGTTTTTAGTTATGTGTCTTTTCAGTTTGGTAATGGATGGAGGAAATTACAGAAGAGACCTCTTAAGGAGAAAGCTTAGGTACTTAGCAAATGTACTCCTTTATCAAGGAAGTATGTAATAGAGTTTTTCAACACTTACAGCATTAGTTGTACTAAAATTGGTACTGGTTTATTTATTTTCAATCCTCTTAACACATATTCCACGCAGTTCTTTCCATACTACATGCTAACATGTGCAAACTCATTAGCTAGAAAGCTGAGAACTCACAAGACAGGAAATGCCAAATCTCTGATTGCCATTGCCCTATGCAGATCCCCAAGCAAAACCAAATAACCCAGCCCTGAAACATTCAGCAGAAAATAACTTTCTAAAAATGATCACATAATGGTAGTCATTAGGGCTTTTGACATAGCAACTTTGGAGACAGGACGATTAGAAGAAATGGCTAGAGTTAGTTTGGAGAAACTAGTCATATGGCCTTCACCCAAACAAAACTTCTTATTAAGGACTCTTTGTGTAAACGTGAATGAAAGCTCATCCTGGTGGGTAATGGGCTCTAACATCTGAGAGAGGGATGATCATCAGGTGAAAGATTTGTATGATCATGCAATTTGATCCAACAGGATCAAATTGCATGATCATACAAATTTATGGCTGGATAAAGTATTTATGGCTGGATAAAGTTAATCTCTGGAGACAGCAAAGTAGTTGATATCTGGACAGCAAAAATTGGTGACAGGCTGATGAAAGGATTGGCTTCATAAGATGTAAGTTTTCCACTTTTCTTTGTTCAGTGTATCTAAGCTGAAGAAGCCTCATCTACCTTAGTTTGAGAGGTATAGATCTACATGTGTTAAGAAAACAGTTTCTTGTCTTTTAATTACTTTTTCTCTGTTTTTAATAAAACTTGTTTTTGTTTAAATTACTGTTTTCTGGATAATTTTTACACAGGTGTTCCTGGAGAAGAGAGAACATCTACAAATTGGTGGTAAAGGGTTTCTGGAACCTACATCTCCTCTAGGTCTTGCCAAAGGAGATCACCCAGTGAATTATGTTGTTTTCAGGCTGTGGCAGGCAAACACAAAGGAAGAAGCCAAAAGACCAAGGAGGAGGTGAGAGCTGGGGCAGTTGTCTGGTACCTTATTTATGCATATATTTGTCAGGTATTTGCATGCAAATCAGGTGTCCTTGTAGGCACATAACAATTAGGCACTTACCTGGCCTTGTGCATATGTGTAGCAAGCGCAATGACTCAGTGGCTCAGCGCCTCCTGTCAGTCATCCTGGGAATTAGTTCTGCTGCCCCAGAGTGCCCTCTGCATGCCAGTGTCTTGCCTGCCACTGGCCCCCATGTCCCTCCCAGACCCTGGTGCCCCCTACAGCAAGGTTCTGCCCCTGCAGTAACCCCACAGCTCTGGGTCCCCCCCCCCCCCCCAGAGAACCCCCAGCCCTCTATCCCCACCTCACCTCAGTCTATGGCTACTGCCAGTCACCATCTAGCCCCCACTTCCTGGGGCAGACTGCAGTGTACAAGCCATTCATCATTGGCAAAGTGGGATTTGGACCTGCAACCCCAGTACCTGGTTCAGCCTTTGACAAGGCCTGCAGCCTGGGAAGTTGCCAGGCAGGAGCTGCGCTGCGCTCCAGACAGCTAGGTCCTTCTCCCTCTGAAGCTGGAGGGAGAATCCTGTCTAGCTCCTGGCTCATAGCCCTTTTATCAGGGCTAGCTGAGGTCTGATTGAGATGTGGCCCAACTGTGGCTTCTTCCCCAATCAGCCTAGCTTTTAGCCCACAGCTCCAGCCCTCTCCCAGGGCTGGCTGTAACCCTTTCCAGACCAGGGAGCGGGTGACAACCACGCTACAATATGTAAATATCTAATTTGCACACACATCAGGTATTGTTTGTGTAAACAGAAGTGTACAAATGTATGCGCATATTGACATACACATAACTTTGATCATCTTGTCCACAACATATAGATTATATACTGCATATAAATTCTTTATTTCAGAGTAGAATTAGAGATTTTCCCTGTCATTCTCAAGTTTCAAGCTGGAAAGTTGTGGAACGGCCTACTAGAACCCCAAATAGAGCAGGAGATTTGATTGAAGATTTACTAACATGCAGGTTTCAGAGTAACAGCCATGTTAGTCTGTATTCGCAAAAAGAAAAGGAGTACTTGTGGCACCTTAGAGACTAACCAGTTTATTTGAGCATAAGCTTTCGTGAGCTACAGCTCACTTCATCGGATGCATCCGATGCAGTGAGCTGTAGCTCACGAGAGCTTATGCTCAAATAAATTGGTTAGTCTCTAAGGTGGCACAAGTACTCCTTTTCTTTTTACTAACATGCAGATACACATATTTACTAAAAAATAATACTTAGAATATTTTTGTGTGTCGTATGATCTTTATGTAAAAAAAATGGAAAATTGTCTGTCTAAAAAAAATCTGTAAGCAAGAGAAACAAAGACCCTATTTCCTGAAAGCTTTTGATTTCTTGCTGTCGTTTGCACGAGTCTTTCAGTGCTGCCATTTTTGATAAGTTGTTATACCAGTCTTCAATCTTTGGAGGCAAGTAGGATTTCTGTCTCTGCAAGATGAGCCATTTGGCTGCAAGAGCACCCAGAAGAAGCTCGTTTCTGGGATTCTTTACACATTTAAAAAAAAATCTTGTTAAGTAATTTTCACTCGTGGGGTCGAAATTATTAGCAACTTTCATCCCTTGTCGGTGTAGCTAATTAAATGCTCCATTGTTAGCCACTGAAAGCAAGAAATGATTAGAACTCTGCTCTTTTGCCAGTGAAGCCTGTAAGTCAAAGCTTAAAATATTCCACCACCACCCTACTTATGCATGTTAGTTTTCAGTGATCTAGAATAACGGAGACATGTCAGCAATAATACAACAAGCCATCCAGTTGTTTTGCAGTTGTCTGAAATAAATTTGTACAGGAGCTAAAGTAAAGAAAAAAAACTCCAGAAGAAAACAGCTATATCTTTGCTATGTTATGTAGCTGGGTAGCTGCACTAGAGCGACAGGAGGCAAGTAAGAAAGGGAAAGTGACATTTTCTGGCACTCTTGTAAAAGAAAGGTTTACCACAATCTGTTTATATCCTCAAGCAAATGAAATGCAATTAAGACATGTTTATGGGACAAAAAGAAAGAAATATAGCAAGAACTGGGTGATATGTGTGTGGAATTGGAATCCTATTGTTAATCTAATCATCTTTGATGTTGTTGTATTGAAAAACCCGGGAGGTGGGCCTACCCTGCACTGAACAAGAGGAGGTTAACCTCACACTATGAGTGGTGGAAGTCCCGCCCCTCAGACCATACTGGGCATGCTCCAACTATTGCCTCAGTATAAAAAGGAGCAGCCCAGCTTATTCTAGGCTGACAACTGGAGAGGAAGGATCTTGGGTAGAGGCTCCAGCCAAAGAGCCATCACAGCCTTTGCCTGTGGGAACTGGAGACCCTGAGAGCCTGACTGGAGGGCTGCAGCCAACAGAGCAGCAGGGAATCAACCACACTGAGGAGCCCAGGAACCCTGATTGTCAATGGACTACAATGCCTGGAAATGTGGTAGGAAGTGACCCAGGGAGGTGCATGAGTGGTACCTCACACCATGCTGACCTCACTTGGTTGAAGTGGGAGTCCCTGCTGATCCAGTGGTGGACCACTCCACCTCTGTCAGGGCCCTGGGTTGAGGCTGGTGGAGTTGGGTGGGCCTGGGCCTCCCTACCTGGGCTACCACCCCCCTGTTGGCAGCCCCTTCCTCCTCCCCAGATACAGGCCATTGGACCTTAATGTGTTGTGCCTGGGAGCTGTAATATTGACTCTGGCTATTGGGTCTCGCTGTCCTGTACCCAAAGGCTGGTATATTGACACTGGCCATTGGGTGTCACTGTCCCACACCTAGGGGCTATGACATTGACTCCGGCCACTGGACTGCATTACTCCATACCAGAGGGCTGTTATATGGACCCTGGCTGCTAGGCCATATTGCCCTGCACCTGAGGGTGGTTCTATTAACTCTAGCTACTAGGCTGTGCTGCCCTGAATGCAAGGGCTGCTGGAAGTGCCCTGACTCTGGCTGCTTTTGGCCTAAAGGCTGTCAAGGAGACTGCAACAGCAGTGGTATTGCAACCCTGCCCTGCCCCAACGGGGACAGGGTGTCCATGCACTGCAACAGGTGTTCATTAGAAAACAAAAACTCTGGACAGTGACAGCTACAACAATAAATGTTTTTGTCATAGCTCTGTGTCTGCAAAGTACTCAGTACCTTAGGCCCTGATCCTGCAAACACTTATGCATATGAGTACCTTTTAATGGACAACTCAGTATGCCTGTTTGGGCTATCTTGTACAACTATCCCATTGGACTACTTGCAATTCATAGTGTAGAGCATGGTTTTGCAGAACTGGGGTCTCAGATTGAGTCCCAATCCTGTAATTCACTGTGTGTGCCCCATTGACTCCAGTGGGATATTGAGTGGCACACGTGAGGTGAATTACAATGTCAAGGATGTCAACTGTAAGCTCTTAGAAGCAAGAACTACCTTTTTTAAAATATGTGTTCATAGTTGGCTCCAATTCTTGTTTAACACCTTTAGGTATTGCAATTATTATTAGTAGAAGTGTTAGCACTAGCTCTAATAATAATAATTAATAACAATAATTAATACAATATATCCTGCAAGGTTCTGAGCACTCTTGATGTTTATTGATTCAAGTGGGAATTGAGGGTACTCCTAAGGGAGCTCAGCACCTCCTAGATCAGGCCCCTAGTTACCATCACCCCACCACAAGTGAACTTCTAAAGGTCACCAGCAACTAGTAAGGGAAAACACCCATCATATCTCTTGACAAGGGATATAGCAGTGAATTATGCATCTTTCCCCTCCCCGACCAAGTCAGGAAGCTATAATAATGGTCTTGGCTAGAAAAGGCCAAACAGTGTAATTTTCACTTTGTGAAATTTTCCAATGCAAAATTTAACATTTTAGCAAATCTAAAAAATTGTATTGTATTAGCAATATGCCCATTGTCATTTGACTTTGCATTTTTTCCCCTTTCCTTCTCAGCTTCTCTTCATCGTCCTTCTGCTTAATTGGTCTCCTAAAGATGCATGCACTACTGACCATGCAGGTGGACCAACTCCTGTCTTCTGTTTTATGGTTGGGCTGGGGTCTAAGGGGAATTAGGGAACATCTGCCCCACTCCTATTAAATGTACCTGTCTAGAAGCAGGGTCAGACTGGTCCATTACAGTCCCATCGATGAGTGGTCTGCTAGCTAGTGGGCAGGATGGAGTTCCAGTCTGCTATTGTTTGTTGCATTCTAGAGCACAAGCTTGCCAAGAACCATGATTTCAGGGCAGTGGTAAAATACACCAGGAAACAGGTTTCCAACGGTCAACTTTCTCTGAGCTATTCATCCTAGTAGGATGGCTCTTGGGTCAGGTAGATGGTGATGCTCCACCCCCAATGTTCCCAAGACTCCCACCAGTAAAGGCAAGAGATTTTAATTTGATCTCCTCACTTTCCTCCACACCTGGTAATGATGCCCAGTCTCCAGTTTTCATTGAGTAAAGAGCAGTTTTTACTGTCACATCACAATGGCAACAATTCTTCCCTCAAACCCAGCCCCTCAGCCGTAATCCTTGCAGTTCTATTTTCTGAAAAATGGCCAAAAGTGATCCCAGCAGTGGCAAATGATAAGCAGTGGACCAGGTCTTCATCTTACCAAAGATTTGGACCAATATTTTCTATACTGCTGCTAAACAATGGTCACCATTCAAAGTCAACAGCCATTCACAGTTAACCACCTGTTGATATCTGATGTACTGCAGTATTTTCCTATGCATGTATGCATTTCCCTATGAATTTCACTTGAGGGATTTATTTTCTTTTGTTGTTATATTTCCTATTTCCACCTTCAAAAACATCTAAGAACCAGAGTGAAAACATTACAGGAACAAAACATCTGAATGTTTGGTGGCCTTGTTTGAAATGTCATGTTTTGTTTAAAAGGGGGAAATCAGGAATCTTCTCATGTTTTTTTTAATGGAATCCATTGTTTTTGAGGTTGGTTCTAAATGTTTTGCTCATCAAAATCAACAGGAGAGGAGGGTCTCTTCTAATTAATTAATTTTGGGAACTATACAGTTGGTTGATATTAAAATCTGGGTACAATCCACCTTCTTTAATCATCAGATTCATGTATCCGAATAAAAGTAAAGGCATCATCATTGGATACAAAATTTACCCCAAAAGTACTGCTAATGTACAGTTTCATGGCAGAGTTACTGTTGAAAGGTAATTAAATTAAATATCAAAGAATCATAGGGTTTGTGCTCTGAGACTTAGGTGCTTTTGAAAATTTTACCCTAAGTGATTTAGGAGACTCATTTTAATAAGTGACCTGGGCACTTAAAAGCATTTGAAAATTTTCCCCTTAGGCACTTAGAAGCCTAATTATCACTTTTGGAAATGGGACTTAGATAGACAAGTCATGTAGGCACTTTTGAAAATGTTACACTTCTAATACAGTAGTGAGGCAGTGCCATTTTGATTGTTGAAAGATATGTTGGTCTGAATTCATTTTGCACACTCTTGTAGCTTAGGAGTAACTCCACTGCAGGTGATGGTGTTATGCTAGTGTACAAGCAGTGACAATGAAAACTGAATTAGACTCAGTGTTCCTATAACTTCTGTTAAATATAATCATTAATAATTAATCAAAAGTCAAGGGGGACAAAGCTTCTAAACCAATTACCATTTGGAGTAACAGAAATAGAGCCCTATGCTGGAGCACACTGATATCTCTAAAATGTTAATATACACATCTTTTCTGACCTGCTGTGCCCTCCCTGTACAGCCCACCCACATTTGGGCAAAGAGCATGAATAAACTTTGCACACAATTATTCATAGGGGTCATTGCTGGGTCATCAGCATTCACACACAAGTGTGTGGACAATCCCATATGGAAAATCCAATAGAACTCAATAGGAATGAAACCTAGAGGGTTTTTATAGGAATTCTGTAATTTCTTTTAATTTAAAATCTGCTAGATTTTAATAGAGATTTCTTTTCAATAGATATTTAGAACCATCCTACTGAATTCTACAGCAGGCTTATATTGCTCTATTAAATCTTATAGACTAGTTAATAACAAACAGGCTATAACTTGCTATTCACTTTGATAGGCCTTTTCAGTAAAGGACCTAGGCTGTTTACAGCTTCTGTCATAATTAGGCTGTAGCACAACCTCTCTTTAGAGTATGAGAGAGTAACTTGTGAAGCAGTCAACTTCTACTCCACCCTTCCTCTTCCAGGTAAGGGTAGCAAGTGCCAGTACAGTGTGTCAGCATGTAAATAGTCCCATTGACTACTCATATGTTTAAAGATAGGGAGGTGCTTAATTATATATGCAGTGCCTGCCAGATTTTGGCTTCTATATCAGAGGTATAAAAGTATAGTAAACTTTTTTACAGTTGCTCAGTTTAAAGATCACACAGACTGTATCACTTTGTCAGGTGGATTAGGTATTCAGTGTCAGAAAGAACCTATATTTTAAACATTCTGATTCATGCCCTGTTTGGCACAAAAAGTTCAGCTGTGCTTTGACTGCAACTCCATATTTTTTCTTGGAGACAATCAATGTGTGTATTTATTTGTTATTGGTTATTTATTTATTTTTATTTGCTTGCTGCCAGTTGAATGCATTATTGCCTCCAGAAGAAAACTTGTGGTTTAAAGGCTCTGTGATGTATGATACCATGGCACAGAGTTCAGTTACTAATTTAATTAAAACTCACTCATATATGGTGTCATTATTACCCAGACTTATCTAAAGCTCTGAAAGCTCCTGGGACTGCATAGAAATTTTACATCCAAATGTATTTTATGTGCCAGGTTTCTTTGCAAATTCAATCCCTTTTTTTAATTGTCTCTTTATAGCATACCTTTACTCACACAGGGCAGGAACAAGGCATCAGCAAAGCTGTGTCTTTTAAAGATGATATTATCATTGTAGTCTCGTTTCCTCTTGCCCAATATAAGAAACAGATTTCATCACATATCTGTTCTTTCTCAGTAAGTAGGTTGAATCTGAGCTGCTGATGTCTGAATGATTTTGTATTTGAGAACAGAGCATATATTGAGAGCGCTTCCCAGGATTTACTCATCTGTAGCTTTGCAAAGGTAAGTTATGATATACCTCAACCACTTGATTACCAATAGGTATCCTGAAAACATTCAGTTTTCCCACACGAGTCCATCAGTTATCTGAAGCCACTGCGGGCATCTTCGATGAAGTTATTCTCAGCAGAATGGCTCTTAAAAAGCAGTCCCTCAAGCAACACTGACTGCCAGGTAGCATAATGGAAACAGCCCCAGAGGTGGCATTGCTAGGGTGCATTACCCAGATAGGCAGGTACCACTATATCCAGAGTTATCTGAAGTTGTTCAAACTCTGGTCATAAACAGAAGAATATAACAGTTGAAATTAAGGAGGGAATGGACAGATAGAAAGGCAAAGAGAAAAAATGAATAACAGGCTAGCTACTACTTGGGCTGAATAAATTATTTTTATATATATAAAAATTATATATATATGAGTGAACTCTAAACCCATTAAAGACAGCTAAAGGAGCACACTGGTGGCAGCAAACTTTTTCTAGTTTAGAGAATTATATCCCTGCAATAAAATTTTACTTGGTGTCTCAATTTCCATAGACTAGGTTTGTTTTTAAATTGTATAGGTTTAAATTATATGGGCTAGAGTTAATGTCTGTAGAACCCCATTGGCTTCATCTTTATTAAGACCTACAGGAACTTGCTTACAAGAGCACCATGCTAATTTCTTTAAACTATGCCAAAACTAAGAAGATCCATGTAAAGTAGATAATCAAATTTTTCTTTTTTCTTTTTAATTTTAATGTTGTTGTAGCCATGCCTTTCCCAGGTGTTTTGTTTAGACATTCAAGAAAGGTCTGGTCAATTTTTAGTTGACACTTTGAATTAGTTTTTATTATACTCAAATGGGTCTGCCTACCTCTAGAAGTTGTCCCTAATTACTATTTTAGGGTCTGTTATCGCTATTGTGTGCTGTATCATCTATAGTCCTTCCTTAATTATCTGCTTTTACTGTCAGCAAATACCTAAACCTGCCTTTCTTGGGCTTTTCTACAGATGGCATTTCAGTGCTAATGAGTCAACCAAAAGAAAAAAGTCTGTTTTCAAACAACCTAATAGCATGAATTTAAAAGAAAAGTTAACATATATTTTATTAAATGCATTTTAATGGATAATGAATGCAAAGTCCACTGATCTAGCTATAAAAAGATCCTTCTAAGAACATACAAAGGAAAATTACTTGAACAAGTTCTGGAATTGCCACACTCAGAACCAAAAAGTCTCTTCCCCTATCCTGTCCTACAGGCTGTGGATGATGACTCAATTCTGTTTGACAGTCTCATCCCAAAGGCACAGCATCCCAGAAGGAGCTCTTTGAATGTAATAGGCCAGATCTACAAAGGGTCTGAGCCATTTAAAGCACAAATTTTTAAATTACCTTCTGTTTCCTGAGTCTCTCAGGTTCACATTTCCCAGCTTTTCTCCACAACTATGAGGGCTGGAAACTTAGTTCATTTAAAAAAAAGAAAAGAAAAAGAAACCTGATGTTCCCACATAATCACCTGACTCCAGGAGCTGGGATTTAAGAAAGCACTAAATATTGAGACTAAAAATAACATTTCAAGACCTGTCAATGGCTCTAGTAACAAAGGAGAAGCAGAGCGACTTCTGTGCCTTTGAACATGGTCAATGTGCATCCCTTTGCCCCTTCCTCCCCCCACACCCACCTATGCTTGCCAATACTGATGCAGAGTAAGGCCATGACTCAGCTGTCACACTACCTATCCCCATTGGGGAATCTGGCTCCAGAAGCAGTACTAGATTCAAGGGTCAATAAAAACCTACAAGCCTGTCTGAACATTAAGAAGAGTCTTAAAGTTGAGGAGAAGGAGGAAGTCTCATCACCTTATGCTCCCTTAAGTATAAATGCAAAAGGGACAAATTGCTTCTTTCTGTTATTAGAATTCACTGTATAGTATGGAGTTTAGAAGTATCGCTGTTCTGCTAGTCCAGTTTCCTTAGTGCAGAAGCTCTTTCTTTCACTCTTCTCACAACCCCCAAAGGAATAATAATATATTTATTCAGCTCTGTTATTCCCAAAGAACTCTACAAAAGCCTTAATGTATAGATAGTACTATAGAAATGTAGTTGCTTCTGGGCAAGCATTATAAAGGACAGTGCGCAATAGTGGTGAGGAAGAATATTTTGTACAAGGATAGTGAAATAAACCTTGACATCTGTGAAAAGTGCCATGGCATTTGTTTGTCCTAGTAGAAAGGTCTCATCTTAAAACACCCTGAGAATACAACAACATATCTCGCAAAGATAAAAAGAGCAAGTAGAATCTGCAGGGATTTGAGTTTCTGCTTTTAGGGAATTAAGCATTTCAATACAGCAGAGGTTAACACCTCTAAGCTATTTCCTTCAGCCTAGGGACAGATTTTGCAAGGGCTGAGTGCCTTAAATTCACAATGAAGTCAGAAGGGCTTGAGAGAACTCAGCTCATTGGAAGTGCTCAGCACTTTGCAGCACTGGACTTTTAACAAGCATTGAAATGGACAAAATAATATAGTATTGTATTAGGCAGCAATTGTGATCCTATTGCCCCATTACCTTGTCTCCAGCAGCTAGTGGGTCATCATTGCTCTCTTGCTGAGCCTTCATTCCTAAGAATTCTCAAGTTGTGGAGAACTCCGTACTCCGGGATCAGTATGGTGAAGGTATGATGATATCCCCTTGGAGAATAGTGATGAGCAGATAGTTCATTACCCACCATAAGTATGTTGGGTGGTGATCTCCATGTGCTACCTATGACGCTCCCAGTTATGGCCAAGTTGTGCAACTTGGGTAGGATTTTCAAAAGCACTCGTTGTTGGCGAACTCTGCTCCTGTTGACTTTTCCTATTAATTTCATTCTGCAGAGTTAGGCCAACACTAGGCAATTTTGAAAATACCACCTCTTGTGTTTGGTTGCTCAAAGTATAGTGACCTGAACAATAAGACCCACTGTAGTATGTCAAAATTTGAAACAGAAAAATGGATGGTGTTCCAAACAAACAAAACATCCCCAGTAAAACAATGGCTGTTCAAAATCAAATTCCTGCCAAACATTTAATCATTTTTAAAGCCTTTAAACACTTGCATCTTCAGTGATATCACAGAGCTACCATATAGTGTAAACAAATGTCGGTCTCAGAGCCATACAATTATTGATCTTTATAAGGAAATGGTCATAAACTCTTGATCAGTACAAGTACAGGGTAGCTTGTGCTATGTGTCAAAGAGCCCAGGTAAAAAGAATTGTCCCAGAAAAGTTCACTGGTTCTCTCAGCCAGAGGAAGGGAGTGGGTGATGCCCTGCCATCCTGAAATCCTTTCCGAGGCCATAATCTTGTCTGGGAATTATCCAGTCCCCAAAGGGCCCAAGGAGGAGACACCTGGAGCTTGTCCAGTCCTGCCTCAACCAGCTCAGACAATGGAAGGGAGAGTGAGAAGGGGTATGGGGGGTACAGAAGGACAGGGCCTCCTGGTCCCAGCAAAGATAGAGTTGCAGGTCAAGAGTCGCAGGTGGGGATGCATCTTCAATAGGACCAAAGATTAAGAAATGTAGGGGCTTTGGGGGGCAGGCCCTCCCTGAAGCTGTTGGGAGCTGCAGAAGACCAGACAGAGCCCCCTCAAAGACAGGGGCTTGCTTGGCATCTGTGGAGCCAGCCACTTCTGTCATGACTGCCCATACATGGACTGCTTCTACAGCCAAATATGGGTGGCTGAATCTAGGGCCTGCAAGAGAGGTCTAATGAAACTTAGTACCCATGTGGGTCAATGGTGTGGAGGTGCAAGGATTAATAGACTCTGGGTCCTGCCAGATGTTTGGGAGGGCAAATGGGGTGCGGGGGGAGGGGGGGAGGTGGCCTGAAGCAGTTTCCACGGGCACCTTCTATTTGCAATGCTTCCATGGGGATGTGTGCTCGTACCTCACAAAGGTGCAGTTCAGGGTGCGACACCACAATAAGGAGATCAGTGTGGTGAGTAGCCCCAAACCTTGCATATACAGTTATAATCAGGCAAGATTGGAGGTTTTTTAGAGACCTGATGAGGTTTAAGAACAGGGAGGCCCTGGAGGGATCAACAGTGACACTGGATATGAAGACACAGCAGATCTGCAAGACTTAGCAAGTGAAGGTGTGGAAGAAGACCTAAGAGAAGAAACATCGGCCCCTCAGAAGATGCTTCGACTGGGGCTGGGTGGGCTTTCCCCTAGTAGGGAAAACAAGAGGAGAAATTAAGTGAGCCAGTGGAGACTGACATATTTTCAGACAACACAGATTTTGTGTTAGAACAAAGAAATGACCTAACGTTGGGATGAGCCTATGAACAGCTCATGTAGGTCAATGGTGAGGTGATGGTACCTCAACTCCTGAAGCCCTAGCCACACTTTAAGCTAAAGGGAGATAAAATATAGAGAGCAGAAAAATACCACCAGATGGGGGAAGTTAAAATGCAACTGCTTGTCCCAAAGAAGTACTGCAGAAAACTACTATGCCTAGCACATACCATAACCTGTGCGGGACACCGTGGTTGGGAGAAAATACTCAACCGAGTAACTCTTCATTTTTATTGGCCGGGCATCCACCAAGAGGTGCAAGAGTACTGCATCTCCTGCCCAGAATTTCAGTGGGCAAATCAAAGGAAGGTACTCAGGGCCTCGCTCATACCTTCCCCCAGGTAGGGACCCTATTTGAGAGGATTGGCATGGACCTGGTGGGCTCCTTGGAAAAAGAGTGTAGCTGGATTCCAGTGCATACAAGTCATATTAGACAATGCCATGCAATACCCCAAGGTGATTCACTCCGCTCCACAAAGGCAATGGCCCTTGTCCCAGAGCTCATGAAAATATTTGCCTGGGTGGGGATCCCTTGGGAAATAATCACAGATCAGGGCACCAACTTTATGTCCAGATTTATGAGGGAACTGTGTAGCCCGTTGAAAATAAAAACCTTAAGAATGTTGGTGTGACACCCCAAATCCTATGGACTGGTAGAGAGATTTAATAAGGTCTTGCAAAGTATGCTGCTGAAGTTCGTAGCTTTGGAACCTCACCAGTGGGACCAATTAATTCTGCCACGCCTGTTCATCATCTGCAAAGTATCTCAGGCAGCAATGGGGTTCTCGCCATTCAAATCGATATATGGGAGACATCCAAGGGGAATACTAGAGTTCCTTCAGGAGGTGTGGGAGGAACAAAGTTCCAAGGCCATGAACTTGGTGCAGTGTGTTCTACAGCTGAGAGAGAAGTTAAAGGCCTTAGACGAGTTTGCAAGAGGTAATCTAGTCAAGGCGCTACAGGGACAAGCACAAGCATACAACAAGGGAACCGATGCCCGGGAGTTCCAACCAGGGGACCAGGTGTTACTTCTGCTTCCCACCTAGGAATCCAAATGTCAACCTGCTTAAGGCCTAGAAAATTTGGGAAGGCCTTCTGGTAATGCTGTTTTCCCCAGAACAGGAATTCAGGGCCCAGGTCCCCATAGACCCACAGATCCAACCAAGTCTCAGTAGGAGAACACCTGCAGGCAGAACAAAAAAAGCAGATCCAAAAATTCTCCCTGTCCTTTTTGGTGATCTTTTCTGTGGTTCCAGGACAGAATCACTTAGTGTTTTATCACATAATAACCAAACCAGGGAAAAAGGTGAGAGAGAACTTTTGCCAAGACACATGTGGGAAACAGTACAGAAGGAACTCCAAGCTATGTTAGACCTGGGGGTGGTCGAGGACTCTTGGCTAGCGGTAAAGCCCTATGGTGGTGGTACCTAAACAGTGCTGGCCAACTAGATTCTGCTTCGACTTCCAGAAGGTCAATGCAGTGTCTAAATTTAACACCTACCCAATGCTGAGGGTCGATGAATTGTTAGAGCTTGGGAGCTTCCAGATATATTGTCACCCTCAACCTAACCAGGGGGTACTGGCTGATCCCCTTGACATGCCATTTGGCTTGTACCAATTTAATACATTTCCATTTGGCTATATGGCATAGCAGCTACCTTCCAAAGGCTGATGGGCAAGGTGCTTCGGCCTCATGACCAGTATGCAACCACATACATCGATGACGTTGTCATCTATAGCAATTCCTGGAATGAGCATTTAAAACAATGTTGCAGTGGTCTTCCAGGCCCTCAAAAGTGTGGGATTTATTGCTAATCCTGCCAAGTGCCACCTAGCTAATCAAGAGGTGATGTACCTGGGGTATACAGTGGGGAGAGGGTACCTGCACCTGTTGGTGGGAAAGATCCAAGCTCTAGAAGAATGTTGTGAACCCACCACAAAGAGGTAGGTACAATGCTTTCTGGGGTTGGTAGCATTTTATGGGCAGTTTATTCCAGATTTCATCATGATTGTGGCCTCACTGATAATCTGGTAAAAGATGCAGCCTGCTAGAAGGTCCAGTCGTCTTGGGACTGTACAACCAGCCTTCAAAAAATTGAAAGACCAACTGATTTCTGAGCCCATCTTATTCCACCCTTTCTCAAAATCTTTTGTCCTGCAGACGGATGCCTCTGACATTGGTCTCAGGGCTGTGCTGTCCCAAGAAATGGAGGAAGACGAATCCTTTACTTTGCCATAAATTGTTCCCTTCGGAAGTGGTGTACTTGCAGGGGTGCTGGAATATGGGGGGCCAAGGGGCCCTGGCCAGTCCACTTTTTTCCATGGGTTCCCCAGCCCCTCCTCCTCCCCCCCCAAGACCCCGCCCGCCTGGCCAGGCCAGCAGCTGGAGCCTAGCTGGGGAGCCCAAGCAGCATAGAGCACCATGGATCCTTCACCTGCCCAGGGTGGGGGGCCAAGAGCAGCCCCCAGCCCATATCCCGACCCCATGTCTCCCCAACCCAGGGTAGATGGTGGGTTCACAGCTCCTCATAGCTGCCCAGCCACGCATCTCTTACCATGGCTGGGCTGTGTCTCCAAGGTCCCATCCACCGTCTGGAGCCAGGTTGGGGTAAGAGCCACACAGGCAGCAGTGGGGACCTGTGGACCCTCCTGCCTTGGGCTGCTCTCCGGGCAAGTGGAGGATCTGCAGCTCCCGGCCCGCTCTGGCTTCTGGATTGGCTGGGGGTGGGGCCTCAGGTGGAAGGGGTGGGGCAGGGCCACAGAGGGGGGAGGCTGCCCTCCCACCCTCCCAATTTTGGAAAGGCTCTACTGCCTGTGTGTACTTGGTAATAGAGAAGGAGGCCTTGGAAGTAAAATAGGTCTCTGAAGCCACTACTACCTATGGAGACAGCTATTCCACCTTGTGATGGATCATGGCACCCTTTGGTGGCTGAACTCCCTGGAAGACCATAACCCGCAGATTTTGTGTTGGTACCTCTGACTTCAGCTGAACAAATTTAAGCTAGTACCTTGAGTGGGACATGACCAGAATAACATGGATTTCTTTTTGTGGGATGAAGGAAACCCATCCACACAGACCCACCCCACAGTGCCTAGCCTCAGGGGGAGGGTGTATGATGGAGTTTATGTATCCCACACTAAGGATAAAGGAGTGGAGGAACTGTGATGCTGGCAGATCAGGTGCCAGATCATGTCAAAGACCCAGACTTCACTGAACACTTACAAATGCATAGTTGGAAGCCAGGCCCATTTGATTGTGTATTAGTATAGATCAAAGTGATAGTTAAATGTATAAGAGTGTATTTGGTGTTTAAACCTCAGAAAAACTAATGGGATGTTACATACATTGTTTTCACCTATCTGTGTTCCATTATAACTGTATATACCCCTGTAACTGAATAGCCCATCAAATGAGAAAGAAGCCTTGTGCAATGCAAAGGAAGAACCTTACAGGAAAGTACTAATTTGTGAGCATCTGAAGGCAAGTGTCATTTTATGTGATAATTAGAGATCAAAGACTAAATGCACTCCTCGCTCTCTGCAATCAGAGAAGAAGCCCACATGGGTAGTGACTGTGTCAGCTTGTTTTCTGTGAGAAGAGGCTCTAAATATGGACTCAAGGAAAGATCCAGCATTGGTGGAGCACTTGGGTTCTGACAAGGCAGACTAACTGAACGAGTTATTCTGGGTAGCCTTGAGAGACTTTTGGGAAACTTGCAGATTACTACATCTCTGCTAGTATTTGGAATTATAGACTGTGACTGACCTGTACATATATTTTTACCTGATTTAACTTCTCAATAACTTTCATTCCTTTTTCTTAGCTAATAAACCTTTATTTAATTTATTATAGAAGTGACTGCCAGCGTTGTCTTTGGAGTTAGATCGAGGATGCAAATCGAGCTAGCTGAGTGACCAGTCTCTTGGGACTGAGAGTAACCTGTAAAATTTTGTGATTATTGGTGTAAGTGACCATTTATTACATAGTCCACCTTCCTTGGGTGGCAAAATAGACGCGTGTCCAAGATGATTGTCTGTGACTCCATTATAAGACTAGAATCATAGACTATTAGGGTTGGAAGAGACTTCAGGAGGTCATCTAGTCCAACCCCCTACTCAAAGCAGGACCAATCCCCAACTAAATCATCCCAGCCAAGGCTTTGTCAAGCCAGCCCTTAAAAACCTAAGGATGGAGATTCCACCACCTCCCTGGGTAACCCATTCCAGTGCTTCACCATCCTCCTAGTGAAATAGTATTTCCTAATATCCAACCTAGACCTCCCCCACTGCAACTTGAGACCATTGCTTCTTGTTCTGTCATCTGCTACCACTGAGAACAGCCTAGCTCCATCCCCTTTGGAACCCCCCTTCAGGTAGTTGAAGGCTGCTATCAAATCCTCCCTCACTCTTCTCTTCTGCAGACTAAATAACCCCAGTTCCCTCAGCCTCTCCTCGTAAGTCATTTGCCCCAGCCCCCTAATCATTTCTGTTGCCCTCCACTGGACACTACTATGCAATACTCCAGGTGTGGCCTCACCAGAGTTGAATAGAGGGGAATATTCACTTCCATCATTCTGCTGGCAATGCTCCTACTAATGCAGCCCAATATGCTGTTGGCCTTCTTGGCAACGAGGGCACCCTGCTGACTCATATCCAGCTTCTCGTCCACTGTAATCTCCAGGTCCTTTTCTGCAGAACTGATGCTTAGCCAGTTGGTCCCCAGCCTGTAGCAGTGCATGGGATTCTTTCTTCCTAAGTGCAGGACTCTGCACTTGTCGTTTTTAAACTTCATCTGATTTCTTTTGGCCCAACCTTCCAATTTTTCTAGGTCACTCTGGACCCTATCCCTACCCTCCAGAGTATCTACCTCTCCCTGCAGTTTAATGTCATCTGCGAATGCACCGAAGATGCATCCAGATCATTAATAAACGTGTTGAACAAAACCGGACCCAGGACCGACTCCTGGGGCACTCCGCTTGATACCAGCTACAAACTAGACATCGAGCCGTTGATCACTACCCCTTGAGCCCAACAATCTAGCCAGCTTTCTATCCACCTTATAGTCCATTCATCCAATCCATACATTTTTAACTAGCTGGCAAGAATACTGTGGGAGACCATATCAAAAGCTTTGCTAAAGTCAAGATATATCACATTCACCGCTTTCCCCATATCGGCAGAGCCAGTTATCTCATCATAGAAGGCAATCAGGTTGGTCAGGCATGACTTGGTGAATCCATGTTGACTGTTCCTGATACCTTCCTCTCCTCCAAATGCTTCAAAATGGATTCCTTGAGGACCTGCTCCCTGATTTTGCTGGGGACTGAAGTGAGGCTGACTGTAGTACTGTAGTACTTTGGGAGTTCACATTTGTTACTGGCTTGGTGAAATCTATTTATAGAGCACACCACCAGTTTGGGGTGTCTGCCCTGCTTTTGGCAGTCTGCCCTAAGGTAGGCACTGTCTGTTGTGAGCCACGCCAGACAGTGTGACAGGAACAGTCTTAGGTCAAGAAGGCCCCAACCCAGCAGCAGCTGCCAGGCATGCTTCCTATGGAGGGCCTGCTTAAAAGGGAGCCGTGCAGTCAGGCAGTGGGAGAGTGAAAGAGAGACTGGCTGCAAGAAGGCAGAGAGGAAGTAGTTGCTGCACCAGAGCAATCTACTTAGAAAGGACTGGGACTTTGAGAGAGACTCTGGTGGGAGGCTGGGGTCTGACCCTGTCGCCCTTCCCCCCTCTCCCTGACCAAGGGGAACAAATGGACTCAGAGTGATCAGAAATCCCCTCCCCCTCTCCCAGATGAGGTTCTGAATTGCTGAGGCTGTACAAGGAGAAGGCTGGGTCCATGCCACAAACTGTGGGGAAATCAGAGAAGGTAGGAAGAAGTCCAGGGGAGGCTGATCTGGAGTAGCAGCCGGAAGGGACTGACCCATCCCTTGCCTCTCTCCCTTTGGGCCCTGTGCCAGGACTTGGTGGAGAGGGAGAATCTGAGTGCCCCTACTGTTCCTTCCTTCCCCAGATGACTGAGAGAGCCTGGAGGGCTCTGAGGTGTGGTGGGAGACACAAACTGTGCCTTGGCCATGACCCCCGCCAGAATACCTGGAAGATCCACCATAAGATTTGGATAGACTGTTTGGCAGTGGCCTGACCATTAGGCCTGCTGGCTCCAGATGGCCTGCTACATTTGTCTTATTTCTTTCCTGGAACATAACATGCTAGCAGCAGAGGATGATGACATAGCAAATTCATTTTCTGAAATGAGAGGTGCAAATACTTGAATTGAAGTGTTCTTTAAAACCTTCCCTTCACATGCATGTGGACACACTCTCCAGAGTCAAGACTATCACTTTCTATGCAACGGATTGATCCTCAGTCTACTGAGGCCCTGGACCTTTCAAACACCTAAGGGCATGTCTACACTGCCCCACAGTTTGAACTAAGGGGGTGTGAATAACAGTGAATAGTAGTCAAAGAGGACTTCACTAGTGTGAGCTTGGGACCTGTAAGTTCATGTCTGTAGTATCCGCATGGGGGAGTTACAGGCGAGCACTGCTCTTCATACCCCTTTAGTCCGAACGGCGGGACAGTATAGACGTGCCCTTAGTGAATAGCACAGTTGTTATCAATATCAATTTTTCCTTTCCTAACACACACACAAGGTCTAATACAATTGTTGAGGTAGAAGCAGAGTGGTTATGGCCAAACTTCACTCTGTCAAGGGGAATCAGAAGCAGAGCTGGCCAAAGAACTAATGTCTTATGAGTCTCAGTCTGTTGCCCAACATCACATGCACCTGAAGCAGTGCAATGACTGCAGTTTCCTGAACTGTTTTTGATGTTGTTTATCAACCATTGAAAGAGATAAACCTGATCTCAAGTCCTGACAAGTAAAAAGCCTTTTCATTTCACAGTTAGGACTATACGTTGAAATGAACAAACCAAGATTACTCACGTGAAAATGCACATACACTTGTGCTTTTTATAATACCTATATTTGATCATTTGCTTGTGTAAGTCAAGCTCTTGTGATCCTAACTACCTAATTTGTGTGGATAAAGGTGTGATTTTCCAGACACTACAGCTGCCCCTGCTTGGAAACTT
Source organism: Natator depressus (assembly GCF_965152275.1). Classification (NCBI taxonomy): domain Eukaryota; kingdom Metazoa; phylum Chordata; order Testudines; family Cheloniidae; genus Natator; species Natator depressus. The sequence continues at coordinate 121,546,487 of NC_134235.1, read as the reverse complement.
GGTGGTACATGTTTGATAGCTATCAGATGAGGTATCGTCTTCAGGGGGTTGGTCAATTCACTAACCTCCTTTGAAGAAATTAGACAAGCTCGAGGAAAGCTCACAGCTACATAAGCAACTCCACATCTTTTTCTAAATTACAGAGCTGTCCCTCTGACATGAATGGTCTGAAAAGCATTTGACCCCTGAGAGTTAACAATTTTATCACCTTTGCTTCGTCTTCTAAATACACTTCTTCAGTAATACTTTTCTAATAATTAATTGTTATTAATTCAGTAAGTCGCTTTTTAAATGTAAAGAGGTAGATATTTCATAAGAAAAGCTATCACAATCTTGCCCAAACTCCAGATTAGTACCTTACTCCATAGTGGATCAGCTCATGGAATAAGGTATTAATGTGCCTGAATCTGGCCCATAGTTATTCATGTGTGTAGATTTCTCTCTTACATTGGGTCGGATCTAGCACTCCTTGTACAAGAAATTCAAGTGAATTTAAGTCCATGGGAAATTTTGTTTCAGAAGGAGCACTGAATTAGGTTCACACAGTATAGTAGTTAATCCGAAGCGATACATCTGAATAATGAACAGATACTTAATTCATAATGTCTCTCTCGCACACACTCACACGAATCACTTTTACTTTCAGGCATTGAAACATGCTGCTGTGCATTCAGTGCTATGTAGTGATCACAATAACAAAATCACTATAGCTATGTAGTGATCACAATAACACAAATAAATAAATACATTAAATAAACTGAAAGCCTTTTAACAGTTTGTTTGGCTGCCCATAGAGCTGCCACTCTCATCTAATGAATCTGGCCCACTGCAAGCTTCCAAATGCAAGAGGACAAAACAAAACTGAAGAGAAACAGAGTCAAAGCCAGAGACATGCTGGCAGCCGAATGCTCACAACTGCTTTTGTTCTTTCAGAAAGTCACCCCTTTTTCATGTACCTTTTAAACAAATATGAAAAGAAGAGTTTAAAATATAGATTGCTGTATGACCTGATGGCAATGTTACCTCATCTTGTATAACATGCCATAACTCTAAATATGCTGGGAATGTGTGTGATTTATGTATTAGCCTAAATATTGCCTTTTTTAGAAGTAGTTACTTTGTCACTGTGGTTTAAAAAAATGCATTTGCTACCCATGAAGTCTGGTTTTGAACCCACTATTAATTGCAGCGCAAATCATATCTACATCTCCCACTACTACCCAAAACATTATTTTTATGTTGCTTTCCAAGCTGGCCTCACATTCTGCTTCAGTTGCATGTATACAGTGCCTAGAGCTATGAAAAAAAAGTCTCCATGGCAGTAAAACTGGGGAAAATTCCTATTTTTAGAGTTTACTTTTTTGTTTGGTTGGGTTTTTTACGCAGAATATGTTGCACTTTGGCTTAAAATTGCCAGAGAAAATGACAGGCTGTTTTTATTTGAATGTTTCCACAGAAAACCATCTTTCAACCTGAAGGGGAAAACAAACTGCTTTGGGTTTTTGCAGCAAAATAACATTTCAGCCATCATGTCTTCTGTCTCACTGGCAAAGTAGGTGAGACTTGATTTAATATAATAGTAAAACGATAACAGGGACAAATACCCGGTCACCGTTAGAATGAAGTTCATGCCATCCATTGTTCTTACCTTGTTGTCTGAAGATTCAGAAACTGTCTGGTGAGCTTGTATATGTTTCTTTGTGTCCAACTTGTCAGTATAAGGAGTGTAAATTTAAAAAAACAAACAAAAAACCAAACTTCAGAGGAAAAGGAGGACTGAACAACTCAGAGGATCGGTAGTGAACCAGGAGAAAGAGGCATCCTAATGACAAATCAGCTGACACCATTAAGTGATAGACTTGTTTGCTGAGTTGTTTGACCTGTTTTAAAAATTATTTTCATTTTCACCAAAACCAAATCCTCACTCTGGAATAATTAGAATAGGACCTCCAAAACCTTCTCCTAGCCTGCCATTAGTGTAAACTCATATAATTAATATGATCAGGTAAATGGTAACTCATTGTACATTAATGATACTGAGGTCCCCGCCCTCTCCATGAAACTGATCTCCAAATATTTGCTTTGAAATATATTGACAAATGCTAGGAGTAATGTGCATTTCATAGGTACAAATACCTACAAAGTAAGGCCTCAACTCAGGAAAGCCTCCCTTTTCAGGAAAACACATAAGTTTGTGCTTAAGTTTGATTGATACTAATGGGACTTCACCACGTACATAAAGCTAAGTCTGTGCTTCAGTGCCTTTCTAAATTCAGGCATAGCTCCATAAATGCTATCATGCAACTAACAAAGTAAATGCAGAACACATTCGTCTTGAAATGGTTCTGTTTTCCTCTTTTATTTTCCTTTTGGGGGGCTTTTTTTCTTTTCTTTTTGTAAATATTCATAATACAGAAACCAATGTACAGTTTTCATTCATTTTCTTTGTATTGTCTGTGAACCTGCCAGTACCTAAACAAATGAAAAAGAGCACATGAGAACTGGAAAGATTACAATATATAACACACTTAGCAGTTTTCTTGAGACTAGCAGCTTTCCAGGCTTTGCGTAGCAGTTTTTTTCAATAAGTTGCTTCTATCTAAAGCAGGGGTTCCCAGACTTGGTTCACGGCTTGTTCAGGGTAAGCCCCGGCGGGCCATGAGACACTTTGTTTACCTGAGCCTCCACAGGTACAGCTGCTCGCAGCTCCCAGTGGCTGCAGTTCACAATTCCCAGCCAATGGGAGCTGTGGAAGCAGCGTAGGCAGGGCCACCACTTCCCACAGCTCCCACTGGCTGGGAACGGTGAGCCAGAGCCACTGGGAGCTGAGACCTCTCCATGCCTGCAGATGCTCAGATAAACGAAGCGTCTCACTGCCCACCAGGGGCTTACCCTGAACAAGCTGCAAAACAAGTTTGGGAACCCCTGATCTAAAGGCTTACCTACACAGGGAGTTATGCTGAATTAACTAAACTTGAAGTTAATGTGCATAAGTTAAAGCTAAGCTATAGTGAACTAAAGTCACTTTTCTTCTGAATAAGAGCATCCACCATGGGGAATTAAATGCACTTTAACTTATGCTCCTTTATTTAATTCATCTTAAGTTTTCTGAGTGTCCCCACTTGTATATAAATCCTTAGGTATCATACGTACTGTGACAGGGTCGGGCCAGATGGCTATAGGAGAGTAATTTTTTTTTTAAGCAAAAGATTTTTTTTTATTTGCATAACACACTTACAAAGTAAAAACAGCAGCATATGCAATGTGTAACACAGCAATCAATCACAATTGTTTTCTCATTAGCTTCAGGGGAGGGAAGTGTTCAAGCTTGCCTGGGCCCAGAGCAGGGGGCTTCCTCGACTCTCGTGGTCTTCCACCCTTCCGAGTTACCTGGTGGCCCAGAGCGAGGGGGCTTCATCGACTCTTGGTCTTCCACCCCTTCAAGTTACCTGGCACCACGCCCGAGTGTCACCAACAATTCCCTCCTTTGAAAGCACCTAACAAGAGGGGCAGGCTGTGGGGTGGACAATCCGAGGGGGGAGGGCACATGCACCCAAGTGTGAAAGGACCCCTCTAAAGTGGTGGTGTCCACAGCAGCAATGGCTTGGGGCTGGGGTCCCTTACTCTCTCCCCCAATCAAAGGGTCAGACAAAGGGACCCGGATGGGGACACCGAGCAGAGAACCTCGGACAGCACCCACTGCTCCTCAAAAGCATCAAGGGAGTTGGTGGACGCCGCCCAGAGGAACTCCACCCGGATACATGAATGGACCGAGAATCGGAAAATGGCCCCACAGTCACAGGAAACTCCATCGGCCAACCTCCTCTCTCTGGTTTTATAGATGGCCATTTTAGCCAGGGCCAGGAGGAGGTTAACTAGGAGATCCCACGACTTTGTGAGGCCACAGATGGGGCGTGCATAAATAAAAAGGTGAGGGGAAAATGCAACCAAAAACATAATAGGAGATTTGTGAGGCACTGGAACAGGAGCTGCAGCCTGGCTCACTCCAAATATATGTGCGCCAGGGTTTCCATCACACCACAAAAGAGACAGGTATCTGGGATGGGGGTGAACCGCGCCAAGTACGTGCCCGTGCTCACAGCTCTGTGAAGGAGCCGCCAACTGATGTCCCCGACGGGCCTCGGAACCAAGGTGGAATATAGGCTGGCCCACCGGGGCTGCTCACCCTCCAAAGGTGGCAAAAGGTCTCGCCACTTTGTGTCGGGGTGGGACACTAGGGTGAGGGCACGAAGGATGTGGAGCACGAGTGTGTATAGATGTTTCCTTGGCGCGGTCTGGAAGCGTACCGGCTGCAGTTCATGCAGCTGGCTCGCAGTGAAGGGGTGAGGGGGTCGATTGGGTCTGCGGGGCAGGGGTCCAATTAAAAGGTCTGGTGGGCCTGGGGTAGAGGGTGGGCGGGGCGTGCCCTTGAGCAGGACCCGGTCGAGGTAAGCTCGAGCAGCGGGCGGCAGAGCAGCCTTCGCCTCCTGAAGTACGCGCCGGGGGGTGAGAGGTCTGGAGAGCCTCATGCGCCGGGTGAGCGTCAGGGGATCCAGCCAGTCTCCCCGGTCATAGTCCAGGAGGTCTCCGACTCTCATGACTTCTGCCAGGATCAAGCTGTGGCGCACTGAGCGGGACTCTGCCACCTGCACACGGAGCTGGGGGTTGTGTAGCAGGGGCTCTGCGAGGAGATCTACCCCCTCGGTGGCCGCCACGGACCTGGTCGTTAAAAACAGTTTCCAAGTCCGGAAGAGGTCCTGGTAGAAGACCAGCAGCCCCAAGAGGTCTTGCGGAAGACCTCCTGGATGGAAATAAAAAAAGCTGCCGGTCATATCGGAGCCCTCGGATGTGGCGCAGGATGGTGTGCGCCAGTGTGCTCCACACTGAACTGCCTGCACCAAAAAGGAGCCTCTGTAGGGCCTGGAGGTGGAAGACACGGACTTGAGTGTGTAGACACTTCAGGCCCCGTCCTCCTTCCTTCAGGGGTAGATGAAGAACCCCTACAGGGACCCAGTGCATTCCTGACCAAAAGAACGTCAGAATCGATGTCCGGAGGTTGGTCAGGAAACCCGGGGCCGTGACCAGGGTGTTGAGCCAGTACCAGAGCATGGACAGGACTAGTTGATTAAGCACCAGCGCTCTCCCTCGGAGGGAGAGACATCGGAGTAGTCCCTTCCATTTCCGGAGCCTCTCTATCACCCCGCCCTCTAAATTTTCCCAGTTTTCCGGCGGAGAGGGATGCGTGGCAGAAAGGTAAACGCCGAGGTAGAGCAGCGGACCCGCGCTCCACCGAATGGTCTGAAGTGCGGGTGGGAGGGAGCTCGCCTGCTGCCAGTCTCCTACTGCCAAGCCAGAGCTCTTGACCCAGTTGACCCGGGCGGAGGAGGCTGCCGAATAGATGGCCTGGCAAGCTTCCACCTGCGCCAAGTCGCCCGGGTCCTGGACCACGAGGAGCACGTCATCAGCGTACGCTGAAAGGACCAGCTGCAGCTCTGGCTCCCGCAGCACCAACCCTGTCAACCTCCTGCGGAGGAGACAGAGGAAGGGTTCGATCACCAGAGCATACAGTTCACCCAAGAGGGGGCACCCCTGCTGTACTCCTCGCCCGAAGCTGACCAGTTTGGTCAGGGTCCAGTTGAGCCTAACCAGACACTCTGCGGAAGTGCCAGCACCCGGAGAAAACCCACAAACTGGGGTCCGAAGCCAAACACCTGCAGAGTGCTCAGCAGGTACCCGTGGTCCACCCTATCGAACGCCTTCTCCTGATCTAGGGACAGGAGGGTGAATGACAGACCATCTCTACGCCCGAGTTCCAAAAGGTCCCGAACCATAAATAGGTTATCAAAGATACTGCGGTCCGGGACAGTGTAGGTCTGGTCTGGGTGGATCACGTCCGCCAGCACAGACCGTAGCCGCAGCGAGATTGCTTTCGCTACGATTTTGTAGTCCATGCTGAGGAGTGAGACGGGATGCCAATTTTGTAAATCGCGGAGGTCCCCCTTCTTCGGCAATAAGGCGAGCACAGCTCGTCTGCACGAAAGAGGGAGGACCCCACTCTGCAGAGACTCGGCCCAGACAGTGACTAGGTCTGGGCCGAAGACGTCCCAAAACACGCGGTAGAACTCCACGGTCAGCCTGTCCATGCCCGGAGACTTATTAGTGGGCATACGATGGAGGGCTTCTGAGAACTCGGACAGAGTGAGAGGCAACTCTAGCCGGTCTCAGTCGCTCGCACTGACTGTAGGGAGCTCCTCTCAAAGCACTCTGCAAGCGCTAGGGTCAGTCGGATCTGGGGAGAAAAGACTTGCGTAGAAGGCTTGGGCCCTCCCGCACATCTCTGCCGGTTCCGTGATGGGGGTGCCATCTTCTGCTAGGAGGCAGGTGATGTGTTTCTTAGCCCCCCTCATTTTCTCCAGGGCATAGAAGAAGCGGGAGCCGCGATCCATCTCCCGAAGGAGGCGGATGTGGGATCGAACAAAGGCGCCCCGGGCCCGATGGTCCTCGAGGGCCCAGAGCTCCTCCTGCTTCTCACAGCACGCTCCGCAGAGGAGCGGGTCTTTGGGGCTGGTGGCCAAACGCCTCTCCAGCTCTAAAACCTCCCTTTCCAACTGCTCTATCGCCGCATTTCTCCGTCGGCTGGTGCCCTGGGTGTAGTCGTGGCAGAAAAGCCGGGCGCGCACCTTCCCCAGGTCCCACCATCGCCGCGCCGAGGGAAAGGCACGCCGCTGCCCTCACCAGGCCAGCCATAATTCCCGGAAGGACAACACGAAACCTTCATCCTCCAACAGGCTGTTGATAAAATGCCAATAGGCCGACCCCGGCCTCTCCGCACAGAGGGAGGCTGTCACGGTGGCTAGGTGATGGTCAGAAAATGGGGCCAGCCGAATGCTGGAGGAGTGGGCTCTTGAGAGATGGAAGCGTGATAAATGAATGCGGTCCAACCGGGAGTGGCTCAACCGATGGGCTTCCACCCGGACAAAGGTGAACATGGAAGTGTCATCCGGGTGGTGGTCACGCCAGATGTCCACTAGGGAGTGGTGTTCAGCTATCTCCCGGAGGGTGTCCGTGGCTGCCGGGCTCTGCTTGGTCCCCGAGCGGTCTCACTCCTCGAGGGTGGTATTAAAATCCCCTCCCAGGACCAGGCACTCGTGAGAATCTAAGGTGCCGAGGAAGGTGGACGCCTGCTGATAAAATTGCAGCTGCTCCGGGCCCGATGTCGGGGCATAGACGTTTACGAGGTTAACCACGAGCCCCTCTATACAGACCCAGAGATGCAGCAGGCGACCCGGCACAGCCTCAGCGACCCCTAGCACCTCGGGCCGTAAGTCAGGGGAGAACAGGGTCGCCACTCCAGCCTGCCGAATCGTGGAATGGCTAAAGTAGAACCTGTCCCCCCACTCCAGCCGCCAACTGTCTTCGGCGGTTGGATCCGTATGGGTCTCCTGCAGGAAAATCACAGAGTACCCTCCCTCCCGAAGGAAGGAGAGCACCTGGGACCTGCAGAGAGCCATCCTACAACCCCGGGTGTTCAACGTTGCAATGGTGAGAGGTGTCATCGGGGGGGGCCGGGGGGGATCCTCACTGGCAGGGACACTCGCATCCCCCAGCAGGCCGCGCAACAGTCCTTGACCCATCCCGTAGGTGAGTAATTGGTCACGGAAGACGTGGACCCGCGAGTAGGCCGCGGCATCCTGCTTCCACGTCCCTTTACCTTCCCCCATGAGGGCCCTTGTGGCCCGGAGGATTAGAAAAAAATCCTCCCATCGCTGGAGAGCAAGCTGTACCTTGTTGCGGGAGCCACGGACATCCTCTAAAAACTTCCACAGCTCTCCTCGCAGCTCATGGGGGCATGGGGTTACGGTTTCCCGGTTGTTCCCTGGCGGGGCCCTTGGTGCAGCCCCGTGGTCCACTAAAACGGACAAGCAGGATGCGGACCCCTGATGGGGTACCTGATGGGCTGGAGCTTCTAGGCCCGCCTCAAGCTCTGGGGCGATAGGAGGCGGTGGAGGGAAGATAGCAGCTCCTAAGTCGGGGCAGGAGAACACAAAAGCCGCTCCCCAGGGGTCATCAGTTGGGAAAGGGAAGGAGACAGCCCTGGTGGTGGCAATAACATTGCAGGAGGTAAATTGGATAGGAGTAGGGGCAGGGGCAGGGGCAGAGCCGAGGTTCTGGGTTTCGGGAGGCATGCAGCTGGATGGTGACACCTCCCGATCAGACTCGAGGGTTAAGGGGGTGGGGAGGGAGCTCTCAGTGATACCGGGCGCGGGCTCGATGGTGGATTTAGCGGCCACAGCATCAGGAGGTGGATTATCTTCTGTTGGGCCCCCGCCCGGGAAGGAAATCAATTGCTCCGCACCAACGGGGGGTGCCCCTGGCGACTCGTGTCCCAGCCGCTTGGCACCGGCTGTCACCTGAGCAGGCTCGGTGGTCGTCAGCGGAGTGCCATCAGCGACCAGGTCAATGGAGGAGTCCAGAGGCTCCTCGGAGGTGGGAGCAGAAGCAGCAGTTAGGGGGAGGGAGCATGGGGAAAAGAGGGGTGGAGTGAGGTCGGCAAATCGAGATTTGCTGGCAAAAGGTCATCCTCCCCGTGGGTGACCGGGGTCAGATCTAGGGCCTCGATCTCCTCGAACATGGAGGAGAGGACTCTTTCCTTTGCCCCGGGGTTCTCCCCGCTGGCACCTGCCACGAGGGTTGCCTCGGGCTTCACGGGGGCTTCGGGTAGTGTCAGGACAGAAGAGGCTTCCTTGAGGGTCTCGGAGGGGAGGGTCTCCCATGGAGGGGAGACACTACCTTCCGGTGCTACCGCGTCTTTCCCGGCTGACACCGGTGGATGGGACGCACTCGTGGGCAAAGCGGAAGGTTCGGCATCAGTGTCCCCCTTCCTGGTCTTCCGGGGGGCCTCCGCCTCGGGTAGATGAGGCGGAGCTCGAGCCTTCTGCTTGCCTCACTTCCCCTGGACTAGGGCCCAGCCCTCCATGGCATCATCTCGGGGCTGGTTAGCAGGGGTCGTGTCAGGGGGTAAAGGCGATGGCTCAGGGACTTGCGGGGGGGGGACGGTGGGGTGGCAAGGGAGGAAGGATTCTCCGTGGGGCAGGCTCTCTCCCATGCCTGGTGGTATCTCTGCCACACCCTCCTCCACAGGCCCTGACAGATTGTCAGCAGCGAGGGCGGGGCTCTCCCGCTCGTCTGGGCGTTGTAGGGGAGGTGCCCTTTGGGCCTGAGCAGGAGAAGTGGTGGTCCGAAGAGGAGGGGGGGGAGGGTTCGGGTATCGGGCGGCCAGGGGCGTCTGCAATGATGGGGCCGATGTCCTGCTGGGTCTCGGGGATCCCAGGTGCCCCTCCTTGCCGGGCTAAGGGGCAGTCCCTCTGGACATGCCCTGACACCCGGCAGAGGTAGCACCGGGCTTCCCCTGTGGAGAAATACACCCCGTAATGGGCCCCCTGGTGAGGGACTAGGAAAGACCCCTCGAGCGCCTCTCCGTTTCGCGCCGCCAATGGCAGTAGAAGCTGCACTTGCCGTCGGAAGGAAAAGATGTGATGGAGGGTGGGGTCCTTGCAGCCCAGCAGGAGAGGGCTGATGACAGAAACAGGTTTCCCCAGGGTGGAAATGGTGGGTAACAGGGCAGCATTGGGGATAAAAGGAGGGACAGCGGTCAGGACCAGGCGGACGCCCAGGTCTTCTAGCAGCTCTAGGGGGACAAACCCCACCACCACCACCAGGCCCCTCTCCACCGCCTCCTGGGCGGCAGCCTCCTATGCTAAGAAGAAGACGACCTTCCCATACATTTTGGAGGCCGCCACAATGGCCAAGGGCCCCACCACCCTCGCCAATGCCCGCACGTAGGTCTCCACGTGGGGCGAGGCGGACACCAGGAGGCATGGGACACTGTGCTTCCTTGTCATGGTGGGGAAGGGGCCCCGGCTGCTGTTGATGGTGGCGGAGGCAGTGGGCAGGAGAGATGACGAGGCGGCAGGCGGGGGGGCTGCCGCCGCCCGGGCATACATCCTGGGGGATGAGGGAGGGACACCCGCAGAGCTGGTGAAGGAGACAGCTGGGAGGGACGCCGTGGTCGGTGGCAGGGCCGCAGCAGTGGGGGTGGCCCCTGCCATGGAGGGCCTGGTGGTTTTAGCGGGGCCCTTCCCCTTCTTCTTGCCCTGGCCTTTCCCACCGGCTGGGGGGGGCTCCCCTAGAGTCTGGAGAGGCGGTGGGCATGGCAGCGGCGGAGGTCACCCCAGTGCCCTCCATTGCTGATGCCCCAGCGGGGGCAGTGGCAGGTGGTTAACAGGAGTTGGGGTCAGGTAAAAAGGGACAGGCTGTGGGATGGGCAGTTCAGGGGGGAGGGGGGACACATGAACCACCGTACGCTTGTCCAGAGAGTCCTGTTTGGTTGGCTGGTGATTCTGGCCCACACGGTGGAATCAGGGCAAGCAGCTAAGTCCAGAGGCAGATATTAAACGGCCAGCAATGACAGTGGAGGAGGCAGTTGTGAAGATGGTAGTGTGGGGGTTGGGAGGACACAGGGGGGCAGCTCTGTGCCACACCCCCTGTGTCCCTACAAACACAGTCACGACACAGTCAAGGCCTCCCCCCACACGAGAGCACAGTTCAAAAGTTACTCAGTCTTGGGCCCCCTCCATGGCGATTTGTAAGTTCCCCGGGTGGTGTTCCTCTGGTAGACGGCTGTTTCTCTGTCTGTTCCGGGCTTTATTTTTTGCATTCCAGAAATGCTGGAGCAAGTGATAAGATTTCTCTCAACTGGAGACGGGTCCGCAGACAAACAGCAAGCGGCTGGATCTGGGGGCTGGGTCCTTCCACTTCCACCCTCTGGGGAAGCGGGCCGGCAGGCCCCCCCCCCTTGGGGGGGGGTTCAGCTGGAGTGGCAGCAGCGTCCAAGGGCGGGCGGGGGAGCTAACAGCCAGCCAGCAGCCAGCCAGCACTCTAGCAACAGCGGAGAAAGAAAAAAAACAACAAAAGGAAAAGAAAGGGGGAAGAGCATCTGGCCCGGTCGCGGTGGGGGAAGGTGAAAGCAGGGGTAAAAAGCAAGGAAAGCCCAGGCCAGAGGGCAGCAGTAGGAGAGCAGGCTAAGTAGGTCCCTTTTCCCTGGGTAAGGTATCAGGGAAGGTTTCAAAACAATCAGGAACCTTCTGGAGACAATTAAGACAGGCTGATTAGAACACCTGCAGCCAATCAAGAAGCTGCTAGAATCAATTAAGGCAGGCTAATCAGGGCACCTGGATTTTAAAAAGGAGCTCACTTCAGTTTGTGGTGTGCGTGTGAGGAGCTGGGAGCAGGAGGCACTAGAAGCTAAGAGTGAGAATGCGGACTGTTGGAGGACTGAGGTGTACAAGCATTATCAGACACCAGGAGGAAGGTCCTATGGTGAGGATAAAGAAGGTGTTGGAGGAGGCCATGTGGCAGTAGCCCAGGGAGTTGTAGCTGTCGCACAGCTGTTCCAGGAGGCACTCTAGACAGCTGCAATCCACAGGGCTCTGGGCTGGAACCCGGAGTAGAGGGTGGGCCCGGGTTCCCCCCTAACCTCCCAACTCCTGGTCAGACACAGGAGGAGTCGACCTGGACTGTGGGTTCAGAAAAATGGCCAAGCTGAGGGCTGCCATGAAGCTCCAAAGTGAGCAAATCCGCCAATAAGCGCAAGACCCACCAAGGTAGAGCAGGAACTTTGTCACAGTACTAATTACCATAGTATCTGAGCACCTCACAATCTTTAATGCATTTATCCTCACAACACCCTTGTGAGGTTGGGCAGTGCTGTTATCCTCATTTACAGATGGGGAACTGTGGCACAGAGAGGCTAAATGACTTGCCCTAGTCACACAGGAAGCCTGCAGCAGAGCAGGGAGTTGAACTCAGGTCACCTGAGTCTCCAGCTGGTACCCTAACCACTGGGTCATCCTTGCTTTCTCATGCTGGTCCCTAAAGCTTTCCTGAACAATTTGGTTAGCTGTACTAAACCATGTGTAGCACTGGTTCAGCTGCACCCATTGCAGACACTTGCTGTCAGCCACAAGTAATTTGTGTAATGTAGACAAGGCCTCATACTGTGATCCTTGGTTGAATGAATGCAATTGTGCTGCACCGTTGTAAGGTGTGATGCAAATTTATGGCCCAAACTTGCTCCCATTGATGGCAATGGGACAGATTTTGATCTCAGACTGATTTTTACCTTGATTTCAATAAACTTATTCTGATTTCAGTGTGGAAGGAGAGTTATGCCCACTGTGTACTGTAAACACCCATAAAACAATGGTCCCTGCTGCAAATTGCTCAGAGCCTAAACATGTAATTCAGGAAAGCATCCCTACTTAATCACATCCTGAAGTGATATCCTGAAGAGCAGTATACTTAAACATGTGTTTCAGAGCTTTTATGAAACAGGGCCTTAGTAATCATCCGAATATATCTTTCAACTTAGACGTAAGATCACCACCTTTGTGCAAAAGTAGTGGTGTTAACCAGTGCTGTGTGTGCAATATCCCCAATGAAACACAAAATCTCATGAAAGTTGTCTGATTTGCTTTTATTTTAACAAACTCAGAGCTCAAGCAATGTTTGCTGAAAGGGTCACTAAGCATCATGAACCTTGCAAGCCAACTTGAGCCCAGTTTTTTCTCAAAAATTGATTGATTTATGATTTCACAGTAGAGTGCAGATCGATTAATTGAATTTGACAGCTTCTCTTTGTATCGCAAAGCAATCCCAGACAAATTGGTTCGAAGTCCAGCCAAGCTGAGGTAGTGGGAGAAGGGGAGTCTCATTATTATTCACTGTTTGTGCTGAAGTAGTGCCCAGTCCCATTGTACACAGTGCTGTACAAACATATAACAAAGAGACAGTCCCTGCCCCGAAGAATATACAGTGGAAAAACAGCATAATCCCACAGTGCAAAGAACATGAGGGAGGGCTAGTCACACAAGTAATCTTTTGCCAAATTGGGCCCTAAATAGAGGAAAGCTCACTTTCTTCTGATGTCAAGTTGTGAATCATTCACAACAGTGGGGGAAACTAAATGACAAACAATTTTTTTGTAAAAGAACCAAAATGCAAGTGACTTAGTTACGATAAAGTAATGAGCACGATGAGACATGGTTAGCAGGTTTTTGGATATAAACTGTTTCTGCCCCTTTAGGTTGGATTTCCTATGCTGATGTGATCTGGAAATTGCCCCATCCTGGTACACTCTGATGAGGATTTGCTTTTGTTTTATTTTGCATTGCTTGACTAAAATAATTAGATTTTGCTTCCCACTGGGATTATCACATTTTACCTGCTTAGTTTGAGGTGCAATATTGGGAAATTACCAGACCACAAGAAACACTGAGGCTTATTTATAACAAGTTTTATTTGCAATTATATTAAATTGTGTGCTGCACTGGAAATTAATAACGTTTGCCTGATATGGAGCTTCACAACTAGGATTCCTTCAGACACTGTGATGTGTTCACTGTGAGAAGCTCTACTAACCAAGCACTTTGCTGGCTTTTATTAATTCTTCCTGTTTTTCACAGTTCAGAGATCATTTTTTAAAATTCCCACAGAGCAGCCAGATGCTACTGTGCGCAGTCAGCCTAAAGTAGTCTCTAGCAGTCAGCACCAGAATTGAATTACTACAGAATGGAGGAAACGTGGAGCAATTTTTTTCCCCCTGCTAAAATTCAATTAATATGGCAACATTTATTCTGGTAAACATGCCGTAAGGCCTGCTTGAAACACCATACATTCTTAATTACTTGCACAAAGACATATGTGTTCTCCCTCTCTCTCACACACACATACACACACACACACACGCACACGTGTAGTGATGGATGAACATCATAAGATTTTTGAAGTTCATTGCAGGTAAGTTCAGGTAAGCATTAGACATTTCAGATGACTACTCAAACCTTATCTGAACTTTCCAAACTGTCCTCATCTGCAAAACAGGACTGGACATTTCACATGAACATGATTTCTTGTAAGATGTTGAGTACTTCCTGCTACTGGGCCTGATTGTCCCCACAGAACTAGACATGAAGAGAACTGACTCTCTTCTACAAGAAAGGAGTTGATGGGGGAAGCAGGCTTTGTGGCACTGTCTGTGCAGGAAACCTTTTGAGGGGTCAACAGTCTGCAAATAGGGTGGACTAGGAGCCAATAACTCCCTCTCTGCCTACCCCACAGTGAGTCCTTGAAATATTAACATGGCCTGAGGTGGCTGTTATAATTTTGCTGCAGCCCCTCTTCCATGTGGCTTTAAGTGGAGGTTCTGGGAGAAGCTGTCAACATGTTAATCCCTATCAGCCTGGTTCGGCTCTGAGGGTATCCTTCACCGCGTTAACCTGGGTGCTGATCACCCAAATTAGCCTAGCCCAGGGGTGAGTAGCCATAGTCAAGTTCCTGTGCCTTCACCAGCGCTGCGCTTCCCTGTGTGTCTCTAGGATTTCTGGGAGGCATGTGCTATGGTTCTTAGCACTGCAGTAAGCCATTTTATGATTCTTTCCCAGTGAATTATGGGGGAACTTGTCTATCCTTCGTGGTAGATGGGAGAATTGTGGGAAGGTAGTAGGGGACTATCAGAAGTTGAGTGATGGAGCCTGCATCCCATTGCAAAGTGGGTGGGTTACCGGCCAGAGTGAAAGGAACCCAGGCTCTAACCCGTATGCCAGCTAGCCCAGGTTGAAAGTACCACTAAACTCCGGTGAGAGGTTTGTGTGTATCTAGATGGGAGGGAACAGCCCACTAAAAGCCTGGGCTAACTTTGCATTGAAGACACTCAGTGAGAGAGAGAGTCACAAGTGGCCAGGTGGCAACATAGAGGAACAGGCTCTTCTTGCAGCTAGCCCAGCCCTCCCAAGGTTTCCTTGCGATCAGGGCCCATGTACTTTAATTCCCCAGTTATGAAAATTGCTGCAGAATATACTCTTGCCACAGGCTGGTGTTCAAAGGTGTATGCTTTATTTATTTGTTTTTTTAAATAGTTTCTAGTCCTCATAGCACTGAAGAAAACCTTCCAAAGGCGAACTGTGTTTCAAACAATGAAGTGATGTCATCTAAGGATGCACATTGTACTGACTATTGTTAACTATTTCACTCCTTACCATCCAGCTAATGTGCTTATCCCACAAACCCAAGAAGTCTCCCACACCTTGCCAGGTGCCAAAAGCTCCAAATGTCCCCTACCCAACTGCCAAAACCTCCAGCTTCCCCCTGGTAAATTGTATAATACACAAAACATTAGGCACAGCAAACTCTACAGAACACTGAACACTATAAATGCAGGGGCAGCATAAACTGAATGTAAAATCAAATTACACAACAGAGGGGATATTGTATGTTTGCTGCAGGATCTCCACTCAGCTGCAATGGTGTTCCAGAGAATTCAGGGGCTTTACTGCAGAATGCTGGTCAAGCTTGTTGTACAGTACATGGGACATTGCATGAGTTCCTGGCATATCTTAGGAATCCAAGTAACTTGGGGACTGAATCCTTTTTTCTTCTATGGGGCTGAAGGGGGAACTCTGTCAGCTGCTGATGGAAGAATGTGGGGGAAACTCAGCAAAGTTGTTCATGGGAAAGGGGCAATAAACATTTTATTTGGACTATAAATGTCAAAGATTACCTTTTCTCACAGTGTTTTCTCACTTCTGTTCCCAGTCCAGGCTGGATTCAACTAGATGTGGATCTTGTATAAACCAACATAGGTCCATGTAAGTCAATTTTTCAATGCTGATTTACACATGCAGAGGATCTGGCTTGGGGAACAGAAAGTTGCATAAAATAAAAACAGTTAATTCAGCCTTTTCAGTCCTCAAAAGATGTTCAGACCAGGTTTGCTTCAACAAAGCAAAGCCTGAGCAAAGTTTCAAGTTATTTTTTATTTTCTCTCCCCTGGTTTTCTCACCACTAATCTCATGACATGCAAGACAGTTATTCCTTTTAAAAAATGCAGCTGGTTTCTAGAGCCTGACTTACAACCAAATTTCAAACAAAAAATTGGAGGATGAGATCCTTTGAACAAGGGTTTCCCAACAGAATTGTCCTCAGACATGGATTTTATCATTTATTGAGAAAAAAAATTCTCGGTTTGAATCCTGACAATGTTTATCAAAAGTAAAATTACTTTTTTCACTGGATGGATCATGACTTAAATATTTAACTTCTGTCAACATTGTACTACATTAAGAGCAAACTTAGTGGGAGGTAGAGGGCTTAGATGTATAATGTTCCAAGAGCCAGAAGAATCCACATACAATTTATTCCCCAGGGTACAAGGTCTGTTTTTCATTATCTGGTTGCTCAAGTCCTATAAAACAAGGTTTATGCTTGACAGAACCCCAGCTCCTAATCTGTGATGGAGAGATCATGTCCAAGTAACATGAAACCATGGCTCTTTGGTATTCAAAAATGAAAAGCTAAGTGATCTGTATTAATTATAAATAATACCACCCGACCAAAACTCCAGTGGTATTGAAAATCTGCTGCAGAATGAAAGATTTCAGACTGATAGAGAGGCATTGTAAATTCACTGCAAGGTCTCTGGAGAGAGGCTGTAGAAATATTGTCTTAGCACACAGAGGAGGCAATTTTTTCAAACCCAATTAAACATAGTGAGTTTGAAGTTTGCTGACAAGTGCTGAAGTTTGATGATCTCCATTTATTGTGGTGCTCTTTAAAGGCTGGCCATGGAGAAGAAGTTTAAATAGTAGCTTACTCAACCCTATCCCTACGCCCAGCCAGTCAATCAAATTATAGCAGGTGGCCAAGCAGTCAAGTAGGAAGTAGATAGCATGGCGTATCAGCTAAATGGGGGCGGTACTGAAGGCACTATAAGTGGCATGGAAAAGCAGTGAAGTAAGTCTTGGTTATGAAAGGAAGTGGGATGGGACCTCGACAATAAAGAGTAGCATTTGATGGAAAGAGGGGGAAATGGATCAAGAAATAGAGAGACCTGAAAGAGAAAGCAAGACAGAAAACAGAAAGATGGAGATTCATCTCTGGCAGCAAAAAAGAGGGGGGGCAATAGAAAAAGATAGAATTGGGGGAAGCTGGAAAGCTGGGCACCACACTCAGAACAAGCCATAAAAACAGATCAGGTGAGATTACGGTGCCTAATACATTCAGTACAGGGTTAATGCGTTCTTAGAAGTTATCAGGTAACAGTGTGTTGCCCTCAAGGTACAGTCAGCCAATGAGGGTATGGTCAGCCAATTATAATAGTGTCATGCTCCTATCTTGCATTTCATTAGTAGAGTGTATTGACATTCGTTATCTGGTGGAGGCAGAATCTTCATGAAGCTCAGTGGGGATGTAAGCTTGATTGTGCACAGCATTTAGTTTTAACATAAAAGCAGAGATTTTTTTTTCCTAATTCACTTTTGGACTCTTATTACCAAATCCCAAATATAACAGGTCTTGAAAGAAAGGTCTTGAAAAAAAATGCAAAGAGATCACCTAATGAGTGGGGGAGGGGAGAGCTTAAGATCATCCTGAGAGGTTTAGGCACTGATTCTGAAAACACACACAACCCCTGTGTGATTAACAAGGGGGTAGGACTGACCAAGGAGAGATGGCCTTAAAAGCCAGAGGCTAAGCGACCAAGGGGAGCACGCGAACAGGGGACCACAAACAGGGGAGTTTGAGAGGGAGTTGTAATATAATCGTTATAGTTAGGAAGGGTCGCATGGCCAGTGCCAATGCTGCTCCTCTCTCCTCCACCTGCGCCTGTATCCAGACAGACAACCTAACCATGGATGCCTCTACCCAGATCCTGGTGTGGATTTGCAGAGACTGTGGCCTACATTTCCCACTCACAGAAAGCCAGGCTGGGGGGCATCCAGTGTGAAAGGTGCCTGCTGGTGGAATCTCTCAGGAAGCAGGTGGGAGAGCTACAGGAGGAGGTGGCGAGGCTGAGGAGTATCCGTGCTCAAGAGGAATGCCTTCAGAGTATTCATATGGAGACATCCAAGGCTGAGGAAGATACCCAGCTACAGAGGACTGCTGTCATATCACCGGAGGAGGAGGATATGGCTCTGTCACAGGGAGGACACTGGCTGCTGGTTACTTCTGGCAGCAGACAGTGCTCCACTACTACTGCCAACCCATACACCGTGGTGATGGAAAACTGATATGCTCCCCTGGCAGCAAGTGATGAAGAATCACCCCCAAAGGTGGAGGAGAAGGCATGTACTCCCAAGGCTGGGAGGATCGCAGCCACCGCTTCCAGGAGGAAATGTAGGGTAGTCATGGTTGGTGACTCTTTTCTGAGGGGGACGGAGGCAACCATCTGTTGCCCTGACATGGCATCTGGGGAAGTATGCTGCCTGCCAGAGGCCCGTATCCGAGACATTATGGAGGGATTGTTGAGGATCATCCGGCACTCTGACTACTCATCCGGCCCATGCTTCTCATCCATGTTGGCACTAATGATCCTGCGAGGTATGACACTCAGCAGATCAGAAGTGACTACAGGGCTCTGGGAGTAAGGCTGAGGGAGTTGGGAGTGTAGGTGGTGTTCTCTTCAATCCTTCTGGTCAAGGGTAGGGGCCCAGGCAGAGACAGATACATCCTGGAAGTGAATGCCTGGCTGCGAGGATGGTGTCACCAGGAAGGCTTCGGCTTCCTTGACCACAGGATGCTGTTCCAGGAAGAAGGACTGCTAAGCAGAGATGGGGCCCACCTATTGAGGAAGGGGAAGAATATATTTTGATACAGACTGGCACACCTAGTGAGAAGGGCTTTAAACTAAGTTTGAAGGTGGCAGGTGACCAAAGAACATTGGTAAGTCAAGAACATGGAGACCTGGAAGAAGGTTCAGAATTTGGGGGGAGCATGGGCTGTTATAGCATAAAGGAGAGAAGACAGAACTGGGGGGGGGAATCAAATCAGTATCTTAGATGTCTGTATACTAATCCAAGAAGTATGGGGAATATGCAAGAAGAACTCAAAATGCTAGTAAATAAACACAACTGTGATATAGTTGACATCAGAGAGACCTGGTGGGATAATACACATGACTGGAATATTGGTATAGAAGGGTAAAGCTTGCTCAGGTAAGACAGGCAGAGAAAAATGTATATACTTGGACTGGGGTTGAGATGGAAATAGGAGATGGAGTTTTTGAAAGTCTCTGGGTAAAGATAAAAGGGGTAAAAAAAGGGTGATATCATGGTAAGGGTCTACTAAACACCACCTAAGCAGGAGGAAGAGGTAGGTGAGGCTTTTTTAAATAACTAATCAAATCATCCAAAGCACAGGACTTGATGGTGATGGGGGACTTCAATACTGAGACTCTGTTGGGAAAACAATACAGCAGGGCACAGATTATCCAACAAGTTCTTAGAATGTATTGGAGACAATTTTTTATTTCAGAAGGTGAAGAAAGCTACTAGGGGAGAGGCTGTTCTAGCTTTGATTTTGACAAATAGGGAAGAACTGTTTGAGAATTTGAAAGTGGAAGGTAGTTTCGGTGAAAGTGATCATGAAATGATAGAATTCATGATTCTAAGGAATGGTGGGAGGGAGAACAGGAAAGTAAAGACAATGGATTTCAAAAAGGCACGTGTTAGCAAACTCAGGGAGTTGGTAGTAAAATCCCATGGGAAGCTAGTCTATGGGGGAAAACAACTGAAGACAGTTGGCAGGTTTTCAGAGACGTTATTAAGGACACAAGAGCAAACTACCCCACGCATAGGAAAGATAGGAAGTATGGCAAGAGACCACGCTGGCTTAACCAGGAGATTTTCTATGATCTAAAAATCAAAAAAGAGTCCTACAAAAAGTGGAAACTAGGTCAAATTACAAAGGATGAATATAAACAAATAACACAAGTATGTAGGGACAAAATTAGAAAGGCCAAGGCACAAAACTATATCAAACTAACTAGAGACATAAAGGGTAACAAGAAAACATTCTACAAATACATTAGAAGCAAGAGGAGGACCAAGGACAGGGTAGGATCTTTACTCAATGAAGGGGGGAAAACAATAACAGAAAATGTGGAAATGGCAGAGGTGCTTAATGACTTCTTTGTTTCAGTTTTCACAGAGAAGGTTGGCAGTGATTGGACATCTAACATAGTGAAAATGAGCTAGGATCAGAAGAGGCTAAAATAGGGAAAGAACAAGTTAAAAATTACTTAGACAAATTAGATGTCTTCAAGTCACCAGGGCCCGATGAAATGCATCCTAGAATACTCAAGGAGCTGACTTAGGAGTTGTCTGAGCCATCAGCAATCATTTTTGAAAAGTCATGGAAGATGGAAGAGATTCCAGATGACTGGAAAAAGGCAAATATAGTGCTGTCATAAATATAAAGGGAAGGGTAAACACCTTTAAATCCCTCCTGGCCAGAGGAAAAACCCTTTCACCTGTAAAGGGTTAAGAAGCTAAGATAACCTCACTGGCACCTGACCAAAATGACCAATGAGGAGACAAGATACTTTCAAAGCTGGAGGGGGGGGAAACAAAGGGTTCTCTCTGTCTGTGTTGTCTTTTGCGGGGACCAGAGCAGGAATGCAGGTCAGAACTCCTGTAAAGGATTAATAAGCAGTCTAGTTAGATATGTGTTAGATTCTGTTTTGTTTTAATGGCTGATAAAATAAGTTGTGCTGGATGGAATGTATATTCCTGTTTTTGTGTCTTTTTGTAACTTAAAGTTTTGCCCAGAGGGATTCTCTATGTTTTGAATCTGATTACCCTGTAAGGTATTTACCATCCTGATTTTACAGAGGTGATTCTTTTACTTTTTCTTTCATTAAAATTCTTCTTTTAAGAACCTGATTGCTTTTTTCATTCTTCTTAAGATCCAAGGGTTTGGGTCTGTGTTCACCTATGCACATTGGTGAGGATTTTTATCAAGTCTTCCCCAGGAAAGGGGGTGTAGGGCTTGGGGGAATTTTGGGGGGAAAGACGTTTCCAAGTGGGCTCTTTCCCTGTTATTTTTGTTAGACACTTGGTGGTGGCAGCAATAAGGTCCAGGGACAAAAGGTAAAATAGTTTGTACCTTGGGGAAGTTTTAACCTAAGCTGGTAAAAATAAGCTGAGGGGGTTTTTCATGCAGGTCTCCACATCTGTACCCTAGAGTTCAGAGTGGGGAAGGAATCTTGACAAGTGCCCATTTATAAAAAGGGAAATAAGGACAACCCGGGGAATTACAGACCGGTCAGCTTAACTTCTGTACCCGGAATGATAATGGAACAAATAATTCAGCAATCAATTTGCAAACATCTAGAAGATAAGATGATATAAGTAACAGTCAGCATGGATTTGTCAAGAACAAATCATGTCAAACCAACCTGATAGCCTTCTTTGACAGGCTAACAAGCTTTATGGATGGGGGAAGCAGTAGACGTGGTATCTTGACTTGAGTAATGCTTTTGATACTGTCTCGCATGACCTTCTCATAAACAAACCAGGGAAATGCAACCTACATGGAGCTACTATAAGTTGGGTGCAAAACTGGTTGGAAAACTGTTCTCAGAGAGTAGTTATCAGTGGTTCACAGTCCTGCAGGAAGGGCATAACAAGTGGGGTTCTGCAGGGATTGGTTCTGATTCTGTTAAAGATCTTCATCAATGATGTAGATAATGGCATAGAGAGTACACTTATAAAGTTTGAAGACGATACCAAGCTGGGAGGGGTTGCAAGTGCTTCGGAAGATAGGATTTAGTTGGGGATTGGTCCTGCTTTGAGGAGGGGGTTGGGCTAGATGACCTCCTGAGGTCCCTTCCAACCCTGATATTCTATGATTAAAATTCAAAATGATCTGGACAAACTGGAGAAATGGTCTGAAGTAAATAGGATGAAATTCAATAAGGATAGATGCAAAGTACTCCATTTAGGAAGGAACAATCAGTTGCACACACACAAATTGGGAAATGACTGCTTAGGAAGGAGTACTGTGGAAAGAGATTTTGGGTCATAGTGGACCATAAACTACATATGAGTCAACAGTGGAACAGTGTTGCAAAAAAAGCAAACATCATTCTGGGATGTATTAGCAGGAGTGTTGTAAGCAAGATACGAGAAGTAATACTTCTGCTATACTCTGTGCTGATTAGGCCTCAACTGGAGTATTGTGTCCAGTTCTGGGCGCCACATATCAGGAAAGATGTTGACAAATTGGAGAGAGTCCAGAGAAGAGCAACAAAAATGATTAAAGGTCTAGAAAACATGACTTATGAGGGAAGATTGAAAAATTGGGTTTGTTTAGTCTGGAAAAGAGAAAACTCTGAGGGGACATGATAACAGTTTTCAAGTACGTAAAAGGTTGTTACAAGGAGGAGGGAGAAAAATTGTTTTTCTTAACCTCTGAGGCTAGGACAAGAAGCAATGGGCTTAAATTGCAGCAAGGGAGGTTTAGGTTGGACATTAGGAAAAACTTCCTAACTGTCAGGATGGTTAAGCACTGGAATATATTGCCTAGGGAGGTTGTGGAATTTCCATCATTGGAGGTTTTTAAGAGTAGGTTAGACAAACTCCTGTCAGGAATGGTCTAGATAATATTTAGTCCTGCCCTGAGTGCAGGGGACTGGACTAGATGACCTCTCAAGGTCCCTTCCAGTTCTATGGTCTTTGATTCTATGATAAATAGCTATATCTCCACAAACTGTGCCATTAAACTCAATGGGCCTATGCATGTGCACAACACATGATCACAAGATCAGGCCCAGCTTTGTTTGGCCCTCTCAGCCAGTCTATTAGGTGTTTGATATTTTAAGTTAATGTTAATTACTATTTTTGCCACTTGTTTTAAATTTAAAAGCACACAAGGGCTACAGTCAACAGGTTTTAATTATTCTAAATGTCTTATCATTAAGTAAAGTACAAATCAGTTGCTCACTTCCCATTATTCGTGAGGCCTCATGCTTGGAGCTGGATAGACACATACTGAGAGACAGTGACTTCAGTGAAAAATGTCCAGTCTAAATAGATAAAGCTAACCAAGTGTGGGAAAGAAAATGGAGACACAGAGGAGAGAGGACTTGCCTGAAGTCACACAGCTCTTCAGAGGCAGACACAGGAATGAAACACTGTCTCCAGATTTCCCCTCTACTGCCTCCATCCACCAGACCATGCTGTTAACACTCTCATTTTAATAGTCTTAGCACATTTGTATGAATTGTTATATTAAATATTCTGGGTCAAATTCTGCTATCATATGCACATGAACATATTCAGGTGGTCAACCTTAAAATAAATAAATTATTGGTAAACCAAGAGTAGATGTGTGGTACATCTCTCTCTCTCTCTCACACACACACACACACACACACACACACACACACAATGTAAATTTGCATATATATGTGACTGTGTGTGTATAAATATATACACACACAGTTTAAAATGTTAGTGGTCAGTGAAGTGCAGAAACTCCTTTAAGCTTCCAAAAAGCTGTGACCTTGCACATATGCGCTATAGACATTATTACAGTCTTTCTGTTTCTCAGCTAACAACGATTTTTAAAGAGCCATGAGACTCCAGAGATGAGATGAGAGGAAAGCAGACTTCGACTCCCTCAGGGAACGGATGGGTAGGATCCCCTGGGGGACTATCATGAAGGGGAAGGGAGTCCAGGAGAGCTGGCTGTATTTCAAGGAATCCCTGTTGAGGTTACAGGGACAAACCATCCCGATGAGTCGAAAGAATAGTAAACATGGCAAGCGACCAGCTTGGCTTAATGGTGAAATCCTAGCGGATCTTAAACATAAAAAAGAAGCTTACAAGAAGTGGAAGGTTGGACATATGACCAGGGAAGAGTATAAAAATATTGCTCGGGCATGTAGGAAAGATATCAGGAGGGCCAAATCGCACCTGGAGCTGCAGCTAGCAAGAGATGTCAAGAGTAACAAGAAGGGTTTCTTCAGGTATGTTGGCAACAAGAAGAAAGCCAAGGAAAGTGTGGGCCCCTTACTGAATGAGGGAGGCAACCTAGTGACAGAGGATGTGGAAAAAGCTAATGTACTCAATGCTTTTTTTGCCTCTGTTTTCACTAACAAGGTCAGCTCCCAGACTGCTGCGCTGGGCATCACAGAATGGGGAAGAGATGGCCAGCCCTCTGTGGAGATAGAGGTGGTTAGGGACTATTTAGAAAAGCTGGACGTGCACAAGTCCATGGGGCCGGACGAGTTACATCCGAGAGTGCTGAAGGAATTGGCGGCTGTGATTGCAGAGCCCTTGGCCATTATCTTTGAAAACTCGTGGCGAACGGGGGAAGTCCCGGATGACTGGAAAAAGGCTAATGTAGTGCCAATCTTTAAAAAAGGGAAGAAGGAGGATCCTGGGAACTACAGGCCAGTCAGCCTCACCTCAGTCCCTGGAAAAATCATGGAGCAGGTCCTCAAAGAATCAATCCTGAAGCACTTACATGAGAGGAAAGTGATCAGGAACAGTCAGCATGGATTCACCAAGGGAAGGTCATGCCTGACTAATCTAATTGCCTTTTATGATGAGATTACTGGTTCTGTGGATGAAGGGAAAGCAGTGGATGTATTGTTTCTTGACTTTAGCAAAGCTTTTGACACTGTCTCCCACAGTATTCTTGTCAGCAAGTTAAGGAAGTATGGGCTAGATGAATGCACTATAAGGTGGGTAGAAAGCTGGCTAGATTGTCGGGCTCAACGGGTAGTGATAAATGGCTCCATGTCTAGTTGGCAGCCGGTGTCAAGTGGAGTGCCCCAGGGGTCGGTCCTGGGGCCGGTTTTGTTCAATATCTTCATAAATGATCTGGAGGATGGTGTGGATTGCACTCTCAGCAAATTTGCAGATGATACTAAACTGGGAGGAGTGGTAGATACGCTGGAGGGGAGGGATAGGATACAGAAGGACCTAGACAAATTGGAGGATTGGGCCAAAAGAAATCTGATGAGGTTCAATAAGGATAAGTGCAGGGTCCTGCACTTAGGATGGAAGAATCCAATGCACCGCTACAGACTAGGGACCGAATGGCTAGGCAGCAGTTCTGCGGAAAAGGACCTAGGGGTGACAGTGGACGAGAAGCTGGATATGAGTCAACAGTGTGCCCTTGTTGCCAAGAAGGCCAATGGCATTTTGGGATGTATAAGTAGGGGCATAGCGAGCAGATCGAGGGACGTGATCGTTCCCCTCTATTCGACACTGGTGAGGCCTCATCTGGAGTACTGTGTCCGGTTTTGGGCCCCACACTACAAGAAGGATGTGGATAAATTGGAGAGAGTCCAGCGAAGGGCAACAAAAATGATTAGGGGTCTAGAGCACATGACTTATGAGGAGAGGCTGAGGGAGCTGGGATTGTTTAGTCTGCAGAAGAGAAGAATGAGGGGGGATTTGATAGCTGCTTTCAACTACCTGAAAGGGGGTTCCAAAGAGGATGGCTCTAGACTGTTCTCAATGGTAGCAGATGACAGAACGAGGAGTAATGGTCTCAAGTTGCAATGGGGGAGGTTTAGATTGGATATTAGGAAAAACTTTTTCACTAAGAGGGTGGTGAAACACTGGAATGCGTTACCTAGGGAGGTGGTAGAATCTCCTTCCTTAGAGGTTTTTAAGGTCAGGCTTGACAAAGCCCTGGCTGGGATGATTTAACTGGGAATTGGTCCTGCTTCGAGCAGGGGGTTGGACTAGATGACCTTCTGGGGTCCCTTCCAACCCTGATATTCTATGATTCTATGATTCTATGATTCCAACTTCTACTTTTGCTATCAATCTGACAGGTATGATTTAAGAATTCAAAATTGTCCTGTAGTCCAGGCCTCAGCTGGACTCTTATACACTCTTGAGTAACACTCACAGGCTTTATAACCTCAGGCGGGAGGGAGACAGGGACATTTTCAGCATAAAGAATAGCAGAGCAGTGAAGGCAGAGAACTTATTTGCACATAAGCTCATCTTCCTCAAGCTGCTTGGCAACAACTTAGCACCAAAGTCAGGGGTGTTGATAAGGAGAGGGGATGCTTGTCCATTTGCAGCAGGCTGGCCTCTTTCTGGATACGTTGTCTGCCAAGGAGTGAGCATCAAGAGTACATGTGCAAATGAGAGCAGAATTATAACCCTGTATCACTAATGAGCACCCAGAGGTTCCCTGGTCTGGAAGGCCACAATTATTGCTGCTGGAGCAGGCCCAAAAGAATGCTGCTGATATAATAGCCTTCAAACCACACATTTACATTCCTGGAAATGCCCCATGGCTGAAACTCCTGGAGAACACGTTGAGTGAAACTGTGGCTCACAAACTAAACCCACCTCATGTACAAAATCATCAGACATATTTCACATATGTCCTTCTCCCTCCCTCCCCCACCAGATTCCTTTATGAGCTCACTGTTCTTCTGGGCAGTTGTGGTGCTGTCTTTTTAGTCTATCTCTGATTGAGAGCTTCTAAAATACCATAAATGAGAAAAAAAACAAATATTTACCGGCTTATTCATGTTAAAGGATGAAGCAAAGCAGCTGTCATGTCAGTGAGCAAGGAAGCTGTCAATTGATAAAGGGTTTCATAAGATACACACTGAAGAGGGAGAAAAGGTGAAAGGTGCTAGTCCAGCCACTTGGCCTTATCTGAAGAAAAGTCTGAGGAGTGCCAGACTTTAGGCCAGATCCTCATCTGGTGTAACTCAGTGTAGTCCCATTGATTTCAATGGAACTATCCCAGTGTACACAGCTGAGAATCTAGATCCCTAGGTTTTCTTTCTGCAGCCAGAGGAAGACATGACAAGTAAAAATATAACTTCATTTTCTTATGGTTCTCCTGCCTTTTATTACTTTTGTGTACCCTTTACCTTATTGCTGTGTCAAGTTAGGATGAGGAGTGTAATTCTTTAGCCATTAGTGCCAACTTTGTTATTGCTCCCACTCCTTAACTGCTAATTTATTTTATATTCACACACTTCCTAGCTCCCTATCCCAAGAGGTCAAACCAAACCAAAACGTATTTAATTATTTTTTCATGCAGAGATTGTAATTTCTGCTTAATCATTATAAAGGAAAATATAGTACTTTGCAGTGACATGGCACTTTCCTTCCACAAAATGTTTCATTGTTGCTGAATCTGCGTTTTTCAACAACAAGAAAGTGTTTGGTTGAAAATTTTTGCTCAGCTTTATTTTAGAAATGCAGGTCACCACCAGCAAACCTGAAAATCAAAACGATATATGAAGACAAACTATTATTCCACCAGCTGATTAACATAGTCACCCTTGCCACTTCATGCAGGTTTTTTGACCTGTTATATATATCACATAGCTATCTATGTATCTTTCTACTTCTCTATAGCTTTTTGTCTGAATATGTGTGGAAATGAAGAATACAGACGCTCATTCTGCAAAAAACCTTAAGCATGTACATAACTTTGCTCACAAGAGTAGTCTCTGGTTTCTCATAGCCCATATCAGTGCAGATGTGGGAGTCTATGGTCAGCTACTGACCTGAAGAAGAGCTCTGTGTAAGCTAGAAAGCTTGCCTCTCTCAGCAACGGAAGCTGGTCCAATAACAGATATTGCTTCACCCACCTTGTCTTTCTAAAGCTACTGATTAGTAAGATAATATGATATTCAGATTCTAATCTCTAAATAGCAGGACCACTGGATCCAAAAATCCCCTACGCTTGTAATTTTCTTCTGGCCTTGCAGCCGAAAACAAATGAAAGAATCAGTGTTTCTAAAGAGCAAAGGACACAAAATTCAATTCTGCAGCCAGTCCATGAGCAGAACTCCCATTACCTTTCATGGTTGTTCCTTCCATAGAGAGGCTGCAATGCTGGATCAAAATTCAGCAATGATAAAAATAAATTAACTTCCATGATGGTGTTCTCAACAATGCCTAGCTGGAAATTATAAAAAGTGTTTTGACAGTCGGGGTAGATTGGGCCTTCAGACTCCTATATTGGAAGTGAATGTGTAGAATCAAGCAAAGGTTTTTTAGGGGAAGATTGTGAAGGGGGTTGTCAGATGCCTGGTTTTTAACCGGAAAGTCCATTGAAAATGGGACCTGACAGTGTCTGGTTAACACAGGCAAGCAGGGGTGGGGGGAAAGGAGCCAGGTCATCAACCTGCACCAGCCCCTGCTCAGCTGGGGCTGCCTCCTACCTGCAGTCAGGCAAGGAGGCAGACTCTGAGTCAGGCTGAAGCTCCCATCCCAGCCCCAGAGCCCAGTGCAGGGGAGGGAGGTGGAGACAATTCAGTGACGAGGAAAGGGAAGGGGGGAGAGCAGTGAGTGATGGGTGAAAGGGCGAGAGGAGCGAGCGGGGGGTAGGGGCTTGCAGGAAGAGACGGAGCAGATACAGGGCCTTGTGGGAAGAGGCAAAGCAGGGCAGGGCCTCCATGGAAGAGGAGGGCAGGGGCAGGGTCTTGGGGGTCCCGTTTTCAACACTTAGAAAGTTGGCAACCCTAATTGTGAATCTCTTATTTCCTTTGGGGGAGCAGTTACTCTCTAGAATAGTCCCATTGAAGATGGTGAGCCTACTTCAGTCTTGCCATTGTGAGTAAGGGGTTCACAATCTAGCCCTCAGAATGCAATATTATTGAGATAGGGACCACAGGTGGTCAGAACACTTTCAGCAAAAGAAATCTCACCAAAATGTGCTGTCTTATTGAAGCCAAAATATTTCATGGAGATGTATCTGTTTCAATGAAGATTTTGTCAGGAAGGTTTTTGAAGTGGGGAGGGAGCATATGACTGACTGACTCTCACACTCTCTAGGGTGGTCAGGGCAGTGAACTAAATTTTCACCATCCCATCAAATAATCCTTGGGATGTGGAAGACACAAGGTCAAGTACTTGCTTCATTACAGAGATTTGGATCCCAGATCACTCTGAATCAGACAAAGCAGGGACTTGAAACTGGGTCTCCTACCTCCCAGGTCAGTGCCCTAACCACCAAGGGACACACCTACTGATCTTTCCGAATTGAAAAGCTCAGGTTTCGATCTGGAAATGGACATTTTGACACAATTCTGGTTTTGTGAAAACACTTAAAGAGTTTGAGTTTTGTTCCAATGCAGAATGAAAATAAATTTTGAAACCTCAAAAGGTGCCACAAAAGAGAATTGTGATCCTCCGGTTGCCTTGAGTAGGGACCGTGTTTTTTCTGTCTCTGTGGACAATGCATTACATTTTGTTAGCACTATGGGACTGTAAATAATGAATAAGCTACTCATGGACATCATCAGATGATCTATTAGAGAAGAGGTGTATTTAAAGACACTTCTATAACTAACGCATGTTGTATAAAAACTGGCAGATAGCTGATTTATATTAAGAGTGGATCTGAGTCACAAATTTCAGACCCAAATTCAATCTTTGCTGGAGTTAGAGTGTGTTTTCATCTTGATCCTAGGTTTCGGCTCTTCATCAATGTATACTGATTTTTTAAATAGCTAAAGAAGGAAAAAATTGCAGGAAATAGGATATATATAAATAGCTGTTCCAATTTGTAAACTACTTTAGGGGACAGCTTTTCCTGATGGGCAGTTTGTATGGTAGAACGTGTGTGGCATAGCATACACACTAGCTGTAACTTTTACATCTCTGATCTGATGCAACCGTACTTAAAGCCCTGATGGAAAGTGAATGTTTTTCAGGCTTCCTATATCTGTCAAGAACAGCTGACTTGCTCAGTTCTACTTTTTGAATAGTCTGCCCCTCAGCTTCCTGACAGAATGTATGGAAGAGATAAAAATTCATTTTAAATGAGGGAAGTTCAGATTTAATGAATTATACTGATAGGGAAAAAAAACCCTCTAGTGTACCTGCATAGAAAATAAAATATGACCATAAGTGTAACTATCTATTGGATTAGACTAGAGAGTAATTGTTGGAAGAATCTTACTGTTTTGACAATGTATTATAATTGTATCTCCTTCCCCAGTGTTAATTGTTAAGGGATGTGGGTGTGTTTATAGAGTACTTTCATAATTCACCTTCTAATTACAAGGGTACAGGCAGAGAAAATATGTAAATTGCTGGAGCATGAGAGAAAATAAGGTGAATCCCAATTTAGATTGTAAAATATGATTAAGAGGACTGTCTTTGGACTCATTTTCTAAGCAACCACAGAATATGGCTTCCCTTTGTAGTGCATACAATTCACAGGAGGGAATATTCTAAAGCATGTAGGGTCATAGGTATTAAGTAACCAGTAATAAACTATAAAACAAGATTAAAATTTTATTTAGCACTTGATCCTGCTCCCATTGAAGTCAATGGCAAAGCTCTCACTTACTTTACTGGGGACAGAATCCAACTCTTAGAGTCATATCCAATGCCCATTGAAATCACTGGTGGTCTTTCCATTGGCTTTGATGGGATTTGGTCTGAGCCCACAGTATATAAAGATTCCTTTCTATAAATAATACAAAAGAAATTAATCTTAAAAGTTTATGTTTTCACACATACAGTAGGTTTTAAAAATCAAGGTAAAGTTTTGGAAACTAATTTTACCATTTCTCTGAAGCTCTAACCACTCTTTTATTCTCAGGTCACTTAGTTTTAATGGGAGCATGTTACTTGTTGCTTATACAGCTGGGTAAACAATCCACAACAAACATTTTATTCAATAAACTGAGCTCATTTTCTTCTTATGTAGATAATCCATGAGCAGACTGTGATTGTTACCAATTTGTTTGCTCCTCAAAATTTGTTGATGAATGTTTTGCACAAACAAATTTCAGCCTGTGGATTGTACATGAACTGTTTGCAGTGAGTATTCCTTCGAGCAGTTATTATTTTAGGAATCAATATTTGAGCTGGGTGAGTGGTTGCCTAAATCAGTGATATTGTTCCAGTGTCCTGATTGGATGATCTAATTCTTAAAAAAATCCTTCTGCTTCCCCCAAGATGAATTCCATTTTGTCACAAAACATTTTTTAAAATAATTTCATAGGTTTTAAGGCAGGAAGGGATCATTATGATAATCTAGTCAAACCTCATGCATAACACAGGCCATATAATTTCACCAGTTATTCTTTCATCAAGCCCATAATTTGTGTTTGAACTAGTGCATGATTAAATGAATCTTATCTGCAGTTACAAAATTTGATTTCCATGACCATTCATATTCACAGAACTTCACTTTCTTGAATGTTTGTGAAAAGCCAATAAAAAGGGGTGAGAACACCATAGAGGTGAAGTTCAGTTTAGAAGTCTCAGAAATACTTACAAATAATTTTTCTTATTACTTATCACTATTCCACTATGTGGAAAATCCACACCTATGAGTGAGGCAGTTCTATTGACTGAACTTCTGGTGGAGACAGCATAATGTCAACAGGAGGGCTTCTCCCATCAACATAGCTAGTGCCTCTTGGGGAGATGGTATACCTACTCTGATGTAAGAAGCTCTCCCATCATCGGCATAGGTAGCGTCTTCACTAAATGCTACAGAAGGGCAATTGCAGCACTGTAAGTATAGACAAGCCCCAAGTTACAAAGGAGGCACGTTGGAGTAGGGATGAGCTGATTCTCATGCCATACAAAGAGCAGCAGAAAGCTGCAGAGAGATTCTTCAGGTAGACCTGGATGGGGATACAGAGAAATGCAGAGTGAATTCAGAGGATTCTCCAATATGGAAACTAGTAAATTAGACTATGGTAATGAAAGACCTGGGGTGGGGATGCGTGACCTGATAAGGAGGTAAATGGAGGGACCGCAGAACTTTATTCTGAAGGTCCATTAATCAAATAAACCAGAACCTAAGAAGGGATATGAATGCACAAAAGGGTTTGTGAGTTACTGAAGAAGCCCCTCGAAGGGGGAAATTGAGGCAAGGAGTCTTTTTAGGGCTGTGTGGAGGCCATGTGGGGGTGTTTGGGAGGAGGCCACACTGCAACAACAATCTACAGCTGTTTGAGTGCTACCACAAAATTCTGTTTGCACCTATTTATTTAATTTTCTTTCTTTCACCCTTGAAATCATGCCAAAACTATTTACAATAACAATGGTGATTGTAACTTATTTCTTAATAACTCATTGATAGTTTGTCATATGGTCTCTCCTGGATTATAAAACTACTAGAATTAATCAAACTGTTGTTCTACTGTCCCAGAGACTCACTTCACATTCTTTCACAATAGAAAGTGCACAGGAGAAATGTGTGTGATTTGCATCAAAGAAGAGGTACTTCTGAACTGAAAACCTTTCCAATGCTGCCATTATAGAGAATGTCTTCCTAGTATTCAAGTTTTCAAAACTCTTTTTTTTTTAACATTTATATAATTGTTAATTGTTCTGGGCCTACGACAAAAAACTGCCTTATTGCTTGTTTGAAAAAAAAATTACTTCAGCACTCCTCCTAACTGGGGATATTAAAGTATATTTTAAACAAGACTGAAGTGAATTGGAGACAGACTGAAAGGCAGTGGCTTTGAATCTGTAAGAGGGAGCAGATCTCTTACTTAGTCTCCCTAGGTCTGGCTATCAGCTGCCACTGCCATGGTCAGTTTTGTTCTGTCAGCACCATTCAAAACAGAATGCCGCTGATCATTTGTGGTAATGCAGTATATTACAACATATAGATGTTCAATCAAGTCTGAAATAAACACACACCTGGGATTAAGCCAGGGACTTGTCTCTTTTACTCAGAACTCATTTTTGCTGGTCAAGTCTGATTATTGGCTGAAGGAACCAATTTCATTCTACTTTAGTTTCCTGTGTTTCTCATTGTTTATTTCATTAGCCTGGTACCTGGCCCTGAGACTTCACAGCAGACTTAACTGGTCCATTTTCTCATTGATTGATTGCACTGACTGCCAAATGGGTGTGTGTGGGGGGACTTTCTAAAGAGAGGAATGTGTTAGGGATTTTTGTGGAGTTGTCTGTGCTGGGTGGTGGGTGTAACTGAAGCAATTTTGAAAAAGCTGCAGTAGACCACAAAATGGACAACAAAAATACCCTTATGATGAGGGGAAACCATGGTAACACAAAAATATTTTATGAATGTCCACACATAGAATAAGATATATTGAAATTGTTCTTCCATCCATATAATTAAATGAATGTTGGTACATTTTGTAAAGATCTGTGATAGATATTTCTGTTTAGTTCTCTTCCTTGAGGACATTCGGTGGTTCTGACACAAGAAATGACTCAAGCCCAGACCTGGATTGTATAGCCAGCTATGCCTCCGACTGTTATGTGATATTGGGTAAAGCCTTTCATCTCTTTACGTTTCCATTTCTCAATCTGTAAAATGTAGATGAGGATACTGCTTTTCTTTATAAGTGATCGTAGTTCTGTGAATAAAAACAGTATTTATAATCTAATTATTTTCTCTTTCTGCCTTTTTCTTTTCTTTCCTCAGGTTGTGTAGGATGAAATCCAGGCCCCTTTGAAGTCAATGGCAAAACTCCTATTGACTTCAATGGAGCTAAGATTTTGCCCATAGCTTTTTCTCTCCTGAATAAACAGTTTGGCCCAATTCATTCCCAGTGTAACTCCAGTGATTTGAATGAAATTACAGGAGCTATGAATGTTACACCTTTGGAACAGATCTTGATATCAGTTACACCTTTGCAACCCTATTGCTCTATTGAGAGCAGAATTTGAAACTTTGTGATGTAGGAAGCTGATCGAATTCTCCATAACAATACAACATGATGCACAGCACCTTATGGCTGTCTAGCAAAAATCACAAAGATAAACAAGTGAATATGCAATTCACTTTTGGAGTCTCTGAATCTTTTAAAATATGTAACTCAAGTTTTTCCTCCCAGTGTGGTACACCTTGGTCATATTTCAAACACCTGTCTCAATCCAATTAGAATGTCCTTTGGCTGGTGGACAGTAATGAAAGAGAATGAGAGGTTAATGCTGAGCGCTGCAGTGCTGTCGCTGACAGTAATAGATATGGACAGCAGCATCATTTATGAGGCAAGATTTAAGTTTTGGTCCCCCCAGATTTTCAATGGAAACTTGCCATGGCTCAGATTTCACAGTGTCTATTAGGAGAGATCTCAGTGGCCAGATGGTCAGGGAAAATATCAAGTTTCACATGCACTCCTTAAAGATTAGTGATATGAGGAAGAGGATACTGTTACCTACACATTAGCTATGAAGTGAAGATAATGCTCAATGACACAAGACCAAAACATGGCTTATTATGCATTATGCTTTATTTTTACTCTCATTATCGCTATCTTAATTCTTCCCAAGAAGGTTTTGATTTTCTTTCCAGATGCTGCAAGTTGAGCTGGCTTCCTGCAGTTAAATACTGATTGAGGGTTTGTTTTTTAATGTTATTCCTCTGTCAAACTTCACCTTGCCAGAAATGCCTACAGATGCTCTGCTAGAACATGTATTTGGATGAAGTCTGGCTGCCAAAATGGCAAATTAGAGATTGAAATAGCTATGCTATAGAACCATCTCTGCAGAAATATAAAGAAAAAATCCTGTAAATACGTTGTCCATTCTTGGTGCAATGTGAAAAGTAACTTCAATTGTCTATTACTATAGAAGAAAGACATGTGTAGGACTACCTTTCACTTTATATCCTGCCAACACAATTACACTCAGATGGGTTGTTCTTGCTCACTAATCCCAAGGAATCAGTCTGCATTGGGCTGAAACAGTGAGGGCTGCCTCAGTAATACCGCCTTGCCTGAGGCACACCAAGTCCGAGGATGTCAGCTGCCATCTCTCTGACTGTTCTCAGAGCTCTTGGCAGTTTAATCTTTATGACTAGGGCTGATTGAAAATTTTCTGTCAGACTTGTTTACAATGGAAAATTAGATTTTTTGCAAAAAGTATCTGCTTTCTGCAGAAAATCAGAGTTTTTGAAAAACTCAATACTTGAAAAAATTGATTCTGAAATATTACTGCAGTGCCTCATGGGATTTGAATTTCCTGGTGCTCCTGTTCTCAATGATACACCACATCTATGTGAAAGCCATGATCCATTAGATTCTCTCACCACAAGGGGAAACTGTGGTGCATCGTGGGAGATATAGTTCAACCAAGCAGCCTCCCCTCTAGAGAAGAATAGGAGCATGAGGCACCTGAACTGCAACTCCCATGAGGTACTGTGATAGCATTGCAGATTCAAAATGTTTCTGTTTTTTGAAGATAGGTTGCTTTGTTGTTGTTTGTTTGTTTCCTGTGATGGGGCAGCTGCCCCACATGAGCAGAAACAGGCTTAAAAGCAGCCCTAGGGAGGCTGTGCAAGGGATAGCCAATTAGAAAGGGTCTGAGAGGAGCAGCCAGTCATGGCCTGGCAGTCTCCTATAAGAAGGGCTGCAGAACAGAGCAGTGGCATCACTCCCTGGACCTTGAGGAGGGAGGTAGACTGGCTGCCTTGCAGGCTGAGGGCAACAAGCACCCTGGACATAGCAGTGCTGCAGGCTTGTGCTGCAGGCTGAGGCCCTGAAGCTAGGGAAAAGAAGGTGCTGGGGCTGCGGGGAAGTGGCCCAGGGAGATCCACAGAGGAATCAGAGGGGATGCAGTAAGTGGCTGATACCTATAGGGTCCCTGGGTCGGGACTTAGAGTAGTGGGTAGGCCCGGGTCACTCCACCCCTGCTCCTCACCACTGGGGAAATGGCTAAACAGTAGACTGCGCTTGCCATGGAACGAAGTAGCTGGAGAGTGGACTGCAGTTCCCCCAGAACAGGGAAGAACTGCGGGTGATGCAGTCCTTGGGACGCCGCGGTCCTTGGGACGACACAGGTCCAGGAGCGGAGGTGACGCCAGGTAAGACACCACCTGAAGAGGGCACAGAGCTAATTCCCAGGACAACCAGCAGGAGGCATCACTGTGCTGAGTCGCACCCCATCACATTTCCAATACATTCATTTTCTGAGAGGGAAAAACTCCCATTTTCTGATCAGCTCTAACCATGACAAATGTAACGATTTAACTCCCCCTCTTCCCATCTACCCTTCTTCACAAATGGAGGGAAGAGGCACCTAATTGAAGAGTGCAAGTTATGTTAGCTCTGCACTTGAAGAGATACAACTTTTCACAAGGGTAATATTTCCAAATGGATTAATTGACTTTTAATAGTAACTTTGTTCAGATTTTGTAGGCTTTTATTGTGTTTAGAATATGTAATTTGTATGTGTATGGCAAAAATTAATAGATTTCCTTGGAGTCATGCCTGCTTATTAATTGACAATGAATATTGTCAATGAAATTGCCAGGCAAGCAGAATCTGGTCTTTTTATCACCTGAAAATGTGGTCACATTATTCTACTAGAATTAAGGTTGTGATCTGAGTATATCAGGAGCTCATGGGGCCTAATGCAGAGCCCATTCTAGTCAATGGAAAGGTCCATAAAGATTCCAGTCCTGTTCTCAGTAAAGTCAGTAACAAAGCTCCCAACAATATGAAGCCATATGGTGATATATAGATCATAGAATCGTAGAACTGGAAGGGACCTTGAGAGATCATCTAGTCCAGTCCCCTGCACCTATGGCAAGAGTAAGATATCTACAAAAACCATCCAAAAGGGGGTTAGTATGGAAATACCTGCCATTATTTAACATCATTTGTCTAGTAATTAGATTCATACTTGTTTATCCCTTTGGGAATCAAAGAATACATTAAAGCAATTATGTGTTTTACTGATGGCACTTAAAGAAAAAAAGGTAAACAGTTAAATTATGCTATTAAGTAATTTAGGCACAAAAGGTAGGATTTGGGGGAAAGAAAATGGGTATTTATAAACTTAACGGTGCCATATTCAGACAGGCAATCCCACTGACGTGAGAAGAGTTACACCATAGATAAATTTGGTTCTCTGTAAAGAGAATTTTTTCCCAGGAAATTAAATGAAACATTAACTGAAAACATGTTTATTGTAAACTTTCCCCATTTGTGTTTACACCCAAGCATAGCAGCGTTACATTAATTCATAGGAAGCACCACATGAAGAAATGACTCTAAATAAAGTCACAGTATGACCCCCCGCCTTGTTTTTTTTGTGTCCAAGGTGAATGTAAGTGCAATGAGTAAACAAACACTGTAACTGGCTGTCATAAATATAAAGGGAAGGGTAAACACCTTTAAATCCTTCCTGGCCAGAGGAAAAACCCTTTCACCTGTAAAGGGTTAAGAAGCTAGGATAACCTCGCTGGCACCTGACCAAAATGACCAATGGAGAGACAAAATACTTTCAAAAGCTGGGAGGAGGGAGAA
This sequence comes from Natator depressus, assembly GCF_965152275.1. Taxonomy (NCBI): domain Eukaryota; kingdom Metazoa; phylum Chordata; order Testudines; family Cheloniidae; genus Natator; species Natator depressus. Next base: position 121,509,391 of record NC_134235.1, on the reverse strand, counting down.
CATCAAAGGGTCTGACTCTGTCTGTGTGATGCTTTTGCCAGGGACAGAACAGGAATGGAGTCTTAGAACTTAGTAAGTAATCTAGCTAGGTATGTGTTAGATTCTGTTTTGTTTAAATGGCTGAGAAAATAAGCTGTGCTGAATGGAATATATATTCCTGTTTTTGTGTCTTTTTGTATCTTAAGGTTTTGCCTAGAAGGATTCTCTATGTTTTGAATCTGATTACCTGGTAAGGTATTTACCATCCTGATTTTACAGAGGTGATTCTTTTACTTTTTCTTCTATTAAAATTCTTCTTTTAAGAACCTGATTGCTTTTTTCATTGTTCTTAAGATCCTTCCAAGGGTTTGGGTCTGTGTTCACCTATGAAAATTGGTGAGGATTTTTATCAAGCCTTCCCCAGGAAAGGGGGTGTAGAGTTTGGGGAGGATTTTGGGGGGAAAGATGTTTCCAAGTGGGCTCTTTCCCGATTATATATTTGTTAGATGCTTGGTGGTGGCAGCAAAAAAAGTCCAAGGGCAAAAGGTAAAATAGTTTGTACCTTGGGGAAGTTTTAACCTAAGCTGGTAAAAATAAGCTTAGGGGGTTTTCATGCAGGTCCCTACCCTATCTGTACCCTAGAGTTTAGAGTGGGGAAGGAACCTTGATACTGGTGAACAAGTAGTAATTTTTTTTTCAAATATAGGAATTTTAATATTCCTTAATATTGTCCCTCAAAAAGGTGAGATTTTAACTTTAAAAGGATAAAATCTTTTAAATGAACTTAAAACAATATTCTCACCCCATACATCTGACACTATAAATTCATGACTGAATTTACTCTAAGGGTGAAGCTGCAATACATAAAGTACATAGCTGAGTTTTCATGGTTTGTGATATCAGCCAAGCCCCTCAGGAGTTATTGTCTTCCTTTCTTGTCCTATATATGCTGCTGATCAGGGTTCCATACTGTCGTGGATTGTAGTACAGCCACACAATGGAATCTATCTGGAAAGAAAGCTAACACTTCACTTGAACAAGAAAGTAAGGACTAATTCAATAGTGCATTATACACTGCTTAAAGTGCATCACATTTTTTGGGGGAACCACCATGAGAAAAAAAAATCAGAAAGCATGTCTGATTTCTTGGTCGCAAAAGCTTTTGGCACTGGCTATTGTGAAAAACGTCATGCTGCCCCTATTATTGTTTTATTTATTTGGCTTTTATGATGTCTAAAATCACAAGTCCAGAATGGGGCCCCATTGTGCAGAGCACTGTAGAAACACACATTTAAAGACTGTTCCTACCCCATGTTATATGTATAAACATGTAACCAATTATTTTAGTTCTTTGTTCATTTACTGTGTGATGTTATGATGAACTAACACGTTATGTCATATATAATAATTGTATGCTAAATAGAGTTAAATTGTGGGATTGTTGAAGTATAAGATTGATCAGCAGTTAGAAGGGATAATTATGAATTAGGTATCTAAGTAAGTAAGTCTGCAATGCAAGGCCTACAACTTGAGGCCTTTCAGATTTTAGCTTAGCCATACTAGGTGATAGGCTTAAAAAATGCTTGACATAAGTCAGTGACTAAAGAATGACCCAATGTTATTACAAGATTATGGGGGAAAATGTACCAATGGGTGATAGTGTGAAAAATTAAGAGTAATTTTTTGCTTATGAGATACCTGTTGTTCACATTTTTTTCTAACACATGCCCTAACCGCAGGGTGCACTATGCACATAAATACTAATGTGGAGTCAGAATCACATTATAAAAAGCGGGTGCCCAGACTGGGAAAAATTGCATTCCTTACAGGAAAACTCCAGCAGGAACCATCCCTCTACTGATGATTGATTGGAAGGCAGCTATCAGACCTTAAGAATATTGTTAAGGATGTGAGTATGACTATATTTGTAACCTTGCATAGGTCTTTATAGAATTTTTATATGCATGGGTAACCATAACTTTAACTGTAACTTTAATCAAACTTGTAAAAACAGATTAGACCTTGTTCTTGTGTAATACGTGTGGTCACCACCCTTGGTCTTTATGTGTTCCTAGAGACTTTAAATCTGAAGCAAGTAGCAGAGGTGACTTTCACTCTGAGCTTGGAACTGAAGCCACCAGAGCAGAACCCACGGTGGCGTAATACCACATTACAAAATTCACTTTAAATAAAATAAAAGGCTACAAACAGAACAAGTCTCATTTCTGTCGCAGAAGAATAGCCCATTTACAGCAGGTAAGTTTAGTCTCTGGAGGACCAATCTTACTTAGAATCATATATTTTAAGTCCCAAAGGGACCATTATAATCATCTAGTCTGACCTGCATAACACAGACCATAGGATTTCACCCCGCTAAAGTAGTTCATGTACTCATTACTAACTACAGTATTTCATGGGATTTCATTCTAGTTTATGCCATAATATTTCAATGAGCTGCATTCTGGCAGGATAGGGTATTTTATTCACTAAATAATACAGAAAATGGCAAGTACTACTGTGTACTATATGCCTCCTCTAAATGTAGGATATTGGTTTTATGGCCTGAATATAAGAATTCCTGAGTTCTAATCCTTTTGTGGTCTCGGGCAAGTAACCTAAACCTTCTGTCTCAATTTCCTTTTTAATAAAATGGAGATAATCACATGAACTTACCTTTTGTAGTGTTGTGAGGATTAATTAATGTTTGTAAGATGTTTTGAAGTTGGAAAGCACTAGAGCTAGGTGACTAATTTATTCAACTGATTGTTCCCTTTTTATGTTAATGAATAGTTAGGGAAAAGATCGTGATTTTCTTGAATTTATTCATTATTCAAAATTATTTGCTGATTAATTTCTGGGAGTAATTCTTGGTTACAGCAGCTTGTCTGTGAGCAGTCAGTTGCGAGTTTTCAATATTTGAAATCTCAGCTGTAATTATTGGATACAATAATGGAGCAGATCTTCAGCTGGTGTAAACTGGCATAGCTCCACTGAAGTCAATGGAGTTTCAGTGATTTATACCCAAGGCGCGTCTGGAGCATAGGCCATATGGTATATTTCATTTCTCTGACTGGTTGAGTATAACTCTTAAATTCAGGTTTCTGGTGTGAAAATGCTTGCAATTATTAATTCCAGAATTAGCTTTCTGCAGGTATTCTGTACTATTGACTTAAAATTTGCTATTTCAGCTAACATTCCTGCCTGGAAACTCATTTGTCAGCATATCTGTTGAAATTCCCTCCCCTCCCTGCTCCAATTTTCACCTAGCTCCAGAAACCACTATATAAATGCTAAGTATTACTGAAGTACACTACGTGTCATAGGCAAGGCAACAGATATCTTGTATCCTTGGATTGTTTAACAAGTCTCAATGAAACCTTGACATGTAGGAGATGTGGAAAATACCCTGATGAGCTGGAGGGGTGGCGCTTGAGCCCCTTATTAAAGAGCTGACCTTTTGGGGCTTAGAAAAGAGAATCTCAGCTTTAATTTTTATTCAGAAGTCATGGCCTGTGTACAGTCCTCTGAAGTTAATGGAAAGGTTCCCATAGATTTCAGTGGGTTTTGCATCAGGCCCTAAAAACTCTAGCTCTTTTCCTTGTAGAGAATGTAACCCTGTGTAAAAAGGTGCAAGCCTGTTGGTGAAACTGAAAGGGATAAGCAGATGAGCTCCATGTTTACAGCATGAGCTACAAGAATCAAAAAATCCTTTCCCCCATACATTTTTTTGGTAAAATTAGTCAATGTACATTGTATTCCAATTAACCATCCCACTAACTCAGTCCACTCCAGTGCATAGTGTGGAAATACTAATAGCTGCAAAGTAGTGATGCCATAGAGAAGACTCTCTGTGTGCTGCTGTGGAGGAAGAAACATAGTGGATCTCAAGAGGTGAGTCAAGTTTATGGGATGGAACAATTGATGGATTTGTGAGGGAGCACAGTATGGACGTGGTAGATTTTTGTACAGGAAAGAGTATGGAATTGATGGGTTTGCGGGGGGATGAAAGGGAAGACTATGAAACTAATGGATTTTTTTTTTTGAGAGGAAGATTTTATTTTTGGGAGGAAATTATGGAATTTATTGAGCTGGAGAGTAGGAATGGGAAGGGAGGGTATGGAACTGATGGGTTTTTTTAAAAGGAGAAGGATATTTTATCAAGGAATGCCACAAGCACTCTTGATGGAGCCTCTTGTTCTTCTTCGAGTGCTTGTTCACATCCATTCCAATCACGTGTGTGTGCGCTGCATGCACAGTTGCCGGAAACTTTTCCCCCAGCAGCTCCCATCAGGATGGCTGTGGAGCCCCCTTGAGTGGCGCCTTCCTGATGCTCAGTACATGATCCTGCCAATCCAGCCCCTCCTCAGTTCCTTCTTTCCACCTGTGATGGTTGTCGGAACTAAGAGTGGCTTGCTTACAAGTTCTACTCGCTTCCCCTAGCTATCTAGTGTAGTTTATCTTAGTAGTTGATAGTTCTAGTTTTTATTAGTTAGTAGTAGTTCTGTTAGGAGTGGGGGGGTTCCCCCTCCACCCCAGCTTTTCCCCTTGGGGACCTTGGGGCATGCCTCGATCCCTGGGGTTCAAGCTCTGTAAGTCCTGCAATAAGCCCATGCCAATGGGTGACCCCCCCCCACAATGCTTATTTAAAGTGTGTTGGGAAGGCTCACTAAGCCGATAGGTGCAGGATTTGCAAGGGTTTTCAACCTAGGACCAAAAAAGAGCGGGATTTCAGGTTGAAACAGCTCCTCATGGAGGCAGTCGTGGTGCGGTGTGCTCCGGCGTCGATGACAGAATCAGCAATTTGGAAGATCTCTGAGCACAGAGACTCATGGCACCACCGATCCCCCATGCCTAAGACTGTGAAAACTTCCTGGCACCAGTGTAACTCTCCGGTGCTGCAGAAGAAGCACACCAAACAGGGTAGAGGCGGATCTCCTGCGGTCTCAGCCAATGGGGCATGTCCCAGAGAGGAACACCTGGCTCCGAGACCCTTGGAGTCGGCTCCCAGAACTTCAGACATACAAAGAGTACCATTGAGCCCGGGGCCGTTGGACTCCCCAACCCCTCTGGTGGAGGAGGTGGGGCTACCATCCACTCTGGACACCCTTGAGGCCGCACCGGACCTTATTTCTATAACGGCACCACTGTCCCCGAACTCTCTGTGACAAGCCCCCAGCACTGCCAAAGGAGCAACCATCCTGCAACAAGCCAACAATGATGTGCCCACCCACATCACCAGGTCACCGATCCCCGGCACCAGAAAGGGGGCACTGTCCTGATTCCCGGCACCACTCAGAGTCCTGGCGCCGATCTCACTCACAGCACTGGTCCAACTCACGGTACCAGTCATCTCAGCACCGGTCCCTGGATCGTCGTAGGTCTCACTCCTGGTGCTGATCATCATCGCGTCGCCAATCCCCTCAGTACAGATTGAGATCTCAGCACCACTCCCCTTCTTTGCGGCACCACTCACCTGGCCAGTTCCCATCAGCACCGCCATGGCCTTCCTTAAATCCCGGTCCCCATCTTCAGAATCAGACACGGGGTCTAGATAATCACACCAGAGCCAGCACCAGTCGACGCATCAATGGCTCAACGTGGGTACAATGCCATGGCCACCCCGATGGCAAGGACCAGCACAATGGCCTTTTTGGACCCCTTGGGCATATTGCCAGCCGCCCTGTGCCCAGAGGTGCTGACGGGATTCTGGCTACAGCACCTTCACTGGCACAGACCCCCGCTTCTACGGTGGAACAGGTGCTCATCGACCCAGAACAGCTGGTCGAGCAGGAGGTCCCCATGGCCCAACACACCCAGGATGACCCGGTTCCCCCACCTGCATCCCACACCTGCGTCCTCGTCCTCTTCCCTGGAAGAGGCAGTAGAGGGAACTTCGGTTTCACCCATAGATAGTCACGCCCACCAGAGTGGCATGCAACATGAGCTTACAAGCCGAGGAGGTGGTGGAACAGGAGGACCCAATGGTGGATATTTTGGCCCCAGAAGGTCCATCCTGTGTGGCACAGGCACTCATTAGGACCATTTAAAACAACACCAAAACTGTGTGGCAGACCCCAGCCTCTATCCCCGCAATGGCCAATGGAGTAGAATGCAAATACTTCATTCTCTCCAAGGATTATGAATATCTATACTCCCACCCACAGCCCTGCTCCTTGGTGGTGTTTGTGGTTAATGAATGTAAAAGGCAGCAGGGACCCACACCTAAAACTTGACCTTTTTGGTAGAAAGGTCTACTCTACTGGGGTCCTACAGCTCAGGATAGCTAATCAGCAGGCAGTCCTGAGCAGATGTAATTTTAACTCATGGAATACTATGCTCAAATTTGAGGAGCTAATAACCATTGGAATCCAGGGACAAGTTTCGGGCCATTGTTGAAGAGGGCAAGACAGTGGCACGGACCTCTTTACAGGCCTCACTGGATGCTGCTGACATAGCGACCCGCACCTTGTCCTCTGGCATAGCCATGAGGAAGACCTCATGGCTTCAAGTTTCAGGCCTACTCCCTGAAGTCCAACAGACCCTTCACTTTGATGGGACAGGATTATTCGCGGAGCAAACACAGCCTAAAGGATTTGAGGGCGATGATGAAGTCACTGGGGATGCATACCCCAGCTACTCAGTGAAAACACTTTAAGCCTCAACCCCCTCAATGTCCTTACCAACCTTGCCCTAGGCAAGACTTTTCTAGAAGGCAAGGTAGGAACAGCAGGCGTAAGCCATCCCAGCCCTCATGATCACAGGGCCAAGCGCGCACCTCAATATGAAAATTGAAAGGTGGATAAGGAATTGGTTAAAGGGGAAACTACAGCAGATAATACTGAAAGGTGAACTGTCAGGCTGGAGGGAGGTTACCAGTGGAGTTCCTCAGGGATCGTTTTTGGGACCAATCTTATTTAATCTTTTTATTACTGACCTCAGCACAAAAAGTGGGAGTGTACTAATAAAGTTTGTGGATGATACAAAGCTGGGAGGTATTGCCAATTTAGAGAAGGACCAGGATATCATACAGGAGGATCTGGATGACCTTGTAAACTGGAGTAATAGGATGAAATTTAGTAATGAGAAGTGTAAGGTCAAGCATTTAGGGTTTAATAACAAGAATTTTAGTTATAAGCTGGGGACGCATCAATTAGAAGTAACGGAGGAGGAGAAGGACCTTGGAGTTTTGGTTGACCACAGGATGACTATGAGCCGTCAATGTGATATGGCCATGAAAAAAGCTAATGTGGCCTTGGGATGCATCAGGCGAGGTATTTCCAGTAGAGGTAAGGAGGTGTTAGTACCGTTATAGAAGGCACTGGTGAGACCTCACCTGGAATACTGTGTGCAGTTCTGGTCTCCCATGTTTAAGAAGGATGAATTCAAACGAACAGGTACAGAGAAGGGCTACTAGGATGATCCGAGGAATGGAAAACCTGTCTTATGAAAGGAGACTCAAGGAGCTTGGCTTGTTTAGCCTAACCAAAAGATACGATAGCTCTCTATAAATATATCAGAGAGATAAATACTGGAGAGGGAGAGGAATTATTTAAGCTCAGTACCAATGTGGACACAAGAACAAATGGACATAAACTGGCCATCGGGAAGTTTAGACTTGAAATTAGACGAAGGTTTCTAGCCATCAGAGGAGTGAAGTTCTGGAATAGCCTTCCAAGGGAAGCAGTGGGGGCAAAAGACCTATCTGGCTTCAAGATTAAACTCGATAAGTTTATGGAGGAGATGGTATGATGGGATAACATGATTTTGGCAATTAATTGATCCTTAATTATTCATGGTAAATAGGCCCAATGGCGTGTGATGGGATGTTAGATGGGGTGGGATCTGAGTTACTACAGAGAATTCTTTCCTGGGTATCTGGCTGGTGAATCTTGCCCATATGCTCAGGGTTCAGCTGATCGCCATATTTGGGGTCGGGAAGGAATGTTCCTCCAGGGCAGATTGGAAGAGGCCCTGGGGGTTTTTCGCCTTCCTCTGTAGCATGGGGCACGGGTCACTTCCTGGAGGATTCTCTGCACCTTGAAGTCTTTAAACCATGATTTGAGGACTTCAATAGCTCAGATATAGGTAAGAGGTTTATCGCAGGAGTGGGTGGGTGAGATTCTGTGGCCTGCATTGTGCAGGAGGTCAGACTACATGATCATAATGGTCCCTTCTGACCTTAATATCTATTAATCTATGAAAACTTCCTTGGCCTCCAAGCAGGCCTTTTGAAGGTGCACCCAGGGACAACATGCCAGACTGTATACTGATCCTCAACTCTGCTTTCAGAATCGTCTATCCCACTTCTCCCATGCATGGTCCCAAATGACATTGGACCACTGGGTTCTTCACACGGTAGAAGTGGGATATTATTCTCTCCAATTCTGCTCCTCCCCTCCCTCCCACCCCTTCCCCGTCCCTCTTCAGGGACCCCTCTCATGAGCAGCTCCTTCGCCAGGAGCTTCAATCACTCCTCACCATAGGAGCAGTGGAGGAGGTTCCTCAGGAGCTAAGGGGCAAGGGGTTCTACTCCTGCTATTTCCTAATCCCCAAGGCAAAGGGGGGTCTCAGACCGATTCTAGACCTGCGCGGCCTCAACAGGTTCTTGGTGAACTTGAAGTTCCACATAGTCTCCCTGAGCATGATTATCCCTTCCCTGGAACCGGGAGACTGGTATGCCACCCTCGATATGAAAGACGCATACTTTCACATAGCTATTTGGCCCACGCACAGATGATTTCTGCGGTTTGTAGCCAGACACAAACACTATCAGTTCACGGTCCTCTTCTTCGGTCTGTCGACAGCCCTCCCCCCGCCCGCCCCACAGTGTTAACCTACTGTATGTCAGTCATAGCAGCCTTCCTCTACAGGAGGAAGATGCAGGTATATCCCTACCTTGACAACTGGTTACTCAGGGGGCACACCAGGGAGCAGGTGGAGTCTCAAGTCTGACTAGTCAGAGCTACTTTCAAGAGGCTGGGACTCCTGCTCAACGTGAACAAGTCAACCTTGTCACTGACTCAAAGAATAGAATTCATCAGTGCAGTGCTGGAGTCGGTGCAGGCAAGGGTGTTCCTGCCAGAGACCCGATTTCAGACCATGACAGACATTATCCAAAGCCTCAGGTGGTACCCAACCACTACCGCGAGGGGATGCCTCGGCCACATGGCAGCCTGAGCTTACGTGGTCCAGCATACCAGACTGAGGCTCAGACCACTTCAAGCATGGCTTGCATCTGTATACTTCCCAGGGCGCGACAGCCTGGAATCTGTGGTCACAGTACCAGATGAAGTACTCGAGTCCCTCCAATGGTGGTCCGACCCTTGCACAGTGTGCAAGGGAGTCCTCTTCAATAGCTCCCAGCCCTCCTTGTGCTTCATAATGAATGCGTCAGCTCTGGGTTGCGGGGTGCATCTGGGAGAGCTCCAGACACAAGGATTATGGTCACAGGATGAGCTCTCCCTGCATATCAATATCAGAGACCTTAGAGCAGTACAGCTAGCATGCCAAACCTTCCTATCCCGGTTCCAAAGCCAGTGAGTGGCAGAAATGATGGACAACACCACGGCTATGTTTTACATCAACCAGCAGGGTGGAGCCCGCTTTTCCCCCTATATCGGGAGGCCTTTAGCTATGGGAGTTCTGCATAGCCCACGCCATTCACCTGGAGGCGTTCTATCTCCCAGGTGTGCAGAATGAACTAGCGGACCACCTCAGCAGATTGTTTCACAATCATGAGTGGGCCATCCGTCTAGCTGTCATATATTCCAGCTTCCAAAAGTGGGGGTTTGCCCAGGTCAATCTGTTTGCACCTGGAGCAACAGGAGGTGCTCAATGTTCTGCTCCTTTCAGAGACACAGCCCGGCTTCGATCTCAGATGCATTCCTGCTTCCCTGAGGAGACCGTCTCATGTATGCCTTTCCACCATTCCCACTCATGCACAGAGTACTGCTGAAAATCCTCAGAGACAAAGCGAAAGTAATTCTGCTGGCCCCAGCGTGGCCCCGCCAACATTGGTACACCATGCTTCTGGAGCTGTCAGTGGACACTCCCATCATGTTACCACTCTACCCCGATCTGATCACGCAGGGCCATGGTTGCATTCACCACCCAGACCTCCAGTCCCTTCATCTCATTTCTTAGAAGCTTCATAGCTAAACCCAGTGGAGCACCTGTGCTCGGAACCAGTAAGAAAGGTCATAATGGCAGCAGAAAACCATCCACCAAGGCCACTTATTTGGCCAAGTGGAAAAGGTTCACTTGCTGGTGTGCCCAACATCACACTCCTACACTTCAAGCGTCTATACCACTTACCCCGGAGTACCTTCTGCACATCAACCAACAAGGCCTGGCAGCGTCATCTATCACTCCATAAGGGCACAGGCCTCATCCACTGTGTTTCTGGCCCAGGTCCTGATACAGGAAATATGCACGGCAGCTACTTGATCTTCAGTGCATATGATCACCTCTCACTATGCCATCACACAGCATGCTAGAGATGAGGCAGCTTTCGGTAGAGTGGTGCTCCAATCAGTGATTCCTTAACTCTGACCCCACCTCTGGGGTACAGCTTGGGAGTCACCTGATTGGAATTGACGTGAACAAGCACTTGAAGAAGATAAAACAGTTACTCAACTTCATGTAATCATTGTTCTTCAAGATGTGCTGTTCATGTCAATTCCAATACCCACCCTCCTAACCCTCTGTTGGAATAGCCAGCAAGAAGGAACTGAGGAGGGGCCAGGTCATATATTGAGCACCATGAAGGCGCCATTCCAGGGGGCTCCACAGCCAACCCAACAGGAGCTGCTGGGGGAAAAATTTCCAGCAACTGTGCACATGGCGTGTGCACGCACCTGATTGGAATAAATGTGAACAAAACGTCTCAAAGAACAACAGTTACAAGACAGGTTTCAGAGTAGCAGCTGTGTTAGTCTGTATTCGCAAAAAGAAAAGGAGTACACCATGGCCATGTTTTACATCAACCAGCAGGGTGGAGCCCGCTCTTCCCCCTACAGCTCACTTCATTGGATGCTTATGCTCAAATAAACTTGTTAGTCTCTAAGGTGCCACAAGTCCTCCTTTTCTAGTTACAAGATGGTGAGTAACTGTTTTTTCCACTTTGGCAATACATCATTGGGAAGGTTTAAAAAAAAAAAGTGAGGAGGAGAGTGGAGCAATGTGGCAGGTCAGAAGGACAACAAATAGCACTCAGGAGAGAAGAGAGGCTGAGAAAACCCTTAAAAGATTATCCATGTCCCTAATTAATATCAAAGCTTGGCAAATATTTCAATGCACTATGTGATACACTCAAAACCCTTTTCTTTTTTTGAAGCAAATCTCTCCCCTGCCCCCAACAGTTATCTTTTTGCTGTACATATCTGGTGGAAATGTAGCCTCTGCTTCCACAAGAGTCTCTGTGCTGCAGGGCCCCAAACCTTGCAGAATCAGGGCCATGATAATCTCTGTGAATGTCAGGCTGGCACTTCTTGTGTGTGTTGGCTTAATGGTGCAGAGGCAAGGTTTGTGCACTGAGTGTTTTAGGTTCAAGTCCTATCTCATCTATTGCAGAGGAAGTGGCAAATATTTTCTCTGGCACCTCTCATGCACTCAAGTTATTTTTTTAAAATGGGATTGGGTTTTCAAAGGAGCCTAAGGAGTGGGGTGCCTAACTCCCTGAAGCCCCTCAGAAAATCTTTTGATACATGTTAACTTTACTTTTGATATGCATTGGTTCTCAGTGCTAAGCATAGACTTGATGCTGCATATACTGAAGTCAATGGCCAATCTCCTTTCAGTGCTGAAAGATCAAGGCCTACAGGAAGAATTATATTAAGATAAGGGCAAGATTCTAACATAAACCAGAAAAGGTCAAAGATTTCAGACCTAAAACTAGAACTCCTTCAGTTTACCACATTGGTGGCATTGATGATAATAACAATAATAAAATTTCTAATAATTTGCACTTATAAAACACCTTCCTTTCAAAGGTCTCAAAATGATTCACCTCATGCTACTGTGAGGTGTTTATCATTTACTGGGGGAGGGATCCTTTCCTATTGGAGAAACTGAGCCTAAGGTAATTAAACAGTGCTGCAGGGTGATGAGCGTCTTCATCTCCCACTGATCGCCTTGCTCGACATGTCACAGAGGTGTTCTGCTCCATTTAGAATGGATCCTATAGTGAATCTGTGGCACAGTGAGGAATAAAACTCAGGACTCTTGAATCCCAACCAGCTGATCTAACTAGCAGACAACACTGCTTCCTTTGTAATAGGCATTACTTTGGATCACACAGTTTTCACAAAAGCCTTAACTTTTTGCTACTGTGAATTTAGGTTAAACCTGTAAGATATTCATTGTAACCTTTGTCTTGCTTTCTTGCATTAGATTTATTCCATTGAGATTGGATCAGTGTTAACTGAGATATGCTCTGTACATGTTGTGGCTGTATGCAATTTTATTAGAAATAGATCCAGACAAAACCCAAAGCTGTAATGTGGGGACATTTGCTTTAGAATCCAAACTTGGATTCAGATCCAAATTTTGCAGCTCCTCCTCATTTTTAAACTGTCAAACCAAAACCTTTGCTCAGTTCCCTCTTCCCCCTTCCCCCTCCCCACAAGCTTAGAAAGGTTTGAAATCTGGCTCAGACTTCCACAGCTGGAGTTATCTCCACTTCAGATCCAGAGTTCAGTAGGAATCTAGGGGGGAGTGGGGAGGGACAAAAAATATGAAAGTACCAGAGACACTGACTCCACTTCTCCATTGTATAAACAAAACAAAAATGTAAAGTCAGGCAACCTTGAGTTTACTTTGTGGGTGAAGGTCACATGCTTGCACCATGACTTTTTCATGTGTTTATATCTATTTTTTTGTGCAGTTGGAGCCAGAGATTTGTCTTTCCCATTGATTTAAGAGATTCCTGACATCAAACACTGTATTACTTTTCCTCTCCAAACTTACTTTTTGCTCATGTATTCTCTTTTCTCTTTCACCTTCTTAGCCCTTCTTTATCTTTCATCCCATTTTTCGCTGTTTTCTATTTATCTCCAACTACTTGCTTGCGTTCTTTCTTCCCAGTTCTATGTGTATGCCTTCTGCCTTTTGACTCTGACATATTTTTTAAATCTCTGACTTTATATAAAACCGTAGAATATTACCTAAATAGGTAATGGTGTTCTTGACAGGGAGAATATATAATGTCTCTTATATTAGAAGATGTCATTGGGTATGTTGATATGAAACAAATTTTGTTCTCACAAATTATTTAAGTCATTCTACAGTGTATATTCACAGTGCAATGGAAAAATAGTTTCTGTAGCTGCACAGCACATCTGTACTTTATTTCCCAAAGTGCTCTAATTGCATACAGTTATACACCCTAATTAAAGGTAGTGGAGGTAAACACATTAAATAAAATCCAAATGTCCTTTTGTAGGACCAATCATTTTATTATCAAAGTGAACAAGAGCTGTATAATTGATCTTCCAGGACCAATACTATCTTCCTTAAAAGGAAATTGGAGATTTCCTACATCCCTCTGGTGATTGAAATGCCTGAGGTTTTGCAACTGTATTTAGCCACATCATGAAGATTTGCCCATATTAGATTACCCTCTGTTGTCCAACTATCAATGGTCATGTGAAATGCTGTCAATTTTTATTTTGGAATTCCTCCATACATACATTTGGCATTACACTGCAATATACTCTACATGCTGATACACGCGCACACACACACAAGCCCACAGCCATGTTCTTACCTGCACATTTTCCCAGTAACTTATAAAGGATAACAATTTAAAAATTTACGTTCTTAAATTAACTACTAATTTTTATGGAACTTCTGGATACCAATACATCTGAAACTGACAAGGCTACAGATACTAATTAGGAGGCTCAGCCAGAGACACTGCAGGGTTTCCTCTCTTGTTGGTGCTTGGGGATTTCAGCAGGTTTTTCCAGGAGCTTTACCGGGTGTTACGTATTTCAATTCCATTGGCACTGAGAAGAGAAGTCCGAAGCCTTTCTTGTTGTTTTGTTTTTATTTTGAAGGATGCTTCCAATGTATATTTTTGTATTTTTAACAGGATTTCCCCCCTACACACACACTTTTTTTGGAATAAGGCCTTGACAGTTTGAAATAGGAATCTGTTCTCTTGCTGTATTTGTTATCTTCTCTGTCGTGTGTAATCACAATACTTTGTTGTTCTCTAGGGTGGTTTTAGGAGAGCTTGGTTTCTGATATGCATTTAATGGACTTGATTCACCATTCAGTGCATCTTGTGTAGTCACTTATATCAGTGCAAATTGTTTGTAAACTGCTACTATTCTGATCGGATAGCATATTACACCCACTTTGCACTGGTGTAAATGACTGTGCAAAGTGCAATGATATGGTGAATTGGGCACTATATATTTATATCTCTATATAAAATACATGTACACACACACGTAAACACCAAAGCATGTATCCTCAAGAGCGTACCTGTTTTACTTAATCTTCCTAAAGCTTGCTCCAAGGATACACCCATGATGCTGCACATACTGACAAAATTATTTTGTTGTCTAAGGAACTGGAAAGTTAGTAAGAATGTCCAATGTATGTGCATATGTATATAGTATTCTCAGGCAATCCTACAACAACAAATAAATATGTTTGTGTGATAGAGGATGAATAACATAACAGCAGGCCACCTGCCCCAGCACCCTGAGGGCTCAGTTCACTATTGACCTGAACTTTATTTGGCCATTTAAACTTGTGCCAAGTGGATATAAATGCTACTTTTCTGATTTAGCACTTCCACTGGTATAATTGACCACACAAAATGGAGGACTCTGGCCCTCATTTTACACTCATTTGACTCCTACAGATGGTTCATGGAACCTCATTGGGTCAAGACTATAGTCTTGCTTGAACCTCTCTTTCTAACCATGTGTCTGCCGGGATCAGCGAGACCCACACATTTTCTCTTCCTGTCTGCTCCAAGAGATGGACAGAAAGCACTTGTTTTCCAATATCAACATTCAAATCCAAAAGGTTGTCGGTTGAGTTTGAAGAAACCAGTGTTTGTTTCAGAAAAAGGGAAAAGAATCACAGGAGAGAAAAGCTCAAATATTAAGTGTTCTCACCCAGGTGAAAACTGTGCAAGGCTGTGATGCAGGGGCCTCTTGGCCTCAATTCTAGACATTGTTTGGTGAAATCCTGGCTCCACTGAAGTCATATGTAAAACTTCCATTGACTTCAGTGGGACGAGAATTTTGCTCATAGTGTCTAACCCTTACATACCAGAGTTTAGTCGGTCACTCCAAGACCATGGTATTTGCTTCCTGAGGAGAGCCAAAGGCTGATTCTTCTCCCTCTTACACAGATGTAAATCAGGAGTAATTCTAGTGAAGTCAGTGGAGTTGCCAGTATAAGTGAGAGAAGAATCAGGTCCCTGTCCATATATTTCTTTTCATCCACAAAAACCTGTGTCACTCTGTAACGGTGCAGCCTGCCCCTTTAAGAACCAAGGGGCCACGGGCCAGCCAAACCTGTTGAATTAGCCCTGGACTGTCTGTTGGATTTAAAAGGAGAAAAGCCCAGTTGTTAAGGGCTACTTGAGGAAGAGAGCAGTTGAGCTGAATTGTGGCTGGAGTTCCAGGAGATTCAGGCAGGCAGTTCTCGCCCAGGGCTGGTGTTCCTGGATGGGATGCTCTAGAGCAGTGGTTCTTAACCCGCGGGCCACTTGTGGCCCTATCAGCACATAGCTGTGGCCTATGTGACATCCACAAGGCCATGCAAGTAGTATATGTATTGTATGGATGTGGCCTACATAATACATACAGAGCTGCATATTCAGTCCACAATGGTAAACAGGTTGAGAACCATTGCTCTAGAGGAGCCTAAGACAGATGACAGACTTTAGCCCAGAGAGTATTAAAAGATGCATCAGTATATTTGGTTTGGTTTGTAGTTTTCTGTTCTACCGAGGGGCACCAGGGAGATGCCCTGAGACCTACCACTCTGAAAGGAAGAGTGTGATGCTGCTGAGTTCTGTTTGATTTGGAAAGACTTTGCTGCTGGGTGAGGGGACTTCGAAGAGGCCAGCTGGGGAAAATCCGTTTAAGGCCTGATCAGCTACAGCTGGACGTGCATACCCTGGAAGTGGCCCGAACTTGAAATGTGATCTGGCTGTAGGGCAGGGTCAGAAGCTGCAAAGTGCTGCAAAATCAGAACAGAGACAATAGGGGGTGCTAGAGTAGATGAATGTAAGCCACGCCACATCCTGGCATGAGGAGGTGCTTCAATGGAGAGTTCCCCCTGTTACATATCTCCTGATACATATTTAAAATCAAGTTCTTTGTCCCTTCCACAGGGCTTCCACATTGCAGGTGGTTAGAGAGTGGGACACTACAAATGACAGGACATTTTGGGCCATGCTTTTTTCCATCTTTTTAAGTGAGCCACTTGTTCAGAAAATCTGCTGTTTCTACTTAAAGCAAAGTTCATGTTTGTAACAATATACAGAAAAAGATTGTTAAATAGGTACAAGATGCAAGTTTTAAAGAAGCTCATTAAAGCATTTATTTTGAAAACAAAATCTCACAAATACTGGTGGGAATAAATGAACTCTGCAAACCATTATAAGAAAAATGATACAGTCAGTCAGATTTGAGGGTTATTAACCTTGAAAATGTTTTATTACCCAAACATTTTAGCAATTTTAAGAGCTGGTATAATCATTGGGTAGGTCAAAACTGGCACCTCAGTCAATGGGTTGACTGAAGAAAGGAGGCTGTGAAGATGTGTACAAAATATCAGAGGTTGTGGATTAAAACAGTAAACTTTTAAGCCACAGCATTGAGCTTGAGAACTGATATCAATAATAACATCATCTGGAGGGCACTGTGCCTACTACAACTGTGAATGGAGCTCTAGTGGGACCGAATGCACAGGGTCAGATCCTCAGCTAGGGTAAGGACGTCAATGAAGCTAGGCCAATTTATACTAGCTTTGAGGATCTGTCCAATAGTACTTTGAATCTCATTTGCATTGTAGCACAATTTATTATTATGTATTTTATGTACTAAAGAAAAATGAGGTTGCATTCATGGTCCCATTCATCCGGTCAAGGAATTGAAATAATACCAAGTCACTTCTGTGATCAATCACAACTCATTTTACACAGTTTGAATTTTGAAAACTGAGGACTGAATATGTGCAGCAAACTTGAGAAATAATCCTCCACCCCACATAAAAAAAATCATATCCAGTAAATTCTGATAAAAAAACCCAAGGCCCTTGCAAACCCAAAAGCTACATCTGTCGAGTGAATTATTTGCTGCAAAGCATTTGCTCAGCTGTGTTCACAATAAAATTCACTTTGCTTCAGGTTTCTTCCCCTAGTTTAATTTATAAAGGAGCCCAAGCCAAGTTTAGAATACAGTTAGACGGAGTTTTGGTACCAAACAAGAGATTTATGATTTTGTGAGGAAATGATGCAAAATTCTGAAGTTGTGACTGAGTTTTGCTTTGAACAAAATTTGCAGATTGAAAACATATGTAAAATGAACTAAAACAGAAAAAGGTTTACAGAACCTTCAGGAAACTGAGACCACGGTGTTTCATATAAACTCTATTAAACAACTGGAGTATTCACTAATAATTTCACTCTTATCATTCATGTAAAGCAGGTTTTCTCAACCTTTCTCTACAAGTGCCTGTATAACTAGCAACATTTTCTAGGTGTGATCTCCCCATTCTTATAGTCCTTTTTGGTTATGTCCCATAATCTTTTTGTAGCTTTTTTTATTATTTTTTGTATTTGTATTTTTATTATTGTATTATTCTATTATTATTTTTGTAACTATTAGAAATTACAACAACACACCTGTATTTCATTGTAAATCTTTTTCTGTGACACTGCTTAAATAAAATATTTAAAAGATCTATAGGATAAAGTTTACAATGGAATCATGTTCCATAGATATCATATCTAGGGTCCTATCTTCAGTCCATCAGTGTAATTTAGGTACATCCACAATTCTGTAATTTGCAACACCAATTCATTGCAGAATTTCCATGTGAAATATTACATATGGATTTGTTATGATTAACAATGAAACCATCAAAATCATATCAGTTACCCTCACAATTTTGTTACTGTCGACAGTTATCAAAATACCAAAGAAATCAAAATGCCATCTTTGTTTTTAAAAAACTTTTTTTTTTTTTGAGAAAAGAAAACAATCATTATACTTTGGGGGGAGGAGGGGGAATCCACAAAAAGCATGCTACCTTTGCATTACCAGTAAATAGCGTCACACGTGCGTCTTTCACTTTGTTGAATATTTGCAGTGAATGATATACCTTGTCATTTTCTTTCATAAAAAAGAATCCGTTCACGATGGTGGTGGTCCTTGTTTTTATGAGGGGAGAAAACATTAGTTAGAGGGGGCTTCTAGCTGTCCTCCTTCAACTAAACAAAAGCAGAAAATCGAGTTTCAAAATGTATGTTAAGGAAAAAGCTATAAGCTGTTCGAGAGCCTCACTCACCATGGGTATTTATGAACTTGTCCTCCTGCATAGAGAAACACTCAGTAAGACAAGTGCTCCTCATTAGTTGATCAAATTCATAGTTGTTTCGTATTCATAGATTCATCTTTATCAACATCAGTAGAAAACCAGAAATTTATTTTGTTGCTGTTAAACCAAATAGAGATTAGTTTTGGAGCTGTTCTTACAAATTGCTGAGCCCCTTCTGGGAAGTAATCTGTGCCTCAAAATCATATTGATGCTAAGGGGAATTGAGGATGTTGAGTAGAGCAGGGAAAATTAATGCAATTTTTTTTCCTGCAAATATTTGTCCCCATTTTTAAATGACTCCACTTCAACCCTATTGCCTTTTCTGTGTTCACTTTCCACAAACATTGGAATGTTCGAGTTTATTGGTACAAATGTCTGGGGAAAATGAATTCCAGTATTCATGCTTGAAGTATTTACATGTTCATCCACCCAGGCAATAGAAATAATACTATATTATTCTTGTGATATATATGGCCAATCACAATTATTCAACAAGCTGCAATGCAGAAATACATAATAGATGTATCCAGTACATAAGGCACACTGTCCTGTGTGGGAACCGTAGGCAAGTCCCTAATCTTCTGGGTTCCTCAGTTCCCCCATCAATAAAATGAACAAATTGAAACTTAGCTGTTTGGCTAAAGAATTTGGAAATCAGATTGTGAAAAGAGCTTTACTAGGTCTATCAGCCTGCATGTGCTGAAAGTGAGCAGTTTGTCTTTATTTCAGCTTCCCCACCATCACCTTTCACCTTCCACAGTTTGGCTAGGTCTCCCAGTGCCACTCTTTTGTAATCCACCTAGAGGTCATGAGTTCAAGGGGAAGAAAAGATGATGCAGAATATAATCTTATTTTGCAAAAGCATGTTGGTTAAAAGAATGAGAAAGCATGTGATAAGTCAAAAGGTTTTTTGGGTTTTGGTTTTTTTATTTGCATTTTCATTAACTATGCAGGACAAAGAAAAGTCCCATATATCCTGCTATGTTTAGAAAACTCTTTCTGCTCTTTAATCCATATAAGAAGAGGCAGTAAAATCACATATTTGCATTCTTTCTATGAAGTCTACATAATGAACTCCACATAAGAAACACATAATGTAGTTAAAAAGAAAAGGAGTACTTGTGGCACCTTAGAGACTAACAAATTTATTTGAGCATAAGCTTTCGTGAGCTACAGCTCACTTCATCGGATGCATTCAGTGGAAAATTGTTAGTGTCTAAGATGCCACAAGTCCTCCTTTTCTTTTTGCGAATACAGACTAACACGGCTGCTACTCTGAAACCTGTCATAGTGTAGTTAATATACTTTGGGGCTAAGTGTTCATTTGCTTATCCTGATTTTACATCAGTATAACACCATTCACTTCAGGGAAATTGCTCTTTATTTACAGTGGTATAAGTTAGATCAGAATCAGACCCTTTTCCTCTTTAGGAGAGCCTGGCCAGTTAAGGCTATTTGCACTTATGTAGTTACTATATTTAACCTCTCCTTCTGAAGAAGATATGATTCTGTGGACTTGGATTTTACAGTAAAATGCACAATTTGGAATTGAATTTCAGCATGTTGTATAGCAAGAATAATAAGTATCTATCGAAAGAAAAGCCAGAGTAAAATCCATAGCCATAGATGTAAAAAGTGAAACTAACATGACATATGTCACCCATCCATCTGTTTACTGTGTTGAACACTGCATCCCAGTTTCCCTTTTCCTCTATCTATTTAGATTGCCAGCTTTTTAAGATAGAGACTACCTTTTGTTCTGTGTTTGTACAGTACTTGGTACAATGGGGCCCTGATCTTGATTAAAGCCTCCAGATGCTAACGGAATACCTATACAACAATAATAATGGGGGCCCTGCAGGTCTGAGAACTTTTTTTACTGTTTCCCTTTTCTCTGCCATATAATATTTTGTTCAAATTTGCATGCTTTGAAATTCCTCCCTGAACTAGTGCAACCAAATCCATTTAAAGCTCCACTCCAACACCACCAGTCCCAAGAGCCCACAACCCAACTGCAAAATTGCCTTTGATCCTTCCACTTTGTAATGAGCCCAAAACATACCTTTTCCCAGCTACTAAATATCCCAGATTTCCCTCTCACTCCAGCTTACCTCATCCTCATCCAACCCTTCCAGAGCCCCTATGGTAAAGTGACAAGCCCATAAATTCCCCCTGCAGTTCTCACGCCTTACCCCTACAAATCCACCCTTTCTGGGATAAAGACTTTTGTAGTGCACACCCCAGAGCGACGCAGTTATACTGACCTAACTCCAGGTGTAGGCAGCGCTATATCAATGGGAGGGCTTCTCACATCCACATAGCTACTGCCTCTTGGGGAGACAGCATACCTACACTGATGGGCGAAGCCCTCCCATCGGCGTAGGTAGCATCTTCACTAAGCACCACAGGGGCACAGCTGAACCAGTGCAGGTCTGTAAGTGTAGACAAGCCCTTGGATTAGAAACCTAGGGCTGAGGTGGCAGAGAGCAGAGACCAAACTACCCTCTCATCACTAAGACAGTAGGCTCTGTGGGGGCAGGTTGAGTGAGATTGACAGGATACAGTGGGGGAAACTGATACTGTTGTGTGGATGGAGAAATTTGGTTTATAACGTTGTCAGTTTTATAAGCCCTACTTGCACTTCCATAAAAAAAAAGACCTATTTCTGACCATAGTGTGTCTGTCTAGGGTCCGAGTGACTTCAGGCCTGTTGATTTTAAATTGGAAATCTGTGGTATGAAAAAATGAGGTGCTTTTTCATTTCTCTGTATTCCTCCATTCAATTTCCCAGGGCTCTGTCTGTGTGCAGAGGCAGCAGACATTTTGTTCTCCAAACCATTATGGTATGTATAGTGGACATATATACACTGCACGCTCTCATGCTGTTAGTATTTATTTGTCTTGCAATAGCACCTAGGGGTCCTAGTAATGGAACAAGACTCCACTGTTCTAGGTGTTCTGAAAACACAGAATAATAAGATGGTCCCTGCTCTCAAAAGCTTACAGGTACTTTAGTTTTGTTCCCTATTATTTTCCTTAAAGTAAAATAAATCACTCTGACTGAAAATAATACAGTGGCTCTCTGTGTATGAAAATAATAGCAAGGCCCAGGATTTAAAAATGTGGCAATGAAAGGCAATAGGATCATGTCATTGCCTTCAGCTCACCTCTTCTCTCATGCCTTTTTGTGTCAAAACACGTGTGATCTGTAAGCCCCATCCTCTCACAGCTATTTTGTAATAGGCAGGATTTACCAGTGATTAGCCAGTTAACATTTTGGAAACTTAGCCTGAAGGTAAAAATTAGGAAGAATTGCCTGAAGTTCACTGTGAAGGCTCTGTTGAGAATACAAAACACAGGAGGGAAAACCTTCGGAACAATTTCAAGTGTTATTTTTCAAGTTCATTAATAAATGTAGAGAATTTAAAAAAGGGAATTATGCTTCCTGAAGTCCTGAGGGATTTTACTGCCAACTGTCTGAAAATTATCATTTTTTTAGATAAACCAATTAAAAGGAATAAGGCTTTTGCATCATACTGAGAGTACTAAACAGGGATTTTGAAAGGATCTATTTCTGCTTAATAGTTTAATAAGATTTTCCTTTTTTGTATTCTCATAATGGGCAATTGACAAGCAAAATCTCTTATTTAATTTCAATTAGAATCAAGTAATTTGTCGGATCGAGTCACTGATATTATTTGGGGGCATATAGGGGAAAGGATCCCCTCTTGCTGTAGTAGTTTTCCAATGGAAAACTATTTTGGTTACGGCATGTAGGGGTTCTGAAGCGCTGATTCATGGTTCAAAGTAAGGTTGATAGGCAGACATGGAGGAATCTAAATTAAAGCCATCAGTCATGGTACCAATCCAACCTCCACTGTGATCAGTGGAAAGGTTCCCATTTACTTCAATGGGCTTTGAATCAAGCTGTTACTTTTCTGGTCCTTGCACCAGCCGCAATGGCAATATGGTAGAGATGTTAATCCAAGGAGAGGAAGGAATCTTGGTGATCATTGTGGTTGGTTACAGAGGAAAATGGTTTTGATTTGCCTGAGTTAGGATCCTTTGAAAATTGCACACAGGAAATGCACAATGAATTTTCGCCAAACCTCCCTCCCTTCCCCTGCATTAGTCTCATAAAGACTAAGGAAAGGTTTGCTGTAAGGCTAAGGAAAGGTTTGCTGCCCGTGCAATTAATTTAGCTGCACAGTGGAATCTCTAATAAAATATATAGCTGCAAATTGGAAGGGACACTTGGACCTTCGGGAAGGACTGTTATGGATTTTGCAATGTGCATGGGGATCAACCAGGGTTCATGGGGACTTCATAAAGTGCACAAGTGTTGAATAGGATGGAGCCTTTGTCTTAGCTCTTGTAGATCAGAGCTGCTGAGGTGCATGTAAGAGGGGAGATCCAGATAAAAGAGGGCTTGTCCTGCACCAGGATGGACATAGTCGCTCCTTTCTTCTGGTCACCTGGAAGGGATGGGTCAGCGTCCCCATGCTGACCTGGTATGAAGCTCCTGCAGCAAGTCACTCTCTGGCTCTTCAGCCCTTAAAGGGGCAGGGGCACACGCCTTTCCCCAAAAGCCAGACAACAGCCCTCACGGGTTAATGTACGGTGAGAGAGTTGCATTCTCAGACAGTTGCAAAAGCCAGCCTGGGAAAGTCCGTCTGGGGAATTAGAGCTGCTCACGTTATTTTTGTTGGAATTTTTTTTTTTTGTCTCGCTTAGCCCTTTTGACGGAAGTGAAAATATTGGTGGAAACCCAAGCATTCTCAGTAATTATTTTTGAACCAAAATACAAGCATTTCTACAAAAAATGGCTTTTGAAAACCAAAGTATTAACCTCTGTCAAATATGTTAAGTGCAAACTATTCAGGTGCCGCAGCTCTAGTGACTTCTGGAAGGTGGGCAGGAGAAAGGGCCACTGTGAACTCTGCAAGGTGCACAGGATAGTCTCTTAGTGATGTATCTTTAGATCAGGGGTCTCAAACTCGCGGCCCGTGGGCCATCTGCAGCCCACAAACCTTCCCAATGTGGCCTGCGGGGCTCCAGCAGTTTTGAGGCCGTGTCTCTCCCTTGGCCCCACCTGCCGCCCCCGGGCACTCTCCTCCCCCGCCCCAGGCAATTTAAAATGGCCTGGAGGCCCCGGCAGTGCAGCGCAGCTGAGCAGCTCCTGCCTGCTCACTCCACATGTCTGCCAGCCCCTCCCTGCAGCCCCGGGGCGGGGCAGGACTGTGCCTCCGTGCACTGCCCCCATCCGAAGCGCTCCTGCAGCCAATGGGAAGCTGCAGGGGCGGTGCCTGGGGGCAACAGCACGCAAGGCCCCCCAGCCTGCCCCAACTTGGAGCCCCAGGTAAGCGCTGCACCCCCTGACCTCCTCCCAGAGCCTGCAATCCCAACCCCTTCCCACCTCCAAACTCCTTCCCAGAACCTGCACCCCCTCGCCACACACCCCAGCGCCCAAACTCTGTCACAGAGCCTGCACCCCCTTCCCACACACCCCCTCCCACCTCCAAACTCCCTCCCAGAGCCTGCACCCGTCCCCTCTCCTAGAGTCTGCAAGCCCACCCCCTCCTCCTGCATCCCCATCCCCTGCCCCAGGCTGCACCCCAGACCCTTCCCCCACCCAAACTCCCTCCCAGAGCCTTTGGCAGGTGCGGGGTGGAGTTTTGGGGGTGAAGTTTTGGGGGAGGGTTCTGGGCAGCATGAGTTGGTCCTCTGGGAGGATTTGAGGACTGGCACTGGCCCTAAGGTAAATTGAGTTTGAGACCCCTGCTTTAGATGCTCTTCAAACAGGGAGGGCAAAAATCCACTTTCCCCAACCTGGTAAGGCTGGCAGCAGAGAAGCTCTGTCCTCTGCATGTGGGACAGCAGTGGTATTCAGATGGTGTCTAGCTAAATAGCTCCAGATTCTGGAATATTTAAAACAAGAGTAAAGCTCCTTTTATATGGATTTATTTATTTTCCTAATCTCCCCTGCTCCCCCAGTTAAAAATAAAGCTTTAGGAAATTCCACTGGGGAGTAGGGCCTTTGTTAATGGACTATTAAGCCTGCCTGGTTAAGGACCCACAATTAAAGATATAGCCCAGATAAGGTTTCTGTCTCTTTACCTTTTTTTGTATGCATTATGACACAGGAGTAGACCCTCAGTTGGTGTATATTGGCATAGCTTTGTTGACTTCATTGGCACTTTTCCACATACACAAGCTGAAATTCTAGCTGACAGCTGTTAATTACATGATCGCATACTATTTCTCAAATAATACAATAGACTATATCATGCACTTTTTTTCTACAAACTTTGCTACATGTGTAGTATGCGCTGCTTTGCATACAATGGACAAAATGAGACAAAACACATTTATGTGAAGAATATATAGTAAAGCATATTTACACAACACATTACAGATGAAGTATAAAGTAAAGAAGAATAGTGAAAATGGTCTTATATATATATATATATATATATATATATATATATATATATATATATATATAAAACCTAAGGGCTTATTCTTACAAATCCATATGCATAATTTTAGTATATAAGTAGTACATCACTACAGTGGCATAATGTGTGGTGAGTTATTGATATGCATAAATATGTAGAGTATTGGGCCATATATTAGCATTTAATTTGATTCTGTTGTTCACTGCTTCAGCCCCTAAACTGGATCTGGAAAATTTGCACTGTGCTTGTGTGGGCATCTAAGTCATCATAATTAACTGTCTTATGCTCTAAGCTGCACCTAATAAAGGCTGTGCTGCTGAATGAAAATAAAATGAACTTATTAAAATCTATATATAAACAGAAAAGACAATATATAAAAAGTCTAGGTCAATAATATGACACTGGATCAGGCTGACAGTGAAATCAGTGTGAATAAAAAACAGATGTTATGCATGTATCAAACCTGAAGAAAACATGCATTCTGATATATCGTATTATTTGAATAATAATATGCAATAATGAAATTAAAGACTGTGGGTCAAATTATTAGCTGGTGTAAAACAGCATTGCTCCAGTGAAGTCAATGGAGCTATGCTGATTGACACCAGCTGAGGATCTAGTCTGGTGGACCAAAGTTGCTCTCAGTTAGAGCTCTTTTCTACTACTTCACTGGAGTTACTCCAGATTTTCAGTAGTGTAATGGAGAGCAGCATTTGTCCCTCTATTGCAATGCACAGGCCTGGTCTACACTGGGGGGAGGGATCGATCTAAGTTGCGCAACTTCAGCTACGTGAATAATGTAGCTGAAGTCGACGTACTTCGATCTACTTGCCGCGGTGTCTTCACTGTGGTAAGTCAATTGCTGACACTCCCCAGTCGACTCTGCCTGCGCCTCTCACTCTGGTGGAGTACAGGAGTCAATGGGAGAGCGCTCGGTGGTCGATTTATCACGTCTAGACTAAACGCGATCAATTGACCCTCACTGGATAGATCGCTCCAGAGGTAAGTGTAGACATGCCCATAGAGAAGTAAGGTAGAGTTAGCATTGCATGTGCAACCTTAGCTTTGACATGTCCGACTTTAAGTGTGCAATGTCAAGGTCAAATTCTGCCTTCAGTTACAGCAACTGATGGCAGATTTTAAATCCTTACAGTTTTATTCAGTAGTCCATCCCTTTAAAGTAATATTTAATGCCATTTCCATGCCCATCATCCCTCTGATGCTAGACATCAGTACATTGGATCCTATACTTTTGTTTTTATGTTATTCTCCTCTCTCATTCTGTTTCTTATATGTCTTTTTTCATGTTTTTTCCCCCTCTCCCTTCCTCCCTCCAATATAGAGACAGTTTCACTTAGAGTAATGGAGCAGTGGAAATTAAATGAGTTTACATGTAGTCCAATGAACTCAGTATACAGCTCATCTTGTAACTATACTTAATCTAAATAACCTTTTTTATGCTCTGCTGGAATGGCATTTTCAAAAGGCTATATAGTAGTAAATGAGTGTATATGTCAGGAAGGATTTGCTAGACAAATCAAATCTTCCTGACAAGTACATCTCTTTATTACTATTTACTACACATCCGAGTTTGAAGGACATTCTTTGTGATCGGACCATTAACATTTACTGTCATTTTGGCAGTGTCTTCCAACTTTTCTTTCGCTTTACCTCCTTTTTTGTGTGTTGCAGATTTTTCTTCCCAACAGAAGTCAGCTTTACAAGGAAGGATTATATCACCAATATGTTAATGAGAGATCCCCCCCACCCCCCAACCTTCTAACTGGCTTATTGCACAGAAGGTTCTTAAGTACAAAATAAAGGTTAAATACAAGGTTCCTAAGTACAACATTAAAAATTGAGTACAACTGCTGCCTTTGTAAACAAAACAACATGGATTCTTATGAGAAGGCCACCATTCCTGGACAGGAGTATTCACATGATTTTCTTACCAAGGGCCAAATGGCCAGCGGATGTAAATTGATGTAGCTCCGTTGACTTCAAGCTGAGGCCCTGGCTCTGAAGCCTGACAATGCTATGATCTGTGTCAATATCTTGTGCCTTTTTATTTGTATTATTGCTGTTTGATTCCATGAATAAATATGTAATCTCTCTGAAAGGAAAGCCAACCAAACAAGAGAATTCACCAATTTGGAGGTCTCCCTCTCTTCACTTTTCAACTGTATCATGGCAATGGTGACCATGAAATTATTCATGTACATGCTTGACATGAAACTTTCCATTAAAAATTTTAAACATAGAGGATGAAACCCTAGCCCCATTGAAGTTTAATGGCAAAACTCCCTTTGACTTCCTTGGGGTCAGGATTTCACCCAGACATCCTGGTCTAGGGAAACACATGAGGATTGGTCACAGCAATTCATCTGGCTAGTCATTGAGTTTGAAGTTCCTTTATGGGGCAGAGCACCTGTACAAGGCCTGCCTGAACTACTTCTGGGAGCACAAGTTCTATACGGACAAGTTCCAGTTCCTTTGGGCTAAGAAGTATCCCAGATAAAAATTATGGTGTGCAAGCAAGAGAGGAACAGGTAAAAGAGGAGAAACCAAGGCCACAGGTGAGTGAGAGGGGAGCAATGAGGCTTGGCCAGAAGCTTAGCACAGAGATATACTGAGGGTAACAAACACCTGTGTGGAGTTTTGCGCTTTGCTGTTCAAGGACTTGTGAATATTTTGTAAATTAGTCAATCTAGAAAAATACTCTGGGTCTGTATCACCAGTATCTTTTCCAGGATAAAAAAAACATCCACTCCTAATCTGCTGCCACTCAGTGATGAAGCAACACTATATTAGACCCTTCAAGGTAGAGGAAAGCCCTTTGTCTGTTACCAGTGTGTTACCATGATTTTGGAGCATTCACAAGTACTATGTAAAATTCAATATACTTACCTACAAACAGTGCTATGTCCCTTGAATGAGAATGAAAGGGAGGGAACGAAATGTACTTGGTAGTGTACAGTTAAATGAAGTTTGCCCAAACCTCCAAACCCTTACTCTCAAATATAGTTCTTACTTGTCTGAGTAATAACATAGGGTTGTTAATGAAGATGGGCCTGGTCAATAGGATTTGGTCCAGGATTAAGTCATTTTTTTTCTTTTGGTCATTTTAGGGTGGTATTATGGGCATTCAGCCTGGAAAGGGTTAATGAGTCTCAGAAGGGGCCAGTTAGCCTAATTCTTCCTCTGTTGTGGCCTGATAGGCAATCCCTGATTCAAGATGGAGCACAGCTGAGCAAAAGCAAGAGGGGCTAGTATAAGGGTAGGAAGAGAGGAAAGAAGGAACTGCAGTGCGGAAACCTGAAGTCACTCTCTCCACTTAGAGTGGGGAAGGAGGAAACCTAGTGGGAGAGTAGAAACTGTGGGATCTTGACCCTGAAGAATGGTGGATAAGGAAGCTTGTAAAGATGGAGTAGGAAGCAGTCCAGGGAAATAATAGCAAGGTTTATGCCGGAGTACACCTTGGCTGCTGATTGTAGAGTCCCTGGACTGGAACCTACATTAGTGGGCAAGCCGGGGTTCCCCTACCTCACCACTGGGCAAGTGGAATAGCTTTGAGTTAGACAACTGCAGGGAACTGTACCCATTCAGCCAGTTCAGTGAGACTTTGATAGGCCAGAAAACTATATAGTAACCTAGCAGGAGGGCCAAGCCATGAAGAGGGAGCATCCTGTCTCACCTACAGGAAGCGTTGTAACTCCTGGAGCAAGAGCCGGTTGCAGTGTGAACAAGAGACAGAAGGGGGCATCTGACTGGATGGAGCAATTCCCCAGATATAGCCACAAGGAGGTTCTTCATCCATGAGTGAACCCTATGACAGATCTGTAGAAAGAGAACTCCTGACTACAAAAATATATATATTTATAGCAGGGCGCAAGTGTAGCCAACACAGATATGGAAGAGCAAACTAGATAGCAAAGTGCCTCAGGCCTCATCATCAGAACTGTTGGAGCTGGCTGGAAAATTTTGAAATATTAAATATTCTGTCTAAAAACAGGAAATGCAGATGTTAAAGTCTGATTGCTGAATATTTATTACTGATTAGAAGTGGGGCTGACCGGAATCTGGAATTCCTGTTCCATGGAAAAAGCTGAAATTTCAAAAAAATATCTCCTTCTGCACCTAAATAAAATTGACAACACTCCCCAAGGTGCCAGGAGTGCCGGTTGCCTTTCTGGTGGGATACCAAGAAGCTGGGGGGTTGAAAGTCCTGACAGCCTTCAGCTCTAGCTGGCGATCCCTATTGTGGAGCGGAGAGCTTAGAAACTCTGAGAATGCCAGCCCTGGTGGGTGAGCTGGCTGGAAGACTCAATGAACCTGGCACGTTCCTGCTAAGTGTTGTGATTTCAGGGAATTGGCATTTTTCAACTGAAAAACAATCTGCTGGGAAATTCCTGACTAGATCTATTTAGAAAAGCTTGGCTTTCATATTCCAAGATGAGTCTGCAGCATTGGGATTTAAAAAGATTCTTTTTTGATTTGTAAACCTGATTTGGATTCAGTGAGAGAGGATAAATATAGAATTCTTGGATGTCATTTTTACAGTTGCTTTTCTGACCATAATTGCACTGTAAGCTTGGAGTCTTTCTTACAGGTGTCCGGAAACATCCCTGAATGGTTAAAATCGAGTGGCTTCATTCACCACTGCATCTTATGTCAGCATAACCCCATTGTTTTGGTGTAAAACTGGAGTGGCACAGTGGTGGGTCACGTTTCTCGGTGTGTAGCATTTTGAGTCTTGTTGCTTTAAACGAATTTTGCTGAACTGTGTAAGGAAGTAAATATGAAAAATGGATTACACAGAGCAGATCACTCATATCTAGGGTTTGATTCTGATTTAAACACACTAGTGTGGTATAACTTCATGGACTTTAATGGACTTGCGTAGGTACAATCCTGGTGTCAGAGTATGCCCAAAGCTTCTATTAAATACAGGTCAGGGGCATATTTTTATTATATGGATTCAAGGTCAGATGTTCAAGGGTATACAATGGCATAGCTTCAGTGACATTACTGTACACCTGTCCCTATTTTTTTTTAAATTATGAATCCCTCTTCATCTCCTCTCCTATTCCTCCTTGTATGGTTTTTTGTTTGTTTTGTTTTGTTTTTTTTTGCGTTAGGCCCCAGTGCTGCAAATATGCATGTGAATAATTCAGTGGTACAGGATCAGGCCCTTGAGAGCATACTTTGCTCAGAAGGTCAAGGAGGCAGAGTTCAGGTTGAATATTCAACTTTCACCCTACTGACAGTTGAGCCCTTGATTTTTTATCCTTAATGTTGCACTTATGCTTGGGGATTTGTTTTGGGCTATTTTTCCCCATAGAATGTATTTTCTTTTGAAGTGGCTGGATTTATTGTTGAGCCTATTAAAAACAAGCAAATAATGTATTGGCAAAGACCTATTCGAATGAATCATGAATATTGCATCTATGGCTATGTCTGAAAGTTCAATATGAATCTCCTATGATAGAACTTTAGCCACCCAGACATAGCCAGCTGAAGCCAGGTAATCATGTTTGTCTTAGACCTAGACACAAAAGATCAAAGCATCTTTAATACAAATGGACTGGGAACAATGCCATAGATTGGGCTTCTCTGCGGTTTCTTATTTTTCATTCTAGGGCATCATCATTGAAGCAAAAGCAAACTAAAAATGCACCACTTGTAAATGCCTTTAAGAATCATCCTTCTAAGCTTAACTTGGAAGTACACAGGGATACATCATTGCTTTTTAAAAGGCAAGGAGGATGCAAGGACTGTCTGTCCTTTAGAAGGTTAAGATTTTGTTTAGACATATTTCCTCTTCCCCCACCCCTCGCGTTTGGGGAATAACATTGGGAGGAAAAACTGTCTATGAACAAAACATATTTGTCTGCATAAGGGTATTAACACCTCACAGTCTCCTTCAGCATTTCATGGGCTATGCATCACGTATTCCCACAACTCCTGGAAATTAGAGACACAAGGTTCTGTGTTATTTGCTCAGTTCCAGGCAGTTGCTAATTACCGTCATGGTAGTCAGCTCCATCTGCTGTATTCAGCCAAGGCCTAGAAACTTCACACATTGGTTTTAGTCATCTTAATTTCCTCACTCCCACCCTTGGTTGGTGTCAGATTCTTCACTCAGTCAGGCTGGGAGAAGAGAAAAACATGGCCTGAGTAAAGGCTGACTGGAGACACCTGGTCAAAGGGAAAGTGCAGCACCATAATCTGCTCCCCAGCTGATGGATGTGTCTGACTGGCAAGCTAGTTTGAAAAGTAAATCTATTCCCTGTGAGAATTTCCAAATCAAAACAGGGAAGGTGGACCTGCTGGAGACCTTTCAGCTTCTTTTCTTAATTACAAAAAGTGATTAGTTTCTCTTCTGGTGAACTCGAAAGGCAGGTTTGGTATGAAATTGGTCAATCAACTGGAGGTTTTTTGTGGGTAATATTCTTGTTACAGAAAAAAAAATGAATAACTAAGCTGGCCACCTCAGTAATTAGTGTTTCACATGACATCCACGAATAACACATTTTAAATATTACTGGGTTGGGGGAAAATAAGCACATCTTTCAAGCAAGCATTGGCAGCATATCAATCCCAAGTACAATCATCCAGCAAAGACATATTTACCCATGAGACAACAGGAGCATGGCCTCTGCTTTCCCATCCTTCACTGCTCCTGGTTTTCTCTCACAGTTTCTGCCTTTATTAGCTATGGTTTTTACAATTTTATTTATTTTAGAAAATGCATGATGGCAGGACATTCAGCTGCTTATGGAAAATCCAATACCCCTCTGATTTAAATCAATACGATTTAACAGGTGCTTGTTTTGCTACTCACATTTGAAAAATCACCACAATTATATTTCTGCCATAATAAAGCCCTCTCCAGATTAACGGCCCCTGAAACTCCTTGTTCACCTGCTGATTTTTTTCACTCACCTACTGGAATGCCTCCTCGCGCTCCTCTGTAATGATCCTCTTCCACCTCTAACAACACTCCTTTGTCTATTGTAATGTGCCCATTGCACAGTCTCATGGGAAGTACCACCACTGACGACGAACGCAAAATGTGTAGCTGATAATTTACTTGAGGACTTTATTTGATTGGGGATGTTACAAATCAGCAACAGAGTTGGGATAAATTAAGTAAAGCCCAAACAGAGTTATATGCTCAATAAATCTAGAGTAAAACAATTGTGAGACAAACTCAGACTTTTTATTGGTATTTTCAGTCTGGTTCTAGCTGGAAGTCAGAAGTGATAAAAGGGAAAAATGTTTCAGAAGAATTTACCAAATTCTTAGAATATTTATCAAAAAAAGTTTGGATTTTGGTTCAGTTTTACTTCTTGCTTTATCACAGCTATTTTTGTCCATTTGGAGTTACACTTGCTTAGATGAAATGTAATAGGAAGCAGACTTAAAACAAAGAAAAGGAAGTATTTCTTCACACCATACAGTCAACCTGTGGAACTTGTTGCCAGGGGATGTTGTGAAGGTCAAAAGTATAACTGGGTTCAAAAAAGAACTAGATAAGTTCATAGAGGATCTGACCATCAATTGCTATTAGCCAAGATGGTCAAGGATGCACCTCATGCGCCTGGTGTCCCTGAACTGCTAACTGCCAGAAACATCTGGCACTGGCCGTTATCAGAGATAGGATATTGGGCTAGATGGACTATTGGTTTGACCCAGTATGGATATTCTTATGTTATATTAACTGGAGTAATACAGTGGAGAATCAAGCCTCCTGTTCTCAACGGTTTTCTAGCCTAATACTGGAGACTCAAACCTCTTAAGGCTCAAGCAGATCTAGTTACAAATTAAGGATCTGCTCCTGCCACTTCCTGAGCTCAGGCACATCTCTAAGCTCATGTGAACCCCCATGATGCAAAGAGATGTGTTCAAGTAGATCCCTTTACGTGTGGTGCCTCATTAAAGCCAATGGAGCTAAATGTGGGTAGAAGGTAGAATCAGGGACTCTGTATGATATCAGATGTCTGACATAAAATTGTCCAATGGATCTGTGGATTTGTTTACACATAAGATCTAATCAGCGCTTCAGTCTTCAGCCTTGAGTTCCAAGAGTAAATTGGCTGTGAGCTGAAATGTGGCACATAAGGACCAGAGATTATTTTCTTTCCTCCCTACCCCCATCCTGCTCCCCCACACTTTACTTACATCTGCATGACTGTTTTTAAATTTCAGGAATACAGGTAAGAAAAGATTTTGAAGGCTTTGAAAAATTATAATGAATAAATGCTTGCAATTTATAAGCATCCCATTTTGGCAACGTTAGGTCCCCAATGTGGCTGATTTCCATTGTGCCTTTTAAAATAGATAAATGATTGCAAATAATGAAGATTAAAAAGAGGCTATTGTTGAAAGCCTAGTAACAACAACTTTACCAAAAGATAATCAGTGGCTTATTGTGTATACACAGCATGGTTTGCTGATTGCATATTAACAGACAAAAAATATGCTGCATAATCTCCCTGTGACATAAGGGCCTCAAGCTTTCAGTTCTATGGTGAGTGGTGTCAATTATTTGTGGATTAAGTATTCACAACAGCATACACAGACACAACTGATTGCAATAGTCTTGAAGAATCAGGAAATCCTGTTATATCAATCACTGATCTCAGGTTCCGTCAACAGTCAAGCTTAAGATAAGTGTAGTCTTGTGAACATCCTTGCTTTTGTATGTTCCATTCAGATCCTTTTTTTAACATATTTTATATGTGGTTTAGCTGAAAATGTTGATACCATGCAATATTTCTGCTCCTCAAATCCTTATGAACAGACCTCCCACTGAACTCAGTGAGGATTTTGGGTGCACAATCAAACCAGGATCAAGTCCTATTACTTAATGTTGGGCTTGAATTGATGACAAGTATGCCTAAAATGGAATGGGATGGGTCTTTGCTCAAAATTGTCATGATATAGTGTTCTAGCCATGGTGGTCCCAGGATATGAGACACACCAGGTGCGTGGGGTAATATATTTAGCTCACTGTTACTGCTAGATAGGTTAGTTTCCCAGATTTGAAGAAGAGCTCTATGTAAGGTCAAAAGCTTGTCTCTCTCTCACAAACAGAAGTTGGTCCAATAAAAGATATTACCTCACCCAGCTTCTCTCTGTGATATAGTGAATCAGGGTTTTTTTTATACAGGAGCTATTATTTAAAAGGAAACAGCTACTAAAATACAGGTAAACAGGCTTGCAAACAACTTGAGCCCCAACTTTGTCTCCCTTGTTTACCGGGCATCAACCCTGTCTGAAACTCTGTACAATACAGAACTATATAGTAGCTGTAAAATGTTTTTTGCAAGAAACATCAGTGATGATGTGGAGAAAATGGTAATGTGATTTAGATGTATTAGCAGGAGTGCTGTATGTAGGACAGGGGAGGTAATATTTCCACTCTACTCGCATTGGTAAAGTCACAGCTGGAGTGCAGTATCCAGTTTTGGATACCACATTTAAAGAAAAAAATGAAGAAATTGTAGAGAGTACAAAGGAGAGCAACAAAAGTGATAAGAGGTTTAGAAACCCTGATCTAGGAGGAAAAGTTGAAAGAATTGGACATATTTTACCCCACAGAAGAAAAGGCTGAGGGCAGACATAAATCTTCAAATATAGAAAAGGCTGTTATAAAAAGGATAGTGCTTAATTGTTCTCGCTATCCATCAAGGGTAGGGCAAATTGAAGCAAAATATCCTTATAGTTAGAAAGGATTTCCTAAGCACTGGAACAGGTTAGTTAAGGAAGTGGTGGAATCCCCATCACTGGTGATTTTTAAGAACCAGTTAGACAAACAACTGTCAGGGATGGTCTAAAAATATTTAATCCCGCCTCAGCATGGCATGATGGACTAGGTGACTTCCTGAGGTCCCTTCCAGCCCTATATTTCTATATTGTTATAGGAAAGAATAAGATAAGGACATGCTTTATGAGCTCTGACATGGTTTTTCCTAATTTTATGACTTCATCCAAGCCTCACTGGAAACAATTACTTAGACTGTAAGCTTTCTGGAACAGTCTTTGTGTTCTGTATTTGTACAGTGGCTAGCACAAGGGGGTCTTGGAACACAACTGGTCTTATAGGCAGTACTGTAATACAACTCATAATAAATAACTGTGCAACATTACAGAAGCAGTGCCAGGTAAATATATTCTCTTCAATCACTCAATTTCCTTTACATGTATTATTTAATATGTCTAATTTGTTTATAAAATGCTGGATTTCTCTGGCTAACACAATAGCTGTCATATAATACATTGCCTTCCTTAATAGATCAGTTTTCTCCTGTACTTCTGTTGCACTGGGGATGTATTAATTTTTACTGACTCTACAGCTGTACTAAGTTTTAATTTACAGAAGTTACATTGTATTTCTTGTGCAAAGAAACATTAGTCCTGAATAAAACCTATTATGCAGCTTGACCTGTTGTCTCCATTGAGTAACAGTCTCCTCTCTCTGTAAAAAGGAAGATAATAGTACATTGGTATCTCACAGGGCTGTGGTGAGGATTCATTAGTTGGTGTTTGGAGTGGTGGGAAATGCTATTGATTTATTAACTCCACAAATACATTTGTTGACTTAGGAAATGCACTAGAGCAACCTGAACACTCTCAATGCAATCACTAAAAATCAAGGAAATCACCAGTTAACACACCTCATACGCATGCCTTCACACTGACATACTATATGACACAAGCACCCAGACTCCTTACCTTCACAAGCCCCTTTACATTTCCACTATAAGCAATCACAATACATGCATGGAATTCCTCAATCACACACCCTTAATGCTAATCTTACACATTTTTCTGTGCAAACAGATCAAAAACATCGTCAATACACATGTTCTTCTTACTGAATGCTGAACTTGCCAAGCCAATTTGCGGCAGCCTCATCAGCAAAGTGAGGAGCCCTGAGACCACCAGCAAATCTGGTCCAGAGAGCAGTCATCAGTGATGTGTGATGCTGTCTGTCTGTGGCCATAGCAACATGTGGGATCCTCTCATTGGCCGCAGGTGTGAAGGCTGGCTCCGCGTTGACCCTGGCCCATTCGAAATCAGTTCAGAAGAGCCCATGAGCAGTGTTGCAAATCAAAGTCAGGTACACATGTGGTTGGGTCAGTTAAAAGAGACTGGTTTCTCACATCAGCTGCAGACCATTCTTCATGCCACATGGACATCTCGGAGAAATCCAGGCAAGGCAAATGAGCCCACAATGGGTGCCTCGATGACTGGAATGCTCTTGGGTGATTGAAAAGGCTTCTGTGTGGTGGTAGGTTTGGGTTTGCCCTAATCTTCTCAACCATTTTGGTGGCAGCAACTTCATAACGGATGTGTGGAGGAGTGATGTTGCTTAACACAAGGAGCCATGGTACTGGAGTGGGTTGAATCATCCCAGTTATGATGTGCATGGCTAAATGCAGTCATGTGTCAGCCAACTTGACATGAGACGAATGGAGCCACAGGGAGCACAGTATTCTGCTACAGAGTAACTGAGGGCTAAACCAGAAGATGAGAGTTTAAGCATTTGCTCCCAAGGAAGTGCCAGCCAGTGTGCTTAGAAGGTTGTTACACAACCTCACCATAGCTGCAGTTTTCCTCTGGTAGTTAAGATATGTGAGAGAACCATCTTGGGTTACACTGAGGTAGATCGGGTAAGATGTGTGCTTCAAGCACTGTCTATTGAAAAAAATATTCAGTTCTTGGGCTGCTCTGGCATTGTAAAGATTGAACACACTCAACACAGTCTTGGTCATGCTTGGTTGTAAACGCCACCAACTACAGTATCTTAATCGAGTCAGCATTTAGAAAATCTTCATGTTCTGGGAATGACAGCCCTTGGATGCATAAGCAAATGACATCTGTGTACGTGAACTTGCAGGACTGGGTATGTGGAAGATCATTTTCGTACAGGTTGAAAGGTGTCAGTGTAAGCACAGAGCCTTGGGGTAGACTTATGGGTACTCATAGGTTTATAAGGTCCAATCAAAAGCCCATGATTTCAATGGATATTGCATCAGTCCCTAGAGATGTGTGAGTAGTAGTAATATACCATTTGTACATACAAATGTATGGAGTCGGAGATAGGGGTGTGTGTTTAAGTGTCAACAAAATTATTAGACATTGTAAGTCACACATTACTTATACAAATGGATGGACTTTTTGTCATGAAACTTTAAAAACAAAATACTTGAAACTGTCCCTACCTCTTGAGAACTACCAGCTCTAGCTGTATAGATAGTGAGAGTTCCAAGCTAAAAAGTAGTGACCCTGGGGACACAGAACTATGAACTATCCAGGAACCACAGAATGAAATTATGTATTGTTACCAATATTAAGGTGGATTTAGGATCCTTCTTGTCTTACAGCTACCCTCTTTGTTTCACTGAGTACCCTGTGCACTGTAGCTGAAGGGAATCTGAGTTCTGCAACTCTGGGAAGAGAATTTTGAGGAAGCATTAGCAGGTTATAAAAGGTTTGGAGGACATATATTCATTTCATTCTCTCTCCATCCCCACACTCCTTTATGGTTACTGATAGAACTCCAGCATGCCCCTGTAACTATCTTCAATAAGAAAAGCTATTCCATGTTAATCATTTCATTTTTGTCCATTTCACCTTTTTTTCCACCAGGTTTTTTTCCCCTCTCTCCCTCCCCATTTCCTTTCTTTTAACAAAGTGGCTGTTTGCTTACTCTGCCATTGATTGCAGATTTGTTTTGTTTATATAGTGCCAGTCAAAAGTTTAACACAACTAAAAGCAAAACAAATCTGCAATCAATGGCAGAGTAAGCAATCAAATGTATTTCATCTATTCATTCTACATTCTGGGACATTCTGTCATGTCCCAGAATACTGGGCAAACTAATAAATCAAACTGTATTGAGCTTCACAAGTGTGGAAAAAACCAATGATCTTCACTGGGTATGTCCGCACTGTATTATATTCATAGAGAACTGACTAAACTCATAAAATCCTGTCCCAGCATGCACTGAGCTCATTATAAAATCTGAGCTGGATTTTCTTGGGTCATTCTCTTCTTTCAAAGTCCTGGTCAGGAATTTGGAAGGAATATTCATTACCTAGGATATTACAGGCAATATTATCTTAAAGGACATCAAATGACTCTGCTTTGATTAATGCTGTCATTTTATTCCTGGAAGAGGGAATGTTTTGTGCACCGGGACATGGTATCCCAGCTTCAGCCCATCTCAAAAATGAACACAAATTAATGCAAAAAAAAAAGGGTGTTACTTAAGTGAAGTAAAATGAGTTAGCTTTGATCTAAAGATGTGCTTCTTGGGCTTAGACAATGAAAACTACTGGTAGGGTTATGTCATGGACTGTTTAAAAATAGAGATGTGTGGGTTGTAAAATATCTGCTGTGACACAGTTCTGATTGACTAATTATCTGCAACAAATTTTGGGTCCAATTCCTGCTCGCCAAACCCTTTTCGAATTCACCAGAGGGTGATTTTTTGGCAGGCTGTCAGCAAGAAAAGAGGGGAAAGAGTTGGGAAACATTAATAAAAGTTGAAAACAACAGCTTCTGAGGCATTTGAATCATCATTCAAGTACTAGAAAAAGACTGCCAGATGAGGAAGTAGGAAAACAGAGTGAGAATAGATCAGAAAGAAAGGAAAGCTACATTTGGGAATCTGATGACAAATAAAAATTGTTCACTTTTTTTTTCCTAAGCTTTCATGGGTAGAGTGTGTCAAGTACCCAGAGACTGAGGGTACGTCTACACTACCCGCCGGATCAGCAGGTAGTGATCGATCTATCGGGGATCAATTTATTGCGTCTAGTGTAGATGTAATAAATCGATCCCCGATCGCTCTGCGGTCGACTCCTGTACTCCACCGCGGTGAGAGGCAGAAGCGGAGTCGACGGGGGAGTGGCGGCAGTCGACCCTGCAAAGTGAGGACGCGAGGTAAGTCGACCTAAGATATGTCGACTTCAGCTACGCTATTCTCGTAGCTGAAGTTGCATATATTAGGTCGATTCCCACCCCCCCGGTGTAGACCAGGCCAGAGGTCGCATGTTCTGTATTTGTACACACACACCTGCTGTGTTTAAACACACATGCCATAACAGAGCCCTATTTTAGTTTGCTTTAACTGGGAAAGTCATTAAAGCCAAGCTGAGAGAGGAGCGAGACTGTAACAGTCACTGAGAAAAAGACAAAGTCAAAGACCATGAGGAAGGCAACTACAGCCATTACAACAAAACTAACTCTTTTACAGATAGGGATAGGGAAGATAGGAATTTCTGATATTATATTTCTTACTAATAATTTATCCCCATATGTGTCTCCATCATCCCCTCCATCACACCACAAAAAAGAGAAATATATGCACACATGCAAGTGTATACAGTGGGTTGAAAAAAGTAAAACACGCTTTGCAAATAAGTTTGAAGTCATTTGCATTCCACAGGTTTTGAAAAGGGAATGATTTTTCATTTATTCAAAAGTCTGCATGATTTGTTTATTAAAAATGTATCTTCTTTTCCTGTCCTCCCTCCCCCCCCAGCTTTTTTTTTTTTTCATTTTGCCAGTAAAAATGGAGGGATGAATACCCTAAAGCCAGTTTCATCAAGTAAAATGAAAAGGTAAAATACATTCACAAAAAAATTTGAAAAAAGATGACTTTTTAATTTCATTCAGAAAAAATTGGCTAGCTTTATACATAAACATCTGAAAAATCTCACAATATGACAATATTTCAGGAAAAAAGGACTAGAAACTAACATAGTCCTTTGCTGTCCTAATCATGGATCACATTCTGATACTTTAGGTCAGGCTATATACTAACAATGGGACTATTCACAGAGGTACTACTCAGTGTCAGTAAGCAGATCAGAATTTGCCTCTGTCAATATGTCACCAATGTTCAAAGATACTCACAGGACCAGAAAATCAGCGTAGGGGAAGTTGAAATGCCCATTGTGATCTTTGGAGACCCCGCTTACCCTTTAATGCCGTGGCTCATGAAACCCTACACAGGGAGCCTTGACAGCAGCAAGGAGCAGTTCAACAACAGCCGGTGCAGAATGACTGTGGAGTGTGCTTTTGGCTGTTTAAAGGGCCACTGGCACTCTCTGTATGGGAAGCTGGACCTGGCTGATGACAGCATCCCCGCAGTTATATCCGCGTGCTGTACCCTCCATAACATTTGTGAAGGGAAGGGTGAAATATTCACTCAGGCATGGAACTCAAAGGTTCAACACCTGGAGGCTGAATTTGAACAGCCAGAGAGCAGGGCTATACAAGGGGCCCAGCGTGGGGCTGCAAGGATTAGGGATGCCTTGATGGAGCAATTTGAGGCTGAAAGCCACCAGTAATGTCTGGTGCCCTGCATGGAAGTGAAGTGCAGTGGTTCCAATGTTAATAGGAATCTGAGTTTGCTGCGTATGATACACTGACTTGCAGTGCCTGTTGCTTTTCTGGGCTAAGGTATCTTTTACATTATGCAATAATAAAGAATGTTTTCAAAGCAAAAAAATCCATTTAATGAAAAGAAAATGCATTTATTGAAAAGAAACACAACTGCTTGTAAAACAGAAAGGGCAAGGGGGTGGGGTGGGGAATGGTATAACCACAGGTTTGCGTATGTCCTGTCATCATACTCAGCTTTCCTGTTTGGAGTGCTGTGCAATGAGTGCTGCATTTCAGGATGGCTATACAGGGGGCTGAGTGCAGTGGGTAAGGGTTGTAGTTTTCAGGGCTGTGTGGCGAAGCTACACGTGTTGCAGGCAGCTGGTGGCGATAAGAACCCGGATGTTGAGGAAATTGGGTTGGAGGTGACATGGGGGCACAAGGAAAAGAGATTTGGGACAAGGGCTGCAGGGAGGGTGGGCGCGGTAGTGCTCCACCTGCATGGCTACGAGCGCCTGGATGGAGTCTGTTTGGCGTTCATGATGCTTATCAGCTGCTCTGTGCTTTGGTGCAGGCGATCCGCATGCTGCTGGCGGACCCTCCTTTCACTCTCCCACCACTCCTGCACTTTTTGATTTTCATTAAGGGAGTGCTGCATGACTTCATGCAGCATGTCCTCTTTGCTTCTACGTGGCCTCTTCCTGATTCTTTGCAGCCTCTCGGCCGGTGATAACACAGATGGCTGAGATCTCAAGGTTGCATCTGTAAAGGCAAAATGCAACACTTGACAGAGGCAGCATTGTTCACACCAGACAAAGCAATGATTCCCCCATACTTAAGGGCAAGCACAGTCTACACAATAGCATAATTTGCCTGTCCCAAAGCGAGCGCACATAACCCACGGGAGCCCCAAAATGGTGAGTAAGCACAGGGTTATGGGGGACTTATTCTTTCATGGCTGTACTGTCCTCTGGGTTTCTGTGCCTTGGGGAGAGCCAACAGCTGCAGGAGGCCCCTGTAGTGAACACTGTCCCCACCATTTTCCACAGGAGTTCATCCTGGAAGATATCTCGCTGCTGAAGGTGACCTGGGAAGCAAGGGAGGGTCTTCTACTACAATGCGGCTTCCGCCTTGGCCCATATGCAGCTTGCCTGTGTGCAACAATGGTCCCCCTGCCCCTCACGGCACAGTGGCACGGACATGTTAGCCTGACTGGGACAAGGACCACAGTGGCTCTCCCACGAAACCTGAGCAAGCGCATTGCCCAAGTTCTGGATGAGACCTTTGAAGAGATCACTGAGGCAGATTACCACGATGTGAGAGAGCACATCAACGCCCTATTCTGCATCTAGACATGCATGCAGCCCTAACCCTCCTTGCCCCAAGAGCCCACACCGAATAACTTACTTCCCAAAATAAAAGCCGCTTACCGGGAACCTCCTCTGGTGTTTGTCCTTCCCCAAGCACCAGCCGCCGTGACTGGCTACCTTCCTCCTGGTTTGAGAACAGCTCCTTGCTGCATGCATCTAGGGATGCCGGTGTGTCTTCCTCCTCCTCAGCACCCTCGCTCCTGCTTTGCTCCTCCTCCTCCTCCTCCTGCCTTGTTGGACTGTGCTCCAAAGCGTCCATGGTGGTCCTCGGAGCGGAGGTGGGGTCTCTCCCAAGGATCGCATCCAGCTCTTTGTAAAAATGGCAGGTTGTGGGAGCAGCACCAGAGCGGCTGTTTGCCTCATGGGCTCTGCGGTAGGCATTCCACAGCTCCTTCACTTTAATCCTGCACTGCAGAGCGTCCCAGTCATGGCCCCCTTCCACCATGTCCCTTGATATCTGCCTGAAGATATCGTAATTCCTGCAATTGGAGCGCAGTTGGGACTGGACAGCTTCCTCCCCCCAAACACTGATGAAGTCCAGCACCTCGCCATTGCTCCAGACTGGGGATCGCCTGGCGCGTGGAGGCATGATCACCTGGAAAGATTCGCTGAGAGCACTCCACGCCTGGCTGAGCAAACAGGAAGGGGATTTTCAAAATTCCCAGAGAATGTAAAGGGCGGGTCTGACCGTTGGTCACCTGAGGGCAGGGCAGTAGAGTTCAAAGTGATGACCAGAGTGGCTAGAACAGGCACTGTGGGACACTTCTGGAGGCCAATCAGAGCACACTAACAGACCAGGGCATCCACACTGGTGCTGTGGTGCTACAGCGGGGGCGCATCAAACATTATTCCACTCGCCGAAGTGGAGTACCAGGAGCGCTCTAGCCGCAGAGTCAGAGCGCTCTACGTGCCTTGCCAGTGTGGATGCGTCATGAGAGCGCACTGGGCTGCTTTAATGCGCTCTAACTCACAAGTATAGCCATGCCCTATGTCTGTGTGAGCTCCCATGGTGTACTGCAGGAGCTCAGTCCATGGGGAAGCAGGGGTGTATCATGGAAGATATAAGCCAAGTAGGGAGCCCAGTCCATAGAGGAGGATAGGGGCATTAGGCACAGTAACTACAACTTTCATGAGACACGGCAGCAGCTCCAGTGGATTCAAACTAATGCAAACACAGCCTGAAACAAAATGTTTTGATTTTTTTCCTGATAGAAAATTAAAAAATTTAAACAAATCAACATATTTCTATGGATTTCTTTTTTGTGGAAACTCCATTTTCCATCAAAATCATAGACAGAAAATTCCTAATCAACTCTAATTCTGGTATTTGCTTCACTCCTTCAACAGAGTTTGAGTTTGTTGATAATCAGGACATTTATAGCTGCTTATCCCTTCTCTGACTCCTGCCTAAGGGGGTAAGAGCAGGGCATATTTATGTAACGTTTAAATTTCTGAAATCCGGGTTTCAGTCCTATTGACGAACTAATATAGTGTTTGTTTTAAGCTTTATATTTGGGCTGCCGATTACTCGCAGGTAACTCACTCGATTACTCAAAAAAATTAATTGCGATTTTAAAAAGTAATCATGATTAATTGCAGTTTTAATCGCACTGTTAAACAGTACAATACCAATTGACATTTATTAAATATTTTGGCTGTTTTTTTCTACATTTTCATATATATTCTATTCTGTGTTGTAACTGAAATCAAAGTGTATTATTTTTATTATAAATAATTGCACTGTAAAAATGATAAAAAATAGTATTTTTCAATTCACCTCATACAAGGACAGTAGTGCAATCTCTTTGTCGTGAAAGTGCAACTTACAAATGTAGATTTTTTTTGTTACATAACTGCACTCAAAAACAAAAACACTTTTGTAGCCTACATTGCAAGGTGGTTTACATGCCAGATGTGCTAAACATGCATATGCCCCTTTATGCTTTGGCCACAATTCCAGAGGACATGCTGTTGATGCTCATTAAAAAATGTGTTAATTTTTTTACCCACATTCTGCCATATAGTATGATCTTATGTTTTGTCACCATTATCTGTGTAAAAGAAAATTGTCTGTATATCAAATCTATTTAAGTAATTTAAAATTACCTTCTTCTTTCCTATGCTTCCTCCCTCCATACCCACCCATCCCCCCCCCCCAAATAATCATGGTCCACAAAATATAACAACATCAGGACTTGCGAGATCAAAATTAACTTTTTCCAACAGTTTATTCATAAAATTCCAAAAAGACAGTTCTGGCTATAGCTGGGGGGGAAAGCTTGGAATAAAATATGAACCAATCCAATTATTTGCCTCAAACTTAATTAGAATCATCTTTAAGGCTTGAAAAACTTTTCAACATTTTTATTTTAATTCCATGTACATTTCCATTCCCAGTTCAGCTGGGACTGGAAACAGAGATATCAAAATAGCACAAGAAATGCGTCTTTCACGATTTCTGACCTAATTGAAACCAAGAGGTCGGATCTTGTAAGAAAGCCTGGCAAACCAGGGGGTTGGATGTGTTCAGATAATCTTTGGATAAGCACTTTGTGGGACCTGACTCATCACTTATTTACTCCAGTCTTATGCTGATGTAACTCCATTGAGTGTAATCCATTGTAATGCTAGTGGTGTTAAAATGGCATTGTACAGCTACTCATGCAGTAGTGTATCAGGAACTTGGCTTTTGAGCTTAACCCTTAAAATTTCATCCATCACTAGTTCTAAAACCTGTGTTGTCATTCAGATTGCTGAGGTTTTTTTCTTCTAAAATACTAGTCACTTCTGTCTTTGACTGCTATAATCAAGCAACAGAGTTTCACTTGAACCAGGTGAAAGTAGCCTGTTACATTCTAATTAGATCAAAGAGTAGGTAAGCAGCCAAATTAACTAGAATTAATAGGTAGCATCAAACCAAGTTTTACAGAATACGAAGGGGAAATATTAAAAATCACTTTGAAAGGCAGGATATGAGTGAATCAATGTAATGGTAGATGCTTACACAGAGTACAGTATTAGGCAGAGGTTTATAATCATGCCAAGAAAGTTTAAATAGCCTCAGGGTAGCTGTTAATTCTTACGAAAACTTAGTACAGACTTCATTGACTTAGGTGGGATTAGTCCAGATTTACTGACAGTGAAATTTGTCCAAGTGACCTTAGTTTATTCAAAATACTTTAAAAGAAA
The DNA here is from genome assembly GCF_965152275.1 of Natator depressus. Taxonomy (NCBI): domain Eukaryota; kingdom Metazoa; phylum Chordata; order Testudines; family Cheloniidae; genus Natator; species Natator depressus. The sequence goes on along the minus strand of NC_134235.1, from coordinate 121,464,417 downwards.
AGAACTTTTTTCTAATAATTTTAAAACCTGTGCTCACTTCCTTTTTGGCCAATAATCCTTTGATACCTTGGCATCTGTTTATATTATACAATACTTTTTTTGTTTAAAGAAATGTATATGATTTGGTAAACATCTAATTTCCCACTTTTGTAGACTTTGCAAACAAAGTTAAAGATTAAAAAGGGTCACAGTTCAGTGTTATAAACATTGATGGTGTTTCTTTAAATGTAAACACAGTCAAGAAGTAACTGAATATTAAGTAATAAGTGTAAGAAGACTGTTTAGTATACTTCTCATTATACATATATGAAAGCTGCTAGTAGTATAAAAAGGGCCAGAACATCAGCTGTTATAAATTGGCATCGCTTCTCTATGGTTTTACCAAATGACATCAGTTGAGCATCTGGCTCTAAAAAAATGTGATACTTTTTCTCAAATTAGTAAAACTTCAGATTCACTTTTGTATGCAAAAATCTACGATTTATTGAAATATATATTATTATTTCTATATTGCATGGCACCCAATATGCGTTAGACACATTCATAGTTCTTTTGGAGAATCCACCTACATTGCTGGTGCAATGAATGTGTTTAGGATTCAAAAAATAGATGAAAATGTTTTTCATTATGGAGGAAAGATGATGTCATATGTGGCAGTACCCTTTCCCCAATATCCAAAATCCCATCCCTGGACGTGTTTACCAGCTGATACCTGTGGCTGTGTGCATGCTAGATTGTTTTTTTTTTCCCCCTGAACAATGCTCCACTATAGTTACTTACTATCCAGTTAGCTCCACTTAGGGAAGCAATAATGGAAGCATTTGTGTGCATAGGCTCTGGGTGGCCACTGGTGTTCTAATTCCTCGTTAATAAACCTGCTTGGATCAGGTCTACAGGATAGGGTGAAAAACACAAGTGGCCATCAGCACCTTGTTAACTTTAGCCTGTGTGGCCTATCCTTAATGCCAATCCTGGCAGTCAACACAAAACTCCAATGGGAGCAGCAGCCTCCCACTGCTCTGGTTACAGTGTTCTTGGCATCTCAGCTATTGTTTAGTGGATAATACCAACCATAAAAAGGTTGTATCATTTTGCCAAACAATTACTTTGTGTTAAAAATTGTGTAGTTTATGAGTTTCCAGAAGAGGAAGCTAATTTGCATACTACCCTGGTGTTTTATGGCCATGTTAGCCTAATTGCTTTAAAAGCACCTTTATCAAGTCATTCCTCTGAGTCCTGCTATGGGTTCACAGAGGCAATGAAGAGTCAAGCTGGGGTAGAGGGTTACCCTAACTTACCGTGAACCGGCTCATCTGTTCATATCAGTATTTATATGGAAACTTAAAGCTGTCACGCATGGAAAACATAAATACATTTCAACCGAGGATTATGAATTTCTATTCTTAATAAGACTAAGCTAAAGGATAGATTTATTCAGGGTTTCTTCCTCACACTTCTGGGCATGTAACTTTCTACTCTCAGCCTTGTCTATTGGCTCCACTGTGCCAAGTTCTTGGAGCACAACTGATGTTTATGCTTTCAACACTGCTACTTTTAATGTGCTGTCTTACATACCAAATGCTGCCATTCTTCAGCATGGTATCTCAAAAATGAAACACAAGGAGCAGAGACTGATAAATTTAAAAGGTGTCCAGTTGGGAGAGGTGTCTGTGTGCCACAGGAATCAGTGTTTGGATCTTTAACAATTTCATTAGTGGCCTGGCGGAGGGGTGGTTATATATGAATGACATATTTTAATATAATGTGTGTCTAATGTAAAGAGGCAATGCATCTCATGGTCTGAGCACAGAACTGGAAGCCAGAAACTTCTGAATTCTCTTCTCAGCTTTGACAGTGAGTTCCTTTGTGACCTTCAGCAAATCACTTATGCCCAAATTTTCAGAGCTCTCCTTTAATTTGGATGCTTCCAATTTTGGGTTTAGTGTCCACGTAAGCCACCTTTTACTGGTTTTCAGAGGTGCTGAGCATCCACGGTTCCTTCACTGTAAATAAGATCAGACCAGGCTCACTCTCTTGACCCCAAAAAGGGCATACAGAAATAACTTGTCTTGAGCATAGTATCAATCCATATCAGTGCAGCCAACATTCATCACCTCTTCTCCCTGCTCCACCACGGGGAGTCAGGAAATCTGAGGCAGCTGTTGAAAACAGGTCACCTGCACCCACCACGCATGCTGCTGGTGCCAAGTCATTGGGAAAGTTGGAAAGACCATGTTTAACTGTGTTTCATTTGGATTATTAATGTAGCTGTGCTAAGATATTAATAACATTATCTCAGTGGTGGTCCCATACCACTGAGCCACAAAGGTCAGCTACACTAGGTTTTAGAAAAAAATAGCAATGGGAAAAAATAATCCAAATCTCTTTTAAAGTGACAGGTCTGAGCACTTCTACATTTTAATATTTTTTGCCATTGTTGTATGGCACAGAATTTTTTTTCCTGATCATATTTTTTCCTGATTATATTTTTTTCCTTTTCATATTTGCTATTAACATGTTACTTTTTTGAATGTCTTCTCAAGAAAGGACGCCGGTTGAAATTTTTCAAATTGTCTAAGGGATTTAGACACCGAGTACATGTTCATTTTAATAGAACTCAAGCATCCAAATCTCTTAGGTAGCTTTCAAAATCTGGGCCTATGAGTATACAATGTCATACCAATACAATAGCATCAGATATGAGTGCCAGCAATGGAGTAGCAGGTTCTACAAACTCAGATAGAAATGTAGGATTCTTCTCTTGATCCACCCTGTTATTAAGGCCTCTAGCACTGCTAAAGCTACTGAGTTAGTCCTGCTGACTCTTGCTGGCAAGTGTGGCTTGTTCACACTATTGGGATGTGAAAATGCTTGGTGATACCCTCTGTTCAGCGGCAACAACGGAGGGGAGAGAAAGATTCCACCTGAAACCCTAGGAACAACCCAGCGGCAGAAGACAATGACCTTCTTGCAATTTATGAAGCAGCAGGAAGCCCAACAAGAATGGCAGCAGGGCCAGGTTGAAGTCCAGTAGCAACATATGCAATAGTTCCAGAACCAGCTGTTGCAGAGACTCATTAACCTCAGTGCACAGTCCAAACATGCCAATATGTCCCAGTCTTTCCCTAGCCAAGATGGGGCCAGAAGGTGGAAGATAACTCAGAAGTTTACCTGGTCACTTAAGTGAGTAGCTCTACTGCAGCCCATTGGGAAAAGGAGTCATGGGCTATTGACCTGGTCCTTTTCTTGCCAGGAGAGATGAAAATTATTTATTGGGCAGAGCTGGTCAGGATTTTTTTTTCTTTGACAAGTCTTTTTTGTCATCAAATGCTGATTTCTTGACATTGAAACTTTGTAGAAATTTGCACTGGAAAGGTTTGTTAGGTCCAGGATGAGAGAGAGAAAAGAGAGCAACCCCAGAACAACCAGTAGCCCAGTTGTTAGGACACTCACCTCTCTGTGTCTCTGTATAAATAATTCAATATTCACTAAGAGGTCAGCTCCAACAGGAGACAGAGAGAGAGAGAAACTGACTATAGTCTGGTGATTCGGGCCCTTGTGTGGCAGGTAGAAGAAATAGGGTTGAGTTCCTAATCTTAACTAGGCAGCACAGGGACTGGAATTTGGGTGTCCTACATCCTAAGTGAGTTTCCTCATCCCCATTCGGAGGTATCACTCTATCTTGTTCTTTCATGAACAATGTTGAAAGGTCTTATTTTCATTCAGGAGCAGGACAAAAACAAATTTCAGCACCTCAAAACTTTTCATAAAGTGAAATTCTTGTTTTCCAGTCAGCCCTAGTACTGGATGTTAAAATACCATGAAGCCTGCTGCTTTGAATTGGTTGGGAGTCTTGCATGAGTAACACCAGCAAAGGTTTCAAAGTGAATCATTCTTCTGAGGTGGGGCCATATACCATTGCTCTGCACTTGATGGAGCTGGTGATTTGTTGATGAAACCAGAGGCACACAAATAAGGAATGAATTACACTAATCAAAAGTGCAGTATTTAGAAAATCTGTGTAACAAATGCAGACCTGGGTGTTCCAGCTCTAGTTTACTATACTGATGGAGACAGTGGAATAAATGGGAATTAAATATGGCTACAACGTGAAACTGAGCAATAGTCCATGAGATACACCAAAGAACAATATCTTAAAGAAAAGTGAATGGACTTAGAGTCAAAAGGCCTTAACCAAAACATAGCCCCTTCTGTTCTCTTCTCCAATGTTATAAAGTGGGAAATCTTTAGCCCAACAAGCTTTCCTTGGCATCTGAGCTGTCATCTGGGATATTTGCATTCCTGATGTCTGCAAGTCATCACAAATTCACTTCTGGCTAACTGGTTTCCATGTTAATATAGCGTTGGAAGAATGGAGCATGCTCTAACATTTAAGGAGCTTGGCTGGCACATACAGCAGTTGGATTGGGCATAGTCTGAGACTGGGTAGAGTATGTGACTCCATCTAAAAATGCAATAGCCTATAAAGCCTGACTATGTTTTCATTTTCAAAGGCACTTCACCCACTTGGAACAACGAATATCCTGTGTGGCTACAGACACCTGAAGATTTTAGTCTATGTAGAACTTAGTGGTATGTTCAGGTAGTTTACAGTAAGTTTACTACAAAAAGGCATTTACTTTTGTCATCTTGGGGAGGGGTGGGTGAGAGTTTTCAAAGAACAAAAGAGGATAAGACAAAAAACCCCTAAAAAAAGCCACTTTAACCTTACATGTTCCAATATTTGCACAGAGATTTAGACACATAATTCCTAATAAGGTCAATGGGAGTTACAGAATGTAGCTAAATCCCTATGAAATTCTCTGAAAATACAGGACTGTAATCTCCCAGTACTGGACACAAAATAGGAAAGACCCTCAAAACTGTGTATGAGAAAAATAAGAATGCAGGGATCTTAAAATACTAGGGAATTAACTTTTTTATGATATATAACATTTCCTCTTACCTCTGGTTTCATGATTCTGCATTTATGATTTGGATAAATGACAGCAGAAAATGTAGGATTATCACACACCGCCTGTGAGAGAAGGAGATTAGTTTATGCCTAAAATGAAGACCATCTCTTGCTAGAACAGATATTTCAAATGCTTGAGGCAAGGGCCTGGCTATATGCAGATATAGGTTTGGCACGAGGGGCATCAGAAGAGTGTGTGAGATTGTCGCAGAAAGCAAAAGGAGAGCAACAAACACGCAATAAGAAGTGGGGAAATTACACTAGACATACCACAAAAGTGGCAGAGACAGACTTCTGTGCATGAACAGATGCTGAAATGGAAATGAGCTTTTCAGCAAAGGCAGATAATGCCCAGATTGTGGTATTGTAGCTGCAAGGGCAGAAGTCCAAATGGAATCAACATCTCCACCTCATGATCCACTCATTGTGCACCCGAAGTACCCATTAAGGAGCAAAGCCCATCAGACTTTGTTCATGGGTCATCATGATGGGGTTCAAATCCAACTACAAGAGCTTCATTATTATTTCTGACTCCAACTTCTGCACTATCAGCCACTGCACTCGGGGGTGGGAGGGTAGTGCTGTTTTAGTTCAGAATGCGAACAGCTGAAAACAATTAAAAGGCAAACTGAATTCACTCAATAGTATTCTCAAGGAATGGCGCAGTTCATAGTTGTAATGCAGTATGTCAGCACAAGAGAATAACATAGCATTTGAATGAGGTAAAGGGTAATACACTAGCCCCATGAAAATCAATGACAAATCTGCCATGGGCTTCCATTAAAATTCAGGAACTGCTGATACCCAGTGTTGTGCTTAGAACACTAGAGCGTATCTTGTGGTAAGACTGTTTTCTATAACTTTTTTCCTCCATCTGTGATAGGCATCTTTCTCTACTTCAGGAAGGAAGCTTTGTAGGTGTGGGTGACGTGTGTGGTCATATTGCAGTAATTAAGTTAAAAGATGAATAGCAGATGCCCACGTTTTTGCCTCCCCTGGCCACATTCTGCCTACATTTTACGTAAATTTCGTGTTTGAAACCCTAGAGGTTGGATTGGTGACCTGTTACTTCTAGAATCTATCATTTAAAAAAAAAAAAGAAAGAAAGAAAGAACAATTGAATCCTCATGTAAATCCCTGTAGCTCTCTTGAAGTCATTGGAGCTAGGGCATTTATACCAGCTGAGGACCTGGCCCAAAGTCTCTGGCCTTAGCATTACATGATAACTGTATACATTAGTACTGAGGCCCAGATCCTCAAAGGATTTTAGGTGCCCCACAGTGAAAGATAGAGGCACCTAAATATCTTTGAAGATCTGGGCCTGGCTGTATTGAAGACTTTTATTTCCTGCTTGGGGATTCCTGATGTCTGCAGGTTGGTTAGGATAGTTCTCTACCCTCTTAGCTGGCAAGCAGAGGCAATTGGGAGAAGTAGGGGAGACACAAGGATTGCATGTCATTCTTGTGAGCAGACAGTTGTGGAGAAGGGTTGTGAGAAATGAATGGAATGAGAGAGAGATGGGAGCATGAAGGCCATGGCTGGGTTCAGGGAAATAAGGAGGGGCAACAAGGAAGCCATTTCTTTCCACAGATGTAGGGGGTATACTGGGCGAGGGAGGCCATTAAGGAGGAGTGGTACTACCAGATGAGATGGGAATTTTCCTAGTGATTAATAGTGGTAGCAGCCTTTAAAAACTTGTGGCTGCCATTTTGTTTTAGAGTGGGGACAACCCAGAAGTTTGTGCCTCACATTTGAGATACCAAAACTGCCTGGGACCATAGTTCCAATGTGAAAACTACTCCTTCATCCTTCTGAGGTAAATTCCTTGTTTGCTATGTGTGAATTTTCAGACAGCACCTTAAAACCTGAGGTTCTGTCTGTCCTGCCTAACTATAGATCCAATGACAACTTTCACATGATTAGGCATTTGCTCTGGAGTCCTTGTACAACATTTTCTCTCTACTGTAGTGCTATGCACCAGTTAGTTTCCATCCTCCACCTCAGAGTGGCTGCAGTTCACTGCTCTTTGTATCCTAGTGTATGTAGTTTGTAAAGCACTTCACCAGGGAAGGTATTCACAGTGATTTTACTCCAGCCTAATGCCACTGACTTCAGTGGATTTACTCCTTTCTTACCTTGTTGAAGTGAATCAGAATCTGACCCCAAAGCATCCCACTGAGATGAGCATTATTTATACTAATTTTACAGAAGGATAATCAAACACAAGGAGGTTAAAGTCTAAATTGACAAAAGGACTCAGGCACCTAACTGATATTTTAGGCACCTACGTCCAACGTTTAGGTACCACTGCAATCCTCAAAAGATCCACTCACCTTCCGCCTAACTCAGTAAGTGCCCAAAGTACCTGGGCACTTAAGTTTCCACTGTTAAAGTCCTTGAGGCACCTAAACTTTGTTGACTGTATGTGCTCAGAGCCGGCTCACCATCTGTCTCATGCCCTAAGCCCTGTCAGGATTCACAAACTGGCACGCACCCAGGAGGTGAAAGAGTTGGGTCAATCTCCCCGCCCCGCCTGGTGTGGGAATTAGATCCAGGTCTCCCATATCCCAGGTGAGTGCTCTAACCACTCGGCTAAAATTTATAAGGGAATCACCATTTATAAGTGGAGGAGGGACCACTACTGTTTTAGGCACCAGACTCCAGGAGGGCATTCCTGGCTGTGAATCCCAAATGAAGACTGGTCTGGAAGGAGGCACCAAAATTAGGCACCCTGATCCTGGTGAGGGATGGGAGCTAGGCTACTAAATGGTCAGCTGCCTAAAATTAAGTGTTATAATGCTGAGTCCATGTCCCCTTTGGGAATCTAGTCCTAAGTCACCTGCCTGAGGTTACAAAATGATTCAGTACCATAGCAGGGAGTAGAATGTAGTAGTCCAGAATATTTTGATTCCTAAACACTGGACATATTGGACCTGATCCTGATTTCAGATGGGTATAAATCAGGAATAATTCCACTGAAGTCAATGGATTTATACAGGTGTGAAACCAGTGCAAGTGGGAAGAAAATCAAGTCTACTATGCTGCTTGGGAATGTTAGAAAACAGGAAAGACCCTCTCTTAAAAAGGAAATCCGTTGGGGTGGGAGGCTGTCCCTCTACAGAAGGACAAAGCTTCATGCACTTCTGCTCACCTCACAACAGAGGATCACCCCATGGTGACTACAGCTGCAAAACAGCGGTGCAGTATTTTGCCTCATGATTTTTTATCTTTATGGTCTTTATTTTATGTTTTAATTGTTATATTTTAATTGTATGTGCATCACTCTGGGCATCTTGGTGGGTGTTGCTTTATAAATAAAAATATTATTACAATCATAGCACTAAAATTACAAGATGTCAAAGGAAGCAGTTCCTAAGATCAGAGTATTCATGGGGACTAAACTGCTTAAAAGTCAACACATTTCCTGACTCTGTGATTGGCAAAACTCCTTTCTTCTTCTTTTTTTAAGTTTGGTGTATCACTCACTGAACTAGCTTCACTCTGCCTGGTCTCAGTGGCATTGTTTCAGACTGTTAAATGGATGCACAGAACTAAGCAATACCCATTGTGCATGGTGGGGTGTTGGAACAGGGTGGACGGAGGAATCTGGTCTCAATTTTATAATGATCATTGTCTATACAGGTATAACATCTGGTTTGCTGTGTAGCTTAAAGAATAGACATTCTGTGAACTGGTTTTGCAGTGAGAAATTTTTCACAATGAACGTTAAGTAGAGCTGATAAATAACTAATTCAATATTTTTTTTCTTGCTTTTTGAGTCTTGCTCTCAGAGTGTAACTTCCTCAAATTTGTTGTTCAAAGCTATACACTACACTATTTGGCAAATATTTGTAATGCTGTTTTGATCATGAATGTTTTCCCATAAGCATTCATCATTTGCAATTTGAGCTGTTGTGATAGGTCAGAAAAGGCACATGGCAGTGCCCGTTCTCTAACTGAAAGTGGATGTCCACATCTGTTGCACGTGTGAATGTAAAATTTTGTTCCTGAGCATATACACATACATACCTGATATCTTCACTCTGGGCTTGATCCAATGTCCAATGAAGTTAATGGAAAGATTCCTACTGACTTCAATTAATATTCATGCGAGCAAAACACAGTTGCTTGATTCTTTGCTGAAAGCAAAGCAATATGGCCAAAGCATATTCATTAAAAAATTCCAACACAAATCACTGAAATTTTTTGTACTACTTACTGAGCTGTAAGGGTGACTTTAGCAAATATATATGAATTTACACACCATACATATGTCTGGTTATGATCTCACTTACCCCTGTTATACGTCTGTATAACTCCATCTTTTCAAAGCAAAAAGCAACTATTGTTGGGGAAAACTGGTCTTCACAGAGGGGAGAGACCTATGAATCCAGCCAAGCAGAATGTGAGCTCTTTTCTCTGTTACAGAAAAGTGATACAATTCATTGGGTTTCACTTAACTTAGCAAACTTTTCAAATAAGTCTGCCACAATATTGATGAGCACAGGATGTGGTAGCTGCTTTTATGTGCTTATGAAGCTTTTATTTTCTCAAAGGTCATGCAACAATCTCCAACAAGTAAAGAATTACCTTACATTTCAGTCCCAAGAATTATTTAATAGTCTGGACAGTACTGTGAAAGGAGAATGACTTTGGTAGATTTGGATTCAGTAAATTCTGATGATTATTTTTGTTGTTAGCATGAACAGAAAATAGAAAAAAAACATCTTTGAAGATATGAACAAACACGAGCTTAACAATTAAAGTACCCTCTCACTCCTAGAACCCAGGAAAGGTCCTTCTAGGTAAAAGTTAAGGAACAAAAGAGCAACAAAGGGGAAATTTGAACTGTTCCTGCTTGTGCTGTGTCTGTTGCATCGCTAAACTGAAAGATTCAAATCACACTGCTCTACAGCAGCCACCAGTGATGAACTGTAAATGGGGTCACTCTCCCTATCTCTGCCTGTAACTGAAACTCTGCCAGCTCATGACAAAATGAGATGTCAAAATGGTGCTTCGCATGCCCCGATTGAGGGAGTAAGCCTCCTGGGCAGCATGTGAACCCCCCGTTCGGGAAGGTTAGCCCCCTGCCCTGCCTCTTCCTCCTGAGGACCCACCCCACTCCATCCCTTCCACCCCCCACAATCACCCGCTGGGGCCAGAGGACCCCCCCAAAGCCCCCACCATGGCCAGATGAGCCCTGGCTGCCCTGTCCAAACTGCCTCGAGCCCTGGTCCACCAGCTAGCCCGCCCACGCCCTCCTAAGCCCCGGCCACCTGGAGGAGCTCTGAGCCCAGCCCCCATGGCTGTGGCAGCGAGCATTAGTGGAAGTTTGGGGAGGCTTAGCTTCCCCCAAGCCTCCATTACGTGCCACCCATGGTCACCCTCCACTGACCTACACTCCCTAAGCAAAGGGTAGGGATCCCAAATCCCAGTGAAAGGAGAGAGAAGGTGGGGACAGGTGTTCCTACTGGGTGGAGTGGGCTCTGATTAAGAGTCCTAGACACCATTTTATCCACCTCCACCCCAACTCCACTGTTTAAAGACAGCTGATTAGACTCAATTAAGAGTCTTTGGTTTAAGTGATCAGTAGAGCTGAAATTGCTGATAATCAGGTCGAGCTGCTGAGCTTTAGACATGCTGTGGGACAATACTGCAGTAAAAGAAAGTACATAGCCTGCACTAGCAGTGAGGTTCCCCACCGCACACTGAAATCACTGAGCAGTGGGTTAAGTGGTAGGACCTGAGGATGTGGCATTGCAGAGAGTGGCAGGTGGCAGAAGAGAAGCAGAGCAGCGCCAGGGCAAACGACGGTGCTGGCAAAAATGGTGGCCACAGCAGCCAGCGGGCCAGTAGAGTGAACGACTGCAATTGTGAGTCAGTGGCAGAGGTGTCAGCAGCAGCTGAGGCATTGCTTGATATCCCTACAGACCCTGACAGTGGGAGGTGAACCCACATCTACAGACCTCTGGACTCTGGCTCTTTGCAGACCAAGGACAGTCAACTGTGAGCGGGGTGCAGTGGAGGGAGAGGAGAGTGGTGTGCTAAAAGGACATTCATTCACTGGCCACCGAGGCAAAGGACAATGCCCAACGCACTGTGGGCTCGGATTGGCTTACGATTGCTTGTTTTTGAATGTGGTTTGGGTTTTTTTCCTAAACTAATGCTTGGTTCCCTTTCCGTTTTAATAAAAGTTCCCATTTGTTATACACAGACTCAGTGCTTGTGAGAGGGGAAGTATTGCTTCTTAGAGATGCCTAGGTATGGTGTTAACTGGATGGGGGCTCGAGCTGGTTCTGTTTTGCATTGTTAAGAGGAACCCCTAGATTTGAACCCGGGCCTTGTTGCTGCAGACTCCCACCTGGCAGAAGGGTTACAAAAGTGTCTTTTCACTTAACAAAGGTGGCTTTTGGGGCTAGCAAGGCCACTGAGGAGGAGTGGGACTGCCAATGTGAGATAGGAATTTTCCCAGTGATTCACAGTGTAGCAGCCTCTGAAACTCATGGCAGTCATTTTTGTAGCAAAATGGTGGGGGGAGGAGGGTATATGCTTTAGCTTTTAGATACCAGAACTTCCCACAACCCCCCTCCCTCCAATTGTCTGCTCACAAGAATGACATGAAATCCCTTTTTCTCCCAGTTGCCTCTGCTCACCAGCTGAGCGGGGAGAGAAGTATCCTTACTGACCTGGAGACATCAGAAATCCCCCAAATAGGAAGAAAGTCTTCAATATGCCCAGGCCCAGATCCTCAAAGATATTTAGGTGCCTAACTCCCATTTCTCCTTCTGATTGCACAGCAGCTCAAAGGGGCAAGAGGACAGTGGAATTTTGCAGGGGTAGGAGGAGGGAATGAAGGGAAGACCAATGACAACTTGAGCCAATCTCTGCGTGTACCAAGAGTTGTATTTGTCAGAAACAATCAGTCTGCCCCTTGCAGCGCTCTACAAGCTGTTGAATGTGACGTGCCGAGACGTGATAGAGCAGCAACATAATATTGATATATCCCAAAATCATACCCAGGCATTTTTATGAACACACAATGAAAAATTACATTTAAATCTGACCTTGAAAATCAGCTGCTTTAAAAATAAAAATTCCTCTCATAAAAAGCACGCTACGTTTTTATTGCACTTAGTCCAAAGGACCATTTAGTCCAAAGGAGCCTTCCTTCCTTCCTTCCTTCCATCTCTCTCTCTCTCTCTCTCTCACACACACACACTTTTTAAAAAACAACTCCCCTGTTTTGACCTTCATTTGCTCTTCACAGCTGAAATAAATGGTTAATCTCTCAAGGGAGCATGCATGCTATTTGTTATTGATTTTATAGCTCAATAACAGAGCAGTGCTGTGAACAGGTTGGTATCAGATTAGGAAACAACCACTTAGAAGGAGACACCAGCTGTGCACTTGTGATAAATTACATTTTTTCCTATGAATTTTATACCTAGTTATAGCTAGTTTACAGGATTTGGCACCATATGGCCTGCCTGCTGGTGAGGTAACGTTCACAAAAAATCCTTCCATGGTTAAAGAAGCAACCCCTTTTTGGAAGCATTTTTTGGAATAGTGTATCATAATCAAAGCTTTGGGATTCATGAAAGGTTTGGCACCCAGCACTGTTTTCTGGATTTACCACAGACATGAGGTTGTATAAAACAGGATCCACAAATGGCAAATGTGATAAAATTAATATGCAGAGAACTTGGAACCAATGTGTCCTAAAAACAGGGATTTTACAAAATATATATAAATAAATGGTTTGATTGGTTTTGGAGCTGTGGAAAGGAAAAATCTCTGCAGTTGCATACAGGGAAAGAGAAACTCAAACGAAATATCGAATTGCTTTCCACAAATCACTCATGCAGTACAGTGGTTGCCATTAAAACTTTTACAATTGTCATTTGTGAGTAATAAAAATTATCACAGTATTTGCAGAATACAGGAATAATGTTAATTAGACAAACGATAAAATGGTAAATATTTCAATGGCAATCACTGCGTCTGAGCAGAGTAGGCAGCTCGCAAAAGTAGTTTGCAAAGTACAGTATATTTAGAGCTTTCCACTTGATTCCAATTCTTTCAAAGAATGCATACATTACAGCAAGCCATACTTTGGGAGATTATATAGGTAGGTAGATAGATAGATATAGATATAATATATTTATCCCTAATTAGCCTTCATTTAGACTACAATTCAGCCATATTGTAAGCATGTGAGGAGATAACTCTCTAAGACAGTTGGACTAGTCACATGCTTCAAGTTAGGGACATGCTTAACTTGTTTGCTTAAATGGCACTATATACTAGATACACCCAGTATAACAAATCAGTGGGGCTTACTTTTCTAACTTATACCGATGTAAATTAAGAGTAACTCCCTGGAAGGAAGTAGAGCAGTGCTAGTGTAAAACCAGTGTGGGATCAGAACCAGACCCACAGACTTCAATGGTGGAACATCAGAGGATGTAATGACAGGTTTCAGAGTAGCAGCCGTGTTAGTCTGTATTCGCAAAAAGAAAAGGAGGACTTGTGGCACCTTAGAGACTAACGAATGTATTTGAGCATAAGCTTTCGTGAGCTACAGCTCACTTCATCGGAGTGCATCCGATGAAGTGAGCTGTAGCTCACAAAAGCTTATGCTCAAATAAATTTGTTAGTCTCTAAGGTGCCACAAGTCCTCCTTTTCTTTTAGAGGATGTAATGTTAGCCCCAATGAAGTCAATGGTAAAATGACTATTGACTTCAGTAGGTCAAGGATTTCACCCTTAACTCTTACATTAGCTTAAACGAGAGCAGAATTTAGTTATTTCAATCTGTTGGATAATGTGTCCAATACTAATTTTGCTAATCAGGCAAAACTGCCATTGATTTAAAGGCAATTGTATGGATTTCAGAACCACTTCGTGGGCCATAAACATGTAGCTTTGGGGCTGAATATTAGATTTTCACAAGCATAAAGAAAAACAAATTTGTCCTACTAGAGCCACCATTCAAAAGCCAAAAGTTATCAGTAAAGATGGATGAATAATTAAAAAATAATTGAATAGCTTATTCAAAAATGTGAAATTCATCAAATAAGTTATTTGAGTAACATGGCCATGTGAGTTATTCACCCAACTCAGAAAATAACAAAATTTGTTTAATAATGAATATGAAAAATATAATTACATTAATCAAATTAATCAGTTTTGGTTTCTTGTATTCTATCTGTACTGTATTCAACAGAATACTAGGATAGCCTGTATCTACTACAAATCTTATTCTAAAGTAGAATGTATAGGATATTTCTTTATAATAGAGCAGGGGTCGGCAACCTTAGGCACACGGACCATCAGGGTAGTCCACTGGCAGGCCATGGGACATTTTGTTTATGTTGACTGTCCACAGGCACGGCCCCCCGCAGCTCCCAATGGGCGCGGTTCACCATTCCCGGCCAATGAACACTGCGGGAAGTGGTACAGTTCCTCATCCCAGTCTCTTTGCCCAGGCAATCCTAGTCTCTCCCTTTGAGCTTCTGATCGGAGTCCTAGTCCTCCACATCATATATATATATATATATCACTCCTCTCTGTTAAGTATATATTTGATCACTTTTCTTGCTGGTCAGGTATGTGTTATAATTGATAACTGATTTTAAAATATCAGATATCCATTTTGTTACTCTACACAGCGACATTACTCATTGAGAAATCTAAGGTATTTGAGATTGCATGTTTCAGAAGTGCAGACTTTGTTTTTCAATTTTATTGTGTTTCAACAACCATCAGCATATTTCTGTAAATTGGGCGGGGGGTGGGAGGGGAAGGTTTTCATCAAAGGCACAGTAACCTTTGCAACAGCCACCAGTGCTCTTTGGCTAAGATTTTCTGGTAGTAGTCTGCCAGTTCCTCCCACTGTTCTGTTCTGAGACCTTGAAGGTCACATCATTTAGGACCCTTTTCTACCAAGTACTGAGCACCTGCAAAGTGCTGAGTGACCTGGAGCGCTGCCAGTGGGCATGGTGGTGCTTAGCTACTCACAGGATTGAGGGCTTGTTGATGTTGCCACTGCGGATTTCAAACAGTGTAAAGGATGGAAAACTTTAAGTCAATTTTGTTTCAGCTCTAGGTTTATTTTGTCATTTACTATGCTCTAAAGCACCACTGAGACACTTTCCTGAATATATTGATTTCATCCAAAACATTTTATACATATGAAAAAGCCAAGATAGGTAGCAACAGAACAGTTCAGCCATAGCAAAGATTGGGTGTCTACCAAAACAGTCATTTTAGAAACAAAGTTTGCAATATAAATAGTCAAGTTAAGTTGATAGAATGTCAGCGCTTCCAGCTACTGCTTCTTAACACCTCTCTATCCCCCACTCAACTGCAAAAAATAAATAAAAGGGCATTAATTTACAGAGACAGAAAAGATAGACCTTGATCCTGCTAGTCCTTTCCTGAACAGAGCAAATTGCAAAAGGATGTTGTACTGTGGAATAACTTGCCACAATATTTCATTGCATCCAAGAGAGTAGGAGGATTCAGAAAAAGATTGGATAGTCATGTGGATAAGAAGACTATCTGGAGCTATATTTGTAAATACATTTTTATTAAAACTTTGTTTTGTAGGAATGTAAAGATTTCTATTTTAAGTCATAATCCAGTTAAAAATGAGGAATAGATGGAAACATTTTCTGGGGCTGTTGCATAACAGCCCACTGCCAGGCTTCTTCTGACTTCTTTGGAAACAGCTGGTGTTGCCCAGTGACAGGATACTGGACAAGATGGGCAGCCAGAATTGAGCCAATAGAGCAATTACTATGTTTTCAAAAGTAGTCATTACTGGATATTTTTGGCTTGACTTGAGATTGATATTTTATGCATGTATTCAATAAAAACCTAGACATTTCTTTCTGCATCTAACCATTTGATCAAAATGTGTTGAAACAACAGGAATACTGAGCCATAAGTAATATGGGTCAGATTCAGTCAGTCTTACTCAGGTTGAATAGTACCTTATTCTACAGGTAGCCCCACTATAATCAATTGGACTACTATGAAGGATCAGGGCCTTACTTCACAGAACTTACTTGTCCCCTTACCTTTGTTCATGTCAGTTGTCCCATTGAACTCAGCAGGATTACTCACATGTATAAAAGCAGGACCTGGGCCTTAGGTATGACTTAATTTGAGTAAGGGTGGTAGCATCTAGCTCTGTGATAGCAATCCCTAACTAAATACAAACCATTTATCCTACAAAATGGTGTTCTAATGGAGTTTGTATCTCTCTCTGTATGTTATTGAATATATATGGGGAGGATTCCGTGGGTGCATTCTGCAGTCATTCTTGCATTACACTTTTGTAAAGAAGAAAATAGTTCCAAATAACAAAAGTGAAGTAATCAAGGGAGTCACAGAGGGGCATCTGGTGATTAACTCCAGAGTGTCCCTGGGGTATTCATTTGTCATGGGACTCATTCCTGGCTAAACTGATGGGGAAGTAGTTTAAGTTCTTTTTTGTTTTGTAAAGTGAGCTTGTCACAATAAAGGAACAAGAGGTTTTCAATTTAAAAGACTAAAATAACCCTTTGGAGAATCCATTTTTGTTTTTTTTTCACCCCTTCTGAAAAAAAGCCTTCAGAATAATATAGAAAATCATTAATAATGATATAATAATGCACTACTTTGCTATTAGTGAGTGCCTTACATCCAAAAATCTCAAATAGCTTTTAAAATCTTAAACTCATCACAACCCTGGGAGTCAGGCACATATTATTACTGGAGGAGTGTGAAGAATTCTGAGAGATTCAACCCCTTCCCCAAAGTAAGCTTTTCACATTTTAATTTTAATTTTCAAAAACATCCCAAATGAATGACATTTGGTGGGTTTCTGCTCAAGTGAAGAATCCTTTTTCACTGAAAACTGCTCTGACTAGGAGAGCTGGTTGGAAAATGTTGACTCATTGAAGTGCAGCGTTTCACTGAATCTATTGCAGGTTTGACAATATTTTTATCAAAACACAGATAGGTTTCCAAAGGTATTCCTGCAGCAGGGAACCTGCCATCCTCAAGAGCCCCTAGCTAGAGCTAGATCTCATTGCTAGGCTCCCCACTCGAGCTGGAGTTCTCAGGGCTTCCAGGCTCCGTGCTGAAGGACTGGGAGCCTGGATGTCCTTAAGACCAGCTCCCAAGGACTGGAGCTCAGTGGCAATCTGAGGCTCTGGACTCTCAGGCCAACTGGCTCTCTGAGTTGTCCTACTCCTAAGTGGGCAGTCTGCTGGCCTGCGAAGCTGGAAGCTCTGGGGTCCCTTGCCCTGGGCTTGCATAAAGGCTGCAGACCCTGCAAAGCCTGCTGGAGGACTTCAAGGCTCCCAGCCCTCCAACAGGAGAATGAGGGAGGATTTGATAGCTCTTTTCAACTACCTGGAAGGGGGTTCCAAAGAGGATGGATCTAGACTGTGGTAGCAGATGACAGAACAAGGAGTAATGGTCTCAAGTTGCAGTGGGGGAGGTTTAGGTTGGATATTAGGAAAAACATTTTCACTAGGAGGGTGGTGAAGCACTGGAATGGGTTACCCAGAGAGGTAGTGGAATCTCCTTCCTTAGAAGTTTTTAAGGTCAAGCTTGACAAAGCCCTGGCTGGGATGATTTAGTTGGGGATTGGTCCTGCTTTGAGCAGGGGGTTGGACTAGATGACCTCCTGAGGTCCATTCCCACCCTGATATTCTATGATTCTATGAACAGGGACCCTGGAAGCTAATACAGCCAATAGGGGGGTTACCAGAATCCCTGAAGCCCTGAAGACTGAGTACAATTAGCAGCTGTGAAACAGGCAATGTCAATTTCACATATTTTGTTTTGGGAATGCCATATTTCAGCCTTTCCAAAACAAAATTTCCAGTTTGCTGAGAAATTTCAGTAAATTTGCTTTTGTTCCACAATGGAAGGTCAGCAGATCTCAAAATACCCAAACTTGTGGCAATCCAGAACCTCTGAGTTTCATCCAGCTCTACCTATCTGTGAGGGGAAATTTTAAAACTTGACATTTTTTCTTAGACAAAGAAGGATGCCTCAAAAACAAGTAAAATGTTGCATGGTTTTGATGGGAAATAGAAATTTCACTTATTAATCAGCTTTCTGGACATCCCAACCATCAGTTTGTACCAATGACTTTCCATTCCAGTGATGATTGACAGAGACAGATAGTTTAATCCCAAGGCAAAAAGCTTTTCTCACAGAGAGGTGTCTGATTGGACAAGTTTAGTAGGAAAGCCTCCGAAAGTTCTTTCCCTAGACAAAGAACTTGAAGAAATCTAAATTCATGTCAACTAAAGAATATCAAGAAAATCTGGGAAAGAGAGGAACAGAAAATAACTTGCTCTTGAGTGGGAGAATCATACATAATACACTGTCCTCTTGGGGCTAAAAAAAGAAAAGAAAGAGGCAGGAGCACTATGTACATAGATTTGGTATATACCTTTAGAGAGGCAGTGTAGCTGAGTGGATGACACATGGGTCTGACATTTTAGACAACTGTATTTTATATCCAGCTCTACCTTATGTAGCCTTGTGCAACCTCTCAGTTCACTTTGTTATAAAATAGGAGGAATGATACTTAACTGCAAGGGATATGAAATGTATAAAAGCATACATCGTAGTCAGTAGGTGTGAAACCTGAATTCCTTGTCTCCTGGGTTCCAGCTGAGGGTATCTTACATTTAACTAAAGGGCATGGGAGGCAGGTATAATAGGCATGGGGAGGCTAAGCTGTGGTAGCCCTACCTGTGCTCCTCTTCTTCCCCTCCCTGCTCCACCCCTTCCCTGAGGCCCCCACCGCTGACTGCAGCTGCTGCCTGGTGAGTCCCTCCTCTCCTCCTCCATTCCATACCCCTTCTGTGGAGATCCCTGCTGCTCGCTGCATCCCTCCTCAATCTCCTGTAGCCCAATGGGCTAGCTTGCCTTTATTATATTCACTGCTTTGCATTATATTCAGCAATAATGCAAGAAACCTACAGGCCTGTATCCTGTAAGATATTAGTTTCAGCAAGTTAGCATAAGGCTTGAGGCTTATGAACTTTGCACATTTAAACGGACCAACGGAGAACCCCAAGTATTTGGGAAGCTGAAAATAGAGTTTAAGGCAAAGTTCTGACCACAGGTACATGAGTCAACCACAGAAGTATCCTGGCAACAAACTGATGTACACAACCGGTACATGACATACATTTAAGATAGCTTGCTTGCTTGCCTATATATCTTTTCTTATAATTTTCTTATAGGTTTGGTTATTTGTTTTATTATAATAGGTTTATATTAAAGTATATTTTGGTTGTTAGACAAGGAACCTACAGGCCACATCCGGCATGTTGAGCTAAGGCAAACATAGCATACATAACATACAACTAGATAGATGGTGACTAGCTAAAGCATAAGGTCCATATATGGCTGTGACCTTTAACACAGAGGATGCGTTGAAGAAGGTTGGCATAGGGGGCTTCCTAAGGTCATACCATTTTAAACTTAACAGGTACAACACAACTTGGAAAGAACCAAAATAACTGGTCAGGACAGAAATAACAAATGTGATACCCAACCATAAGAGGCCATGGTAATGAATTGATGTATATGATAATAAGTAGAGATCATGGATATACTAACCTATAGGAAAAAGACACCCAAACGTTAGTAAGGTGAGGGAATACAAATAAGGAAAAGGGGGGAAATCCCCTACTGAATATGCATCAGACATAACGGCGTTAGCGTAACATATTATAAAAGTGGCATCCCAGCCTAGGGGCAGTAGGAGAGAGATGTAGTCCTTGGGAAGTGCTAGAATGATGGGCACTAGTGATGATGGGGAAGGTGATGGTGATGAGGAAGATGACGGCTTACTGAGTTGGGGTGTTTGTGACTATGCTAAACGTATTAATAAACCATATTTATAAATATAAAAGAGTTCCTATAGTGTGAGTGTTGCAACTGTGCACATCGGTGTTCCCAACTACATAATAATTTAAATACTGGGCCTGATCTTGGGACAAGAACCTGTCAATCCTCAAGGTGATAACTGGGGATTCTTAAGTAATCAATATAATGAATACATAATCTAAAGATCAGACAACACCTCCCACCCCCCACACACACACCCTTGCGAGGGAGGGGATGGAGGAGAGGAGGGACATGAGGCGTGATGGGCAGGGGGGCCTCGCCGTGGGGGGGAGAACAGAGGAGGGAAGCGGCGAGCAGTGGTGAAGGAAGCCAAGAGGGGAGGGGGCAGGGCCTGGGAAAGAGTGGGGGCTGGGCCTGGGGCAGAGCAGGGGTGAAGTGTGGGCGGCGCTGCAGGCAGAAGAGGTGGGCAGGGAACTAGTCTCCCGCAGGGGAAGCTTCATCCACCACCCATGCTAAAGGGTCTTCTGATGTCTCACTTTTCCGTAGAACAGACAATGCTGATTCAACTGAAAAGGGGAATGTTCCACAAAATCCAGTATATTTGAAAGTTCTGCTGTGGAGAGCTTGCTAGTCATATGGTACTCTGCTTCCACGTGAGAGTAACAGGTGGGAGGGAGTACTGAAGTGGAGAGCAAAAGCAGACAGTGTGGTTAACTGCTGTCAGAAGGACAAAACACTCATCACGTTGAATGCAGCTAAAAATACATAAACACCTACCTGCCAATATTTTTCAGATTCGGAGAAACCGGTGCAGTTGCCACAGGAACACTGTGCAGTGGCAAATGGGAAGAAAAGTGGTCTTTGTGAATGCAAATGGAGAGGTGGTGTCAGGAAAATAATATCCTCACCAGTATGTGGCCCATATGGTAAGGAAGTCTGGGAATACTGGAGCTGACAAGCAAGTGGAGAGCTGGGTAGAAATGGTCAGTTACAGGGAGAGCAGCCAGGTGCTCGCTATGGGGAATATTCTTCCCAGGAGCTTGGAGCAGGCAGGTCTGGACACATCAAAGGCATAATGGAAAATGAGTCTAGCCTAGTGAACGTGTTCTATCAGATGCCTCTCATGAAGATAAGTTTTTGCTTCCAGATTCATCCACCTCACAACTGTCAGCCATCTCTGGAAATGAGCACAAATTGGCATTTCATAGATCTTTAATGGGGAAGAAATGTATTTCTTGGTCATGAACTGTTTTCATACTAAAGCCCTAACTGTGCAGTGAGCTCTGCACAGATGCTCTATCAGGGTCCCCCCCACAGTCTCAGAGCTTGTTGCCAGATACGGTTGGACACTCTGGTGCCATTTCTGTGAAAATGTTCTTGTTGGTTTCAAATAATTCTGCTTATTTTACCCATTTTACAGAGGGCGTAAAAAAGAGGCATAAAACAGTCCTTAGATTATAAGGGCCACATCCTCAGCTGCTGTAAATCAACATGGCTCCAGTGGCTTCAATGGAGATATGTGGATTTATACCAACTGAAGATCTAGCCCTTCAGGGATGCTGTGTGGACAGCCATTCAGAAACAATAATATACACGATTTCCCAAGGCCATGCGGGGCCCAATCCTGAAGACCTTAGTCATGGGGAAACTAAAATCAATTGGGAATTCTGCCTGAACGAGGGCTTCTGGTTAAGGTCCACCATGAGTCACACTGAACTGAAAAGTTCCAACCCCCCCTTTCTAATCAGAGGAATGCAGTACCAGCGTATATGCACATTTTAAAGGGAAAAAATTCTGCCATGGTTAAACTATTAAAAAATAAAGGAATGTGCAGAAAGCTGTTGGCACTAGAGGAAACAAGTCGGGCCATATCGGACAGAGATTAAGGCTACAAACACAACAACCTTTAGGATATTGAATATATAAAACAGAGCCTGGGTGGATTTTGTGCGGTCAATTCCCTGGAACCAGAAAATAATTAATGAACTACAGTGGGTTGTTTTCTCCCTTAAACATCCTATACTGTCTGTAGGAAGCTTAATCACATTGTTTAACTTTGTTTCTTGAGGCACAGAGTTTTCATTGACATGCAAATTGAGAGAGACTGTGGAAGAATCATCCTGAAGGTGGCAATTAGAAGTTTAAATGCTTGTTTTTAATGTATGAGGCTTATAAGATATGTTTTTCCCCCACAGAGAACTGTTTCCTAAGGGCTACCATATGACCAAGAGTTATGCAGCAGATGCTCTAAAATAAGATACAGCAACCTTTTTAAGCCTGAAGAGACCCATGATAGTTGTGTCAGCTAAGCCCTATTGGATTTCTGTACGTAAGCAGTTGGATACAGGAAATTGTTGTCTGCTAAGTGGTCCACTAGGCTTTTATTTAGGTGTGAATGTACTCAGCTAGGCTGTACTCTTTGAAACTGGAACAATATATAATTCCTGGTTCAGCTAGGACAGCACAAGGGTGATATGATCCTTTTACAATTGGAAGGAAACAATGAGAATGCAGAGTACAGATTGGAACAGAACTTTGCCCCTATCTGTATAAACAAAAGAAAATGGAAGGCAAATGTGATATGAAAATCATGCATACAAAGGTTTAGGAACCATATGGTTCTTTTTACCTTCCCCCACCCCCGCGCACACGCACACACATACAATTTAGAGCAATTCAATTTGTAGCCTTAAAAATAATAAAATTACACCCAATGAAACCAAATTTCTCATTTTAACTTTGAAGCTTAATTTGGGTGATGGGGAATGATTTGAAAAACTTAGAACAAATTCAGTGCTATCAATACTGAAACAGCAGAAAAGCCTAATCTAATAAAATAGGGAAATCACCAGTTCCAGGAATTAAAAGGATATGACTCATGATATGAGTATGGGTATGAAGATGCAGCTAAACCATTGCCATGTTACTCTTGCTGTGATTAACATCTGTACTAAGTCTCTGAGTGTGCTTTAAACTAGAGATTTCTAGAAACCTGAACAGACTTGGACTAAGATGGCTGCTCATGCAGTTTGTGAAATACATGGTACCTTCTCTCTAGCCAGTCTATTTCCTAATTTCTTCCTAAGCACTATACAGGAATAGCACTATAACTGGTACAGAAATTCAGCATGAGGGGGTCCCAATCCTTCACTCCCATTGACTTCAGTGGAAGTTTTACCTGAGTAGGACAATCAATATCAGCATATGTTATGTTACGGGCAATTCCACAATTCAGATGCATGATTCTAAGTTTTATAAGGCCCAAACCTGAGATCTTTATTCAGTCCATGCTCAGGGGAAGGGGAGTGGGAGGAAGAACCTCCCTCTGGAGTTTGCCTTAGATTTTAATAAGGTCTGTTAAGACACAGACCTGTGTAATGGGTAGTGCAGCTATCTCCTGCCCCAAGAGCACACTAGCAAAGAAATCATGACTTTCTTCTTCTGGGGGGAAGTAATCTGCTACAGCCTTTTTCACAGGGACATACTGCTTCCCTCCTGGGCAAGTGTTATGGGGTAGGCTGGCAGAGCCTTGGGTCCCCATCCACTCTAACCCCTTCCTCCTCAAAGGTGAGGGAGGGAAATAGTAGCAAAAAGCTCCTGGTTACTCCCCATGTCTGGGCCACAGGGACAATGGGGTAGGGAATTTTACTACCATTTATATCCCTGCATGGCCATTTTAGGCCCAATGAATCATTGGCTCAGGGGAACTTTGATGGCTATTTTAGAGCCAGCCATGATCTTCCCCTAAATTAGGGTCTCAGGATTCTCCAAAAGAATCAACATTATTTTTAACCTATTTTTCCGGGGCGGGCGGGGAGGGGAGTGGATTTGTTTTTCTTCAACTAAAAGATATCTCCTCCTAATGCCAGATCTATATTTTTAAAACATACATATATATATGAGCCACATGGATCGTTGCTGTTTCCATCTTAGAAACAGCAAGATCAATGAGATCTCAGATTAAATTTGAATTAAAAAGCTGAGTGGATCAGTAATTCAAACTGCAAAGCCAACTTCACATCCAGAGCAGTGTCAAAAGAAAAGCTGAGTTTGTCTATCACAGGATCTTGAAAGTGAATGAAGAAGCACTGAATAGACTATTCCTCAATACACTATGCACTTCCCCCTCCTGTAGACCAAACCCCTCATACCCAGCCTCACCCCAAAGCCCACACCCCCAGCCGGAGCCCGCAACCCCTCCCACACTCCAAACCCCTCAGCCCCAGCCCCACTCCAAAGCCTGCACCCCAGCCGGAGTCCTCACCACCCCCCCACACACTCCAACCCCTGCCTCCAGCCCTGAGCCCTCTCCCGCACCTTGATCCCCTCATTTCTGGCCCCACCCGGAGCCTGCACCCCCAGCCCAGAACCCAGACCCCTCCCTCAGCCCAGAGCCCTCTCCCACACCCAAAACCCCTCATCCCTGGCCTCACCCCAGAGCCTGCAGCCCCAGCTGGAGCCCTCACCTCCTTCTTGCACCCCAACCCCCTGCCCCAGCCCAGTGAAAGTGAGTGAGGGTGGGGGAGAGTGAGCGACGGAGGGAGGGGGGATGGAGAGAGCAGGGGTGGGGCCTCGGAGAAGGGACAGGGCAGGAGGCGGGGCAGGGGTGTTTGGTTTTGTGTGATTAGAAAGTTGGCAACCCTAAACTGAGAGCTAAGCTGCAGTCATTTGCACTTAGGGGCAGATTCTACCACTCTGACATTGAGTAACATCTTACTGCATGGGCAGTATCATTAATGCTAGCTGCTTCCAGTGAGCTAGACTGTGCCCTTCAGTGCATAGCCATACAGCGCATAAACCCCCTTACACCTGTACATGGCCTAGCTGCAGCTTTTGCCAGATGTGGGAGGGTAGAGAGGTTCTGCATGCTCTCTGCTTTCCCCCACCCAGCCCTAGGTGGGCTGGGAATGGGTGGAGCCTTGGTTCCACACACCCCTCTCTCCTCAACATGCCAGCCCACAAACTTGAGCTAATGCAGAGGAGGAAGTAATTTGCTGCTTGTATGGACCAGCAGCCAATTCTTCTCCCTTGAAGCAGGAGGAAAGCAGAGGTGAATTGTGCCTCTCTGAAGCGTGACTTTCTACCTGCACTGCTCCAGGGATAACACATCAGTGTATTGCCCTTCACACAAGGCTTGTGGAAAAGCCACAATCTAGTCTGTACTCACAAGCTAGTTCTCAACTAACACCATCATACAGGGTTTTTTTTTTCTACAAGTACACAGGAGCCCTCTTACAACTCCTTCTGACTTTACAAGGTCGACCTTCTCCATCCACTTTTCACTTGAAAAGATTCACAGATGCTTGAGCTTTTTCCACAGCCCCTGCTTATGTCACAAAGTTCAGAGGAGTCCTCCCTAACACTCTTCGGATCTTAAAAAGGTATGGGAGATTTTCTTACAGCATTAGATGTGCATAGTGTTTTGGAACATTTTTCATAATGCTTTAAAAATATCCCAAATGAGGGGGAGGCACCCAGAAATCCAATCCTACAGTGCATGTTCAATATGTTATTTTCAAAGATCTAACCTAGATTCATAGATATTAAGGTCAGAAGGGACCATTATGATCATCTAGTCTGACCTCCTCCACAATGCAGGCCACAGAATCTCACCCACCCACTCCTGCAATAAACCTCTCACCTATGTCTGAGCTACTGAAGTCCTCAAATCATGGTTTAAAGACTTCAAGGAGCAGAGAATCTTCCAGCAAGTGACCTGTGCCCCATGCTACAGAGGAAGGCAAAAAAACCCTAGGGCCTATTCCAATCTGCCCTGGAGGAACATTCCTTCCCGACCCCAAATATGGTGATCAGCTGAACCCTGAGCATATGGGCAAGATTCACCAGCCAGATACCCAGGAAAGAATTCTCTGTAGTAACTCAGATCCCACCCCATCTAACATCCCATCACAGGCCTTTGGGCCTATTTACCATGAATATTTAAAGATCAATTAATTGCCAAAATCATGTTATCCCATCATACCATCTCCTCCATGAACTTATCGAGTTTAATCTTGAAGCCAGATATGTCTTTTGCCCCCACTGCTTCCCTTGGAAGACTATTCCAAAACTTCACTCCTCTGGTGGTTAGAAACCTTCATCTAATTTCAAGTCTAAACTTCCCGATGGCCAGTTTATATCCATTTGTTCTTGTGTCCACATTGGTACTGAGCTTAAATAATTCCTCTCCCTCTCCGCTATTTATCCCTCTGATATATTTATAGAGAGCTATTGTATCTTTTGGTTAGGCTAAACAAGCCAAGCTCCTTGAGTCTCCTTTCATAAGACAGGTTTTCCATTCCTCAGATCATCCTAGTAGCCCTTCTCTGTACCTGTTCCAGTTTGAATTCATCCTTCTTAAACATGGGAGACCAGAACTGCACATAGTATTCCAGGTGAGGTCTCACCAGTGCCTTCTATAACGGTACTAACACGTCCTTATCTCTACTGGAAATACCTCGCCTGATGCATCCCAAGACCGCATTAGCTTTTTTCACGGCCATATCACATTGGCGGCTCATAGTCATCCTGTGGTCTACCAATACTCCAAGGTCCTTCTACTCCTCCGTTACTTCTAATTGATGCGTCCCCAGCTTATAACTAAAATTCTTGTTATTAATCCCTAAATGCATGACCTTACACTTCTCACTATTAAATTTCATCCTACTACTATTACTCCAGTTTACAAGGTCATCCAGATCCTCCTGTATGATATCCTGGTCCTTCTCTAAATTGGCAATACCTCCCAGCTTTGTATCATCTGCAAACTTTATTAGCACACTCCCACTTTTTGTGCCGAGGTCAGTAATAAAAAGATTAAATAAGATTGGTCCCAAAACCGATCCCTGTGGAACTCCAGCGGTAACCTCCCTTCAGCCTGACAGTTCACCTTTCAGTATGACCCTCTGTAGTCTTCCTTTTAACCAATTCCTTATCCACCTTTCAATTTTCATATTGATCCCCATCTTTTCCAATTTAACTAATAATTCCCCATGTGACACCGTATCAAATGCCTTACTGAAATCTAGGTAAATTAGATCCACTGTGTTTCCTCTGTCCAAAAAAATCTGTTACTTTTTCAAAGAAGGAGATCAGGTTGGTTTGGCATGATCTATCTTTTGTAAAACCATGTTGTATTTTGTCCCATTTACCATTGACCTCAATGTCCTTAGCTACTTTCTCCTTCAAAAATTTTTCCAAGACATTGCATACTACAGATGTCAAACTAACAGGCCTGTAGTTTCCTGGATCACGTTTTTTTCCTTTCTTAAAAATAGGAATATGTTAGCAATTCTCCAGTCATACGGTACAACCCCCGAGTTTACAGATTCATTAAAAATTCTTGCTAATGGGCTTGCAATTTCATGTGCCAATTCCTTTAATATTCCTGGATGAAGATTATCTGGGCCCCCCGATTTAGTCCCATTAAGCTGTTTGAGTTTCACTTCTGCCTCAGATATGGTAATATCTACCTCCATATCCTCATTCCCATTTGTCATGCTACCATTATCCCTAAGATCCTCATTAGCCTCATTAAAGACTGAGGCAAAGTATTTGTTTAGATATTGGGCCATGCCTAGATTATCCTTAACCTCCATTCCATCCTCAGTGTTTAGCGGTCCCACTTCTTCTTTCTTTGTTTTCTTCTTATTTATATGGCTATAGAACCTTTTACTATTGGTTTTAATTCCCTTTGCAAGGTCCAACTCTACTTGACTTTTAGCCTTTCTCACTTTATCCCTACATGTTCTGACCTCAATAAAGTAGCTTTCCTTGCTGATCCCTCCCATCTTCCACTCCCTGTAGGCTTTCTCCTTTTTCTTAATCACCTCTCTGAGATGCTTGCTAATCCAGCTTGGTCTACAACTCCTGCCTATGAATTTTTTCCCCTTTCTTGGGATGCAGGCTTCTGATAGCTTCTGCAGCTTTGACTTAAAGTAATCCCAGCCCTCCTCTGCCTTTAGATCGATAAGTTCTTCAGTCCAATCCACTTCCCTAACTAATTTCCTTAATTTTTGAAAGTCAGCCCTTTTGAAATCAAACACCCTAGTCGCAGATTTATTTTTGTTTATCCTTCTGTTCAGTTTGAACTGAATTAGCTCATGATCACTTGAGCCAAGGTTGTCCCCTACAACTATTTCTTCTATGAGGTCCTCACTACTCACCAAAACCAAATCGAAAATGGCATCCCCTCTTGTCGGTTCAGCAACTACTTGATGAAGGAATCCATCAGCTATCGCATCTAGGAAAATCTGAGCCCTATTATTATTACTAGCACTCGTCCTCCAGTCTGTATCTGGGAAGTTAAAGTCTCCCATGATCACGCAGTTTCCATTAGTATTCACTTTATTAAAAACATTAAAGAGGGCTCTATCCACATCCAAATTAGACCCCGGCGGTCTATAGCACACCCCAAGCACTATCACAGGGGAGGCTCTAGTAGTTTTCTTCCCCAGTGTGATTTTTGCCCAGTCGGACTCTGTCTTATCCATTCCATCGCCTCTTATTTCTTTACATTCTACCTCATCATTAATATACAATGCTACTCCACCACCTTTACCTTTATTTCTGTCTTTCCTAAACAACACATACCCTTCAATAGGTGTAGTCCAGTCATGACTACTATTCCACCAGGTTTCTGTTATCCCTATAATATCTGGTTTCACTTCCTGCACCAGTAGCTCTAGTTCCTCCATTTTGTTACCTAGGCTCCTCGCATTGGTGTACAAACATCTTAATTTTTGCTGTTTGGCCTCGCTCACATTCTTTACCCGATTAGGCACAGACATTCGACCACCAGTATGACCTATTAGACTGGTATCCACACTGGCCAAATCAGAACCAATTTTCCTCTTACAATCAAAGGCACTTCTCCTTAGTAAAGTTTGTTTCCCTGCTGTATTTCAACTCTCAATTCCCAGGTGTTTTGGCAGGAGAGATTTTTTTTTTTTTTAGTGTGCTTTTATATAGATAGATACTATGGGGAAGAATTGTTTTATCCCCACTCTCCTCAAACTCAAAAATGGTTAAACAGTTTTCACTCAAAGCTTAAGAAAACAAAGCAACAACAACTTCTAGGCAAAAGCCAAGTATAGAAAATTTCAAGCAAAATGGTGAAAGTTTTGGGCTCCTTAAAAAGATAAGGTAAGAGCAGCAACTGCCAATCTTGCTATAATATAGAGATGGGATTGAATGAAAATTCCCATATCTGAACACCCCTGAATCTAGGAGCTGGTAGTTTAGAATTCAAATCCAATCTGGGATCAGAATTTCTTAGCTAACATCTTTTTTTAATTGTCAGTAATAATGCCACCAATAAGAACTCCACAAATTTTATAGGGTTGAGTTCAAAATTCAGAGGCTCAGACACATTTATGCTAAATATCCTGCGGACAATACCAAGTGCTGCATATAAAAATGACAGCATGTATAATATAGGCTGTGATTCTCAAAATCTGGTCAGTGGACAACTGGTAGTCTGTGGAACACTCACTCACTTGTTATCCAGAGAGAGCTGGTTGATCTATTGTGCTGGTTTCCAATTGATAAATTGCATAAAGGAAGCTAAACATATATGAAATAATTTCCTTATCTTGCTTTTCCAGTTAAGCAATTGATGCAATTGCCACAGCAATGTTGTTATCAGATCATAAATGGGAGGGGATGTGGTCTATACAGCTGAAAATGCAGAGGTGAGAAGTGCTTACAAGACAGTCTCTTTATTAAGTTGTGGTCCACACTATGGAAAAATTTGAGAATCCAGAATATAGAGAAACTTGTCCACTAAGGGTCTTGATTATTCGTTCGACTTTTGCCCAACATTCCTTTAATGAGCCCCAAAATTTTCACCTACATTTTTCATACCCAGAATTTCAGGCATAACTCTCTGCCACTTACCCAGATGTGCCCCTAATTAGTGACACCCAAATCTGTTGTCTAAGTGACAGCATTTTCTTCTACAAATTAACTCTGAAAGCAGAAAGCCCTGATTCTGATCTCCTCAGGTTTTTGCAATGCTGAAACTCCTGATTTACATCACTCTAACACTGTAGCAGATTTGGGGCCAAAACATCCAATAAGGAAAAATAAAGAATAAGGTTCAGGAGAAAATGGACTTTGATTTTCTAACCAAGCGGATATTTATTTATTCAAACAGTCCCTGTTCATTATTTAAATACATGGCCAAGTTCTAGGAGCACAAAGAGAATTGCCGACGGAGTGACACAGTGATGTTTGACAGACGACATCTGTACAGATGCTGAACTCTTCCCTTGCCTTTATCAATCACCAGAACACAAATTGGAAAAGTGGAAACAGCAAGATTGGGTCAGATAAGTGCATATTTAAACATTTCAAAGGTTGGAGGGTCGGGAGCAGCGATCTGCCTCTGGTGTTCCATTAATTCAGAGACAGCTGTCATTTATCTTTTGATGGAAGTTAGAGGTGGAAATGCTTGACACAACATATCAAACCTAATATGGGAAGATAAGAACAATGTGGGCTCAGTTCCGAAAAAGTGAGTTACTATGCAAAGAGGTTTTATAATTCCCCTACTGACATTTAACAAAGAACTTTGTCCACATTTCAGCAAAAACAAATTGGCCAGTTATAGTTTTTTCGTTAAAGCCTCATAGGACTCTTTAAATATTGAAGAGCAGTGAGCAGTGTAAAAGTGGGATTTTGAAATGCATGTAGGTAGGCAAAAAGTCAAATAAAAGGCTAGGGAAACATTTCATTTTGCCCATGGAAGACTGGATTGTGTGGTGACAAGTGAGACCTGCCCAATTCTTCAGATCATTCAGTACCAAATCCCATTAAAAAAAAAGAATGCTTATTCAGTAACTTCGTATAAGCCTGTCAAATAAAAGTGTCTTCTCTGAAGTGCTACATCTTTAGAAAGAAAATGAATAACTAGAAATCAGGCTTAAAAGATAAAACTTTTCAAAATAGGAAAGGGAAACAAAGGAGAAAATGTGTCAACAAAGCGTACTTTTGTTTTGTATGTATTTGTTGAGGGAACGATTTTCAAAATGTTCTAAGGGATTTAGGAGCCAATGGGACTTGAGATGGGTGAAACCTTGCTATGTGTTGAATTAACCCCCCCATTCAGACTGATAGGTGTGAACTCGCCTTTCAATTAACATAACTATAAGCATAAGCCCTCATGTAAGACAAAACGTGTGCATGAAACCACCTAGGAGTTTTAAACTGAGTATTGTTTTGTGTAGGTGTATGTGTGGGAGGGAAGAGCGAACACGGAAACTGAGAACATACAAGAACAGAGAGAGAGATGCACAGGCAAAAAACAAGAAAGCCAAGCAGCAGCTTGTGAACAAAGTGTGACCCTGGAAAAAACGAGAGCGAAAGCTTTGGGAACTTTTGGCTAAAGAGGCCTGGGGCTGTAAGCTAAGAAACTGCCCCTTTTCTTCTTGGTTCCTTCTGCTTTTGGAGAAGCAGGACTTTGTATCAAAGAAAATATCAGACTCTATCAATTTCTACTTCCAACTGGACCATCCACAGGGCCCTGAACTTTGACTACTCGTCAGTCAAAAAGGAGCAACAGTGTGTATTTAGTTAGGGGGAAGATTTTCAAAAGTGCCTATGGAATTTAGGAACCAATAGGACATGTGCTTCTAAATCCTTAAACCTCCCCTTTAATTGTGTGAATTTAGGGTCAGATTTTCAAAAGCACTCAGCACGTGGCAGCTCCTGTTGTTCTCGGTGGAAGCTGCTGGAGGCTCCACCTTTCTGAAAATCTGACCATTAGTGACTGGGTGTTGGCTTGATAGGGCCAACTGCAGCTATTATATGTAAACACACACAACAATTACAACACAAACAGTGGCAGTTCAAGCCTCCCCCAACTATGTGTAGTGCAATCTGAGAACACTGTCTCTGGGGATGAGAGAGTCTTTTAACTTCCATAGTCATTTTGGAGCAACATCAACTAGGTCCCATCTCTAAAAATAAATGTGCCCTATTATCCAAACACCAAGGAGAGACAAGAATTGGTTAGGGGTTCTAATATGAATTAATGGGATGAAACAGAGAAAAGGGGACATCAACAGTGTGGTCTAGATGCTAGACTGCAGAGTAGTCTTGCAGAGGTGGTGGAAGATCTATCATGAGAGTCTTTAAAAAGTCCCCAATCCTTCATTGTGAGCTGTGCGGACAGACAGACAGAGTTCAGTGGGGCTGTGTGTCGATGCAGCAGTTGACCCAGCAGGATGAGGACTTGACTTTGTCCTCTATATTAATACACTAATATAGTTTAAGCAACCATCAGTCCTTCACTGGCAGCATGAGGGCAACAGGATGACCAGAAACACTGACATTTTCAAAAGGTCAGTCATGCAATTGCTCATACAAAAAATTTACACACACAGCTACAAGAATGACTTGCTAAAGTGCATGTGAAAATGACTCAGGTTAAATGTAGAAGACCTGTTTCCTCTCTCTGTTACATCATTTTTCCCCAGTGAAGCAAACTGAGCTACACTAGCATAAAACTGGTGTGACAGAGTGGTGACTCAAGCCCATAAACATTTACTACAATACTGTGGTAAATGTACATTAGATGTACATTAACAGTGTGCATAAGGTTTTACATGCGCATTTGTGAGTGTGACTTTTTGAATAAGATTCTAGACGTCTTTTCCGTTTTTTGTTCCTATTATTCTATGACAAAATGGAAAAGAACCTATTTTCTGCAAAGCCAAAATATAGATAGATGAAAAGCATGGTGGGTTTAGTGTATGAGGCCTCCACTCCTCCAAATAGCTGCTAAATTGGAATAGCCCTGTTTAGAAAAGAAAGAGGACATCGGTCTTCATTGCTTTCAATCCAATGCTTTTCATAAGCACCTTTCTTATGATTAGTAAATAAAATAAAAGTCTCTTTTAACAAGGTGCAGTTTTTATAACTAGCCTCACAGACTGAATGAAGCAGAGCTGACATTTGCCCCCATCAGCGTAAGAAAAACTGGCAGTATGCATGCCTGTGATACAAAAGTGAACATAAATATCTCTCTGAAACCAGTACACTTCTAAACCATAAAAGAGACAGAGAGCAAGATCCTTTTCATGCCAATACAAAATCCAAGGGTTTTTATCACTTTATGTATAAACCTTTGTCTGAAAAGAAAGATATATATCCCTTCTATTTGAGGAAGGGTGTCAGCTGTTTATGTGTAAGATTTTTTCCAGTGTATGCAGTGTAGATTATTAGAGACAAGAAAAAAAAGTCATGATATTGAAAAAGCTGAAACCAGTGTTTTGGGCACACATGAAAATACAAAGCCTTTTGGATAAAAGGCTGTCATGATCAGTTAATGTCAGATCTCAGCTGACTCACATTCTTCCCGGGACGTTAGGATTGTGACAGCTAGCTCCCCAAAACTTATTTTGAAAAGACTAGGGAATTATCTTAGACATGGTGTAAGCAGTTACAACTCCACTGGTTTCACTGGAGTTTTACTCACTCACACCAGGTCTGGATTTGGCCCATTGCTTTGTAAAGCACATCAGGTTATGTTCAAGATAATGAAACAAATTATATTTTTCTATTCTGTTTGAATCACACTGCTGGAAGGAACAAATAGTAACACTAAACAAAAATCTGCACATAAAGGGTCAAATTATAATCACCTTTCTCTTCAGCTGCATTGAAGTAATATTTTACACCTCCACATATGCATGATACCAAGCATTTCACAAACTACGTACACAAAGCTGCCACTTAAATGCTGTTGGATTGGCAACCAACCTACCAAGAACACGCAGTACAACAGTAGGGAGAAAGGACATTTTGCCCAAGGTTATTAGCACAATGCACTGGATGGAAACCTTGGTGTCCATATGCAGTAAACAGAAACTTGGCTTTTTAAAGTAGCATGTGAAAGACACATGGGGCCTGATCCAAAGCCCATAGAAGTCAGTATACTATAGGGTCACCAAAATTGGGTCACCAGAACGCGTCAAAGGGTTGTGTGAGAGGCCTGGGGATGGAGGGTTAGGTCCTGGCCCATGGCAGTGGGGTAGAGGGAGGTTGGGTACTGACTCCAGTAGGGGTTGCAAAACCCGCCCTGCACTCACCCCGCAGCATTAGCTCTTGCTGCTTCAGTCCTGCAGGGCTGCCTGGGCCTGGCTCCTCACTCTGAGCATTGCAACTTGGTGCACAGAGTTGCAGCACTGCTCACACTTGGCTCAGCCACCCCTCCATCCTGATGATGAGAGAGGCTGGGGGTGGGGAGGTAGGCCAAACCTGAGCAGGGCTGCAACCCCAGAGATTGTAACACTTAGAGTAGTGAGCTAGAGGCCACAGCAGCCACCTCTGTGGTAGGTACGGTGTACTTATTTAGTACTTAGGGCACTAATATGTATACTATATATCATGGGTAAAAAATGTTTAGTAAACCAGATGGTTTTTGCACTAAAGCTATTTACTAGGTCACGACAGGCAATCAAGATTTAGAAATGGGTTCTGAGCCCAAACAGATTGAGAACCACTCCTTTAGATGAGACCCATAACGAACCAATTGGATGGAATTCATTTTATCTCCTTCAGAAAGGTGAGGGCTAAGTTCAGAGACAAACTCAGGGTTTGCAGATCAGTCCAGTAAAGTAGTTCTGTGAAGTTCCATCTATCCGTGTAATTTCCATTTTCTTCTATTTAAAAAAATTACGAGTATTTGACTTAGTATCAAAGTGACATTTATGTATATATATTCAGTTTATTTTTGTATTGTTCTCTTCTCTAAAAGTATGCTTATAACAGATGTCAATAATTTGACTGTTCATTAAACCCAGCTACCGTGCAAACGGAAGGATGGCCTTGTGTTCAACACTGAACTAGGACTCACGAGATTAGGTCTGAATGCCCAGATCTTCCATAGACTTCCTCTACAACCTAGAGCAAGTTCCTTCACCTCTGTGATTCAGCTTCCTGGCTGTAAATGGGTCTGATAATATTTCCTGTGTCCCACCCTTTATCTGTTTTAGCTATTTAAGCTGTAAATTCTTTAGGGCAGTAAGAGATTCTTTTTGTCTGTATAGTCCCAAGCACTATGGGGACCTGATCACTGTTGGGGCCTCTAGGCGCTACCAAAATTCAAGCACTGAAATTAAATAGTGAATTAGAGCTGCTGGCATAGGTGCTGACTCTGTGGGTGCTCCGTGGGCTGGAGCATCCATGGAAAAAAATAGTGAGTGCCCAGCACCCACTGGCAGCCCTGTGGATCAGCTCCTCCTCCTCCCTCCCAGCTCCTCCCGCCCACCATGATCAGCTGTTCAGCGGCCTGCAGGAGGGGAGGGAGAGGAGAGGGAGCATGAAGAGGGGGGGAAGGGGCGGGGAAGGGGCTTGAAGAGGCAGGGTGGGGGTGGAGTGGGGGCAGGGCCTGAGGCAGAGGAGGAGTCGAGTACCCCCCAGCATCTCAGGAAGTCGGTGCCTCTGGCTGCTGGGATTATTTTTTCAATGAAAAAAGAGGACAATTTTGACAACAAAATTTTCCATGAGAAATTTTCCAAAACTTTGATTTGCTCTTGGCATGAAATCATAGAAGTGCAGGGCTAAAAGGCATCTCAAGAGGTCATCTAATCCAGTGGTTCTCAAAGCCGGTCTGCCACTTGTTCAGGGAACGCCCCGGCACGCCGGACCGGTTTGTTTACCTGCCGCGTCCGCAGGTTCGGCTGATCGCGGCTCCCAGTGGCCACGGTTCGCCGCTCCAGGCCAATGGGGGCTGTGAGAAGGGCGGCCAGCATGTCCCTGGGCCCGCGCCGCTTCCCGCAGCCCCCATTGGCCTGGAGCAGCGAACTGCAGCCAGTGGGAGCCGTGATCGGCCAAACTTGCAGATGCGGCAGGTAAACAAACCGGTCCAGCACGCCAGGGGCTTTCCCTGAACAAGCGGCGGACCGACTTTGAGAACCACCGATCTAATCCATTCCACCATGCTGAGGCAGGGAAAAAAACTGCAGATACTGGGGCCTGAAGCCAGGACCTCACACATGAACTCTATATCTGTTATTTTCACAGTAGTAATATTTTATGACTAAGTAGAATAGTGTGAGGTGAATTTTTGCAATGTACTGTCTTCAACAGGAGAGCTACCCCAGTTCAGGGGGTTGTGAGAGAGAACAGATTTTCACCAAAGGAGGCATTTACACCAAATTTAGGTTTAACTCAGGATGATGTACAAAAATATTGAGTATAGAGATGGCTCAAGCTAGTCCCAACAAATAACTAATTCTGCACTACCCAATGAATATAGGCTGAGCTGTGTCCATTGTTGCCAGCTCTTTCAGTTTTATTATGAGTACCACAATATTTTCTGTGCAGCTCCTGACATCAAATGATCATGTGAGAATCTCAACTTTTATTTAAAAAAAGAAGGGGAAAAAAGTTTCTAGATCTTATGGTTGCAGAAAGAAGCTTGAAAATGAGACCAAAGGCTCAAACCTGAAAAAGGAAATAAAAGAATACAAAATGTGTTTTTAATCTCATGGGTTTTTAAGACAACTTCATGATTTTTTTGAGGACTGGCTTATGATTTCTGAGTGGCAATACTCTGTGCCTTTAGAGCAATGTTGCAGTGCTACACAGACCCTAATGCTTCCAGGGGGGATATGTGGACTGGACAGTCCTTCCCATACCCTACTCTGAAAGACCAATCAGATCCATAAATCGGTCAGGGGGAGGGCGTGTAGGCAGAGGAGAGGGGACATGGCTCCATCTCCTCCCTGCCTGTTTTGAGCTATCTTGCACTGGAGAGGTTGCATGAAGCAGTCCCTGTGCTTCAGGGACCACAGTATCTGCAATTTTCATGCTGTTTCACAGAGACACTAGAGTGCAGGGGGTAGAGGGGGAGTGCTCCATGCACTCTATCACGCTTTGCATACCAGGGAAGCAGCAAGGCATAATATGGCTCTATATAATTAGTCAATGAGACAAATTAATACTAGAGTGATCACTGTTATTAGTGGGAGTAACTATAATTACATACAGCCACAATCATAGCTTTCATCATGGTGATAACTGCCAGCAGACTGCCTTCCCCTCCATGTTAGTTTGGCTGGTGGGTTCAAATGATCAAGGGTCCCTTTGGTACCATGGAGATGTGCAAAAAAGAACCAGTTATGTGTAGCAGGTAAGCAGTTTGCCCTCTCCATTTCTTTTCTCATGATGATGCTGACGTTTTGCAAGGTGTAGCACCATTTGGGGAGTTCCAGTTGGTGGAGAGAAGCGATCACTGCTATTGTGGGGACGGAAATAGAGTTTTCCCTCCCAAGAACAGCACAGGTTCAAAGCACCAGGTTGGGGTAACTTGCAGGGGTGTGTGAGGTGTCCTCCAGAGCAATGCTAGGGGAAGTACTAGTTGTGGAGGGGACAGGAACGATGAGCAGGATCCTAGCAGTGAGAGTTAAGTTCATGAAGATCCTTGGAACATGGACATAAGCATAATATTTATTTTTCTAGTGTAAGCATGTAGGATGGGTTGTCCATTGTGATACTTTCCCACAGGTTGCAGTTCAGAATTCACTTTCAACACAGCAGATCCTTGTTATCCAGACCTGCACACTCGGCATGCCACTTCCTGAAAAATGCATCTACAAAATGATCCCAATGCAGAGAGCTGCCTAAGTGACTTAAAAAGAAAAGGAGTACTTGTGGCACCTTAGAGACTAACCAATTTATTTGAGCATAAGCTTTTGTGAGCTACAGCTCACTTCATCGGTGCATACTGTGGAAAGTGTAGAAGATCTTTTATACACACAAAGCATGAAAAAATACCTCCCCCCACCCCACTCTCCTGCTGGCAATAGCTTATCCAAAGTGATCAGGAGAGTGGGGTGGAGGGAGGTATGTAGCTCACGAAAGCTTATGCTCAAATAAATTGGTTAGTCTCTAAGGTGCCACAAGTACTCCTTTTCTTTTTGTGAATACAGACTAACAAGGCTGTTACTCTGAAACCTAAGTGACTTATTGCATTCTAATAGTGTAAATATGTAAACATTACCCACTGGACGTCTTATTGATCCTCGCTACCAAACATGACATCATTATTAATAAAAATATAATGGGGTCTTATAAAAATGCAAAATAATAAGATATTAACCTAAGTAACACCAACAAATTGCAAAGCTTATCATAAAATTGAAAAGCACTAATCAAACACTGTGCTCTTTGTTCATATCAGGAACAGTCAGGAATCATGCATAATGTAACAGTGCAACTGCTAACAACAACCTCATGAAGATAATTTAAGCCAGAGCTGGGCAAGCTCCAGAAAATTTGCCTAGAGAGCAAACTCCTTTCTTGTGTCTCTCCTTTTAAACAAA
This sequence comes from Natator depressus, assembly GCF_965152275.1. Taxonomy (NCBI): domain Eukaryota; kingdom Metazoa; phylum Chordata; order Testudines; family Cheloniidae; genus Natator; species Natator depressus. The sequence goes on along the minus strand of NC_134235.1, from coordinate 121,426,240 downwards.
ACAGTTCTCTGGCTTTGTCTGTCTCATCAGCCTAGGTGAGTCTTATTAAAAGGCAATGGATCATTTTAAAAGTTAAGAAAAATATAAACAGTTCATGAATAATACAAATAAAAACAACTAGCTCTGTCTAGTCCAATGGAAATCCCAAAGCAGTGTTCGATAGTAAACTGTTCAGGGCAGGAATCATCATATTCTATGTCTTGTAAACTATCACATATATTTACAATTTACAGAAATCATAAATGTTAATATAATGTCATCACATCAATGACTAAAATAATCATAGTAATTAGTAAAGGGCCCACAAACAAGAGCTGTTTGTATGCTATGGCTCAGAAAGAAGCTGGGAGGGGGAACGAGAGAAGCTACTGAGATGGGAGGACAGGGAGGACCAGCTAGTTCTGGCTGGGAAGAGGCTTCCCAGAAGTTCCTATTGCCATCCCTGCTGGTGCCCTGTGCTCCTCTCCCACCACCTCAACAGCTGGTATCCTGTGTGACGACACTCCATGCCTCCCATCCAGGAGCCAGTATCCTGTCCTGTCCCCCATCCCACCTACGTGGTTGGTGCTTGTGGTCCTGCCTCTCCCCCAGGCTGGGTTTCTCCACTGCAACCCACAATGGCTGGAAGGAGGAACTGGGCTGGGCAGGGGAGTCCTACCTGCTCCCCAGTGGCTGGCCCAATCACATGCAACACAGTGACCACTCCAGCTCCTCCTCCAAGTCTCGCTCTCACCTCTGCAAGATATTGTAAATCCATGAAGCAGAAAACAGTTGTGGAGGGAAAAACTTAAAACCCAGAAGGAAAAAGAAAAAGACGCTCATTTTAATCTCCTAATTTTTAAGACAATCTCATGATTTTTTGAAGGGGGCTGACTCATGATTTTTGAATGATTGGGACTAGCAATACTGTATATGTTTTATGGTAGCGCCTCAAGGCCTCAAATGAGATCAGGACCATCTTGTTCTAGGCCCTGGAAATGCACATAGTAAGAGAGTCGCAGTCACCAAAAAGTTTACAATTCACAAACAGAAAAAGGGTAGAAAAGGAAACAGAGGCAGACAGATGTAAAGTGACTTGTGCAAGGTCCCACAACAGGTCAGTAACAGAGTCAGGAATAAACCCCAGTCCAAATCTTAGAACATAAGAACAGCCATATTGTTTCAGACCAATCGTCCATCTAGCCCAGTATCCTGTCTTCCGTTCTTTATTATAGTTTCAACCAATATAGCTGGTACTGAAGTTAGGTTTACCAGCCTGTAATTGCTGGGATTCTGGAACCTTTTAAAAAAAACTGGCGTGTCACATTAGCTATCTTCTAGTCATCTGGTACAGAAGCTGATTTAAGCGACCACTTACATTCCAGTTAGTAGTTCTGCAATTTCATATTTGAGTTCCTTCAGAACACTGAGATGAATACCATCTGGTCCTGGTGACTTATTACTGTTTAATTTATCAATTTGTTCCAAAAGCTCCTCCTCTTGATACCCTTTTAATTTAGCTCTGACCTGCTAGGAAAAATTAATAATCGCTGCTTGAGCCCAGACAAGCACTCTCAGTTTATACCTTTAAACATGAATCAATGTGAATTTCTCTGTCTTTGGCTTCTTCCCCACTGGTAATTCAGATAAAAGAGACTCTTCTTGACTGGAATTTGACAGGCACAGGTGGTACCACCAGCTGCGGTTTTATCAGTGTTCTTGGCTCAGGAACTGCTCTTGTTCTTTCCAAAGTTCTTTTTAGTGATGGTGAAGAAGCAAAAAGGGAGGAGGAAAACATAACAAACCCTTGGTGTTCTTGTTCAACTGTTTAGTAATCACAGTGGGTGTCCCGAATTGCTATTCAGCATTTATTCACAAAATACCATCATAGGTTATTCTTGCAGATCTTGACCATGCTCCACTGACGTCAATGGGAGTTTGTCACTGATTTCAATGATAGCAAAATTGGGCCCAGAGCGGGGGGAGAGGGTACATTTTAGGAAGGGATAGATAAAATAGTTTGGATGTAATAAGAACTGACCAAAAGCTGCATTAAAAAAAATCAAATTTGAACTGGGATAGTTTTAAAGTTCAAAAATATTTCATTTTATATTTTCATGTTTCTCTTTCCCTGATTGGACTAGAGGCAGAATTGCCAAGATATGCTGAGAAATACTGTTTTTCTGGTATTTCCACCCACGTCTGGGGTCTCAAAGCACTTGGAACACAAGGCACCATGAGCGAAATCCTGGCCCATTGAATCAAAGGCAAAACTCCCATTGACTTCAATGAGGCCAGAATTTCACCCATAACAGTTCATATCGCACAGGACTGAAGGGCTCCAGGTGTGATGTTCTCCCAGGAGTGGCTTGTGAACTCGATCTTGCCATTAGGGTTGGAAGGCTGGCTGCAGTTCTAATTTGGAATCATGTGTGCAAACTTGACTGACCTACATGAAATAGCTCTTAGACTGGCCTACTAAAATGGCTCTGAAATTCTGCTTGGCCATAACTATATTCTGAAAAAATCTACTAAATTCCCCTTAAATTCAGCATGCTTTGATAAAGAGACAAAGATTTCTCTATACTGTACCCCAGAATTATGATATATAACAGATAAACAGGAGGGGAGCTTCCCCTATTTCCTTTTTACAGTATCACCCATGCCTATATGCAAAACACTTAATAAAATAGATCATGGCCCCAAACTCTCGTATATGTCATATTATGGCTATAAATTTTACATATCAAACAGGCATAATATCAAGCCAATTAGTACTCTATTAGTGAAGATCTGGACACACAAATATATAAAGATCTGGAAAGGGCCTTAGATATTCTTAATTGGATTGAAAAAAAAATATGATACTTGAAAATACACCCGAGAGCCAGAATTTAATCTTACATATTAATGTATTTTCAGCCCTTGGATTAGGAAAACCTTTAGATAAATGTATGTCACATGCTACCAATGCACAAAGTATTTGTAAATTACACACTTAAGGCCCAGCACTACCCATTGATGATGGGGAGTTTGTGCAGTAGTGATAAAAAAAATGAATAAACTTTTAGAATTCATAAAGAAGGAGATAGAAAAACGTATACTGAAAATGTTATCATGCAGATATTTAAATTAATGGTATGCCATCACCTGAAATACAAGTTTTACTTTTGGTGATAAAGTTTCGTTTCAAAGATAAAGTAGAAGTACAAGGAGTTCAGAGATAGATGGCAGAAGTGAGTAGATAGAGACAAGATAGGTGTGAGGTGACATTTCTTATTGGACCAACTTGTGTTGGTGGAAGGTTCAAGCTTTCGAGCTGCACAGAGCTCTTCTTCAGATCAATAATTAGAAATTATTAGAGGCAAGGATAGCCTCTCTGTATGAAGACAGAGTCAAATGAACGTTTAGCGAGGAGACCAAAAAGGGGGGATACCAAAAGAGGTGTCTAAAACAATGGGTGACATAGAGAGGGTAACTGGGAGCTCTTGCTTATCCTCTTTCTATAGGCACAAGGACATATTCAAAGATAGCGAAAGGCAAAGAATATAAAACTGATACAAGAAAACATCACACCATATAACTGAGCTGTGGAACTCATTGTTACAAGACGTCACTGAAGCCCAGAGTGTAGTAGGGTTCAGAAAAGGATTATTTTTTCCCATGAATAACAAGAATATTGAGAGTTTCAGTATTTAAGACAAAACATTGTTTTAGAAGGGATGTGAGCTCTCATTCAGCCAAGCATCAGTCAATGACTAACTGTCTGGGTTTAGAAAGAAACTTCCCTTATGGGAGATATTTTTTGCTTCAACTTCTTCCCCACTGGTAATTCAGATAAAAGATACTCTTCCTGACTGGAATTTGACAGGCACAGGTGATATAATACAATGGTTGACATAGAGAGGGTAACTGGGAGCTACTACATTCTGCAACGTTTTCTGAGTCAGATGGTACCAGCCTCTGTCAGAGATAGGATACCAGACTAAATGGACCACTGATCTGATCTAGTATGGCAATTCCTGTGTTCCTAAATGTTGACAAAACATTTGACAGAAAAATGTGCTATAAATTCTATAATGAACAATTTAAGTTTTGGACTCTAATTTCATCCTCCCTACTGTATATGAATTATACATGAGAGCAGGTGTACTTTTTTCCCCTTAAATTCAGGGAACATGTGGTGAATGCTATGTCTATAGGCAAAGAGTGAAGTTTTTTGTGGGGGAGAGGCTAACCTGTTTTTTCCTTTTCTCCTTCAGCCCTGTTTCTTTATATACCAAGCCTTCTGCAACACGTTCACCATAGCTGTGATGCACATTGCACACTACTTACAATATTTTGTTCAAAAAGTTTGATAGGAAATAAGCATCTCTATCATTTATGGGTAATGGCCAAACCACTCCAGGAGACAAGTCAATCTACTAAGTTCTAATACTGTACTCATTACCATGGTATCTGAATGCTATACAATGAAAAATAAGTTAAAGGTGGGAAAAAAATTCTTGTGCCTCTTGTTCTTCTTACCTTATGATGTGTTTGGAGGGTTTTTGGTCTTAATGGCATTATGTGTACATATATATATATAAAATATCCCCATATTTATAAATATGCATATAGCTGTGATTCCATTCCACGCTCCTAACTAGTGTATGTCTTTGAGGATGTAGAGATGGCATTCATTAAAATGAGATTTTCAAGATAAGAAAATGAAGAACTGCAGACTTGCAAAGCCCCAAACAAGGGAAGAAAACCTATATGTATATATTACTTTACGTCATAGCGGGTTGTATATCTTTGTATCTCATTGCAGAAAAGGGACAACGTTTGTGCCTTTAAAGTCTAACTTGCAATAAGCACAGCTCCACTTTGGCATTTGATCAAACTCAACTGGTCTTTAGTGTTAGGACCAAACAGTTTCCCATTGATTGCAATGGAAGCTTCAATAACAACTTTTAAACACAGAGTAAATCCCACAGACTCTATGCGCCCTCTTATTTCTCATTTGTCCATATTTGTTTTTTTGTTTTAATGAAGGCATTTATGCTTTGCATTGAAACATGAAAAATGCCTTTTCACTTGGCTTAGCTACTCTTCTTTCAGCTGGGTCTCTCATAGCTGGACCCAAATCTGCCATCATTGGGCACACTGCATTTCCATTGGCTTTATCTGTAGCTGCACAAATGGAAAAATGACAAGATATGGCTTTGTAGTGATGCCTGTTTGTCAACAGCAGACTAGGGGAATAGTGCATTATCCAAGCAAAAAACTTGGAGAAGAAAGCAAACTGTTTTCTGTTCGTTTACAAAGTAAATAGTTATTAAAATAATATGCAAATACTGTGTAACCCTTCTGCCAGGTGGAGCCAGCAGCAACCAGGGCCGGATTCACTATCTAGGGGGCCATTTCCAATGATACAACACAGAACCGGCTCAAGCTCCCACCCAGTAACCTCAGAAATTTACACACCACCCAGGGTGCCTCTGAGAGGCAGTACTTCCCCACTCACACGCACAGCATCTGAGTGTAGAAAAGAAACTTTTTAAAAAAAGGAGGGAAGTAACTTGGCGTTAATTTGGGAAAACATTGCAAACATGGTTCATAAACATAAACCATGATTAGAAGACCCACCACCAAGTAGGTTGGACAGTGTCCTTTCCCCCTCAGGTTCTTAAGTCCAGCAACCCAAAAGCCCCCTTCACATGCCCAACCTTTCTCTGCACTCACTCACAGCTGCTGTGCTTGGTCAATACAGACCCAGAATTCAGAGGTGCATCTGCATAGTTCACCTCCCACCCAGGGGGAGGGAGGGTAAAGAGGCACCTTATTTGCTCCATTGCTCGGGCACTTGCTTGCTACCCCTCTCTGCCAGCCACCCTGCTGGCCACTCACTGGTCACTCCCGCAGGCCACCTGTTCACCACTCCCGCCATGCCTTTCTGCCGCCATCCTGCTGGCCACCTGCTCACCGCTCTTATCATGCCTCTCCACCAGCTGCCCTGCTGGCCATTCATCACGCCTCTCTACCAGCCACCCTACTGGTCGCTCGTCACGCCTCTCCACCAGCCACCCTGCTGGTTGCTCGTCATGCTTCTCTGCCACCACCCTGCTTGTTGCACTTCTCCGCCTCACCAGCCACTCATTCACCAGCTGACTGTCAATCACCATCTCCTGCCACCTGCCTCTCTGCTGTGATCTCTACACATCAGTCTCTTAGTAATTTCCAGGTCTGGGCAGGCAGGGCAGAAACACAGTCCTACCACCACTGGTTTCAGTTCTGATTGAGCAATTTAACATAACAAAAGAGGCTCCTAATGAAGCCTGTTTAGCTCTATTCCTACAACAGTGGGGAACAGGTTAAACCAGTCTTAGAGAGGACCCTTGTTGAGGGTCTGAAGAGGTGGGGGGGGGGGTTATCCACAAAAATGTATGCCCAAATAAATCTCTAAGGTGCTACTGGACCCCTCATTGTTTTTTGTGGATTCAGACTAACATGGCTATCCCTCTGATAATTGTTGAGGGTGTGCAATTTCATAGCTAGGAGACCTGTCTCTTGCCCCCTCACAGAGCTCTGACATTTGTGCCCTCGGCTTACCAAGGTTATTTCAACTAAGGGTGATCCCCTCCTTTGGGACAGGTTAAGCACAGTCCTACTTTTCTGTATTTCCACAATAATTACAACATTGGTAACCATATTTCATTACCCCTGCATTTAGCACTAAAGTGATTTGTACCCAACCCTAGCCAAGTTGATCACTTTGATACCATAGTATCTGCTAAATATGTAAGCAAAGTAGGAACAAACTGTATTTACATAAACACACACAAGTCTCTTCCCCTTCCAGCTAGCTGTCAGGGAAGCATTCATTCAGACCCTGCATATATCTGCATACTTTTGTTAAGTTAATCACACTACTTTAAATTTAATTTTAATTTCTTTTACTAATAAATCATAAGATGAAAGACATTTGGCAAAAAGGTTGCCAGGCAAACTCAGCAATAACTTGGCTTGGGGCATGTGTTTTCTTCCTGTTTATAACATTGTAGAACTTTGTTTCCAAAACAGAGAAATCAAAATAACACTAACAGCATAGCAGCATTTTACACAGCGAATCAGAGTGCTAATTACAGAGCAAAATCCTTCATTCCTTTTGCAAAAGAACTTTGCAATATAACAGCCAGTCACTAGCATTGGAACTGTGATTTGCACACTACAATGTGCTGTAACTCTATGGGATTTTCATTCTCCTTTGCTAGACATGGAATTTCATTACTCACCTGCAAGCTAAGAAAGGGCTGTGGGAGGTCCTTCATGCAGCATAACGTGTGTAAGGGAGGGGGAGAAAGAGGAGCAGGATCTCCACTTCCTGTGTTCTGCAAGCATTTCCTGTATCCTAAGGCTAATACACACAGCCTGTGTAAGCAGTGTGAGCTAAGAACCACACAATGAAGCAGGAGAATATGCTTCTTACACCTCTTGGACCACATAAGACATGAGTGAGCAAGCTATATTGTACACGAGAACCTCGGAGTTAGGAACACTAGAGTTAGGAACTGACCAGTCAACAAATTTGGAACCAGATGTAGGCAGTCAGGCAGCAGCAGCAGAGATAAACAAACAAACAAACAAAGCAAATACAGCACACTACTATGTTAAAGTTCAACGACTACAAAAAATAAAGGGAAAGTTTTAAAAAAAAAGATTGGACAAGATAAGGAATCTGTTTCTGTGCTAATTTCATTTCAATTAAGATGGTTAAAAGCAGCATTTTTCGTCTGCATAGTAAAGTTTCAAAGCTGTATTAAGTCAATGCTGTAAACTTTTGAAACAGCAACCATAACATTTTGTTCAGAATTATAAACATTTCATAGTTCTGAACAACCTCCATTCCTGATGTGTTTGTAACTCTGAGGTTCTACTGTCCTTTGTTCACTACTATTTGAAGAGTCCTTTAAAGACTGACCTCCTAAGACCCAATCAAAACTTTTAGGGGTTGCTGTTGAATCACAAACACAACCTCATCCTCCCTGAATCTGCCCCTAGCCCTTTACCCTGCCCCACGTCTGCCTCTGTGCACTCCTCTCTCCCCACCCAAGTAATCCACTCCACAGATGTTTTATCTAAACCAGGATTTAGGCACACACTGTGTGGTAACGGCTGTGTTCCTCAATTTGTGAGCTAGGAACGAGGGAGTGCTTAGTATCTGTGAGTGCCCAGCCAAGAATCTCCTTTAGGTTTCCTATACCTGAATCCTGTCTTTTCTCCATCAAGAGGGACAACACTCTACTGTCCCTCTTCCCAGCAGCCCTCTTTCACCCTAGTAAGAATATATTAGCACTCCCCTTTAAAGCAGTATTGTGTGTTAGTACAGTACTATGGGTTTGAGGTGCAGCTGAACCCACTTACACAGCCAGTTCCCCTCCTCAGTGTATATATATACACACACACACACACACACACCACTCAGTCTTCTGCTTCCAGCCTTTTCAGGTTTCTCCACCCCAACTTCCTGCACTCATCCTCTGTCCAAAGCCATTTATTACAACGCCCCTCAGTGAACTTCATTACTGCTGAAGACAAATAATTTCACTGCAATTACTGTTTCCAATGCATTATCCAAAGAATTAAAGGAGCATTATACATTAATTTGGTTGTTGTTTTTATTCCCTTGTTTTACCATCCTAAGAGAAACTGGAAACTAGATTTGATTTACATATACATATACTTACAGCAAGTATTTTTTCAGTGTTTCTGGAAGCCATTTCTATATGTCTCCTAGGTGGCTGAGCTCTTGCAATCTAATAGTAGTCTAGCTCTGCAGCATCTGTTATGCTTTCTACAATATCACACACACAATTTACAGTTTTAGGGCTAGATTGTAAATGCACAATCTGCCCTGTGTGTGAGGCAGTGCATAACTGCATTGCTCCAGAAGTAGCACAGGGGAGAAATGGTGCCTTAGAAAGGCATGACTCTTACCCTGCTTGCCCCTTTCTCCAAGGGTAATGTGCTACTGGCCCTTACTGGTAGTGGATTCCAATTCCCTGCCTTTACACCCACTGTCCCTCCATGCCAACACAGTGACTGTGGGCAGATGCAAGATTCCACCTACTCACTGCCCCTTTCAACCTACCTTTTCAAGCCTGGATCCAAGGTCTGGCAAAGCCATGCAGGGGTGTCTCTCTTACTCTCCTACACAGCTGTGTAGGCCAGGCCACCATATGGCCCTTAGTTACAAGCAAGTGAACCATTACATCAGGGGCCCTAAGAACAAGAGGACTCCACAGACAACACTGGCTGTGATCAAACCAACCTTCCTGTACCCTAATGCACAGGAAAGACTGGGAGAAAAGTCAATGCATCCACAATAACATATATTAATTTTCTAGCTCCACCCCCTCACCCCAACCCACTTGAAAAGAGGTGTGTGCATGCATGCAGCAGCCAGAGTGGCTACTATGCCCACCTACCATTTCCTTGGGCCATAGGTTGGGAAGAGGAATTGGCCGTGTAAGTGGGTTCTGTGGCATTTCAAACCCACAGTGCCTGCATCATCCTTCCACTAAGAACACGTTAGCATTCCCCTTTCGGTAGAATTGTGTGTTATCCCCTTGCTCCATATCATACATCATCTTATGAAACACCTGAAAGCATTTCTTTGCTCCTGAAAGCATTACAATGCATGCTTATTTTGAGACAGCGGCACAATCTGATGTTTTGACATTAAAAATCTTTGGCAAATCCGTTACTCACTGCACAAAGACTGAATCAGCCCTTCTCAAAGATTTATTGTTTTAGGTCCTTCATATCAGACGTCCATTCACTTTGCAGAGCAGCTTCTTTTAATAATTCCACTCAGGCTTTCAGCGCTGCTGCTGCCACTGCTGCTCCTGCACTATAAGTACAATCAATAGCTGGGTGGACAAAAATTAAATCGTTTAATGGATTTCTGGTTGAGTTGATTTAGGTCACAGGGTTGCCCACCGCTTCTGGCAGCCAACATGATTTCATATTCCTGTATTGTCATAACAATGCACATTTCCACTTGGTTGCTATCCTGTGGCATGTCTGAGCAGAGAATACAGCTTAGCTGGGGCATGTGAGGTTATGAGAGGAACCTATCATAGCTACGGTCACCGGCGCAGAGGTTTCACATCAGCTTTGTTGGTTATTACAGTAATGGCTAGCGGAAGGGTCTGCCTAAAAAGCATGTTGCTTTCTTTCCCTGGAGAATATTACTGTTGAAAACCATACCTGGTCTGCAAGTGTAGACATTCAGCCTTTTCCAGTAGGAGTCTTGTAATATAGTATATTCCTTTGCATGGTATACACAGTTGCTGCCATTGAAAAGTTGCATTTACCAATAATTACCACACCATGTTACCGGAGATACTTCAATTATTTTCTCTTCTACTTTTAGGGAAATGGGTAAAGGGTCCCTGGTTGGCATAATAGCTCTACACTTCATAGGTCCCAGGGGACAACGGGGTGCCTAAAGACTGTCAATCCCTGGTGGCAAAATGGCCTATAGGTTGCTCTAATTTATGCCAGGCTAGCTCCTACCCAGAGGCAGGGTCAGCAGAATACAAAGCCACATTTGTTCCTCCACCCTCTGGTCCTGCACTGAGTACACTTTGGACAAGCCAGAGAATCTATATATAGCACAGCACTCTATTCACCCCCACTCACTTAGTCTTCCTCCAAGCTTTTCTGCAGGCAGAAAACCAATACAGGGATGGTCTGCCTGGAGCTGGGTTTCGGCACCTTAAGGAGCCCACACCCTTCACTATGGCATGAGGCCCTGAGCTGGATGGGACACCTGAGAAAGCAGGTGGGGCTGGAGAGGACAGTAGCTTGCCAGACACCCAGGAGTACCACTGTTATGTCCCCTCAGCCAGGAGTCTCATAGAATCCCAACTACACATTATAGCTGCCCTCCCCTGACAGAAAGCTCTGGAAATCTGTGTTGGAAGCACCTGGTACAGCTATCTCTGTTGGCACAACAAGGTGTAATTTGAACACACAACCTGCCATCAGTGAGGGTAGCGAATCCAGCCCAGAATGTGCTAAACATTATGGTCTATTGCATCAATATGTAATCATAAACCCGCATATTACACTATACCTAATCATAGATTTTTTTTTTACAGAATGTTTTAGCTACTCGATCGCATGCAATGGCTTGGAGTAAATAGGCATTTTAATCTGTTTTTAATTGGCATGTTATACTTCTGAATCAGGAATAAAAGGAATTAATAAATGTTACAAAAATGGAATGGGATAGCAGCTAAACTTGAATAAAGGCATTATAGTCTATGGAGTAAGTAAGTGTTTATAAATTAATTTATAAATATATTTGAAATGCTAATCATTTACCCACCAGGCGATAACAGCTTGTTGTGCACCATTATAATTTGTCATGTAAACACATATTTTGACACAGAATAAAACCATGAAAAAAGAAAATAGTAAGTGCGTGTAAACAGCAGTAGCCTTAGCTAACCATCATTCATGTTGTTTGTTGTTCTTGTTGCTTTCTTTAAATCAACTCTGTTCTCTCATTGGGAACCCAAAACAGTTTTGCATCTGGCCAATTCAATTTCCCTTGAAACTCTTATAATTTAAGAAGAGCTAATTAAAAACATCAGGCTAGATTGTGGCATATTTGCACCAGATCAGATTCTAGTCCATATATGGGCACTCTGACTGCTTTGCAACAGTGCAATAATGCTAGATCTTAGGTACATATAAGGCCCCCATTTTCCTACTCTCCAAGTGCCTCACAATCTTTAATTGTGTTTATCCTCAGAAAAACCCTGGGAGGTAGGAAAGTGCTAGTATCCCCATTTTATATATGGGGAACTGAGGCCCTGATCCTCAAAGGCATTTAGTTAACTCCCATTGATTTAAGCACCTAAACACCTTTGAGGATCTGGGCCAAAGTCCCACAGGAAGTCCGTGGCAGAGCAAGTACTTGAGGTCTCCTAAGCCTCCTAAGCCAGGCTAATGCCCTGACCAGTGTCCTCCCATTTTTTGAACTCCATCCACTCATCCCTTTTCCCCTCTCCATATGCCATACACTGGGTGCTAGGTACTGGCTACTCCAGCTCTATGTCTCTGCAGAGATTCCTGTTATACTGGGAGAATTCCCAAGAAGTCAGTTAGTTTCTTAGCTGATTAGGATGGGGGTAGCTACATTTTCTGACAAACTTATACCTCATGAATAACATGGGATCGTTGGACCCATGAGAGTTAAAATTTCACTTATACTGCCTTAAGTGTCAGTGTTGCAAACTGACACTCTGTTCAGCATATGTAGGAGTTGGGTAGCAGAAATAATACGAGAGAAAGAGGGAAAGAGAGAGTGAAAGTTGTCAGACTGCCCATGGTGAAACTGTCTTCAATAGTTTCCATTTGCATTGTCTTCAAGAGAACTGATTTTTCTTTTGTTGAATATGTTACCATTGTTACAGCTCTTTCAAATTAAAAGAAAGGAGAAAAATTGGGGTCCTCGATAAATATGTGATTTGATTTGTGCTCTGTCAGTGATGGATGTATTTAAATATTCCTGACAAAGAGTGAGCAGGAGATTTCTATTAGGGATGCAGTGTGCAGCCTTCTAAAGCAACACGAGCCTTGCATCTGGAGTTTCAGAGCTGCTGAACCAACACAGCCAGATCAGAGTTGAAAGTTCGCTTCAGCTGGGAACTCTCAAATGAAGCAAAAGCAGAAGGGAAGGGCTCAACCTCTGCTAAACCAGGATCATGTGTGTTGGGATCACCATAGTGACCTTCTCCCATCTTAGGCTGCTGTGCTAGCTTTTTCTAAAGTGACTCTCTCAATAAAAATTGTCTAGTGTAACCTAAAAATCACAAGCAAAATATTAAAGAGAGAGGTGTGTTTCTGTGAGCGTGTGCATGTGCATGCATATTTTAACACATAAAGTAAACAGCAGCCTCTTAGCTGGGGTAAATCGACATAGCTCCACTGACAACAATATCCCTAATAGAAATTGATCCCTAATAGACACTGAAGTCAGTACTTTACATCACTAAGGATCTGGCCCAGATTTACTTTAAATATTTTAATTCATCTTTGTTTTTTTAAAAAGTGATTTTTTTTTTAATTTTTGCATGCTCATTGTGATTTTATTAACCCTTCAGAGAAGTTAGAACACCAGGAATTCAGCTCAACCTTTCACCCATTCCCACTTGACTCATGTGCACACTGGGACAGCAAATTAATTGCAGAAGTGCCCCCTGCGTGTAGGGCAACTATATGTCCCATTTTGGCCGGGACAGCAATGCCAACCCTGCACAGGAGGGAGGGCTCAGGAGAGCGGCTGGGGCCGGGCCAGCCCCATGTGGGCAGGCGGCAGGGGGGGTCTTGGGCCAATCCCATGTGCAGTGGGCAGAGGGGAGCCTCAGGCCAGTCACACACGCATGGGGAAGAGGACGGCCTTGAGCTGGTCCCACATGCGGGGAGGAGAGGGGGGACTCAGGCCAGCCCGATGCAAGCACATAGGAGTGGGAAGTAAGGATGCGGGGGGTGCTCCTATCCTGTCTGCTGGCCCTGTGCCCCTGCCACCCGGGGTCCCAGCCGACAGCCCCACTGCTGCCCGGTGGCTCTGTTGCAAGCCCTGGGTCCCGTTTGACCTCTGGCCCGGAGTCCCGCTCAGCCGCCGGCCCCAGGGGCTCCACAGCTGGCCCCAGGGTCCCACCCAGTTGCTGGACCTGCGCCCAGAGGCTCTGCTGCCAGCCCCATGCCAGGGCTCTGCACCTGCCCCTAGCTGTGGCCCCAGCTTCCACCACCTTACCCCTGTTTGCATCCCCTCCTCCTGAAGCCACAGCCCTGCTCCCAGCCCCAGCACTAGGGGGCAGTGTGGGGTGTAGAAAGGGGTAAGAGGGATGCAGCTCAGCACCCTCACTCCAAAACCTGTTCCAGCACCACTGTGTGGGCAGGTGTCAGGCAGACCGGGGGGCTGGGAGCAGCCCCATGCAGACGGGCAGCTGGCAGGCTAGCAGGGAGGCTGGGACCAGCCCTGCACATGGGCAGGCGGGGGGCTGGAGCCAGCCTCATGGGCGGGCAGGCAGGTGGGTGGCAGGCAGGGGGGCCTTGGGCTGGCCCGTGTGAGGGGGTGCGGGGGGCCTTGGGCCAGCCCTGTGTGGTGTCCCATTTTCCCTTTGGGAAAATATGGTCACCCTACCTGTGGGGAATGGTAGATTTAAGTATGCCAGATTTATGTTGTTTAGGCAGCAGAATTAGGAATCCTAGAAAATGGAGTAGGAGCTGAAAAGGGGATGAAAAAAATCATTGTCTCAAACCTGTTGGCTTTGTAAACTGCTTGGCCCCGGGGGAGGCTTAGGGGTGGGATGGAATTTACAGCCTTTACTGTCTCAGCTCTTGGGTCATGCATAAGTAGTTAATCTGAATAGTGAATCCATAATATGCTAAGAAATAAAGGAATTAGCCATTTACCAATATTATTTATTATTGGTATTACAACAGTGCCAGAGGTCCCAAACTAGACCAGGGCCCCACTGTGCTAGGTGCTAATCACTAAGGGCAAATTGTGACCTATCCTAAGTGCCTGTGCAGGGGAGTTTGGATTGCTACTAAAAGAGTTCTCTACCTGTATATATGTTAATAGTTAGTAGATAAGGTGGCAGTAGATGAGAAGTCAGAGTGTGTAACATTTTTCATAGAGTTTGTAGAACCCAGTAATGAGTCAGCTTCCTCCCACCCCCTCCAGCAAAATTATGAAATTGGACTTCTCTTCACTTGCCTTCTGGCTCTTTGAACCTTTAGGGGGTCACATTTTCAAGCTTTTCTTTGCAACCAGGAGGGCTAGAAATTTCCCTTTTTTGTTTGCTTGTTTGTTTGTTTGTTTGTTTTTAAATGTGTAACTCCAAGGTCCAGGGCTTTAGGAAAAACACCAAATATCATAAGACTCTTAATAAAATCACAGAGTTGGCAACGCTGAAGACCAATAAAACTTCTTGTTGTCGTGCACTGTTAATAGCTTCCTATGTGTTGCTCTTTATGTGGTGTCAGCGGTAAGGCAATAAGGCACTACTTTAGTCCTCTGCCCAGGGTACCAGTATCATGGGTCACAATGCAAGGGGGCAACAGTCCTCACAGGACTGGTCCTGTCCCTCCTGCAAAGGTGAGCAAGCAATGGATGGAACCTTCGCTCTGCTTCCCCAATGCACGGGCCAGCATAGCTGAGCTGGCCCAAAGCAGGAAGCAATGTGCACCAGCTGTAGGGTTGGTGTAGATTACTTCCCCCTCAAGCCTTCCAGAGCAAGAGGGAAGCCAGGAACCAGATGGTGATAATCTGATTCGAGGTTTGCTCTTGAGGCAGCACGGTTACATGCTATCCTTTATGCAGGGCTTGTGGCAAAGCCATAATTTAGCTCTTTGTGTGAAATTAATCTATGGTGTAGAAAGCTGGTCCCTGCACTACTGCAAACCACATCTGTGAAGGGAAGCACAAATTGGCACAAAAGTGGCAACAGAGGCCAGGCATGGTACAGGACAGGAGAAAGAGAACCAGGATCCAGGTTTACAAAGAGCCAGTGGCTACAAAAACCTGCAAGTGCAAGTTGTGTGAGGGGACTATGGCCACTATACCAGCCCACGGGGGAAGCTGTGATGTAGCCTTGTGTTCTGACCCCAATTTATGAGGTAAATTTCTTCTCCCTACCCACCCACATATGTCTTGTGTAGATCCCGAGCAATTGGAATCTCTGGGAGAAATAGATCTTGCCCTTAACAAATAGGAGACTCTAGAGCACTTCATAACAATCATTTTTTGTTTATCCTTACTTAATCATTCTTGTTTCAAAGAACATAAGTGCTAACATGAACGAAACGTTTTGTGTGTGTGTGTGTGTGTGTGTGTGTGTGTATAAAAAGTATACTTGCAAATACACACAAACACACACCCTTTTATACATACATGAAGTATAAATAGGATGTTCATAGCTGGAATTTTTTTCCAAAAATCCTATTGGTTAATATCGGGCAATATAACCCTAAATAGAATTTTCTATTGTTGGCAAATTAACACAAGTATATACTACTCATTAGAAGGACAGTAGTTTACAATAGCCATCATTACTGACATCCTTTAGGGACAGAGGAGAGAAGGTCAGTGTTAGTGGGGGGGGAGGGGGGGGAGGGGGGGGAGAGGGAGGCTAAGAACTGCAAACAAAAATGTGAGTGCTCCAGTACTGAGGCTTTCTTGATGTCTCCCTGCATGGACCAGAACCAGCCCTGATTCTCTGATTCTCCTGGACAGGCAAGGAGCCCACCCTGATACTTCTAATTTGGGAGTCGTGCTGCCCTTTCTCCCAAACACAGTTCCTGAAATAGGAGAATAAAAAATGGCACCCAAACACCTTCCCTCACTCAAGTACCTCCTGTTGAACTATGGAACTGCACTCTATAGTTTTGTATTTTGAAAGCTATTGAGCATCACCAATTCTTACATTGGCATTTTCTCTAACTACTCAGCACAGTTGCAGTGTAAATTTTGTTAATTACAGTAGAACCTCAGAGTTACAAACACCAGAGTTATGAACTGACCAGTCAACCACACACCTCATTGGAACTAGAATTATGCAATCATCATCAGCAGAGCCCCCCCCTCTCCCCAGAAAGTAAATACACTACTGTACTGTGTTAAACGTAAACAACTAAAAAAATAAAGGGAAAGGTTTTTTTAAGACAGGTAAGGAAACTGTTTCTGTGCTTGTTTCATTTAAATTATGATGGTTAAAAGCAGCATTTTAATTCTGCATAGTAAAGTTTCAAAGCTGTATTGAGTCAATGTTCAGTTGGAAACGTCTGAAAGAACAACCAAAACGTTTTGTTCCCAGTTATGAATATTTCAGGGATACGAACAACCTCCATTCCCGAGGTGTTCATAATGCTGAGGTTCTACTGTAGTCTTAGTTGTGATCAGAAGGCTTTATTATATTGTATGGGCCAGATCCTCAGCTGATGTAAAACAGTGTATCTAATTTAAACTCAGTGAAGCTATGCTGACCACCACCAGCTGAGGATCTGGCCCTATACATACATTCAGGTCTAAAACTTGGTGTACATTGGTGTACATTGACGTACAATGGAGCTGGTTTTGACCTGGAAATGTGATCTATGAGAAGAGATATGTCTGTTTTCCAAACTTCTGTACTAAAGATCTACCTGTCTCTCGGTGTCTATTGTTTATATACCCCTCTCCTTATATCGAGTGAGATGAGTATAGTCTTTGTTTGGGGCTATGCTTCCTCTACAGATGAGTGACAGAATTCATAAACTCTATTCAGGACTGAAGTTTTCTGGGAAATCTCAGACAACAACTTCAGGCAGTTTTGCTGGCCAGATTACCATAGCAAGCGAGACAGATGGATGTTTTTTACTTTGTGTGCCTGTATTTTAAAGTGAAGTGAACACGATTTAGTGGCCCTTTCTTATACAAATCAGAGATTCATGTGTCAGCTACAAAATATTTCACATGCAAAAACAATATAGAAAAGGAAATATGGCCAAAGAAGAATACAGTCTACAATTGTATGCAGGACCTTAAAAAGTAACATATAAATCTGTAAAACAGAGGTTCTTAAAACTCTTTCTAGTGTGGAACACATCTTAATGGTGTGATGATCTCATAGACACCTCTTCTCCGATTCTCAATAACATCCCTGTGGCAACTCCAGCAATTGCTTTCATGGAAAAGTAATCTCTGTAAAATGAATGTACTTTAGCTGTCTTTTAACATAATTTAGCACAGGAAACAAGAAGAGCCAGTACCTTGTGACCTGCCAGTTCTCTACACACCACCAGCAAAAGATCCACAGACCACCACTGAGCAGTCCACAGACCACAGTTTAAGAACCTATGATGCAAAGAAGCAACATAACTTTATATAGTAATTACTTCATGGCAGACCCTTTGGGCATAACTCACTTGGTTGCGGGGAGGGAGGGGAGTAGTTCCACTGTCTCCTGGGAGGTCTATCAGCATTAAGTTCTGGCTGGGATTCAATAGGAAACTTACCATTTAGGACA
Source organism: Natator depressus (assembly GCF_965152275.1). Lineage (NCBI taxonomy): Eukaryota > Metazoa > Chordata > Testudines > Cheloniidae > Natator > Natator depressus. Next base: position 121,408,187 of record NC_134235.1, on the reverse strand, counting down.
GCAGAGAAGGGATACTGGCAGGACTCGCAAACAAATGGTAAACACCACAGGGGTCTTGACTGCAAACACGGCATTCTGCAGTCTAGAGACAGACTAATGGGTAATCACTAGCAATCAAGGAGGTAGCTCCACTGGGTACTATTTTTTACTAAATAATCCCAGGTAATGCAAAGGATTGTACCGTAGCTCCAGTATACTGGCTCCTCTGGCTCGCTGGTGCTCTCACTGTTTTTCTAGAGAGGTCTGGAGCTTCTGAAGTTTGGCAAATGGGAACATCTTTCTCAGATCTCAGTGGGGGAAAAGAGAAGTGTGTCAAGAATGACCACCCAGTGCCATTCACTCCCTCCTGAAGCAAGGACAGGTTCTGTCTGCATCTTATCTCCAGACTGACATCTGAGCAGCAACTTTCAACATCCACTGTGGAACCCACCTTCGGAGTGGACATGAAACAAGAGCCAGTCGACTAGCTTTACATTATACTGGTCATTGCTAACTTTCCTTTATCCCTCTTTCCTTGAGTCTAATTCTTGTTTCTAGACTACTTGCCAGTTCCCAGCAATCTGTCTCCAGACAGCAATATTACATGTAAAAAGAAAATCATATACATTTTGGGGTAGAAAATTTGACATTAGACTCAAGGCGTAAAGCATATATGCTAAAATCCCACCATAATTTCTGTATTAGCTCGGAACAAAACAACCCCTTGCCTTCTCCCCCTCCCATCCCCACCTGCGTCATCAAATGTATATCAGCAAATTATCTTTTCCAGCCAGGCATTGTAGTGCCCAGACATTCTAACGTTTCCCAAAGTGGCATCAATGAGGGCACTCGGAAAGCAGGGATGTGACCTAGGGGGGAAAACACTTGCAGACTGCAATTTACTTCAACACTGAAGGGCCACTACAAGTGCAGCTCTCACTTCTCATTATTTTTAGATTCAGATGAACAAAAGACAAAGACTGCATGATTAACATAGAAGCCTTTCAGTGACAGTACATTCTGACAAGTTTCTTCGAGGTCTGAAGGGGGCCTCTCTTTTTTTTAAACAAGGACTCAAGAGCAGTTTGGGCTGGAGGATCACAAAGGAAAAAAGATAAGCATGGACTGTAAAGAGATGTCCCGTATTACAAAACAAAGTTCCCTGGGAGCATTGTACAAGCATACTTCCAATTAGGGTTGACAAACTAACAGAACAAAGCAATTATATTTAGTTTCATTTTATTTCCCGCCCCACCCCCCGGCAAATACTAAAACATTTCAACTGCTCAACAATGTGAAATAATCTGGGACCAATTCTGCCTGGATTTACATCCTGTCCTCATTTTCAAGGCCCTTCACAGCATACCCCCACTCTAGCTACCATCTCTCATTCACCATCAAGATGGCGACTCTTGCCTAGGATCAGCCCTTGATCCCAGCCTCCATCACCCATTTGTTAAATATTCTAACAAGCTCCTTTGTGCTTTCTCCCATGCTGCCCCACATGCTTGGGAGGAGCTCCTGACAAACTTCTGCAAAGCTACCTCATAATCCTCCTTCAAATCCCATCTCTGCCTACGAAAAATGATGCCTCCAAAAAATTTGACAACAGTTAGGCTGCTGGAGGGCTGAGACCACTGCCTATCATGCTGACCAATGTTGTCTTGTTATTTCCTTGGGCACCCCCATCAATCCGCATCCGTCTGTTGTCTCTTGTTTTATACTTAGATTGTAAGGTCTTTGGGGCAGGGACTGTATTTGTTGCTTCGTGTTTGTACAACGCCTGGCACAATGGGGTCCTGGTCCATGACTGGGTCTCCGAGTGCTATGGCAACACAAATAATAAATAAAAATGAATAATAAGAATTGGGCCTAAATCACTACACCACTGGTGTTAATGCCGGTTTACACTGAATTGACAAACTGGGCTACCTACTCTGTCATTTCAGAGCAGAAATTTCTGCCCTAGACTTGATCTCCTTTTAATAAGGGCTTGGAAGAACTCCCATTGACTTCAATTGCAATTGAATCAGGTTCTTAAATGGCGTTTGCATTGGTGTAACTCCACGGACTTCAGCTGAATAGCTCCTGACTTACACTACTGTGATGTGAATAAGAGGAGGATCAGTCAGTGGATGTACAGAATATAGGTTTTAGGATGTTCAGCTGATTGAGCAATCTCATAGCTCAAACACTACTAAATGCATTGTAATTATGAGATTTTAAAAGATCAATATTGTTTTTTTTTTAAATCAACATATTACTTACGCCTGATGGAAGTTGATTGTGGCCTAACTGCATTGGAATTAGGGGACTCCTGCTGAGCAGTAAATGCACTGAGCTAGAGGGTCATGAAATAGATTGAGCAGTTCTAGGCAGAGGTCTGAGTTATTGCGAATGACGTATGCACTTGATGTGGAAACAGCAGAGTGGTTTATCAATATGTTCTATGAGGACAGTTATAGAAAGTGTTAGAAACATGGCTGATGAGACAGAGGATTATTTAGCCTGCATCATTTTAGAGGGGCTTGATTCAGATACTCAAAACTAAGAAAAGAGGGAGTGAAAACTGCCACATCCCTCCTCTACATTATTACATATTCTGAAAAGTAGATGGTGAAAGATGGATGAAACTAGTGGCGGACAAACTTGGAAGTAATAAAATATTTTCATAACAGCTTTGTCTCTTTGCTGCAGGGTGTCACTGAGTCAACAGAGTTTGCAAAATTTTTAAAGAAAGCTGTGTAATTTTATAATATCTGAAGCATCAATATAGGGCATTTCTAGAGGCAGGGCCAGGGCTTGGAGGCCCAATTGTTTCAATCATTAGGGGAGTGATTGCGCCTGATTCTGTTCTCAGTTAAGCTGGCGTGAATGAGGAGTAATGCTATTGAAGTTGGTGGAGTTACTTGGATGTGAAAGCAATGTGAGCTCAGAATCAGGTCCACTGTTGTTTAAAACTGTATTAACAATTTGAATAGACAGCAACATTTCCCTCATGCTTTCCCCACCACTGCCATCCCTTAGACATGTTGTGTCATTCACTTAGCAATGATGAAACAGTCTCAGCACTTGCCAAGGAGGAGTTCATAAAGCACTAAGAGAGCAATGCAGATGAGAGAAGAGAGGATGAAGAAGAAGAAAAATGAGATTACGGAGAGGTGGAGAGAGGAAGAACTCCTTCACCTATCTGCGCTTTTTCCTGGGATACAAATAGTAGATATTATTAATCCCTCTTGTTCTTGAATTATTATCAGTTATTGTTAATACTTAAGACATGCACCCATCGTGTAATCAGGTTGAGGTTTTGTTTCTAAGCACACTACTCAGCCCTTCATCCTCACTCCAAACTGCTACTGTGGGCAATTGGCGTTTTGCCCAAGTAAGGAGTAAGGGTAGCGGATCTGGTATGTTTCATCCTTGCTGAGATGACAGAAAATGTAGTAGCTACTGTTTACCCTAAATAAACTAGCAGAATATGTTAATGAACCAAGCCAGTTAATTAAATGATCTGATGCACCGAGGTACCTACAGAGTGATGGATAGTCACAGACCAAAGCTGAATTGCTCTGCAAAATCAGTGATTGATGTGAATTTGAATTACTGTGTTCTCCCAGTGCATGTGTGCGCACACATGCATGCACGAGAAGACCACAAAACTACACATTACAGATAGTAGACAATACTTTACTCTCTGCTTTTAGGCCCCAATCATGCAATAATCACTTTGCGGGCATGTCTCTGCTGCCTACCTTCATCCCCAAAACATCTCTTTTAAAGTTCCACTAATTTGGCACTACCTACAAGGAACTAGCACAGAGGTGGGTTGTGACAAAGCAGAGAGGAGGAAGGATGGTCCAGTGGTTAAGGCACTAATCATCTGGGACTTGGGAGACTCTAGTTCAATTCCTTGCTTGACAGCAGACTTTCTTTGTGACCCTGAGCATCTCCCTTACCTCAGCCGCATTTCACAGATGGGGAACTAACAGCTCTTTCTGACCTCACCGGGGTGTTGTGAGGATAGATACATTACAGATTGGGAGGCGCTAAGATACTGTTGTAATGTGAGCTATATGCTATATATGTTTCTTAAACAGAAAGAAGTGAACAAATGGCCTCATGAGGTTGGAATCTTTGATAGCGCTGGGGGGAAATGTATGTGTGTGGGGGGTGGTGATGTAAACGTTTGCTAGAGTACTAGCCTAGGACTTGGAGACCTGATTTCATGTCTCTTCTCAACCGTAGACTTCCTGTGTGACCTGAAGCAAGTCACTCAGTTTTCTGTTGTACAATGGGGATAATACGTTAACGTTTGTGAGGTGTTCAGATGCTATGAGCCATCAAAATGGGGAAGTTAGGCTACATCTACACTTAGAAGCAGGGGGTGTGATTCCTAGCTCAAGTAGACGTACTGGTGCTAGCTCTCATTGAGCTACCACACTAACACCAGTAGTGTCGCTGCAGTAGCAAGGCAGTGGCAGGCGGCATGGGCTCGCCACCCCGGTCACAAACCTGTGAGGATGTACTCGGGACGGCTAGCTTGTGCCACCGCTCGCTGCTGCCTCTGCTAGCTCAATGAGAGGAGGCATGAGTGTATCTACAGGAGCTGGGAATCACAAGCATTGCTCCGAGTCAGACATAGCCTTAGATAGAGAAGAAGTGGGGGAATCAAGAGATGGGGGAGTGCAGGGGCTAAGGGTTAATAGGGTGGAATTTGTATTAGGATAGAGAGGAAAGTCAAGGCTGAAGAAGAGAATAGAGTGGAGGATTCAGCAGAGAAGGGAGGGAGAAGTAGAAACTAGGGACTACGATATTAAAATACAACAGAACAGAAGCTGCAATAAGTAATTTGCCAGGGATGAAAACTCTGGTGAACAAGCCCTTTTTCTGATTTCAAGCGCCATACCATTAGCCTAGCCTTCATTGCAAACTTGTTAATCTGACAAGTGCCTTGTTACGCTCATAAGGGAAAGCAAGGATTTTAAGAACATTTTTAACTATTTGGCTCAACCCAGGAGCCTGAAAGTTCATAGGGTAGGAAGCCATTCTCCATGTGAATAAGCTGTGAAATGTCTTTGAAAATTAAATTTTTAATTACATTTGACATTACTGAGCCTCCTGCTGATGGTGTCTTTCTAAAAGAAAAAGTGACATAATTTGTGACAGTGGAAACTCTGTGAGAGCCTGTAAAACAGTTTGCAAGCTATTATTTATTGAGGCATAGACTTCTCATTGCCACTCATCATTAAGTCATTTGAACGCACCTCATACATTAATGAGCTTAACTTCACAATGCCTCTCTCTGAAGTAGGGAACTATTGGTATCCCTGTTTTTCAGTTACGAGACTGAGACACAAGGCAGCTGAATTACTGGCCCATGGCCCTGCATGGGGGGGCAAATATTTGTTCTTTTGTGGTCCCTCCAGTGGTATGAAGGGGATAAAAGTGTTCCTTAGTGAATATCCTCTGAGGTGCAGAGCTGTCACAGCAGCCCTACACTGCCTCCATTTGCAGTCCCCATTGTAGGGGGAATGCTGGGGACCGAAGGGTGTGTGGCAGGAGTGCATTGCATTCCATTCTTGGCTGCTTCAAATAGAACATATGTTAGAGCAGCCATGAAGATGTTGTAACTTATGCTTGAAACCAAAAAGGCCTAGGACAGCTGCAGAATATGGGAAAACACAGAGATGGCTTAAAGCTATCTTTGCCTTCTCTTCCCCACCACCCAATTTTTCCAACAAGCACAGTACAGAGTCGTGAAAAATAGTTTCTCAGAAGCTTGCCATGGACTTGCTATGTGATGTGAGCAAATTATTGAAAATATTAAATCATTCTGTCTGGAAAATAAACTTGTGCATGTCCCTCCATTGGCCAAAGCAGCATCTTCCTGGCCACAGAAGATTATTATTTTTTACTAGTTCTTGGAATTTCCTTTCCCTTTGGAAAATTGACCATTTAGGAGTTTGACAATTAAGTATGTTCCATCACCATGTTTTTTTTTAACTCCCATGTCCTGGTAGACAATTAAACTTAAGCTAGGAAATTTGAAAGTATAAGGATTTTTCCCCCAGTTACTTGGTTCATCAAAATCAGCATTTTCATTGGAAGTTGGTTGCCTCCTAATTTAGGCAGAGACTGCAACCTCTCCAAAATGCAACAACCGATACTTACAGATGTGGGATGGGAGGCTTGATCTTCTGGTTCCAGAAACATAGGCATTTGAAACATTTTCCATTTGAGCTAAAGGACTATCTCTGAGCTGTTATCTATATATAAAAAAATCATATTTTTTTCTAAACCCCAAACACCAATATGTCCACACCAATAGGGCCTGAACCTGTTCTCACTGAATTCAAGGGTAAAAGAAAAGCCCTCCCACCGACATCACCTGTGAGCACTATGGGGCCCATAAACCCCACTTCAATCAATAGGAGCAGGATCGAGTCCCAAAACTATCACAAAAAATTATGTTAGCATCATTACTACCTATTTTCTTCAAACATACACAATACTTTTATTTTAAAAATGTAAGAATTGCAATACTGGACCTGACCCAAGGTCCATCTAGTCCAGTATCCTGTCTCTGACAGAGGCCAGCACAGATTTTTTCAGATGAAGGTATTAGAACCCCATCATAGGCAGATATGGGATAATCTGCTTCTACATTATTGTGATATTTAATAGTTAGTGATTGGCTTAAGCCCTGGAGCATGAGGTTTAATATCTCTTCCAAAATTATAAGAACCCTGGATATTCATTAGAAAGTCTGAGTCCTAACAAGTCATTTTTGAGCTGAGGGAACCCAAAGAAAAGTTGGACAAAAATCCAAATTTGACTTCAGCATACTTTTAAATTATCTATAACTCAGAAACAGTTTGTTAAAATGTCTTCATACTTTATAGAAATAGTCATCCTTCCTATCAGAGAAAATGTGGCGATTCTCAAGGCACGTTAAAGCCCAATTCAGCAAAGCATCCCTGCTCAGAGGAGTGCTTAACTTGAAGCACGTGCTTATGTCCCACCGACCTAATGATACTTACATTTAAGCACATGCCTGAATGCTTTCCTCCATAGATTTGGACTTAAGCTCAGTGCTTTCATAAATTAGGGTGCAATTTTCCAAGCCAAAATTATAGGTGGGGATAAAAAGTATTTTAGAATGGAAGCTGGTTGCCAAACTACCTGTAGATAATTATGCACAGGTTGGTTATCTATGTACATATATAGAGATGCACAAAAGATGAGTTGAGTTAAAAGAAGGCAATGACTTATATTCTCTGGTTCCATTTCCTGAAGGGACAAGGGCCTGATTTGGCATGTGTCAGTCAAAGAGACATGAGACGTTAAACTGGAATTATAGGCAGCTAGAGTGAGGGAAGAAAATCTGAGACTGAGGGTATAATAGCTATTATTGCTGGTTGTTGTTTGTTATGGGATGGCAGCAGATAAGGCATCCTGTGTCCCACCAGTACCCTATAGTACATGCAAAGTAACCTGTACACAAGGGCTACAAAGGAACTACATAAGAAAAATCATAAACATGCAAACTCCCTGCATTGAGGCAACCAAATTATATGTAAATGCAACATAATAAACCAATCTCAATGTAGCTAATGTAGATGTGAAGTGAATTGCCATGTCTGTCCAGGAAGCAGTGCGATCAGAGCAACCATACTGATACAGCATATCTCCACTTAAACAGCCTCTGCATGGCAGGCTACTAAGAAGCCTTGGAGAAGACTTAGGTGCTCCTGATTGTGACAGCCACAATTGAAGCGGGGGGAGGGGGCTGTGATACAACTTGCTCTCCTTTCAGTGTTTCACCACTGGGACTCAAACACCCATGCTGGCAACTACTCATGCTCACGCATATATTTACCATACATCAGAGCCAACCATATCATGATATAGAATTATTCAGTCATGCTCCTAGTCTTTCGTGAATCCAAGAGCCAACCACAAAATGGTCTGAACTAATTATCATTATTATTTATTGGTATTATTATTAATGAATCCACTACTTTGTTCATTTTGATAACATTTGTTTGAGGAGGGGATACTAACAGTTTGTCACTGGAAATTATTCACCTTTTCCTACTATAAAAGAAAATGTATCTTGAGCACTCTCCCTGTAACACCATGATATAATTTATATCCTGTTCTGTTAGCATCTCATGGTGCTAGAGAACATAGTCTTCTGGAAAAAGATATATATATTTTTAATCGTAGCCGAGTTGCAGCCCAGTATCAGTATTTTGGATGTAACAAAAATCACATCATAAATACAGGTTTCAGAGTAGCAGCCGTGTTAGTCTGTATCCACAAAAAGAACAGGAGTACTTGTGGCACCTTAGAGACTAACAAATGTATTTGAGCATAAGCTTTCATGAGCTACAGCTCACTTCATCGGATACATTCAGCTCACGAAAGCTTATGTTCAAATAAATTTGTTCGTCGCTAAGGTGCCACAAGTCCTCCTTTTCTTTTTATCATAAATACAGAAAACACAACAAAGTCTGTACTAACGTTAAAATATATAAATCTCATTAAAATATGTATTACACTCCTTCTAAAAATCTGTCATCTTTCATAGCCATCAACAAACCAAGCTGAGAAGCACTATGTAGCAGTAACAGGCCGTTCTTGCATTAGTGCATTGTTCAACCAATTAGTGGCCAGATAAATAAAATAATAATAAACAGATTGTTTAAAAGAGATTAAAGGATAATTAAAATGAACTAGTCATGATTGATTCTCATCCTAAAACCACATTTTCAAAGTTAATTCAATGTTCTAAATATATCCTCAATTAATTTAAGCAACAGGAAATCTTACCGAGACTACAGTAAATCATTTGGATGAATTCACCAGGGAAGGCTGCATGGGAAGGGTTTCTGGAGAGCACAGTGTACCATAAGAAAAAATGTATCCACATATAGTAACCTAGATGGAACAACCAAAGAAATGTGCAAAGAAGATGCCACTAATATTAGACCTGACTGTGCCCAATTGAAGTCAGATGGTGTTTTGTCAGGTTCTGGCACATAGTTATCAACAAAAAGATTGATAAAGAGCTCAAATATAAAAATATTACAAAGAAAGGAGTTAAATATGCCTCTTGAGTCAAGGTCTTCTTGATCAATTGCTGTTTGCTTCATATTTAGACTTGCAGACGTTTCTGGGTTTAGTTATACTCTGGATCAAAGGAACTATTGCAGTTTACATCCGCTGAGAATCTGGCCCATTATGTTTAAGAACTAAAATTTCAAAAAACATTCTCTAAAATTTCTGCATGAAATCCATTATGGGTGCAGGTAAAATTAGAATCTGGTCCTATACTCCTTAATAAGGAGTAAACCTTACTCACACAATTAATCTGATTGGGTTTAAGGATTAGCCCCTTGAAGTGTCTGTCTAACTGATTTCTGGGTGCAAACACCATTTGTCAGATAGGCACCGATTTATTAGTGTACATTTGAAGAAAATGCATTGATTTCCACTTATAAAATACTTTTTAAAAGTATCTCTCTTGCTCTAGGTATTCTTGCATAATGAAATCTATGACAACGCAAAGTCAAAAATAGCAGTAGCAAACCAGCAACCCTTTGTAAAAGAAACTAGTCCACAAACACAAAGTTTCCATGTCTTCATGCCCCCAAAAAGTTTTCCTTAAAGGCTCCACAAAAACCCTATCCCATAAAACAATAATTAAAAAAAAAATAAAAAGGATGTGTTTTTTCTGTGTGATTTTGCCATCAGACTCCTCTTCAATGCCCTTGTAGGTCTCTTTCTATTAATCATTTCAGAGAAGCCACAGCATTATTGTTGTTGCTCTAATACCTGAGCGCTCCGTCGGCTTTTGGTACTGAAAACTGGCAGTGAAACAGTATGTATGTCATTTCTTTGTGAATAAAACCCTTGCTATCAGATGCTGGCGTGTTGAGTGTTTAAGGCAGTGTCGCTCTGAGCAAGAGTGAATGGAAGCATATTGAGATCAATTGAGTTATTCATAAGGTGCCACAGCAACAACTAAACAGGCCACCTGCTGTTTCACTACCTCAAGAGACTTTTTCTCTACCACTACATTTAAAATAATTTGGTGGCCAGACTGGAGCAAAATTCAGATTAAGAAGTGTAAGTTAAGCAAAATCGTTGTCACTGTCATATGTGTATACATATACATACTTCTCTGTGTGTCTTTGTATACAGACACCTGCACAAGCCCTACACGAGTTAACAATAATGCAATATTGAACTGAATTTAACCATGCAAAAGTGAAACAATTCAGTACTTTATATTCCTCCAGCAATGTTAACTCTGCCACCTTGTAGAAAGAGTTTGTTGTACAATGTGCATTTGACAGCACAAGCAATAATATATTTAACAAGGGACAGAATATACTTAGCAGGAAAAGCAGGAATAGAAAATAGAACATATGGCAAATTGCCTTCTGCTTCCTTGCCTAACCTCCAGATACTGCCATCCATTCTGTCTTCTTGGCTGGTTCTTTCCCACATTCCTCTTAGCTTGAAAACAGCCCACCCAATTGTCCTATCTTTACTCTTTAGTCTAAGACCTATCACTCATTCTCTCTCCTGGGCCAGTTCCTTCTCATCATCTCATATTCCCCTGAATCTAATCCACCACTTAGTTAGTTACTCTCCAACTCTTGATTCATGTTTTTGGTCCTCCACCCAGTCATGCCTGATGGCCAGTTCTTTTCTGGCCTCAAGAACATTGTCCCCAGCATGCTACCTTCCTTTGCCTGCCCTCCAGGTCTCCAGAACCACCACTTGTGCCCCTAAGAGTACCCCACTGTTATGATATATACCCCAAAAACTCATGTAATACATCACTGGAAAACTAACTGATTGTTAATATCCTTGCACGATGTATGTATGGTAAACCCACAAAGGATTTTATAGATATGCCCTGCAAATATGTTCTTAAAATGTATTTGTCAAGCAGTCTCTAAGCCACAACTGTTTCAGACAAAGGAATGGAGGTCCACCTGCTTGAATGTGTCTTCAATGTAAATTAAGCAAGGTGTGACAAAGAAAAGCACATATACGTGCAAAGTAAACAAAGCTATCAGGAGACCAAGCGGAGAAAGGTGACTCAAGAGGGGATGGGGACCACATCCCCAGGAAGCCTTCCTGCCTCTTAAAGCAGGGTCAATGAACTTTGGGAAGATATAAGAAGAGAGAAAAAGCCATTTTGGCATCCCTCAACTGAGGAACTAAAGGGGCCAGAATTCTTGACAGCACAGACTGTTGAATCCTTCAACCAAGATGGGTCAAAGTCTCTGGAAATGGAGTATAAGTGAGAAACATGCTTAGGCAAAGATTGTAACTTGTTGAAATTAAGTTTTAGTCTTAGAAGCATATTTTTATTTTGTTTGCTTGTAACTCTTTCTATTTTTATTCCTTACATTTGGTATCACTTCAACCTATGATCTTTTGTTGAATAAACTTGTTTTACTTTTACTATAAGCCAATTCGGTGCTTTGATTAAAACCATTTGTTAGCTCCAGTTAAGGTAATCAGCTACTGAGTACTGTCTCTTTAAGAGAGCAGAGAACTTAATAACTTCTGTAGGTGTTCAATGAGAGGGCTGGACACTGTAGGGCAGACAGTTTGGTGGATGTTGAGGAGTCACCCTGAAAAAAGTAACTGGGCGTTGGAAGCCAGAGTGTGACCTGCATGCTTATAGGCTGGCTGTTGGTGTCAGGGCTATGGTCCACTGCAGCATAGCATTTAAGGCACCCATAGCTGTGGGGCAGGTGGTGATACAACCCCTTGCTGATCTGGGTTGAACCTCCGAGCATCACTTCACCCCAACATTCCCATGCACAAACATAAGCTTTGATTTGGTCAGGTATTTAAACGTGCTTAAAATTAGGCATGGGCTTTAGTCTTTTGTTCAGTTGGACCCTTAACTTCATCCTCAATTGTAAACTTAAGACATAAGTACATCAGGTATGTCAGAGTCTCCAGGGGCCCCCTGCTCCATTTTTAAACACACTAAAGTAGCTCCTTATCTGCTCCTTCTGCTCACTAATTACCTCTTGTTTCCCCTCCTAAACTAATATAAAAATAAAAGTTTTATGTACACAAATGTATATAATATTATGTAATACATTGTAAAAACACAGTGTTACTATTAAATAAAAAAGTTTAAAACTATTATACATTACACACAAACAAGAACATTAAGGTTACAAAGTCAAGCCCTCAGAAGTCAGGAAATGCAAGAATTAAGGTTGCACGTGCAACCTAATTTGGCCCCTTTGAATGCATACCTTATGATATAGACTTTAATTACATGATCACATAGTATTTTTCCACAGGACCCCTCCTGGTCTTATTGCCCAGCCAGTCCCAGTCTCCACATCCCTAGGCATGATCAAATCTCAGTCTTCCCTTCCAGTCAGTTCTAGTCCCCCTCTCCCCAAGCTCCTTGTCTAATCTCTTTTCCATCCTCATAGTGAGGGCCTTACCCACTGGCTCACAGCCTCCCCTCCCCCCAACCACCTCAGTTTCCTGTCCCAGTCTTCACCACCTGCAGTTCCATGTTTCCCTTAGCCCCTTTCACTAGCTTCCAGTTCCACTCTTCTCCTCTCACCCCCTACCCGGCTCCTTACCCCAATTGATTCCCTCTATCGCCTCCCTCTCCCACCCAGGATCTGGCCTTTATCCCTTCTGTATTTCACTTAGGTGGCTTCTTCCTTCACACTACCTGGGTGCCAGCAGAAAAAGCACTGAGAACACAAGAGAGATTGTCTCCTGTATATACATGGGGCAGGTCCCAGTTTAAGAGTAGGAGGAACCACGAGATTACACCACGAGATTAAGATAGGTATAGGTAAGAGCCCAGCACCCAAGGGGGTACACTCAGAGATACTAGAAAGGGACAGAGATGTAGGTAACCCTCTACCTATGATATATGCCAATGTTATTCATTATTATTAATAATAATTATTATTAATGTATTATTAATGTATTAAATTCTTCTGTCTGTAGTGCAATGTATTGTACAATACTGTATTACTTCCACTGTCCAAAGAACTATTCAACTTTCCACTTTGTATGCTATATTATTCAGTTCTTTAGCTGGACTACTAGAGTCTCATACGGGGCTGTCAAAACAACTCAATCTGTGCTGACTAGCTACAGGGAAACATATAGTTTCCCACCAGTGCCTCCAGAGTAACAGTTCAGACAAAGAAGCATTGGGGACCATGGTCTGAATATCAGAGGCTCACCAGGATAGAAAGCCTGAAGAAGAAGGGGGAAAAAAGCAGGAGTTCTTTGGGTAATAAATTATTCATTGCTTCTAACTATCCAAGATAATTAAAATTACCTGCTTTCAGCAGATATGCCATTAACTACAATTTCCCTTTTTTTAAATAGATCTGATTCACATATCTGTTTCAAACAGCTGTATCTATAATGTGTGTGTATACATTTACACAGATACATTACACACACCTATACCGTAGCACTCACGTTTGTGTGTGTGTGCATGCGCATGCATACACGCGTAGGTAATGTAATATAGTTCCACAAAATGAGGACCTAATTGTAATAAGAACTAAACATCAGGTATGCCACAGTATTCCTGAACAGAAACAAAAAATAGATCCCTTCAGTGGAGCTAAACTGATTTAAACAGAGGATCAGCCGCAGTGTTCCTAGATGTCTGTAAATTAGCTAGCTAGTTAGCTGGTTGGCTAGTTAGTTACAAAAATGTGACATACTCCAATAACATGAAAGCACTGTGTGCAGTGTAGTGCCAGCTAAAAGTATCAGTGGCAATGTGTGCAGTATTTGCAGACTGAAAGGAATAAAAGCTGATTGAAATTACCTGCTTTCCGTGTATAGGCAGCTCTCCTGATCACTTTAAACAGTCTTTCAATACAGCATATTTTTTCCCTGACTTAAGTCCCTTTAAACTGTGACTCCTTAGTTTATGTTGGCTTCTGATGCGATGCAAAATATAACCTTCTGTAAGGCACCTGCTTTAGAAATGAACAACTCAGAGAATCAGAGATCTCCCATCAGATTGAACAAGATAGCAAACAAGCAGCTAAACACAAAAAAGCCAAACAGGAGCAGCATATAACAAAAGATGAGATGCCTCCTTCCTAATTCCCTGCCCTGGTGTCTTGAGGGACTGATCTCCCCCTAATTCATTAAGGGTGTGTTTTGCTTTACTCTTGTTTCTCCCCCCCCCCAACTTCTTCACTCCAAATGCTAAATGATATCACACTGACAGCAAGAAAGGCCATGCTATACTGAAATGTAAATTCTGAGCAGAAAGTAAGCAAGCAAGAAATGTCAAGAACAAAAGAATTTAAATCAAAGAGATTTTTTTAAAATATATATAACTGTTGAATTTAAACAAAATAGCCCCAGAAAGCAAGTTATCACACACAAAAATGTCCACAATAGATAGGGACAGAGAATAAAACAAAACTGATGCAGTGTGGTGAAGGAGCCAAGGTAAAGTGTTTTCTCAATATTTCAGCTCTGTGGTAGGGGATTGACAAAGCTCCATATTTTCCATTGCTGCCTGAGATCAATAGCATAATAAAGAACAAATAGGCAAGCCAGTATACAAAACACCACGCATGATTCTTTCAAATCTGTCTTTGTGATCTTTTGCATATTTAAGATGGTCATCTCAGTGTTTCATTACAGGTAAACAAAACAACAATAAAAGCCCACTTCAAAAGAAATGAAAGATTATGCAAGTTGAAAGGAAGCAAAAGCATACTACAGAATTACATTTGTGCTATGTGGTAGTTCGAGTTGTTTTTCGACAACAAAGCTAGCACCAGAAATATTGCAGGAGGATTTAATTTAAGCTACCATAAGTCAAGGTCATGCTTGATCTCTGCTCCCAAAGGTGCTTACAGAAAACTTTCAATGAATTCAGATTATGGGTCAGATCATTAAGCTAGCTGACTGACTCATTCCTGCTATTAATAAAGAACTCATCTTGGAGATTTTCCACACAGCTATATGGATAACCTGAATTTATGTGGATCTCAGCAGTTCAAAGCCTGAATTTTTTGCTAAAAACAAGCGGAATCTGAAGTTTATTAGCACGGAAAAAAAGTTCCCCTTTCATTAGCTTATTCTGAAGTGCTTTCCATTACATAACACATCATGTAATCTGTTACTTCCATGTGGGGGGATGACATGAAATACCTTATAACTCACAGGAATGGAGATAAAATGCTATCCCAGGCTATTTAGGGCCTGATTCTCCACTAAATTTTACATTGGGTAGTTCTCCACACCTGTAGAAAGTGGATGCAAAATGACATCAGCCTGATCTAGTGGCCTCTTACGGTTACTTGGCCCAGTTATAAATAGCTATGTAAGGTAAAAAGCAGTGGAAAATCATGATTTTTTTAAACCATGAGTTCTTCTTCAAGTAGATGCAGACATGTATTCTACTTAGACGTGCATCTGCCCAGCACACCTGAGCCAGAGAACTTTGTCTAGGGGTACCTGCAGTGGCAACACTCATGCCCTGAAGCCCTAACCCCTCCTCTGGCCATATAGGGGTGGTGCTGCCCCAATCCTTTCAGTTCCTTCTCATCACCCATGGCTACAGTCAAAGCTCCAAGTGGTGTTTTCACCTCACCCTTTTGGTCTCCGTTTTCTGAGCAATTTTTCTTCTATATAGTTGTAGTAATAGCTTAGGTAGGCTTAGTATTAATATAACATTAGTTAAAGTAGTTGGCTGCCCTGTGTGATGCCCTCACCAGAGTTCAAGCATTGTCCATCTTGGAGGGGGCATTCCGAACCATGATCGGCAGAGGAAGTGCTTGTTGTGTCTCCGTGAAGGACACATTAAAGACTGGTGCTACATCTTCTCTGATACAGTGAGGAAGAGGTCCCACAAAATGAATCGTGACCATTCCCAGGCTCAGGGACACTCTTCCTCATCTTCAAAGAGGAGCGCTGACTGGGACCAAGAGATGGAGCAGGTCTGTCCAATCACTTCTGATACTGAGCCAAGATCAGTGACAGCCCACACTATTGACTCCGGTTCCAGCCATGAGGCATCCATTCAGTCTCGTACAGATGACATTGGCACTAACTGTCTCCACACTAGGTGGCATCAGACAAGTTTTGCCTCTCAGTTCCAGACTCTCCTCTGGTTTTGGAGTTCTCTGGCACCACTACTCACACTGCCTCGGCCTCAGACTGTGAAGCTAAGGCCAGTGCAGGCCCCGGCACTGAAGGCCCCCTTGACACTAGTGCATCCTTTGGCACTGTCAGGGTTCCCCCCCCACTCTGAACTCTGGGGTACAGATGTGGGGACCCGCATAAAAGTCCCCCTAAGCTTATATTCTACCAGCTTAGGTTAAAAACTTCCCCAAGGCACAAATTTCTTTCCTTGTCCTTGGACGGTATTGCTGCCACCATCAAGTGATTTCCACAAAAATTCAGGGCAGGGTCACTTGGAATCCCTATCCCCCCAAAATATTTCCCCAAGCCCCTTCACCCCCTTTCCTGGGGAGTCTTGAGAATAATATACCAGCCAATTGCCTTTAATGTAAGCACAGACCAGATCCTTTATCTTTAGGACACTAAAATTAATCAGGTTCTTAAAAGAAGAACTTTATTATAAAGAAAAAAGTAAAAGAATCACACCTGCAAAATCAGGACAGAAGGTAACTTTACAGGGTAATAAAAAGATTTAAAACACAGAGGACTTCCCTCTGGACTCAGCTTCACAGTTACAAAAACAGGAATAAAACTATCTCTTAGCATAGGGAAAATTCACAAGCCAAAACAAAAGATAACCTAACGCATTTCCTTGCCTTACTTACAATGTATGTAATTTTAGATGGATCATTTCAGGTTATGTTTTCATAACAAGAGATGTTGTACTTGCCTGGTCTCTCTCTCTCTGTCCAGAGAGAGAACAAACAAAGAGAGCCACAAACAAATCCTCCCCTCCTCAGATTTGAAGTATCTTCTTTCCTCATTGGTCCTGCTGGTCAGGTGCAAACTAGGTTATTTGAGCTTCTTAACCCCTTACAGGTAAAGCGATTTAGTACAGCTGCCAAGGAGGGATTTTATGCTATCTTTCTCTCTATATTTATGACAGGCACAGTCATTGTCTATGTAGCAGATATGTTCTTTGAGTTCGATACTACCCTTAGTCTTGGTGCTGACACCCCTCCTGGTACTGGGTGACAGTGTGTCTTATTAGGTACTTCTGGTGCCAATCCCACATTCCTCTTCGGCACTGATGCTGCTCCCATATTGGGCTTCAGACGAGACTGACCATTTGTTTTCCCCATTGAGGCTGGCTCCCCCAATGAATGTCACAAGAGAATCTCCGTGACTCCTCAAAATTTAGGTCAGGCTTGTCCTCGCCCTCATTATCTCCTAAAAGGTGCCGGAAATTGCCCTCAGATCACCATCAATACTGAGAACAGCATCTGTAACATAGTTGGGATCGGGGGTTCTCGTTCTGGTATCTAATGGTCACCAATGCCTTACACATATGCCCACTGGCCTCCTTGGAACACTCATCAGTCCTTAAGGTCCCACTTTTCAACATACTCCAGAGCAAGATCACTGGGCCCAACAGGGCTCCTTCTCCAAAATCACCTTAGCAGCAAGCAACCACTGAGCCCATTCCCTCTGGGCTGCTGGGGTTATTCCGATCAGCTTCTGTGGTACAAGAACAAGATATGGCACTGGTGCAGCAAACTGCCTCTTCATTCTCTCCAGCTACTCTACTGTGGTGGAATCTTCCTCTCTCTAGATGCCTGAGGACTTTAAGTCATATCAGGACCACCTGAGGCATATGGCCGCCACCTTGGGCATCAAGGCAGAATTCCTGAAGGAGAATACACAGAAGCTGCTAGATATTCTCTAGTCATCAGCTCTGGGGAGAATAGCCCTCCTGATAAATAAGACTCTCTTGGAGTATGTCTACACTGGAATAAAAGACCCACCACACAGCTATGGCTAGCCCATGTCAGCTGACTCGGGCTCACAGGGCTAAAAATTGTGTAGACATTCAGGCTTGGGCTGGAGACCAGGGATTGGGACCCTCTCCACTTGCATGCTCCCAGATCTCAGGCTCCAGCATGAGTCTAAACATCTATGGAGCGATTTTATAGCCAGCACATCCCTCGGCCCACATTGCTTCCCACAGCCCCCATTGGCCGGGAGCGGCAAACCGCAGCCAGTGGGAGCTGCTATCAGCCAAACCTGCGGACTCTGCAGGTAAACAAATTGGCCTGGCCTACCAGCGGATTTCCCTGACAGGCCGCATGCCAAAGGTTGCTGATCCCTGCTGTACCAAGTTATCTCAGAACAAAGGAAACCAAATGTAATAAAATTCTGTAAGTACAGACCTGAGAGACATCAAATATTATACATTTCAGGTCATTCAATTTACTAGGCTTAGTTAAAACAGAGAAAAAAACAATCACCTTATTCTTATCTTTCAGAAAAAGTCTGTGGTCAGCCTCCAGCTGAGGTTTTGTGCAACAGCCTTTCTGCTTTCTGGAACTCTGACCTTTTTGTTGTGGTGGTGGTGGTTGTTGCAGCCCTGTGAATCAGTCTGCAACTAAAAAATGTGAGATTTGTGGACTGTATAAAGCTTCTGAAGATTTCTCCAATAGCCTGCATGTGAGGTGACAGCCCTGAATATTAAGCAAGGTAGAAGGGGAAGAAAGTACATGTCTGTGAGACTTGTGGCTCCATTCATAAAATGCTTCTATTTAATTGTAATCATCCCTATGTCACCCATTCATGCAGAGTCAGAAGCTGAGAAACTGCTTTGATTGTCATGAGGTAGACAGGGTGGGTGAGGTAATATCCTTTATTAGACCAACTTTGTTGGTGAAAGCTTTCAAGCTCCACGGAGCTCATCCTCAGGAGTCAGACAGGCAGACAACAATAGGGGACACATTCTTTTGTACAAAATGGTTTACAGGCTCTGTGCCTTGGATTACATTGTGAAGTATTACAAATAACAAATTTGCTGTGGCTTGGCACTAAACAGAGTTTTCATGTAGTGAATTTCATAGTGATTTCAAAAGGTGCTGAGCACCTACAGCCCTCCCATTGACTTTTGTGGTCATTTGTGGGTGCTCAGCCCCTCTGAAAATCAGATTAAAAGAGACAAAGTCTGCAACACCAGTCTAAAATTGTCTTTAAATATAATGCAATAAAATTATCTTTAAATATAATGCAATCACTTGAGGGTTAGAAAATTGTCTGGGCCAAATTAAAATAACTGACTCTATTTGCACCTGCATTTTTACATGGAACCTCATTTGCCCCCACAGAAGATAGAATATGAGCATGCAAAGAGGATTGGCTCAAGAAATCTGATAGTTGCAATTTGCATGTAGAAATTCTGGGTGTGATACAGGAGGACCAGGGAGCAGTAGGAGAGTGCTAGAGGGGAACTATATAAGCTCAGGGCTAATTAAGGCGTGGTTCCCTGTAGACTAGGGAAGGTGGCTGCAGGATAATTGGAGCACCTGCAGTCAATTAAGGCCCTGTTAGGAACCTAGTAAAACCTCCTGCGTCAGGCAGAGAGAGGAGGATGTACGTACATACGGACGGACGGACGGACGGACGGGTGGGTGGGCGGGCGGGCGTGCATGTGTGTGTGTGTGTGTGTGTGTTGAGAGATTTGGAAGACCTGAGAACTGAAGTAAGGGAGACCCTGCCCAGCAGGACAGGGAGACTCCCTTCCCCCCAGCATCTAAGGACCGAGGGTAACCCCACCTAAGGGGGACGAGGGTAAGAAACCCACAGGGGTTGAGAGGGGCTGGGACTCAGAGCAAGGAGCAAACCCAGACCCCTCCCCTGCTTCCCTCCTCTATCACCTTCCTGGGCTAGTAGCAGGGCCCTCGGCACCCAAGAGCAGGGGCAAAGGATGGCATCTTAGCTCCCCGCCAAGAAAAGTGCAGGACCCACCAGACTAAAATTGGCCATCTTGCCACATGGGTAAAGGAGTTTCCTGGGCAAAATGACAGTGCCTGCCAAATTGTAAGTGCTAAATTACAAGCTGGGTTGAAGCCCCTTTCACAACGTGGGAATCTGTTTTCGTGTGTCTATTATTCAAATGGGGCATACATTGCTAATTAAGCACTAGACTACACAATATTCTATTTGCCGACTCATTCTGTGGCAGCTGTTACTGTAGTTGTATGAGAATTTGATTCTTCAGAAGATACTGTTTTGTCTCAGGCAGTTAGATTAAAACCTTTCTCTCAGAGCACAAAATCTGAACTTGCGGAGTGAGTGGGGGGCACTAAGGTCCATCTGTTCTAATAGGCTGATCAGGCAATATGTCTTGCAAAAATCACTAACGATTAGCTTTCTCCAAAAGAATGTGATCTCTTTGAGCTAGCTTCTTTGTCCTTGCACGGTGGGTCTCCATAGCATCCATAGGCTGCACAAGGGCAGATTACAAATAGCAATCTGTGTAAGTAAGGTCTGCTCAGTCCTTGATCCCTCCAATACAAGGAGTAAATCAGCTGCAACGTGACGGGAGAGAAGGGGAAAAGGTGAGGACATGGCCCAGGGAGTGAGACCCTAATAAATAGTTGGGACCCCATCACTTCTCCATCCCTAGGGTCAAGACATATGAATATTTTGTTGCCAAAAGACCGGGTGAATTTCACCTTAATAATATTTTCCAGAAAATGTAATTCAGAAAGATTATTTCCTGGGTGATTAAAGTCACTCATCCTTCAGCCTCATGCAATATAAAACTAAGACCCACAACAATCATTGCTTAATCATTAGCAATAGTAAGCTAATCATTATGGTATTTAATTCATAATAGCACATTGTTTAGGTGATCTCTGGGAAATGTGTACATGCTCGGTTCAATTTTTGTCTCTCTTTTGGTCAGTGTATTTTGCAGGGTAGTGGGTTTTTTTACATTTCTTAGCTCTCCAGAGTTTTACCAGCTTATGAAAATCAAGTGCTTTTTTTTTTTTGCTTCTTGCATCATTGCTGACAACAGCCAAGTAGCTGAACACAAAATGTGGTCTTTATTATTCAGGCTGTGTGAGGCATACAGAAATGATACCAACAACATTCAGTTTCATATGCAGTAGGAAAAATAAAATTAAAATCAATAAAATAATACAAAATGGAATTTTTTCATAGCAAAAGACATAATGCCTAGATAGAACTCTGTCAGTTTTCTCCTGAAATATTGGGCTTTCAACTGAGCTGCATCAGTTTACACCAGCTGCTGATCTAATCCATTGTCTTTATAATATATTCATCCAGAAGTCAGCTACTACCTTATTGTCCTTGGCAACAGCACTGTAAAGAACCTGTGTCTAATATCATTGGAGAAGGTGGAATCTGGAAGGCTAAATATTCGAGTTAGTAAGGGCAGTGTAGAGGTGAATGTCTCCAGTTACTGGGCTCTGCTTTAATCAAAGCACTGCCACTCGGTATTGAGGTACATACTATCACTTTTATTAATAATGTCTGCCCTGTATTGTTATCTACAGAATACTAAGTGAAATCCTTAGTCTTTCCCAGCATGCACTGTGCTTCAGGTAAAATCTGGGATAGATTTTTTGGAAGAGTCAAAATGACTGCCTTCCAAGTCCTGGTCAGGAATCTGGAGGGGATCTTGCCAGGTCATTACAATAGACACGATTAATACTCTCAACAACCCACAATACACCAAGAAGTGAAAGGTACTCAACAAACCTTTCAACGTGGTGCCCCAGCAATGGGGTTGATAGAAACGTAGGGTCCAAACCTGCAATGAACCTGTTTTCCAGTAGACCCCTGCGCATGAGTAGAGTCACCGTGAGGCTTTGTGTGGGTGGACCCTAGTGTCTGCATGGAATTCATTGCAGGACTGAAGCCTTAAATTTGCAAAAAGTAGATCTGTTCAAGAAGACTCTCTAATATTTTCTGGAAGAGGAAGGATGGTCCAGTGGTTAGGATAGCATAGCATTTAAGACACCTGGGCTCAAGTCCTTGTTATACCACAAACATCCTGTGTCACCTTTGGCAAGTCACTTACCCTCTCTCTCCCATCTGTGAAATGGGGATAATAGAACTTCTGTACCTTACTAGGGTGTTGTGAGAATTAATACATTAAAGATTGTGAGGCACTGTGGTAAAGGAGCCCAGATATGTATTTTAGATAAACAGCATTTTTAAAATAAAAATATAGTAAGATGTATCATTAGAAAAATTGTTTTGCAGTAAAAAATAGTCATAATGAAATGCTAATTAAAAGAAAAAAAATCATTTTAATTATCTTTCATAACAGTAACATGCATTTAGAAAAGAGTCTGTGGTAGCAATGGGTTGTGCACTTTCCAGGAATTAAATTTCCTACTTGCCTGATTTTGTTATAATTTATTGGTCTAACAGGAATTTAATAAAGTGGACAGTTAAAAGAATTTAATCTATTCTCTCTAGAACAAACAAGATTAACAAGATAAGATTCAGATTTGAAAAACAATATTTTAAGAGAGAAGCTAAATTAGAAAGTGGGGGGAAAAGTTCTTGTGAGTCCTGAAAAGTCATATAACTGCAGGAAATAAATTTAAAACTGAAAAACAAAGGTTAACAGGCAATATAGGAGTAATTTCTTTTCTCATAAAATAATTAACCTTTGGAAAAGGCTTCCTGTCAATTCAGTCTTTTTACTATGTCATTTAAGGAAAAGGCACATCCCTGACAAGTGAATAATAAGGAAACTTAAATAAGACAAAGAATACCCAAGCACCTTAGGTGTAGGCAGTTCATGGGAGAAGGGATCTTTGCAGAACAGAAACCAAACCCTTCTTTAACTGTTTAATGGTGAAGCTAGACTGGCACAATAAAATCAGACACTTTGTTAAACTGGGGTATAGCTGAAACACACAGTTTTAAGACTCCCCTAATCCCTGCATGCTGTAATGATCTGTTTCAATTCATGGCCATGACTTTTCAACATATGGATTGGCTGACTAAAGGGGAGTCCACACTGCAAGTTATATAGGCCTGGACATGCAGCTTAGAACAGATGAACTATAATCACTGTGAGCTCTATTCTACAGCCTTTACTCCCTTTATGAAAGCAGTTCTACCAAAGGATTTACTCTGTGAGTAAGGGCTGCATAGTCATGGAGTTATAATAATTCTCACTGTGAGCACAACAATGAAAGAAGCTCATATTTACAAAGGAATCTAAAGGCATTAAATGCCTAGCTGCCACTGATTTCAATACAGGTTGGGTGCCCAAGTCCATTGGGTTCCTTTGAAAACCCCAGCCTAAATCATTTGTGAAGAACAATCCGCTTCCTTACCCACCCCCACTCCCCAAAATAGGGATCCCATTAAAGCTGAAAAAAGTTTTAAATTCCATAAAGACATTTATTTTATGTGAATAAGGAATCATGCCGAAGAGCTGTATTGGAATAGCAGTAAACCACCAGTCATTTGTTACAGCATTTCATTTCTAGACAGATGGGAGAAATGAATACACTCACCCATCTATCTAGAAATCAAATATCATATACATCCACTTATTCTTTATTGCTTAATTCTATTCAGGGTATAGGTTACAGTGATTTCTCCAGGGTGAAATAGTCCTTCCCCATCTCACCATATTCTGATAATAAGTGGAATGAGTTTGATATATTGAAACACTCCTTCCCCGATTGTATTTTTCATTCAGTACTAAAGCTGAGAACACTGTGGCTGCAAATACTGTATAATATTTTCTTAGAAAAATAACGAATTCCAGGTCTCAAACAAAAGACCTAAATATATGGCATTGTAACAAACCAGTGCAATTCCCTACAATAAAATAATAATTTGCGGTACCTTGAACAGAAAAAAAAGAAAATTATGCTCAGATTTGATCATTATATCTGAAAATTCCCAAGAATACAATGACCAAGCAGTGAACTGTGCACCTCCTTTATAAAACTATGTACCTCCTTTATTAAAGTGATACGTAATATACACAAGAATGACCTGTGGAGTGAAGTAATGCAAAGCACAGAATTAAAACAAAATGGATATAACCCAGCAAAAAGGACATTATTTTCTAAAAAAAAATAGAAAGATACAGGATAGATTAAGACCTACCTCTTTATATTAGCTTTCCCCCAATAACTGTGTTTTGATAGATAATACAACAAATACATTTCTATCAAACCTCATGGATTTACACAATAGAGTCTGATCTCTTTAAATGTGCTCGGCTCTCGAATCCCATGATGATGGACATGTTACAATAAATGGAGAGATTATGGAGTGGTGACAGGGGCAGAGGGATGCCATGACCATATTCTTCAGGACACAGTACAGATAAAAAAAAAAAAAGACCTGCATACACAGCACTAAATCTTCAGATGGTGTGAATCAATGAAGCTCTATTGCTGTCTATGGAGCTACAGCCATTTGCATCAGCTAAGGATTTAGACCAAAGGCTCTCTAAAAAGATCGTATTTGTAACATATATGTCCGTCTTTGGAGACAGATACTGGAAAAGGTATATTATGGAGCAGATGGCAATGCTCTATAATTAAGGTTGCAACTGAGATTTCTATTATAATAACAAATGTGGCTCTTATTCCTGGCTCTAAATTCTACACTCACTCTCTCTCTCTCTCTCTCTCTCTCTCTCTCTCGCATCAGATTTGACAAGCTGTAGCTTAGTTCTCTGGCCGAGGTAGAATTTGCAGTGATAAAAACAAGGAATTCCTGAATTAGGACACTCTAAAATAATGTTTACCAGGGTTCATAAAACCTGAACTTTCTTGCCACTTCATAGCCCTGCCCAAAAGCAGAAGATAATAAGCACACTGCGGAAAGAAGAAAATAAGACAATGTACTGACTTTTCTGGCTGACAGCTAATGCACAGCACCAAAATGACATAACAATCACACTTCAAAAGCTATTACCATTTTGAATAGGATTATTGTTATGAATTATCCTCCCACAGCAGGGACCATGCAGGGCAGATATTTTGTACCTTGGTTCTGGCTTCACCCACACAAGGCCTGGCCCACTGCCTATTATACAAGCACACCTCCTAGAACCTATAGGAAGGAAACTCTGCTTCTAGAGGAGAGAGCATGGGGCTTAGGGAAGGACATCTTGAGGTCTACAGGAGGGGAGAACCCCAAGCCTCCCATGAGCCTTAGTTAGACCTATTAGTCCCATGTCAGTGTACATACCTCTATGTAGGCCTCTCGGATCAGTCTATTGACTTTAGACCTTGATTTTATTTATTTATTTCAGGAATAATATCACAGACACTGATTGTAGATTTGATAATTATAGCACATAGGCCATTATTTTATGTATGTATTACCAGAGTGTGACACATTTTACCCCATTTAACACCCTGCAACCCCATATTCACCATTCTTATATGGTCAGAAGTTGTATAAAGTATGCCTTGTGAGGTTTCATTTGAAAAGTCATAGTCTACTGAACATTGTCTGGTTAAAATGTGTGTATCAACTGTGTCTATGGAGTTATTAGATTTTGCTACATGTTTGTTAGTGAAACATGTAGTGATTCTGGGGAACATCCATAGACTAGCTCCTCAGAGATAACAAAGGACTGTAAACAAGCCTTGCATGTCACCTCAAAAGTCAGGTACACAGCAGGTGTGTGCAAGAAGTTTACAGTTCACCTGAGAGACACTTCGAATCTCACGTACACCACAGACTTATTGTCTGCACTCCAGCGGGGGGCGGTGTGGAAGGACAGTATTCCTCAAAGGCAGAAGGAGCGTATAAAATAGGGGACAATGGCTTCCTCATTGCCTTTCCTCCCCCACTTCTATGCATAGCAGCAAGACTGCTCGAAAGACAAAAGGGAGCATCTTTGAACTGTTAGTGGCAGTCCTGGCTGGAATGTTTTCCAATCAGTATGAAGTGTTGAAAGATATTGGGTAAGAGACCACTTTTGCTTTCAAATCTTACTTACCTTGGTAAAAATTTCGGAATTAGAATGTGTTATTATTTTTTGTAACCAATTCTGACCTTTATGCCTTATCACTTATCTTTCTCTGGTGATTAAACTTGCTTCATTGTTTATTTAAACCCATGTGCTTTTGGTTGAAGTGTCTGGGGAATCTCTACTCAGATCAACAAAGGCTGTTGCATATTCATTACTCTTTGATGAAATGACCGACTTTTAGGAAGCTTACATGTTTGGGGTGGGGGTAGGAGGCCTTGAACAGTGTAAAACCCATATTTCTGGGGCACAAGCCTGGGACTGAGGTATATGCTGGTGTTGCCCTGTATCATGAGTGGCTGAAAGGGAGCATTTGTGTAACTTTGCTGGGCATGCTAATGGCTGTGTGAGTAGGGCCTGGAGAGGCTGGTTTTCACTAACAGAGCAGCGTAAGAGACACTCTGGTCTGGAGAATAAAGGTGACTCGGCAGTTCAGTGGCTCAGGTTGCACCATGAGGGATGTCACACAAAGCAAGGGCCTGCTTCTGCAAGTACTGTACATCTTAATATGTGCAGTGCTTACTACCTGGGACTACAGTGAGGCTGCAAAGTAGTAAATAGAGCTGGTTGGAAATATTTTGAGAAACGGTTTTTCATCAGAAAATGCCAATTTGTCAGAACTGAAACTTTTCATGGACATGTACCAGTTTCACCAAGAAGGCTGCTTTGGTCCAGGATGGAATTTCTGATTAAAACCAGAGAGAGGCCTCCCCCTTCTCCCACCCCCAGAAGAGCCAGTAGGCTGGTGGATAGGGTACTTATCTAGGATGCTAAACATCCTGGTTCAACTCCCTATACTACCTGATTCAGCACAGGGACTTAAACTGTGACTTCCACATCCTAGGGGAGTGCCCTATTGCCTAGGCTATGGAGTCACTCTCTCCCAATAAATATTTAATTTTTTATGCAAAGTGGAACAACTCCAACAAGAAAGGTAGAATCAGGCAGACCAGGGGCTTGAGTCTCCCACATTCCATCTGAGTGGGGATTAAACTGGATTATGTTGAGTTAATCTGTTTTTAAAACGCTGTTGTATACCTGACACAATTCATTAACTCTGCATTTATTGTGAACTCTGAAATCCTCATTCAAAGTGAACTAAATGTGCTGCAAATTGAGGTTGTTCAGTCTGTTTCAAGTGCACACAATGCTGCTGCCTACTGCTTTTGCAGTCCTCCGGTGGTTGTTTTGTAGGTGACCATCACTGACCTGTCTGTTTACCTGTGTGTTCTCGCCTGCTTTGGTGTCAACCTGACCAGTTGTCCCCTCCCTATTTAAAAACCACTGCAGGGTCAGAATCTGCCCATTTGCTCCTGGATTTGAGAATATCAGCATTGGTGCGATATTACTCCGGAAGCCCTGCAGCGTGCCTTGCACAGCTGCTTGGAGCCATGCTGAGCACCTGGATCTCATCACCATCTGAGGAGACGCATCAGTACACAAAGCGCTTGTGGCAAGCCACCAAAATAAAAGTCTTTCTCTGGAGTCTGCTAAACAGATAACCACAAGCGGCCACAGCTGAGAAACTAAACAGTGCAGGATAAAAAGCAAACAGCTCAGGAGAACTTAAATTGAAACTAGGGATGCTGAGAAAAGGTCTGGAAATGTCACTTGATCATTCTTTTAGGTGCTGGACAGGATTTTGCATAGTCCAACCCAGCACTGCTGCTCACTCTCTCACCTTCATATCCCCCAAAGATGACCAGCAAGAGTCACGTACATGAGGAGACAAGGGAAGAGCCCTCCACGGAAAGCAAGCATCTCTTTGGGACTCAGTACCATGACATCGGCCAGGTAGAAGGCGAGCCTGATTTCTGCTGTGTAGCAAGGGAGCCAGATTCCTTCCATGTAGCAGGCAAGCCCAGTTTCTAGCCAGAAACCCAGGCTGGGACTCGGGAGGCAGATCCTTCAGAGGGAATTTCAGCATGTAAGTATCTATCTTTACAATGTATTACTGTTAGTACTATTACTGTGCTATACTGCTTCATGAGCTTCTGCTCAAGGTGCCCCAAGGTTGCAGCCATTTTAGGTGGATGTGAGCTAGCAGCCTTTCCGAGTGTCAAGCTCCCTCCCTCGAGCCAGGCTGTCCATTTAGCAGGCCTGGAGAAGTTTTCAAAATGGGGACTGCCCTAGCCATGCAATCAGCCTCTGTCTCATGCTAAAAACCCAACTATTGACTGTTTTGAGTTCCACTGCATGGAGGGCACATACCCATCTATCTTTTTTCCTTTCCCCTCCCTTTATCTGACGTGCTCAGCGAAGACTCCACACCCCCGTCAGCACTGCTTGCCAGCTTAAAACAGTGTCCAATAGGATGGCGCATGTGCAGTCTCACACCACCACTAGACACCCCCTCAGTGGCTGATTTGGATAAAGAAGACATTCATTTGTGAGAAATTCAACAGCTTATTGAGGCAGTGGTTACAGGAAGTTTGGTAAGTATTCTCAGCTTACATGAGTTAGACATGGACATTGCATGCCTGTAAAGGTACAAAGACTACAGCTTCCCACGGAGGTGTAGATGCGCTATAATACGCATGCTCATAGGAAAAGAGCTTTACCTTAGGGACAGCAAATGTCTGAATGGCTTTTCACAGGCTTACCTAGAGCAAGACTAATGACAGTGATATGTTTCTCAATCATTGCAAACCCACTCTATATTTCTCTGCATTTTTGCCATGTCTCCAGGAGAGAGAAAGCAGGATCTAAGACTTAGAACTTGCTCAATTTTTGTCCAGATGTTATGGGGGATAGCTGCACAGTCATTCCCCTGATATAGCTCACAACTCCCTTCCACTCCTGCACCACTTCTGCAGGGGCGGTATGTTGGTGAATAACTTCACTGGTCTGCCCTTTGCCAGCCTAAAGGGGATGTACGGAGTTAATCCTCTGACACCATAAAAGCAGCTCCAAGCCACAGCAAAACTGTACATCAAAACTGGAAACAGAATTCTCTCTCCATGTCCTCCAAGATACAATGGCAAAGCCAAACAGCATATACTGCACAGACAAAAATGCCACTGTAGCCCTCCTCATGCACCCACCATTTCTTTCTCTAAGGTTCCCCCAAAACTGCGAAGAATCTCAGGGAGGGAAAATCAGACATCCATATTTTAAAAATGCTATCATAGCCTCTCTGGAATATGCACAATGACTCTTTTTGCTACTGCTGATATTTTTTTTTCCTACTCCCACAGCCAGACCCTCAAGGACAGGGCCTTTATCAACGGCTGAGCAGCTGGGTAACCTGAGGACGAGAAAATGGAAAACTCAGGATGAAATATTTGCAGACCTCATTGCAGAGCCCCAGTGACAAATGAAAATAGCAGAGTGGAGGCTGTACTTGAGGACAGAGAGGGAAAAGAAACAGAGCTCTCCAGAGAGATCATGGGAGTGGGCAAGGACAGCACAGCAATTGCCAGGGACAGCCATGGCAAAAGACAGCTATACCCTCCTACTTTTTACTGGCCACAAGGGCTCGCGAAGGGTAGAAGAGAGGAGTGAATGGGGGGTGGGGTCTTGCAGGGAAGAGGCAGCGCAGGAACGGGGCCTTGGGGGAACGGGGATTGGGCTTGGGGAGAAGGGGTGGCATGGGAACGGAGTCTCAGGGGGATGGGGTGGCACAAGGGTGGGGGCACAGGGAGAAGAGATGGTGCCTTGGCAGGAGGGGCAGCATGGGGGCAAGGCCACAGTTCAGGTGCCGGTGGCCCCCCCACACACACTTTTAGCACCCTTTTGCCACTCCTGACAGAAGTGCATGCTGCTGTTAGGGCAGCAGTCAATGCAGTATTGTAACCAGGACCCAGCCACGTCATGCAGACCCTGAACAATACATGCTACTGGAAACACCAGCAATTCCTCTCCTCTGTACCCCTGCAGCAGAGCAGAGGCCATTCCCTTCACAGACTCCAGCTCAGGCAAGTGAGAACAGTTGCACTTGGGCTCCAGCTCTTTTGAGACCCTTAACGCCCTTGATAACTTTGAGTCTTGCCACTTATCGCTAAAAGGCCCACAAACAAGAAGAGGCAGAGGCAAAGCATATTCTCGCCTGGGACTTTAAGACCCTCTCCCCTTGTGTTGTGCCCTGCACTGCTGTACTTCGATTTTTCTGTTTCACATTTGTTTTCTTTCTAGTTGTTAGATAATAGATTGCTTTTTAATACATGGTTTACTAATAAAACCCTGTTATTTCATTATTGTTTCAGTTAAATATTTATTATTGTTTGTTACACAATTGAGTCTTGTTTAATAGTAAAAACATTTGAAAATTCATAAGTAAGGAGTTATCAATATATTTTACACAGAAAATCCTTATGTTTGAACTAATTCATTTTTACCCACGCATCTCCCTTCCACCCTCATGGGTTAACAGCTAGATGTACAGCTGCACGTTTTCAGGCCAGAAATCCAAAGTAAGAGCAATAGGCATTCCTGACAATATTGCCCCAGTTGTTTCCTTCTATAGATAGATAGATAGATAGATAGATAGATCTTGTTGGTTGCTCAAACCATTGAGCAAGTCTCTGCACCTCAGCCTCCCACCCATCATTAAGGCTTTCTCCCTTAAGCTCACAGATATTGTACAAAATACATCACGATGCTAATCGTTAGGTTGGGAAGCAGCAGGGGGAAAATGTACTATTTCACAAACAGCACCATCTTCCTTTCAAATGGCCAAATGCGCACACTACTACCATTCTTGAAACTACTGAGATGATAGTTAAACAGTTCCTTTCATCTGTCCAAGTGGCCTGTGAATGGCTTCATTAACCAGAGAAGCAGAGGCCAAGCCAGGTCTCCCACGATAACTGGAACAATCGCCACACCATTGATGCCCATAGTGATCCCAGGGACACACAGTCCTATATCCAGTCAGATAAATAGAGCTGAGCTTTCTGAAAGATGTGAGCATCATAGACCCTTCAAGGCCACCACACATTTATGTCTGTAAATCTGCCACGGAGGTCAATGAGCCCTCGCAGCACCCTTTCTGCTAATACAATCGGTGCCCTGGTGAAGGGACAAAAAATAGGCACATGGGTCCCTATCTGTTGTCCCAGTGCAGTTTGGGACTGCCATGTGTGCAAAACCATCTATAATCTCTTGAGCATTACCAAACTTTATAATCCAATGCAATAGTATGTTTTTCATGGCAGTACACAGCCACATGACAATGACCCCAACAGCTTATCATCCACGCTGAATTGGTTTGCTATGGACTGGTAGCATTTGGGTGTGGCCAGCTTCCATTTGGCAATGGCGACCCACTTTTCCACAGGCTTGGGGCATTGCACATAGGTATGCTGCTACATTAGCTCCAGGGTCAGTTCAGCACAGCTCTCAGAAAAGGTTGCCTTCACCATCCTGAAATTCTCTCACTACCATTGGTCATCTCATCTCTGCAGAACTACCCTTTCCCACCAATCCACGCTGGTTTTCCAAGCCCAGAAAGAGCGTTGCACCACGGGAAGCTTTGTTCCAGGAACTTCTCCTCTAGTATCAGCTTCTTGGTGTCCTCCTCATCTTCCTCATCCCGCTTCCTCCAGCACTGAAGTTCCTCCTGCTGTGGAGATGCTGCTCCTGCCACACCACCGGCTCAGTGGTGCAGTAGGCAAAGTCCAAAGTGAAATTCATCCAGTTTTGAAAGATGAAATAAAGCCAAATAAGTCTCTGCATATTCATGGTTGCCAGCATAGCCACACGGAGCATTGTTGGGTGCGTGCTATCTGATAGCAATTCAGAAATGGTGCTAGCCCACCCAGAAAGGAAACATGGAGTAGAGACAGAGGAAACATGGCATTTTTTAAAAATGTTCTGCTTCTGCTATGCATCCCACAGTTCAAAATTCAAAAGAGCGTAGGATATACTCCAAGAATGCCACAGGCTTAATACACAGCAAACTGCCACTGTGTGTACACATGATGCGGATTGAAAGATGGCACAGGTGTCCTGTGTGCACACAGTTAGGCAGCTTGAGTCTTGCACCTTACCTGATGTACATCAAAAAGCTTCAGATTAAACCATCCATGTGGACAAGCCCTTTGCATGTGAACTCATTAAGGGAGTACTTCCATGCTAAGCAAGAAAGTGACCAACCACTTGGGAAGCAACAATGAATATCCTGTTTTTTTTATCAAAACCCCTCTCTCCTTTTCCCTCACCAAATTAATGATAAATATTCTTTATCAGATATCTTTCATGTTCATGCACACTACTTATGAAGAGCAGAGAAGTGCATCTTCACTAGAGCTGATCAAAACTTTTTGTACAATAGTTGTTTCCAACAAACAATGGCTTTTTTTCCCACAAAAAAAAATTGTGGAAAATTTTTGTTAATTGACGTTTTTTTCAATGAGAAACCCAAAACATTTTGGGAAACCAGAAACAACCCAAAACTGATTTTTTTTTTAACACAGGAAGTTTTCCATGAAAATTTTCAAAAAGAAAAGGGAGCAATTTTTCATTTCTTTTGAATATTTTCCTAGGAAATATTTATCAGTTTCCAGACAACACTAACATTTGCATTTCCAGGTTTATCCTTGCGCTTTCTGTTCTGGAATAACTGAGTGCCATGAATGGATAGATGGATGTGGATGATCACTTATTACAATAACTCTTTTAAAAATCTATGTTGGTGTATCTAGGAAGTGACCTGTCTGCTAGGGGGAAAAAAACCCATCACTTAAATGCAGGCAAATAATATAGAATTAGGGCTGGCTTGAGCCATTCCTTCAAAGGAGAAAAACTGGGGGTGGATTATAGAACAATTGCTTTGTCACCATGCTGATATACTGAAAGCAGCTGACTCTTAGACCAACATATTTATTTCTTTGGAGGAATGTAGGTGTTTGAAACCAGGCCATATTTCTGGAGTAGGCTTTGCCAAAGATGACTCAGAGAAACTTGATTTAAGTTATAAAACCAACTAAACCTTTCGTAACAAAACCAAGAAAACAACAACAAATGTTTACAATTCGTCAGTGCTTGAACACACACCAAGTTATGAATTTTGCTCCTGAGGCTGTACGGCAGCATTTCCTTGACCGACCAGCCTGGAGCTTGAAATAGAATGAGTAGTATAGCATTAAACTAGAACAGGGTGTGCATTAGTGGGCAATTGGTGCATACCTTGGGTGTGTTGTGTGAGGTAAGAGGATGAAAGCCAAGCGCTTTCCCTTTGGCCAACTGAGGAGCACATAATTAGTAACCTACTAATGCATACCCGGAGGAGGCTAATTGCTATTAGAGCAGGCACATTGATTTTACTCTTCTTCTCTTTCATGCATCTTGTGCTGGATAGTAACATGAGAGGACTCTGTGTTTCCAAAATTAAACTGCCTCTTTATTAAGAGGTCTGTTTACAGAGATGCTGAAACTGTGTGCATTCAAGTCTGTGTGCATTCAAATCATGTGCACACAGACTGACTTCCTGGTACCTCTTCAAAACACTTTCCTTCTGTAGTTTGTGCTCCTGTTATACCAATAAAATAAAATAAAAACCAGCAGGATCTTATTAAAGGGGAAAAGGCAAAATGCCACATTTATTGTGAATACAGAAAGAATCATAGTAAGCAGTTAGTTATAGCTATAACATTCCGTTCAATTTCATATTTATTCACACATTCATTCATACACACACACACACACACACACACACACAGACACAGGTTCTGCAAGGTTGTTATCATAGTTACCAGCCTTAGAGTTGCTCATGCCAAGCCACTGGCCAGGTGGCCTGGACATGAGGAGGGAGCAGGGCCTTGTCAGATGCTCATCTGATGCTCCTGGAAGTTGGTTTGCAGAATCAGACCCCAAGTTCTCACTTTCTAGAGTCCATTTTGATAGGAATTTCTTCCTGTGCCAGTCTAGGGGAATTGCTTCATCATGCTGTTGCTGAATCAATCAGCAAATGGCACATTCCTGACGGCTCCGTGCTGCCAGATGTTATCTTGTTCTTTGGTTCTCCCATTCTTGAGGCTGTTGGGTGGATTCCAGTCTGCCCTCCGGGAGCCCTCTGGGTTATTTCCACTTGACGCCTTCTTCAGCCGATGGACACTGGATTCTTAGGCTCGCACCCCCCTGATCATTCAGTTATTATCCACACCAGGCATCCATCCACATACATCCTCTATCTCTATTTTAATCACAATTGTTAACAAAGCGAGATGACTACAACAAAAGGGCGGGGAGTCTCTGGGTGCTGTTTCTGTTGTTACAGAGTATTGCTTTGAGTCTCTCTCTGTGTGAGTAGTTGTTGTTACAAAGAATTGCTTTGAGAACAGACTCTGTCTTAGAATGTACTAACATAATTAGCAGCTTGCAAGTTTCACACATAGAGGGAGAGAAACAGAGACCTCTTAATTAGTAATACCCTGGAATTTAAACTATGGGGAATCAAACTCATTTGTGATTTTAATACACACTCCTCCCTCCACGTTTAATATGATCCAACACTCCTCCCTCCACGTTTCATGCCAGTTGCTACAAATTTGGATTAATGAACATCTCCTAATTTAGCTGTTCACTAGAAATTAAGTTAAAAGTGGCTGACAGGGTCATGGCCCGCTTCTGAAATGGCAGCTGAGCATGTGGCGGGTAAGGAGGAGCAATTCAAACTTGTCACTTTCTCCATCTGCCTCGAAGCTCTTCCGCTTCCTGCTTCTCTTCAGCTGCATACCAATTCTATGTCCTTTCCCCATCAACATAGCCATTTAGCATTATGTGTGTGGGGGTTTATTTTTGAATGTGACTGAGTGAAGACATCCCAGGTGGGTACTATTGAGGGGATGCACTGCTACAGCTTCATCAATAAAGGCCCAGCTATCAGAATGCAATTTTGAAAAAAACAGTCTCTCCAAACACATTTACTTTTTATTTATTATTATTTTTAATTATTAATTATTATTATTAATGATTACTCAAGAGACATATAGCATCTGAAGTGTTTTAGGTACTTTGCAGACAGAAAAAAGGCTAGTCCCTGCTTCAAGGGCTTACATTCTAAGGACCTGATCCTGCAAAGCCATATTTTAATTTTACACACAGTGAGTACCCCCATTGACTTACACATGTGCATAAATTTAAGACCAGTGTGACGGGGCAAGGCCAGATGGCTACAGAAAAGTAGTGGGAGATAGAATAATTAGCTCCAGGCTAAACAAATCCCTGGTACCAGGTTAAGTGAAATGGAAGCTGCTCCAGGTCAATTAAGACACCTGGGGCCAATTAAGAACTTTCCAGAAGGCAGGGAGAAGGCTAGGTTGATGGGGACACCTGAAGCCAATCAGGGGCTGGCTGAAACTAGTTAAAAACCTCTCAGTTAGTCAGGTGGGTGTGCATGTCAGGAGCTGTGGGAGGAAGTTGCACTGTTGGAGAGGCTGAGTAGTACACACCATATCAGGCACAAGGAAGGAGGCCCTGAGGTAAGGGTGAAGTGGATCTTGAGGAAGTGAGGGCTGCTGTGGGGGAAGTAGCCCAGGGAATTGCACATGTCATGCTTCTAAAAGGTCAGCTACCATAGCTGATACTATTAGGGTCCCTGGGCTGGAGCCCGGAGTAGAGGGTGGGCCCGGGCTCCCCACCACCACCACCTTTGCCCCCTGATTAATCACTGAGACTTTGAGACAACAGAGACTGTGCAAGGAAGGATAACTTCTCCTCACCTCCCTTGCTGGCTTATGATGAAAATGGCTCAGTCGACTGTGACCTTTGTCTCTAGAGAAAGAAGGGTTATGTGGAGGGTCACAGTGAGCCTCTGATGCTAGCGAAATCCACCAGGAAACGCGGGACTCCCGGAGGCAAGGACAGAGCTTTGTCACACCAGATATAAATCTTTTCTGGATCAAGTTCTAAACTTAGATACACCATACTTCAGCTAGTTCATTCAGTCTTTTATACAGCAGCATTAACCATAATCCCTCAGTTCTTACTACTGATTACCACACCTATGATTATTTACATTAGTTCCATCTGATCTGGTCCAGGCCTATGGATAGCATTATAGGAGAGCTTCTGACAGCTTCACAGATCTAGACTATTTCTGGATAAAACTGTGAAGAAGAAACTGTTGTTGTTCCTCAATAGGTAGCATACATGAAGAAAAGAGAAAAGACAGAATGCTGCAGTGATAGAGGAAAAATGGTGAAGAAGGTGTTAGTTTAGTATTAGAGCTGTCTGGCAAAGAGAGGAAAAATTCACACACAATAATTTCCTTTTTTATTTACATTTCTAATTTTCATATTTTTAAATTCAAAATTTCTTCACAATTAAAAAAAGTCAACCAGCTCATCACTCACACATACACACACACATATATATAATACATACCAGAAAACATTCCCAGAATATGAGACAGTGACATTGATTTGGAACATCCCCATAGATGTTGGAATGAAGGGGAAATTATGAAGCTTTCATTTATCTCCTTAGGATTTTTATTCTCTGGGATCGCCAAATAAATAAATAAATAATCAAACAAACAAAACAAACAAACCCCCAAAGCAATGGAGATAACAATAAATCGTTTTCATACAAATTCCCTGAGAGCCCTTTCCACTACAACCCCAGAGGATTAAAGGATTAAATTTTCCCCCAGGTCAGACTGACAGAGACCCTGGGGATGTGGGGGCAGGGTCACCTTCCCCTGCAGCGTGACACAGGTCACTTTTTGGTTTGAATTAGAGTAAATGGTGGATTCTCTGTATCTTAAAGTCTTAAATCAAGAGGACTTCAGTAACTTAACCAGAGAATATGGGTGAGGTTCTGTGGCCTGCAATGTGCAGGAGGTCAGACTAGAACTAGATGACCATGATGATCCCTTCTGTCCTTAAAATCTGTGGGTCTAATTACAGCCTAATATAAACAAAGTTAACTATCCCATTATGCAAAAAGAAAAGGAGTACTTGTGGCACCTTAGAGACTAACCAATTTATCTGAGCATAAGCTTTCGTGAGCTACAGCTCACTTCATCGGACCCATTATGAGGGTACTAGTCTTTCTACCCCTAGTAGGCTAGCCATGTCATTGCAGTCTCTGTGCATTTATTTGAAAGCATTTCTGCCTAGGGTCTGCCTAAGTTAAGTTAGTAGCAAGGACAAACTTCAGAACTGCAAGAAAAGCAATTGCTTCAAAAGCTCTTCAGCAGCAGATCCACACATACAAACACACCCACAAACACACACAGCCCTATACAAAGTAAAAGAGTCAAGTACAAAAATCTTTGTGTGCAAAATCCTAAGAAACTACTACACACATTTTAGAAGGAATTTCAATGTATGTAAAAGGAGCCAGGGAGAAGGGGAAGGAAAACGAGTTTCTTGCTTCAAAAGCTCTGCAATAATATCATGTTCATTGCTATGGTGTGCACTTTATCAGTCACACTTCTGAAGGTTTTGAAAAATGTGACTGGGAGTGTTTAACAGTATTGTGTTAGCAGTTAATCATCAACAACTTAAAAAGACATTGAAATCTGTTGTCTAGAAAGAAAAGGAAGAAATGTGGGGGGGTAGGGGTAGCACGCAGAGGGGTTGAAAATTAAATCAGTTTGAATATTCGTTAGTATTACACAGTCAGCAGCAGGACATTTGTTCCTGAGAAATGTGGGGTTGTGACCTTTTTATTCCAAGACATCCTGATTTTGCATGGGTCTTCATGATATCTTCTCCTCCTACCTATACCCCAGGGGCATGGTTTCTCCTACTGAGAGGGAGATTAAAGAGGGAATTGCTGAGCGGGGGAGAGAAAAGCAGAAAAAGAGATGAATAAACTGGCACTAAAGTCCTTGCTATCCAAGTGGTGATTAAAATTCAATCGCCCCACAACAGCACTCTTATTTTTATACAGACGTCAACAACTTCTTTGAATTCATGTTGAAAGGTAACCCAAAAACTTTTTATTAGAGTTTGAGACCATTTTCTGAGGACACCAAAGAGCTGTTTTTGACATATACTAGTGGTGCTCACTTGCTGTATAATGAGTATCCATCTACCTACATTCTCTTCCCTGACTTAGTCTGGCTTACACAAGTAGAGCAACTTGCCTATTAAATGGCAAACGGTGGAACATACTGTATAGTTGGTGACTGATTACTTTGCAATTAGTGATCATCTAAGGAGCTTTGCCTTGGTTGAAAAACTAGTATTCAGGATACTAACAGAATTAATCAGTCATTAATATTATCAAGCTACTATACAACCCTATTAATTATTGTTACATCCTATTTTAAAATACACTATTTAAAGGCTAGAGGGTGTCCTTGTCTTACTTTGACCAAGTGGAGGAGTGATGGTTCCTCCACACACCGTTGGCTGAGTGAGAACTATCCAGATCTTGGATCTGGGTCTGGTGGTTTCCAGATATTTCCCCATGCAAAAAGCAGGACAGCGGAGGCAGATAGAGAGGCAGAGAGTGGGTAAACCCTTGGCTCTGTTTCCCTTTCCACATTCATTGGCCTGAGTAGCTGACCATGCACAAGGTGGGGACTGAGTTGCATCCTTTAAAGGTTCCAGTTGAAACACCAAGGAAGCAGAACTTAATAACTACCCCAGCAGAGCACTGAAGGAATCTATAAATACACCTGTGCAGATAAGGCGAGTTACAGTGCCCCACTCAGACCTCGGTCTTAACCAACGCAACTCGTCCTTATGCACATAGCGCCTGAGCTGCAGCCCAATGAAGTCAATGGGAATCTTCCATTGACTTCATTTATAGGCATTGCTTCAGGCCCATAAATAGTCCCATTGATCTCATTGTGACTACTTTTGCAAGTGACAATAGTCATCTGAAAAAGTGCTTCTAGGAATGGGCATTAAAACTTTTGACCTATTTCTAATGCTCATGTGAGGTTGGGTAATTTCTTCCCTGGCAGACTGGATGTCAGTTTCACAGGGAAGAATTATAAAGTGGGCTCTCCTGGGTTTGACAGCTCTGGAGAAAACAAAAGTGGAGATTGTAGTTCAAGGATTATGTTGTTTCCATTGATAGATGTAAGGCCTGGGGAGACCTTTGATCATCTAGTGTGACCTCATGAAAAACACAAGCCAAATAATTTCACTCAGTAGCTCTTGCTCCAAGCCCATAACTTGTGGTTGAGCCAGAGCATATATTTTAGAAAGACATCCAATCTTGATTAAGAGACTTCAAGAGATGGAAAATCCTGCCCACCTCTAGATAAATTATTCCAGTGATTAATTACCCTCACTACTAAAACATGTACCTCAACTCCAGCCTGAATTTAACTAGGCTCAGCTTTCTGCCATTAGATCTTGTTATGCCTTGGTCTGCTAGATTCAAGACTCCTTGCTTCCTCATCAAAACAAATAAATGAAGAAAAACTACATCCCCCAAGCCCCACAAAAACTATTTCTTACTATGTGTATATACAGAAGTATAACATACAGTATATACAGTTGTGGTTCCCAGGTGAAACTGTAATAAAATAAAATAATAATTAATTATTATTATTAAATTAGCAGTAATAGCCAAATAATTAACACTTACTGAAGAAATGGTCTTTGTTTTTCACATGCAAAATTTACAGAAGATACTGTATTTATGATAACTATTTATCATGTGCTCATGAATATTTAATGACTAATAATGGTGGGTTTGGGGGTAGCATAGTTCTTTCATTAGTTGTCGTGACTATAGGAAGGTAACTACATGGGACAAAATGGGGCAGAAATGCCTTCAAACATGCGGAAGCAGGAAGAGCTCTGTGTCTGCACCCCTGGTCTCTGACAGAAACTTCTCTCTAGGAGAAGTGTATGGCAGGCTATTGCAGTTTTTGGAGGGGGGAGGGTGTGTAAAGGGAATAGCTGCTCTCCTTGCATGCTCCTCCCTGTGCTGTAACAATTTTTGATGGAAATCTGTGTGGTACTTACATCTGGTAACCCCTCCGTTCCTGCAGGGTCTCTCAGAGAAGGACTGGAGCTAAGGTGCTGAACAGTCTGTCCCCAGTCCAGCAAAGCATTTAAGAATGTGCTTAATATGACATACATAAGTAGTGGTTATGTATGTATACAAATATAATATTAGAAATTATTGGAAACACACACACAAGTCTTTGAAAAGAATCAGCTCAGCTCACTGAGTGGGCATATGCACGATTTATAGAATTTATTTAATATAAACTGAATATGAATTCTCAGTGCAATTCTGTTGCCTAAAACAAGGTCAGTTCCAATTTGGGTTGCATCTATAAAGGAATCTGCGACAAAGTAACAAAGGTTATATTACCACTTTATACTGGCTGGGTAAGACTGCGTTTGGAATACTGAGAGCAGTTCTGTTAGCTCAAACTTAAAAACTATATTGAAAAGATAGAAGAGGCTCAACTAAAATGATACAAGGTATTGAGAGTATCTTACCCACGATGAGACTGAACAAGTCTATTTAATTTTGAAAATATGCAGTGTTGTAGCCGGTGTTGGTCCCAGGATATTAGCGAGACAAGGTGGGTGAGACAATAGCTTTTATTGGACCAACTTCTGTTAGCGAGAGAGAAGCTACACAGAGCTCTTCTTCAGAAGATAAAGATATTACGTCACCCACCCTGTCTCTCTTGTTTTGAAGTAGACATTTGAGAAAGGAGAGGCCAGGCAAACTCTATTTCATACAAAGAACAATACAACAGCCTGCCTGTGCAACCTTCACTCTGTCCCTTTTTGGTAAAATATTTAATTAAATGATCACATACTCTTTTTTCCACAGTCCCTCCTCCCCTCCTGCCTCATTCAGTGCACAGGATGGACATTGCTCACTCTATAGGCAGTCAATCAAGGTCTTTTTTGTTATCCTAACAATTCATTATGTGCCCCTGTATCTTACCATCAAAACCCTGCACAAATATGAGATATTTTATTTCCTCATGGACTTTTCTATTGCACACAGTCTGTGATATCTGAGTGCCTTGCATACATTATTTTTTGTTTCTTCATAACGCTTATTTTTCAGATGGAAAACTGAGGCATGGAGGTCTCAGTTTAGGCCAATATTTATACAAGTGCACCAACCTAACAGACCACCTGTATGCATACAACAGGCAGACAGAGAAAATACCATTGCAGATGTCAATTATTTACAATACAGAGCCAGAAAAGGTTATCTACTCTGTATTGTGACAGACCCAGACCAGTGGGGTACAGGAGTCTGGTCCTATTGGGATCCAGGAAGTGGGCGGGCAAAGCTCACCCACTGCTAAAGGATCCCCCCCGCAGCCTAAGGGGGAGATCCACAAGACCTGGAAGCCAAGTAATTACAGGGGACAACTAATGAAGAACAGGGACGGGAGTGTGGTCAAAGGGTCAAAAGAAGGGAACCGGACGGGGACACCGAGCAGAGGACCCCGGACAGCGCCCACCGCTCCTCAAAGGCGTCAAGGGAGTCGGTGGACGCCGCCCAGAGGAACTCTGCCCGGAGGCGTGAACGGACGGAGGATCAGAAATAGGCCCCGCAGTCGCAGGAGACTCCATCGGCCAACCTCCTCACCCTGGTTTTATAGATGGCCACTTTAGCCAGGGCCAGGAGGAGGTTGACCAGGAGGTCCCGCGACTTAGTGGGGCCACGGACAGGGAGTGCGTAAATAAGAAGGTGAGGAGAAAAGTGCAGCCAAAACCTTAACAAAATATTGGTGAGGAGCCGGAATAGGGGCTGCAACCTGGCGCACTCCAGGTAGACGTGCGCCAGGGTTTCCCTCACGCCGCAAAAGGGGCAGGTGTCCGGGGTTGGGGTAAACCGCGCCAAGTACACGCCCGTGCTCACGGCCCCATGTAGGAGCCGCCAACTGATATCCCCGGTGGGCCTCGGGACTAAGGTGGAATAGAGGCTGGCCCACCGGGGCTCCTCACCCTCTAGAGGTGGCAGGAGATCCCGCCACTTTGTGTCAGGGCGGGACGCGAGGGTGAGGACATGAAGGGTGTGGAGCACGAGCGTGTAGAGATGTTGTTTTGGCGTGGTCTGGAACCGGACCGGCTGCAGCTCGTGCAGCCGACTCACGGTGAAGGGGCGGGGGGGTCGGTCGGGTCCACGGAGCAGGGGCCCGATGAAAAGGTCCGGAGGGCCTGGGGTGGAGGGTGGGCGGGGCGCGCCCTCTCGCAGGACCCGGTCGAGGTAAACCCGAGCAGCAGGCGGCAAAGCGGCCCTCACCTCCTGAAGTACGCGCAGGGCAGTACGAGGTCTGGAGAGCCCCATGTGCTGAGCGAGCGTCAGGGGATCCAGCCAGTCTCCCCGGTCGTAGTCCAGGAGGTCTCCGACTTTGGTGACTTCTGCCAGGACCAACCTCTGGCGCACCGAGGGGGACTCCGCCGCCTGCACACTGAGGTAGGGGTTGTGTAGCAGGGGCTCTGCGAGGAGATCTTCCCCCATGGAGGCCGCCACGGACCTGGTGGCTGCAAAGAGTTTCCAGGTCCGGAGGAGGTCCTGGTAGAAGACCGGCAGCCCGGAGAGGTCTCGCGGAAGACCCCTCAGATGGAGATAAAGGAGCTGCCGGTCATATCGGAGCCCTCAGAGGCGGCGCAGGAAGGCGTGCACCAATATGCTCCATGCCGGACTACCTGCACCATAAAGGAGCCTCTGCAGGGCCTGGAGGTGGAAGACATGGATCTGAGTGCGGAGACACTTCAGGCCCTGCCCTCCCTCCTCCAGGGGCAGATGGAGAACCCCTGCAGAGACCCAGTGCAGTCCTGACCAGAAGAACTCCAGAATCAATTTCCGGAGGTTGGCCAGGAAATCCGGGGCCGGGACCAGGGTGTAGAGCCGACACCAGAGCATGGACAGGACTAGCTGATTGAGCACCAGTGCCCGCCCTCGAAAGGACAGACACCGGAGCAGTCCTGTCCATCTCCGGAGCAGCTCTGTCACCCTGCCCTCTAAACCTTGCCAGTTCTCCGGCGGAGACGGATGCGTGGCAGAAAGGTAAACGCCGAGATAGAGCAGCGGACCCGCACTCCACCGGATGGCTTGAAGCGCGGGTGGGAGGGAGCTCGCCTGCCGCCAGTCCCCTACCACGAAGCCAGAGCTCTTGACCCAGTTGACCCGGGCGGAGGAGGCTGCCAAGTACACAGCCTGGCAAGCCTCCACCCGCGCCAAGTCGCCCGGGTCCTGGACCACGAGGAGTACATCGTCGGCGTATGCCGACAGGACCAGCCGCAGCTCCGGCTCCCGTAGTGCCAACCCCGTCAACCTCCTGCAGAGGAGACAGAGGAAGGGCTCGATCGCCAGAGCG
The DNA here is from genome assembly GCF_965152275.1 of Natator depressus. NCBI lineage: Eukaryota > Metazoa > Chordata > Testudines > Cheloniidae > Natator > Natator depressus. The sequence goes on along the minus strand of NC_134235.1, from coordinate 121,364,976 downwards.
TACTTCTGGCCCGAGAGGGGGCACCCCTGCCATACTCCTCGCCCGAAGCTGACCGGTTCGGTCAGGGTCCAGTTGAGCCTGACCAGACACTCTGCGGAGGCGTACAGCACCTGGAGAAAACCCACAAACTGGGGACCCAAGCCAAACGCTCGCAGAGTGCCCAGGAGATACCCGTGATCCACCCTGTCGAACGCCTTCTCCTGATCCAGGGACAGGAGGGCGAACGACAGACCGTCCCTACACCCGAGTTCCAAAAGGTCCCGGACCAGATATAGGTTGTCGAAGATGGTGCGGCCCGGGACGGTGTAGGTCTGGTCTGGGTGGATCACGTCCGCCAGCACAGATCCTAGCCACAGCGAGATGGCTTTTGCTACGACCTTGTAGTCCGTGCTGAGGAGCGAGACGGGACGCCAATTTCGTAAATCGCGGAGGTCCTCCTTCTTTGGCAATAAGGCGAGCACGGCTCGTCTGCACGAAAGAGGGAGGACCCCCCTCTGCAAAGACTCGGCCCAGACGGTAACTAAGTCTGGGCCGAGGACGTCCCAGAACGCGCGGTAGAACTCCACGGTCAGCCCGTCCATGCCCGGAGATTTATCGGTGGGCATGCGGCGGAGGGCTTCCGAGAACTCGGCCAGAGTGAGAGGCAGCTCTAGCCGGTCTTGGTCGCCCGCGCTGACCATCGGGAGTTCGTCCCAGAGCACTCTGCAAGCGTTAGGATCGGTGGGATCCGGGGAGAAAAGGCCTGCGTAGAAGGCCCTGGCCCTCCCACACATCTTCACCGGATCCATGAGGGGGGTGCTGTCCTCTGCGAGGAGGCAAGTGATGTGCTTCTTGGCCCCCCTCTTTTTCTCCAGGGCGTAGAAGAAGCGGGAGCCACGATCCATCTCCCGAAGGAGGCGGATGCGGGATCGAACAAAAGCACCCCGGGCCCAATGATCCTAGAGGGCCCGGAGCTCCTCCCGCTTCTCCCGGCACGCTCTGCAGAGGGATGGATCCTCGGGGCTGGTGGCCAGACGCCTCTCCAGCTCTAAGACCTCCCGTTCCAACTGCCCTATCGCCGCATCCCTCCGTCGGCTGGCGCCCCGGGTGTAGTCACGGCAGAAGAGCCGGGCGCGCACCTTCCCTAGGTCCCACCACCGCCGCGCCGAGGGAAAGGCACGCCGCTGCCCTCGCCAGGCCAACCAGAACTCCCGGAAGGACGCCACGAAGCCCACGTCCTCCAACAAGCTGTTATTAAAATGCCAATAGGCCGGCCCCGGCCTCTCTGCACAGAGAGAGACCGTCACGGTGGCCAGGTGATGATCGGAGAATGGGGCCGGCCGGATGCTGGAGGAGTGGGCCTGTGAAAGATGGAAACGTGAGAGATAGATGCGGTCCAACCGGGAGTAGCGCGACCGACGGGCCTCCACCCGGACAAAGGTGAACGTCGAGGCGTCGTCCGGGTGGTGGTCGCGCCAGACGTCCACCAGGGAGTGATGGTCCACTATCTCCCGGAGGACGTCCGCGGCGGCCGGGCACTGCTCGGTCCCCGAGCGGTCCCGCTCCTCGAGGGTTGTATTGAAGTCCCCGCCCAGGACCAGGCACTCTTGAGGATCCAAAGTGCCGAGGAAGACGGACGCCTGCTGAAAGAAACGGAGCCGCTCCGGGCCCGATGTCGGGGCATAGATGTTGACAAGATTGACCACGAGCCCCTCCAAACGGACCCGGAGGTGCAGCAGGCAGCCCGGCACAGCTTCGGCGACCCCCAGCACCTCGGGCCGTAGGTCGGGGGAGAACAGGGTCACCACTCCAGCCGTACGAACTGTGAGATGGCTAAAGTAGACCCTGTCCCCCCATTCCAGCCGCCAGCTAGCTTCGGCGGCCGGATCCGTATGGGTCTCCTGCAGGAAAATCACAGAGTACCCCCCCTCCCGAAGGAAGGAGAGCACATGGCACCTGCGGAGACCCATCCTACAGCCCCGGGTGTTTAACGTGACGATGGTAAGGGGTTCCATGAGGAGGGCTGGGGGGGATCCTCACCGGCAGGGACGCTCGCGGTTCCCAACGGGCCGCGCAACAATCCGTGACCTACCCTGTAGGTAATTAGGGAGTCACGGAAGAGGCAGACCCGCTGGTAAGTCGTGGCAGCCTGCTTCCCGGTCCTTTTACCCTCCCCCATGAGGGCCCTCGCGGCCCGGAGGATGAGATGGAAATCCCCCCATCGCTGCAGGGCGAGCTGCACCTTATTACGGGAGCCCCGGAGGTCCTCAAGGAACTCCCGCAGCTCCTCCCGCAGCGTATGGGGGGCCGGGGCCACTAGCCCCCGGCTGTCCTCCGGAGGGATTGCCGACACAGCCCCGTGGCCCACCGAAACGGGCAGACAAGGGGCAGACCCCCGACGTGGTGCCTGATGGGCTGGCGCCACGCAGCCCCCCGCAAACCCTGGCTCGAGTGGGGGCGGCGGAGGGAAGGTGGCAGCCCCTAGTGAGTCGGGACTGGGGAATACAGAAGCCGCTCCCTGGGGGCCATCCTCGAGGAGCAAGGAGATGACGGCCCCAGGGGCGGCAATGATAGCACGGGAAGTGGGGGGAACAGGGGCGGGGTTGACGTCAGGGGCAGGGCAAGGATCTGGAGTAAGGGCAAGGCAAGGGTTGGGTGCAGAGCCAGGGAGAGGGGCAAAGGTGGAATCCAGGGCCCCAGGAGGCAAGCCACTGGAAAAAGGCCCCTCTCGATCAGGCTCTGGGGGGTGGGGGTGGGGCAGGGGACCCTCTATGCTGCTGGGCTCCGGCGCCGTGGCCGGCATAATGATCCCAGCACCGTCAGTGGGGTCCTCGCCCGGGGAAGAGATCGGTCGCCCCACGCCCTCGAGGGGCAACCCGTGGGGCTCGGGTCCCAGCCGCAGCGCACCAGCGGTAGCCTCGGTGGGTTCGGCGGCTAACAGCGTGGTGCCACCCACGGCCGGGCAGATGGAGGAGCCCTGGGAACCCTCGGAGGCGGGAGCAAAGGTAGCGGTTAGGGGAAGGGGACATGGGGAAGGCGGGGCCGGGGTGAGGTCGCTCAGATCGAGGCCCGCTAGCAGAGGGTCGTCCTCCCCCTGGGTGACTGGGGTCAGACCCAGGGCCTCGATCTCCTCATAAATGGAGGGGAGCTCTCCTTCCGCCACCCCGGAGGTCTCCCCGCTAGTGCCCGAGGCGACACTCGCCCCGAGGCTCACAGGGGTTGTGGATGGTAAGGGGGCAGGTGGGGTTACATCGGGGTCCTTGGGGGGAAGGGACCCTAAGGGAGGGATGGTACTGCCCTCCCGTGCTGCCACGTCTTCCCCAGCCGGCGCCAGGGGATGGTATGCGCCCGTGGGCAAGGCAGAGGGCTCGGCATCAGCGCCCCCCTTTCTGGTCTTCCAGGGGGCTTCCGCATCGGTGGAGAGGGGCAGAGCTCGAGCCTTCCGCTTGCCCCGCTTCCCCTGGACTAGGGCCCAGCCCTCCATGGCATCAGCGGGGGGCTGGCTAGCAGGGGTCGGGTCAGGGGGCAAGGATGATGGCTCAGGGACCGTGGGAGGCAACGGTGGGGCGGAAAAAGGGAGGGAAGAGTCCCCCTGGGGCGGGCCCTCTTCCACGCTAGGCGGCATCCCTGCCGCACCCTCCTCAAGGGGCCCCGCCAAGTTGCAGGCAGCAGAGGCGGGGCTCTCCCGCTCGTCTGGGCGTGCTTGGGGGAGCACCCCTTGGGCCCGAGCGGGAGCAGTGATGGACTGGGTGGGAGGAGGGGCGGCTTCGGGCGCCAGGCAGCCAGGGGCGCTGGCGATGACGGGGCCAGCGCCCTGCCGGGGCTCGGGGGTCCCAGATGCCTCTCCTTGCCGGGCCAAGGGGCAGTCCCTCCAGACGTGCCCCGTCGCCCGGCAGAGGTAGCACCGGGCCTCCCCCGTAGAATAATGCACCCGGTATTGGGCCCCCTGGTAGGGGATCAAAAAGGACCCCTCAAGCACCTCTCCGTCACGCGCCGCCGGCGGCAGTTGCAGCTGCACTTGCCGGCGGAACGAGAGGACGTGACGGAGGGCGGGGTCCTTGCAGCCCAAGGGGAGAGGGCTTAAAACCGAGATGGGCTTCCCCAGGGTAGAGAGGGCGGGTAACAGGGCGGCATTTGGAAGGAAGGGAGGGATGGAAGTCAGGACCAGGCGGACGCCCAGGTCGTCCAGCGGCTCGAGGGGGACGAACACGCCCCCCACCGCCAGGCCCTTCTCCACCGCCTCCTGGGCGGCGACCTCCGATGCCAGGAAGAAGACCACCTTCCCGTACATTTTGGAGGCCGCCACAATGGCCGTGGGCCCCACCACCCTCGCCAACGCCCGCACGTACGTCTCCACGTGGGGCAAGGCGGGCACCAGGAGGCAACGGACGCCGTGCTTCCTGGTCATGGTGGGAAAGGGGCCCCGGCTGCTATAGATGGTAGCGGAGGCGGCGGGCGGGAGAGATGATGTAACGGTGGGCGGGGGGGCTGCCGCCACCTGGGCGTACGCCCTAGGGGCCGAGGGAGGGACACCCGCAGAGCTGGTGGAAGGAGCAGCGGGGTGGGAGGCCGCGGCCGGTGGCGGGGCCGCGGCAGTGAGGGCAGTCCCTGCCATGGAGGGCCTGGACTTTTTGGCAGGGCCCTTCCCCTTCTTCCTACCCTGGCCCTTCCCGCCGGCTGGGGGAGCTCCCCCAGAATCTAAGGGGGGGAGGGACGTGGCAGCAACGGAGGTCGCCCCGGTGCCCGCCGCTGCCGGCGCCCTGGCGGGGGCGGTGACAGGTGCTTCGGCAGCGGCGGCTGAGGTAGAGGCTTGGGGGGGTGACAGAGGGGCAGGCGGGGGAGGGGTATCTGGGGCTGCTGGAGGGGCCCCACCCATCGTATCCTCTGCCATAATAAGTAGGGAGGGAGGGGAGGACACCGGGAAGAGGAGGGGAAAGGGGAGGCAGGTCGACCACTCCTCCCCGCTAGGCTGCAGGCAGGGGAGGAGGGCGCCAAAGGGGATGGGCTGGCCGGGGGGGCTTTCAAGGGCTTGTGGGGGACAGTCACCGACTCAGAGTAGAAACCGGCTCCTCTAGTTGCACTAGGGGAGGGGGGTCATAACAACATTCGGGGAGTGCAGTGAGGTCGGGGCAAACTTAAACAGGGGAAGGGCACAAGCGCATGGGAGGGGACATGGGCGCACTGAATGAGGGGCCAATCGGGGTAGGGCTATCACATAGGGAGGGGGAGAACCAGGCTGGCGGCAAAACAAGGAACCTATGGGCTGGCTTCAGAGGCAAGGGCGGGGCAAACAAACAAGGGCTGCAGAGGGAGAAGGGCGGGGCAGGCAAACAACTGAAGCCAGCGAGGTGCTGGGGTAAAGCAGAAAGGCAGCAGCCCGGTGGCCAGGCAGGTAGAGAGGACCCCTCACCGGTGGTGTTGATGGTGGTGGTGGTGGTGGTATCCACAGCAGCGGTAGCGGCAACGGCTGGGGTAGGGGTCCCTCACTCCCCCCCTGTGGGGAGCGGGCCAGCAGCCCCCCCCCAAGGGGCTGTAGTTGGAACAGAGGCAACAGCACCTAAGGGTGGGTTGGGGGTCCAGCAGCTGGCCTGCAACCAGGTAGGGGAGATGGCGTCTGGCCCGGCCAGGGGAGCAGCTGGAGCAGGGGCAGTAGTGGCAGCAGCAGCAAGGGCCCGCAGCAGCAACAGGAGCAGCAGTCTCCCTCCTCCCTCCAGACTAGTGGGGTACAGGAGTCTGGTAGAGGCAAATATACTGGCCACTGGATGAAGAGTTTTCTGTTCCCTGAGTGACCAGAGCAGGGGCTGCACTAGAGCAATCAAGAACCTACTAGAATCAATTATGGCAGGCAGACTAATCAGGACACCTGGTTTAAAAAGGACCTCCCATCAGTTAGGGGAGGGTGTGCAAGGAGTAGGGAGTGAGAAGGTGTGCTGCTGGAGGACTGAGGAGTACAAGCATGATCAGCCTTCAGGAGGAAGATCCTGCGGTGAGGGTAAAGAAGGTGTTGGGAGGAGGCCATGGGGAAGTAGCCCAGGGAGTTGTAGCTGTCACGCAGCTGTTACAAGAGACACTGTGAACAGTTGCAATCCACGGGACCCTGGGCTGGAACCCGGAGTAGAGGGCAGGCCCGGGTTCCCCCCATTCCCCTCAATTCCCTATTTGAGACAAGAGGAGGTGACCTGGACTGTGGGTCCCAGAAGAGGGGAAGGTCCCTGGCCTATCCCCTGACCCACTAGGTGGGTCAGCAGAGACTGCGGGGATTGTTCTCCTCCCTTTCCCCATGCTGGCCAGTGATGAGGTTAGCTGAGTGAATGGCAGGTTTGAGCCACTAGCAAAAGTGCCCAAACTGAGGGCGACTGTGAATCTCTGAGGTGAGCAAATCCGCCAATAAGCACAGGACCCACCAAGGCAGAGGAGGAACTTTGTCACAGTATGTATATTTTAAGAATCAGTATATTTACTTGTGAGACTGGTGCAGGCTAACAAACAACTTCTCATTGGATCTTTCATTGATTCTCTTCATGATGAGGTAAAGCAAATGTTAGTTTATCTTTATTTTTAATCCCCTAATATCATCTAAATTATCAGGGGAGATATGACAACATGGTATCAGGGATTTGCATGACAATACAAAAGCGAATATTTTGTTAAAATCTAACAGAGAAAACATGAGTCACATCTCTGGAAGTTGCATGTGGAAAATGTAATTAAAAACATGAAAGGGAAAGATAACAGCCTAAGTAGCACATAGTTTATCACACTACACTACAAAAAATTACTAAGGATACAGCACTACAAAAAATCTGGTTCATGTCTCTGAGATTCTAAAAGACTGCAAACAGCAGAAAACCTCATAATGAGTAAATACAAACATATCAGTCACCCTATATTGAACAAGTAAGGCAACATTTTCAAAATACCTCATCCTCAGACATCCAAGTTCTTTGATTTCAAAAACTCCTTTATTTCTTTCCCCATTTCCACAACTATACAGAGAGATGGGCTCAAGCAACAAAATTTCAATTTCATCTGTAATTCAGATAACCCTGAGTTTGGCCATGTTTGGATCAAATGATTTTGATTTGATTCATTATAAAAGTAGGGTCCAGGAAAATGTGGACACAGTTTTGGGTATTGAAACACACACACTTAGTTTAAACCCCTCTCTAATTACAAATATAATCATATCATTTAGGGGATAATTAGGCCTGGTAAAAACATTCCTGTTGGTTTTTCAACAAAACAAAAATTTTCATGAAAAATATTGTTTTCTGCAGAAAATTTGGAATTTTTGTTGAAAAACCAAAGGTCTGAAAACTTAAATATTTCAATGGAAAACTGAAATATTTCAATTTGGATACCTAATTGAATAGTAGTTCTGTTCCCTCTGTCCCCATTTGCCAATGTGGGTCAGCGTTCACAGCCAGACTACATCTTCCATATTGCACTACAACCAGGGGTTCCCATGATTCAGTTTCCTGCCCTAACCATGAGAGAAGACCACTGTGCATCATGGGAGATGTAGTCTGACCAGGAAGCACAGGCTATAGGAGAGAATGGGAGCAAGAGGCACCTGAACTACAACTCCCATGAGGCACTACAACATTTCCCAAACTGAATATTTTGGTTTTCTGCCAAAATATTTGTTTCCAGTTTTCTCCAAAAAGTCAAATCCTTCCACTGTAGAAAACAGACCATTTTTCCAACCAGCGTTAGTTATCATATACATGATCCAAGGATTCAAATGCCATTCACACGTCAGCTCAAGCATGCTGGCCACAAAAAAGAGCATCAGCAACAACTCAATACTACATACCACTGAGATTTCACAAAATGTGTCCCCAAAAATAATGGGGCAGATGGAGTGAGTGGTTTAAGGGGAGGAGAAGACACTTGCCTCTCCTGAGCTGGGGATTCCCCACTTTAGAAGAGCTCTCCATGGGCTTAAAGTGTCATAACTGGCACCCAATGTACAATGTGTTGGTGAAGGTAGAGAAGTGTCAGGAGCATGGCCAGAGCACCAAATTTTCTGGCTGGCCTCAGCTGGTGGACCATCTATAAGGGACAATTACCAGTTAGTTTAGATTAGAGCCATATCCAGGCTGCTCTAACCTACCCTAGAGCCAGCATAGAACCAAGCTGAGAATCAGGGAGCCTGAGAGCCCTCTCTTCTCTTATATGCTGAGGAAATCTCAACCATAGTGGAGAATCTAGCTTTGTATCTCCAAAAGAAAAAAAAATGGGTCTTATGGCACAATTGTCTGCTTGACACAGAGGGCAGGGCAAATCATAGCAAATATATTGAAATGGAGCTAAAAACCATGGGAAAAGAGACACAAGACTTATGTCACAAGGCTCCCTTAATTCTTTCTCTCCTGCCTCACCCAATATCTCCAGTTTCAGAGAGTTCCTGTGAGCAAACACCATATCCTTGGGGGCCTGGAGAATTCGAAGGGCATGGCTGGCCAGGATGGCACCCTGAATAGATAGTCTAGGATGCTTGCTCCCTAATCAATTTGCAGAATTCTGTTTGTTTGAATGTGATTCCTTGTAGCATTAAATCGCCATACACTGTATTTATCCTCACTCCACGATTGGAGATAGAACATAACTAACTGCTGTCAAGAAAATCAATAATATTCTGGCATGTCCCCAACCAGACCATGCTGCTAATGAGAAGTGGGGTCCAGGACAGTGTACACAAAGGAAAGCTGGACATTAAGCCAGACTTCCTTATAGATCATTAGCCAGAACAAGATTCAGAGTAGCAGCCATGTTAGTCTGTATTCGCAAAAAGAAAAGGAGTACTTGTGGCACCTTAGAGACTAACCAATTTATTTGAGCATAAGCTTTCGTGAGCTACAGCTCACTTCATCGGATGCATTCAGTGGAAGCTGTAGCTCACGAAAGCTTATGCTCAAATAAATTTTTTGTTAGTCTCTAAGGTGCCACAAGTACTCCTTTTCTTTTAGCCAGAACAAAGTAATCCCCTGTTTTATGCATCCCCCACCTGTATTTCCTTTCAATGAAAAGAGAATGATTCAGGCTTTATGGAGGTGGAAACTCATAGGGTGAAATCCTGCCTCGGTTGAAGTCAGTGGGGACAGGAATTCAGACACAGAGTTGTAGTGTTAGTTTTTCTCCCTCGCAGATGTGGAGGACAATGGCATGGTCCAGAAGGAAAATTTTACAGCGGCCTTTACTAGACAAAGGTGTATCAACTGCAGTTAAGCATTTTTAATCCTGTCTTGTAAAAAATTAGTCGGATTGTTATTGTTGCTGATCTGATAACTCCACTAATATTAGTGTAACACATTGCTGTTTGCTCTGAAAATACATTATTGATCAGCTGTTTATATTGCCGTCTGAGCACAGTCAATGTTCCAGTCTCAGTGGGGTCATTCTTTAAAGTCATTGCCCCCTCATGGAAGAAAAATATTGGTTAAGGGCAACCTGCCATAAGACAACAAACTAAGAATATGGAGTTAAAATTAAACAGATGCCCACCTGAATCTGAAGTAGAACCATTATAAACCTTCCTTGGTGAGTGTTTCTGAGGGCAGAGAGGAAAGACACTTGGAAGATAGTGCTAAGGATACAGTCATGAAGTCTTTCTTCAGGCAAAACTCCCTTTGAGTTCAGTGAGGATTTTTGCCTGTGTAAGTACTTCAAGAGCAGCCAATAACAGGAAAAATGTTAGAGGAAATCAATAAAATCTAAATCTATTCTAACGTTTTTTTAGGCCTGATCTACCCACAGTCTTTATACCTGTATAACTATTTAGGTTCAGTGGAGGGGGATATTTTACTGAAAAAAATTACACTGGTACAATCTAATGTGGACATAGTTATATACCAGTATAAAAGTGCCTTATGCCACTATAGCTTACTCCCCTTCCTACACAGGGCTATGCTGAAGTAAAGCTCTGCACAGTTACTACTAGCCACTGATATAACTGTGTCCATACTAGAAGGGCTGAATCACTTCAACTATATCAATGTAATTAAAGCTGTACAACTTTCTAGCGTAGACAAGGCTTTATTTTTCAAACACATTTTTCCTTCAAAGTCATTTTTTTTCCTGTGCTAAGCGTCATTAACAACATCTTGTTTTTTCTCAGGCGAGCAGAATAAGTCTGAAAGCATTATTTGGTGACTAGAATTTTTTATCCTCCATTGAACAACTTACATGACCTTTAAATGTGGTTTTAAAGCTCAGTTGCCCATTCATTAGGTTGACAAACTTGTCAAAAGCCTCTAGGTCTATGTCAATTATGTCAGAAATGCTTACAGGAGCCACAGTACATGTCAGCACTCAACTGACGCCTGTCAGCCATTGCAGAAATGACAAGAAACCCTTCGGGGGACAAAAGGCTACAGAAGGAAAAGAGAGATCCCCACTCATATTTTGTTGACTCTGGCCAATTGTATTGCATTTGTGCCATTTATTGTAATCACATCTGTTGACTTTGACTTTGCAAAACCATTGTTTAACACAATGATTTTGGTATATCCCAACCATATCTGCCAGTACACATAAAATTAAGCTCTGAATTTCAGTAGTGGCTTCAGGAAATCCCCCTCAAACTAATACAGTTAATAAATATTAGACCTGCACAGGACATTTCATCAGAAATAAAATTCTGATGAAAAATGAGATTTTTTGTTTACGTTTTCACATTCTCCGTCCCCCTCCCCCCAAACACACACACACACACACACACACACACACACCAATTTTCTAAACAGCTCTAGAGCTGGTGGGAAAATATGGCTGAAAATAAAATTTGGATTAAAATCAGAAATGAATATTTTCCTAAGTTTTCACAACTGTTTTCCATTTTGCCACCAGTGCTAAATAAAAATTATTCTGACTTAAACATCAGAATATCAGCAAACATACAGAGAAATAAATATTAATTCCTTCAGATCCCTCCCTAAAACTCTCATTTTCCATGATGTCTTCAAGAGCTTGACAATTGTTAGGCTGTTGGTGTGCTGAAACCACTGCCTTTCATGTTGAACAATATTGCCTGATTGTTTCCTTGTAATCCCTCAACCGTCTGCATCCACCTGTTGTCTCTTGTCTTACACTTAGGGATTGTGTTTCTGTTCTGTGTTTGTACATTGTCTAGTACAATGGGGTCCTGCTCTCTGAGCGGGGTTCCCAGGCAGTGCAATAATACAAATAATAATAAAAGAAGGCCACCACTAGTAATGAACCTAAGAAACGCAAATTATTCCCCTCTGCTTTCTCATGAGGATTAGAATTATTTTCCTTCCATTTAACATGCCTACAAAGAACACAAGTAAATGCTTGGGGAACAGGAGGAGACAATAAATAACAAATATAAACAAAATAGATATATGTTAGAAATTAAGGAGTAGATGTCACTCTTCTTGTTTATTTAGACTGCCCCGTACTATTAACTAACCAAACAAGTCTGTTTTCTTTCCCCATAAAACCATTCCAATAAATTACAAAGAGGGCTTTCCAGGCTAGCATGATGACAGCTGAAGGGTTTATAATGTCAATGGCTAATAGCAGGGCAGGGGAAAGGGGATTGGGATGAAGTATCCCAGACATTTTAGATTAAAAATAAAATGAAAAACCAACACTATATTAACCCCTTGCTTCCCTCACATAACCCTTAGGAGACATTCAGGTGCTGTTGCATTCCCTTCATTTCATGAGAATGCCTAAGTATGGGCGGGTGATGTACAACTGACAAAATACATATCGGCATCACCAAAGTGGTTCAAGAGTCCTACAGATTAGAAAGTGACTATATAAAAGGAAGGGGCAGTGGTAGGAAACCCAAGAGAGCATAAAGTTTCCTCTAGGCTTTATTCCAACATGCGTCTTTTCCTGTCAGCATTGTATTTATAATGAAAACACCTAGCACTTGGATAGATTTTTTTCCTCCACAGATCTCCACAAAGGAGGGTAAGGATCATTATTCCTATTTTACAGGTAGGGAAGCTGAGGGACAGAGAAATAAGTGACTTGTCCAATGTCACATAGTGACACAGGCAGGAATACAGCACACATACAACTTCCAAGGCATCTCTAATGTTATTTTTTTCAACATGGCATGTGATCCTTCATTCCTCCATTGGTGGGGAAAACATGTCTCTCTTTCTCTTCTTCCGTACTTCAAGAATCAAACAGAAAATAAGTGGCCCTGGTCATTTTCTGTAGTGCAAAGGAGTGCTCTGGAGAAAAAAGATGCAACCAAAAGTGTGCAGGAAGAGGACACACCATGTACATACCACAGCACAGAATAAATGAGCACAGACTCAATGGATGGGTGAATAAATGGATGGATGGCTAGACTTGTAGTCATGTATTTGATAAATATGTAGATGTGAAGGAGAACTGATGCCCCACCTTTCCTTATGTATGCAAAAGGTTGTAGACAGACTAGGCACATGGCCTACACTAGCAATTAGACATGGAAATGATAAGGGTATATGGTTGTCAACAAATGTGGGAACAACATCCACTGCTGGACCCGAAAAACATCTGAAAACAACCTGTTTAATGAATACCCCAAGCATAGCAGTAGATGACTAACAGAACACCCCCTACACCTCCCAGGCATGGTAGAAAAAGACATCAGAGGGTCTTGAGAAGAGAATGTGCTTGAGCCAACAACTTCAGATCTAGATAAAACAATCCCAAGCTCGGTGTGTTCAGATACTGAGTCTTGGTTCCACCAATTTATAGTGACAAGATCAGCAATGGAGAAGTTTGGACCTGGATCTGAATCTCACCAAACGTTTGGAAATGACAGGAATTTTTTTTTCAGATATTTCTCTAGTACTGAAAGATGTGGTGAAGCAGGGATTTCTGATATGTTTAGCACTCGAAGGATGGTCCTCTGATGGGATACATTGACATGCATAGGCATTGCTATCCTGCTCAAAGAGCAAGACATTCTGCCCATATATCAAAGCAGGGCATTAACTGAAACTCTAATATCTGTAATAATGTTGCATATGCAGTGAATGACAGATGGTGACAGTTTAATGAATGACACTGGGTACGAAGATCTAAATGCTACCTCTGGCAGCTGAAAGAGTAGTCATGATGACAATCATTAAAAATGAATAACAGCAGTTTTCATTCACTGTATCCTCAGAAGCAGGAACTTGCCTTTGTTACTGCTTAGTCCTGATAAATCTACTGAAACAAACAGGGGGCATAGGCACAAGACCGAGTAGCAATGTCCTGATGGATTCGGTCATAGCCGAGCAGTGGTGCATGATGAACAACCTACCTCAGACTTTAACTAGAAGCTCTCCTAGCTCATTTACCCAATTTTTGTAAGAGATGGGAATATACAGCACTGCTGGCATTCCCCTGGCCATGCCCATTCACCGACTATGCCCGGTCATTCCCTGCTTTGCTTACGGCATGTGTTGCTGAGTGATGAGACACTCTGTTGCCTTCAGTGCACAAGGCAGCTTCAGACCATTCCTGTCACTGTAAACCTTTTTCAGTTTATTCTGAGCATATATAACCCACACACCTCCTGGGTGTGGTGTTCTGTCCCTTTTAGTGGCACAGAGACCACTTAGAGAGAGAGATTAATGAGTCTGCTCTACAGCCTTAGCTAACAGACACGTGGCTTTTAGTTTCAGGCAGTAGAGGCTCATGCATTTAGCTCCAGAGTTCCCAGATTCAGTCATGTTCGCCAACAACCGGGGTCTGTTGGTGTTACACATACAGAGAAATTTACCTGTGTTTTCACTCTGGGGCTGAATGCCTGATGGGTGGCCTGGGCTTATCAGTCTCATGGCTGAATAATTCCTACAGGACTTACCAGAATCTTCATGCATTCAGGTGTACATAAAGAGGAAGAGACTTTGGGTAACATTTTTCAATAGCACCTAAGTGACTTAGAAACCCAAGTCCCATTTTCAAAAGTAAAGTCAATGGAATTTAGGCTTCTGAGTGCGCAAATCACTTCTGAAAATTAGATTAAGTCACTTAGGCATGTGTGAATATGTTACCTTTTGTACTAGATATATATCTAATACGTAATACATAATATTGTTACCCTTTGGATTTTATATATATAAAATACTTAGTCCTGCCATGAGTGCAGGGGTCTGGACTAGATGATCTCTCAAGGTCTCTGCTAGTCCTACAACTCTATGATTCTAGATTACGATATCCTTACACTAATTTAGGCCCAGATTCTCAAAAGTATTTAGGTGCCTAAATCTGTGGGAGTTAGGCACTTAAATACTTTTGAGGATCTGAGCCTTATTAATGAAGTTTACCTATAAATGTTAGCAGAACTACTCAAGCAGTATGGTACTATGCTGTACAATTATCACAATCTGCCCTTTTATGACCAATTTTACAGAATTTTTCTTTGTTTAGGTTTATAAAACTACAGTAGCAACCATGCCATGCTGTGGATGCCCTGAGAAAATATAAAATGCACAGTAGATTCAATTAAGTAGTACACCTTAGTATTCAACGGCCCCAAAACTTTACCACAGAATCATGATAACAGCCATAATAATCAAATTATGTTAATAATGTCCTTTCCTCCCCATATCTCCCTCCTTCCCATGTGACTGGGAGAGAGGTGGTGGGGAGGGGCAGAGGAGGAAATGGGCTTTGAAGCACATATGGAAGGTCTAACAGACCAAGTGGAGAAGTGAATTCCAGAGATAAATAGCCCTCAGGGAGGATCCTTATATTGTGAAATTCAACCCATGGAGAGGATCAACACAAGTCCTTTTCACCATAAATACCCTACTTCGGTCCTCACAAAGGGTTTAGATGAAACTTAGGTGGTAGACAGACCTTCTGCTGGTCAGGGGTGAATTTCACGTATAATTAAAAAGTGCCAGCCTAAGTGCCTCTGCTGATCTCAGCTGACAGAATATGTTCTGGGGAGAAGAGCCTGAGATCTCTCAGGTAATCCCAATCACAACCAATTAAGGTTTTTATAATATAAAAACCAGCACCCTGAACCCCACCTGGACATGCCTGTGCAGTGCAGTGGATGTGGCTATTAGAAGGAGTTGACCCTCCCTCTCATCTCCTGCTCCCAAACAGATCTCAGAGGCTCTCATTCACCTCCTGCAACTGCTGCTCACACCCCTGTCATGTAACCTTTTCATTATAACATTCCCACCGTAAAACCTAAGGGTATGTCTACACTAGACTTTTGTACCTCTAGTTAATTGAGTGCCAATTAACTCAAGGTACCTATCATGTTTGTAAAGGCTGGTGTGGAGACACCAAACATATTTATAGTAGGCTACAAACATTTGTTCTTTACTCTAGGATCAGCCTAGGGTAAAGAAAAGAAGTCTAGTGCAGCAAAGCCCCAAAAGAGTCAAAATAGCCTCTCCCCTGCGCTTTTGAAAGTACTGTGGGTTCACGCATAACACTGGCCAATTCCAAATGCTAACAAATTTTAGAAGAAAGTAAGCACATTTGCTCTCCCTGCCATTGCAGTTGCTAAGCATCTGGTCAAAGTTTTCTTGTACAAACAACACAGCCATGACATTTTTTTAAATCTGGGGTCTAAAAATATAACTCTCACACAGCCCATTGCTTCCTCTGATGTTTTAATGCACTTTTCCTGAAGGCCTGAGCTTGTCAGTGTTAACATGAATGCAATGCCCATACAGTGCACTACAACAATTTCAGTTATTTACAAGTGAACTTTCATGGTGCACAATTGTATTGTTGCTTTTGTTTCCAGTAGTGGTGTAAATGCATGAACTGTCATTGGTGATAATGGAGCTATGCCCATTTACAACAGTGAAAAGAAAAGGAGGACTTGTGGCACCTTAGAGACTAACCGATGAAGTGAGCTGTAGCTCACAAAAGTTTATGCTCAAATAAATTGGTTAGTCTCTAAGGTGCCACAAGTCCTCCTTTTCTTTTTGCGAATACAGACTAACACGGCTGTTGCTCTGAAACCTGTCATTTTACAACAGTGGTGAATTTGACCCTAAATGTCTATGTATTAGACCTAATACCAATGTGCATGCAACATTTTGACAGTTGTTTTTAAAGTCATGTAGGGTGAAATTCACGCTGGTGCAGAGGGCCTTCAGAAGGCCATATGCACCAATTAAAGCCTTGTGAGAAAGGTAATCTATTCTTTCTCTGTTGGATGTGAAACATCTTTCCAATATAATTTGCCTTGCTATCATTGCTGTTCGGAAGCAAGTTCTGTGATCTCAAGATATAATTAATGTTGATGGAATGGCATACACATAAACCAGGAATAGCTTTTATATCTCTTTTTTCAAGATTTCTTTGATCCTACTCGTAATTATCCCCTCCTCCCCCTCACAAATGCAGGATAGAACTGTCTTTTAAAAACACGCATAAAGCTTTGTTGTGTATTTCCCAATAAGTCCCCAGAGGGATAATGGCCTCATTTTTCACCTTATGAAGTCAACAATGTTTGTGACCAGGTTAGGCTAAAATTTTGGGCCTTGCTCCACACAGCCCTTTAGGGTAATAAAGAACTGTATATTCCTTTTAGGTTACTGCAGTGATTTTTCACTCATTTCAGCATATGCTCATGTTATACCTGTATCTTAGGTAGTTTTTAAATTATTTTTCACACACATTTTCGACAGTGTTCTTTACTTATTCCACCCTGACTCCTTTGCTGGCTGCCTTCACCATTCAAGATTCCTCGGCTGTGACAGTGAGTGCTGCTAATCATGCCTGATATGTATTGTGTAGTGTATGAAATGAGTCCCAGGTCATTGCTAGGGAAGTCAGAAGCCTTTAGTGGTGCCTGGAGCTAGTGGTGTTTTACTTATGGAACACACTGCATACGATATTATGTCTTTATAATACATATATATAATCCTATGTTTTTGTTATGCCAGAAACTGAAGAAAGAATATACAGGTGCGTGGGGTGGGAGAGCATGTATATTAGGGTGACCAGATAGCAAGTGTGAAAAATCAGGATGGTGGTGAGGGGTAATAGGCGCCTATATAAGAAAAAGACCTGAATATCGAGACTACCCCTATAAAATCAGGACATCTGGTCACCCTAATGTGTGTGTATATATATATGTGTGTGTGTGTGTGTGTGTGTTTGCATGTTATATATGTATATATAACATTTGTATATCTTTAGTATAATTAAACCAATAGATGCTGCTATGCTGAATTGGAATTTTGCTTTTCAGGTTGGTTTGCTTTTTTCATTTCCATTTCAAAGCACAACTTTCAGCGTCAAAATGTCAAAGTAGTCAACTAATCTGTGTCCACCCAATTTGCACATACATGCAGTAAAATCTCTAATTTGAATGATCAAATGGGACGTCACATGAGAACTAATTTTGCATGCACTCCAACAGGTGCATGAGCAAACACTGTGGGCACAACTGAGATGGCGTCTATGAAAATCTCAACCTCAGTGCAGCTGATAATAAGCCTCCCTGAAATGCAAACAAAGCACAAAAGAATGGACCCAATATGTTGGAGGTCGGGATAGAGACACATAAGACAGAATTCTCCGCCCTGCCCTCTAGACACCATAAAACAAGTCAAACAATTCTTTGGCAATAGTTGCATCATTCATAGGAATGAGAGAACTGGATTAGATAAAATAGTAAGTGACCTGAACTGTTGTCCTTCTATCATGTAAAACCCAAATCAAATCCAATGTTAAAAATGTTCCTGCATCTTTATACTGCCTGTTTTTTGGAGAAGACTTAAACTGGAAATCCAGAAATGCAGCACGCGTGTGGATGCGCACACAGGCACACACAAAGCCATATTCCCAGATTTCTGATCCCATGAAAATCAAGTTGTACTAGATATTTTGTGAGATTTTCCAGATCAATTTCTTGATAAACGTGGTGTGAATGATACTCGGAGGAGCAGCTGAAATTTCAATCCTTATCTGAACTAAGCCAAATGTCAAAATGTTTGCCATAGCTTTGTTTGAAATGCTTCTACTTCTACATGCTAGCCAGGTAGATAAAGTCAATTTCAGCATCTTAATGTAAAGAGAAAGGGTTTAAATCCACTAGGCACCAGCAACTGGTTTGAGAAGGGGTGTCCACACAACAGAATGGGCTCTATCTCAATCAAAGTGAAACCAGGCCAATAATACAGAAAATTGACATCTGTGGTAGATTATTTAATCCCAGATCTGGGAGAAAACAGACACACTGAGGAGCACTCCAATCAAACAAAGATATTGATAGGGATAAAATTAATACAGTGGTATCTGTAATCTCTCCTCTGGTTCCCCTTTGATACCATATCCAGTTCAAGTTTCTTGTCAGTGTCTTTGAAGCGCTACATAATTGTGTTCCTCCCTAATTATCCATTCTGACTTCTTCTCTCTTTGCTCTCTGCCTGCTCTGTTCTGTCACTAATGGCAGCATTGTCCACTCCTGTGACAAATGTCTCTATGATTTCCTCAACACTTCCTCTTGGATCTCGATCAGTCTCAGTGAACTAATCCTTAAGGCCACTACCAACTCCCCCTTTATATTTCTTCTCAGGCTCCATACCAGGAACAATGTTGTTTAATGTGTTTATTAAGGTTCTGGAGAAAGGGATGAACAGAGACGTGGCAAAATCTGTGTACAATCATTAAGGTGAGTTAGCACTGGAGAAGGCTGTGAGGAAATTCAGATTGGCCTAACAATGCTAGGTGAACGTGCTGGAGAGTGCCAGCTGAAATTGAACAGCAACTCTGCCGAGGGCAAGAAATGGGCTTGTTGGGAGCATAGCCAGTGAGTTCACACATGTATTGCAAATAAATAGGAGCATCCATTGGAGAGGGTCGGTGGGCCTCTGCTTCCCCCTTAGTGGCTGGCCATAAACTGTCTATGTGGTATCAGTACCCAAAGCATATGTTTGGACTGAGAGTCCCTTTCCTCCAGCTTCACTGTGCTGTAGCTCCCGGCCAGGAATTTTTTTTTACCCTGACTTTGATCCAATTTCCAGCACTTGGCCTATTGTTGTCATCATAACAAAGAATCAAGGATCTCTAACTAATAAATCAATTGCCAAAAAAAAAAAGCCAAAAAAGATGACGTCCATATTTAAAACCTACAACAAAATACAGTTCTGTGAATAACATGGAACTAATTCCATGTAGGTTTCTAGTGACATTAGAAACTGCTCCTATTTTATTCCAATTATTAAGTTTTCCATACCCAAAGAGGAAAAAATGTGTGTTTTTGGTGTAGGTGACTTTTATTTTAGATTAAGAAAAATAACAAAGAATAGAAATACAGTCTGAATGAGACAGAGTGTGTACTGACTCCAAGATCTTCCATCCTGAATTCCTACCTCTACAGCAGATTAATTACATTTGAAGTCAACAGTTGTACTACTGTGTTTAAAGTTAGGCACGTGCTTACATATCTTGCCTTGTTAACAGGAGCTGGAACCTTGCAGGACACTACATGTTAATTACTGCTGACTCACTGGGGCAAATGCAATATTAGAAATAAGGGGGGAGGCAGAGGGAACTGGGATCAGGGACAGACAGGTCACCCCTATAAGCAGCAGCAGCATCTGGGGAGAAGGCTTAGGCTGGGGTTGATGTAGGGTTAATTTGTAATTTCATTGGAATACCATAACAGAATTCACTCTGGTTTTAAACCACTCCTCTATGTATCTGATTGGAGCCTGACAAATCGTTTTCTATACGGTCAGCTGGAAAAGGATAGTGTTTGATTTTACATAATACCAGTAGAGTCCACTGGTTCTCAAACTCGTTTTCATACTGTGAACCATGGCATCCGTTAAGACAGAAATCTTCACGTAGATCATCTCCTCTCCCAGGCTTCCAACTCTAATTCTAAACAGTCCCTGTAGCAATTATGGAGTTTGCTTACACAAAAAAGCACTATTAGGAGACCTCTTAAAGTGACAAGGTGAAAATAAATTTCCTTTAATGCAATGGGTATTGTTAATTGGTTATGTTGCCCATTTTAAAATCTAGTCTATTTCCTTCCCATAGATATAGGGCTTTATATTACTACCAGCCCTCCAGTCATGACCCACTGCTCTCATCAGGCTGAGTTGCTTTCATTTTTGGTTCTGGTCTCTTTTGTTTTGCTGCCCCTCCAATTATGGTTTCGTCCTCTGACTGGATTACTCTGGGTTTCCACCAAACACGCAACAAGGAAAGACATGAAGCAGCTACCTAGGATTCAGAGAGGGCTGGGATTGAGCTATAGCCAGGAAGGAGCTTCACAGTTTTAAGATTTTCAGATGTGTCACCCCCCATGACAGAAGCACTTCTATGGACCACCTGGAAGAGTGTTGCATATGCAAAGCCTGATTTTCCACTGTCTGCCACCTTGTGCTGTCATGTACATTTGTGTAAAGTGCATGCAGAGCGGGTGTCAAATGCCACCAAATCAGAACACATGAGCTTCATATCCACTGTGCCCTAGTGTAAGCGATGGCACAAGGGGCAATTGTAAGATTTTTGGCAATTTTATGCAATTGTTTTCTTGTATGTAACAATGCAACAAAATCCCACCTCCCTACCTCAGCATTGGTGTGGGGACGAATGGGGTTTGACAGCAAAATACAGTGGAGCATATCCTCAGGCAGGTCTTGCCAAACCAAGAAGGTGTTGAGCTAGCATCTAGGGTAGTAGGTAGTCCGACTGTACCTCTATTACTCTAGGGCAACCCAACCAAAGTGGAGGGAGTTCTGCAGTTACAGGGGACAAGGGCTGGCACCCCAAATGCACTGCTGCAAAATTCTCCTGCCAAACAAGCCACACAAAGCAGAAAAAAATAGGAAACTGAGCACAGACTCATGCATCAGCCTGACCAATATTCACAAACCAGGGTAGCACAGGATGAAAAACAGAAAATGGCTAAAAGAATAGTCCAAATATTCAATGCAAGTCACAACACGAGCACACTATCATCTGATCCATACATTGATACTTACACTGAAGTCACAAAATCAATAAAAGCCGTCATTGGGATATGCGAAACAAGAAGAACAAAAAACCTCACTGCAGCATGGAAAAGTGGAGAGCAAATATTCCTAGGAAGATCATTCAACAGAGCAAGGACTGGAGGCATTGGATTCATTGTCAGGAAAGAAACCATTCCAAGGATAGTCAGCTGCGATATCATATCACCCCAGATAGCAGTTCTCATGCTTCTGATAAGACAAAGGAGAACGATTAAAATTATTTAGGTGTATGCTCCCATTCAGCAAGTGAAAGACAAAGAAATGGAACATTTCTATGAAGAGCTGAGGAGGTAATGCAGAAAAGAGCTACCTACACAATTATCCGAGGGGACTTCAATGCAATAATAGGTGGAAAGGAGAGTGAGAAAGAAAAGTGCGTGGGAAAATTCGGTGAAGGTGTAAGAAATTATTGTGGAGCACATCTGGTTGCATTTGCAGAGGCTAACTGTCTCCACATTTTGAACATGATATTTCAGAAAGAACAGCATTGGCTGTGGACATGGAAAAACCCAGCTTGAGTCACACTGAATCAGACTGATTATGTAATGACGGATACCAGAAGAATCTTCAACCATGTAGCGACAATAGTAGAACAAGTCATTTTCACAGGCTCAGACCATCCTTTGCACTCAAAATTATGCATTGACAATGTCTACAAAGACTGGGTTAAGAAACTGAATCAAAAATGGCACTTCAACGAAGAGGCATTTGCACAAGAAGTGAGTGAAATGGACCTCGAGTATAAGGTGTGACAAAGTTCCTCCTCTATCTTGGTGGGCTTGCGCTTATTGGCAGGTTTGCTCGCCTTGGAGCTTCACGGCAAGCTCTCAGTTTGGCTGTTTTCGTGAACCCACAGCCCAGATCAACTCCTCCTGTGTCTGATCAGGAGTTGGGAGGTTTAGGGGGAAACCGGGCCCGCCCTCTACTCCAGGTTCCATCCCAGGGCCCTGTGGAATGCAGCTGTCTAGAGTGCCTCCTGGAACACCTGTGCAACAGCTACAACTCCCTGGGCTACTTCCCCATGGCCTCCTCCCAACCCCTTCTTTATTCTCACCATAGGACCTTCCTCCTGGTATCTGATAATGCTTGTACTCCTCAGTCCTCCAACAGTATGTGTTCTCACTCTCAGCTCCGAGTACCTCTTGCTCCCAGCTACTCACACATGCACCACAAATTGAAGTGAGCTCCTTTTTAAACCCAGGTGCCCTGATTAGCCTTCCTTAATTGATTCTAGCAGCTTCTTGATTGGCTGCAGGTGTTCTAACCAGCCTGTCTGTCTTAATTGTCTCCAGAAGGTTCCTGATTGTTCTGGAACCTTCTTTGTGACCTCACCCAGGGAAAAGGGACCTACTTAACCTGGGGCTAATATATCTGCCTTCTATTACTCTCCTATAGCCATCTGGCCCGACCCTGTCACAAAGGTCAACAAGGACCTCGATGAGGACTATCTCACAGATAATCTCAGCAGCTAAGAAGGCAAAGGCATTGTAAACGCTAGGATGCAAGCAGAGGATCAGCGAGGAAACTGTGAATCTGATAGCAAGGAGGGCACACATGAAATTAGAAGGAAAAATGGGCAAAGAATACAGAACACTGTGCAAAGAAATTTGTGTGAAGATCAAAGAAGACTACGAAGACTTTAGAAAGAAGAAATTGAGAGAGGCGGCCGAAAAGAATGAGAATCTGTAGAAAGAGATGTTAGGCTGCAACAGATTATCCCAGCAGTGCTGAAAGATGAAAATGGTGAAAGGACATTGGAAAGGAGCAAGGTGAACAAAAAATATGTACAAAATTCTATAATGACCTCTATTCCTCGCATGTCAATGTCCAGCGTACACCATCAAGGCAGCAGGTTACAGAAGAAGTTCCCGACATTATGTGGGAAGAAATTGAATATGCAGCTCATAACATAAAGAGAGGGAAGAATCCAGGAGTGGATGAGGTTTTGCTGGAATATCTCAAAGCAGGGGAAGATTCTGTCTTCAAAGCATTGGCACAATGGTTCACCATCTACATCAATAGCAAGCGTGTTCCAGATGCATTGAAGAAATCAAAAACAATACTATTGATGAAGAAAGGCGATCCAGAAGAACTGAGTAACTACTGTCCAATCACACTCCTCTCACAGGTGTATAAAGACTTCACCCACTTCATACTCAATCCGATTTAAGAAGGATCTTGAAATGCATGAAAGCAGAGAACAAGCTTGTTTCTACTCAGCGTATTCGACAATTGATCACATCCACTCGGTTCGGCAGCTCATCGAAAAATGCAAGGAATACAAAGTACCATTGTGTATTGCATTTGTCAACTACAAAAAGGCATTTGATTCAGTAGAGATTAATGCTGTACTCAACGCACTCAATGAAAACGGAATCGACCCGAGGTACTTCGACCCGCTGGAAGAAATTAATCACAATTGCTCAACAGAGATAACATCATTCAATGTCCCCTGCATTATAACTATACCCAGAGGAGTTAGACAAGGCAACACAATCTTATGAAAGCTGTTTGCAGCAGTACTGGAGTCACTGTTCAAGAAACTGAACTGGGAAGAAGGAATCAGAATATCAGTTAATGCATCTTCTCTTCGCTGATGACTGTGTAATACTGGCGAAGGAAACAGCAGAACTGGAGAACAATTGCTGCAACTGCAAACACTTTCGCTTGATATCGGGTTGGAAATTAACACGTCGAAGGTGAAGTGGATGTGGAATGAGCATTGTGCAGAAGGAACTTATCAATGTAAATGGGAAAGAAATCAAGATCAGCAAATATATTTACTTGGGTAAGCAACTAAGACAACTCATTCAAAGGGGAATGCAGTAGGAGGCAAAAGACGGGATGGGCAAGTTTCAACAAAATAAAGATGTCTCTAACGGATGATGAACTGCCCACGAAGAAAAGGAAAGAACTGTTTAACTCCTCTATTCTGTCAGCAACGATGTACGGAGCAGAAAGCTGGTCAATGATGAAAGCGGAGGAATAAAAATTCGCTGTCACCCAGAGAGCAATGGAAAGGCGTATTTGTAAGATATTGCTCTGTGATCACATACCGAATGAGGAGGTCAGAAGGCATACAGGTGACCAATGTAGTGCAGGCAATATATGATGCAAAACGAAGATGGGTGGGTCATGTAGTCCTCAGGCAAGACAATAGGTGGACAACTCGCATCTGTGACTGGATTCCCAGAGACCACAAGCAACCGCTGGGCAGACCAAAAATGCACTGGGCCAATCCCATGACAAAACTCTTTGTCCAGAAATGGAAAGAATGTGCTCACAACAAAACAGAATGGTGTGGTGTCGACTTGCATCCATGGCGGGACAGACAAGGACAAGCTGAACAAAGGTGAACAGTGCAACAAATAATTTAAGACTAGCCTCTACCACCCTTACTCTGGTGAACATTTACTCAGGTAAGAAGTCCTGATATGGGGGGCTTCTTGCCTGAGTAAACATTCACCAAAGTGAGTAAGGTTTGCACAGCCTGGTCTTAAATGATGTGCTTGCACCTTTACATGGGACTACATCTGTATGTGCTTGCCAACATACATAAGGGTTCCACAGTTAAGCCCTGAAAGAAACTATATCAGAGTCCTTGATGGATCTTCCCTCAAGGGATGGGGGAATCTGACCTTGACCATTTATATACACTGGTTGCTCACAACACCAGCCCCACTTCCCCACTATTCACAAGGGCTGCTTTCCCCTTGTGGGCCTCCTTAATTCTCTCCAGCTGGGGGATCAAAATGGAAGTCACAAACTCCCGCCACACTTTAGGGATACTCTCTCCCTGAGGCTCCAGAAAAAGGCAGGGAGGTGGTAAGCCTGTCTATCTGTCTTACCTTGGGGGTCTGCTGTCCACTCCTCAGGCCCAGGGTGAAGTTCACTCTAGAGCAGTAGGAGTCACTCCAGTACCTAGCAGTCCAGTACCTAGGACAATCCTACTCCTTCCCCACCCCTGCTAACTACAGTTTCCTCCTTCTTAAAGTCCACCTCCCTGTCGTGCATGATTGACAGGTCTGGAAGAGTGGGGCTATCCCTACCACCAGGGCCTCTCTGGCCCCTTCCTCATCTGTGTGGGGACTATACCTATCATCACACAGACATTTTACTCTTGTCCTGAGCATAGAAATTCCATTGTACCCCTGGCAGGTTTGCACAAAGATCAAAAGTAGACTACTGTGTTGTCCTTAAAAATTAAAATATCTGGGGTTTAGTGTGTTTTGCTACCATCATAAATCATGAGAGCAAGGGGAGTCAAATTGAAAAGACTTGTCATGGCTGATGTCTCCAGTGGTATTAGCCGTTTGTCTCTTCTGGTTTGGGAAAATTCTGGAAAGCAGCTATTTCTAGAGTAGTGAAATCAGTAACAGTGCAAAACCTAGCTGTGAACATGCAATCACTCCCCATACTGCCAGATATTTTCCCTGAATTCATCTGAATGATTCCAGAAACTGTACATATGCAAATTTAATCTCAGGGTTTCAAAAAAGAAAAACTATGGCATGCCTGCAAAATGGGATCCTTAGTGTCAACTCTCTGTACATATTATATATGATGGTATCCTCTTTTAAATCAACTGATTCAAAGAAACAACCATGCTAGGAATATATTGCTCCAGTTTTCCAATGTATTGTGGTTAGATTAATTAACATTCATGCTGTTGTCCGTCACCTCATTTGTTTCATTGTTTGCTTTGAATTTGCCTGCTGAAATAGTTTCACACTGTACATGCTCTGGCTCATCATCTGTTGTTTCATTTGACTCTAACGTTTTTAATATGTGTACATTTTATAAATGTGCGTAATACATGTATGTATATGTGCATGCACACACATCTGTTATTATCTATCTAAAATGCATGATAACAAGGTTTTATCTGCATGAGTTTGATATGGTCACAACACTCGTTATAGCTGAACCTATTATCTTCCTTGTTCTTCAGTCATCTTGAGACTTTTCAAAGAGAAGAAGTGCATGATGTTTCCTTTAAGGTTAACATAATGGCCCAGATGCTGCCCTGAAGTGAGGATTCCTTGTGCAGGTTTAAAATTGACTAGCTGATGTCATGAGCACTCCTCCTGCTTAAAGAAATCTTTGGGTGGTTCTCACCTGTCACATCAGCTCCTTCATCACCCCTCTCCCAGCCATCAGTGCGGGGGGCCATGTCAATGACAAAGAGGGTTTGGCTAGGATGTTAGACTTTTAAGACAATCTCTTAAATGGAACGGGAATTCAATAAGCACCTAAATGAGAGCTGAAATTTCAAATCTTTGCACTGAGATTTTCAGCTCCACGTACAGGAACTGGGTGTCCACATCTTTGATAACTGTCTCCGTCTTGCAGTGCAAGTGGATATAAAATTAGACAAAAGTAGTTTTCCCATGCTTAATGTGGTATGTGTGTGTATATATACAAAAATTCAGGATCAGAACTAGTCCATCCTGAAAATACTGGATTGCTGTTGAGGTTCTCAGAAAACCTCTTCTCAATATATGGCCATCATTTTAGTTAGCACCTCCTTTTTCTCCTTCTCTTGTTAACATGGATGAAAAAAGTTGAGTTTATTTTCTATAGCATTGTTAAAATAATTATATAACACCTTTTATCCAAAGATCAAATAGCCCATCTCAGATGTAGGAAAATGTTATACCAATTTGGCATGTGAGAGACTGAGGTACAGGAGTTATACAAAGTTAAATAATAATGAAGTGGCATAGTCAGGAACAGAATTAAGGTGGTCAGATTTTCAGAACCTTGGATTAACCTGAAGACCACACCCCTGTCTTCAGTGAAAGTTTCTCAGGGTTCAGACCCGCTAGTTGAATAAAATGCTACCAGAGAACTCAAATCTTTTACATCAGTCCTGTAATTAATCTTTTTATTGTGGCACAAATAGAAAAAAAAACAGATGATGGCAATCCCAGTATCAAACTGAATTCACTTAATCGGGGCTAGTTTCCTACTTAAGTAGGTAAAAGCAGCCAATCCTGGCCAAATGCTTCTCACTATCCTTAGGGTAAAGAGAACTTTTCTCTGGAGAATTCAACAAATATGAAGGGACATGAAGAATAATTAGTTGGAATCCCTAATTAAATGGCAGAGTCGAGGAGGCAGAGCTTTTGTGCCCTATTTGTGCCACCCAGCACTTCACAGGAAGTGACATTGACTCAAACAAGGATCTGGAATGTAGATTAACTGTAATTCCGACAGCCTTGAAACTGAACAGAAAGTGACACGAAGGTGTGAAACTATTTCAAATGCCCCTGTGGAAGTAAAAGGGTAAAATGTATTGAATGTGGATAAGCAGGACAAGAAGATTGCCTCATTACACATTTTCCTAAATTAGGAATTGACAGGACAAACCACAGAAATTGCCCTTAGCACTAGTTTGTACTCAG
Organism: Natator depressus; assembly: GCF_965152275.1. NCBI lineage: Eukaryota > Metazoa > Chordata > Testudines > Cheloniidae > Natator > Natator depressus. The sequence continues at coordinate 121,337,615 of NC_134235.1, read as the reverse complement.
GGTGTGAGGTTAAGTAAGGAAAAATAAGCAAATACAGGCATTGCTTAATGTTGAAAAATCAGCAGGCCTCTCAGGAAAACGTAAAAATAATCAGAGCTTTTGGGGGAGGGGATTATGATCAGAAATATAATTTTAATTTATTTAAATGAGTCTTTCAGGTAAATGCTTTACATTTACATTGATGTCAAGGATTAGCTAATGTTCTGAGGTGTCTGATACTTTTCTATGAAGACTTCTGATGAAGAGTTAAATGGTATTTGTGTAGGACTACTGGATCATGCCGCTGGTCTATATATTCTATCTTTTCTCCGAGAGTGGCTATGACCACAAGATGTCTCAGAGCAAAGGGTTGGGAACACCACATTGGAATAACCCTTTAGGGAAAGGTTTCAGAGTAACAGCCATGTTAGTCTGTATTCGCAAAAAGAAAAGGAGTAGTTTCTTCTTAATCCATGTTATTTAGTGGCTGTCTTATTCCTTGAAGCATGAGGGTTTATAGCCCACATATATTTTCTATCCTGCCTAATACTGAAATATTTGTATTGAGAGAAACACTTAATCCTTCTCTTAATCCTACCAGGTTCTCAGCTTCAATGCTACTGTTTCTTGTGGTAAGGAGTTCCACAGGTCAATTAGTCATTGTGTTTAAAGAAAATTCATTTTAAATGTGGTCTTTCAATATAATTGAATTACCCCTTGTTCTTGTATAATGTGGGAGGGAAGTTAAAATTGTTTATTATTTTACATATCTCTACCAATGTTTCCTCAGGGATTATTTCCCCTTTCAATGTCTCCTCAAGGGATTATTTTCCATGCCTCCCAGGTAAAAACAAAACATAGTAGATTCAAAAAATCCAAACCTATATGCACCAAGCAAAATGGGCAGTAGGCTGCTGATTTTCTAGACAGAAATGCTATCACAGATAAAAACTGAAAGCAACAATTATTATGTATCCAAAACTGAGGTGCAAGTTTAGAGTCCAACTTGTGGGTTTGGATATTTGGCTCTTTTCAAACTGCCCTAAAAAGAGAAGCCTGTTCATTGTTTTCATTATAGGTGCACCCCGTTTGTCTAGGACCTGTATGACTGGTAAAGTTAAAATTACAGAGGTAGAAATATCTGTATCAAGAGTTTGCACCATTGCTAGCACCTATTGCTAGCACTGCTGTCAGACAAACAGTGCAAAAATCCACAGACCACACCAGGAAGACATGAAATGGGTAACTGGAATCAAAGTCAGGCAGGAATCCTTTGGGATGGGCTGATGTAAATTCTAGAACTGCCTGGACAGATATACCTGTATTAAATAGAAAGGGAAAGAGCCATAGAAACAGATTTGTTCAAATCTAGACCAGAGCTGCATATACAGATTTAAAATTCTGAAAGGCAAGACAATTAATGGGAGTTCCACACTGTATAGCAGTATCAGGGACTCCACCATGGGAACTGGAGAAGAGAAATTTGGTCTACATGACAACATCCTAATAATGAACTCAGAAGCCTGATAGAGTGAAAGCCCCTTCTTTTGTAGTTCTGATCTTAGATGGATCATTTGGAACATGCCATAATAAATCATGAGAACAATCTGGCCCAGATTTTTTCCCATCGATCTGTGCAAGGAGAGAACGTGGACCTTTCCCTTCCTTGCAGAACATGGGCTTAGCCCTATCCCCCACTAGCACTAGGGAGGAGGTGAAGAGGAGTTGGAGAGCTGGGTGGCTGTGCAACATTCTTCTCTCTGGCCCTTCCAAATTGAATCAGAAAAAAGAAGAAAGCCCCACATTATGTTGCATTTTCCATATATCTCTTCTCTTCAGGGATCCTGGGGGCAATCCTTGGGGTGAGGCCCTGGAAGCACAATTCCAATAGAGCCATGCTGCCAGGGAGACCAATAGCAGACACCAGGATGTAGAGGCACTTTCCTCCATGTCAAAGGACCTGGATCCCTCTGAACCCCAAAAGATCTGTCAGATCTGGGAGCTCACCCTATGGCCTTTTTCACTGGGGGAAATTCCATTACCCAAACAGGACTATGGGGGTGAAATCTTCTCCATAAGGGGATACTCAAAGACTTCATCTCCCAAGCTTCATTCCTGGGAGGGGGTATCAGAGCCTTTATTTTTTGATACTTACAGAACTTTATGAGGAAAAGGAATAAAGCTGAAGTTCAAACTCTGTAGCCTGCTGGCTGCTTATTGAATAAGCATCATTTTCTTGTGCTCACAATACCAGACATGTACTGTATGCACTGATGGATGACCCAAAGTTTAGAACTCAATCTCAAGTACTTTTTCTTCTTCTATCACATTTGGGAAACGATAATGTTCCATGTAGTGATCGCAACAATTAGTATTTAAAGGTTCAATAAATAGTTGTCTTTCTCCTGACCTCCTTTCATATAGACTGCCTGGTTTAGAAACCACTCGGGACCATCCATCTGGCTAGTACAATCTCCCTTGCATGCTGATTCTACAGGTCAGGCTACACCTTTTAGTTAATATTCAAATATTTCTAGTATTGTTAATTCATACAAATAAAAAAGAACCAGAAAGGCCTGATTCTCCTTTACACTCTAACCCTCTGTACTGCTCTGGCAGCATCAAGGGGCCTGGAAGTAGGAGTAAATTCCATTCACACCCCCTTAGAATCCCTTTACATAGCCGAAGTGGTGTAATATGGCAGTAGTGTAAATGAGAATCAGACAAAGAAATATTTGCCTTACATCTTGCTTAGGTCAGGACTTCAAATCAAAGACAAATCCAACATTCTGTCTAAAAAATATACTAAAATGAATTTATTATTCAAAGCAGTGAACCAACTTGGCAAAGGCAATTGAATGTATGGAAAGCTAGCTTTTTTTTATCAAATGGCAAAGAAAATTAAATTATTAATTCCACTAAAATATTATTTTTTAAAAATCAAAATAAAATGGAGCCCTCCAAATCTCCCATAGGCTTCATTAAGGTATCATATTCAGTAGTTAGCCTTCTAGCCCATCTCACACCTGCAATTCTTTTTATGGATTGTTAACTGAAATTAAGAGCCAAGTCTATTACAGGGTTCAGGGTGCAATCCAGACCAATAAGGGGTTATATCACCACTTGCCTTGCAACCCTGTGGTTTTTTGCAGTGCTTGTTGATGTAGCATGCAGCCTGGAACACCCACAATCAGCCTATAAGCATGCAGGTCATACCCTGAAATATGTGTGTGCCAGACAGCCCTGGTTCAGCAGATCTAACCCCAGCAGCCTCGGTACAGCCCCCACTCTGGCTTTCACCAACCTTCATTACAACCTGCAAAGTGACCTCAACACACTCCCAATACCAAATTTCCCTCAAGCTGTGTGCTCTGCAATGTCCAGTCCTTTCCTGGAAAAATAACACTGTTCATTTGTTCCTCTAAAGACACAAAAACACTTTAGAGCTTAACAACTTAATTGGGATACATACACCCTTCTATTTAAATGCAGCACTCTGTTGGTTTATAGTAAAAATAAAACAAATGTATTAACAATGAGACATATGTTAAGTGATGCCAAGTAAAAGGAATAAATTTAGAGTTACAAGTAAATAAAAGTGAAAATGCATCTAAAAGTCTAAAACTTAATCTAGCAAGGTACAGGTTTTGATAAAGTTGGTTTCTCACCTATATTCAGTTACCAGAGACTTCAATCCCCCCTTGGTTGAAGGATTCATCTATCTCATCTTGCAAGAGTGCTGTTCTCTTGTGTCTGTATCGTGGTGGATGCCAAAGATGGCTTCTGTCTTGCTTATATCTTCCAAAGTTCAATTACTTTGCTTTAAGCGGCAGGATGACCTTAATCTGTTTTTTCCCTCCAGTGGATTTACCATTCCCAGTTGATTTCTATGTAAATGGGGTCTTCCATTCTTTCTGGTCATACCTGGCTTAATTTCATTGGAGACAGATAGATAGCTGCCTTCTCTCCTGTCTCGGGGAAAGCTTGTTTCTCCCTTTGTTTGGTCACAGACTGGAAAGCCTAATATCAATGAGCATTCCTAATTCCTTATATAGTGTTAATACACCAGGATTCACCAGTGCACCATAGGCTTTCATAAAAGACTTCAATCTATACACTTTTGTAATACATAATATTGTATATAAACAGTTGATTCAATTGTCTATCACTTGAGGTTCAGACCCCTTGCTTTCATAGGCCAGTCAGCCTTTGAAATGGATTTTTCTCAGTCTTATCCCTCAAAGAAACATTTATTCAAGCTGTGAGGAAGATAACATGGAGTATGGTGGTGAAGGAAGCTCCACCCTCTTTCTTCTCCCACTTTTTGGCTTAAGAGCTTTGTTTATTTAATAAGTAAAAATAGAACTTAATTGTCTTTGCATGAAGACTGGGAGGGTCAAAGAATCACTACAGATTTGTTTGTCTAAGCCAGACCTGTTTGCCTCACCTCAGTCCCTGGAAAAATCATGGAGCAGGTCCTCAAGGAATCAATTCTGAGGCACTTAGAGGAGAGGAAAGCGATTGGGAACAGTCAGCATGGATTCACCAAGGGCAAGTCTTGCCTGACTAACCTAATTGCCTTCTGTAATGACATAACTGGCTCTGTGGATGAGGGGAAAGCAGTGGATGTGTTATTCCTTGACTTTACAAAGCTTTTGATATGGTCTCCCACAGTATTCTTGCCATGAAGTTAAAGATAAATGGACTATAAGGTGGATAGAAAGCTGGCTAGATCATCAGGCTCAACAGGTAGTGATCAATGGCTCCACGTCTAGTTGGCAGCCGGTATCAAGTGGAGTGCCCCAAGGGTTGGTCCTTGGGCCAGTTTTGTTCAATATCTTCATTAATGATCTGGAGGATGGCGTGGATTGCACCCTCAGCAACTTTGCAGGTGACACTAAACTGGGAGGAGTGATAGATATGCTGGAGGGTAGGGATAGGATACAGAGGGACCTAGACAAATTAGAGGATTGGGCCAAAAAAAATCTGATGAGGTTCAACAAGGACAAGTGCAGAATCCTGCACTTAGGATGGAAGAATCCCATGCATTGCTACAGACTAGGGACCGAGAGGCTACAGACTAGGGACCGAGTGGCTAGGCAGCAGTTCTGCGGAAAAGGACATAGGGGTTACATTGGACGAGAAAGCTAATGGCATTTTGGGCTGTATAAGTAGGGGCATTGCCAGCAGATCGAGGGACATGATCATTCCCCACTATTTGACATTGGTGAGGCCTCATCTGGAGTACTGTGTCTAGGTTTGGGCCCCACACTACAAGAAGAGTGTTGAAAAATTAGAGGGCTGGAGCACATGAGGAGAGGCTGAGGAAACTGGGATTGTTTAGTCTGCAGAAGAGAAGGATGAGGGGGGATTTGATAGCTGCTTTCAACTACCTGAAAGGGGATGGATCTAGACTGTTCTCAGTGGTAGCAGATGACAGAACAAGGAGTAATGGTCTCAAGTTGCAGTGGGGAAGGTTTAGGTTGGATGTTAGGAAAAACTTTTTTACTAGGAGGGTATGAAGCACTGGAATAGGTTATCTAGTGAGGTGGTGGAATCTCCTTCCTTGGAGGTTTCAAGGTCAGGCTTGACAAAGCCCTGACTGGGATGATTCAGTTGGGGATTGGTCCTGCTTTTAGCAGAGGGTTGCACTCGATGACCTCCTGAGGTCCCTTCCAACCCTGATATTCAATTATTCTAGTCTATGATTCTATGACATGCCTAGTTTAAACACACTTTAGTCATAATTCCAGCATATATTCATAACTTTGTGTACATACCCTGTGTATACTTCATGCAAGAATATCAATGATCAGTGAGTTATTAGTTTTCAAATGGTACCTCACAAGGCATATTTTGTACAAAGAATATGACACTATTGTATGGGGTGTGAATGCAGAGGGTGCTTAGTGTCACAGAGTCAAAATGGGGACTGCAGGTTTCAAGGGGGTTGTAACTGGATTATGAAGACTTACCTCTGGCTCACTGGTTTGAATCCTGTAAAGGTCAATAGTTACCGAGGCCCCAACTCATGAGTCCATCCCTATTCAGCATAACACTTAAAGCCCATGATTAACTTAAGCATATGTTGAAGTCCTATTGGCTTCACAGGTATGCCTTTAAGCATATTCTGAAATTATTCCCTGAACTAGAGCTAGAAAGACTTAATCCTCTAATGGCTAGTTGGTGGTCTATGTGAAATTAGATGGCGGTCTTGGTCCAATTCCCAAGGCACAGGGGGCCACATCACAAAACCACCATCAATACTGGTATCATTTAGAAGCCTCGGCCTATTGGATAATGATTAAATTAGCAAGAAGAATGTGCTTTGCTGTCACCCAACTTCCAGTTCAATGCTGAAGAGACAAGAAAATAGAGGATGTGAAAAATGCAAAGACAAATAAACACCTCTGGATGACAGTCGGTGCTCTGCTAACATGGACTCAGGAAAAGATAGCCCTAAGCAATTCAGACAAGTTTGAACTAAACACTGTTGATAATAATTCGTACTCACCTATATCAGAGAGGTGTTTTTGAGAATTAATGTTTATAGAATTCTTTGAAAATACATTATGCCATGTGTGCCTGACCAAAAGCCTATAGAAGTCAATGGGATCAGGTCTTCTAAGTTTTAAGTATTATTATTTCATTTTTAATAAGAGATAAGTGGAAGAAACTAGGGGTTTCTGTGAGAGAAATTCTGGAAGAGTTAATCAGGATTTAATACCATTAACCACCCCATTCCTGCACCCAAAAAATGAATATGACAATATCTCTGCACAATAAATGACTTCCCATAGAGAAAGAATTGCTATTATTGCTCAATGGGGTAGATAAGATATGACAATTAAAAATAAATTTCTCCTTAGAAATAAACTTTACCCCAGATAACTGAAATCTTGGAATGGCTTGAATATTATTTTCTACTAAGATAACACAATCTTCCTCCAGCTAAAAACAAATGGGTTTAAAAATCTTTAAATTTTTATACGCCGGACACCAGGTTTTAAATTAAGAATGAACCAGTTATTTTGTAAAAAGAAAAGGAGTACTTGTGGCACCTTAGAGAGTAACAAATTTATTTGAGCATTATATCATGTTAAGTTTTCACATTTTTCACAGCTCCCATTTTGCCCGGTCTAAGACATATTGCACATTATCACTTCATCTGTCATAGATTATTACGGATATAGTTGCACATGACTTCTAAGGAAAAGAAGCTCTGTACTGCCAACAGTCTTTGAAAACTCGCTCCCTAAAGCAGAAGAAAGCTCAAGGAAATGAGCCAAAAGGAGAAGGAAAAATAAATGCACATTAGAGAGGAAGAAACAAGGGGGAGAAACAGGTTTCAAGCACTCTGTTTTCTCCTTAATGAGATTAATCCATATGTTTGTTTCTGTGTTTTCTTTTGTTATTGGATTGCTTTTAAGCACTCTGCATAAAGCTGCTATTATTTTCCTTTCTATTGCGTTGCAGCAGCTATTGCCTGGTTATTCTGCTGTCCCAAGGTTGTGTGATTGCACTTCTATATGCTCACTCTCTGCATGCTGGTACAGTGCCCTTCTCTCAGCAGCCCGACTTCAGTGCAAGGGTGCATTTGCTAGAAATGGTGGCTGACAGCCAAAATCTGCACCACCATAGACTTTCCACTGTCTTTTAGTAATTAAAAAGCAGATCTGATAAAAAATTAAAGATCATGTCTCTTTTGCTGTCCGTGTACCATTCTTCCAGTTTTGCTAAGGAGAGAGAATGCTACTTAATCTACTGAGGTACTTGCACCCAACTCATTCAGGTAGGTAATACAGTGCAAAGGGGGTCTGTGCCTAGGTATAGTGACAAAGTTATTACACCTTATGTTCAGAAAAATAAAATGAAGTCCTTGTTCTTTACTGAACCAAGAGGAAAGCTCTTCACAGCTAAACCAAATTGACAGCTGATGTATATATATTCCTAATTAATTGGCAACAATTTCAACATAAATATTAACTTATTTAGAAAGAGTAATGCTTCGACATAAAGAAGTCTTCTGGGTAACTAGTAGCACAACCTCTCTGTTCCCCCAGGTACACAATTCACAAAATCATCCCAAAAACAAGGTAATCATTCCTCTGCCGCTGATGCATTGGGTTTGCATAATGAATGTAAAAAAAAAAAAAGTAACTTTTAAAAATGTTCAAGACTTTCAAAAGGGACATAAGTTATTGATGTGATCAGAACAATAGCTGCTAATGGATGAAGATGTTTCACAGTTTTTATGCACCTGCTTATTCTTCTGTTAATTAAAATCTGTGATTGGCAGAGTACTTTTGCATAGCAGATATATGCAGCTTCAGAAGTAAGTGACACATTTTCAAATGGGGGTGGGGGAGAAACACCTCTGTCAGTCAATCCAATCCATAGAAAATTAGTTTATTTTTAAATTTCTAAATGAATATATTGCTTATAAAAAGTGCTACAAGAAGTTGCTCTAATGATTGAAGTCCTCAGGCGTGCCATGGAGGTGAATTATGTGTGGGGTTTGTAATACTAGAGTTGCCATATATGCCAGCTCTGACCTGGTGAGACTACTGGATCTGAAGGAGTAAAAAAGATACGTCAATAACTGTGCCAGTTCAATCTTTGGCTTTTCACTGAGATCACCAGGAAGGACACCAATGAATGGCCAGAATCATAGAAATGTAGTGCCCAAAGGGATCACAAAGGCAAAGGCACTCCACAGAGAAGACCATGTTGCTGACCATCTGCAAGAATGGACAGTGAGAACAATCCAAAGGATTATATATATTGGATAAGGTAATTTTCACAGGTCATATGTTCCATCCAATACTCAGCAAATCTCAGCAGTTTCAGGTGAGTTTGCTTCAAGTCCCGGGCTTTGTTTGACTCCCCAGATTGAAAAGGTATGAATCCAACATGCACCAAAACTGGAAACAAGATTTGGGTGAAATGCTACTAATTGAAACTACTGTGTTTTGTGCAGTTCTGGGTTGGATCTTGACAAAGAGAAGAGTGGGAGAAGCTGAAGTACTACTCTATGCTTGCATACTGATAGGACCAGACAATCTTAATTCTACTGATGTGCAGCCATTAACCAGGCAAAAGTCCTTTCGCGGTCTAGAGGAGTTTTGCCTGAGTAATGATGCAAAAATCATACCCTACATCTTACAGAGTTGTCAGTAAAGCAAAATGTAGGGCTAAATTGTGGCTTTGCCCAGGGCCGGCTCTAGGATTTTTGCTGCCCCAAGCAAAAAAAATTTTGCCCTCCCACCCTTTCTTTTTGGCTTTTACACATGTTTGCACTTTGCAATGTTTTTGGTTTGGATTGGGGTTTTTTGACTGTTTAAAATTTTTTAAAAATGGAAACAGAGAATTTGTAGTGAGTGAAATAAAACAATTTCCTACTAGTGTACTCATTTAATTTTAACAAAATCACGATTACAAACAATTTGGGTTCAACTATACACTGTAATGAAAAACATTCGTGTCTTCTGGTGCGCTCCATTTCTCATAAATTAAAAGAATTTATATGAACTGAATTTTTCTGGTTTTTATTCTTGCATAGTCTTTTAATAATTCAGTGAAATCTAAATTTTTTGCAATGGTACTTTCAACTGAAATTAATGCGAGTCCTGACAAATGATTTTGAGACATGGTGGACCTCAAATAATTTTTTAGTAATTTCAGTTTTGAGAAACTGCGCTCACCAGAAGCCACTGATACTGGTAATATGAAAAGAATGCATAATGCTATAGCAGTGTTTGGAGTGAGGTGCTCAGGGCTGTACATCCCGCCCGATCTCAAACCCGGCCCCACCCCCACAGGGGGAACAGTAACTGACAGAGTGGTTTGGGGGTGGGTCAGCCACGGGGAGGAGAGCAGACCAGGGGCGCCCGCCCAGCGCCAAGCTGCCTGGGGCAGCGGGTCCCTTACCGGCCGCAGGTCCTACCCTGATCCTGGGCTCCCCCCTGCTCAGCTCCAGCTCCTCCGCTGCTCGTGACACGTGCGGCAGGGGAGGGCAGGGCAGGGAGGAACCACATCGCCCCACTCCCCCGGCAGCGGGGGGCCAGGGCAGAGACCGCCCCTGGGCCGGGACCCCCCTGCTGAGCCTGCTGCCCCGCCCCATGTAGGGGCTCATTGGTTGACTGAGCAGGGCTGGGGGGGAAAAAAGGATGGCTGGAACGTTGCCCCTGGAAATGTGCCACCCTAAGCACGTGCTTCCTTTGCTGGTGCCTAGAGCTTTGCCACAAGCCCTCTGTATGGGAAGTGCACTGCCATGTGGCCTTAGGAGCAAGCCAGGACTCAGATCATGTCTCATAGAGACAATCTGTCCCGTGCATTGTTAGTGCTCTGGTACACATGTACCTGCCCTATACCTGGGGCACTGTATGTGCACTGGCTAGCACACTGGGGATAACAGAGGAGGAGTCAAGGATGCACCTATTCCCACCCACATGCATGAGGGAGACATAGCAGCTCACAGTATGATTAGCAGGTGCAGAGGAGTAAGGCAGCCATTGTATTCATTTTGTTTAGATGAGAAAACAAAAATGTCGAGATATGACCAGTCCTCGTAAAGAATATTGCTTGAACCCTGTCAGTCTCAGAAGTACAATATGGATTAAATGCCATAGACTGAATAAACATTTTAGAGACAAGATTTACAGTACAGCCATTTCTTTTTGGGAAAGGCTGAGTAAATTGGCCTAATCAGCCAAATTAAGAAGCTGTACCCCCTGTAATGCTGAATCTCCCCTAATGCAACTGAATTTTTCTAAGGAAAAAATAATAAAAATGTCTTATCATGGATCAATTGTTGAAAGTGATGGCCTTACAGGACTGAATTTAAATGAGCTTGTGAGTCTAGGATCAAACATTCCTTTCTAGCCTTGGGATTTGCTTGATTTTTTTCCCTGTTATCTCTAGTGATTACTTTAAAGTATTATGTTTAAGTTCATTAACATCCAAAATGACATGTGCTGGGACATATCAGAATGTAACAGGCTGGTTTAGTTATGTGTCTGGAGATTGTCTTAGGTATCACTTAAGAGGGAAAAGGTGTGGAGGGGAATTTTAAGACAAATACAAGTAGTTCTGGATTTGGGTGCTCTCCTGGTATTACGTTTTGTTACTATGAAATGGGATAGGAGATGTACTAAATTTCCACTAAATTGAATACAAGTGCTAGAAAAACAATACCAACTTTGTATCCAAGACTATTCCACATTGTTTACTGCAACAGCTTCAACATAATTTGTTTCTCTACCATCTATACCAGAACTATTCTAATGTGGGCAAGAGGCACCAAGAATGCTAACCTCTTTCACAAGTACAACTTGGAGAAAGCAGTGTATTAAATCAGTTACTCTGTGTCTGCTACTCCTATAGTGCATTCTTTTGATGGGGGTTGGGGGAAGAAACACAGCTCAGAAGTAGCAATCAAAATTCAGTTTGTGGAGAGCCCTCTGGGCCTTCTTGAGTACCCCTACTATCTGCCGCTACACACATCACATCTCAGCCATTGATGTCTCATTGCAAAAGGAAGAACTGAGTTGACTAGTTCTTGAATTCAGGACTGTCTGAACGGGAAACCAACTTTAAGTACCAAAAGAACTTCTGGCTAGCACTGCCTTTGAAAATTATTCAGATCTATATTGTGAAGACTTTGTGTGCAGCTGAATTCGTTTAGGCACACTATATCCTCCTCTGGAGTAAATTGTATTGCTCCATTGACTTCAATGGAGCTTTGTCAATTTACCCCCAGCTGAGTGTCTAGCCCTTTATTTCCTGTCATCCTCATCAGTCCATTTTGTCCCCTACGATTAACATCAAGAAACCCAAAAAGGCGGGCACCCAGTACACAGTGTAGACCAAAAAAAAGCTCTCCCCTTTACTCTTGTTGAATATTCATCTTCCTTAATATTTCATGACCATACATACAGTCCCTTGCTGTATAATCTTTTGCATGTGACAGCCCTGCTGCTTAAAGGTTTCCAGTAAATGCATTAGTTTTAGAGCTGTGAGAAAAAAGTTTTATGATCAAAATAAAACTGAAATTGGGCAACATTTCACCCATTTAGAAGTTACTTACATTTTCTTACAAGCATTTTGCAAGCTCTTACACATCTTGCCCATCTGAAATAAGTATCTAAACAATGCTTGCATGTATTCTGGAATAAAGGCCTTATTAAAGACATTTCATATGTCACATTTTATGCTAGCAAGGGTTTATTTGGTGTAATGTACTTCGTTGCATTGTGGCAGATTCAGGAGATTCATATTTTGCCTTGCATACTCAGAATATATACTATATAATGATGATATCTATATGACACATTGCAAAGCCATATAAGTTGCATTTATCATGCACCTCACGTGCACTCTGCCCACTTATCCAAGTTTAGTCAGACTACATCGAACATTCTTAAATTCTGAGAAGCTTTGAATAGTTACTAGCCCTTTTTGTAACCCCAACCTTCTAGAGAAATATTTCTCGTTTTTATTCTAAATGTGGAACATTCCACTAAATTAGAACAGGGATCAAGAGAGAAAATATTCACTGTGACAAGTAGAAGGATGGTATCGCCTGGTCTAGGAGGGAAGAAATGGCAGCTTTATAGCACTGGAAAGGGGAGATCTAAGCTTCCCAATGGGACACACATTTGCTTCAAACCCTGGTAGGTCCAGAGAATACGATATTAAAGGATAGTACTATTCTGAAAAGTGACAGATCAGCCAGCAGAGCGAGGGGGAAGATTCAGGCCTGCTGCTGTTCCTAAAAAAAGGAGAAAAAGAAAAGGGTTGGTAAAGACTCAGAAAGATAACCAGGAAGGAGGCCCACATTGCTTTAGTATTGATAATGTCCCAGGAACTCAGTCATAGGCAATGGTACCAGATGCAAATACAGATCATGTACAGGGTAAGTGACATAAGTTCCATTTAGAATTCAAATCTATTGTACTTTGTAGCACTCAAATTAATTTAGTTCTTTATTTCTTAGACAGTATTTTCTCCCTCCTGGCTAACAATGGAATATAATAATCCAATCAGCAGCATATCTTCTCTTCAGGATAAACATCTAGTCTAATATGTTGAGCTTGACTGAAAAAATTAAAATATATTGCCTAAATTATTTTTTCTACCAGCTCCTCTGTGTTTATTCAAGAGCAAATATGGTCACAGTAGACACCATTTACAACATTTTTACAGTGGCAAATAAAAAAAAACATCTCTGAGAAATGACAGGGAAGCTATGAATGTTCGGTCAGGTGTAGTGTCAATGATTAAAATGCCCCCCCACACACACAGACACAGTGCAGCTAGACATCAAGAACATGGCTTTCAATGTCACAAGCAGCCCTTAAAGGAAACATGCTTAATGTATTCAAGAGTTGTGGGAATGAAAAGTAGCAGGGACATCAGATTTTCTGAACTGCACATTAAAAGTGTCAGCATTTCTATCTCTCCACTGGATTTTTCAAATGGGTTTTACTCTGTCCTGACTAGAATAATAGACACTGTGCATCCCAACAGCGAGCAGCAAACTGGTGAAAAGAGATTCCAATATCAGCAACGTGAAGAGAAATCTAATTTTTTTCCATATTAAACTTGGTAGGGGTGGGGTGCATTTTTCAATCTTCATTTTATTTCTCTTCTCTGAGCCAGATGCTGATACCCTTAGTCGCCTTGAACAATACCTTACTCCTCAAAACATCTCATCAATTTCCATAGGAGTACCCCAGTAAAGTACTACTCAATGAAAGTAATCTGTAATTTGGTCCAACATGGTCAAATAAATGGCAACATATTACATTAAGAAATCATTTTTTTAAGTTGTACCAAACAATGTATGTCCATCTGAGATAACTAGGACACTGAATATTTTCAATAGGTAATTTTTCAGAGCACAGACCTAGTACTTTCCCAAATGGCAGAGAAAAAGTGGGTATTGCTTTGGAGTGATAACAGTGGTGGAGAGGGTTATGGAAAGCAGGGACTTAACAGCATAGTCAAAAGCACAAATCTTACTCCAGAACCAAACTATGTATTTCCCCTCAGAAGATCAGATTCTGACCCCATGACTCTATGCTCTCAGTAAAGTCAGTCTGGACTGCTAACCGAATAAGATACTACTCAACATAAATAAGGCCCATAAGGAATTATGAATAATTAAAAAGCATCTTGTTTGTAATGATTTACACTCTATTTCCCGGAAGCCAAACTACTGAGGGATGTATTTTTGTTTTTAAAGTGTCTTTTGCATTCAGATGTTACAGCTAAAAAGTAACCTGCAAAAACTGACAACTAGCTGTAAAAAAGGACAGACCAGAAAGGGATAGGCAGTAGGGAAGGCAGCCATACAAATGAAACTCGATATAACACAAAATGGAACAGTGCACATGAGCCAGATTTAGACAGCCTTATTCATACTGACTTACTCCACAAGCAGTGCCACTAAAATCAACAAGATTAGCTGCAGAAAGTGCTACTCATGATGAGTAAAGGTGTCAGAATCTGGCCCCAAAGCATTCTTTATAGAAGTCCCTTATCCATATGGTCTAGATTCTAACTTTTCAATCTGTCCTGAGTGAGGGTCTCATAGTCCAAATTCCCTCTCTTTTCCTTCCCCCACCCCCACCCCACAACAACCTGTTTCCCTCTTTTTCCAGGAAAAAAAGTTCTCGGTTATTCCTCTAAACCAGTAGCAAATTAGTTCCACCCTCTGTGCTGACTCAGTTTGCTGGCTAGTGATTTTTTGGGGGGTAGACTTCCACTCATTTCCTGCCTTTGACCACATGCTATCTGCTCACCTGGATGACTAAGAATAGCAGGCCCACGGGAGTTGCTCTTCTCTGTGTGCGGAGACCAATGTTGCGATGCTGCCGCACGGTGTCATAAAGGCAGGACACAATCCTGTCTGCAGAACATAAATAAATGTTGGATAAAAAGGCCCAAATTCAATATATAACTCCATGCTAGTTAATATACCGGATGTCTTTCTAAAAAGAGATGCCATAGCTCAAACAGAATTTATGGTTTTGATGCAGAAATTACTGGGTGAGGTTCTATGCCCTCTGCTATACAGGAGGTCAGACTAGATGGTCATAATGGTCCCTTCTGGCCTTAATACAGATGAATATGAAAGGTTTGTCATACCTAGCTATATAAATCTTAACAGTCATCATATATTATGGAGGCACTGAGCATAGCTCAATAGTTAAGGTGCATATGTCCTGTGAAAAGGCATTTCTACCCTGGTAATAACAAAGAATGTAGACAGAGGGTTCGTTTTTGAATTATCAGAGCAGCAAACATATCAGAATTCTTAAGTTTCCCTAATGATCATTAATATTTGTGAGGAATTATAGGGATTAGCAAAAAAACAAATGTTGAGTTAAATAATCAATCATTTAAAATAAATATTCACATGATCCTTATTTTCTTCTTGGTTACAAAGGCAATTCTTTGTTTGAACAAGGAGGAAAATGAATCTCTCGGAAGTTGTTTACACACTGAAAAGGAGGATTCCAACAAGAGGCGGCACATTAGTAGGCAAGGTTGTATTGTGCAAGTCCAAAACTTCTTCCTCAATATGGGGGATGTTCAATACATGCATCCATTGGCATTGTGTTTAGTACAGTATTGCCAAGTCCAAACACTCTAAAATCATGAGTCAGGACACACACACACACACACTGCCAAATCATGAGATTGGCTTTAAAATAATGCGATTTAAGTATATGTAAATATATCTCTTATTTGCCTTCTAGTTTGTGAGCCTTTCTAGGTCACTTTTCCAAGCTTATCTCTGCAACCAAAAGGGCTAGAAACTTTTTTTAAAAATTAAAAGCTGAGCTTTATACATAATCACATGACTCCAAGAGCTTGTGCTTTAAGGAAAACACCAAATCCTGTGAGACTCGCAATAGAAGTCCAAGAATTGGCCACACTCCTGGTGCATAACTGGGGACCACAAGCCTATTATTTTGATCTCAGTTGCCCCTGATTGCAGGCTTACTCTTCATACTCTGTACTCAGGTCAGTGCTGAGCTATGCAGCCTCAGAGAAAGCTCCAAGAGGCATTCTGCCTCAAGGAAACAGAGGGCCTAATTTTCTGCTAATATAAAGTGGCTGCATTGACCCAGAATATCTCCTGGAACTCTCCAGCATGCAGCGGCGGGGCAGGAGGGATGGAAAGAGAATGTCAATAGCTAAATTCCATCAAACATATTCCTCCTCTGTGTCCAACTAGTGCTGCTGGCCATGACCTCACCTACTGCATCCCTACCTCCGTTGGGTTGCTTTGCAGCTCAGGAGATGCAGAGAGGGGGCAGCCCCTTGTGAGTTAAGGAGCACCAGGACTGCAGGAGTGCCCAGCTGCTGTGTCGGGGCATGGCACAGGTGAGACTCTTCACACGCTCCTCACCCTTGCATACTGACTCCAGTGAGAGGTCCCGTTGACTGAAAACGGTGCGATTTACCATGCTGTGTGTCACCTGGCTGTGTAGCTTTGGAAGTATGTGGTTGATGGAACATTTTAGATTCCAGATATTCCAGAACATTTTATATTCCAGCTATCATTAGCTTACACATATGGGCCAGGTCCCACTCCCATTCAAGTCAATAGGAGTTCTGCCATTAAATTCCATGGGAGCATGACTGTGCTCATAAATACTAGGAACATGGGAAAATAAACAGGGGAGCTCTGCCTCAAAACCTCTGCTCATTTTTACCACCAAACTTACATTTATTTGTATACCATTCAACATGTCCTTGTGTATACAAGATTCCGCCTTGGAAAACCTATTCCAGAATGTCCCTTTTCCATTTGTGTTTATGCTGTAGGTCAAAGTCTATTTTAACTTATCACCCACATTAAAGGAAATTTCACAAGGTATAAATCAGGGCACAATTTGGCCCAATACTTTTTATTCGCTGTTTATTGCATTCAGTGCGCAACCATGCTTAATACCTTACATGAGACATGGTGGGCCTTCTGGCTTTGGGATGTGTGGGACTGTGAATCTATGAGTCCTCCTATTCATTCCCTTCCTTCATGGGCCACGGGGACAATGGGATTATGTACACTGCTCTCAGCATGCTCATAAACATTAGCAGCTCTGCATTAAGATAATTACTATAATCAAATCTCATGTGTCAGGACTTCATCTGTTCGTCTGCCCGGGTCAGGAAGGAATTTTTTCACTGATGAAAAATTGGCTAGATGTATTCTGTTTTGAAGGTTTTTTCCCCTTGCCTTCCTCTGACACATCAAAGATTGGCCACAGCTGGAGATGGAACATGGGATGGGATAGACTAATGCTCTGAGGTGGTACAGAGAATCCTCTTTCTGGAAGCCTGGCTGGTGTGCCTTGCTCACAGGCTTGGGGGGTCAGATTGACTGCCAGATTTGGGGCTAGAAAGGAATTTTACCCCACATCAGATTGGTTGGGATCCAGGGGGCAAGGGAAGGTTCCTTTCCTCTGCAGCAGAGGTACAGTTCACCTGCTAGGATCATCTGGGCGTATCTCACCTAATCAATTCACTGCCATTGCAGGGGCCTCAGGCATTGGTGGCACCTTGATCTCCCTCTCATTCTTTGCCTGTGGCACATAACTTAGTCTTCTGAGGACTGAAATGCATTGGTCTAACTAGTCTTTGAGTTTAATGTAGGTATTTCTAGATGAAAATTAATGCCCTGAGATAAACAGCAGGTTAGATTAGATGATCTAATGTTCTCTTTTGGCCTTAGACTCTACGAATCTCTTACCAACTAGTACCTTCCATACTTACATCATACATACATTGAAAACATTATTCTTTTGCTTTGTGAATATAAATACAATGTAAGTTTTTTGGATCTCTCAACATAATATAAAATCAAATTTCTGTAATACTCTTTCAATTAACTCCCTTGAATCATGTAACACAATGTACTTTTTCTGTTAACCTTTAAAATATTCAGAGAACAACAACTTAAACATATTAAAGAGTTTAATTTATAACAATCACTTGAAAGAGATTCTATTTGCACAAAAGATACCAGCTTCCAGCCCTTTTCTAAATTATTATAATTGAACTTAACCTTTCCCTTCCCTTGAGTGGCCTCTTCACAGTTATGGTGCCCGACCTATTTCTTAGCTGTTTCCCTAACGGTAACAAAATACCCTCCAGAATTTCCCAAATGATGAAAAATCAGTGTTGATAATGTTTAATAAATAAACTTGGTTAAAACAGTCTAAATCAATGGATCAGAACCCCCAGCAGTCCTCTCTCTCTCTTCCCAAAGCTGATTTGCATACTGGGTCATGGAACAGTTTCCAGGATATTTAACTGGAGACTTCACTGAAAGATCCTTAATAATGTGTTCCTATATCACTTCATGTAGCATGCTACCAAAGAAAGCTCCAGTCTTGTGGTCCTTGAACAGCTAAGTCACCTTTTGAAGTCAGTAAGCGTTTTGGGTGTGTAAGAAACATGCATTCAGGTCCTAAATGTATTCCTTGCTGGGAGCCAGATTCTGATACTCTTACTCAATGTTGTATAGCGCCTTACTACTCAAAGAGTCCCAATGACCTCAATAGAACTAGAGACAGTACTACTCAATCAGAATCTGGCCCTTGAGGATTAATAAGGCTGCCTCTGATGAAACATGTATATCTACACACAGAGAAAGAATAAGTGGCCATGTGGCATGAAGGTTTTATCAGTAGGAATTTAAAATGGCTGCATTACTCACAAGGGCATTGTACATAGACCATCTCAAATGAATTCCAACAACACTTTTATAGCACATCACCTAACATACATTATGTATGTGCCACATGTAGTACAGCATGCTACTGAAGCAATACATTATAGTGTTTTGGATATTGCCTATATGTTGTGTTACTTATACATTGTTGTACATCCTTCCAACTTTAAAGCCATCCTCCCTTAGAGCTATGTTTTCAATTGCCAAAGGATGAGAAAACTATAACTAATACATATTAGAAATCTCTATAAACACTTTAAAATACTATTTTTATAGTAATAACTGACTTCAGCAGAAGCCGACTTAGGCAAAGATGGTTGAAAATCCTAGCGCTAGGCAAAGATGAGTATTGTTGACAATTCCACCCTTACAATCTAAGATACTAAAACCTACTAAAACTAAAAGCAGTTATTGGAAATCTAGGAATCTCCACTTATAAAGAAACTAGTCTAGCCCCAATGCTTCATAAGTTATTGGGCATTAAGTCTGATTCAGTTTTAAGACTTAGGCCCAATTTTGGTGAGAATTTCCATATTTGGGGGAATGAAAGAAAAGAGGTTGTGACTGGAGATTTTTTTTTAATGACAGTTCATTAAAACTGTTCGAAGAACTGTGGTCATGTTAGAAATAGTACTGATAGAAATGAACCTAGGGGAAATTGACCTGGGAAAATACTAAATTTTTTTCAACAAAACTTCATTTGAAATTTTAAACTAATTTATTTCAGCTGGGATCATACCATTTTTCATGTTTGCTTAATGCAAATATTCTGGCAAATGAATTTCCTGACAGTAATATTCACTGAAACAGTGAATTGTGAATGTGCATTTAATATTTTATTAATAAATTTCAATTTCAAAATGTGCACTTAAAAGAAGTGTAAGTTCTAAGTTTCTTTGTGAATCTAGCCCCTACATCCCATTCATTTCAATGGGAGTTAAGTGCCTAAATACCTTGGAGGGTCTGGTTCAAAAGTAAGGAAAAGGTGGTCTTTGAGCCTTCCTAGCGGTATAAAGCTGCTGTTTCTACCCCTAGGGATTTATCAGACCTTAACCCTTTCACTGGTCCAAGACAAAATATCAGAATATTGTCACTTTCCACACAAAGCCACATGAAATTTGGCAGTTTCAGCTGAGTTTCACACTGAAGATCTTGAATTGACTTCATGCCCAGATTTCAAAGCAAAACTTGGGGAATGTGAACCCCATATATGCCAAAGGAAACAAAAATATTCACATACACCCCTGTGAAATGAAGCTACAGAAGTAGTGGCTATATTGGGAATTTGCCCCATTTCCAGCAATCAATAGCCAGCCACATATGTAGCTGCACAAATGCAAACCACAAGTGTTGACTAAAGAAGCTATAATTTACCTCTGTTTCAATTATTTACCCTCGTCCTCTCTTTCCCATATGTCCAGAAAATATTTAAGGCCCCTTTGCACTGCCTGAAGAAGCACCATATCTTACATCACTGCACACTAGTCACCAACAGCTTTCAGATTTTTTCTCCCCATTGATTGATCGGGGTTGTTGTGTCCTGACTAGTCACTGCTAGGCAACATTTCAGCTCTCCAATGAGGCAGGTACAAAGACCAGGTATTCCAAGGCTACAGCTCCAGCCACAGATTAGAGTGATGTGGGCTACTTTATGAATTGCTTGAGCTCAGCCACTGCGAGTCATGACACAATTCCAACAGAATCAGAGCAATGTCTAAGTAATCCTAGATGATGGTATTCGGCTCTAAATAAGTTTGATGAGTTCTTGACATCAGGGTCTCTTGTTCACCGTATTAAATAGCACCATGCCTGACAGGATCCATAAGGAGGTCATGGTATGTTTATGGAATTAAAAAAATGCAGCATATTTAAAATGTATCCATGCATAAGTATTTTTATATGTTGAAGGATGGATTTTAATAAGTTAATTACAACTTCACAAAAGAAAGAATCATTACTCAATACACATTCAGAATCCTTCCACATCAAACATGTGTCTCTGAAATTGCCCTGTACATGTATATTAATGATACCGTCAGATGTTTAAAAGACATGCTTTGAATAATACATACTATTTAAATTAACTTCCAGTCTTACTGATCACAGTGAAAAGTGAAGGCAATCAAATTTTAAGTCAGGTTGCCTCACAATTACCATCATTAATATAGTATTTTTATTTATTATTAATATAAAATACAGTGGAAGGAGTATATTTTCTAATCTCAGGCATCAATCCTTAAATGTCACAAGCACTGCAGAACAGTTCAAGGCTCAAACACTGAAGAGAAAACTCCTGGATCTGAACGCTGAGAAAAGCTGTGCAGAGAATTTATAAAACCAAAGACCACTTGCTCCTCTTTTTTGGCGTCGCATCTTTCTGAAGATGTGACTGTCAATCTGTCCTGTAGTGGCTTAAAAGCGTGAGTACCAGCCTCAGGGCAGACTGTTAAGAGGCAAGGCACAAACCCCAAATTTCTTGTGAGTTCTACACTTAGATTTCACCAACCAAGTATCAAGTGTAAACTCCTCAGGCACTCTAACAGCCTAACCATGGAGTCACTGACAGTAACCTTGGTGCTCCAATTTATCTTGTCACCTAGAGAAGCTTGCCTTTGTGATAGATGGTCCCTGAACACACACAAAAAAAATCACAGAAATATTCAGGTTACTCCCAGTCCCAAAGGACTGGTCACTTACCCCAGGTCAATTGCACCTTAAATCTCACACCAAAGACAATGCTGGTAGGCAATCCTATAAATAAACTATTTAAAGATTTAACTAGGAAAAGGAAATAAGAGTTATTTACAAGGCTAAAGCAGATACAAATACACACAAACAATATAGTATAATAAAATGTATAATATAATAAGCAAGCTCTATATGTCCCTTAGGAATAACCCAAGCTAAACACTGGTGCTCTCTTGCTTATGCCTAGAAAACCTTGCCCTCAAGAACCCAAGATGCATAGAGATACAGTTTCTTCCTGTTGGGGTGTTTATCTCATTCCCCCTTTGTGCTTCTCACCCGATGGGAGGAATTCACTTGCAAGATTCATTTCCAGGAGAGAGGAAAGAGCAAATCAGTGAAGTCTTTTTTCCTCTTTAAGGTTCCACAATCGTTTGTCTGGCATTGATGGGCCTTCTTTATTAGGCAGGATGTAAAACCTTCTGCTGGAAGCCACCATTTCACACAAGTTAATGTCTTTCTCCTGTCTAGAAATGTACACAGTTGCAGAGGATTACAATACAAATACTTAAACATTACCTTATAACATGGGATACAGATATGATACATCAGATTAATGCACGCAGCAATATACAAGCTATTAATAAAGTCTAAACACATTTGTATAACTCTAATACCTATTGTAACCATGCTAACACACAGGTGAGCCAGACTGGTTCTAGCAATGGATCTGTCAGTGTCCAATTGAGACCTAGGGGCCTTGGCATGATCTGGCACCTGGTCTGTCAGCATCACAGAGAGATCCTAGGCTGCAGCAATCAAGTATGAATAGAAACAAGGTAATGACTAGGTTCCAATGTTACTTTCACAGCCCCTAACTTCAGGAACTTGTACCTTGTCATGGTGGGACTGCTTGCATGTTCTAATGATCCCCAGAGTCTTTGTTGGTGGGGGCTTTTTGCTCCTGGTAGGTTCAACCATGCTGGATTGATCTGTGCGGGAGGAGTCAGACAGAACAGACACCCTGGTCCTCCAGGTTGAGGGTTACACACAGGGCTAACAACCCTGTCCCTTAAAAAACCAAAATATATTACAGAAACAGTGATGGAGAAATTGACCATTACTGTGTGTGATGGCCTTCAGGAGTCAATGACCCGTATGAATGCCAGTAATGAAAGCCAAAAGGAAGCCACTGGCATGAAGACTGAAGTGCTCAACACCAAGACGAAAACCAAACTTGGTTTTTGGAACTTACTGACAATGTACGAAACAGGGAAGCTAGCTCTGGTCAGAGCAGAGATGAGACACTACAGCTTATACATCCTGGGTGTCAGTAAGAGCAGGTGGACAGGATCAGGAAGATTAACAACAGCCTCGGGAGAAACTTTGCTGTATTCTGGACAGGATGATGGACAACACCATGAGGGTGTTGCCATTCTTTTGAAGAAGGAAATGGAGCATTCCCTGCTTGAATGGAAATTCATGAGCATCAGACTTATGAGAGCCAGACTGAAAGGGAAACAATAATATCACCCTAATTCAGTGCTACACTCCGACAAATGACCGTGATGAAGAAGTAAAGGACAAATTCTACCTTACATTACAGGCAGAGTTAGAGAGAGTACCACGTCACAACCTAACTATCATCATGGGAGCCCTGAATGCCAAGGTCGGTAAGGACAACACAAACGACAGAGCAATAGGAAGACATGGGTGTGGCACCATGAATGAAAACAGAGAAAGGCTTGTTGCTTTCTGTAATATGAATGACCTAGTCATCGGCGGAACCCTATTTGAACATTGTGAAATTCACAAGCTGACATGGTGTTCTCTAAATGGCAGAGATAAGAACCAGATTGACCATATCATGATTGATGGCAAATGGCCTTCTGACAGATGTGAAAGTGAGAAGGGGTGCAGATGTTGGCAGCGACCAACACCTTGTGATAGCCTCCATCAAGCTAAAACTGAGAAGTGCGAGTCCACTAAACAAGGGACATAGATATTATGACATTGACAAGCTAAAGTCCCTTAAAATACAAAAAGCCTTTGTTCTGCAGTTAAAGAACAGGTTTCAAGCACTTGCAGGCCTTGATGAAGAGGAGGGGACTGCAGATGAGGAGATCAACAAGAAGTGGGACAAAGTAACAGCAATTTATAAACAGAGCAGTGAAGCCTGTCTAGGCTACAGGCAGTAGAGAAGGAAGAAGTGGATTACACCCAGCACATGGAATGCCATAGAAACCAGATGAGCCCTGAAGAAAAAAGTTTTAGACACAAAATCCCAGAAGCTAAAGGACAAATACCACGAGCAGTATAGCAAGGCACACTGGGATGTCAAACGCCTTGTGAGAGCAGACAAATGGCATTATATTGATAATCTGGCAACACAAGCAGAGGATGCAGCTGCTCGTGGTGAATGAGGAACTGTCTAAAAAATGACTTGGCTTATCAGTGATAAACGGCCGATACCAACAAGGATATCGTCAGGAACAAACAAGGCCACCTACTAACAACCAAAAAAGAACAAGAAATGTGCTGGATAGAGCATTTCAAAGAATTGCTGAACAGAGAGTCAGCTAAAGAGGAAGCAAACATTCAGGAGGCAGAAGAAGATATTGATATCAACACAGACACCCCAACTAAGGAAGAGATCATTCAAGCCATGACATCTTATAAAATGGGAAAGCTTCTAGCAAGGATAACTTGAATGCAGAATTGTTCAACATTGCCATGGACTGGGTAATGCAGCGTACAAGAGAAGACATGCCAAGAGGCATTAAATGGACACCCTTTTCATCTTTTGAAGACCTGGACTTTGAAGATGATGTTACTCTCCTATCACATACCCAACACCATATACAAGAAAAAACGACTCGAATCAACACATTCAGCCAGCAAATTGGGCTGAAAATCAAACACAATAAGACAGATACCATGACATTTATTATTGCCTCACCATCACCAGCATGGATAGAGGATTATGTTCTCACCAATGTAGAAACATACTTGGGCAGCACCATCAGCCAGGACAGTGGAACAATCCAGGACATCCGGAACAAAATCAATAAAGTCGGGAACACCTTCAGAAGCTTAAATACAGTCTGGAAATCATCCAAATACAACATCAAAACCAAACTCAAGATTTATCAGAACTGCGTACTTTCAATACTACTTTATAGTGCAGAATTCTAGGGAATGAGTAAGTCTGACATGTCCAAACTGTCTTCACTCCATACAACCTCCCTCAGAAAAATCCTCCGTTATCTTTTGGCCCAGAACAATCTCAAACCAAGATCTATTGACACAGTGCAGCTAAGAGGATCTGAGCAACGTCATTGCCAGGAGGTGTTGGAGGTGGATCGGTCATGTGCTTCAGATGGAAACTGATTCCATCACCAGAGTAGCAATAAGATGGACACCTGAAGGCAAGTGAAAATGAGGCCGTCTGAAAACGACATGGCGAAGAGTTGTGGAAGCTGAGCTAAAAAACCTGGGGCACAGCTGGGGAACCATTGAAAGACTTGCCAGAAATAGACACACGTGGAGGAGCTTTGTCACTGCCCTAAACTCCAGAGGCGTAATAGGAACATGATTGATGATGATGATAAACTACAGGAACATCAGAGCATATGATCCATAGCTGAGCAGTGGATTTTCTGACCTCTTGTCCCTGACATTTGGAGGTACAAAACCCTGCCCCTAGAAAGCATTCAAGAGTGGGAGAACTCCCAAGACTCCAGCAGCCTCCCTGCCCCATATAAGGAGAAGCATCCCAGGTGAGAGAGGCTAATGTAGAGGGAGGAGGGCCCCATCATCTGCAGAAGCATCTTTGGTGCTCAGATGGAGCAACAGAAGAATCTAGCTATATAGTTAGAGCTGTGGAGACAGCATGCATATGTTTTAAAGCAACCAAGAATACCAGGGAAATGGCTGGGGAGAGCCTGTATAGAAGGTCAGGAGAACAACAAATAATTAAATAGGCTGTGAGCACAGCTTCATTTTTTCTGGAGGACAAGGTTGGAACCAAAATGTTAAGAGAGCTTGGGGTGTAATGACCTGAATCTTTGCAATGATTTCCATCATTCCCTACCTTTTCAGGCCCACCAAGCCTGGCTCTGCAAAAAGGTCAGATAATCGCAAGATGAAGTCCTTTTTTTTTTTTTTTTTTTTTTGCGGGGCCTTTTGGCACTGAGTAATCCCCCTCAGTGTGTATCACAGGGTAGCTGCATCCAGCAGAGGGCCTGATAGCATGTTCCCACCCCTTGTCTCCCTATAGAACAATTTGGGTGGAATTCTGCAAGGGGAAACTCCCAGACTTCCTCTCTGATAGATCTTCTTGCAGGAAGGGATGATCTAGCTCTGAGTAAAGACTTAAAGGATTTGCCCCATAGCTGACAGCTATCAGTTAACTACATGGTAAATACGTCACTACATGAATCTTCTACTTGATAATTACTTTGATACCCATTAGAAGGAATCACCAAAGTAACAGTAATAAGATGTATTCTTTGGGAAATATTATAGAACTCTACAATAGTGGCCCCAAATATCACAGTCTGTAATAGTGTCATTGCATTAAAGCTAGGTGAAATGTTCTTCTCTTTTCTTTTAACAATCAGTGGTATGACTTCAAATCTTGGAATCCAGTCCGGCACCCAATGAAACCAATCAATCAAGTTTCAGAGTAGCAGCCGTGTTAGTCTGTATTCACAAAAAGAAAAGGAGGACTTGTGGCAGCTTAGAGACTAACCAATTTATTTGAGCATAAGCTTTCGTGAGCTACAGCTCGCTTCATCGGATGCATAAAGTGGAAAGTACAGTGAGGAGATTTTATATATACACACAGACCATGAAAAAATACACATTGTAAGGAGAGTGATCACTTAAGATGAGCTATTACCAGCAGGAGAGTGTGGTGGGGGGAGAGAAAACCTTTTGAAGTGATAATCAAGGTGGGCCATTTCCAGCACATTTCCAGGAGTTAACAAGAATGTCTGAGGAACATCCGATGAAGTGAGCTGTAGCTCACGAAAGCTTATGCTCAAATAAATTGGTTAGTCTCTAAGGTGCCACAAGTCCTCCTTTTCCTTTTGTGAATCAATCAAGTTTGTCATAAAATTCAGTGAGAGCAGGACTGGGCTACTCACTGCTACAACTCTCAGTGAAGTTGATCTCTGTTTTGTCATTGGCAATTGGAAAAGGTCCTTCAGTTTGGAGGGATTTTAACCAATAGACACCCAGTAAACTTATTGGGGGAGGGGCATAAAATTTTGGGCAAAAAATTGTGAAAAAAGGAAAAAAATCATAAATGTCAAAGATTTTCAAACACCTTGGGAACAGAAAAATTTTCAATTTTCAACCAAAAACCCTGCTCTAATCAGTGGCCATAACAAACCAGAACTGGTTGGCTTTTGTTTTGTTTTTCACTCCCAGTCTTTCAGTCAACGAACTGCAAGCAGCAACTCAGAAGACAGCAGGGTTAACTATGGCTTTGGCTTTACTGGAGTGGTTGAAGCAGAAGCACACAGGGTCACAGGCTCCGTCTCAAAACTCATTGATGGGGAGGGAGCATGCCCAGGCTGAGAACAAGGACTCCAAAGTAACTTTCTCTGTGTTACTGAAAGAGGTAGAAAAGGCAGTACGTTCAATTAACTTTAAACCAGAGCCACAACCTAAACACAACTGCAGCAACTTCATCTCATTCTAGCTGTGGCAGTCATAAGGGTACTTTGCTTGAGATTATGCTTGAGTGTGTCCCCTGGGATCTATCCTATGGGGATATAGCCATTCTCCTCTCTAGCAAATACCTATCTCAGTGGTGACTTTTTCCATCAGAACCCTCAGAGGCAAATCACTGATGCAGTTATTGGCTCTGACTCTGCAGCACTAGGCAACAGGAGTGACACCAGTGAGAAATGTGGTTATCTGCATACATCAAGGTATTTAAAATGGAAATGGAAAGTATATTACAACTCAGTGTGAACTCAGATTAAATAAATAAAAATCTGATCCAAAATAAAAAAGAAGATTAAATTTCCCCTTTTAAATGACAGTATCTGTCTGTTACAGGTGTTTGTATCAGGAGACTAATTGACAATTCATTTCTATATTCCTCCTGTCAAGCTACAATCTTGTAATATGATGACTCATGCATTCAGAGACACTGAGTACAGGAAAAAAAAATCCCAAATTTGAAATCTGACCTTTCTATCAGAGATCACCCAAAGATCATCTATTTCAATTAGATTTCTATTGCCCTTGCAGCTTATGTACAAGAGAGTATGAGACCTTAAATATAATTTCTGAGGTCACCAATTCTATTTATCAATGTTTAGATGCAAAAATTGCCACTGGGGAGGGAATGTGCCTGAAGCACTGCCTTAATAGCCACATCTGTTCAAACAATGGACGATATCAACTATCATTACCATTTACTTGGTTGTGAAACATACCCCACACATAGCTTGGTAAAACAAAGTTGGTTGACCTTCATAGCATATTGCAAGGTCAGTACCTTTTCACAAAAAAAATGGGTTGATCAGAATGAGTGAGGTGGAATGTTTTTAATCTTACTGTGTTTGGAGTGACTAAATTTTTAATATTTATGTGTATGTTTTCAAGATTGAAATATGCATGCACCTTTACCCTGGGACAGGCACATGTTATACATCAAAATAGATATACAGAGATACACACAGTGAAAATATATTTTGTCATAATAGCCAGACTCTCAGTTGTGTACTGCCTACCCTTAAAGCCATGTGTGGAGTTGGGGTAACAATGTGGTTTCCTTTTTTGCTTTTCTTCATTAGCTGGAAAATCATTACACTGATTCAGATACATTTCCAATAACTAAATAGCCAAACTACTCTTGGGCTTTTCTCTAATGAGATCACATGATAAAATGAAGGGGGATTCTCTGACAACCATTGTCATACTATCATAAGAGGGACAAGAAGAGCACAAAGACATCATCCTCTCTTCTTACTGCTTGCCCATATGGGAGTGCATCTCATAACTTCCAACCCACCAAAGCTCAGATGTAGAACACTGTACGGAACAGAGGGACAATGTAAGTCGACAGGGTTTATATCCATTTACATACTATCTGAATTTGATTCAAGGACATCAGATGAGGTATATAAATGAGAGATGTCAAGAAAACCAAATTAACTCCTGCTGTAACTCCTTTGGCACCAGAGTGACTTCTAGCTCAGAGAAGCTTAGCAGAGTTCCCACTGAACTGGTCATTGTTTGGCTTCCTTTTGATTAACTGCTTATGGAGTACAAGGCTCCTGGTTTGCATCTCACTTAGGCTACATCTGCACTTGGAACTAGGCATGTGATTCCCAGCTCAAGCAGACATACTCGTGCTAGCTCTCATCTGAGCTAGTGCACTAAAAATAACAGTGTAGCCACAGTAACACGGGCAGCGGCATCAACAGCCCTGGCTATCACCCAGAGTAAGTACCCATCGGGTCCAGGTGTTTTCAAATGCAGAGCAAGGAGCCAACGCTGCCACTGCCTGCACTACCATGGCTACACGATTAGTGCACTAGTGTGATGAGAACTAGCATGAGTCTGTCTACGCAAGCTAAGAAACACGCCTTGAATGATAGATAAGCCCTTCATCACATTTGTGTCTGCGGTGATGTACACAGTGAACAAGATTCGGATTTCACACAAGAATAGATTAGAGCAACTCTATCCAAATCTATGGAGTTAACTGGGTTCTACACCAATGTCGGGGAGATCAGAATCCAGCTACCAGATGATGGATTTTAAATGGACTTGTTAAATCTACTCTTTTGTCTACATCAGTTAGCAGACACAGCATCTGACTTATGTATTTAGTGTCAACATAATTTTCTATCACCTCAGTGCGATGATTCAACGTTAGTAATGTAACTAGTGTAAGACTTGTGTGAGAAAGGCAAGTTTATGTCTGTAAGGAGGAGGGACATCTTTCATGGAGTAGAATGGTTGAGTGGTATTATAATAGGTGGAGTTGGGGCCTAAGCCTGCTCTCATTGACAATAAGGGGACCCAATTCTCCATCATTCACATCACAGAAATTCCATAACATTCTAACTCTAGTGATAGAATTGAAGTTACTCCTGATTTACATTAATGTAAGAAGAAAATGAGTACCCCATTGACTCCCTGGAAGATAGGATCAGGCCCTCATTGCCATCAGCTTACAAATGCAGGTATACTGTTCTCAGTCAAAGGCAAATGGCCAAGGTTTTCTTTACCATTTCATCAGTGGTTGGTAATGGTTAATACAGTCTGTAATGATTACGTTGACTAACACCTGTTTCCACTTTTGGGAGGATGCGTCTGCTCAGGAAACCCAGAAGTTGCTTTTGCTCTGGAATGCTTATTTCTTCCTTGCCTAATTATTGAATACTCTGCACTAAGATATGTATTTTCATCTGTTTTCTTTATATAACTGGGAGAAACTAGCAAAAACCTTTTCTGGCAGATTTAGTAGTTTACACATTTTTACTATTAAAAGGTTTTGGGGGTTTTTTTGGTATTCAAACTAAATTAATCATAACAAGCAACATCTGATCTAATAATGGCAATTTTGTGACTCTTAGTTTCATTGCAGTTTGTTTAATAAAAAACTACAAAGGTTTGCCCTAGCCTTGATAGAAAGCAAAGTTCTGTTCCCAAAGCATTTTTTTCTTCTAAAATATGGTTTCTTAGAATTTTAAGACTATTAAACACGCTTAAGAACTAAAAAAAGCCAGCTTTTTAGGTCAACATTTTAAAGAGTGACTAGTAATTTTGAGGGCCTCGGTTTTTGGGTTGTCAATTTAAGACACCCTTGTGAGGGCCCATGTTCAGCATTTTCTGAAAATCGTACCCTTTTAGGGAGTCTCAAGTTGGACTGTAAAAAATAGAGACATACAGAAATCACTAATCCCTTTTGAAAATCTTAGCCATAATGAGAGAGGGGTTCTGAAAATGATCAGCTAATAGGACTGGTTTAAATCAGAAATAGCTTGTGCAGGTACTCTACAGACTTTCCAAAATAGTTCAGATATACTTATGGAAGCATCTATCATTTAATGGACATTTTTTTTAATCGAACCATCTTATAGAACATTATAGCAGAGATACAATGCTCTGTTAAATTCCAAAAGATGGTTCATAAAGCATATAGAAAACACCTATTGAATGTTTCTATACATTACCATACTGTAAAGCATAATGCAAAAATGTTTCCCCACTGTAGCTGCCAGCTTGGAAGAACTTTTAAGAAAACAAAGAGAAGAAGGAGGACTTGTGGCACCTTAGAGACTAACAAATTTATCTGAGCATAAGCTTTCGTGAGCTACAGCTCACTTCATCCGATGCATGAGCTGTAGCTCACGAAAGCTTATGCTCAAATAAATTTGTTAGTCTCTAAGGTGCCACAAGTCCTCCTTTTCTTTTTGCGGATACAGGCTAACACGGCTGCTACTCTGAAAGCTTTTAAGATAACAGTAATTCTGTGATGTGCAATAGATCACCAAGTTCATTTGTACTGGGGCATAAGACACGATTTGGACTCAAGCCTTCAGAGATGAACAGCTAAAACACCAGTCCTGTGGTTTTCTCATCCTGGGTACCCTATCCTGCTATTTTTTTCAGCTAGCTCTGTACTGGCGGGGGAGTTAAGACTAATTACATTATTGATACATCCTAAAACAGTAGCTAAAAGGGAAATATATTTTCCCCCTATAAATCAATGGAGAATAATTAAAAATGCTCAGAAAAGCAGTTCTAATCTGGTCTATATCCCACTATCAGCCGGCTTTGTAAGGTCTTGTTTTATGATGTCCCCGCCATCCTGCCTTTCACCTGACTATATCTCTGTTCACTCTCCTTGTGGATAAATGATTGCTAGCTATAATCTGCAGTAAAGCTGTTACATCTGTACCACATGCATTGCTTTATTCCAGGTCAGCTTTCACCTCCTGGGCATTGCCAAGACTAGATGTGTTGTCTCTGAACTTCTGTGCTTTTCATTCCATTATCTCAGGATCAGTTACAAGGTTTGCCTTTACAATGCTGGGTCTAGTGTTTCTCTGTGTCCCTGGTGACCTGCAGAAGGAGCACACACCTGATGAGAAAGTAAAAACAAGAGGAACAGTTTGAGTAATGTATGTACTGAAGGAGCAACTAATACACACACACACACACACACACACACACACACAGAGGAGAGAGAAATAAAAATTGCTAAATTATCAAAAGTCTGATAAGGAACAGATATGGTAACACAATCTCCTCCCTCTCCCTTAACTTCTCCTTCTCAAATTTCCTTCTCACATATATACTTACACAAATCTTTTCTTACAAATGTCAACACCTGAAACCTGGGTTCTGCCATCCTTTGCCCAGGTATTTCAAGCTGGAGCTGTGATTTTTTCCCTGCTCAGCCCCAGCAGCAAAAGCATAGAACCTGCATCATTCGTGTGGACTATAAAAGGTGGAGAAGAAAAGAAGACAATCAACTTATGTGTAGTCAGAGGGTCTCAGTTTTTGTTTTGGGGTGTTGGAGGAAAAGCATAATGAGTTAAGTCATTTGAGAAGGGGATTGTGATTTATCATTTCATTCATTATATTGTAAGATTATTACTATCATTATCATATTAGTCTACTCTTAGCCCCTTTCTTAAGAGAAATCTGAAAGCACTTGAAAACATATTAATTAAGCTTCACAAAGGCCTTAGAAGGTAAGTAAGCACTACTACCCCCATTTTACAGAAGAGTAATGGAATGGCACAGAGAGGTTTATATTTAGGGAAATACTGCCCACCTTTTTCATACACATGGGTAATTCACCAGATTTTTTAAGGGCTGTTAGATGAGGGCCAGAGTTTCCATCACATAAAAAAATGTGAATCCCCATCCTTCTGTATGAAGGAGGCATACCAGTAAAACACTACTGCACTGATCCAACAATGTGATTCACTCAGGCAAATTCTTACACCTAAACAGAGTTCTACTGAAGTCAATGGAGTTCTACAAAAGGGCATAGATCAGAATACAAGTTTAGGGACTACCTTTTCAGCAAATGCCTTGCAAGATAAACACGTGTATTAAGTATTTGCAGGATTGTGGCCTTAGTGTTGTTTCATGTGTATATCTATTTTAAAAACACCCATTACTGGAGTAAAGCCCCTTTACATAGACAAATGGAAGTTTCAACTTTTGACCCGAGGGACTCTTTAGTCTTCATCTGTTAGCTCTTAAAGATTTGGATGAGTAACCTGACACCTGAGTGCCATTTTGTGGTCATCTTGAGTTTGTGTTGAAGTACCACAGCCTCTCACAGCCTACCTACGTTTTAATCATTATTGAAATGCCTCTGATCAGCCCATGACGCTAGCCTCCATTGCCTACTTGTTAAATTCTCAAACAAGCACCTTTGTGTTCTCTTCCATGCTGCCCCTCATGTTTGGGAGGAGCTCCACATAAAATACACAAAACTAGCACACTATCCACCTTCAGATCTAAAGCTCTCCTTTGCTTGACAATAGCTAGGCTGCTAGTGTGCTGAGACCACTTCCAATTATGCTGACCAATATGGTCTCATCATTTCCTTGTACTCTCCCATCAGCCTATATCCATATGCTGTCTCTTGTCTTACACATAAGTTGTAAGTTCTTTGAGGCAGGGGGTTGTCTTTTTTATCTGTGTTTGTACGGACCCTAACACAATTGGGTCCATGGCTAGGGATACTGGGCACCATCTCAATTCAAATACTTGATAGATTTAATAAGCGCATTTGTCATTCTCTTTAAATAAATTGAATTACGTTATCTTAAAAATCATAAGTCCTCTGGTTTTGGTCACTTGCACAAGGGTAACCCAGCAAGTAGTGGCAATTCCAAGATTAGAATGAAGGAGCCTTGATTCCCATACTGCGGCTGTAAGTGCTGTCTCGGACTTATGATCAACAGAAGTTTTTTTTACACGAGCTACAATTGTTGGTTTTTTGCTATGGATATTAATCAAATTACTGTAATCTACTAAGTATTGTAAATCATAGGCATGATCCTTCAAACTCTTTACTTAGGTGAGTAGTCCCAATGAAGTCAATATGCAGCACGAGTCAAGTGAGTAAGGATTTGCAGGCTTAGTCCTCTCTACCTATTGCTAAAGTCTGTTGTCTGATTTATTCAGAGCTGTAGTGAGAATTTTCACTATTGCCAACCCCCCACCTTCAAAAATCATGAGTCAGGCCTCAAAAAAGATGACACTGAATTAAAATAATAAGATACTATAAAAATAATAAATTTGTGGTTCTTTTCTCTTGTCTTCTGGTATCTGAGCTTTCCACATGCACTCAGGTCATGTTTTCATGCTTTTCTCCAAACTTTTTATTTAAAACTTAAAGCTAAGATTCTCATGAAAACTAGAATCTGAGGATTGAAGAAAATCATCAAATATCACAAGAGAGCAATAAAATCACAACAGTTGACAACACTGCTTTTTTGCAAGGCTGATACCATGAGCAATATCAAACTAACTTGTTTCCATAAAAGATCCATTACCCATCAGTGCATTAGACTGTTTGTTTTGAGACTAGTTTTGAGAGAGCTGTTACAGTTTAATTCAAAGAAAAACGTATCCTGGAACCAATTAGAAGCAAAAGTTTTTAGACGCACACAAAACATTGACACACAAAGTGTTTTACAGATTTTTTTAATTTGTTTCAATGAAGATACTGGTGCCTTAAATAGGATTCCAGTTTTTTTTTGTTTCCAAGCCACCCACAATCTCTCCCCTCTTATTTTTTTCTATTAAACAAGCTAATTAAGTAGTGTGTGATTGTGATAGATACAATCCTAGAGCTCTCTTACTCTCTCTATTAAAAAAAACAAAACAAAAAACAAAAGAAACAGGTCCACAAAGCATATTATCTTTTCAAATCAAAAGACTTTAGGGTATTTGGGAAGCATGAGACTGTGCAAAGTTTGAATGAGATGCACTGCTGGCAAGCTTTCAAACTTACTTGCAGAAAAAGACCTCTTTTGCAAAAGTCTCCCCAGGAGTAAAGCAGTTAGGCACCTGCCAGTCGCCTACAGTGGCACCATCCCACTGTGATGTTAATGAGATGAACGAGAGCACTACCAAGAGCTGCAATAATTACAGGGTGAAGAGCTTGTCTTTTCCTGGACCTCCACTCTGGGCTGCCTGTTCTTTAAAGCAGGGTCTTTTGTAATACTAATTACAAATGTTAATTAAACATTTCTTTGGAATTTTGCCCTCCATTAATAGGTCAGATAAACAGGGAATAGCAATGACAGACACAAGTCGTTAGCAGCCATATGAGAAAAAATACAGTTTATTTGCTCCCTTGCAATTTTTGTTCCTGCTTTGAGATATTAAACTGATACTCTAAGCACTGAAGTATAGTGTTTGCTTTTTTTTTTTAATACAATAAAATAACAATAGTTTCAAATTTCAGAGTAACAGCCGTGTTAGTCTGTATTCGCAAAAAGAAAAGGAGTACTTGTGGCACCTTAGAGACTAACCAATTTATTTGAGCATGAGCTTTCGTGAGCTACAGCTCACTTCATCGGATGAAGTGAGCTGTAGCTCACGAAAGCTCATGCTCAAATAAATTGGTTAGTCGCTAAGGTGCCACAAGTACTTCTTTTCTTTTTGTGAATAGTTTCAAAGTTAATGAGAATATACAGCTATTACCATTTTACTCACATTGAGAAGGCCTTATTCTGCAAGTAATACCATTAATTTCAGTAGAACTACTTGAAGAAGGCCAGATTTGGTCTCCCTTAGTCAAGCTGAGTAGTTCTTATTACATATATCTTTCCACTGATTTCATTATTATAATCACATGAGAAATGTTAGCAGAATCTGGCCCATAGTAAGGTACTATTCAGCATGCCCTATATTTATTATTAATTATACTATTAGCAGGCCTAATCTGTTTTTTATGCACTCCTTAATCTAAACCATTCATTTCAAGAATAGTATTGTCTGCCTAAGAATCAATTTAAAGATTTGCCCCATTATTATTAGGCATGGACAAACCCAATTGGGTCATACTAAGAACAGACTCAGATCAATGGATGAACCTGAGATGAGTTTTGAAACTTTTGTAGAATCAGAAGATCTTGGTTAAGTAACCCCCACCCCAACCGTCTCTTTCTACCTTTACTTTAGAAGGAAAGTCACAACATAGCAACCAGGCAGACCCGCCATTTCTGAAACACTCTAATAAGCCCCACAAACCTCACCTACTGCCAGTGACCCTAACACTAAAGGAAAAAGAAAACAGCATTTTGACTCATTGCAGAGCCCATCGCATGTGGCAGCCCCTCTATACTAGCACAACTTCTGTGGAAATGAAATCTCACCGGCTTTTTGGAGGGCAAAGTTTCCATTCACTAGGACCCAGAAAGTAGACTAACAGACCTGCTTCTTCCTGAAGTTGCCACCCCAGCTGAGGAGTAGAATAAACTGGCCAATTCCTAGGGTAGAAATGGGGAGAGGTCTACCCAGTCTCACTCTGAAGATTACCACTGGAGGAAGGTGCAAATAGTTACCAAACCTCTACCCAGAGATCCTGCTGCCTTGCTGGAAGTTTATTCATGCTAAATTTACTCTTGACATCTTCTGTGGTTCACCTGTCTCTACTTATTTAGCTCCTGGATTCAATCTCCTGATCATTATTACTCAGAGGTGCTCACATCTTTCAGGATCCTAACATAAGTAGGTAATTTGTGGTGTAAATGTGAATCTTAAATGGATTTTAAGGCCAGAAGGGATAATTTTGATAATCTAGTTCAATCTCTTACATAACACAGACCATAGAACTTAATTGAGGAATTCCTGTATCAGGCCATATCTTCTGGATGAAATAGAGTATATCTTTCAAGACAAACATCCAAACTTGACTTAAAGACTTCCAATGATGGAGAATCCACTACATTTCTTAGGCAGGTTCTCCAATGATTTATTACCCCAGCTATGAAAATGTGCACTTTATTTCCAGTCTGAATGTATCTAGCTTCAGCATCCAGCCACTGGATCACGTTATGCTTTGTCTTCTAGATTAAGGAGCTCTTTTTTACCAGAAATTTCCCCCCTGTAGGTATTTCTAGACCAGGACCACGTCACCTTTTAACCTTCTCTATGATACGCTAAATAGATAGAGTTTCTTAAGTCTCACACAGTGAGAGGATGAGCCTCCCGCGACAGGGCAAGAGTTATTACTGCACTCAGACTCCCCTAATTATTACAGTAAAGTTCGATGTCATTTAATAGAAAATGATAATTTCCCTGCAGGTTTTTTAAACCATCGTATAAAAATAATAAAGCATTATATTTTATATACAGAATTCTATACGAAATTTAAAAACAAAACAAAAAGCAAGCTCAAGCGCAGTGGAGCTCTGTTATTTTTCCCCAGCTGCCTTTGGTGGAGCAATGCCAATTTACACCAGATGAGAATCTGGCTCCATGAGCTTAGGAAGAGATATAAACCCACCCCTAACTCATAAGGGTTCAGAAGAAACTTTACCTGTCAGCAAGCTATGCTATTATTGCCTGCAGTGCATTCCTCCACAGCATCTGGCACAGACCACAGTTAAAGATGTAACACTGGGCTAGATGTACCACTAGTCTGATCCGGTATGGCAATTCCCATGTTGCTATCATTAGAAAGGGTTTCATTCTTCAATAAATTCTAGGTTTTTTAAGAATAATTTATACAGCCTCTATTGGTTTCAGCCCTATTACATTTTACAAGACTTTACAATAAGGGGAGGTTACAGCAGGGAACCTAAGGCAGTTTCACAAGAGTGCTGGGAGAGTCACTGAATCAACACATCTGTCATCCGATCCTCTTACCTGGGAATGTGCCTGGCCTCCAGCAGAGCAGGGCTTGCAGGAAGCCTGTGCCATCATAACCTCTCCTTCCACCAGACAGACTTTCTGTGGCTGGAGACTAACGGCCTGGCTTGCAACCTAGCCTAAGAGCTTTGTTATGTTCATACCAGCCTCCAGTTCTGTTAACATTATTCTAATGAGCCTCAATCTTCAAACTGACTGAACTACCCCACTGGAATAGAGCTTTGAATGCAACATTTTGGATCAGGCGCAGATTGTCTAGTCCAATTCTGTTTTCATCATTCTGGCCTTTAGAAGTTATTTGAGAGGAAACTACTTTTGTGCTCACAGTTTTCAAATGCTTTCTCTGCTTCTCTAATTCCAGCACCATTCTAATGTAACACAAATTCACTCAGCTTACAAATGTGTACGTGTTCCTGTGGGTACATAAATTGAAGAGGCAGAGATACAGAGGTTTAAGAAGGAAGCACGGCACATGTACTCAGTGCTTTTTTATAGACCTTTTTAGTGCACACACTTACTGTGAATGCATGGTTTATTGTGTCAATGGTCTGTGGATAATACTCCCTATATACCTATTGGCATGATAAATTATAATGACTTTATATAATAAAGTTAAAACCCGAACACAAATGCAAAAAAGCAAGGAAATTTTATTCCTAACATATTCTTGTTGTGTCTAAAGTGGGATCTGTGTGTACCCATCATTTAAAAAAAAATGTGACATGAATGTAAACATTTTGAACATCTTATGCATTCTGAAACTTCTCCAGCTTTCAACAGACTTGGCCTATTTTCCATCATTTTGTAATTTGGGGAAAATGTTATCCTTGATCTCATTGACAACTATCCTGCATTCCAATGAGTCGAATAACTTGTTGGGTAAAAAAAAAAAAAACACCTAGTTTAGCTGCTTACACCATTGATCAACATTTTAATAACAGAAGAATGGCAGCTCATCTACCACCAGCTAACCCTGCATTGTGATGCATGTGACATTGACACCCAGGAAGGAGTCATAGTTCCAGCTTTTGGAAGCTGCTAGGATCAGTGGCATGCTTTAAAGTACACCTCAGCCAAGAAGAG
This sequence comes from Natator depressus, assembly GCF_965152275.1. Classification (NCBI taxonomy): domain Eukaryota; kingdom Metazoa; phylum Chordata; order Testudines; family Cheloniidae; genus Natator; species Natator depressus. The sequence goes on along the minus strand of NC_134235.1, from coordinate 121,299,232 downwards.
TTTTTGTTTGTTTTGTTTTCTGAACAGGAAATGCTTCTAGCTGTGTTTCATTGTGCGACTTACTGATTGTCAGCAGGACTGGGAATCAGGAGAAAGAGCTCCACCACAGATTTCTTTTGAGACACTGAACAAGTCACTTGGGCCAATATTTTGCAAACTGTTCTTGGACATCTCATTTTCTAGGTGCTGGACCACTTGAGCCAGACTTTCAGAGATGCGAAGCATAATTCCAGCAGGTAGACAGCAGAACTGCAGGTTCTCAGTGCCTCTGAAAATCAAGTCCCAATGTCTCTTAAATTTAGCTTCTCCTCAATGTATTCAGCATGAATTAGGATATCAGAATCTGGTCCTATTTTGGTATTTTTCAGACTCACCTCTGGAATCTTATAATTATTGCTCCAAAAATATTTCTCACTAATATGTATCTTACCCCTTCCTACACAAGAAAAGGTAAGAAAACATTTGCATTTTATTAACTGGATCTGAAGCTGTGGGACAAGATTCTCCTGACCTAAAAGGGAAAAGTTTTCAAATTGTTGCAAAGAAAATCAGCTGAGAGACTTCTATTGCCTTTAGCGGGGCTAAATAAGTAAATTGTCAGGCAATGCTTTGAAAATTTACCCCAGAATGACTAGAAAGTGATCAGATGGACAAAAGAAAATCTAGTAACAGAAATGGATGGCATTTCCGACCCCAGCATGCTACAGTGGGAGCTTCTGAATCACCATACATAGTATCATACTACTTACCTATTGTGAACCAATGCATCGAGTGCAACTGGCTGTACAAAATAGAATGATATCCGCGTTGCAAGAATATATGATGCCAAAATCGGCTTCTTAGAAGTGCCATTACCAGAGCTGGTTGGGAATTTTTTAACAAAATGTTTTTTCATCAGAAAATGCCAATTTGTCAAAACTAAAACTTTTCTGATGAATTTTTCAACTTGGAAAAATGTAGATTTTTTTTAATTGTAAAATTGTTATGTTCCAACATTTTTTAAATGAAAAATTCCAGTTTTCTGGTGCAAAATGACTTTTCATTCTGAACTGTAAGATAATTATAGTTTAAAAATTAAAATACAAAATAGTAGAAATCAAAACATTTCAAAATTATCAAAATGAAACATTTTGGTTGACCTGAACTGATTTTTTTTTTTTTTGTATTTTCAATTCACAATTTTTTTTCCCAAGATGTTGATTTTTCATCCCAATTCAGAAAGGGAAAATTTTTCAATATCTTAGAAATGTTCACAAGACAACAGCTTCCCACAATGATCTACTCTATGGCTGTTGAGAATGCTGGTAATGTGCATTTTTAAGCACTTGTGATAGGATGCCTGGAAAGAATTTCAAAAACATCTGCATAGGAAGCAATGGGCATCTTGAGATTTTTGGCATCTGCCTTTAGCTGCAAATATGAATTTTACAATCTGAACAAATAAAGAGCTCTGGCTTCAAGCAGAGAGTGATGTTTTCCTGGTACTGTCACTAGAATGTAAGATACCCCGATACAAAATAAAAGTAACTTCTCTTCATAGAGGGGAAAAATAGACCAATATTACTATTTCTGGCTGTGAAATTAAAGCTGTGAAAACATCATTCTCTCCAATGACTGTGCTTTGCTGGTGACTCCCACTGTATTAGAAGCATTCATACTATCCCGTATTTAGGGCCTATTGTGTCCGTAAGGCCAGGGCTGGTGCACCAGGGAACTACCCAGTGCAGCTAGCATTCCAGCAGTCATTGCACCTCAAAGAAGCACAATGCAACCAGAGTCTCTCAAGTGCACAGTAAGAGTAGATCCATTGCTATACCTCTTAAGGGGATGCAGGTTGTCAAAGGTCATGCCGCAAGGTTGCCCTGTTGGTGTGAGGACGGATGCCACAGTTACCTCATACGTCATTCGTTGGGCAGCAACAACCCCGCAGTTTGGCTCTGGGTGATGGGGTACAGCCCTCCAGCTGTGCCTCTTGGTGTGTCCACTCCCTTACGAGGGATATAAAGCAGTTCAAACAAAACGGAAATTCTTCCATGGCCCTCAAAAGGCCAGGCCCTCTTCCTTGTGCTGGGGCTTTCAACAGATCAGCTTGTTTTCTTCCTCAGAGGGCTCAGGCTAGTGGCATTCACAGACTTACTTCAGTTAGTGCCACCAGTCTGAGAGCTCTGGGTCCTAGCTCTGCTTCCTCCAAGTACCACCCTTATTGCACTGAAAAGGCTCACAGGGCTGATTTGACCACAGGAGTTCCTTAACACCTGTTTTCCTGGTGGGTGGTAGTGGAGGTCACTGGGCCTACCAAAAGAGGACATTTATTTCCACAACTAAAAGAGATGGCTGGCTGATACAGGGGGAGGTCAGGTCGTGGCTCCACCTATTTCCAGCTTCTTTACTGGGTGGCTAGCAGCACCAACCAGGAACAGCTTTTGTACTCAGAGAAGTGCAAGGAAGGACCACAGTTATGTCTAGCTCCTCATGGAGAACCCAAGTGGGATCCTTGTGCCATGCCCTCTTCTGCAAATCCACACAGTGGTTGGGCAGATCATGTTCCATAAGAAGGGTGTGGGAGATCTTTATAACTTAAGCAGTACACACTGGGAAGTATAATAGGCTGGTTTGTGACAGTGGTCAGCGCTGGAAATAGAAAAGGAATAAGCTAACTCTCTGTAGTGGAAAAGAATTAGGTAGGGAAATTCAGCAATCTTCTGAGAAAATGTAATGCTCTGTTCTTGTTATTCTGTGATAAATTACACCATCAGATATGCAAAATCACTTCTGAAAAAGAACCTTTCATCATGAAAATGCAAGTTTACATTTTCATAATTGACTCACGTTGTAGAACTTCCGTATAAACCATGACATATATTCTCAACCTACTGCATGGCAAACACAAGGTAGTGATCATAAATATTTTATGTCAAAAGTTCAATATACAGAAAAAGGGATGATGTATCCTCATTCAAAATAGATGTTACCAAAGCATGTGCACAGGAATATCCATATGCAGATATGATCTGCTCCTCCCACAACACACAGCCACATACCACCAACAGTTACTTAGGGGTGTTTTTAAAGATACAATTCCATATTTAATATTGTAGTTGTAGTGGAAGCATGGTGTGATTCATCAACCACCATTCATATAAAAGGAGCAAAAAATGACAAAGATTAGAAAACATTCTGTTCTTCATACTAGATCTGATTCTGCTCCCACTGAAGTCATTGGCAAAACTCCCATTTTCATCAACGTGAACAGGACCAGTTCAAACAGGTAATTGTACAGAGGTTGAGGAAATTGCTGATTTTATGTGCCATTCTTATTTGAAATTCAGCTAGCAATGCCATCTCATTCTTTGATCAGAGCTCATCATCTCAGGCCTGCATATAAGTCTCTGAATCTATGTTCAGCTCTGCCGGTCTCATTCAGAAGGGACACAATTGGGTCCTATCCCACTCTGGAGGGATTTTTTCCCTATAGAGCTGCAGGCTGCAATAACTGCCACAGAAGCTTAAGATCACCATTCAAGTGCCCTCAACAACCCTTTTGGGCTAAAGTCCATTGTACATTTAAAAAACCTGAAGTTACTGTGATCTCCTGGCCAGTGGGTGATATGGATCTTCAGCTCCTGAATAACAACTCTAGCCTTTAATTCACCTTTTCAGAAAATGAATTCAATGCTAGTGAAAACTATCAAATCCATATATTGGGAAACTAAAGTCAATTTATTTCTAGACCAGATACAATATGGAGTGAGGCAGTGCAAGCTCCCCAAACACTGTACTGCCAGTAGGCTTCAAAGTTGTCTCTAGAGTTGAGTGAAGATTTCAAGTCACCAGCTAAATTCGGTCCTTAGGATCTTCTTTTGAGATTGGGATTAGAAGAGTAAACTCATGCCAAATATCCTGGGGAGTTTTGTGTGTGATGTGGACACTTGTGCCCTATGAACTGGACTGAGTTCACCTTATTAATTCTCTGTACATATCTATAGGTTCATTTTTCTTCAGTATTCCTATCCATCAATCTCAGAAAGCCCTGTCTCTCTGTGACAATGTCCATAACCCTAAGGCAGGCAGTAAAGCAGCTCTACCACTCCAATGCCTCCCTGTATTGAATGCAAGAGTTACAGTAGGAATATATTTGGCCCAGTGTCCTTTAAATCATCCCATATGGCCTATATTTTGTATTTAGAATACATTATAAGCCAGATCTTCAGCTGATGTAAATCAATGTGCCCACAGAAATTCATTTCTGCGTCCATATTCCAATGATTTTGTGCACCATTATTTTCCTCTTCCATGTGCAATAATTGTATATGTTAAAATATTTTTAAGAGAGATAAGGTGAGGAGATAATATGTTTTATTGGACTCACTTCTGTTGGTGAGAGAGACAAGCTTTCAAGCTACACAGAGCTCTCAGTTCATAGGGCACAAGTATCCACATCACACACAAAACTCCTCATGCTATTTGGCATGAGTTTACTCATCTAGTCACAATCTCAGCAGAGAGAACAAGAACTGAATTTAGATGGTGACTTGAAGTCTGCACTCACCTCTAGAGGCAAACCTGATGATCACTTTTGAAGCCTATTGGCAGTGCGATGTTTGGGGAAGCTCACACTACCTCAGTCCATTCTGCGCCTGGTCTAGAAATAAATTGACTTTAGTTTCCCAAGATATGGATTTGATCGTTTTCACTAGCATCTAATTTATTTTCTGGAAAAAGTGAATTAATGGCTTTGTGTAGCTCGAAAGCTTCTCTCTTTTACTAACAGAAGTTGGTCCAATGAAGCTATTACTTCACTCAGCTTGTCTCTCAAATATCCGGGGACCAAGAACACTGCAAAAAATATTTTTAAAATAAATAGCTTAAAACACACACTGTTTAATCTGATCTTCAAATAAGTATGATTGCAAATGATGAAGGAAAATATTTCATTTCAACAGCCATGGAAGAAACAAAAAAAACCAAAAGAAAATAAACATTAGAAGATATGTCAACACTATTAGGAAAGGCTGAAAACAACAGAAGACCCCAGAAAAGACAGTGGCAAATGAGAAGTAACAGCTGACAGAGAAAATGAAATTTGAGAAATTCACAGATAAGAGAAATGAGGATTTTTAGAGGGTTTGATATATGTAGTATGATGTCAGTGCTCTAAACTTATTTGTCAGGGCTTTAAAGATACCAGGACATTACTGATGTTTATTTCATCTCAGAATATTTCATAGAATCATAGAATATCAGAGTTGGAAGGGACCTCAGAAGGTCATCTAGTCCAACCCCCTGCTCAAAGCAGGACCAATCCCCAATTTTTGACCCAGATCCCTAAATGGCCCCCTCAAGGATTGAACTCACAACCCTGGGTTTAGCAGGCCAATGCTCAAACCACTGAGCTATCAGTCTTAAAACCTTAGCTTCACCTTCCCCACTTCAACACATATACTTTTGAATCCCTACAGGTCCTATCAAAGAGAAAAGAGTTTCAGTCTCCCTGCCACCAGCTCCAAGCAACTCCTGGAGGATTATCAGCAGAGTCTACTAATGTCAAAATATGTCTTTATACATGGTCTTCGAGAGAGCCATAACATGAGCCTCCATGCAGTTGGCAGAGGGGTGATTTGGCAGCATCTGATTTTACAGAACTTGAAAGACTTACATCTCAATCAGGCTCCACCACTGCTGAGTCACGCAGCCTCCTCACTCAGCATCTGCAGAGCAAGACTCTTAAGACAAACAGTGCCGTTCATAGACAACTGCAAGTCAGCTATGCTAAAGATTGTTACTAACCATTCCTAACCCAAACACATATAGAGTGTGATATCATTTTAAGCAGAAACTGCTTTGATGTTTCCATTAAAACAGTTTTAGAGGAAAAAACATACCAAGTTCAGAAACAGTGAAAATTTTCCAGATTAATCCAGGCTATCTGAGTCACATTTATTGTTATTTGCATTACCTTTAGCTTTTAACAAGTGGTTGGCAATGATGGTGGTTATTCAGTGGCCTATGTGAAAGGAGTTGGGCAGGTCTCTGTCCATTTCCCAGTGTGCAAATGTGAACATTCCATATCAGCATGTGGTTTGTTTGTTTTTTATAATGGGCTGGATTGTATGTGTAAGCAGTGTCAGGATGAGCTCCACCCTGACATCTGGTGGTGAGGTGTGGCAAGTTGTGGAAAAAAACTTCAGGGGCTGAGCTCATTTGCATAGGCACACTCACCCCACCTAGAATGAGGCCATAGCTGCCCAAATGGTCACTTTGGCTGCTGTGGGATCCCCAGTGTCTCTGTTATTGGGGCAGGAAGAATAAATTGTTATTACCCTGATTATGGGAACTGTGCTTGGAACTGTACTTGGCCTTTTGTTATGATGGAGGGACTCACCATCAGCTAAGTAGCACTCGCTAGGCAAGGGTCATGGGTTCCAAAACTCTGTGAATTGAGAGAGGTTGGGGATAAGTATTAATACTTAGTGGTATGGGCCCCTTGGTGAGGGCCTTACATGCTAATTGCACTTCCTCCTCTCTCCACTGTGGAATATCAGAGCTAATTTTGATTTCATTAGGAGTCTAGTTACAGGCTGCTGAGCTTACTTTGGGCTAATGGTGCACCAGCACTGAGGCTCCCCTACTACAAGCTGAATTCACCTAAGAGCTGAAATCACTGAGCATTGTGTTAAGTAGTGGGGGAGCCTGAAGATATATTGTGGAGAAGTTTGCGGGACGGCTGGAGTGCCTTGTGGACAGGCTGGTGGAGCAGTTCATAGGATGGCGGGAGCTGCTGGTGGGATGCGGAGCAGTTCGTGGACCGGCTGGTGCAGCAGTTTGTGGGACGGTGGGAGCTGCTTGTGGGCCGCAGAGCGGAGTGGAGCTGAGCAAAGCAGTTCGTGGAGCGGCTGGTGGAGCGGAGCGCAGCGAAGGCCTATGGAGCTGTGGGGCGGTCAGCTTCAGATCATGTAAGGTGCCTTTTACCCCCGCCCCCATCTCCACCCAGGTTGGGAGGTAAAGCTCTGCAGATAAACTTTTGAACTCTGGGGCTGCCCTGACCAGGGACAGAGACTTTTGGGTCATTGGACTTTTGGGACTTTGGGTGATTTGGGGTTGCTGGACTCAAGAACCAAAGGGAAAGGGCATGCCCCAATTTGCTTGGGGTGGGTTTTTTGCTCATGGGTTGTGTTATGAATCCTGTTGGTGGTGTTTCCCCAACATAATGCCACATTGTTTCTCTCTGTTATTAAAAGGCTTTTTGCTACACTCAGACTAGGTGCTTGCGAGAGGGGAAGTATTGCCTCTTGGAGGCGCCCAGCGGGGGTGGTATATATTTGTCCCAGGTCACTGGGTGGGGGCTCAAGCCGGTTTGCATTGTGTTATTGGAATGGATCCCCTAGATATTGAACCTGGCCCTTGTTGCTGCCAACTCTGACGGGCAGAAGGGTTACATATGCAAGGGTGGGTGGGTACTAGCATAAAAAGCTCCCCAAGTTTGTCATTCATTTAGGGGGCTGGCTGAATAGCATCCCTTGTAGATATCTGTGCAAGGGCTAGAACCACTAGGCACCCTGCAGGAAGTTGCAGAGAAGATGAGGCTATAGCCTTTCTCTACCACATTGACTGCCCCTATTTAAGAGATGGCAAAACAACTACACTTCCCTGTACTTCTTAGCCAGCAGAAGCTATAAGAGCCAATGTGCCTCAAGACGGCACCATGTCTGCTTGAACTCTAAGTACAGCTCTCACCATCCCAACACAGGGCAGTAGTGATAAGACATAGAGTCATACTATTATCATTAATAATACTATTATCACTAATGCAAAAAGCCACAACCTCAACTGGCACTAATTCACACCACTGTTTTCTGTCTCAGAAGACAGGCCAAGGGCAATGGAGGCTGAACTATAATCTTACCCATCTCCTGACCCAGGAACGATCCCTCCAGCTCAAGTTTGAGGCACAATGGCTGGGCAGTGTGACAAATTTCCCTGATACTCTCTGTGCTAGGTGTACTGTGTGGAAAAGAGGATTTCACTTTCTAGGGCTATTGATCCAGTACTTTTCAACAGCACTAAGTTCTCTCTCACACACACAGACACAAACACACAGAGAAATGGCAGAAATGTGTTGTTTTGAATTTTAACCAATTGCTCCGCAACATACAACAGCATTGGGTGTTATTCTTAATGGCACAGGAAGGGAGGTCAGGACAAATCTTTGTCCTACTGGTCCCATTGCAGGCAGACAAAAGGAGAAGCTTTTCTCTCTTTTTCATTCATTCATTCATTTATTTATTTATTTCTCTGAATAGCTTGACTGGAAGACTGGAGGATAATCCTGTTCACAGTTAATATGCAGTAACAGGATTGAGGAAAACTGACTTAAGCAGCTTTCATCTGGGTCAGGCCACATCGATATCATATTTAAAGATATACTTTCTGTTCTCCTGAGCAAAGATAAAGGACTCAACATCAGACTTTAAAAAGAAAACCCCTCGGAGACATGGTTACTTAATTATTTGACTGAACAACACAGCTTTCTCCCACAGACCATGTTTGCTTTCTTTACAGGTGATGGAGTAGTGTGAGCCAGTCAGTGAAAATGCTTTTCCTCCCTTACAAAATGTAATATACAATAGAAGCTTGATTTGCAGAGGTGCTGATAATCAAAAGCTCCAGTTGAAGACAATGAGAGCCTATGAGTGCTCAGCACGTCAGAAAATGAGGCCACCATAAGTGTTTATTTCCCAGAGTAGCCCATTATCATTGCCATCTGGTGACAGAAATGGAACCACTCACACTATGGGACCAACAGACTTGTGTCACTTCACAGGGACATGGATGGCTATTTCACCATCTTGGATTTTTATCACTCACAGACATGATTCACTCGGATAATTCCATGGGGAATGGGGGTTCTTTGTTGTTACAATAATGGCATTAATGAACTCCAACAAGCTCAAATCTTTCAGTCCTGGATTTCCTGTATGATGTTCGAACTGAGGGATTTTTTTTTTTTTACAGTTCCAAAGATTCACAGATTTTAAAAAGAAAATAGTAGGAAAAAATTCAGGCTGTAATAAAGCAAATTACATTTCCAGTCCAGTTTATGAATGGCCTTAGCAAGCTTTTCAGAAACCTTAATATCAATCTTGCACAGCTGGACTATAAAACATTCATATTGGACATTTGCTTTGACTTTGATCCCAGCGTCTTAGGACCAAATTCAGCCCTGGCAGAAGCGAATGCAACTCCATTGGCTTCAGAAGTGTTGAACCTACTTACATCAGGGTTGCATTTTGCTCTTAGGCCCTTTGCTTCCAGGAGTTACATTGGCACATTATAGTGGAGGTCAGTTGGTAACACTGGATGAAAATTCAAGAGCCAGGTAATTTTACTGGAGAATCATTAAGCTTATCAATGTTATTAGAGGACAGACAATATGGACCTGATCTATCTTCTGTTGAAGTCAGTGGGAGGTTTTCCATTAACTTCAGTGGAAATTGGATCAGCCTGCAAGAAATTTGTGGGGTGAATAATCACTAGCCACCTAACCAGGATGGCTATCCACACTCTACCTCCCTCCCCAACTTTGTATTCTGAGCTACAAGGTTTTTTGTTTGTTTGTTTTGCTTTGTTTTTGCAGTACCATAGCACCTGGAGCCAGAACAATCACTGACCAGGACCCTGTTGTGCTAGGTGTTGAAATTAACACTCTAACACTCGTCCTCCTGTAAAACAAAACAAAACACACTTGGGAAAGGATCAAATTATACATTTTTAAACAATTATCAGTGACTATTTAGGGGGAAACAAGCTTTATTAAAAATATATATATAGCAAAAATGACATATACCATTTTCCTTATTGGGTGAAATTCTGGTTCCATTGAAGTCAATAGCAAAACTCCTACAAATGTCAATAACACCAGGATTTCACACCTAATTTCCTGATAATATCACAGTATTCAAAATAACCATTTGTATGTGCCCTTATTCCTTTAACTACAAGGAGGCAGATTCTGACCCCATGCTCACATTTTTGTAGTATCTTACTCATATTGAGTAGTCCCACTGAATTCAGTGGGCGTGTTTGCAGAAAAGATACTATTCAGCATGAATAATGATGATAAACTGTCCCTATGGAAAGTATTTTTGAGAGCTTTGATACATTTGGTACACAATCTTCTCACACTAGCCTCAGTATGTTAACAATTTGCAATCAGCAAGTTTTTTTTTTCCTTGTTGCTGGATTTTATTTAACCACATGAGATTATATCTGATAATTATTTGCTAGAAACATTAATAACACTTCCAAATTAGCGGATGTGAAATTTGCCTTTATATTTCCAAATAAACAAAGGCAACGTCCTTCCAAAATAATCTGCATGGACTTCAGCAAAGGTCCCTGTTTGGCTGAAAATTTAACAGGAAACAGAATACTTTCAGAAGATAAGGACTTTCAGCTACTTTCATTCCCTGTTGTTGCAATGTGTGGCAAAGGCTGGAGTTTAAGGTAATCTCAAAACTGTGTAGTGCAATTTACAAATTAAACAACTTTTTGCTTTGCAAAGTCTTTTGCTGGAGTTGCTCTGGTGGGATTGGAGGGTAATCCGTCAAGAAGAGTCTAAGATTTCTGTGTTGCACTATATGGTGAATCGAGTACTGTTTGGGTATTGCAAGCTATCATTTTAAGGGTATGTCTACATTTGAGCTGAGAGGTGTGATTCCCAGTTCTCACAGAGGTACCTAGGCTAGCTGTTGCTTGAGCTAGCACCTACAAATACTAATGTGTCCACAGCAGGCACAGGCAGCTGCTTGGGCTAGCCACCTTGAGTACAATCCTGCCTGACTCCCTGGCTACGTGTTTGGGTGGCTAGCCCAATCACCACATGTGCCAGCACAGGCACACTGCTATTTTTAGGTCCTAGCTCATCCAGAGTCTGAGTATGTCTTCATGATCTGAGAAGTACATTTCCCAGCTCAGTGTGGACATTGGCAGGAGGGATTCCGAGTTCTGCTTGCAGGTTGCTGTAGGGAAGAGTCAGCCCAAAAAGAGAGAGCCTAGAACAAGGTGGATGAATTGTGCCTCTCAGCTTCAGGGAGCAACCTTATTGTGTCTCTTTGTTTTGGGGAGGTTTGTGTGTTGTCATTCTGAAGTCTAAGAAAATAAATTGCAACCTTCCCTCTAGATGACTTTGTTTTTATCTAAATTCTCTCTGTGTGTGCTGTGAACATAACACAGTAGGTGTACAAAATAAAAGATTAGAACTGTACTGTCTCTGATCTTTTAACCTTTCAAGATCACCTCTCTCTCCAAGTGGTCCGAAAGCAGAATTCAGAGCTCCTCTCAATAATCGCTAGGATGGCCACCACTTCAGAAATTATTCCATAACCTAAGACATCTTCATCTTAAATTTTCCTTTTTTTAAAAAAACCTTTATCCCTTTTCTTAATACTTTAACTTGTAAGTCATGTTGCACAGTTTAGAGATTACTTTAAGCCCCAACCTTTTCCACAGTGTGTAGCAAATGTGAAGGAAAGAATTAAGAGTCCTGATCATTATTAATACTTCTTGAAAGTATCCTGCCACATGTTACGTTTTTGGCTGGACATTACTCTGAATTATACTCTTTACTATGATTAATAAGTCCCCTGCCTCATTTGCGAATAGAGCCTTCCAACATTTGTAGATTTATGGCCCATCTTATCCATTGCTTAGTCATATATATTTACCTTATCACTTTGTACATATTTGCTATGTTGTATTGTACATATTTAACTCTTTCACTCTTTCTTCTTAGGTCAATTCCTCCAGTCCCTGATCATTTGGGGGAATTTTTTGAACCTCCCCCAGTTTGTCAATGGTTTTCTGGTAATGAGGTGCACACCTCTCAGAGTGTTATTCCAGAATATTGCATCAGACATATGAAGTTTTGTTAGCCGCTGGTAGGTGGTTTGCTCTGTTCACTAACAATGTAAAAACATGTCTATATACCTACCACTAGGCAAAGGGTATTCTGAGTGTGTTTTTGCTATATAGTATATGTACTGTAACAGTACTGAACATATTGAAATTTATCATGAGATAACTGTGAGGTAAACATCACTCATGAGAGGCATATCTGCTAGTGGATAAGGCAGATACCCCTACTGAATGGTAAATTCCAATCCTCAGTCAGTGTCAACACTGCATATTTAGTTTACCCAACTTCCTATCTTTAAATCTGTCCTTTTGGTAAAAATCCTCCAAGAGTTGTAGCTGCTACTATATGTTGAAAAAAAAAAAAACCCTATCCTTTTAGAGGAGGTCCACAAAGGTACATGCAAAAAATAAAGTAGAAAAATAAGAACAGATTCCTTAGCTACTCTCCCTGTTTTTTTAATGTTAGAGCCTATGGATAATTCAGTGTTGCCAACTCTCACAGTTTTAGTGCTAGTCTCACAGTAAGTGGTGTCTTTCTTAAAGCCCCAGTTCCCAGAATCAAGTGATTGTGGGAGAATCTCAGCTTTTTCTTTTTTTTTTCTTTCCATTCTTTCTTTCTTTTTAAACAAAAGTTTCTAGCCCCCATGGTTGTGGAGAAAAGCTTGAAAATGTGCTTCCTTAAAAGCACCCTGAAGGCTCAGAAACCCAAAGACAAAAATAATCCAAAATGAATTTTTAAGTCAGTTTCATGATTTTTTGAGGCCTGCCTCATTCTGTTTGAATGCTTGGAGTTGGGAACATGGAGATATAAACACATGTTGCTGTAAATGGGTGGAGTCCTTATCCCACTCTAAAGAAAAACACCGAGACATTCCAAAAGATACCTTTCTTGGGGACTGATTTACTGATAGAAAGGCACTTTTGGAATAACTGTATGAAACACAAGCCTAAAGACTTCTCTTTAGTGTTGGCTGCTCCTATGATTTCTTCTTTCAGGACCTGTCTTTCCCAAACCCTAGCTCCCTGTGCCAGAGGCCTACTCCCACTTCCTCTGCATTGGTAATGAGGCAGCTGCACCCCAGAGTCACCAGAATCCATTGAACAAGGCAGAGTGCCAGAGGCAAACATGGCTAGTCTATTACCAAAGCCCTGAGGTAAGTGGGGAAGTGGGATCCCAGTAAGAAGCACAAGCAGGAGAGCGCAAGAGGGGAGGACTCCTGCCTCATACTGAGAAAGCAGGACAATCAGCGAGTGATCTTAAGTGCCTATACACAAATGCAAGAAGCCTTGGAAACAAGCAGGGAGAACTGGAACAGTCAAGGAATTATGATGTGATTGGACTAACAGAGACTTGGTGGGATAACTCACATGACTGAAGAACTGTCATGGATGGATATAAACTGTTCAGGAAGGACAGGCAGGGCAGAAAGGGGGGAGGGGGAGAGTATTTATGTAAGAGAGCAGTATGACTGCTCAGAGCTCCGGTATGAAACTGCAGAAAAACCTGAGAGTCTCTGGATTAAGTTTAGAAGTGTGAGCAACCAGGGTGATGTCGTGGTAGGAGTCTGCTATAGACCACCAGACCAGGGGGATGAGGTGGACGAGGCTTTCTTCAGGCAACTAACAGAAAGTACTAGATCACAGGCCCTGGTTCTCCTGGGGGACTTCAATCACACCGATATCTGCTGGGAGAGCCATATAGCAGTGCATAGACAATCCAGGAAGTTTTTGGAATGTGTAGGGGACAATTTCCTGGTGCAAGTGCTGGAGGAACCAGCTAGGGGCAGAGCTCTTCTTGACCTGCTGCTCACAAACAGGGAAGAATTAGTAGTGGAAGCAAAAGTGGGTGGGAACCTCGGAGGCAATGACCATGAGATGGTCGAGTTCAGGATCCTGACAAAAGGAAGAAAGGAGAGCAGCAGAATATGGACCCTGGACTTCAGAATAGCAGACTTTGACTCCCTCAGGGAACTGATAGGAAGGATCCCCTGGGAGAATAACATGAGGGGGAAAGGAGTCCAGGAGAGCTGGCTGTATTATAAAGAATCCTTATTGAGGCTGCAGAACAAACCATCCCGATGTGTAGAAAGAATAGTACATATGGCAGGCGACCAGCTTGGCTTAACAATGAAATCCTTGCTGATCTTAAACACAAAAAAGAAGCTTACAAGAAGTGGAAGCTTGGACAAAGGACCAGGGAGGAATATAAAAATATTGCTCAGGCATGCAGGAGTGAAATCAGGAAGGCCAAATCGCAATCGGAGTTGCAGCTAGCAAGGGATGTTAAGGGTAACAGGAAGGGTTTCTACAGGTATGTTGGCAACAACAAGAAGGTCAGGGAAAGTGTGGGCCCCTTCTGAATGGGGGAGGCAACCTAGTGACAGAGAATGTGAAAAAAGCTAATGTACTCAATGCTTTTTTTGCCTCTGTCTTCATAAACAAGGTCAGCTCCCAGACTACTGCACTGGGCAGCACAGGATGGGGAGGAAGTGACCAGCCCTCTGTGGAGAAAGAAGTGGTTCAGGAATATTTAGAAAAGCTGGATGACCACAAGTCCATGGGGCCGGATGCACTGCATCCAAGGGTGCTAAAGGAGTTGGCTCATGTGATTGCAAAGCCATTATCTTTGAAAACGCATGGTGATCGTGGAAAGTCCCGGATGACTGGAAAAAGGCTAATGTAGTGCCCATCTTTAAAAAGGGGGAGGAGGAGGATCTGGAAACTACAGGCCAGTCAGCCTCACCTCAGTCCCTGGAAAAATCATGGAGCAGGTCCTCAAGAAATCCATTTTGAAGCACTTTGAGGAGAGGAAAGTGATCAGAAACAGTCAGCATGGATTCACCAAGGGCAAGTCATGCCTGACTAACCTAATTGCCTTCTGTGATGAGATAACCGGCTCTGTGGATGAGGGGAAAGCAGTGGATGTGTTATTCCTTGATTTACAGTCTCCTACAGTATTCTTGCCAGCAAGTTAAAGAAGTATGGGCTGGATGAATGGACTATAAGGTGGATAGAAAGCTGACTAGATCATTGGGCTCAACGGGTAGTGATCAATGGCTCCATGTCTAGTTGGCAGCCGGGATCAAGCGGAGTGCCTCAAGGGTCAGTCCTGGGGCTGGTTTTGTTTAATATCTTCATTAATGATCTGGAGGATGGCGTGGATTGCACCCTCCGCAAGTTTGCACATGACACTAAACTGGGAGAAGTGATAGATACGCTGGAGGGTAGGGATAGGATACAGACGGACCTAGACAAATTGGAGGATTGGGCCAAAAGAAATCTGATGAGGTTCAACAAGGACAAGTGCAGAATCCTGCATTTAGGATGGAATAATCCCATGCACTGCTACAGACTAGGGACCGAGTGGCTAGGCAGCAGTTCTGCAGAAATGGACCTAGGGGTTACAGTGGATGAGAAGCTGGATATGAGTCAACATTGTGCCATTGTTGCCAAGAAGGCTAACGGCATTTTGGGCTGTATAAGTAGGAGCATTGCCAGTAGATCGAGGGACATGATCATGCCTCACCAGTGCCGAATAGAGGGGACTCATCTGGAGTACTGTGCCCAGTTTTAGGCCCCACACTACAAGAAGGTTGTGGAAAAATTAGAAAGAGTCTAGTGGAGGGCAACAAAAATGATTAGGGGGCTGGAGCACATGATTTATGAGGAGAGGCTGAGGGAACTGGGATTATTAAACCTGCAGAAGAGAAGAATGAGGGGGGATTTGATTGTTACCTCCATTCAGGTAGTTGAAAGCAGCTAAGAGGATGGATCTAGACTGTTCTCAATGGTAGCAGATGACAGAACAAGGAGTAATGGTCTCAAGTTGCAGTGGGGGAGGGTTAGGTTGGTTATAAGGAAAAACTTTTTCACTAGGAGGGTAGTGAAACACTGGAATGGGTTACCTGTTTTTAAGGCCTGGCTTGACAAAGCCCTGGCTGGGATGATTTAGTTGATCCTGCTTTGAGTAGGGGGTTGGACTAGATGACCTCCTGAGGTCCCTTCCAACCCTGATATTCTATGATTTTATACCTATAATAAAGTATCATCCCATTACATTTGTTCTTTAAGGCTCAAAAATAAATGCATCTTCCTATCTACAGCCTGCAGTTTAATGCAAATATGTATGCATTGCTCTTGTCCACTTATGCAGAGATTGTCTTTGACTTGTGGCAAAAAAAGAAGTTGGACCCCTTCTACCAGAATGGAGTGACACTACTCAGCGTGCTAGGGCTGTGTCTTTCTAATGAGTCTTTTTTTATCTGGCAACTCCACTGATTTGGTACCATGGAGATTTGCAAGTTTGGTCTTTCTGCTGGACATCTAGAGACATGCAAGAAGTCAAAGTTCTGGCCCCAATGCCTTTGGGCTTTACAATAAGGGCACTGGCACCACTAATATAATGGAAAGTATTCTAGTACAATGAGAAGTTTAGCTTTTTGGTGCCTGGTGCTAAATTTAGACAAGGCCAACTGATGTAAATGAGACCTCTATTTGTTATTCTCTATGGACTACTGTTGAGTAACTGCATTGCCTCAAAATCAGTATTATTATCCTCTCTGGTCAGACAGCAGGTGAAGCAATACAGCTTCCCCACTGCTGTGGATATTCAAATTCATCTTCATGAATACAAGCTATACATGTTCAAGGGGAGGAAAAACTGCTGTTAATTAGAACTTGGTAAGGATTTAACTTTATATAAAAAAAATGATTTGCCTCATCATTTTATGCTTCCATACGATCTCATCCATCATGCAACCCTGCTTCCTGAGATAGAGAGGGACTGAGAAATAAAACAAATTCTCACACCAGTACAAAAGCATATTTCTGGTCCATATATATTAGCAAGATAACATCTTGCACTGATTCCTTATTAGGCAGGCTGCAGCACTAAAGTGTTATTCATGAAGCTATGCATAATGATAAAAGCCATCTACCTGACAATATTATGGGTAAGTAAATGTGGAAACAGAGTGGGGAAAAGTATTTCCTTGCTTTATGATGCAAAAAAATTGTTTTCAGCCTATTGGTCCTTGAAAGACAGATGGTTCTAATGTGGAAAGTTCCACTATGCAGCACATTCTATTAGAGCAAAGTGTAGCTTGAACCACCTGAGTTTTTAGGGCCACCCTGGCTCCCATTTCACCTGGGTTACTACAAATGCTGCCAAGTTTTGGCCAAGTGCAGCCAAGAGGAATGAGATGTCATACAGAGAATTGGGAAAAAGGTAATCTCCGCATTCCCAAAGATGTCTGACATGGAAAATATTTTGCTTTATTCCTCTTAACTTTGCGGCTACATTCACAAGCTACATTCTGAATTACTAAGGAGTTTAAAGACAACATGCCTTGGATAGTTTTGGAAGAAGGCAAAAAAATAAAATCTATTTTCTACTCCTAACTTCTATGGAGTCTAATGAGTGGATATGATCTAGTAACCTTTTAGAACCAGAGGAAAAATAATAAAGCACTGTTACTGGCTCCTGAATAGGATTCATTTTCAACTAGCTTGAATGTTTGTCATTGCAATAAGCAAGGTCCTAGAAACTGCTGTGCTCTTCAGTTATAAAACAGACATACCTGAGGTTTCTTCTCTTTTTTTTGAAGGGCTGATATCTGTCTGATTGGCAGACTGGCTGTACAAAAGGGGCAAGTGTCCGGGATTGGGGTGAACTGCGCCAAGTACATGCCCGTGCTCATGGCCCCGTGAAGGAGCCACCAACTGATATCCCCGGCAGGCCTCGGGACCAAGGTGGAATATAGGCCGGCCCACCGGGGCTCCTCACCCTCTAGAGGTGGCAGGAGGTCCTGCCACTTTGTGTCAGGGTGGGACACGAGGGTGAGGACGTGAAGGGTGTGGAACACGAGCGTGTATAGATGTTTCCTTGGCGCGGTCTGGAAACGGACTGGCTGCAGCTCATGTAGCTGGCTCACGGTGAAGGGGCGGGGGGGTCGGTTGGGTCCACGGGGCAGGGGCCTGATGAAAAGGTCCAGAGGGCCTGGGGTGGAGGGTGGGCGGGGCATGCCCTCCCTTAGGACCCAGTTGAGGTAGACCCGAACAGCGGGCGGCAAAGCGGCCCTCACCTCCTGAAGTACGTGCAGGGGAGTACGAGGTCTGGAGAGCCCCATGCGCTGAGTGAGCGTCAGGGGATCCAGCCAGTTTCCCCGGTCGTAGTCCAGGAGGTCTCCGACTCTGGTGACTTCTGCCAGGACCAACCTCTGGCGCACCGAGGAGGACTCCACCACCTGCACACGGAGCTGGGTGTTGTGTAGCAGGGGCTCCGTGAGGAGATCTTCCCCCACGGAGGCCGCCACAGACCTGCTCGCTGTGAACAGTTTCCAGGTCCGGAGGATGTCCTGGTAGAAGACCAGCAGCCCAGAGAGGTCTCATGGAAGACCTCTCGGATGGAGATAAAGGAGCTGCCGGTCATATGGGAGCCCTCGGAAGCGGTGCAGGAAGGCGTGCACCAGTACGCTCCACGCCAGACTACCTGCACCATAAAGGAGCCTCTGCAGGGCCTGGAGGCAGAAGACATGGACCTGAGTGCGGAGACACTTCAGGCCCTGCCCTCCCCCCTCCAGGGGTAGATGGAGAACCCCTGCAGAGACCCAGTGCAGTCCTGACCAGAAGAACTCCAGAATCAACGTCCGGAGTTTTGCCAGGAAATCCGGGGCCGGCACCAGAGTGTTGAGCCAGTGCCAGAGCATGGACAGGACTAGTTGATTAAGCACCAGTGCCCTCCCTCGAAGGGAGAGACACCGGAGTAGTCCTGTCCATCTCCGGAGCCGCTCTACCACTCTGCCCTCTAAACCATGCCAGTTCTCTGGCAGAGACGGATGCGTGGCAGAAAGGTAAACGCCGAGATAGAGCAGCGGACCCGCGCTCCACCAGATGGCCTGAAGCGCGGGTGGGAGGGAGCTCGCCTGCCGCCAGTCCCCTACCACCAAGCCAGAGCTCTTGACCCAGTTGACCCGGACGGAGGAGGCTGCCGAGTAAACGGCCTGGCAAGCCTCCACCCGCGCCAAGTCACCCGGGTCCTGGACCACGAGGAGCACATCGCTGGCGTACGCCAGCAGGACCAGCCGCAGCTCCGGCTCCCGCAGCGCCAACCCCATCAACCTCCTGCGGAGGAGACAGAGGAAGGGCTCGATTGCCAGAGCGTACAGTTGGCCCAAGAGGGGGCACCCCTGCCATACTCCTCGCCCGAAGCTGACCGGTTCAGTCAGGGTCCAGTTGAGCCTGACCAGACACTCTGCAGAGGCATACAGCACCTGGAGTAAACCCACAAACTGGGGTCCGAAGCCAAACGCTCACAGAGTGCTCAGGAGATACCCATGATCCACCCTGTCGAACGCCTTCTCCTGATCCAGGGACAGGAGGGCGAACGACAGATTGTCCCTACACCCGAGTTCCAAGAGGTCCCGGACCAGATACAGGTTGTCGAAGATGGCCCGGGACGGTGTAGGTCTGGTCTGGGTGGATCACGTCCGCCAGCACAGATCCTAGCCACAGCGAGATGGCTTTTGCTACGACCTTGTAGTCCGTGCTGAGGAGCGAGACGGGACGCCAATTTCGTAAATCGCAGAAGTCCCCCTTCTTCGGCAATAAGGCGAGCACGGCTCGCCTGCAGGAAAGAGGGAGGACCCCACTCTGCAAAGATTCAGCCCAGACGGTGACTAGGTCTGGGCCGAGGATGTCCCAGAACACGCGATAGAACTCCACGGTCAGCCCGTCCATGCCTGGACATTTATTGGTGGGCATGCGGCGGAGGACTTCCGAGAACTCGGCCTGAGTGAGAGGTAGCTCTAGCCGGTCTTGGTTGCCTGCGTTGACCATCGGGAGTTCGTCCCAGAGCACTCTGCAAGTGTTAGGATCGGTCGGATCCAGGGAGAAAAGGCCTGCGTAGAAGGCCCTGGCCCTCCCGTACTTCTCCGCCGGATCCGTGAGGGGGGTGCCATCATCTGCGAGGAGGCAGGTGATGTGCTTCTTGGCCCCCCTCTTTTTCTCCAAGGTGTAGAAGAAGCAGGAGCCGCAATCCATCTCTCGAAGGAGGTGGATGCGGGATCGAACAAAGGCACCCCGGGCCCGATGGTCCTCGAGGGCCCGGAGCTCCTCCTGCTTCTCCCAGCACGCCCCGCAGAGGGATGGATCCTTGGGGCTGGCAGCCAGATGCCTCTCCAGCTCTAAGACCTCCCATTCCAACTGCCCTATCGCCGCATCCCTCCGTCGGCTGGCGCCCCGGGTGTAGTCACGGCAGAAGAGCCGGACACGTGCACCTTCCCCAGGTCCCACCACCGCCGCGCTGAGGGAAAGGCACGCCGCTGCCCTCACCAGGCCAGCCAGAACTCCCAGAAGGATGCCACGAAGCCCACATCCTCCAACAAGCTGTTGTTAAAATGCCAATAGGCTGGCCCCGGCCTCTCTGCGCAGAGAAAGACCATCACAGTGGCTAAATGATGATCAGAGAATGGGGCCGGCCAGATGCTGGAGGAGTGGGCCAGTGAAAGGTGGAAACGTGATAAGTAGAGGCGGTCCAACCGGGAGTGGTGCGACCCATGGGCCTCCACCCGGACAAAGGTGAACGTCGAGACGTCGTCCGGGTGGTGGTTGCACCAAACGTCCACCAAGGAGGACGTCCACAGCGGCCAGGCACTGCTCGGTCCCCGAGCGGTCCCGCTCCCTGAGGGTAGTATTAAAGTCCCTGCCCAGGACCAGGCACTCACGAGGATCCAAGGTGCCGAGGAAGGCGGACTCCTGCTGAAAGAAACGCAGCCGCTCAAGGCCCGATGTCGGGGCATAGACGTTGACAAGATTGACCACGAGCCCCTCCATACGGACCCGGAGGTGCAGCAGGAGGCCCGGCACAGCCTCGGCGACCCCCAGCACCTCGGGCCGTAGGTTGGGGGAGAACAGGGTCACCACTCCAGCCGTACGAACTGTGAGATGGCTAAAGTAGACTCTGTCCCCCCATTCCAGCCGCCAGCTATCTTTGGCGGTCGGATCCGTATGGGTCTCCTGCAGGAAAACCACAGAGTAACTCCCTCCCGAAGGAAGGAGAGCACCTGGCACCTGCGGAGACCCATCCTACAGGCCCAGGTGTTCAACGTTGTGATGGTGACAGGTGCCATAGGGAGGGCTGGGGGGGATCCTTGCCGGCAGGGACGCTCGCGGTTCCCAATGGGCCGCGCAATAATCCGTGACCTACCCCGTAGGTGAGTAAGGAGTCACGGAAGAGGCGGACCCGCTGGTAGGCTGCGGCAGCCTGCTTCCCAGTCCTTTTACCCTCCCCCATGAGGGCCCTTGCGGCCCGGAGGATTTGATGGAAGTCCCCCCATTGCTGGAGAGCGAGCTGCACCTTGTTACGGGAGCCCCGGACATCTTCAAGGAACTCCCGCAGCTCCTCTCGCAGCGTATGGGGGGCCGGGGTCACTAGCCCCCGGCTTTCCTCCAGAGGGACCAGCGACACAGCCCCGTGGCCCACTGAAACGGACAGGCAAGGGGCGGACCCCTGACGTGGCGCCCGATGGGCTGGCGCCACGCAGCCCCCCTCAAACCCCGGCTCAATTGGGGGCGGCACAGGGAAGATAGAAGCCCCTAGTGAGTCGGGACTGGGAAATACAGAGGCCGCTCCCTGGGGGCTGTCCTCTAGGAGCGATTTGATGACAGCCCCAGGGGTGGCAATGATATCACCGGAGGTGGAGGGGGCAGGGACGGGGTTGACATCAGGGGCAGGACAGGGATCCAGAGTAGGAGCAGGGCAGGGGTCGGCTGCAGAGTCAGGGAGAGGGGCAAAGGCAGGATCCTGGGCCCCAGTAGCCAGGCTGCTGGGAAATGGCCCCTCGCGATCGAGCTCAGGGAGCTGGGAGCGGGGAAGGGGGCCCTCCGTGATGCTGGGCTCCGGCACCACGGCCGGCGTAGTAGCCACGGCATCTTCAGTGGGGTCCCTGCCCAGGAAGGAGGTCGGTCGCCCCATGCCCAAGAGGGACAGCCCGTGGGGCTTGGGTCCCAGCCGCATGGCACCGGCGGTCACCTCAATGGGCTCGGCAGCCAACAGCAGGGTGCCACCCGTGGCCGGGTAGATGGAGGAGCCCAGGGAACCCTCGGAGGCAGGAGCAGAAGCAGCAGTTGGGGGAGAGAGAATGGAGAAGGCAGGGCCCGGGTGAGGTCGCTCAGATTGAGGCCCGCTGGCAGAGGGTCATTCTCCCCCTGGATGACCGGGGTCAGACCCAGGGCCTCGATCTCCTCGTAGATGGAGGGGAGTTCTCCTTCCACCACCCTGGAGGTCTACCCGCCAGTGACCGAAACGACGCTCGCCCCGGGGCTCACAGGGGCTCCGGATGGTAATGGCACAGGAGGGGCTCTGTCGGGGACCTTGGAGGGAAGGGACTCCAATGGAGGGATGGTACTGCCCTCCCGTGCTGCCACGTTTTCCCCAGCTGGTACCGGGAGATGGCACGCGCCTGCCGGCAAGGCAGAGGGCTCGGCATTGGTGCCCCCCTTTCTGGTCTTCCGGGGGGGCTTCCACATCGGTGGAAAGGAGCAGAGCCCAAGCCTTCCGCTTGCCCCATTTCCCCTGGACTAGGGCCCAGCCCTCCATGGCATCATCGGGGGGCCGGCTAACAGGGGTCAGGGGGCGGGGACAATGGCTCAGGGACTGTGGGAGGCAGCAGTGGGGTGGCATGAGAAAGGGAAGATTCCCCTTGGGGCGGGCCCTCTCCCATGCTCGGCGGTGTCCCTGCTGCACTCTCCTCTAGGGGCCCCGCCAGATTGCAGGCAGCAAAGGCGGGGCTCTCCCGCTCGTCTGGGCGTGCTGGGGGGAGCACCCCTTGGGCCCAAGCGGGAGCAGTGGTGGACTGAGTAGGAGGAGGGGCGGCTTCGGGCGCCGGGCAGCCAGGGGCGCCGGTGATGACGAGGCTGGCACCCTGCTGGGTTTCGGGGGTCCCGGATGCCTCTCCGTGCCGGGCCAAGGGGCAGTCCCTCCGGACATGCCCCATCGCCCGACAGAGGTAACACCGGGCCTCCCCCGTGG
Source organism: Natator depressus (assembly GCF_965152275.1). Lineage (NCBI taxonomy): Eukaryota > Metazoa > Chordata > Testudines > Cheloniidae > Natator > Natator depressus. The sequence goes on along the minus strand of NC_134235.1, from coordinate 121,276,290 downwards.
AATAGTGCACCTGGTAATGGGCCCCCTGGTAGGGGATCAAAAATGACCCCTCAAGCACCTCTCCGTCACGCGCCGCCGGCGGCAGTTGCAGCTGCACTTGCCGGCAGAACGAGAGGACGTGACGGAGGGCGGGGTCCTTGCAGCCCAAGGAGAGAGGGCTCAAAACAGAGATGGGCTTCCCCAGGGTCGAAAGGGCGGGTACTAGGGCGACGTTGGGAAGGAAGGGAGGGACGGAGGTCAGGACCAGGCCGACGCCTAGGTCGTCCAGGGGCTCCAGGGGGACGAACACGCCCCCCACCGCCAGGCCCTTCTCCAGCACCTCCTGAGCGGCGGCCTCAGCTGCCAGGAAGAAGACCACCTTCCCATACATTTTGGAGGCTGCCACAATGGCCGTGGGCCCCACCGCACTCGCCAATGCCCGCAGTACGTCTCCACGTGGGGCAAGGCGGGCACCAGGAGGTGGGAAAGGGGCCCCGGCCGCTATAGCTGGTAGCGGAGGCGGTGGGCGGGAGAGATGACATAGCAGCAGGTGGGGGGGCTGGCGCCACCTGGGCATATGCCCTTGGGGCCGGGGGAAGGACACCCGCAGAGCTGGTGGAGGGAGCAGCGGGGAGGGACGCCGCGGCCGGTGGCGGGGCCGCGGCAGTGGGGGCAGTCCCTGCCATGGAGGGCCTGGTCTTTTTGGCTGGGCCCTTCCCCTTCTTCTTACCCTGGCCCTTCCTGCCGGCTTGGGGGGCTCCCCCAGAATCTGAGGGGGCGAGGGACGTGGCAGCAGTGAAAGTCACCCCGGTGCCCGCCGCTGCTGGCACCCCAGTGGGGGCGGTGGCAGGTGATTTGGCAGCAGCGGTTGAGGTAGAGGCTTGGGGGTAGACAGAGGGGCAGGTGGGGGAGGGGTATCTGGGGCTGTTGGAGGGGCCCCACCCGCGTGTCCCCCTCCATAATGAGCAGGGAGGGAGGGGAAACCACCAGAGAGAGGAGGGGAAAAGGGAAGCAGGTGTTGCCGGCACCCAGTGCCGAGAGGCTGAACAACAGCTTGAGTGGTTCGTTACCCGGTGTGCTACACCCAATAATCACAACGGGGTGGAGAAGCAGAAAAGTTTATTTGAAGCTTCAAATAGGTACAGGGAGATTTGAATCTCAAATCCTGTACCCAGAGCAGGAAGTTACACAGGCTTTTATACATCCTTTTTCCCAGCATACTTATCCAATAGCAAGCTGCCCCAAGTATCCATATAGCCAGCCAATCTAGTTCCCAGCTAGTTCCCTGGTTCTCTGTATCATTTGTTAAACTATACATAAAGCTGCTTTATTCAGCATTGTTCTTCCATATCTGCCCTGTGTGGCCTTGCTTAGTTTCAGGCAGTCTGACTCTGCAGCATATTGTTGCAGATTCTCGGCATAACTGCTGTGTGGGCCAAGGACACCTGGGCCTAGTGCGAGGGGGCTTCATCGACACTCGTGGTCTTCCATTCCCTCGAGTTACCTAGTGGCAATGCCCCAGTGTCCCCAACAACTCCCCCCTTTGAGAACACTCAACAACCTTGGCTCTGAGTTTTCTCACTTGGGCTACTTATTTCTTTACAATAGAACTTTGCATAAGCACTTTGTGATAGCCCTGAAGAGAATGACTTATTAACTTTTGCAAAAGGGCCCTAACACATGATACTGCACAGCATAATACCAGTAATACAAGCAATACAGGAAAGAGAATTTTCAATAGCAGGCTAAATAAACCACCAAGCCAAGACGACAAACCCCAGACTGAAAACATGGTTTGCAACCAATCGTTCTCTGGGGCAGTATAGGCAACCTGTGCTCCGGCTCGGGCATAGGCCTCAGCCTGTACCACCTTTTCATAGATCTCATAACTGCTATCATTTACATATACACAACATCGGGGCCCGACGAGGGCACAAACCCCTCCTTGGGATGCCAAGAGATAGTCCAAAGCCAGCCTGTTTTGGAGGGAAAACGTCCTGAGCTGCTGTACCTCTTTATTTAATGTTTTTACTGCTGACCCTGAATCACTAACCGAGTCCTCTAACTCTAAGGCCACTTTCTTAAGTACCATCTGCAGCCTTACAGTATAGCAGCCTATGCATGCCATGGCTGGCCCCGAAACCAGTGGCGCTATTCCCAGTACAAAGCACCTTACAAGCTTCTCAGTTGTGAGGGGATTCTTCATATTGCCCTCCAATGCCGTAGTCAGTCACCGCAGGGTCTTTTCTCATGACTCAACAGAGGTGTCTCGGGCATTTCTAATCTTTCCTTTGGGCAGTGTGGCAGTTATGGAAAGATGAGGAACTCCATGAGCTATATAACAGCTACCTGTCCAGTTGGCTGGCAGCACCTTGTAAGCCTTTTGGCCACATACAAAACAGTGACCCTGTAGGGCCCAGTAAGGACTGTTTCTTAAGGGGATTCCTGGGGTATTTAAGGCTGCTTTTCCAAACAGTTCATATGCCCCTAGGGGGGCATCCCATCCTCCTGACTGGGTACAAGTGGGGGCGTTTCTAATTGTGCCGTTCAAATTACACTTGTCATAGGGACCACTACAAACCCACCAGTGGCTTGCTACATTGGAGATGTTAACTGGATGGCAAGTTACATTTCCAAACCCCTCTTTTGTGGTAAGATTATTTGTAAGAGTTTCCCTAAAAGGGGAGGAATCATTACACCCACACTGTTGGCCTCCCCTGTTGGTCTTTATCCAATATGCATCAGCCCACTGTGTAATAACACAGGAGCTTTTTCCCACAGGATGCCCATAGTGATCAGATTGGTTTCGGGTAAAACATAACACTCCCTCAGTGAGTACTGCAACTGAATACTCCTGGTCCTGATAGGTGGCCTGCTGTAAAGAAGTCTTATTCCAATATGGTGAGTCTGTTCTTTCCTGCTCTTTGGTGGTGGCTAATTCTGCTAGGATCAAGGGCAGCATGTCAAGGGGCATTCCCGTTTTGGGGGACAGTGGAGTTGGAGCACATACCCAGCAATCAGTCTGGTTTGTTAAATTAGCAACATGGTGCGCAAGCGAAACAAGGGAGTTATGCTCCCGATATGCACAGTTTGGAAATACCCATACAGAGAATAACAATGTTACCCAATTAATTATCACCAGGGTCTTCCCAACCCAGGGTCTCCAGTACCGGGGTGGGCCCATTTTAGCATTAAGGTGCCTGCTATTTGTGTCTTTTAAACAGTAGCTTTAGCCCAAGATCGTCACTAGATGAGGAGTCAGCAGGTTGGACGGTCCACTGTTCTGCTGACGAGGGGGCGGGTACTGCCTTCAGACGAGAGTGATGGATCCAGTTCTTGTGTCCCTCAATCTTTGCCGCTGTATGGGAGATCAGCAGGACGGTATAGGGTCCTTTCCACTTTTCCTGGAGAGGCTCGTCTTTCCAGGTGCGAACAAGCACAGAGTCACCGGGCTGTAAGGAGTGGACGGGAGTGTCCAAGGGGAGAGGCTGGGAATCCTTGGTATACCTGTGAAGAGACAAGAGAACAGCAGACAGGGAACACATATACTGTGACAAAAAACCATTACCCAACTCCCATTCCCCTGACAGAACCGGGGTGCCATTCATAGGCCATGCCCTTCCAAACATAATGTCAAAGGGACTGAGCCCTAATCTACCCTTTGGGAGAACGCGGATACGGAGTAGGACGAGGGGCAAAGCACCAGGCCATCGCAGTGAGGCTTCTTGGCACACTTTTGAGAGATGCCGTTTAAGGGTCTGATTGGTACGCTCCACTACACCACTGGCTTGCAGTCTCCAGGGCGTATGGAGTTTCCAGGGGATCTGTAAGGCATGTGAGATGCTTTGAATGATTTTTGACGTGAAGTGTGTCCCGCTGTCAGATTCCATCCACGGGGGAGTCCAAAGCAAGGAATGATCTCCTTAACAAACTTGAGGGCCACTGTTCTGGCAGTGCAGTTACGGCATGGGAAGGCTTCTGGCCATCCGCTGAACCGATCCACTATAACAAGGAGATATTTGAACCCTTGGGTCCGGGGAAACTCAGTAAAGTCTATTTGCCACACTTGCCCAGGGCCCGGAGTGGGTTCTAGGGCAGCTGGTGGCACAGGATGTCCCAGTTGGGGGTTATTCTTTTGGCAGACTAAGCAGTCCGCTTGTACCTGGGCAGCCAGGGGTCGGAGTCCGGAAGTGATAAAGTATTTTCCCATTAGTTGGATAAGTGCTTCCCTGCCAGCATGAGTGGTTTGATGTAGTTTCTGCAGCACTGGCCGGATTAGGCCCTTTGGTAAGAGGACCTTCCCTTCTGGGGAATGGAGCCATCCCTCCTTTTCCCGGAGACCGAGTTTGCCAATTAGCTGTCTCTCCTCCCCAGAGTACTGAGGGGTTGGAAGCTCCCCTACTGATGGGATAAGGGCATGCATATGGGCTTTCTCAGTCTGAGGGGATGGCAGGGTGGCAGCATGCTTAGCCTCTCTATCTGCCCGGGCGTTACCTCTGGCCACATCTTGATCCTCCCTTTGATGGGCTTTACAGTGTACCACCGCCACTTCCGAGGGAAGTTGTACGGCTTCTAGGAGCCGGAGGATTTGGGGCCCATACTTGACTGGGGAGCCTTGGGCTGTCAGCATTCCTCTTTGTTTCCATAGGCCAGCATGAGCATGCAGCACACCAAAAGCATACTTTGAATCAGTAAAAATGTTGACCCGCTTTCCTTTTGACGGTTCAAGTGCACGGGTCAGGGCTATTAGTTCGGCAAGCTGGGCAAAGGTCCTAGCAGGCAAACCTTCAGCTTCCACGGTGTCATGGAGGGTCACAACAGCATAACCCGCCCTCCTTTGCCCATCTATTACAGTACTGCTACCATCAGTGTACCACTCATAATCTGCATTTGGGAGGGGTACATCCTTTAAATCCGGACGGCTGGAGTACTGGACATCTATGATCTCTAAACAGTCATGTTTCTGTTCCTCTGTTTCTGGCAAGAGAGTGGCTGGGTTAAGGGAGGGGCAAGGCTGTAAGGTGACTTCAGAGTTCTCTAACAGCTTAGCCTGGTACCGAGCAATCCGAGCCTGGGTGAGCCAAAGCCCTCCCTTTGCATCCAATACGGCTCGGACCATATGGGGAGTATAGATTTGCATAACCCCTCCCAATGTTAGCTTCTCAGCTTCCTTAAGCACTAGGGCAGTAGCTGCGACCGCCCGTAAACATGCCAGCCAACCCTTTGCAACCTGATCCAATTGCTTAGAAAAATAAGCCACGGGACGTCTCCATGCTCCTAACAGCTGTGTAAGCACTCCTAGGGCCACCCCCCTTCGTTCATGTACATACAACTGAAATGGCTTAGAGAGATCCAGCAGGCCCAGAGCCGGGGCTTCCATCAATTTTCTTTTCAGGATTTTAAATGCCCTGTCAGCCTCTGGGGTCCAATAGAAGGGGTCATGATCTGCTCCTTTTACACAGTCGTACAGGGGTTTAGCCCACAGTCCAAACTCTGGGATCCATATCCTGCAAAAGCCTGCCATACCCAGAAATGCCCTGAGCCGCTTACGGTTACTTAGGGTAGGAACTTGACAGATAGCTTCCTTTCTTTCATTTGAAAGCTGACGCTCCCCTTGCCGTATGTGAAACCCGAGGTACCGTACCTCTGGGAGGGCAATTTGAGCCTTACTCCGTGCTACCCAATATCCCCGGAGTCCAATAAAATTCAGGAGGCTCACGGTGGCTTTAAGGCAGGGGGTTTGGCCCACAGTGGCAATTAACAAATCATCTACATACTGCAGAAGGAGGGCCTCCTCATTATCCCACTCCTCTAGGTCCCTGGCCAAAGAGGGTGGGGGAGTTTTTAAATCCCTGAGCCAACACTGTCCAGCAAAGTTGCTTTTTAACCCTGTTTCGGTCCTCCCACTCAAAGGAGAAGATCTCCTGTGATGGGGTGGCAACTGGGATGGTAAAAAAAAGCATTTTTCAGATCAAGGACTGAAAAAATGGGTATACTGTCCCCCTATAGAAGCCAATAAGGTATACGGGTTAGGGACAAGAGGGTGCAGAGTCTTAACCCGTTCATTGACTGCCCTTAGGTCCTGTACCAGCCGATACGTGCCATCAGGCTTCTGTATGGGTAGAATGGGAGTGCTCCAGGCTGACTGACATTCCCGGAGAATACCATACATTAGGAATCGATCTATAGTTTCCTGTCAATCTTCTCTGGCTTCCCTCTTGATTGGATACTGTTTTACTTGCACTGGGCCTTTCCCTGGTATGAGCTGAATAGTAATGGGGGTCTGGTGGGTGGCCTTTCCTGGAATCCCTGATGCCCACATGAGGGGGTACACCTGGTCTTCCCACGGGCTCCATTCTGGGGCTTGCATGGCTGAGGGCTCAACTGCAAGGGTCATGATCCATGCATTCTCAGGGGGTAAAGTAAGGGTTATTTCGTCCTCAGTAAAACACAGGGTGGCACCGAGGCGACAAAGTAGATCCCGTCCCAGCAGAGGTGTTGGACACTCAGGGAGGTATACCAGCTTGTGGGATATAGTCCTGTTTCCCAAAGCGCATTCCACTGGGGCATACACTGGGCACTTGGTGTCCCTGCCTGTGGCTCCCACCACAGTAAGGGAATCTGCTACTGGCAACTGAAGAGGCTGATTTACGGCAGTTCGGGCCGCTCCAGAGTCCACTAAAAAAATCTATTTCTGAGCTTCCCACCCGCATCTTTACTCGGGGTTCCGGGGGTAGGGTGGTCCGTCTCCCCTGACACCCCTATTCCTGCTCCGCCATCGCCATCATAGGGGCACCCCCCTTTTCTTTCCTCTTTGGGCACTCATTTTTCCAGTGTCCCTCCTGTCGACACAGGGCACACTGGTTGCGACCCAGTCGTCTCTCCTGCAGGCCCGGACGGTCGCGTCCACGGCCCCTTCCTCCCCGGCCACTTCTCTTAGTTACCGCTGTTACCATCAATCTCACTTGCTTTCTCTCCTTCTCTGTCTCTCTCAGACTATAAGCTTGGTTTGCAGTCTCTGAGATTTGTGCCATGGTCATGCCCATTAAATCCTCCTTTTTTTGTAACTTTCTCTTAATAACAGGGGCTGCTCTGCTTGTAAAAATTCCCTTAATAATTGACTCAGTTGCCTGATCATTGGGGTCTGCATTAGTGTTCTCTCGAATGGTGTCCCGAATATGCTGTAGAAAGGCCCCTGAGCTTTCTTTTAAATCCTGCGTTACTTCATATGGCTTTGCCCAATTATTATGTCGGACAGCCGAGTGATGGAGTCCATGCAAAAGCAACTCCTTATAGGAGGTAAGGCAGGTCATATCCCCATGATCATTTGGATCCCACCTGGGGTCTGCTCGGGGGACTTGTGCATCCGGGTCAGGGACATTAATACGATCCCGGTCGTACTGTCTCTGCGCCTCCTCCCTTGCCTTGGACACAACCTGTTGTCTTTCAACCTCAGACAATAGGGTTCGCAGGAGGATGTTACAATCATCCCAGTCTGGCTTGTGACTACTGAGGCACCCTTCAAAGACTGATATAAACCTGCTTGGGTTGGTGGAAAACTCTCCTGCCTGTGCTTTGAAAGCAGCCAAATCCACAGGATTAAAGGGCACATGAGTATAAACCTGCATAGTCGTGGCCGGACGCCTGTCCGATCCAGACCGGGCGACTTTACTTTCGGTGATTAAGGGGTATAGGCCAACCATTGGGGACTTACAAGGTGTGGGTGTAGGGGCCGAAGGGGACACCGGCTCTGCCATTACAGTGGGGGTGGGGGTCTGGGGACTAACATTAGCTGCTACCGAACCAGTCGGAGTCAGATTACAGTGCTGTAAAATATCTGGTCGAGTACATAAAGTCAGAAACAAATGCGCATACATATGTTCATTCCATTTCCTTGTTCTCTGACAGAACAGGAGTAACTGAAGGATCATGTTGTAATTAATTGACCCTCCTAGTGGCCACCACTCCTGGTCCTCTAGCTGATATTGAGGCCAGTCAACTGAACAGAATCGTTTTAATTGGCTCTTAGTCATCGGATCCGCACCACATACCTTCCAGTTTGCTAGAATGCACTCTAGGGGCGTACACCATGCCCTAACCCCTGAGCTCTGTCCCTGTCCCATACCTACAGGGTAACTCTGGGCGTCCCCAGGTTCCAACAGAGCATACAATCCGGATTTCAAAAGGTTCCTACCTTATCCAAGGGACCAGTTCTTCACCGTCGTCCACAACTGCAAGGGACCAGTTCTTCACCGTCGTCTACCACAACTGCTTCTCCACTGTATGAGTGTGTTGCACCGTTGTGCCCTCCGGGGTCAATCAAATCGCGTTTCCTCCGAGGCCCCGGTGAACTCACCGGTGCGCACTGGGTGTTGGTTCTCGCCGCAATCCTCAACCTCCAGGAGGGGTCCGGGCAAGGCTAAATTGCAGCCTCTGGCCCACCCAGGGATGCCAAAAGCTGCTGCCAGCACCCAGTGCCGAGAGGCTGAACAGCTTGAGTGGTTCGTTACCCGATGTGCTACACCCAATAATCACAACGGGGTGGAGAAGCAGAAAAGTTTATTTGAAGCTTCAAATAGGTACAGGGAGATTTGAATCTCAAATCCTGTACCCAGAGCAGGAAGTTACACAGGCTTTTATACATCCTTTTTCCCAGCATACTTATCCAATAGCAAGTTGCCCCAAGTATCCATATAGCCAGCCAATCCAGTTCCCAGCTAGTTCCCTGGTTCTCTGTATCATTTGTTAAACTATACATAAAGCTGCTTTATTCAGCATTGTTCTTCCATATCTGCCCTGTGTGGCCTTGCTTAGTTTCAGGCAGTCTGACTCTGCAGCATATTGTTGCAGATTCTTAGCATAACGTTGCAGATTCTCAGCATAACTTCTGTGTGTGCCTCCAGGAGGGGGGGGCCCCCAACGACATTTGGGCCTAGTACGCAGAGCTGCTGTGAGTGCCTCCAGGCGGGAGGGGGGGCCCAAGGACACCTGGGTCTAGTGCGAGGGGGCTTCATCGACACTCGTGGTCTTCCATCCCCTTGAGTTACTTAGTGGCCACGCCCCAGTGTCCCCAACACAGGTCAACCACACCTCCCCGCTAGGCTGCAGGCAGGGGAGGAGAGCGCCAAAAGGGGGTGGGCTGGACAGGAGGGCTATCAAGGGCTTGTGGGGGACAGTCACCAACTCAGGATAACAATCCGGTTCCTCTAGCTGCACTAGGGGAGGGGGGTCATAACGTTAGGGGAGTACAGCGAGATCGGGGCAAACTCAAACAGGGGAAGGGCACAAGCGCATGGGAGGGGGCATGGACGCACTGAGTAAGGGGCCAATCAGGGCAGGGGTACCACATGGGGAGGGGGGAGAACTAGGCTGGAGGCAGGACAGGGAACCAAGGGGCTAGCTTCAGAGGCGGGGCGGGGCAAACAAACAGAAGCCAGCGAGGTGCTGGGGTAAAGGGGAGGGCAAAAAGGCTGCAAGGGACAAAGCTGGGGGCTTGCTGAAGGGGGCCAGTCCAGGATGGGGGGGGCACGTGCACCCACATGCGCTTGCAAAGAGTCAGTGCGGGCTGGCTGCTGCTTCAGGCCCAGAAGGTGGTGAAAGGGGACGGCAAGCCAAGCAAGCAGTGGAGTCCCAGAGGCAGGAGCTTGAGGCACATGGTAAGTGTCTACTGGGGGTGGTGGAGGGGGCAGCGACGACAGTGGTGGTGGTGGTTGGGGGGACACACACAGATGGAGTGGGGGGCAGGCTCCACGCCACACCCCCTGCATCCCCACACACACACACACAGTGAAAACCCCCACCACAAGAGCACAGTTCAGAAGTTGCTCAGCCTTCAGGCCCCCTCCACAGTGGTCTGCAGAGTCCCTGTGCACTCCCCCAGCAGCAGATGGCCTCGTCCCCTCCTCCTTCGGAGTCCAGCAGCTCCCAGGCAGCAAAGGCGGCAGCAGCCCGGTGGCCAGGCAGGCAGAGAGGACCCCTCACAGATGGTGGTGGTGGTGGTGTCCACAGCAGCAGTAGCAATGGCTGGGGCAGGGGTCCCTCACTCCCCCCCTCTGGGGAGCGGGCCAGAAGCCCCCCCCACCCCCACAAGGGGCTGTAGTTGGAGCAGCAGCAGCACCCAAGGGTGTGGGAGTCCAGCAGCTAGTCAGCAACCAGGTAGCAGAGAAGGGGGGTGGGTGGTGTCTGGCCCAGCCAGAGGAGTAGCTGGGGCAGCGACAGCAGCGGCAAGAGCCCAAGGCCCAGCAGCAGCAATCTCCCTCCTTCCTCCAGGCCACTTGGGTTCAGCAGAGCAGTCAAAAGCAGATCTACTGGCCACTGGATGAACAGGTTTCTGTTTCCTGAGTGACCAGAGCAGAGGCTGCCCTAGAGCAATCAGGAACCTGCTAGAACCAATTAAGACAGGCAAGCTAATCAAGAGACCTGGAGCCAATTAAGAACTTTCTAGATTCAATTATGGCAGGCAGGCTAATCAGGACACCTGGTTTAAAAAGGACCTCCCATCAGTTAGTATGGGGGTGTGCTGCTGGAGGAGTGAAGAGTTCAAGTGTGATCAGGCTTCAGGAGGAAGATCCTGCAGTGAGGATAAAGAAGGTGTTGGGGGGAAGGCAATGGGGAAGTAGTCCAGGGAGTTGTAGCTGTAGCTGTCACGCAGCTGATACAGGGAATATTGTGGACAGTGGGAACCCAGTGTAGAGGGTGGGGCTGGGTTCCTCTGATGCCCCCCAACTCCTGATTCAACACAGGAGGAGTTGACCTGGTCTGTGAGAAATACCAGAAGGGAAGGTCTAAATTGGAAAGGGATCTGCCCTGTCCCTGACCCACTAGATGGGGGACACAAACTGCAGAGATTGTTCTCCATTTCCCCCCATGCTGGCCAGTGATGAGGTTAGCTGAGTGGACAGCAGGTTTGAGCCACTAGCAAGAGTGGCCAAACTGAGGGCTGCCGTGAATCTCTGAGGTGAGCAAATCTGCCAATAAGCACAGGACCCACTGAGGCAGAGGAGGAACTTTGTCACAGTAGGTGGGAGATGGGTGGAAGACCGTTCTGCCTAGGCAAGTGAGCTCTCCTTCCCCACAGAAGTGGGGAGATCCAGGTGTGAGAATCCTCTTCACAATTGTTCAGGCGGGGGGGTGATCTTAGCCTCAAATTTGCTCATTTGTTTTGTCTTCATTTCAATGCGAGTTTGTCTGAGCAAGATCTGAGTGAGGCCTAAAAGCTAGTGGTGTTTTTAACTAATTTTATTTGTTCTGAAATTGAAATGCTGAGGTGGATGCTTGATACACAAACCAAATTACTGTTTGATTTACCTGCTTTTTTCATCATTTTAGTTTCTCATTAGTAATTTGAATGGAGCCTAATGACTGTGGAAAAAGAGAGACTTTTTCACTCCCCTTCCAAGTGGGCAGATCTTGGAATTATTTCTCATCATTAAGTTTAAAAAAAAGTTTTACTTTTGGCTGGCATGACAATGACCTAGGATCTCTCTACACCTGCTTCAAAGACAGCTAGAAATTGAAAAGCTTTCAGTGTGGGAAACAAGAGTCAATACTGTAATGTTAATGGGAGTGAGGTGGGTAATTCCCCAAGGCTTGAGATAAGAATATGCTTTATTCAGCATCAAATTAATAGCCAACATTTTGCTGCTTTCCCATGGCAACAATGAAATAATGGCACAGGAGTGCAGAACAACCTTGTAAGACAGATTGTGCATTGGGGACCAGGGCAATTAGGAAATTGGGGGCAAACAATGGTTTATATTTTAAATTCACTCCGATGCGAGATCAGCACAAAGATCAAGGAGAAAATATAACCTATGTAGCAATAATCAGTAGTCATTACTGAAATGTATAGAGGTCATTCCTATATGTCCCTCGTGCACTACTCTTTCCTGCAGGGTGAGACCAAGTATAGTAATGGAGAATTCCTTCAGGAATGGGCTGTGCACTTAATGATGGCCATTAACTACAGACCCTATATTCCCAGGAGACTCTGTATATCTGAGGCTAGGGAATTAAATGATTTACTATAAAACTTGCTTCAAAAGATCAAGTAAAACCTTTTACTTAGCATACCTCATAGTGAGTCACTTCTAAAAGAACACACTGTGATACCACCTGCAGAAGATAGCACAAATCAAAAATAGGGATTGGTTTATGGAAGCAAACAGCAAGGGAAAACACAATTTAATACTCAAATGCTACATAACTTACTATTTATTGGTGGCGTAGGAAAAAGGAATTTACTTTTCCAACTGCGTGCTATATAAGTTACATTATGTACATTTTTTGCTTCATATTGCCTAGTGGATAGATCACCAAGACTGGTTGCTCAGGACACCTGGGTTCTACTCCTGGCTCTGCTAGTGGCCTCCTGGTTGACCTGGGCAAGTCACTTCAATGCCCCGTGGCTCAATTTCTCTATCTTTAAAATGGGGTAATAATACTGATCTCCTTTGTAAAGTGCTTTGAGGCCTACCAATGAAAAGGGCTACATAAGAGCCAGTTATTAATGTTGTTGTTTCCACCAATGGGGGATAATTATGGAGCTTTGAGTTTGAGTGACATCGTACCATTGTTTATTTTTAAGCAGAATTCCCCATTAAAACAATATGCCCTTGAATTTAGGGTGAAATTCTGGCTCTATTGATAATGGTAAAATTTCCATTAAACAGGGCCAGGATTTCACCCTGAATATCCAGTACTCCTTCACTCCCAACGCATTTTTCATTAGACTCAAAATATGTTTCATGCTTCTGTAGTAGCTTCAAGTGGTTCCTCCTGGCCAGCCTCAGAGGGAGGCCACTAGGCCTCACTATGCCACCTAGCTATCAATAGTCAATTAATTGGCAGGGGATTATCAAGGTATAATATCAGTTAATGATCTGGGGCCCTGGCCCCCTGGGGCAGGGGTGGGTAACCAGCAATCTGTCACACAAGCTCCCTTGCTTGGGGACACAGTCCAGCACAGTCCAATTCTAGCCCTCTGGGCAGAGCAGTCTTTAGCCCAGCTTCCTGGCTTGGGCAGACTGTAAACAAACACAGGCCTTCAGCCTCAGGTGGGTAGGCTTCCCCCCAGGGGTGGGGTAAGCAGCAGGAAGCAGGGGGACCCAGGCCCACCCTACTCCACTGTGTCCCAGCCCAGGGCCCTAACAGTGGTGAGTGATCCTACCACTGGGTCAATGGAGATCCCACCACAACATACTGACTCAACTCCCAGTTATGCAACCAGACTAATGTCTGGTTTCCCTGTGCCACTTCTTACCCCAGTCTGGTCATAGAGCTCCATGGTTCATGGGCCCTCTGTCTCCTTGAGGTACTCGACCAACAGCAGTCCCAGAAGCTCCTCTGCCATCTACCAAATACCCAATCACAGCAGCTCTTCCCTGATGTCGGTCTCTGTTGTAGATCTAGCACTGTATCACTCGGTCCCCAGTCTGGTAGCAAGGCCAGGGCATCTGCCTCCTTCCCTTGCATTCGCCCAACGGAGCAGGAGGCCCCGCCTATTATATTTCCTGTCCCACCCCTCTGCTTCCAGCACTGGCCTGGCTCCATCTACCTGGGGGTGGGGAGTGGTTCCTCTGGGCCAGACTTGGAGGGAGGCCACTCCTCCTAACTCCAGATTTATAACCAAACAGGGTAATTATCAGGAGAAAATAGCCACGTGTAGAATCTTTATAGGCACAATGCTTATTCAAAGGAGTCAGTAAAAAAAATGGGAGCAAATATCTTTAAGATGGTGCTATGTATCTCGAACAAACTGGAGAGCATCCTACAAATTGACTTGTTTTGGCCCGGCCAGTAAATTTTAATCTTTGTCAATCACAATTGTATAATTCATGACCAGAGCAAGTCGATCATAAATGTATGATTCAAAAGAGCCATCACCATGTTCATCTAATTAATCTGAATTATATTTATCTATCCTACCCTAGCGATGAGCACCAGTACAAAACTCCAGATAAGAAGACAGATGAAGGGGGAAAGATATGAAAAGAAAAGGATTGAAGATTATAGAAGGGGGAAAATGTTTCTTCCACTGTTAACCAGAATGTCCTGGTAATGTCATAACTAGAGAACTTTGCTTGGTGCTGGCTTTTACCCATCATATAGCATCCAGAATCTTTCCCTATACAACCAGTGATAAATTCCAATAACCTCACATACACCCATGCCACTGAAGTCCATTTCTTGTTGGTGGGTTGTGCAAATGGAACTGGAGGCAGAGTTTGACCTCTCATCTCCTCTGATGAGTAACTATAGGGAGTGACACTGACAGCAGCCCTGGTTTACCCCCACAGGTTTTAATCTGGGATAAATACTTTAGTTAGGGGGTGTTTAGTTAGGTTTTTTGTTTTTGTTTTTTTTTAAATCAAAATAGTTATAATGGTAAAACCCAACAGTGTGCACACAGTTATATTGATACAAAGGTGCCTTATACTGGTATAGCTTATTCCCCTTACTGCACTCACACACGTGCACAAGGGGGATTCTACCACTATAACAACACCATTGTAGTTAAAACAGTGCAATCTGCAGGTTTAGACAAACCCTGAGTGGCATGTGGTAGTTCAGAGACTGTGGCACTGTCACTATTTTTTTTTTTATTTAGATCAGTATAAGTGCAAACACTAAACAAATCCCCCAAAATCCACTCATCTTGTTGATACATAAACAAAAAATGCCCTTGGGTAGTATTAACTCATGCATCGTTGACATTAAATTCTATGTTCACCAATGTAACAAATTGCAAAAGCACTCCTTTTTGATCTGTGCTTTATGGACTGATGCATACATTTAAAAATCCATGTTAAAATGCGGATAGTTTTCATCATCCTGTTTGTTTGTTCACAAGTAATTTCTTATTTACAGTTTCACAAGGAGTGCCTGATCCTTTTTTAGAGACAAAAATATAAAACATCCTGACTTTTATTACTTATTTTTGTCACCTTCTACAAAGCTCATACACCGCATGATGATAGATCGATATGAAACTTATGAAATGATTCACTTTGTAAATGCCTTTAACACACTGCTTTCATATGTAAAGTGCCATAATCTGGTATACAGGGCTGTTGCAGCCATGTGAGTCCCACGATATTAAGAGACAAGGTGGATGAGGTAATATCTTTTATTAGACCAACTTCTGTTGGTGAAAAAAGATAAACTTTTGAGCTACATCGAACTCTTCAGAAGAAGACCTGAAGAATAGCTCGATGTTGCTCGAAATCTTGACTCTTTCACCAAAGTTAGTCCAATAAAAGATATTACCTCACCCACCTTGTATGCTTAATATAATCCGGTATAAGCAGGTGGTAGGTATGTGTTATTGTCAATCTAGCCACAATATCAAGTTAAGATTTGGCTAAATATCTGTATCATGATAACCCATTTAAATTTTATCTTTCCTGCCATACCTTCAAAATTTCATCATCCTCTTGTTTCCAGGAACCATCCTAAGTCTTTCAGGCAGATAAAAAAGCAGTTACAGGAGCACAACATGCTTAATAGCTTCCTCTTGCCTGCCTGTGCCCTTTTCTGCTCAACCCTCTGCATCCAGTATCCTTTTGGAATCAAAATAATAACAGCCCTATATAGCAATGTGTCTCAATCTACTATGCCACTTGGACTATAGGTAGTTTTTCCTCCACCTCAAATATAACAGTCACCTTTTCTTAATTAATTCTTTAAGCAAATCTATTTGCCTTATCTCTCATTCCTTATGAAACCCTTTAATTGAGCAATGGCAAGGAACCCAGTAGTGTTGTGGTTAGCACATAGTAAGGATGTGTTTATTCCTCTGCTCATTTAAGCCTATTGAGGCTTATATTAAAGAGTTTTTAAAGACAAGTGAGGATCTCAACCTTTTTGTTTATCCAAGCTCTTGAAAACCTCACCTTCCTTTGACTTTAATCTGGTAAACCTTTGATGTTAGCTCTTAACCCGCTTGTATTTATCAACAGCTGAAAATCCACTTTACTTCAGGGATGCTGTAAGAATCCACTCAGTTCTTCCTGGGCTTCTGAGAAAGGGGAACAAAAGGTTTATTGAACCAATTTTCCATAAACACATCCATTACGCTTGAAGTGTTTCCTGTTACTGCAGGATATTTGTGCAAGTTACTGCCTTGAAACAGTGTGTTGTAAACACAATGGTGTTTATGGAGTGGGAAATCCCAAGACCAGCCATGATGAAAAGGTGCAGTTTCAAGGAAAATAGAGGTATAATTTAGCTGACAATTGTCTATTTCTTTGACTTTTCCCCCCTTTATATGCCACCAATTGCTGGGATCATTTTTGATTCCCTTTATTTTCTACAGGCATTTTACCATTTGCATTATAGAGGTTGTTTCAGCCTCCCTTCTGTGGGCCAGATTCTGACACCCGCACACACACTGAGTGGCTCCTTATTTCATGAATAGTCTTGTTGACCTCAGTGGAAGATGAGTAAGTGTAGCTGACTTTAGGATCTTTGTAGTTTGTTCTGCAGTGGCTCTTCTTCTCTGTCTACGACACAGGAACATAGGATTGGAGGAATTACCTTTGTTCTATCTTCTTTGGAATTTTCTCCAAATCAGTAGTCAGAGTCAGATTCTTCTGAGCAGAAGGAAACCACACATGGTGATGACTGGGTCTCACAGGGCATTTTTTTCTTTGTCTTGTCTTCTAAATTGTAAGTTCCCCAAACCGGGACTATCTTGATTACCTGAGCATGTTTTCTACATTTTATAAATAATCACCCTGCAGCATCTAGTGCAAAGTGAATCTTGCAGACCTGTGGGCTACCCCTGATAGTTCTCAAGCCCCAGTTCTCGTTTCTGCAATCTTCTGTCTGCCCCTAGCCCTACAATCTTTTTTGCAACATAGGGAACCACTTGCAAGGGCCTTTTGGACCATCCCAATTTCCCTCCTCTCCTATGGTCTTTCATAGACTTCAGTGGAGACAGAAAGAAGTCTGTCCTTCTCCACAGAAGCAACGAGAGAGAGAAGACCCCTCTTTCCTGACTCCCAGCTACTAGAACACTAAGGAGAATATGATT
This sequence comes from Natator depressus, assembly GCF_965152275.1. NCBI lineage: Eukaryota > Metazoa > Chordata > Testudines > Cheloniidae > Natator > Natator depressus. The sequence continues at coordinate 121,259,276 of NC_134235.1, read as the reverse complement.
CACATTCAGTTGCTAGGGATTGCTTATAGGATGTCTGTGGCAGGAGGTAGTGAGTGAGCTGTACAAACAGCATTGACTCGCGCCGAGGCTTAAAGGCTTGGCCAAAACCACTCTAATTGTTGGTATCTATGGGGAGGTTAATGGATATAGGTGGGAACTCTGTGTTATAGGGCAATGAAAGAAGAAATATTTGCAATGGGAGAAACCACCAGCTATTCAAATCCCAACCATTGTGACTCTGGGAGGAAATTCAATACCTGTAGCATGACTTTAACTTTTCAGCAAATGCAGGTAAAACAAGGATGTTGTTGCTGCTCTCAGTAGGTGCCACTGAGCCAAATAGACCAGGTGTGATAAGGCTTCTCTGAGAAACATGCCATGGAAAGAGAAAAGGAAAATTGCAAAGGCACTCAGTGAAATTTGTTCATATTTGACTTAGAAAATGACACATGACTAAAACCTTGTTAATTACAGTCAGAGGCAGGGCTGTAGCACACTTCCTCTGGTCTCCCCTCCATCACCTACAATCTCTTAGATTTTGTCTACATTAGGAATTTGCCTGGACACCAGCAATTGTTACCCAGCCACTGACTGTCCTGGTGCAAAGCCTAAATGTAGAAAGGGAGCTTACTCGTGCTTGAAGTCACAACTTGCCTTGTCTGCTAGGGGTTTGCATTGGTGAAGCAGTGACTAGCCATCAAGAACTAAGGTCATCAAGTGTAGGGGAACATCAACCAAGCAACATCAAAATGAAATGTCTCCTTCCTCCTTTGCCATTCATTCATGCACAATATTTTTCATTCACTACAAGATAAAGACACCCCTCAGGGGAACCCAAAATCAACTCACTTGACCCCACCCAGAGTCAGTAGTATGTGTAGTTTTATGGTTACCAGGGTGGCTGTTCAAATATCCAAAGAATGGCCTCCTAAAGATCTAGGGAAGTGTGAATGAAATGTACTTCTGACAGACCACCGGGAAAGGTATATTTTATACAAAAAAGGTAGGAAAAGATAGTTTGGGTCAAAGGGAAACGCTAATTGCTGATCTTTTCAAAAGTCCTTCTCAAGGTTCTAGAAAGAGAACTCGATTCTCTCCCGGTGTTCAAAGCACCCTTGCTGGGCTGAACCAACAGAGGAACACAGTTTGAAGTTGAAATGAGAGATGGCATGTCTGCTGCTCTTTGTAGCATAGAATAAGTAGTAGCAGCATTTAAGAAGCTTGGAAAGGACTTTTTTTAAATATATACTTTTTTGCAGAAAAGAATGGTAGAAGTTGAATGAAAACTGGAAAAAGACGTTGAGTTCAATGCTACATTTTAACGCTGACTTCTTCTTCCTTCATTATCCCTCTGACCCATTAAGGAGAATCTAGGGCTGGACTGATTGAGGATTCAAATAAATTACTACACTGATTACTGTAATTTTTACCATTTGTTAATGAGTCAGGGATAAAATATTAGTCTTTCAAAGAATGTATTTATAAAATGCCTGCTTCTGACCTCACTTAGGCCTTGATCCAGCAGAACACTTGAGCGCACACTTAATTTGAACACAAAAGTAGTTCAATGGATTTCAAACTGGTTTAAAGTTAAGAACATGCTTAAATTCTTTGCTGGATCAAAGCTTTACAATGGTTTATACCTGTGTAACTATATTGACTTCTTGTTTTACCCCAGCGTACGTGAGATCAGAAATGGAACCCATATTTTTTTTCCCCAACTAAATGAATAGTTAAAACTCAGGTTTGTAGATAGTAGCATAAGAACATAAAAATGGCCATACTGGGTCAGACCAAAGGTCCATCTAGCCCAATATCCTATCTTCCAACAGTGGCTAATGCCAGGTGCCCCAGAGGGAATGAAGAGAACAGGTAATCAACAAGTGATCCATCCCCCGTCACCCATTCCCAGCTTCTGGCAAACAGAGGCTAGGGACACCATCCTGCCCATCCTAGCTAAGAGCCAGTGATGGACCTATCCTCCACGAATTTCTCTAGTTCTTTTTTGAACCCTACTACAGTCTTGGCCTTCACAACATCTCTGGCAAGGAGTTCCACAGGTTGACCGTGCATTGTGTGAAAAAATACTTACTTTTGTTTGTTTTTAAACCTGCTGTCTATTAATTTCATTTGGTGGCCCCTAGTTCTTGTGTTATGAGAAGGAGTAAATAACACTTCCTTATTTACTTTCTCCACACCAGTCATGATTTTATAGACCTCAATCATATCTCCCCTGAGTTGTCTCTTTTTAAAGATGAAAAGTCCCAATCTTATTAATCTCCTCATACAGCAGCCATTCCATACCCCTAATAATTTTTGTTGCCCTTTTCTGAATCTTTTCCAATGCCAATATATTTTTTTTGAGATGGGGCGACCACATCTGCACGCAGTATTCAAGATGTGGGCATACCATGGATTTATATACAGGCAATATTTTCTGTCTCATTATCTATCCCTTTCTTAATGATTCCCAATATTCTATTTGCTTTTTTGAGTGCCACTGCACATTGAGTGGATGTTTTCAGAGAACTATCCACAATGACTCCAAGAGCTCTTTCTTGAGTGGTAACAGCTAATTTATACCTCATCATTTTATATTTGGGATTAGGTTTTCCAATATGCAATACTTTGCATTTATCAACATTGAATTTAATCTGCCATTTTGTTGCCCAGTCACCCAGTTTTGTGAGATCCCTGTAGAGCTCTTCGCAGTCTGTCTGGGACTTAACTATCTTGAGTAGTTTTGTATCCTCTTTAGATTTTTGCCACCTCACTGTTGACCCCTTTTCCCAGATAATTTTATGAATATGTTAAATAGGACTGGCCCCGGTACAGACCTCTGGGGGACACCACTATTTACCTCTCTCCATTCTGAAAACTGACCATTTATTGCTACCCTTTGTTTTCTATCTTTTTAACCCATTACCAATCCATGCAAGAACCTTCCCTTTTATCCCATGACTGCTTACTTTGCTTAAGAGCCTTTGGTGAAGGACCTTGTCAAAGGCTTTCTGAAAATCTAAATACCCTTTATCCTATATCCACTGGATCCCCCTTTCCACATGCTTGTTGACCCCCTCAGAGAATTCTAGGAGATTGGTGAAGTATGATTTCCTTTTACAAAAACCATGTTGACTATTTCCCAACAAATTATGTTAATCTATGTGTCTGACAATTTTGTTCTTTACTGTAGTTTCAACCAGTTTGCCCAGCACTGAAGTCAGGCTTACTGGCCTGTAATTGCTGGGGTCACCTCTGGAACCCTTTTTAAAAATTGGCATCACATTAGCTATCCTCCAGTCATTTGGTACAGAAGCTGATTTAAATGATTGGTTACAAACCACAGTCAGTAGGCCTGCAATTTCACATTTGAGTTCCTTCAGAACTCTTGGGTGAATACCATCTGGTCCTGGTAAACAGAAAGGTATTATACTCGCAAATGGGCATCAATATGAAATTATCAAAATTATAATAAATACAAATATGCCTAATTCTCACTCATACTGATGTAAATCAGGAGTAACTACCTTGAAGTCAATGGAGTTACGTCATTCAAAACTGGGATGAGAGAAGAATCAGGCCCAACAACAACAAATAATTGAGGGTCATGTTAAAAATCACTCTTCGGCAGATAACATGGGTGGAGCTACTATCTACCATAAAATCTGGGGGGCCAAATTCCACCCTCAGCTACACTGTGGAAATTGATGCAGTGGCATGGATGTCTGTGAGGGGAGAATTTCTTCCTGTGTCTATAATAAATGTTTCCATTTGCTGTCATAGCTGTGTAGTGCTCCATGGTGAGAGTTTACATGTTGCTGCTGTCTGTATTATTTGCAACTTATTATGAATAAATAGTATCAGAGGGGTAGCCATTTTAGTCTGGATCTGTAAAAGCAGCAAAGAGTCCTGTAGTACCTTATAGACTAACAGACGTATTGGAGCATAAGCTTTCGTGGATGCATCCGACGAAGTGGATATTCACCCACAAAAGCTTATGCTCCAATACGTCTGTTAGTCTATAAGGTGCCACAGGACTCTTTGCCGCTTCTGTGAATAAATAGAGGACTTCAGCTTGCAATGTTAGTGAGCCTTTAGCTTCAGACCCAACTCCCCCGCACCACCATCAGCATTCTCAATACGATCTCCTAATCTGTACAAGAGTGGGGAGAAAGGTCAAAATGGCTTTGCTCTAGCAGTTCTCTTCACAAAGAACTGCATAGAAGAATATCTTTGTCCTTGCCTTCTAAGCTAAACTCTACTGCATCACATCACAATAGCGAAGGATTTACTGGGAAGGCATAGGATTTCAGTGAGAACAATCAGCCCCAATCCATGTCAAACAGGAACACAATCTGAAATTGCCTCCACTAGGATTCAAAAGCCTGTTACCAAAAAAAAAAAAAACCCAACAACCACAAGTTAGCAAATACTGGTCACTAAGGTGTCGGTATATTTTAAAATAAAACAGTGATTGTCCACTTGTACTTTCTGTTTGTTTTGCTGCATTTCATTGTGTGTTATAGTTAGGCTTGAAAGAATTAGTTTTATAATTGATAGATAGTATTGATAAGATTTTTTTAAATTTGTATCTATTTAAATTTTCACAGTTGTGCAAAATTACGGATATTAAGCATTTGTTTTGATTGGTATCTATTTAAATTTTCATAGCTGCAGGAAATCATGGGGAGGATCTAACAATGGGGGAAGGGGTTGGACAATAATTTTAATGACAGTAGATGTTGAGATTCAAAATGTTAAAGTGTTAAAACACAAACTGTCAACATCGCATTTCAAAACATACAGAGTAAATATCCTTAAATCAAGTTCTCAAGCAGCATTTTTTTTTACTTGTCTGTAAATTTTAATTATGATCAATGGAAATATTTTTTTCATCAGTTTGTGTGTGAATGGTGATATCAGTGTTTACAGACAAACATTTAATCCTTCAAAGCCTACTTACACTGATGTGTATTTCAGGATCCCTTCAGTGTAAGGCAGTAGAGAATCAGGCCCATGACCTTTAACTGGGTGTATAACCAGTGCCAGGCAGGAGGATGATGGCTATAGCCTTTTAAAGGGGAATTCTATTATAGGGCAAGACCATCATTTGTTCTATTTCTCTGCATAGAGGGACCCGCATCATGGGAACAGCACAGAGAAGAGCAGTTTCCATGAGAATGCACAGGCGCGCTGGCAGTGGGAGTGCAGGAGTAAGGAATAGGCAAAGCCTTGACCCTGAGCATCACCATTTAATGTGCCCAACAGCAGAATGGAGCCAACATGGATGGGGAGGTAATTTGCTACTGGTTTGGACCAATAACTGATTACCTCCCTACACGAGCAACAGGGAAAGACCAAGGAAGGAATTGTGCCTCCAATTCACAATTTCCTCTCTGGTCTACTGGGACACCACAGCTGAGCACTTGCCCTTAATCAGGATGGATTGCATTGCTACTGCTAGCCCATAGTGAGAGAGCATTGAATCAGGATTTTTGCTGATAACCGTTTTAAAAGCTGTCCATTAAAGCTGGTTCTGAATTCCTCAAGAGTCACCAGGCCTGAATTTCTCTTCCATCATTACAGTGAGCTCAACCTGCTCAGTACTGACAGTTTTTTTGCACTGGGGCTTGATCCAAAGCCTATTGAAATTAGTGGAAATCTTTCCACTAACTTCAGTGGGCCTGGGATCAGGTCATATCATTTGAACTGAGATGGGTTAAATTGTCTGAACTAAACTCCTACACAAAAACTTGTATTTGAGTTGATACTGTGTGAAAATAGTGGCATCATTTTAATGTCAATGACAGCCCGCATAGGATTGCCATTCAGGATCAGACCAATGGGCTATACAGGCAAGAATCTCATCTCAGATAGCAGCCAGTGCCCAATGCTTCAGAAGAAGGTGTAAAAAATCCTGTAGCAGACAATTATGCACTGACATCCCACTGCGGGACACGTCTTCTAAACCCCAGGCAGTAAATGACTGACTTATGTCCTTGAAGCATGAGGGCTGATTTCCCTTATGAATCTTTACTCTAGCTAGGGGAACTGCAGGTATTTTTTTATTAGTCACATGTAAGATCAGATCCCTTTTTCAGTGCTACTCAGTTCATTGCCTGTGTTGTAAGCTCTTTTACACTGCAAGCTTTTTGGTGTGGGGACTGCACCTTCTTTTATGTTTAAAACTTATTTAGCAGGTGGGGGGAGTACTGCTGGAAAGATGACGACAACAACAAGGTATCTAGCAGCAGATTAATTCTGTGTTATGTAAGAAATTTCTTTTTATGAGTATTAAGTGTATTGATTTGTTATCTCTTTGGGTCTCGTCTTTTTCTTGAACATGAAAAAGGGAAAATATCACACAGGAAAACCTTGGCTTCACGTGGGATTTCCAGCCCTCTTGGGAAGCAGAAGTCTGAGGACACACATGGATAATCTAAAACTCTGGAGAGGCAATGCCATTACCACTGAGATATCTTTCCATCTTTCACGAGGGCTGTCCAGAGGGAATATGCTGGATTGGTCCTATTAGGAAGATATTTGAGTTTGCATTATTGGTTAAGGCAAGCACAGTCAGAACCCCACACCCTTAAAGCTACAAACAGTAAGATTATTTTCAGCACACAGAGTGACTCTGCACATCCCATGAGCTGATTAACTCATTGAAAATGTCCCGGGCTAACTCAATGTAATTTATACATATTCTAGTAACTCATTCAAATGTCTAGGGCTTTCTTATGAGGTCCAGCACTTCGTAAAAATATTCGTGAAAGCAGACAGTAAAAGTTAGTCTGTAGCAAATGCATTAAGTATTTTTAGCAGAAGACACACATAACAATGCAGTTTGAGATCTTGGTTGTAATGCATTTTTTTTCTATTCTTTTAAAAAAAAAAATCATGGAAATTAGAGATCAAAAGAAAACTTATGTCTTGTACTCCATCCTTCAGCCTATGCAGGATTGTTCCATATTGTGTATATAACCTAGAATACACACAAACACGCACAATTTTAAACAACCCAGGTAATGGATTTCTACAATGTCTCTTTGGAAGCTATTCTACAGCCTAATAGAACTGTTTAATTTTTTTCTTGATATTCAGCCTAAATGTTCCTTTGTTTAATTTTATTCCAGTACTACTAGTCACAGCTTCTTTATTATACTAAATAATTCCTCACCCTCCTTGGTGTTTACATCCTTATGTACTTGATTATCCTAACTCATTTTAGATACCAGCACACATGGCACCAATCCCTACAGCATCTCTCTACATACTTCCCCCAACTCAGTATATAGTAGTTTTTATTTTTATACATTGGCCTTTGTGAATTGTGGGTCACTCAGCCATTTCTCACTCGATGCAATGGTGTTAACTTCAACTGGAATTACTTTTCAAGTAAGATGCTGTGGGATATTTACAAATGTTTCACAAACGATCATATATTTTGCACCCACTGCATTCCCTTCACTCACTAATTCTGTAATTCCATCCAAGAAAGAGATCAACTTTGGCTGGCATGACTTATTCCTCAGTATTTCTGTAAGGTCAAACTATAAAATGTAAAGCTGGTTTCAGGTTTCTGTTGAGAATCCTTTTGTACCATTCAGGTATGTGTTCTGCTTCTTCACAAACTCAACTCAGTTGCATTAATTTAAACAAGAGATTCCTGAGAACTAAGCAAAGCATGACTAAATCCTTGTCCCTGATCCATCTCAAGCCTGGTTAAAAATTAGACTTCCCTTAGAAGTTCCGGAGACAGAGAAAAGTCGTGTCACAGTATGGGGTAGTACATCTCATATTGGTTTTAACGGATTCCTTAATTAAGCTTCTCTGTTGTGTTTCACAGCATGTAGTTTGTTTGGGAAGTATGGGGGGTTGCGTTTTCTTTCAAAGAAGTCTGCCTTAAAGGACCAAATTTTATTGATGTCATTAGGAGTCTAGGCTGGTGATGGATTGAGCAAGGATGGCAGGATATGGCCCTAAGTCAACTTGGATATTTCACTGAACATGGTAGAGAAAATAACAAAAGCTACGAATCAGAAATTAGAAAGATCTACATCCAGTGTTGGGATTCTGCCAAGACCCACCAGGGCTGATGCTAAGTAAATCAAGCAGAAGCCCTGATACTTCTAATGACAGTATGTTGCACTGAACAATAGTGCCCTTCCTCCCAATCCCAATGAAGTTCCAGCACTGTGTGCCTCCAGTATCACGCTGATTAGCAAGCAGGGACAGCATCAAATTCCAGGGATTAGTGTCTGCAGATTAGACACTCAGATGGCTTGAGAAATATGCCTTATCAATCATTAGAAAAACATCCACAACTTTGAACCCTTGGTTTTATTTTGGAGTCCTGTTTCTTTTGACATGTGCTTGTGGTATCAGATGGCACAATACTGATGAAAGTTCAAAGGCCGTATACTGTCACTTGCACTTTGCAAACCAAGAACAAAAACCCAAATGGCCTGTGATGCATTTTAGGCTTGATGCACTTGCAAGCTGAACCTGCAGGTTTCTTGGCTCGATCATATGTTGATTGAGATATATGTTGTTGCGCTTTGAAAATCTGCCTCCGTGGTGGTGGGAGGACCGGAGGAGTGTGATGGGGAGGTTCCTTCCCCTTTCCCTTCTTCAGTTTAAAAAATGCATGTAACATAGTAAGCAGGCATTAATAGAGATCACATTCATCATCTTTAGAAATGAGCAATCGCTGTCTTAGCAAAGCTGCTGTTGACGTTTTGCCACCACTTTCTGCTGCCAGTAAAATTTGAAGCAAAGATCTAACAAACATGCAAACCTCGGTGGATTATTCAGCATCCAGTTTTGTATTACAGCATGTGAGGAAAGGATTAGAGAAGTACTTTTTAGTTATAGAGAACCCTGAGCTCTGGATTAAAGCAAAAAAGAGCTGGCAGAAAGGATTCTGTAGCTATAGAATTTGCTGGTAACCTGACCCTACGGTTTTAATTTCAATACGGAATATTTTTTAATCCCTTGTTTGCCATCAGTGTTGCTATTGGATTAGAATGACCGCCAGGCTGTGACTATTGACACAGAAATTAGACAAATGATGCCTTTAATAGGGAAAAAATTACATGGCTGCTGATTATTAGAAAGGTTTTATCGCTTTGAATCCTGCTGCTTCTGTGCATCTCTACCAAGTTTAAAAGATCACCAGGATTCCTTATCTTTCTTACACAATTACTTGATAAAGTTCCAAGGCTGAACCTATTCAGCCTTTGCTTATGCTCTCAACAAATGTGTCTTTGACGACTAAAATTGCCTTTTACTTAGCTCCAACTGCTGAAGCATCTCGTCACTGATCCATGGTTGATGTTTGAAGGACTGAGGACCCAGCACTGAGCTGACAGTAGTCAGCACTGATGACTTGAAACAGCACTATTCCTTCATCCAAGGAAGTGAGACTTCAGTCTGTAATGCTTTAATGGCCTTAAGTAGTTCAGAGCAGAAAGAGGTTGAATACCTCATTTTTTAATAGGAGCTTTTGTTTGGAACGGACTAATTTCAGCCCATTAACTGGCTGTCTTCTAAGTCGGAGGTGCATTTTGTCAGCAGAAGCTGATCACTGTCAAGTTCAGCCCCTTTGCAAACTCATACATCAGAGACTACTGACTACCAACCATTGTTAATGAGGACATGATCAATAACAGTCATGGTGAAACCATCTGGGCTATACAAGGTCTGCTTGTGAATCTTTGGGTGACAGAAGAGCAAATCAGTGATCACCATGTCATTGGGAACTGCAAATTCCAGCAGTCACTGCCCATTCTTGTTCTTTTTGCCCCATCCCAAACTTTCAGAAAGTACTTTCCCAGGATTCTCTAGCCTGTCAGTGGCAGATACAGGACATGATTTCCTGTCTCCACAGGAGTTCAGTAAGGCTGTGTTCTGTCACCATTGTTGTTTGATAAGATTGAGGAGACAGCTGTCAGTGGCATTGAGCTGAACATCATTCTGCTTTGACACAGTGAATACGCTGCTGACATTGTCTTGTTGGCTCAGTTTGGTGAATTGCTACATCTGATGGCCAATCTGGTCAGGAAAGAAGCTGCACACGTTGGTCTGGTTGTTTTATCTTGATTAATAATCCCTGGCCATTACCATCAAGCAGCCTGCAGCTCCAGATTACAAACAGCTATAATTACAAACAACTGTCTTAGTCTGTCCAGGTGGGACACTGAACAGGTGGCACCTGTCAAATACTTGGGCAATGTCATAGATGGTACTGGAGGTAGCTTGAAAGATGTGGACACTCATATAGCAGCAACTGCTGTCATGTTTCAGGCCTTTCAGCATCCTCTGTAGGGACGTCCTCACATCAAACTTTCTTCGAAGCTGCAGATCTATAGAACCACAGTTATACCAAGTTCAGAAATGAGAATATTCAAAGCTGAACCCAGCAACTGCCTCCATCAGCACTGGTTCAGTTTCAGTGGCTTTCTTGGTATGGATACATTATTAGAATGGAAGGCCAACGTATTCCAAAGTATCTGTATCAAGCAGTGCCACTTCATGGCTGGTGATCACATGAGGGTGAAAAGTTTTGGTGGCATGACAAGATTTCCAGAGACGGGGACAAACTGAATATAGAACTTAAGCACCTAGCCAGAGACTGATCCAGGTGGTGTTTGATGCTTAATTTGCAAGGAGGCCATATCCCTTTGTGATTTGTGATGATGACTGATGAAGAAGAAGCTAGAATGGAATAAGGAGCCAATCTCACTTGTGCCACTTGCATGAAATGTAACAACAATTGCAATGCAGGTACCGCTACCAAAATGTCCTCAGTGACAGGATGAAGTCCTGCTCCTGTCTTCTGCTCTGTCTACACAGACTGTTTGGAGACCTTCAGTTGTTAAAGGCCACCATGTAGTTTATTTACATTTCTCTTCCCACCATCTTTACTGATCCATACACCACAACATTTACAATATGTGTTCCTCCTCAGACTTCAACAAAGAAGGGGAGAGGGAAGAGATACCTCCTTAGTTCTGACTTCACAAGCCTGCCTCTCCCTCTAGCACTTCCTTCCTGTGCCACCTTCTACATTCTGTGCTAATGGGCTAATTAGCTCTTTAGTCTTTCCCAGACCATTCTAATCTGCTAATTAGGCACAGTCAGCTCCTCCCCCAGGGGAATTAATTGGTGGTTATGTGATCAGAATGCTGGCTCAGCCATTGATTCCCAGCATTCTGTAACACCCCTCCCATGGGAGCATCTCATTGGAAGGAAACAGGGGTGGGTGGAACTATGATTCTGTCCCTCTGCACCAGCCATTAGAGCTGGCTGGCCACATGGAATGGGGGTATGCCGCAGTTCTTAAAGCGGCACAGCAGATTGTGCTTCCCCAGCACACCATGTCACTCCTGGCGGCATTCTGCACTAATACATACTACATGCACAATCTATCCTGAAGTTCACAGCAGGTCTCACACGTGTTTATAATCCAGAAAATAGTCTACCCTTTCCTCATTTTCAGAATATGCCATTTCCCTTCACAGTTTTGTGCCCCTTGTTGTGAGCAGAATATCTCATGCTAATCCACTCAACCTTTTTTGGAATGAATGAATAGTTTTGATTCAGTCACCTCAGCGTAAGGAAAATAAGGGGTTAACCTCAATCTAAGCTTTTCTTGACACGAGTTCCTTAAAATCAAATATCACCATAATTATTTCATACTACAACATACCTAAGGCAATAACATTGTATATATTCTATAGCAACAATATCTCATACTCCTCTTAAAATCCTCCATTGATATATCTTTTTTTCAAAAAACTTACAGCTATTCCATGATTGATAGCTTCCAAGATCTTTCATCACAAACTCCAAGGGGCCAAATAATGCTCTCAGATATTTGTCTGCTTCTCCACTGGTGTCAATAAATTGCAACTGCATTCCACAGAATGATCTGTATGCATCACAGAGCAGAATTTGGCTCTAACATTCCTTTCCAGAGCATATGGTTTTATTTTGCATAAAGTGATTTTGCTATTGCAGTTTGTTGCCCCCATCATTTATATTTTACACCTGATTAAGCTAAATCTTGATTTACTGGTCCTTCACCAAACATTCAAATCTCTTTGAATCTAATTGCATTGTTCTTCATTGTTTGTTTGTCAGAGCAGCAGAGTTGCTATCATCAACAAACTGACATCTAAGATGAAGAGTTCAGAGACAAACATCTCCACGGTCTCACAATAGGTGCCAGCAATGATATTTACATCTAGATTAGAACTTGTTCAAGGTTGATAGGATCCAGGATTACGATTTTGGTCCGTCTTTATGAATACTATTTTGAAAGCTTTAAGGATCCTTTTCATTTTGTTTTTCTCCCCACAATTAACATTAAGCTATACCACAAGATAAGTTTACTTTTTTATCATGGGTTTCAGAGTAACAGCCGTGGTAGTCTGTATTCGCAAAAAGAAAAGGAGTACTTGTGGCACCTTAGAGACTAACCAATTTATTTGAGCATAAGCTTTCGTGAGCTACAGCTCACTTCATCAGATGATGATAGGGGGCTTATTCCTTCACCCACTTACTTCTCTGGTCCTTCTCGCATGAACAGAGAGCAACAATACCCGAAGTCCAAAGGTGCAAACAATTCGATGTTTATTGGGGTGAACTTCCAGCAAGCATGATTCCAGTTTCCTTCCTTAGTATCCTCCTTCCCAGCTCTGACACCACAGAGCCTTACACCTGTGTCCCTGTTCCCATTCCTGCCCTTAGCCAAACATTATTCCAATTTCCTTACCCACATTCCCTGTTCCCATCTCCCCCACCCGCATGCCCGTTCCCATCCCCCTACTTCCTGATTGACTGCAGACTATATAGTAAAACTTGAGTTCTGCTTGGCTATACCTTAACCAATCATTTTCCTGAAATTTAACTAACCAATCCTAACATGATTATGTAACCAATTATATCCCACCACCTTAATTAGTTTACACCCAGCAAAATTAATTATACAGCAGACAGAAACAATCACAGAACCAGACAGAGATTATACAGACAACCAATAGCAAAGTGGGAACTATAATGACACAACAATACAGAAGTGAGGATTTCACATCCCAGCTATTGATAAGTGAGTTCTTGCCAGACAGGATGCTATCAAACTAAGTTTCCTTTTATATTTTCTAGGCACTTCCCTTTCTCTGGAGGTCATACTTTCCACAGTGTGCATCCGATGAAGTGAGCTGTAGCTCACGAAAGCTTATGCTCAAATAAATTGGTTAGTCTCTAAGGTGCCACAAATACTCCTTTTCTTTTTTTATCATAGGGCTCGTTTCTGAACTATGGTTCTAAGCTGTCATGCTCCTCTGCTCAGAAACTTGATCCATGTATAAAGAGCTTTAAAATAATGGGAGGGAAGGAGTCATAACTGTTAAAACATCAAAAGTTCTTTCTTTCTTTCTTTTTAAAACCAGAAGCTGCATGCAGTAGCAGGTAGTTTATCTTAAAGAGGGCAGGCTTTCCCATTCTTATCTGTAAACGAGCTAACTCCTCCGATTACTTTACTGAAGGACAGGGTGGTTGACTAAACCTGCTCTCCATTCATTCCCTTCCAAAAAGGCAGAATCAAAATCATTGTTGAACAAATCTGCCCTATCCCTGTTTCTGTTCCCCACTATCGTTCTTATTGGACCACATCTCTCTTGTCTCTTCTATCTACTGTGAATATATTCAGTGAATCATTATTTTTTAATTATCTTACACATCTAACAGAATGCCTGTCTCTGGCTGTTGGAACCCTAAGAAAATTGTAAAGGTTTAATAGAGCCTTTACACTCAGTCCACAATAAAGGATGGCACATAATTGTTGTACCCCAGGATCAGCCAAGTATTTCTCTCCTGTTTCCCTCTTGCTCAAAGGGAAGTAATGACAGGTTTCAGAGTAACAGCCGTGTTAGTCTGTATTCGCAAAAAGAAAAGGAGTACTTGTGGCACCTTAGAGACTAACCAATAATAATTAAATAATTAGTACTTACTTCCCTTTACCACAAGTACTCCTTTTCTTTTTAAAGGGAAGTAAGTTACTGCTTCTCTTGAAAAGGTGCAGCTTACCTTCCCCTTGTTCCTGGCTAGCTAGTCTGTCCAGAGGGGGCAAAGCTAAGTCTCTGCTTGCTTCCCAATCCATTGTAATCTCTCTCTCTCTAGCCATTTGCTTACTGGAAAGGAGTGTCCATAAAGCAAGAGCCATCCTACATACACGATCTGGACTTCCATCCTGTGTAGGATGAGCAAGGGGAAAGGTCCTTGTTTAGCTGAGTAAAACATGGGCATACTCGAGCCCTATGAGTATAATCCAGAATAAAATAAAAGGGAATAGTTGAAAATTATTCTTTGGAATACAAAGGTAAAGCCACCTTTTAACTTACCTCTTCTTATTTCTCTATATCACCTTGTCCTCCTCCTTGGTCAGTTGATTATACTGTAGTTTAATAAAGCACCTGTTTACTACTTTGTGCCAATTTTGTTCTGACTTTTCCCCCACTGGCCTTTAACCTATGTAGATTTAACCAGGCTGCATTTTCATTGTAGTCTGTCTGACAGGTTTTAGGTAACTCTCACTTGTACTACAGTAGATTTTTTTTATATATACTCCGAAAGAATCCTCATCAAAATTCCTCAAGGCATTGTTCCTCAACATCAGCTTTGCTAACCCTCAAATACCTGTGTTTTCTCCTCAAGTACTCACTCTTTTTTTCCAACATCTTTCTTTTCGAGTATTAGGGTGATCCCTAGATACTAGCTTCTCTCCATGCTTAGCCTGAATTATCATACTTGGCTCAGTTTCCCAGGGCTAGGTCCAAAATAGCTTGTGCCAATGCAAGCTAGCAAACAGCATAAAAATGCAATCTTGCCCGAAACCTCTAAAGCATGCCCCCCTTGTTAATTTGTGCAGTTATTATCCTAATCAATATCTAAGTAATTAAAATCCCCCATGATCAATTTTCCAGCCTTCCTACAGGACTCTCTAAATTAGAAAAGCATTTCCTGATCTCCTTTCTCTGCCCTGATTTCTGTAGCAACATCCAAGAATCACCTACTCTATTTTTACTGTCCTTGGCTGTGTCAGCTAATATATTTCTAAAATTTCTCTCCACAGACTTAATAACATCACCTACCAATATCATCACATCCCTGTTTGATTCTGCTTACTCTTCACTAAATGCAGTATTGTGGTATTAAGTCCCCAGTCATTTTCCCAATTCAGTCATGTCTCTGTTATTTCAATAATACAAACCTTCTCTTTGAAACAATGTAGCTCACAGTCAGCAATTTTAGGCCCCAATCCTGCTCCAATTCTTTGGGCCATATACTTCTTTCAGGAGCACCACTGTAATTTTTTTTACAAAGTGTTTAGATGAATACTTTATTCATTGAAAAAACATAGTATTGATAGCCCTAAAACTATTCATAAATTTGACACAAATTTACCAAATAGTTTTGGCCAATTTGTGGGGGGGAGCAGCTAGATTCATGGGGGATTTGGGCACCATTCACAAAGGAGGAGTGTCTCTCTTTCTCTGGCCCATTGATTATTCAAGTATCTTACACAAAGCGGAACCACTTCAGCAGGAAAGATGCCACTCTAAAATACCCTATAGCCAGGTGGTTAGAGCACTAACCTTCAGGGTGGGAGACCGGGGCTCAAGTTCCTGTTCCAGAGCCAGACTTCGAACTTGAGTCTTCCACATACCATGTAGGTGCCCTAATCCAGTGGGCTAAAAGTTATAAGACCTTATACTACCTCTTCTTCTTACCTAACCCTTTTAACTAAATGTTTTGTCTGACCCAAAATGGACTCTTTTCAATTCAACAAAAATTCCAAAACATTTCAGATTCAGTTCAGCTTGACCCAAATTTTTTTCCCGATTTTTTTTTTTTGCAGAACTGCCACCAAAACAAAAAATCAGTTATTTTCCCAGCTCTAATTGTGACCCCTTTGACTTACCTAGTACCCATTAAGTGCAGATTTTCAGGTTTTCTTTCTGAGCTCTCTTTTTGATAACCACTGGCTAGGAATACTAGAAAGTTAATGTTAACTAAGGACTTAATTGCTTAACTAGTAATTTAAATAAAGGCAAAGGAACTTTCTGTCTATTGGACCCTATTCTCTTCTCATGCTATGTGAACATCCATTGAAGTCAATGGGAATTTTGTTCAAACATCCAGGGTAGAATGAAAATCTGTTTTAGCAGTCAGTCTTTGCTACACCACACTCCCCTTCCGAATGGATTACAGTTGTTAAACAATCCTTACCCTCTGACCATTACCAAGTGTTCTCATAAATGGGGATAGTAGTACTTACTTTATCTAGTCTCAATAATTTAAAGAATTGAAAATGTCTGTATATAAAAATTGACTATATTTCTTTCTTCTCCTACCTCACTTGTCTTAGATTGCTTACAGCTGTTCAGGACTGGGACTGTGTTTTGGTCTGTGTATGTACAATGCCCATTACAATGGACCCTAATCCTAATGGGGCCCTGTGGGTGCTGCTGAAATAAAATAAAATATAGATACATAAATGCATATTCACCCACAGACTCCTGCTTCTGAAACCATAACTTCTACCAACCACTGAGACCATACAATGCTAGAAAATATAAATGTAGAATTCCCTTTTTCTCATTTTCTGGGCAAGCTTCCCTTCGAATATCTCTGATCTCCTTTCTGTTAAATTATTTATATCAGCATGTACAACTGCAACAGAATTCTCCTTTTTCCTAACATACAAACTGGTTCAGTAATACCACAGAAATTACTTTTTTGGAACACCCTTTTAGTTTCACACTAAGAGTCAGGGCTCTTAATCCCACTCTGATTGAAGTCAATGACAAAATTCCCTTTCAATTCAGTGATCCAGGATCAGCCTTAATCATCTTCCCTGATTGCCAGGAGATGACTCCCCCTGTTTCTTTTGGTTGGTGTTGTAGTGGTTTGGAGATTTTATGGGACAGATCCTCAGCTACTGTAAATCAGCATAGTTCCATTGAGGTATGCTGATTCACACATTTCCTTAAATTTAAGGAAAAGTGTCCCCCTCCCTCCCCCCCCCCTTTTTTTTAAGCAATGGAAAATTAGTCACTCACTAATTAAGTGTCTACATTCTTAATCCGCTTCGCCCGTGAAGTTGATTTAATGCACCATGCACATTACAGAAGTAAGAATAGCAGCTGAAGTACTTACGAATGGGATTTTCAAAGGACCCTAAATGAGCTAGGTACTCATCTTCCTTTGAATTTCAACAGATGTTTTGCCATTGACTTCAATGGGGCCAGGATTTCATCCCGGATGTTCAAACTTTAGTTAATTTTGAATTTAAAAATTTGAATTCACCAGCGTGCCTGAAAATTCTTTAGCTGGAGACACAATGAAGTTGAACTACCATAGAGCTTTGATTAAACATCAGATTTTACCACTTTAGAGCGCTGAACATTATTTGGCTCCCTGGGAAGTGACCCAGTTAAGTAACATTTCCCCATTAACTATATCCTGATTAAGCAAAGTGCCCTGTATCTGTAAGAAATTGCACAGACTTCCAGTTGTGCCCTTGGCTCAGACTTACATTGAGAACTAGAACAATGACTATTCATGAAACAGAACATCAGGTTTGCTGCTGAAAATGTTCCACTCCACCTCACAGGTCCCCCATGCACAGTCCTGCATTGTACAATATTTCCTGTTAGCCTGTTACATTCAATAACTAGAATTTATGGAGCAATGGGCCTTATTATTCTAGTCATCCTTTTACCTCATATTTTTTCACCCTTACATGGTATCTTCACTGTGGTTGTTTCCTCCCTCCCCCTTTCAGGCATCCCTGTTCTTCTATGATGTGTTTCCAGTGCACTCATCTGCCAATTTACATGGCAGCTCTGCCACTTCCCCTGCCCAGAGATTAAAACACACATCAGCAGTGAAACTCTCATCTTAACTCGTCTTCTAAAAACACCATAGCTATTCAGCTCCCATATCATTGTATAATACTCTGCCTGAACTAACAGCCACAAACAAGGGGTCTCTTACCTCATCAGCCCCAACAATCACTAAACATCAGTGGTTACGGTGATGAGCCCTTTAGAAATACCTATCAAGAAATATGCAACCTAGTGTAACCTGTTGGCTCGTTAACGGGTACTTTCAATCCACCCTGGCTGAACTGGAGGAAAAGGACTAAGGCAGTGGAGCACACTGTTACACATTTCAACATCTCGCCTGTATGTGGCCCCATAATGACCAGTGAACAGGAAAAGGATATAATAACTTGAAGTCAGAGGGCAGAAGGCTCAGGAGGGAGCCATAATCTGCATGGAAGCAGAAGCAACAGCCTGGAAATTGGCTTTGGAGGGAAGACTGGTTAGCAGATAACCTAAGGTGCAGGATTTATAAACTTTATTGTGCCTAAGGTATTTACACCCTTTATTTCTGGAAGCCCTAGTAAAATAATCCTGCATTTCAATAGTATATGATTATTTATGGGGACCCACCAAGGGTTAGAACCTATTTCATCCGGTGGTTAGACCAACTACAGTACCTGCCTCCAAGATTGTGATATATGGCACTCTCTACTAGACATCAGAGGGAACTGGGATCTCTCTTTCTCTCTGGGTATGTCTACACTGCCATTAAAAATCCACAGCTGGCCCATGACAGCAGACTCAGATTCATGGGGTTCAGGCTAAGGGGCTGCTTAATTGTGGTATAGACATTCCAGTTCAGGCTGCAGTCTGAGCTCTACGACCCTGTGAAGTGGGAGGGTCATAGAGCTTGGGCTATAGCTCAAACCCAAACATCTACACCACAATTAAACAGCCCTGAGCCCAAGTCAGCTGGCATTGGCCAGCTGCAGATATCTAATTGCAATGTAGATATATGCGCTCTCTCTCTCTCTCTCACACACACACAAAGTGAAAACCTTGAAAATTTTCATGAAAAAATGAACTTTCATTTCCTGGCCAGTCCTACTAATGACCCACACCTCTTGGCTAGACAGCCAACATGTGGGAAGCATCAACAGCCAAGCAGGGATGAGTGAGACCTAGTCATGCTAGTGCAAGCACTCTACCCAGTTTCCCTTTTCTCAGTATCCTACAAACTCATAGACTTTAAGGCCAGAAGGGACCATCATGATCATCTAGTCTGACCTCTTGCCCATCACAGACCATGGAACCTCACCCATCCATTCCTGTAATAGACCTATAACCTCTGGCTGAGTTACTGAGGTCCTCAAATATTCATTTAAATACTTCAAGTTACAAAGAATCCACCATTTACTCTAGATCAAAACAGCAAGGAACCCATGCCCTGTGCTGCAGAGGAAGACAAACAGTCCACTCTTTTGTCTCTGCCAATCTGACCAGGGGGAAAATTCCTTCCTTACCACAAATATGGTGATCAGTTAGACCCTGAACATGTGGGTGGGACCTACCAGCCAGACACATAAGACAGAATTCTCTGTAGTAACTCAGAGCCCTTGCCACCTAGTCTCCCATCTCCAGCCATTGGAGATATTTGCTAATAGGTCGTGGCTGTGCCATATGCCATTGTTGGCAGTGTCATCCCACCACTCCCTCCATAAACTTATCAAACTGAGCCTTAAAACAAGTAACTGTTTTGCCTCCACTTCTCCCCTTGGAAGGTAGTTCCAGAGTCTCCTCTGATGGTTAGAAATCTTTGTCTGATGTCAAGCCTAAACTTATTGATGGCCAGTTTAAACTCATTTGTTCTTGTGCCAACATTGGCCCTTAACTTAAATAACTCCTCTCCCTCCCTGGTGTTTATCCCTCTGATTATCTCTATTTATAGAGAGCTATCATACCACCCCTCAGCCTTCATGTTTGTCAAGCTAAACAAGCCAAGCTCTTTAAGTCTTCTCTTGTAAGGCAAGTTCTCCATTCCTCCGATCATCCTAATAGACCTTCTCTGCACCTGTTTCAGTTTGAATTCATCTTTCTTAAACATGGGAGACCAGAACTGCACCCAGTATTCCAGATGAGGTCTCACCAGTGCCTTGTATAATGGTAATAAGACTTCCCTATCTCTACTGGAAATACTTTGCCTGATGAATCCTAGGATAACATTAGCCTTTTTTTTTTTTTGGCCACATCAGATTGGTTGCTAATAATCATCCTGGGATCAACCATACACTCAGGTCTTTCCCCTCCTTTTTGACTTCCAACTAGTCATCCCTATACTTCCCTAGTTTACAGCCAAAATTATTGTTGTTAGTCCCTAAGTGTATAACCTTGCACTTCGCAATATTCAATTTCATCCCATTTCTATTACTCCAGTTTTCAAGGTTGTCCAAATCTTCTTGTATGATATCCTGGTCCTCATCCACATTGGCAATATCTCCCAATTTTAAGTCATCCACAAATATTAACACATTCCCACTTTTTGTGCCAAGGTGATGAAAGAAAATATTTAAGAAGACTACCCCCAAGACCAGTCCTTGAGGAACTCCACTAGTACCCTTCTTCCAGCTTGAGATTCACCTTTCAGCATTTACCACTGTAGTCTCCTCTTTAACTAGTTTTTTACCCACTGTGACAGGGCACTCACTTCTTGAGTGCTGCCTATCAGCTGGGCGTGGTGCTGCAATCTTTTCCTTGCTCCTGGCATTCCCTCTATGTTGCCTACCTTGCTAGGCAGGTCTTCAGAGGTGCGGCCCGCCAGCCAATTCACACAGACAAATAGATGAACCCTTTCTGGGGTAGCAAACAGTTCAACAAGCTGTCGGCCCTCACCAGGGTCTTTAGTCCCGTCTCTGGACCCTTTAAATCCTGCCCTTCACTCAGGCTTCCCAATAGGTCCTTGTTCCCTTCTTGGAGCCTAGGCCATTTCCACAGTGACAGTGGAGGAACCCAGGCCTGCCAACCACTCTGAGTCCCAACCCAGAGACCCTGTAAATACCAGCCATATACCATTACCTCCAGTTCACTGCTTCTGTTCCCTGGGCCTTTTTCCCTCACAGCCTCTTTCTCTTCACCCTTACCTCAGGGCTGAAGTTCTCAGATCCTCTTCCTCCTCACTGAATGCACATGCCATCAAAACTCATCTTCTGGTTCTCTCTTTTCTGTGACCAGCAAAGAGCACCCTTCCTTGCTCCTCTGGTCCAAGTCAGGACCTGACCTGCTCAGGTCCTGCAGCTCCTTTGTATTGAACCTGTTAGTCTCTGATTGGCTAACTTCTGTGGCAGCATCTTAGGTAGGTCTGGAGGACCCATCTCTGATGCTACTTCCTGAGATGGGATGTAGTAGGACCACAGACCAGGACACACAAACTCAAAGCATCACCAGACCTTGCCAGAACAACACATGCAAAATCTGCGGACATATCTCCACTGCTGCAATGATCAACAGCCCCCACAGCACACCTTTCAAGATCCATCGGTCCTACACATACCTATCACAACATGTGGTGTACCTCATCCAGTGCACTAAATGCTCCAATAATAACTATGTGAGTGAAACCAAACAATAACAATGCTCTTCAATGAACTCACACAGGAAAATGATAAAAGGCAAAAAAACTGCGTCACCTGTGGGTGAACACTTTTCTCAAAAAGAAAAGGAGTACTTGTGGCACCTTAGAGACTAACCAATTTATTTGAGCATGAGCTTTCGTGAGCTACAGCTCACTTCATCGGATGCATACTGTGGAAACTGCAGAAGACATTGTATACACAGACACCATGAAACAATACCTCCTCCCACCCCACTTTCCTGCTGGTAATAGCTTATCTAAAGTGATCATCAAGTTGGGCCATTTCCAGCACAAATCCAGGTTTTCTCACCCTCCGCGCCCCCCCCCCCCCAAACTCACTCTCCTGCTGGTAATAGCCCATCCAAAGTGACCACTCTCTTCACAATGTGTATGATAATCAAGGTGGGCCATTTCCTGCACAAATCCAGGTTCTCTCACCCCCTCACCCCCCTCCAAAAACCACACACACAAACTCACTCTCCTGCTGGTAATAGCCTATCCAAAGTGACCACTCTCCTTACAACGTGCATGAAAATCAAGGTGGGACATTTCCAGCTTTTCTGAAAGCTATCACTCTATATCTGACCTATTGCTCCTCATTCTCAAAGGAAATCTGCACAGCACTTCCAAAAGACGAGCCTGGACACTGAACTTCAGAATTTTGCTAGACACTAAAAACCATGATCTTAATATAGACACTGGATTTATGGCTTATTACCACAATCTGTTACCCACTAAGACCCCTTTTTGTCCTAAGAATACAAAGGTGTCAATAGGCCACTTCACCTTAAATAGTCCCTTAGAATATGTGCTAAATACTTATGCTAAACTATCTGTTCAATCTTGTATTTAGCTGTGACACTCTGGGTATGTCTACACAGCAACTAGACTCCTGCAGCTGGCCTGTGCCAGCTGACTCAGGCTCATGGGGCTCGGGCTGTGGGGCTATTTCATTGCTGTGCAGACTTCACAGCTTGGGCTGGAGCCCGGGCTCTAGGACACAGCAAGGTATCTAGGCATATCCCCTGAGAACCTTTATCAGACCTGAGGAAGAGCTCTGTGCAGATTGAAAGCTTGTCTCCAGTCCAATAAAAAATATTACCTCCCCCATGTTGTTTTACTGAAATTCACATAGACTAGAACTACTGCATTTCCTTTGTCTAGAAAATCAGTTATCCTCTCAAAGAAAGAGAGCAAGTTGATCTGGCACAATCTACCTTTTGTAAAACGGTGTGGCATTTTATCCCAATTACTGTTTACCTCTATGTTTTTAACTACTCTATCTTTCAAAAGTTGTTCTAAGACCTTGCATACAATTGGGCCTGTAGTTTCCCAGATCACTTTTTTTCCTTTATTAATATAAGTATTATATAAGCAATTCTCCAGTCACAGGGTATGACCCCTGAGTTTACAGATTCATTAAAAAGCCCTGCTATTGGGTTTGCAATTTCATGTGTCAGTTGCTTTAACATTCTTGTATTTAGATGGTCTGGGACCCCTGATTTGGTCCTATTAAACTGTTTGAATTTGGCTTCCATCTGAGATATGGTAATTTCTACTTCCATATCCTTGTTCCCATTAGCCATTCTGCCACTGCTCCCAAGCTCATCATTATCCTTATTAAAAAATGAGGTCTAATATTCATTTAGGTGATGGGCCATTCCTAGATTATCTTTATTCTTTATCCCCATCCTCAGTGCTTAGTGGTCTCATTTCCTTTTTCTGTGTTTTCTTTTTATTTATATGACTAAAGAATCTTTTACTATTGGTTTTAATTTCCTCTGCAAGGTCCAATTCTGCTTGGCTTTTGTCAGTTCTCACTTTTTCCCCTATACTTTCTGACCTCCACAAGGTAGCTTTCCTTGCTGGTCCATCCCTTCTTCCGTTCCTTGTAGGCTTTTTGCTTTCTCTTAATAATTTGTTTGAGATTAAGTTTCATCTGCAACCCTTCCCTATGAATTTTTCCCCTTGCTTGGGATGCAGGGTTCAGATGGTTTCTGCAACTTTGACCTAAAGTATTTCCAAGTCTCCTCCACATTCATATTAGGGTTGCCAGGTGTCCAGTTTTCAATCAGAATGCCCTGTTGAAAAGGGACCCTGGTGCTCCGGTCAGCAGCACTGACTGGGCCGTTAAAAGTCTGGTTGGCTGCGCAGTGAGGCTAAGGCAGGCTCCTTGCCTGCCGTGGCTCCCAGAAGCAGTGGCATGCTCCCCACCTGGCTCCTACATGTAGGGATAGCCAAGGGGCTCCACACACTGCCCCCACCCCAAGCGCCAGATCTGAAGCTCCTATTGGTTGGGAACCAATGATGAGGCAGCGCACGGAGCCGCCTGGGTGCGCCTCCACATAGAAGCCGGAGGGGGGACATGCCACTGCTTCCAGGAGCTGCTTGAGGTAAACGCCACCTGAAGCCCACACCCCTGATATCCTCCCATGCCCCAACCCCTTGCCCCATCCCTGATCCCCCTCCCACCCTCCAAACCCTTCATTCCCAGCCCGGAGACCCTCCTGTACCCCAAACCCCTCATCTTCAGCCCCACCCCAGAGTCTGCACCCCCAGCCAGAGCCCTCACCCCACACACACATCCCACACACCCTTCCCCAGCCCGGAGTCCCTTCCTGCACCCTGAACTCCCCATTTCTGGACCCACCCCAGAGCCCGCACCCCCAGCCAGAACCCTCACTCCCTCCCATGCTCCAACACCATGAGCCAGCCTGGTGAAAATGAGCGAGTGATTGAGAGTGGGTAGAGCAAGCGACAGAGGGAGGGGGAGATGGAGTGAGTGGGGGCGGGGCCGTAGAGAAAGGGTGGGGCGGGGCAGGGGCGGGCAGGGGCGGGGCCCCAGAGGTGGAGTGGGGCAGGGGACAGGGCAAGGTTGTTCGGTTTTGTGCGAGTAGAAAGTTGGCAACCCTAATTCAGATCTTTGAGTTCTTCCGTCCAGTCCAGTTCCCTAACTAATTCCCTGAATTTTTTTAGGTTTGCCCTTTTCAAATCAAGGACCCTATATTTTTTTATGTTTCTCCTAAAATGGATGCCAAGGAGAGGCCTCATCCCCTCCCTTAACCCTCCACACCAGGGACTCTCTAGCCATGAGGGGGAAGAGGGATCACACTCTCTAAGAGTCTCTGCTGCCTGATATACTCAGGTGCCAGCTAGAGGCTGGGATAAGATGACAGACGGGAAAACTATGTCACAGATATTTTCAAAATAAAATTACAGAGACTATAGCTACCTTTGAAACAGTGAAAGTGTGAATAGAGATGTGAACCTTACCTTGGTATGTATCTATATTAAATGCATTCATTATTTTAAACTAGGGATTGGTGAGGAAAACCTTCCAATAAATAGGTTGGGGAAGAACCTTTCCTGGCTTAGTTCTGTGAGGGTGGCCAAAGCGTCCTTGCCTATTTCTGAAAAGCACCATGGGAAGACAAAGAATTCAATATGTGCTATGCTAATTTCCAAACAGAAAATTCCTTTGATTCACCCTCCGAAAAATAACTTGTGGCAGCAATTCATTACATTAAGATACCACTGTCCTCCTAACACTCCGCATCTGTCAGTAGGGGTACGTTTGCTTGAACAAATGCCTCTGGTGGAATGTTGCTTGGGCCAGCTCATTTCTATGGTGATTAGAGGTAGCTGGTGCCCATCAAACTCTGTTGCATTGTTAACGCATCAACAGCAATTCAGTTGAAGAGAAAAGGATTGTCATAATATTGCAGAAGGGAGAGAAGGACCATGTTTTTAATGCCCAAGAAAAACCATTTGCTTGTCTGATCTCTTTCTTCCTTTGGTGGTAGTAAGTCTTTGCAATCGAGTTCAGAGAGATTATATTTTTATCTCAGTTCAAAAATAAAACAGAAGAGCTGAGCTATCAGAGGAGTTCCAGGGCAGAGAAACACCTTGCAATTACTTTGGTTTAGAGGCATTAGATCACTGACATGGTGTTTCCTGATGTCTTTGTCTTTCAATCATGAAAGTCATTCTCAGGTTTCAGACATTTTCGGTTTGAAGTGGAAAGGCTACATGAAAACAAATGTGCATTCACAGATACAGCAGAAGCATTTTTTCATGAGCTCAGATTTATATATGGTAGTTTTGCCTGTGAGGGGACTACAGAAATGGGCCCTTGAAGGCCAAATACCAGTTCATAGGATAAGTTCATAATGCTTAAGTTCACAAAAACCAGAATTGCAGTTTGCAAGTTCTCATCTCTATAAACAATAAGGGATTTCCATTCTACTTTACTATAATGGAATTTCACTATGAGTGAATCTCACAAGCTACCTACCTCTTGCTCAGAGTTTAAATAGGTGAGCATTTTATGGGTGCCTGATACTACTAGGCGCCTGATCCTACAAGACTGCAGAGCTTTCTGAGAGGTACTGAGTGCCCTCAGTTGCAGGGACTTCATTGCGAGTTGAGAGTGTTCAGTAGCTGCCAGCATTTGCTCAGAACCTCACAGGATTAGGGCCTTTATGGAGGTGAAAAATTTGAATCCCTGTCTCCAGCCTAGAGGCAGACTTCAGCACAACTCCTTCACACCAGCACATCCAGAGTTAATGAACCCCATCTCCATGGCTTCTCTGCTCATGTCCCCTGATCCAGCAAACACTGACATATCGCACCAAATCCGCATTCCTTACTTAAATCAATGGGATTCTTGAGCAAGGTAAGCAGAATTTGCCTCAGATTTGCTGTGATGTAACAGACTTGTCAATGGTTAGGCCACTGGTGTGCAGAGACCAGTGCATCTCATGCTGACCAAAATCATATAATTGTTTTCTTGTATTCCACCATCAGTCTGTATCCATCTGTTGTCTCTTGACTCCCGCTCCTACAATCTAAGTATAAGACATCTTTTTGTTCTGTGTTTGTACAATGCCTAGCACAATGGGATCCTGGTCCATAACTAGGGCTTCTATGTGCCACAATAATAAAATTAAACAGTTAAATATATAGGTCATAATCCAATTTATATTTGTGTCACACTTTACTTTTTGTATTGCACTTGTAAAATATATAACCGTTCAGCTATATATGAACATATATGTTTCCCCATAGAGCTTTCCACTGTTTTAAAAGTAATAGCAAAGTAACCAGACAAAAAATAATGTATTCTGTTTTTCAAAATAGAAACTTGGCATATGAATAGTGTAAAGGGCAGATGACACAGTATAGTTTGCCATACCAGTTATCCAGGGAATGCATAAAAGGCAGATTCTGTAAGATTTTCTGGAGTATGGGTGATGTTTGGAAAAAAGTTGGGAAGTCTGAGTAAACCCTTTTAGTCAAGCAGAAGCGAAGTCCCAGGCTCATCTGTGGAGTGAAATAAAGATTTGACTACTTTAAGACTCAGTCATTCCTCCCAGGCAGTAATTGGCAGATTCAATTTTGAGTTTGACACCAAGGCTACCAATTCTCAAGAGAGAAATTGTGAGTTTGGGAAACTCATTTTATGAAGTTAGATAACTGTGTTCCAATCATGTATAATTTAACATTGTTTCAGTTTGGTATTCCTGTTCTTCACTGTTGATTCTTTTAGTGATTTATTAAAATATTCTCTCCAAAATGAATTGATTCTTCACTTCTGATTTTGGTATGCAGCCTTTTATCAGTGTTAGACTCTAAATAACTTTTTGTAGACATTTTCCCTTAACTGATGGAAGCTGTTTTATTTGATATAATTTATGATTAGTATTATAAAAAATGTGAGAGACAGGTCTTAGATGAGTCACACACACCCCTCCAATTCCCCTCCTTCTCCCACTGGTCAACTAGTTGCAGTGTTGACAACTTAGTTGTTTTCCAACTCCCCCTGTAAATTTGAACACCCCCTCTATTTTCAATTCCTGGGGAAAATATAGTCGATGACTATCTCTGAATCATGTTACTCAATAGCTCAAGAGGGATCTGGGGAGACAACCTTATTCCCAACTAACCTTAATCACTTAAAATAAGAGTTTATTTGGCGACAGCAAAAGCCTCAGTTATTTTCTATCTTTTAGCAGATCCACCAAATTGCACTGTGTGACTGGATGTTCAGATAGAGACCAAAGCTCATCACAGCCTAATATTAAATAAATTCTAAACATTTATAAATAATCTTGAGATCGTACCAAAGAGACATTAGTGTAGGCCAAAATTTGACCTAACTAAAGTAATAATAACTGGATGGAGCAAATGTTGTTTATTCCAGAGGCCTAATTCATAGAGTGAGTCTCGGAATTCAACTAAGTTGTAAAGAGTCTAACTGATGAAATGTTCAAAAATGCTGAAGTGACTTCGGCTTCTAAGTCACATTTTCAAAAATGGCTTATGTCCCACAGATTTTCCAATGTGGTTACCTCTAATGGCCAGATTTTTTAAAGAGTATTTAGACACCTAAGGATGAAGATAGGTATCTTATGAGATTTCCAAACTCCCACTGAATCAATGGAAGTTAGGGACCAGGCCATTTTGAAAGTCCCATGGGGCACCTATCTGCATCTTTAGGCACCTAAATATCTTTAAAAACCTGGACCTAGCTCTCTCTTGTAAATGGGACTTAGTCCCTTAGTCACATAGGCATTTTCGAGTAATTTTCAAAGTGAGTACAAGTTAGAATGAGTTACACCGTTAAATATCACCTTGATTTTGGAAACAAATATGTAGTTCTATTTAAAGAGTTGTTCTACTATCAACAAGGACTATGTAAACATTATTTTCTTGTTGAACAGTTCTGCTCCCTGTGTAGATTCCATTTTATTCTATATAGGTTCTTAGAACATGCTCATCACCATAGTGGTTGAGCCCTTTCTGGTAGTGGATTAAGCAATGTCACTAATATATATTATATGCTTGTTCTATCATGATTTCCCTACAGGGAGAAGCATATGCAGTTTTGGAATTTTATATTATATACATATACATACAGACAGCAGTGTGAGTGAGTGAGTGTGTTAAAGAAGGCAAGGTCAAATAAATGCACATTACACTTACAGTGGAAGGTAGATTCTGAATCATATCTGCCAAATCTAATGCCATAAATAAATTTCACTATTTTTTACTCCCACTAGCCCTGCAGAGCCAACATAGCTGAGTAAGAGTGAGATGGATTATATTTAATCCTGTGTATCAACATAACTTGTGTGCTAAATGTCAGTCAGTCAATTACACCTGCAGATAACTGGTTTACACAGGTGTCTCTGAGGGCACAGAATGCAGAATCTTTATTAGTGCTGCTGATGCCTAAGAAGAAAAAACCTAGCTTGACTCTCAGATCACAGGATAAGTTTACAGGGCTGGCAAAACACAGCATCATTTTTGCTTGAACAGTAAGAATATTTGATGTGTAAATTATTGTCAAACAACAAACATAGAACCGCATGATGAGTGTCTACAGTTACTTTTTAAGAGTGAAGCAGCACTTCAATCACAGAGAAACTAAACAAACAAAAACAAATAAATGATTCCCAAAATAAATCAAAGTTTTGTGCCAACTCTGCAGAACCTGTTAGCACAGTACCAATGGACAGGAAAAAGACAAGACAATAAACTGAAGATATGGCGCTTGTTAAACAAGCACACCGAACATTGTTCATTTCAAAACATAGAAAAAACCGACCAGTATTTGCAAATGAAAAAAAAAATAGAAATGAAAAGTATTTTTCTTCCTTATTATTATAATTTTTTGAGTTTCTGCCAGCATGGAAACAACAGAAAATAAATAATATTATAAAATATTACTTGACATTTCCCCCCTCAAACTTATCCACTCTATAGAAAGATAACTTCCAGAAGTATTATTATATTGTATAACCTTTCAGCCAGGATGACTACTGTTAATAAGAATGAGACACACAAAGAAATAGTGTATTCAAGCTTGAAGATATTCTAGTTTGTTCCTGTTCTTGAAGTTCTTTAAGGCAACATGTAATTTAGTAATGTGTGTCTACTTGGTAAACTTTGGTTGCTGGACAAAGGTAGATGACAAATATATTGCTAATCCAACTTGATCTATTTTTTAAAGACATCTAATGGGAAAGATAATTGAAGCGTATAGCTTTTAGTTTTGTCTTTTCACAATCTTGAAGGGCCCATTTTGATACCACCAACCAGTTTAATCTTCGAGAATCTATATACCTTTGTTTGGGAGGCTTTATCGGTGTGTAGAAACTTGTTCTGTGGTTGGAAGTTGTAATAGGAATTCAGACCTGCTGTGTTTTAAGGAACCAATGTTTATGCAATTTAGGCAGAAGGCCATATAGAGCTTAGCATATAGAGCTATATGCTAGGTTTGTGGAGATGAAGTGGTTAGGCTACCAACCTGCCAACTCTGTAGATGCCTCCAATTCTGTTGAAAAAGTCCCCTAAGTGCCTTTGTTTGTGTGCACCCCCACTACCTAAGTTATTGGGGTTAATTCCAAAGCCCTAGCAGGATACAAAAAATAGACATTTCCCCACCTAGCTCATCTGCAGAACCCAAGCCAGCAGATGCATTTAGAGTCCCCCTTCATTCACTAGAGTAAGGAGACTAGCACCTGAGTCTCCCATCTCCCAGGTGAATTCCCTAATTACTGGACTACAGAGAAATTCTCACTCTGTCTGGCCAAATGACCATTTAAGTATTTTATATAAAGTAAAATCATTTCAATAAGAGAGACACCCCCGAAGCTACTGTATAGCCGCATGGTTAGGGCACTCAGCTGGGCAGTGGGAGACTTGGGTTCATAGAATCCAAGGCCCAGAGATGGTGATGGTGGTCATCTAGTCTGACCTCCTGTACAACACAGGCCATAGAACAGTGGTGGGCAACCTGCCGCACACAGCCCGTCAGGGTAATCTGCTGGCAGGATGCCAGACACTGGGCACTGCTTCCCGCAGCTCCCATTGGCCGGGAATGGCAAACCACAGCCACTGGGAGCTGCAGGCAGCTGTGCAAATGTAAACACACAGTCTGGCAGCCCGCCAGCGGATTACCCTGTCGGGCCACATATGGGCCACGAGCCACAGGTTGCCCACTACTGCCGTAAAACTTCCCCAAAATAATTGCTAGAGCTGATCTTTTGGAAAGACATGGAGAATCCACTGCGACCCTTGGTAAATTGTTCCAATGGTTAATTACTCTCACTGTTAAAAAATGTATGCCTTGTGAATTCCACTGTGTGACAGGGTGCCTAAAGTTAAGAGCTGCAATGCTGAACCTGAGTCCTCTTTGCGGGTCTAGACTTTAGGCTCCCTGTGCCTCAGTTCCCAGGTGTAAAACAGGAATAACAACACTTCTCTGCCTCATAGGGATGTTGTGGGAGTAAACACATTTCAGATTGTGAGCTGCTTAGATACTACACTGCGGGGGGGACACATAAATACTGTAGCTAGTAGTACTCTGTACAGGGGGGAATTTTGTCCCTTAAAGATTTTACCTGGTAGAAAAGTCTAGCTGTTCTTGGGTACAAGCTGACTTAGGCATATTTTGACCAGCACTTTAAGATACATCTTCGTTAACGGTCATGAAAACTTCAGAAATTATTTACATTTGGCTGTTTTAAAAATATTTGTAACAAATCAGAATTCACATCAGCAATCAGCCTTCTTCGTAGCATGGCTTTTTTTATTTTTGTCTTCTAAAAGTAGGTGACTAGTGTATTCAGGCATTTATTTATAGAGGAAAAAACTGGTGATATTTTCTCCTAAAATAAGTAAATGTCACACACACACACACACACACACACACACACACGTCTGTATCCTTGTCTGTATCCAAGCTTTGGTTGCTACAGCTCAAGAGGAAGGTGGGCAAAGGTGACTTGAAACCACTCTCAGGGTTCACCAGCAAATGGGGTGACCTTGGCCATGCTTCTTTTTCCCTTGTCACAACCCCTACATTGGTCCTTTGGCACCAGAGAATTTACTTCCACAAAGGGAATTCTCCAATGGCTATTTAAGATGGGTTTAAGGCTGCTCTGCACTGCCAGAGTAGCATAAAGCTGCTTTATAAGAATTTAAGATGTAGCCCCTTACCCTTAGATCCTTCCATAACTTCTCCTCCAGGGAATATATTTTCCCCTTCTCTATATATTTTGCATTACCATTTTCTAGCTTTATTATGACATGTTATTTACCTGGGTCTTGAGCTTCCCTCACCCTAGGACTTTCATCTGTAAATTAATGAGGACATGTTAGGGAGTAAGGGAGTACTCAACATGAATAGGGTTGGCAGCACCGGGCCCTGAGTTTGGATCCAAATCTGCATTCCTTGTGTACCTAAAGTATCAGGGTGAATCGTTTGCATTCTTTGTGCTCCCAAAACACTCACTCATATCAATGGAAATTTTCAGTTTTGCAATGAGAGTGAAATTCATCCCTGTGCAAAAGGTCCAGCATGTACCAATTAAATCCCATGTAAACCCTGAATTAGTGGGGTTTAGGCCTCAGGCTAGGCCTCTGCAGTGGGAGAATTTCTAGCGGAATGCATTTATTTGATTCTCCCTAGGTATCTAGAAAATATAATCTGAAGAAAAATACATTTGCCTGCAATTAAGCTTATTTCTCCTACTTTCACAAATCCAAATTTCCATCTATAATATCATGACTTTGAAGGGGAGGGGGACGCTCCTGCATGTGCAACTCATTTTTATTTGTTAATTTTTAACCTTGTAATTGTGTTAAGATGAGTAAACTGTTTTCATGGGAGTATCTTTTTCCCATGAAGGGCTTATTTCCTTTGTTTTCCCACATCTTTGTCTTCCTTTAGCTGTTTGCCTTATTTAAACCTCCCAATTTTCCCAAAGACTTGCTGAACACTAAACTTTTTGGGACAGTTCCACACCTGGTATAAATCAACACAAGTCTATTGATTTCACCAGTTTATACAGAGACCTGTCTCTCAGTAGGTTAACAGACAAAAAATAAATGAACATAGTAGGTTTGCCTTATCAGGCAAATAAATACTCCATGCTGTGATTTACCCGGAGTAGCAAATATGACATTTTCCTTCAAATGAGAGGGTTAAAAATGACCTAACACAGTGTAGCAAAATACTGAAGGTAATCAGTAAGACTGTTGTTATTTCCTGAGATGGATGCAATCTGCTGTTACTAGCTTCCCTACCAATATCCCGAAAAATAATGATGTGATTTAAGACCATAAAACTTGCTGCTCAATTGTGGCAATTTATGTTCCTGTAAATGTGATATAAGCCTGAGTTGCCCAATTCTTTGACTGCATATTGTAAAGGATTTTTTCATCTCAAAGGTCAGAGCAATTTACACAATTTTACTTTCAAATTTTTTTTTTAAGTGAAAAACCTTTGTTTCACAGAAGGATGTTGAGATATGCCTCCATCGCAACCTGCAGAAATGGAAATATTTGTTCAATGGATAGATTTCTTTCAGGGTGACACAATTGAAAGACAAATCATAAGAAGGTATAATACAACCATCAATGTGTTGCAGTCCCCAAGTGGGAATGCTAAGCAACCTCTTGCTCTAAACTTTTCTCCTTCTTCACTGAATGCAATGTTTTCAGATTCTGTTAGGAGTGTGTCTAATTCATTTTCCCAGCTTAGTAAGACTAGCCCCAAGTCATTTCCTATTTGCTGTCTTGCTGTGAGTGGAGCCACATTCTCTGTGAGAAGTCACTTTGGTTCTAGTGATTATTTCTGGTGAATGAACATGCTCAGACCCGATCCTCTAGTCAATGGATTGAAAGGATGCCTGCTCATGCTGGGAATATAGCTTAACAGTATGTTAATAAACACACAGGAAATGTGTCATGCAAACAAAGTCACACAGCCCTGAGGCTACAAACATAGATTCAAAGACAGTAATAAACTTTGAAAAAATACACAATGTTATAATTTAAGGAACAGCTTTGTTATAAATGTGCCTAGGTTTGCAATGGGAAGAGTTAGCACGAAGATGCACTATCATTTTCCCTTGTGCTTGCTTTGATGAGCATTACAGTTAGGACTAGGAGGAGTCAGATGGATTAAAGGGAAGTAGGTCCATTCTCACTTTTCGGTGAAACAGTTTACAACACAAGGAATATTTCTTACCAGGCTATTAATTACATTCCATTAAATTCTTTAAAATGTGGGTGATTGAATGCAAACCTTCACTGTTTTCCTGCAAGAGACCTTCGATTTATAGGGTTGCTACTGTAGCTAATGCTAACATTGAAACTTGTCTCTCAACTACCGTCCTTCAAAACCTATTGTACAAACACATTTGTTCTAACTTGCACTCCTGTGCAGTATCAACATCCTGTTACACTCCCACAAATAAAACAAAAGTAGAAGCAGGCACTAATCTTACAAAAGGATAAAATGTTACCCCTCCACCTATATAACACACATACATGTTCCCCTTCCCCCACAATGATCCACTCCTAGACACTCAGAGAGAAATATAAAGTTTCTCATTTTAATAAATCACAATAATGCAGGAGAAAGTTAATTTTAAAGGAACTAAACACAAAAAAATGATGCTGGAAAGATAAGAAATATCCACTAACTGGAGACTGTTCTGAAATCAGGAAGAGAAATGCACAGCAAGATGCAGCATTTACACACACACACACACACACACACCACACACATACACCCCTTTTGTTTTCATTATTTGCATAATTAATTAGGATGGGGGAGGAAAAATAAAGCTACGTTTTACACATTTCTTTAGTTCTGAAAAGCAATCAAGATCTATAATAACCTCTTGGTTCTGAAGTTTAACATAAGCTTGTGTGAGTGATGGAGCAATTGTTTTTGCTCTTTAGAAAAAATGGAATTTAGAACAAAATAAACCATGGCTTTGAGATTAACAGCAGTTTTGAAAACCTGCTCGCGGTCCCAGTAGCAAGTAATAGACTTGAGAGCTTAGTGGCAAGTAAACGTTAAATAACTTGTATATTTCAGTTTAGAAATGTGTTATTTACCAGCCATTCAAATGGTATCAAATACAACAAAAGTAAATAAAAAGCCAACATCACTACATGCATTAAGAACTAATTCAAAGCACAGTAAAGTTGATGGGAATCTTTCCACTGACTTCTATGGGCTTTGGATCAAGACCTAAAGACAATGGTCCTATACAGCGGTGGCAGGAAGTGCTATGGGCCTCCTGAAAAAACTCTATGTTGCACACACCTATGGGCATGTTTTTACAGCAAGGTGTTTTACAGTAAACATGCTTTACTCCATGCAGTGATGCAGACACCTCTGCATCCCCAAAGGAGGAGGACTTGTTCTCAGCTGAAAAGCAAGGCACAAAGGTTTGGTCTTGGACCAAGAGTTAGCATGTCTCTTGAAAAGACTCATGTCTTTGAGTGCCCCAGGGATCAGTTCTGGGGCCGGTTTTGATCAATATCTTCATAAATGACCTGGAGGATGGTGTGGATTGCACCCTCAGCAAGTTTGCAGATGGCACTAAACTGGGAGGAGAGGTAGATACGCTGGAGGGTAGGAATAGGATACAGAGGGACCTAGACAAATTGGAGGATTGGGCCAAAAGAAATCTGATGAGGTTCAACAAGGACAAGTGCAGAGTCCTGCACTTAGAACGGAAGAATCCAATGCACCACTACAGACTAGGGACCGAATGGCTCGGCAGCAGTTCTGCAGAAAAGGACCTAGGGGTTACAGTGGACGAGAAGTTGGATATGAGTCAACAGTGTGCCCTTGTTGCCAAGAAGGCCAATGGCATTTTGGGATGTATAAGTAGGGGCATTGCCAGCAGATCGAGGGATGTGATCGTTCCCCTCTATTCGACACTGGTGAGGCCTCATCTGGGGTAGTTTGTCCAGTTTTGGGCCCCACACTACAAGAAGGATGTGGAAAAATTGGAAAGAGTCCAGCGGAGGGCAACAAAAATGATTAGGGGACTGGAACACATGACTTATGAGGAGAGGCTGAGGGAACTGGGGATGTTTAGTCTTCAGAAGAGAAGAATGAGGGGGGATTTGATAGCTGCTTTCAACTACCTGAAAGGGGATTCCAAAGAGGATGGCTCTAGACTGTTCTCAGTGGTAGCAGATGACAGAACAAGGAGTAATGGTTTCAAGTTGCAGTGGGGGAGATTTAGGTTGGATATTAGGAAAAACTTTTTCACTATGAGGGTGGTGAAACATTGGAATGCGTTACCTAGGAAGGTGGTGGAATCTCCTTCCTTAGAAGTTTTTAAGCTCAGGTTTGACAAAGCCCTGGCTGGGATGATTTAATTGGGGATCGGTCCTGCTTTGGGCAGGGGGTTGGACTAGATGACCTCCTGAGGTCCCTTCCAACCCTGATATTCTATGATTCTATGTCCCTATCCTGGCCTCCTTCTTCCCTGTTCACTACTATCCAGCAGTTGATGTGCACAATGCAGCAGATCCTCAGCTGGTGCATATTGACGTCAGCTGAGGATCTGCCCCAGTGTAAGAGGTGCTAAACATGAAAGTCCAGTCAAGAAGTTGGAGTAATAGGCACTGTGCAGCTCTGAGCTCACTCAGGAGAAACCCCCCGGTGGACATAGCTGGACACTGCAGCAGCATCTCATCCAATTAACAAATCCCTATTCCCTCAATGTGCCTGGCTTCACCAACAGCCAGGTATTATGAGTGGGAATGCTTTCCCTAAAACAGTCATACAAAACAACAATTCAATGGAGGGAGAAATCTGGATACATGAGCACAGTGCGTGTGTGTGTGTGTTGCCTCCAGGGCACAGTAACAAGGAGAAAATTGTAATGTGCGCTGGGAGTTGTTGGGAAACAAAATAAGTTGATTTTACATAGGCCTATTTCAAAGTGTTTTGCTTGGGTGATAAAGTGCACTGAACCACTGGTACCAATTTACCATTTTGCACATTGGAATCATTCATTGGTTGGCACAATCAAACCTACTTAGCTCCACCCCCTATGTTTCCTAGGGGGCACTTCACAGCTATGCCAGCAGTATCATTGTACAGTGAATGACTTACCTTAGCTGAAAAGCAGGTCTGTGATAACTCCTCTCATGGACATGCTGCAGCTTGCAGCAGAGAGCCATAACCGCTATTGCATAGTACGGCACTGCAAAAGGTCAGGCATATTGTATTGCTGGGATATAAATAATTCAGTGTTTGGAGATGTCCCAATAATCTGATGCAGAAAGCAAGAATGGGGCACAAGGCTGCTGTGCGGGCAAAGGCAGAGATTCTGTGTGCTGCTTCTGGAAGCTGCAGGTCAGAACTCCCAGCCCAGGGATAATAAGGGAAAGGTGATTGTAACCTCCCTTTGCTCTCTCCTGATTCCAGATTGCTCCAGTAGAAACCATGGCCCCCTGGAATAATTTTGGGAGCTTGATATGGGCTGGCAGCCCTACAATATTATTGCCACAGGCCCACTCCCTCCACCCCCTATGCTAGGGCTTGTGGTGAGAGGGGAGAGGTCATAAGCCGTCTATAGGAATTCTTCCATAGCTGGCTCTGGGGCTGTTCCAGCCCTTTATAAGGTCCTGCTGTAGTATATAAGAGGCACAGAGGTAGTCTCTCTCTCTAAGTCTTTAAAAGCCTTTTATAGCCTCAGGCACACAACACTGTGCCCATTACATATGCTTGGCCCATATTTTCACTGTGTGACATGTAGCGAGCACTGTGTAGGATATCTCTTTGTGGAACAATCTTTCCGGTTATCCTTTGGCACAGCTGCCAAGTTCTGTGTAGCTCCTTGAGCGACATTTTTCAAGGAAAGTGAAATGAACAAGCTTTTGATCCAGCCTGTCTCCTCTTCTGGTAGTAATGTCTTAATGATAATGCATGACACATCTATATCACCTTCCATCCAAGGTGTGAGAGAGGGATGGGCAACTCTCCCTAGTGTATGGGTGGAGAAAGTGAGGCACAAAAAGGGTGAATATGATAGGCATACAAGCCACTTCTCCTCACAGCCAGGACTCTGAGGGTTGAAAACTCAGGCCACATACTTAGGAGTCCTTACCCTCAAAATGGATTAAATTGCTAAATGTAGGCATCCGAGTTTGAAAATGTCAGCCTTTCTCAGTGCACTGCCAGGTAAGACAATTACCAAGAGGCAAGTTCTGTGTTTTAAATAATATCAAGGCCATGAGAGAGAGACCCATAAATGCAGCCCCAAATATTATTTGAACATAGGCAAAGCAGCTCTGCGTACAACTTCTCCACAATCCTCTGCCTCGCCACAGTATAATCCCCACACTGAGTTGTACATTAGTTAAAAGGCAGAGCAGGCTACAAGTTCTACCGCCCTTATAGCAGCACAGATCAGCCAGTGTTTTCAGTTAAATCATTACTTATTTACTTTTATTCCCGAAGCAGCATCTGGTCCTTAATCTCCGGAGCAGAGGGAACCATTTTCACAGATCGTAGTGACTGCATGCCAAGGAGACGTTTCCAGCGCTTCGTGCGCTGACCATATGCTACATCTTTCTCCAACTGGAGAAAAGCCATACAGCCACCACTTAGTTCTTAACCAGTATGAGTAAAAAAAAATTAAAGATGAAAGGGAAATCACTGTGTGGTGTGTGTCAGCATTGGGGTGGGGTGGGGGATCAACATGCAGTGTGTCTGTGTAATGAGAGAGAGAGAGAGAGAGAGAGAGAGAGGATTACACAGGTAGGAACTCTCCAAGAAATAAGGGGTCTTTGTTAGGGTTTCCACAGAACCCATAACCACCCTGAATCAGGTGGGGGCTGTAGTTCTATGATGCTTGAATTGAATGGGGATACACCAATTCAAGTCCTTCCAAAGGTTCGATTACTTAAGCAAACCTCAGACCACATTTATAGAAAAGGTTCCCAAATAAAAGTGAATGAATGATAGGGGGCAAAAAATGGAGAATAATTTAATTGAATGACTGATGGGGAAAAAAGTCAAAAATAAACTGGCATTATTCATTCCTCACTAGAGCTGTGTGAACAACAAACAAAATATTCTTGGATAATTTATCATTTGGTGGGGGAAATAAATCCAATCAAAAAAATCAGTCACAAATATTATTTTACCAGTTCACTTCCTATTGGTGGGACAGCAGTGGGGATCTGGCTAATGGGAGGATGGCTGGCGGGAGGGTGATGAGTAGGGCTGTGCAGACCCTACTTATCACCCTCTAGGCTCTGGGATTCCCCTCACCATTGCCAAAGAGATTATTAGAGCAGATGGGTCTGAGTTGCAAAATTTTAATCTGGATGCAGGTCTTAACCTTCCCAGTGTTAAGAGACATCTGGCTACAGGGTCTGATTTGAGCCCATCTCTGGGCTTGATAAGGGAGAAACAATGCTATCCTCCCCTATGCCCTTATGCTGACCTTCTGAGTCTGGTAGCCCCCTCTACTACCCTTGAGTCTAAAGAGGGTGCCGGTTGGCCAGTGGCACATTCTTCAGGGGTGGATGTAGCCACCAAATGTAATGGATGCACTTGACTAAACTCTTTTTGTTGTGGTCAAGGGGGTCACCGACCACCCAGAATAGCACCCTTTGCCCTGGCACCCGGCCCAGTTTGGAGGGCAAACCCTGGGTGGGTGGGAGAGAGGGTGCAGAGCAGGCCTGCTCTGGACACACCCTGCAGCAGCTCCTGTCCAGTGGGGGTGGGCCCAGCTACCCACTGCAGGCATTGCATCCATTATGACAGAGGGGCACTCAGGCCAAATTTCAGAGAGTGGTGTTGTGGGGTTGCAGTGCCACTCAGTCTGCAGCTTTAGTGGGGGTTGATGATTTCTGTGGAGGCAAAAGAACCCATGATCCCCCACACCTCCAAAGCCACTACTGCTAGCACAGAAGTAGGGTCAGCTTCAAACTCCAAAGACTCCTGCAATAAATTAGAACAATCCTAGTTTTTTGGGTTGGAGAGGACTGATTATGATGGTGGGATAGGAGGGGGGTGTTAAAGAGTGTTTTGCACGTTCCAAGTAAGCTTTCAGGAGTTGTCCAGAGTCAGTCTCTGCAAACAGACACTGCAGGATCTGGTTTGTGTGCCCCACATGAGCCACCCCTGCTTTGTAGCCATTTTTCTGGGGGGTGTTTGAGAGTAAGGTGTGTTCCTAGAGAAATGATATTAGAATCTAAAGAGAGCTGCTTTCCTTGTACTGTAGCAGATAGTTAATACAATAGCAAAGTAGTGTGACTGTGGTGATATTCACTAGGGAGCAGGCTACTTCCCAGGGCTCAACTTATCAGCACAATTTCACTGCTGCCTCCAGAAAGATATATGTAATGCTGGCAGATGCTGTTGAATTAGGAGTTTTTAAAATGAAGAGATATGTATGTATTAAATAGATATATATTTACACAAAGAAAAATCCCATTATGAAATATATGTGCTGGAATTCCATTGCTTAAATTTCTTAGTTTGAAATGTTACAGGTGGGCAGTAAATCATCCAGTGTTCAATCCTCCCCTCCCTACCCTCCGTTTGGTTGATCATATATGAATTTTGCATGCAATTAAAGTTGTGCCTATAGCTGCTTGTCCTTTATATCATCACCATGATGAAAACAGACCTGGTCCAAGTAGAATAACCCTGATTCAGACTGGTGTTTGCAGAGCAACAAGATTTTAATGAAATAAAAGGCACATCCTACCAAGCCCGGCTTGAGAACCTGTCAATGGCTACCCTGTCGCCATTACAGACAGAGAGACAGAAATATATCAAAGCCACCTAGACACTTAAAAGGGAATAGGAAATAAAAGGGATGTGTCCAAGCAGTGCTGGTGGCAGGTGTTGGAAAGCGAACATCAGCAGGATCAAATAGAAGAGTTTTTCTCTGTTGCTTCTTGAAAGGAAATAAAAAAATCTGAGACCCTTACATTTTGATTAAATACAAAAGTAAGTTATATTAAGGGAACACTCAAGAAGACACTGGTACCAATACATTGGGATTCAGAGTTTGGATCACTCACCTCCTAGTACACAATACAAAGGCACAACGCTAAGCTTCACACCTCTCTCCTGGCATGCTCCAGTGATTCCCTCGGGACTCCTGAACAAGTTTCATGGGTGGGCTGGGGGAAATGGCAAAAGGGTTTAAGATTCTTGGGATGCATCCTTGAAAGCTTCTTGACTGGTAAATGGCCTTTACTTTCACCTGGCTCAGTACAATCTTTTACAGTGCCCTACCAAGCAAAAAGCAGAGGCTCTATATCAGAGAGATAAAGCCCATTGGAGGATAGGATGGAAGAGATGAGGATTTGAATCTAATCTTTTAGCATAGCACCTTTACCAGTTTGCCTCTGCTTTCAAAGAACTGTTTTAGCCCCCCTTTGGTTAGTGAACAGGATGAGGGCTCAGGAAATCTGGGTTCATTTCTCTCCTCTGCCACTTACTTCCTAGGTGACTTGGGGAACTCACTTTTGCTCTGCGAGTACTGTAGGCAGGGCTGTTAGTTCCTAATTTGTGAGTGCTTGAAGTTACAGCCTCCGATGAAGTGAGCTGTAGCTCACGAAAGCTTATGCTCAAATAAATTGGCTAGTCTCTAAGGTGCCACAAGTACTCCTTTTCTTTTTGCGAATACAGACTAACACGGCTGCTACTCTGAAACCAGCCTTAATAATGTTCTTTTATAATAGTTTTGTGTGTGCAATTTCCTAGATTTTTAAAAAAGCAAACTGAAAATACAGTAATTTCATCCTGTGGCTTCACATTTACACCCACAAGGGTCATCAACATAACTGGAACTCTTAGATCAAGCCCACAGACTCCTCTCCCCCCGACCCTCAGTATGACTTCATCTACCCTGTCCTCTCCAACTGTCCTTGCCCCAGTCCTGTCTCTTCCCTACCTCTTGCTGCTCATCCCAGTCCCGTTCTCCACTCCTACTCAGTCCCATTTCTCAGGATTCTCATCACAGTCCCAGTCTCCTTGCCCAGCAAGTCCTAACCTCACCCCTTCTGGACTCTCTGTCCTAGTTTCCCCTCCACTCCCAACCCTAGTCTCTTAATGTAGCCATTCC
This sequence comes from Natator depressus, assembly GCF_965152275.1. Taxonomy (NCBI): domain Eukaryota; kingdom Metazoa; phylum Chordata; order Testudines; family Cheloniidae; genus Natator; species Natator depressus. The sequence continues at coordinate 121,217,829 of NC_134235.1, read as the reverse complement.
CTGTTCCCCCAAACTCTTTTCCCCTCTCCTTTGCTTAGCCAGTCCTAGATCCACCCTCCCCAACTCATCAGCTGATCTCTCTCTCTTCCCCACCCTGGCTTCTAGTTGTCCCCCAAGCCCTGTGTCCATGTTCCCCATCCCCAGTGGCTCCCAATCCTTATCTCCATTTCCAGAATCCTCAACCAAACTCAGTGCTCCCCTCCCCACTTCTTCATCCCCCAGTTCCTTGTCTTAGTCTTTTTGGACACCCGGTACCAGTTCTCCCCTTGCACCCTAGCTCCTCATCAGATCTGTCTCCCATCTTCCAACCCCACTCATTATCAATCCTAGTATTCCCCCTCCGCATCTGATTTTAGTCACCCCCCAATTTACTGGCTCCTAGTCCGCTCCTCCCCTCTCCCTTGGCTCATAGTCTCAGTCTTCCTGCCCAGTCAAACCCTCTCTCCCCTCCCCACCCTAACTCCCGGTTACAGTTTCTCTCTCTCCCGCCAGCAGCCTTCAGTCCTAATTTCTCCACCACCATCACAAGGCTCCCTGTCTGAATCTATCCCTCCTCTGTCCCTCAGATCTGGCTTCTATTCTATCCCCTCCTCCGCATTCAGTTCTGGGAACTTCCTCCTCGATGTTGCATGGGCCCAGCAGAGAAGTCACAGAGAGTGAACCCCCCCCCCCCGCCCATCTCTCTGCTCTCATTTCAAGTGCCTGTACCTGCGTACAGAATATCTTGCAGCAGCCCAGAGCTGCAAGTGCAGAGAAAGTCCATCTCAGCCTTAGGCTGGAATATGCTCAGTATAGACAAATTTTATGAGGAATTTAGCTGTTAAAATTTAAGACGTTTCTACTGAGCACATGCAAACTAAGGAAAAAGGCACAACGCCACCCACTGCCAAACTTTAAGTCCCTGCTCCAAACCCTGGGGGCACTACAAAGAAAAGGTTGCACAAATGTTATTAACATGGAAAATCAATGTATTTTTCCCTAGCCTTGTTCTTGGAAATGGTTGACCCATTTTGACTGAATGTTTCCAAAAATATTCACCCTGAGTCAGATATCTGGCATATAGAATTTCAGCCTAAGTGTTAAAATTTGGCAAAAGTTATAAGCAGCTGAGAACAGGACATTATAAGTGAAAATGTCAGACAATCATAATAATAGGAGGTGCTACCATCTATAATATACACTCACTAAAGGTCTTGTAATATGAGTCTTGGGGTGTGAGCCAAAGTCTGTTGAAGTCAATGGGAAAAAAAAAACCCTCATCTTGATTTAAATGGGCTTTGTATAAGACCCTTCTGAGTGCTGGTTGAGGGGGGGAAAGGGGGAGTGAAATGTGAAGGATCCCTTTAAAAATAATAATGTAAGTGGCCTCATTGTGCTTTGTTTTACTGAAGTCAGCTGTATAAATGAGATCAGAATTTGATCCTCTGGATTTGAACATAAGGAAGTTTAGAGGCAAGGTCTCCCATGTAAGCTACTATAATACTTGGGTTAATTTTCCATGGACATTTGTGCGATTACATGTATTGGCCTGATTGTTTGACGGATGTGAATTTGAAAAGGGCATGCATAAGATTTTAAAAGTGTAAGTGCAGGTATTTATGCACAATTCATCCAGGCAGGAAAAAGAAACAGCACCCTGTGATTTAACTGACCAATCAGAACTAGATTCCTCAGCTGAAACAGCAAATAAAATATCAAATATTCAGAGAGAAGCATTCTTGATCAAATCCTAAATTTAAAATTGCTGCAAAAAGGTATCTAACAATTTCAAGCAAGGAATGGAGACTAAACTCATTAGATAAATTATTAGTTTCATATTATTCACTTAGATCTATTACTGATGACACCACTTTTCCTGACCTTTTTAGTATTTTGGTTTGTTGTTTTACATTGTTTGTTTTATGATTTTTTTAATTATTGTTGTTTATTTATTTTAGTAATTTCATTTTAATTGTCTTTGGAGCATTCTGATTGCTTTGCTAGGGAGGCACTAAATAAATAAAATCATTATTAGAATAATAAACATAATAGATTATAATAGTTATTTCACCATTTATGATTAGTAGGAAAAAAACCCTAGTATTTCCTGGAGGTTAGAATAGGGCAGGTAGGATCCAAGACCCCCAGGTTCTAATTCCACCTCTGCCACTGATTACATCTGTGATCTTGAACAAGTCACTTATAGTCTCTCTGTGACTCAGTTTATTCATCTGTGAAAGGATTATCATAATGTTTACCTATATCACAAGGGTAGGAGGAGAATTAGTTAATGTTCATAAAGCATTTTGATCTCCTCAGATGAAAGATGCTATATAAATACAAAAATAAAATCCTTAATCTTTTAGATTATTAATGACACTATATAGAGACACTATTACAATCTCCCATGCCAGTGGGAGCTACTGTAAGTATTGTTTGGTTGGTTTAGAATCTACAACGAGTGCATTTTACTCTGCTTACACAGCAAATGGGCTAGTTTTTCCTAGATGCACCTGTATTACCATTAACAGGAGACATGCATACACACTGGAAGGAAAACGAATTCCACCACAGGATTCCTAAAGGCAAAAACTGTTGCTGTGGAGTAATGATATAAAAAAAGTCAAAAAAGTACTGAACACCAAAACTAGGATAACCATTCTAAGTTTTTAAATCAAAGCCACTTTGAAAGTTATGGAAGCACAAAATAAACTTTGAAAATGCCCATTCTCTTTTTTTGTAGTTGTTATTGGAACATTTGTCATTTAAAAATACCCTGACCTGATTTAAACTAAATGTATTGAACTAGTTTTTCTTTTGGCACTGAAGCCCTGTGCCAAGCTTTAAACAAGAGAGACTTTTTTTTGTTAACAGCTCATTAGCAACTTGTAAAAACTGGAGGTTATTTTAATACCAGCTCCTTAGCTTTTGTGGCATTAGCAGGCACTACTAGCCATGCATTACAATCCTTACTCCACCTGCTGTCACAAACAGACGGCCCCAAGGTGGTGTAATTGAGGCAGCACTCCTCTGTATGCTGCCTAGAGGCCAGTATAGTGCCCTTGTCTAAGCCACCTGGGGTGGCCAGATGTCCCGATTTTATAGGGACCGTCCTGATTTTTGGGTCTTTTTCTTATATAGGCTCCTAGAAACACTCCCAGCCCCAGTCCCGATTTTTCACACTTGCTGTCTGGTCACCCTGAAGCCACCAGACGTTGGTGCAAGGATGTCCTGCCTAGAAAGGACAGTCAAATTCTAAACTATTCCTATCACAGGGTGGTTTGGCCCCATTAAATGAAGTAGGTACATCTCTCCTGTGCCAGTTTGGTCAATTATAAGAACATAAGAATGGCCATAGTGGGTCAGACTATGGTCCATCTAGCCCAGTATCCTGTCTTCTGACAGCAACCAGTGCCCGATGCTTCAGCATGAGTGAACAGAAGAAGGCAATTTATTGAAAGATTCATCCTCGTCATCCAGTCCCAGCTCTGGAAAGTCAGGGCTTTAGGAACACCCAGAGCATGGGCTTCCATCCCTAGCCATTGCTGGACCTATCCTCCATGAATTTATCTAATTCTTTTTTTAATCCAATTATACTTTGACCTTCACAACAAACTCTGGCAATGCATTCCACAGATTGACTGTGCATTGTGTAAAGAAATACTTCCTTATATTTGTTTTAAACATGCTGCCTATTAATTTCATCAGATGACCTCTGGTTCCTGTGTTATATGAAGGGGTAAATAACACTTCCTTATTCACTTTCACCACACCAATCATGATTTTATAGATTTCAATCATATCCCCCCCGTAGCTGTCTCTTTTCTAAGATGAAGAGTCCCAGCCTTATTAATCTCTCCTCGTATGGAAGCTATTCCATACCCCAATCATTGTTGTTGCCCTTCTCTGTGCCTTTTCCAATTTTAATATATCTTTTTTGAGATGGGCCAAGCAGAACTTCACACAGTGTTCAAGGTATGGGTGTACCATGGATTTATATAGTGTCAATATGATATTTTCTGTCTTATTTTTATCCCTTTCCCATGGTACCTAACATTCTGTTAGCTTTTTTGACTGCCACGGCACAGTGAGCGGATATTTTCAGACAACTATCCACAATGACTCCAAAATCTCTTTCTTGAGTGGTAACAGCTAATTAGATCCCATATTTTGTATGTATAGTTGGGATTAGGTTTTCCAATGCACATTACTTTGCACTTATCAGCATTGAATTTCATCTGCCATTTTCTTGACCAGCTACCCAATTTTCTGAGACCTCTTTGTAGCTCTTTGCAGTCAGCTTTGGACTTAACTAAACTGAGTAATTTTGTATTGTCTGCAAACTTTGCCACCTCCCTGATTACCCCCATTTTCAGATCACTTATCAATTCATTGAACAGCACAGGTCCCAGTACAGATTGTATTTACCTCTTTCCATTATGAAAACCATTTATTCCTAACCTTTGTTTCCTGTCTTTTAACCGGTTACTGATCTATTAGAGGACTTTCCCGCTTAGCCCATGACTGCTTACTTTTTTAAAGAGTCTTTGGTGAGCAACCTTATTAAAGGTTTTTGAAAGTCCAAGTACATATATCCACTGGATCTCCCTTGTCCACATGTGTCTTGACCCCCTCAAAGAATTCTAATAGATTGGTGAGGCACGATTTCCCTTTTCAAAAGCCATGTTGACTCCTCCCCAACTTATCATGTTCATCGATGTGCCTGATAATTCTGTTCTTTACTATAGTTTAAACCAGTTTGCCTAGTATGGAAGTTACTTTTGCCCGCCTGTAATCGCCACGATTGCCTCTGGAGACTTTTTCAAAAATCAGCCATAGTTATCCTCCATTCAGAGGCTGATTTAAGCAATAGATTACAAATCACTGTTAGCAGTTCTTCAATTTCATATTTGAGTTCCTTCAGAACTCTTGGAGAAATACCATCTGGTCCTGGTGACTTATTTCTGTTCAATTTATCAATTTATTCCAAAACTCCTCTCCTGACACCTAATATGGGACAGTTGCTCAGATTTGTCAGGTAAAAATAATGACTCAGATTCATAGATTCATAGATATTTAGGTCAGAAGGGACCATTATGATCATCTAGTCTGACCTCCTGCAGAACGCAGGCCACAGAATTTCACCCACCACTCCTGCATGTGGGACTCTCCCTCACATCCTTTACAGTGAAGACTGATGCAAAGAATTCATCTAGCTTCTCTGCAACAGCGTTGTCTTCCCTGAGTGCTCTTTAGCACCTTGTTCATCTAGTGGCTCCACTGAGTGTTTGGCAGGCTTTCTGCTTCTGACGTACTTAAAAACCAAGAGCAATTTTTTTGTGTGTCTTTTGCTAGTTCTTGTCAAATTCTTTTCTGGCCTGCCTAATTATGCTTTTACATTTGACTTACCAGAGTCTATGTTGCTTTCTATTTTCCTCAGTTGGATTTGACTTCCAGTTTTAAAGGATCCCTTTTTGTGTCTAACTACCTTTGTTACCTGCTGTTTAGCCACTGTGGCTAGAAAAAAGAAAAGGAGGACTTGTGGCACCTTAGAGACTAACCAATTTATTTGAGCATAAGCTTTGGTGAGCTACAGCTCACTTCATTGGATGCATACTGTAGAAAGTGTAGAAGATCTTTTTATACACACAAAGCATGAAAAAAAGATCTTCTACACTTTCCACAGTATGCATCCGATGAAGTGAGCTGTAGCTCACGAAAGCTTATGCTCAAATAAATTGGTTAGTCTCTAAGGTGCCACAAGTACTCCTTTTCTTTTTGCGAATACAGACTAACATGGCTGCTACTCTGAAACCTGTGGCTAGGAAGTCAGTGGAGGTGCTTTCCAGCTGTCCTTCCTGAGCCAGAGAGCCAAGGACAGAAAAGGATGGAAGGGGATGAAGGCTAAGAGTAGCAGAAGGGTATGCTTGCTCGCTCTCAGAGCCAGAGAACCACAAGGGATGCTGTGGTTGCATAGGAGAGCCGGGGCAGAGTAAAGGATGCTAGGGATGCTCTTGATGCATTGCCTGAATTAATAGTGTTAGGATTTGTTATGTGCACTGGGTTTTCTTCTGTAATAAATTAACCCCATTATATCATGATCAGTGGAACTAATGTCAGAAGGCCCACGTTCTCTGGAGGATTGTTATTGATGTGACACCATGAAAAGACGGAACGTGAGGAGTTGGAAGCAACTCAACTACATGGCAGAGCAGTGCACAGGATTTAATAAAGTTCCACATGGTTAACATAACCTGCATTCAGCATCTCTCTTTGTGAATGAAACATGGTGGCAGCAAATGGAGTTGTGAGTTCTCTGCAGCACAGCAGCTGGCAGCATGAGCTGTAGAACTTGGTCTGAAGACCCCCCCCCCGGTCCCTGGATTTTCAAGACAAAAGCATAGTCCAGCAATGAACCTGGTGGAAAGAAAAGTTTGAGGTGTACACAGATCTGGCTGTGCAGAGGATGATGACGACAACAGCAGGAGAATAAAACTGTTATTTTACCTTATTTGGGAACAAGGTAGAGAAATCTGCACCATTCTGAAGCTTCCCACTGCCTCAAGCCTCACAGCAATCCTAGGAACCCTGGAAACCTATTGTTCACAAAAGCAGAATGAAATTGTGGAGTGACACATGTTTTTCACAAAAGACCAATCTGAAGGGGAGGGCATAGACCTTATATTTCCTTATGCACACTGGCTACTACATGCAATATTGGGAACTTGACAGACCCCCTGGTATGGTACAGGATAGTCTGTGGCACTTGGGATCAAGATATCACATTAGACAGATACTTAAACATGGGGTGTGCAGAGGGAGCCTCAAGAGAAACGATGAAAGCCCTCGGAGGCGCCACACTCCCAGAAGTACATGCAGTGAGACAACGGCAAAGGAGAGCTGGTGGCCAGGGTTCCCTACCCAAAGTGAGATGCATTTACTGTGAGAGACAGAATGACCCACACATTAGGATGGCAGTGCAAAGAATGTAGCAAGCTGATTGATTTTAGCAGTGTGTGCAAGAGCAGAAGAAGCTCTCAGAAAGATTCAGTCAGTCTTCCACAAGAAAGGGATGGCACATCAGAGAGTGGTGATGATCATGACTTTATCTGTGAGTCTGTGAGCATATCAGGTTCAGGCTGTTGGGACAGGAAAGCAACTAGGGGTAATACCAACCTCCATGCATGTAAAAATGTTAATAGGGAAACACAACATGCAATTTCAGTGGGAAACTCTCCTGCAATGTGATTCTTCGGAGTGAGTAGAAGTCAAACACGCCCATTACAAAAAGCAGTTGCAATCTAATAAAGTACAATGACAGCATAATGTAGCCTGTGGGGAAATGTGATTTTGTAGTAACTAACTTGAAAAATAAACGTACCAACTGAAGTTTGTGGTGCTGGATGGTAAACACCACAGACCCTTCTTAGAGAGCACAACCATATGAGCCATGGATCTGATCATGGCGCAGCATCAGAATTTTATAGCTGCAAGGCAAGAAGAAAAATGGGGAGTCCCAGGGACACAGGAAACAATTTTAAAAGCATAAAAGGATGTTTTCAAAGGTGATGGGTGCCTTGAAGGAAAGCTGTGATTAGAGGTAGACACAACAGTGGAACCTATGTGCTTAGCATGAAGGAAAATTCAGTGGCATTACATATTTGTGTATGTAAGGATTGTGAAAATCTGCAGGCAGGGGGTATCATAGAATCATAGAGGTCAGTACAGCCTGCGTGAGCAACATGGTGATGATAAAGAAGCCACCAGGCAAAATACACATCTGCATAGACCAAAACCTCCTGAAAAGGCTTTGAAAAGATGCCACTATGCACTGCCCACAATTCATGACATCTTGCCAGAACTCTCCAAAACCAGAATCTTTACAGTCTTGGACGTAATGAATGGGTTTTGGCACGTAAGCCTGGATAAAAAGTCCAACACACTTTGTAATGCCATTTGGTTGCAACAGATTGCTGTATATGCTAATGGGCATAAGGCCAACACCGGAAGTATTTCAGAGGAGACTCAGCCAAGTGCTGTATGGACTTTCTGAGATGAAAATAATTGCAGATGATATCCTCATTGTATGAGAAGAAAGTTATGATACAGAAGCTGAACAAGACCATGATAGCAAACTACAAGCTTCGCTACATCAATGCAGGAACAAGAACATAAAATTTAACCCAGAAAAAAATGCAACCCAAACAGTGTGACGTATCATATATTGGACATCCGCTCACAGTAGAGAAACTGAAAGCAAATTCAAACAAGAGCAAGACAGTCAGAGACATACCAGCTACATTGGATGTGAAAGGGATATAGCATGTCATAGAAGTGATACATTTTCTGTCCAAGTTCTGTCCACACTTGGTGGCTATAGCAGAATGCATGTGTCAGCTCAGAAGCCAGGATGTTGAGTGGGAATGGGTGGGTTCCCAACAGCAAGCATTTGACATACTGAAATAAGATAATGGCTGCCTGCTCCTGAAGTACTACCAGCCAGGAGAGCCACTGACATGCTAGCGTGAAGAACTTGAGGAAGGACTGGGTGTAGCTCTTTTGCAGGAGCAGCTGTCACTTATGCCAGCATAACCTTACCAGAGACCGAACAGGGGCACACCCAAATAGAAAAAGGAGCTTCTGTCTGTGGTATTTGGAGTGGAGTAATTCCATCAGTACACCTGTGGCCCCCCAATAATAGTGCAATCAGACCACAACTCCTGAGAGACAATCATGGCAAAATCCCTTCTTAGTTCTCCAAAGAGATTGCAGTGCATGTCGATACGACTCCAGCAAGTCCATGTGGAGATCAGATATTGTCCAGGGCGATTACTGACACCCTTAGCAGGGCACATATACCCAACATCAGCAAGCTGGAGGAAGGGGATCAGAACAATGAATTCATTAACATGTGCACTATCTCCCAGTTTCAAGAGTGAAGCTGGTATAAATCAAAGAGGCTATGGAAAAGGACATCGACTATAAGCAGTCAAGGAAGTGATACTAGCAGGGTTACCAGAAGACAAAATCCAAGTACAAATAGGAGCAGAACCAAATATTCAAATTAAAGATGAACTGGATATGCAGACTGGAATCAGATTTCAAGGACAGAGGGCTATTGTCCCTGCCTCGTTACATAAGCATGTCACGCGAAAAATACATGCCTCACAACTGAACATTGATGGGCTGAAGATGTGTTTATTGGCCAGGGAATGAATTCACAACTGTGCTTTTTGATAGAAGGATGCAAGACTTGCCAGTTGTGTGATAAAATTGCCAGCAGAGACTCTTACCACATGAGCTGTGCCCCTCCCCCTGCCCCCAACCATGGAAAAAAGGTGGGAGTGGACTTACTTATCTCCAAGAAAAAGCAGTACTAGATTAGTGAACTACTATTCAAATTGTTGGGAGATTGATGCCCTGCCTGATACAAGAAGCAAGTCAGTGATTAGCAAACTGAAAGACCACTTTGCAAGAAATTGCATTCCAAACTCCGCATTCACCCACAACAGATCCCAATGTGCCTTGGAAGCATTCAAGGAATTCGTGTGCAAATGGAAGTTTGACCATCATACCTCCTTCCCAACATACCCTCAGAGCAATGGTACAGTGAATCAGCTGTGAAAACAGCTAAGAGACTGTTACAAGGCTATTTCTTGTGGTTCAGCCCCCTTGTTAGCATTTTTGGTACACAGGAATACCCCATCACAGGATGACAAAACTTCTGGTGCAGGTGCTGTGAAGTACCAAAACCCTTCTGTTAGGCAGAAAGATGGAGACGCCGCCAAGAGGAGAAGGCCAACAAGCAGGTCACTTAAGAGGTCAGCAAATGACCTACCAGCCCTGGATCCAGGCACTCATTCGAGGATCCAGCTGTTAGAGAGACACCAGAAGGAGCAGAATAAGGTAGTCATGAGGGGTGCAGTGGCACCCAGGTCATACAAGGGAGTTACCCAAGAAGGGACAAGTGATCCAACAGCGTGACAACAAGATTCCAACTTGGCTATGTGCTAGCAACCTCTTGCTGAAGGGACATATGGTCTGGGCATCAATTATTTGTTTTTAATGTTCATATTAAAAATATTTGTGAAACAGGGAAGATATATCAGGATCAGTGGAAATGGAGTTAGAGGGCCCCATGTTCCCTGGAGGGACTGATATTGAGGGGATACTAGAAAAATAAAATCAGAGGAGTTGAGCTGGAAACAGCATCGTCACAGGAACAGAGCAGTGCACAGGGTTTGATAAAGTTCCACTGAGACAACTTAAACCTACGTTCAGCTTCATTCTTTGCTAATGTAGCACCCACTAAGGACATTTACACTAAGGCCTGGTCTACCCTGGCGGGGGGAGGGGAATCGATCTAAGTTACGGAACTAAGTCAACGTACTTAGATCTACTCACCGCGGTGAGTCGACTGCTGCCGCTCCCCCATCGACTCCGCCTGCGCCTCTCGCGCTGGTGGAGTACAGGAGTTGATGGGAGAACGCTCGGGGGTCATTTTTGTCGCGTCTAGACTGGACGTGATAAATCGACCCCTGCTGGATCGATCGCTGCTGGTAGTATAGACATACCATAAGAAAGACTGTTTGGACGGTTTCTGGTGACTCTGAAGGAGGGAAAGTGCTGCACAGGGGCACTCCAAGTGGGGCTGCTTTGTGACAATTCCTCTTTCTGCGCTCAGTAAGCAAATCCACCAGCTTTCTCTGTTCTGAGATACCCAATTTATTTACTGTTCTTTTCCTCCTTTATCCCCTTACTCATGTGTGTTTCTCTTATATCTTTTCTTGTGGGGCAATTAATGACCAGCTAAATTCCAGCATCAGAAAAAACCCACTAGCCAATACAAAGTTTATTTCCCTGCTATATAAAAGGTTCTCTTAACTTCACCTAGATTCATACTTCTTCTCATTTCAGCAGTCTAGATCCAAAGACATGATGCTCTCAGAAGTTTGGTTAGAAAATGATGACTCATCATCCACAGCTGCTTGTTGCTTTGCAGTTATTCCCCCCCTTTGATCTCCTCTGTCTTGCAGTATTTCACTTGCACACATCAATACTGATGCCTGTTGACAGCCAAATTGCTGTTCATACTCCTATTAATTAAAAATGTATGCAGATGATAATTTGTTAACACTAAGAATATTGCAGTTATTATTAATGACATTTGGCTTCCAATATTTTCTCTCTTGCTGCCATTTGCGGTCTTATTAATATCACCAACAGGTCATTGTCAAGACAAATCTGCAAAAGCAATTTTATTTGTGTAGGTTATATGTCTAATGAAATTAAATAAATCAAACAAATATTGTAAAATATATAATACTTTGAACTTATACGTAGGGCCCTCCAAATTCACAGCCATGAAAAATGTGTCATGCACTGTGAAATCTGGTTTCCCCCTGCCCCCCCCCCGGTGAAATCTGGTATTTTGTGTGCTTTTACCCTATACTATACACATTTCACAGGGGGAGACCAGCGTTTCTCAAATGGGGGTCCTGACCCAAAAAGGAGTTGCAGGGGGAGTCACAAGGTTATTTCAGGAGAGTCATAGTATTGCCACCCTTACTTCTGCACTGCCTTCAGAGCTGAGTGGCCAGAGAATGGTGGCTGTTGGCCGGACACCCAGCTCTGAAGGTGGCACCCTGCCAGCAGAAGCGCAGAAGTAAGGGTGGTAATACTATACCATGCCATTCTTACTTTTGCACTGCTGCCTTCAAAGTTGGGTGGCTGGAGAATGGCAGCTGCTGACGGAGGGCCCAGCTCTGCAGGCAGCAGCACAGAAGTAAGGGTGGCCATACCATCCCATGACATTCTTACTTCTGCACTCCTGCTGGTGGCCTCTCTGCCTTCAGAGCTGGGCTCCTGGCCAGCAGCCGCCACTCTCCAGCCGCCCAGCTCTGAAGGCAGTGCTGCCGCCAGCAGCAGCACAAAAGTAAGGGTAGCCGTACTGTAACCCCCCCTGCAATAACTTTGTGACCCCCTCACAACTACTTTTTGGGTCAGGACTCCTACAGTTACAACACTGTGAATTTTAAGATTTAAATAGCTGAAATCATGAGTTTTACAATTTTTTTAATCTTATGACCATGAAATTGACCAAAATGGACTGTGAATTTGGTAGGGCCCTATTTATATGGCACCTTCCATTCCAGGATCTCATGTAAATTATCTTAGGGTCAGGATACCCCAGTTAGATAGGTAATATCATCCTATTTTATCGTGGGAACAAAGATACCAAAAGGTGAGGCCTCTGATTTTGGGTGACTACACTCCTGGGTGTCTAACATGAAATACCTGGGGCCCAATTTTCAGGAGAGCTCAGCACTCAACTCCAATTGAAGTTAGTGGGAACTGCGAGTGCTCAGCACCCCAGAAAATTAAGCCCAAAGTTACCGTAAGTTGGGCTCCTGAGGAACACAAAATCTATGGCTTCTTTTGAAAGTATTCAATGATGCAACTTGCCCAAGGTCACAGAGCAGGTCATTTGCACAGCTGGGTATATAGTCTAGGTCTCCTGACTTGCAGTTCCATGCTTTAGCCACGAGACAATATTCCCTCTTAATAAGAAACATGGTTGTCTTTAGTAGTGTATATCCTGCAAATCCAGTGCTGGAGTGCTTTTCACCCAAAGACAAAAGGATCTTTTCTCCCCCTGGATCCAAACCCTTGACTCCTATTAACTTCCAGCAAGGGCTGAGCATGCTGGCATGTAGGGCCAGCCTTAGACATGTGCGAAGTGTGAGGCTGCGTGGGGTCCTGTGCTTGAAGCAGGTTCACTCTGTCAACATCCTTCTTAGCAGGCATCTACACAACCCAATGACCTCCCCACCAGGACATCTCACTTTATTTGTACAGGCCCCCTGCCAAACCTAAGGCTGACTCTTAAGGAGTCTATCCTCCCCTCTCATTAACATGAATGGGAGTCATATGCTGGGGTCTGTTGTCCTCTTCTTACATGTGAATAGCTCACCTTGATATTTATGGGGTGTATGTACATTTAGAGAGAGAAGAACAGAATCCAGCCAATCTATCCTTGTCATATTGTGTGCTTTAGTTTAGACTTCAGAAGTATTTCTGAAGCACGACTATCCAATATGAAAGTTTTAGATCAAGTTCTTCCTCCATGGAAGCAATGCTTCTTGAATGAGAAGGGTTACAAGTAATTTCTTTATTCTCCAGTACATCTAAAGGACCAGATTCTCTCTGTGTACACCCATCTGCAACTCTAAGAATTCATGAGTTTATGAGTGTAACTAAGGACTGGGCGACAAAACCTTTGCTGGAGTAAGTGGGTACCACTCCATTGACTCAATAGAGCATCTCTCCAAGGTCAGCATGTTTCCTTGCACATGTGCTTTTTGTAGCTAATTTTATCTGCCAAATGATTATATGATTGACAGACCTTGAGTCATTTAGCATTTTCCTGAAAATTTACTACTTTAATGGCGCAGCTCTACCGATGGTAATAGATTAGTCACCAGTAGAATGCTCACTGTGACATCACCAAAGTTAGGTGATATGGTGGTTAAAATGATTGCAGCTGGCCTATATTAGTCCTTTCACTCCTGCTGCCATAAAAGGGAGTGGAATCAGTGCTGGTGCAATGGTAGGCAATCTGAAGAAAATGTTAGCGTAGACACTGGCAAAGAGGCTTAATTGAAGTGCTGTTGAGAATACCTTGGACAACAAGAACTGAAATCACTGCTAGAGAGAAAAAAAGCTTTCTGGGCTTGTTTTTATTTTTTAAAAGCCTGCATGAAAGTTTTCATTAGCCTCTGATTTAAAGTTTTGAATATTTTTAAGGTTTATGGTTCTTTCTAGTCTGTGAGCTAGCATCACTGGTGTGATCACAATTTACAATTGATATCAAAGGCAACATGTAAAGATTTCTTCTCTCTTCTTCACATTCATGCCAAAAGAAAGATATCTGCAGATTTCTTTAATAAATGGGTCCAATATCTCCTTAACTACATGATGTCATCTATCAAATGTAGAACTGTGGGAGAACAGTCACAATCCACTCTGACTTAGCCTAAGTTAAAGGTCTGACACAGTCACCAGGCAAGAGAGAGGATGATCACCCTTTGCTAAAAGTTAACACACCTCATGTGACACTCCCAGCTCAAAGACTGAGAGATGGTGATGATAGATCTTAGAGGAAGGTCAAGGATAGGACAAATGCACACCCTCTCAAAACAAGATATCTACTGTAAGGTCCTGGAGCTTGTTGGGAGGAAATAAAAAAGGGACTTTGCAGAGGGAGGTGATGTTCCCCTCCTCAGCCCCTCCCCCCTTTTTTAGAATTTGGAGGTCACTGAAGTCCAACTGCAAAGTGAACCTGGAGGAATTGGTTCTCTTCCAATGGGAGAACAAAATGGCAGAGCTCATTTTGAAACCAGTTGCAAACCACACCCTGCATGCTTCACACAGCTATAGTCAGGTTGCTTATCTAATGAAAAGACATCCAAGCTTGTGAATCTCTTGGGGGGGGGGGGGAGGGGTGGTAGTGTCAGAGAGGTATACTAGGCCAAAGTCACTTTAACTTTTGTCCCTTGGCTGAGGTATTAAAGAGGACCATTCTGCCTACCAGGTGTAGCTATGGAGGTAAAAAACAAAACAAAAAATCTCATGGCACAACCTTACCCCCTTAATTAAACAGATGTTAATGTCCAAAACTATGAATGAGCATAGCTGAGCTGAGAGTGTAATGGAAGCTCAATTTGCCTCCTCACTACAATATTTTGCAATATTGCAAAGCACTTTGAGATACACCTTAAGTATGAAAAGCACTGTTTACAAAACACACTGTATTTTCTTCTCCTGATTATGTTTGGTGAGCCCAGAGAAGAGCTGTTTCAGTACACCAAGGTCTGCCGGCCTCAGAGTAAGGTGATATAGATGAGAACTTGGAACAATTAGCTCCCTGTTCTAGTTAGGCCCCCATCTACACTACAGCTGGAAGTGTGATTTTGTAATCAGTGAAGGGCACAATCAGCTTAAACAAGTTAGACAGGTCAGTTTGCATCCACAACCGTGTCCCAGCTCTTTGCCTAATTATATTTTTAGCAGTGCCTCCCGGAAGTTGTCCCATAGTCCCTCAGCAGAAGCAGCTGCCCAAACCAAGACCATGCTTTAGAGTGCCTCCTCTTCCACTGAAGATTATGATGTTTCCTACTCAAACCACACAATCACCTGCCTCACAAGTCACAGTGGCCGTTTTCCATCATGGAGATCCCACTGACATTGCAGATTGCTGCACTGTTTGACACGCACACCAGGGCAGAAATGGCATTTCAATCTAAATGAGAAGAGAATCAGGTCTTGTTTTTTTAGCTAAGCATAGCCCTTCCCAATTAGTGGAACAATAAAAAGATGCTGTGTGGAAGGGGCCTTAATTACACCCAGAATGGACTGGTAACATTGGTAGTCAATTATCTTGAAATAGGTGATCAATAGTCTAGTTCTTCTGTTTTAAAATCACTATTGATATTACATCTTAAATTAATCCATCAATTGGTATATCTCCACCTCTTTTAGAACAAAAGCACACTTTCTAGATGTTTAATTTCTCTTCACTGTCTTTTTTTTACACCACCATATACTAAAAGCAACAATTGAAAGGCAGTGAAAATCTAGCTCAGGATGTATTTGTTGTGCTGAAACATTTGTAATTAAGCATGGTAACCAATTACAGAAATACCTAGAGTAACCCAAGTGATTCGCTCTCACACATCAGAGGCTTCCTAATCAATTTGAAATAACCAGACCCTGCTATAGAAAATAAGCAAGATCACAGCACTTGCTAATGAGTCTCAAAAAATGGATTTCACTGCATGAAAATGTTCATTGTCAGGAGAAAGACTGTGTGTGCCCAGAATCTTTAGGGTCATTTTCATTTGCATTTGATTGGAGAAAAGTCCCCTTTGTTCTTCTCGGTTCTCACATCCTCTGCAACACTGCCTCCCCCTGCCCCCTTCAGTGATTTAGTATTATTGTATCAACATGGTATATCAACTGCTAAAAATATACCCAAATAAGACCCTTTGTGCTGAAGCTGCTAGTATCTACTTCAATTATTACTTAATTTCACTCTGTTACAGTGGTTTCCTTGAATATAAATTTGCAGATGCAGGACTTTTGGAAATTGTTTGACAGAAGATACAGTGGCAGAGCTATGAAGCACACACCAGAGTAGTGTATTATGCCATGAATAATACCACTTAAACATTTGAACGATTTAAAGCTGCTCTGAGCTTTTCCCCATGGGGACTTGAATTCCTAGACAACAAGCAGTTCCAAACTCACCAGTCTGATGAAAACCTACCCCAATAAAACAGTGTCTAAAAATCACAAGGCTTGCAGGTCACTTGTTCTTTTCACAATAAGAGTGAGGTATCCACCTTACCTACTCACCTTCCCCAACCCAGCTGCATTCAGAACAAGATAAATTCATTATTGTATTTCCTTTTAAACAGGAACTGCAAACTATCGGCCATACCCTCTGGTCACCTATGCATGCGAGTAACTCTGAAATCAGTGGAATTACTCACAGGGGTGTCGTTGGCAATATCAGGACCCAGCTCAGAAAAAGAAGACAGAGACAACATAAACCATGAACCTTCTCCAAGTCTGCTTACTTTTTTTTTTTTTAAATTCTTCCTTGTCCTCATTATTGTTCATTTTCATTTGATAGCCGATTTCCTAGTTCCAGCTGGGACTGGAAGTGGAGATGCCAAAATACAAAGAGAGAAGTTGTTCTTATGCTTAGCTGGAAGAGAAAATATCAGAAATCTCACAAGACAGACAGACATTTCCAGACCAGACCTCAAAGGCCCGGATAAATCAAAGAAACTTCATGTAATTAGTGAGGGAAAGAAGGGGGGAAATGGTGAGTTGCTGGTGTACTGAAATTGGTTTGCATAGCATTCTTGTACCTAATGTCTAATATCTCCCTTATCGCTGCTCCCCAAGTTGATCAGTAAGCTTTCTACTGGAAGGAGGCTTTATCTCAGCTGAAGGTCGTACTATGAATCACTATGAAACTTGCATGCCAGCTACCTGTAGCTTGCATGCTACCATGATCATCACGTGAAAAATCTCTTTACATTGTCAAATTCACAAACACATCCTTATCTAGGCAGTTTTTTTCAATAGTCCTTTTTCTGCGTTCTGTGCTTTACTGTACGTTTTCTCCGTACTACTGTCATAGGCTTTTTAGTTCAAAGCAAAGTTCATTCTAGTTACAGGCATAATAAAAAAAAGGGGGGGGGGGCAATTAATACAATCCATGCTCCCCGAACACTAAAACATCAACCAACAATTAACTATAGTAGCATGATGTTGCTCATGCTTCCTGAGAGGCGGCTATATTGAGTGTTAATACTTTTCTGAACCCAAAAAACACCTCCCAGAGAAAAGCATTGTGATCTGAGAACTATTCAGATTTGTGTAATGGGGTGGAATGACAGGAATAGATCCAACAGAGGCATGCTTGCATGTTGTGAAAGAATATTTAAAATATCATTGGTGTTAGGGGATTTTTTCTTCCTGTTAACCCACCTCACCCCAACCTCTCTTCCTCCCCCCCCCAAAAAATCTGGCTGCAGGCTAGTTAAATTCAAAATTCTGGGGCAACAGCCAACTCCCATAGATGGCAAAATTTGCATAGACTTCAATGGGAGCACAACTGACCCCCCGCTAGTGTGCTAGATATTGCTCCCTCTGCAGCACACAACACATTTCTTCCCCTGCTTAGAAAGTGGTTATGAATAGAAAAAGCCCACAACATATAAGGTGCTCAGATACTCCAGTGATGTGGGCCACATAAGTAATTAGTGGATAGATAAGACTAACTTCTTTTTTTTTTTTTTTTGCATATTGTGGTCACATTCCCTTAATCTGATCACTGCGAAACTCACTCTTTTTATTTCACTCAAGAGCTTTAGAACTAAGTCACTTTTAGAGATTCAGTATCGTCACAATTTTTCCATGAAATGTATTGTTTTAAAAAATAAAACAGAACATATGTATATTCTGCTTTATTTTTTAAAACAATACATTAAATGGAAAAAAGTGTGTGTGTGTGTGTGTAGATATATATATAAAGGACCATTCAGCCAGGAAATCCAAAGATTCATTAAGAACTGAAGCTTAATTGCATAGTAGGCATGTCCTGGGTCTGTTTCATGCATAAAATGTTGACCGAGAAGTGAAACAAAAGGTTGCTATTGAAAGAGAAGACAAAAGTATTCCTTTGGTTCTTTTTCACTCACTATTCTTGAAGATCTTTAGTTCAGTGCAAATTGGCAGCACACTACAAATTAGACCAGCCTATTGTTAGTGTCTTGTGAAAGAACAGAAACATGATTCTTCAAGGCTACTCTAGCAGAGTAACAAATGCAAACCACAAACATTAGGAAATGATGTTGATGTAAGATACTGTCTCTCTTCATGTGTAGCAGTGCCGGGGGCGGGGGGGGGGGTGTAATTTCCCGTGAGATTCTCAAAGGAAAGGATCACAAAATTTCTGAGAAATTGGGCTATTCTGGGTTTGTGTCTAATTAAAGCTGGTTGTAATCTTTCAAATCACAAGACAAACATGGTGCACATGGACAAGGATAAGGTGACAAAATTGACTTTGATTCTTACATGGCATATTTTCGTTTTGGGGACATCTACACAATAGCAATGAGCTGGAGCTCAATTTTGTTTGTTTGTTTTTAGAAAAGACTCACATAGCATATTTGCTGTATCCCTCCAGTACAAAAACTGTGCACTTCTCAAAACACAAATACTGAATCAAGAAAGAGTTTTTCAAAGCACAGAGAGCAATTAGGCGCCCATCTACCATTAAATCCATCTGCCAACTAGATCTAAGTGTTTATATTCATTTACATCTACTTAGCATTTTTACTTATTACAGGCAAACAGACAAAGTCCCATAAAGACATAAGAATTACCATACTGGGTCAGATGAATCATCTAGTGTCCTGTCTTCCAATAGGGGCAAGTGCTAGATGCTTCAGAAGGAGTGAACAGAACAGGGCAATTATTGAGTGATTCATCTCCTGTCGTCCAGTTCTAGTTTCTGGTGGTCAGAGGTTTGGGGACACCTAGAGCATGGGATTGCATCCCTGGCCATATTGGCTAATAGCCATCGATGGACCTATCCTCTATGAACTTATCTAATTTTTTTTTTAGCCCAGTTACACTTTTGGCCTTCAGAACAACCC
Organism: Natator depressus; assembly: GCF_965152275.1. Taxonomy (NCBI): domain Eukaryota; kingdom Metazoa; phylum Chordata; order Testudines; family Cheloniidae; genus Natator; species Natator depressus. Next base: position 121,198,615 of record NC_134235.1, on the reverse strand, counting down.
CTGGCAATGAGTTTCACAGGTTAACTGTGTATCGTGTTAAGAAGTGCTTCCTTGTGTTTGTTAATTTCATTGGGTGACCCCTAGTTTGTCGGTTATGTGACACTCTATACCTCAGAGTGGCACCCTGGAACCCCCATATTCACCAGTGTCATAATATTATGATGCATTTTGTACAAAGTATATCTTGTGAGGTTTCATTTTAAAAGTCTTGAGCTGTTGAACGTTAATATCCTGTTTGATTGTATGTGCTATCACTGTACGTGAAGTTATGAAGCTTTGCTATGTGTGCGTTACTGAAATATGTTTGAGGTTAGGAACACCCACAACCAGCCTTTCAGGTACAACAATGGAGTAGCCGGAAATAGCTCATCAACACTCATCAAAGAAAGAATCCACTATCCCAGAAACTGTATACAGAAGTGTCTTCTTAGAGGGAGCACATATATAATGGAGACTGTTTGACCAATGGAAACCGCCTGTTCCCCACGTCATAGCCAAAGATCTTTCCAGCAAGCTGGAAGAAACTATAAAGGAGGAAGTGATATCATCAGTTGGCCTCATTCCCACCACAACTCAACACCTAGAAACACATCTGGAGGACAAGGACTTTGAACTAGAGGAGAGTGGCTTCAGGCTGGAAAAGAGTCCCAGCCTGTATATTGAGGATCTGTGACCTTTTTGTACCATCTGTCAGGCTGAGACACTGTTTGATTCAAATCCTGTTTAGTTTGTAGAACTCAGAGTGTGAATTTATTTTTATTTCTTAAGTAACCAATTTTGATCTCCATGCTTGCTACTTATCACCACTTAAAATCTATCTTTCTGTAGTTAGTAAATCTGTTTTATATTTTACCAAAACAGTATGTTTTGGTTGAAGTGCTTAGGAAATCTCAGCTCAGTTTACAAAGGCTAGTGTGATGTCCTCTCCACTTCGAGGGAAGTGCAGACTGGGTAATGAACTTACATTGGCCAGGCTTCTGACCAGTGCAAGATGGAACAATTCTGGGGTGTGTGGCTGGGGAACTGGTGTGGGGAGGGGTATTGGCTGGAACATCCCTATTGATGGTTTCTGCATGGCTGGGAGATCATATTACTCAGTTGGGTGTGTTCCTGCCTGTGGATGTTTGTATAAGTGCAGTACCTGCCAGAGGTTTGTGGCTTGACACAGCGTCACAGTATGAGAAGGATACCCCTAATTGGTGGGACAGAAGGCTCAATACTCCCTAAGTCTAGGTTTCATCCCGGGGACCCTGTCACAACTTCCTTATTCATTTTCTGCATATCAGTCACCATTTTATAGCTCTCTGTCATTATCCCCCCTTAGTCATCTCTTTTCTAAGATGAACAGTCCCAATCTTTTTAATCTCTACTAATATGGAAGCTGCTCCATACTCCTAATAATTTTTGTTGCCCTTCTCTGTGCCTTTTCCAATTTTAATATATCTTTTTGAGACACTGTGACCAGAACTGTACATAGTATTCAAGGTATGGGCGTGTCAAAGTTCCTTCCCCACTCTCGACTCTAGGGTACAGATGTGGGGACCTGCATGAAAACCTCCTAAGCTTATTTTTACCAGCTTATGTTAAAACTTCCCCAAGGTACAAACTATTTTACCTTTTGCCCTTGGACGTTATTGCTGCCACCACCAAGCGTCTAACAAATATATAACCGGGAAAGAGCCCGCTTGGAAACGTCTTTCCCCCAAAAATCCTCCCAAACCCTACACCCCCTTTCCTGGGGAAGGCTTGATAAAAATCATCACCAATTTGCATAGGTGAACACAGACCCAAACCCTTGGATCTTAAGAACAATGAAAGAGCAATCAGGTTCTTAAAAGAAGAATTTTAATTGAAGAAAAAAAGTAAAAGAATCACCTCTGTAACATCAGGATGGTAAATACCTTACAGGGTAATCAGATTCAGAACACAGAGAAACCCTCTAGGCAAAACCTTGTTACAAAAAGACACAAAACCAGGAATATACATTCCAATCAGCACAGCTTATTTTATCAGCCATTTAAACAAAACAGAATCTAACGCATATCTAGCTAGATTACTTACTAAATTCTAAGACTCCATTCCTTTTCTGTTCCTGGCAAAAGCATCACACAGACAGAGAGAACCTTTGTTTCTCCCCCCCCCTCCAGCTTTGAAACTGTCTTGTCTCCTCATTGGTCATTTTGGTCAGGTGCCAGCGAGGTTATCCTAGCTTCTTAACCCTTTACAGGTGAAAGGATTTTTCCTCTGGCCAGGAGGGATTTAAAGGTGTTTACCCTTCCCTTTATATTTATGACAGGGCGTACTATGGATTTATATCGTGGCATTATGATATTTTCTGTCTTATTATCTATCCCTTTCCTAATGATTCCTATCATTCTGTTAGCTTTTTTGGCTGCCTCTGAACATTGAGTGGATGTTTTCAGAGAACACCACACGATGACTGCAAGATTTCTTTTTTGAGTGGTAACTTCATTTAGAACCTATCATTTTGTATTTATAGTTGGGACTATGTCTTCCAGTGTGCACTAATTTCCATTTATCAACACTGAATGACATTTGCCACTTTCTTGCCCAGTCATCCAGTTTTATGAGATCCCTTTGTAACTCTTCACAGTCAACTTTAGATTTAACTATCTTGATTAATTTTGTGTCACCTGCAAACTTTGCTACTTCACAATTTACCCCCTTTTCCAGATCATTTATGAATATGTTCAGCAGCACAGGTCCCAGTACAGATTCTTGGGGGACCCTGCTATATATACCTCTCTCCACTTTGAGAATTGTCCATTTATTCCCTCCTTTTGTTTCCTATCTTTGAGCAAATTACTGATCTATGAGAGGACCTTCTCTCTTATACCATGACAGCTTACTTTGCTTAAGAGCCTTGCGTGAGGAACCTTGTCAAAGGCTTTCTGAAAGTCCAAATACACTATATACACTGGATCACTCTTGTCCACTTGTTGACTCCTCTCAAAGAATTCTAATAGATTGGTGAGGCATGATTTCCCTTTACAAAATGAACTTGAGTCACCAATTAAATACCCAAAGACAAGATTTTTTTTTTTAAAGAAATATTGTTATTAGCCAGTTCTGTTGATTTATTTCAAAGAGAATTTTGTACAGGTGAGAATGGGCTAGATTAGTACCCCTGAAGAATAAAGTTCTCAGTTTATCTACAGCACAGGTACAGCATAGGCAGCAGCATTATAAGCTTCCTCACCAATACTCCTCAGCTCTGAACCTGAAGGGATTGTCTGTGGTCTGAGCACTGAGATATTGTTTCCATTTACCTGACTACTTGGTCCTCTCCCTCTTTACTGAGACTGCTAATAACAGTGAGAAGCACTAGTGTAAATACAGCATTGTTTTCTTCAGGTGTAACCACTGGTGCAACTCAGACAGAGGTAGCAGCAGTGGGCCTTGTTCAATAGAATTTTAACTACTGTGTAATCTAACCCTGCTTCGGGCAGTTCTCGAGGACGTGGTACTAGAAACACTAATACACTGGTGGCTCTATATGGGTGGTTGTGCCACATTGCGAAGCCAGCTGTAGTGCTGGTTTGGTGATATAATCAGTTGTCCACAATATGATTAACAGAGACTGGAAACTACTTTCTAACAGGCAGCTGAATGGTTCCCATATAGGGTGAGAATGTGCCATCTCTACAATAAGAGAGGGAAAACGTTCTACATACTTTTCTGCTGGAAGCCACAAAGATGCAATGCCAGGAAATGCCAGTGATGCCTTCCTTTGGGATACACCTGCTTTGCTCTGACAGTGTTAAAAGGACAGCCTGAGAAAGGCCTGCTGGGGAAAAAAAAAGAACTTCCTATAAGAGGGCAACTCTGCAGTGGGGAGAAGAAGTAGGTATTACAGAAAGATGCTTTTTGGGGAAGAACTTCTTTGGGATTTTTTTCTGTCACCTCTAGATCATACATGGAATCAAGTTTTGGCCATGATCAGGATGCACCAGATTGAAAACACTACCCTAGAAGTGAAAAGAGTGAATAGATCAATCGCTACCTGCAATATTTAGAGACATTACTTTGCACATTTTAAAGGCGGGGGGAAACAGATACAACAGTACCCACCCTATTGACAGGTTAGGCCCTTTGTTACATATTTTTCAATGTGAAAATTTTGGAATCCGTGAAGGCCTCCCCTACAAATCTTCCTCATACTGTATTTTTCATTGGTTTATGCCTCCATTCCTCCCAGATTTTCAAGAGTGAAACATGTGGCCTCTTTTTCTCTTCCAAAGTACCCAAGAAAGAAAGAAAAAAATCCTACAAATGCTCAAAAAAAAAAAATTCAACAGCATAAGCCAGCAGCCATATAAGAAGTAAAGGAATTGGAACATTCTGCACATAAAATGCAAAGGTGGAAAAGAATTCTTGTGTGTTTTTCCCCCCAAGAGCAAGTAAAGATTCATTGCAATGATTAATTGCTAGTGGGGGTGAAGGAAATAGAAGGGTTGAAAAAGTGGACCAGAAGGAAACAATAATAGAAACCTGACCAGTAACAGGAGTTGATCACTGTTGGCAGCATATATGTTTCAAATTCACACTGTGAACTGAGGAAATAAGTCTTGGCTGGGATGCATTTTTCTGGGATATCCCTAAGGAATATCCATCAGTGATTCATCTAAGCAGCCACTGGATATCATTACTGCTCTACCAAAAATGAAGATAAAACAGCAACCCAGAAGAAATAAGAGAAACAAGTGCCCCAGATTTTTTCTCAAACTATTGCTGGGAGATCATAAGGGCGGTGAAGAAGGGAGGGGGAACGAAGAGAGGTTTGAACTTTTCATCTGTAAGTCCTCAGTTTGCCTTTAAGCTGTGCACATCTAGTTTACTCTCGTCAGAAGCTACAACTATACTTTGCAGCCCTTAAAGAATGAGATAATTGCTTTTTTGAATCACATGCTTACTAATACAAAACTTTAGTTTTTTTCTTCCCCAGTCCTACAAGGTAGGACCTCTATCGGTCAAAATAACATATGCGGTGTTCGAGATGCTAATGCACCATCCAAAGCAAATATAATGCAGCAGCTCTGACAGGTTCACATTCTGAAGTCCTCTTTGAACTCAGAATCTCTCTCTTTCTTGCTTCATAAAGAGTGGTCAATTATAAAATATGGGAAGGGAGAAGCTTCTGCGCTCTCCACAGCCCCCACCTTGGAGCAAAATTCAATTTTGCAGTGTGCTGTCTCTAAATATTTTCTCTGGTATGTTATCTAAGACAGAACAAGCAGCAGAATACACAGAATGGGGAACGTTTACGGTAACAAAGAACCAAAGGCATACCAACCAACTTCTTTTGTATCTATAAATATAGAGGGTCAGAGGCTCAGCTGGACTTAATGGCACTTCAGTGTTTTACATCAGCTGAAGATCTGGGCCATAAGGAATATTTGATTTGCACACCTAAGTAATAAATTATAAACTGTATCTGAATGCCTTTATGTAAATAAATAGATGATTCAAGAAGAAACCTAAAAATCTATAGCAAATTATATCCAGACTGAATCCCCTGCACCTTTCCATTAATAGTAGGAATTAATAGTTTCTTAAAAAGAGTTGTGATATGAAAAAACAGTACTATTCAAACAAGACAATTAATATTGCAAATATAAAACCTGTGTATCCAGAAACGATTTCTTCACCTACTTAAAGGGAGAACTTGCAAATTAATTTCTAACTCTTTACCTATCTTGGATTTACTATAGCACCCCTTGCCATAAAATCTAAAGCCCTGATTCAGCAAGGTATATAGAGCACATAGCTAATTTTAAGCATGTGAGCAGTCCCGTTGATTTCACTCGGACCTTCTCATGTGCTTAAAGTCCAGCATGTGCTTAAGTAACTTGCTGAACTGTGGCTTAAGTACTTTGACCAAGATTTCAGTGGGAGCTGATGAGTGTTCAGCACTTTTGGGAAAAAAAAATCACATCACATATTTAAGTCACTAAATATCAGTGTAGGAATCTGCACGAGGCACCCATGTTTAAAAATCTTGACCTTAACCTTATATTACCCTAGGGGCATAGGCGCTGACTTTTACTTTTCCCCAGGGATGCTCCACCCCTGAACTGCCCAGAGGCAGTGCCTCAACTCTGCCCCTTCCCCCAAGGCCCCGTCCTTGCTCCACCTCTTCCTGACCTCACTCCATCCCCCTCCTCTGAGGCCCACCCTTCCTGAGCCCTCTCCACACCATTCCCAAGGCCCCACCTGCCTGATGCTCGCTCGTCTCCGCCCTGCCGCAAGCCCCTGCCTGAGCTGCCTATCAGCTGTTTGGCAGCGTCCCCAGTCAGCTGTTTGGCAGCGTCCCCAAGTAGTTGATCTGGAGCGCCACCAAACAGCTGTGGCCGATAGGTGCTAAGCACCAACTATTTTTTTCCATGGGTGTTGCAGCCCCGGAGCACACAGTGTTGGCACCTATGCCTACAGGGACTTGAAGCCTCACTGTCGAGATTGCGAACAACTGACCCTTGCGATAAGCTAAAAAGCTCACTGTTTGAGCTTCAGTCTGGTGTTTCTTTTTGGCGGGTACTTTGCCATTTTAGATATTGCCGGCCAAATTCAAGATGGTCCTTTTCTTGTAAGGCCTGAGTCTACCACTCTACTCACAATACAGCTTATTCTGCAAAGAAGGCTCACTGAATAAGGGAGACTGAGAATGTTTTTGTGCTTCAATATCAAGACAGCATCTTCTAATGGGAACTAGGTACATTTCCCATAGGAAGGAGGAAAGGTAACTCTGGAATAAATAAAATGCCTCACATAAACTCTCATCTTTATGTTAAGGGAGAATTTTCCAGTCCTTGTGCTGGAGCCGAATACCAAAAAAAAAAAAAAAAAAAAAAAAAATCAAACATAGCATGTCCAGCATATGTAATGCCATATGATCAAGTCTTCCGTTTTAATTTTTTGTAATGTATTCCAAATTAACCCATGAACTACTTTGGATTTTCCAGACTGTATTCAATTCACAGATAGATACACATTCAAAATACATGCACCGGGTATGCCCATCTATTAGATGATGTAGACAGACTCTGCATATAAACATACCACATAAGTGCCGGAGATATCCAGGTGACAAATTGTAGAACCAGCTTATATGTTGCCTTTACCATGCAACTTTGACCATTTCAACACTGCAAATCTCTGAACAGCTTCACATAATCACTAGTTTTATTACAACACAATCTGACTCTTCTCCTTCACCAAAAAGTAGAATTTTCCTCAAAAAGTTACAAAAAGAAGGAGCACACAAATCCAGATATATTTATATTATAATATATATGCAGCATAACTAAAAATAAATCAAATTACACACACACCCCTGAATATACAGAATACCTGACGATGTGGTATAAAGATTATGTTGACATGAATTTTCAAAGTCTGTACTCCTTGCAAGTGGCCCAAGCATGGGTGAATTTTGCAGATCATCTCAAGTGAGTGCCAATAAAAATCTACTTCACCTTCATGTGATTTGTATATAGCTACATATTTTACAGAAAAAAATCTTTCAGAAATATATGAAGAGACTTTTTAAAATTTGAATGGGTTCTATTTTACCTGCCTCTCCATCAGCACAGGCAGATTTCCTTAGTGGTCATGGGATAAATTCAATAGAATTCAGTGGAGTTACACCTTTTTTTTTTCCTTCTTGGAATTTGATTCGGATTCATAACCCAGAGTCCATCTCTCATGGAAGAAATATATGTTAGAAAACACTCAGAATGATCTAAAATATCTTGTCTATACACACTAATCTTGCTCTCCCTCTCTCATGTACACACAAAGGTTAGTAGTGTTTTCCATAGAAGTTTGGAGTATGTAATAGTCTTGATATGGAAGGATCTAATTGGTGGAGAGGGACCCATTAGGGATTCTGATTTTTCAGCTGTATCATTTAAGAGGTAGAAGACTTTGTCAAAACAAACACAAACCCCAGAACTTTGGGAAGGACTAAAGCAGGGAGGCAATGACCTCTCCTAGATAGACACTGCAGGCAGTCACCTGATGTGTGAGCATGGGTACACTTCACTTCTCTGGTTCCCCTCCCAACTGCTTTCTGTCTTGTCTATTTAGAGTGCTAGCTTTTTGGGGCAGTGATTCTCTCTCCCTCAATGTGCTTGTAGAGTAACTAGCATAATGGGGCTCTGGTCTCAGTTGCGACCTCTAGACACTATTGTAACACAAATAAATAATGATCACAATAAAATGCACTGCAAAAGCAAAGCAGTTATGTTTTGGCTTTTTGCTAGCTTCAGGGATTCAGGGAATAAGAGGGTCACTTCCTCCCCCCTAGCCAACAAAACAGCTCTGCAGTATTATTTTGAGTATTTTACAATAAATGACCATTCTGGAAAACGAAGCACTTCATGAAAATAAATGAAAATTTCATAAAATGTTCCCAAACTCTCAACGTTTGACAAAGCTAGCAAAATTTCACTGTACTTTAATGTCATTGAAATAAGTTCACAAGGAGAAAACAAAGTTTTACTTGAGGAAGGGATGACATCTCCAGCTCATCCTCTCAGTCCTTATGCCCATGACTAACTGCTACTATAACATCAGACTTAGAGGATCACTGATAAACGTGTTACCAGTGACAGGGAAACCACCAAGATTCTAAGGACTTATGGTGGAATTTGGTCATAAACTGATTGTGACTTGTAATCATTATTTACCTAGAAGAATTTAATCTGACATTCAACCAGCTACTATCCCATTAGTGTAGATGTATCTGCCCCTTGCTTATCCTGATCAGTTGGTGCTTTTGGTTTTAAAGATCAAACTTGAAAGGATTTATTTGATTTCATGGTATTTTTTGAGGCAAGAAAATTGTTTGCATTCTAAGAGCCATTCTACTGAAAGTGGAAATGCCAACAGGCTGTTGGAATGCTGATGAGAGCCATTATAACTTCATTGACCTGCCTTGGCACTAAAACACCCAATATCTTCACTCCATTGTATTTGTGATGTCCACACTCTCCTGGGTCTGCCAGGAGCAATGAATCAGATGTAAGAATATGGAGGTAAATCTTATAAACATAAATTTAAAATTGGTTAAGAATGAACCTCAAATGCTAGTTCAGATAAACAATCCAAAATGTGTGTGTTTATGTGAAGCTTAGCAGACTCTCTTTAGCTAGTACTCTCATGAGATATCCTGTAGTAGTGGAATGATAAACACCAAAAGAACAACTTTTTTTGTGATATTTCAGTACTAGTGAATTTCCTGTTTATCTCAATTCCAGAGGTGTGTGACATTTTTTGGAAAATACCCAAGTCAGTATGAATTTCATGAAAAGGCTGTGTTGGTTTTCCCATCCCTACACAAATGTCATCATGAAAAGGCAGAGGAAGAATTTGAGGGCGGGGGGCGGGGAGGAATGTTCAATTTTTAAGTGGTAATCATGTAATAAATGAATGAATAAATACATTTCATGATGTCTTGGCACATTTCAGATGTACACAAAACAGCACAGAAATATACAGTGGGAGTCATAACAGAGGTGACTAGGCCCATCAAGTAAAACTTGTGGCTCTGACACATCAGACTGGCGTTCCAGCCCCTCTTATTTCACGTTATTTATACACAGCCATTACAGATGTTTTGAGGATTCTCCTGAGCTTGGGGCTCCGGTACAATTGTCCTCCTAACTCACCCTCTCGTCAGTGCTGGAGATAACCATAAAAAACAGAATTTTGCTTCCATGAAAATTTTTGATTTAATCTGAAATCAGGATGAAAAGCCAAAAATTTGAAGTTTGCAGGAGCTAAGTTCATTTTGGGAGAACCAAAATGGAATTTTTTTACTTGCTTCCATGCTGCCTGATTCCTTGGGGATCTGGCTGCGTGGAGACTTGCCAGCTGCCATGGAGATGGAGAGCCTGAAAGCCATGGAGCTTGGGGACTCAGAGTGCTGAGGCGGGTGAAGATCCAGGCAGATTTCCATCAGAAGTTTTGATGGAATTAACATGATCTTGTAGAACATTTCAACTCCATTGAGTTTCCCATATAAAAAACTGTTCCATCAGCAAATTTCTGACCAATCTACCACATAGTCATACCTACAATCAGAATGATGTAGGCACCCCTAGAAAGGGCTTGTGAAGCTTTGGTAGGATGCATGGTAGGTAAGCCACGATTTAGTGTTACATTAAAGATTTATATTCTAAAAGGACGACAATGCCAAAGATATCAAAACAGAATAATGCATTATAATTCATTGGACTAGTTTTGGTGCCCAACTTTGGTTGCATCTGTTCAAGAAAGATAACAGAAAGGGGAAATGTCCAGAAAAGGGTAACAAAAATGCTGAGTGGGTTTCACATGCAAAATACTGAGTTCAGTTGTGCAAGCTGTTATTCCCATATACAGTCCAACGGGACTTCAGAGGAGAGTAGCTATATGCATATGAATAATTGTTCACAGAATTGGGTTTAAAAATTTGAAAGACTGGGGTTAATCAGTTTGGGAAGGAGAAAAAACTATGAACTTGATTAAGATACCGAGGATGATGAAAGATATAGCGAAAACTGGCCAGGTGCTTCCTTTCACTTGCTCCCACAACACAAGAATAAGGAGACGCTCTTTGAAATTAAGGGGCGATAAATGTAAAGCAAACCAAATGGAAATATTTATGCAGTGGATAGCCCACCTGTGGAACTCATTACACCAGAAGGTCAGTGGGTCAAACACAGCGTGTCTGGATTTTTAAAGATATGGATAACTGTGACTATCAATAACATTGGTAGTTATGCTACGAAAAGATAATATTATTCTAGCCTCATCTTTGCTGGCATCAGCTGATTGCTTGCAGTGTTAAGCCAGAAATCTCTTTCCCTTCTTGTGCAGCACTGAAGGAAACTGGAGCGGTGCATTATGGAAGGTTTCTGACTTCCTCTGGAGGATCACAGAAAATAGTGATGGGAAACGCATATTAGATCATCCACACCATCCCCTTAAAAATGCAGTCACAGGATAGTGGATGTATTAGATCAGCAGTTCTCAAACTTCCTTGCACCGTGACCCCATTCTGACAACAAAAATTACTACACAACCCCAGGAGGGGGGACTGAAGACCAAGCCTGCCCAAGCCCTACCACCCTGGGTGGGGAGGGAGGAAAGTAAAGCTGAAGCCCAAGGGCTTCTGCCCTGGACAGGGGGTATGTAACCTTAGCCCTGGGCAATGGAGCTTGGGCTTCGGCTTCAGCCCCGGGCAGTGGGACTTGGGCTTCCGACTTGCTAAGGCCCAGGGCCAACACCAGCCTGGGCCACTTTTGAGGATCCTGACCCACAGTTTGAGAACTCCTGTATTAGATATTAAACTGCTCATCAAGTAGAACAATGAGAACTCTGCAGCATTCAGTTCAAATAAGGATTTGCAAATAAAGATCTGCAGATTGGTTTACAGGGCCAGGAACATACAGAGAACCATAGCTGGCCTCTGCCGACCCCGAGACACTCCTTCACCCCAAATCAGCATTAGATCCCACCTTTTTATCTTAGATTCCTTTTGGACTGGGGTGCCAGGATTTCTTAGGGCTTGGCAGGTACGCTGACTATGGAAGAAGCTGGGTGGAGAAAAGTTCACAGGACAGCTAACGTATGTTTAACAAATTTGAGAGATAATGACAGTTTCATAGACAATTCAAATTCAAGACATAGGAACATAAGAACTATCATGCTGGATCAGAACCATGGTCCATCTATTCCAGTATCCTGTCTCTGACAGTGGCCCACACAAGATGCTTTAGAGGAACATGTAAGAACCCTACAGTAGGTAGATATGGGATAACCTGCCCTCTCCTAATGGTCTCATCCTAATCCTTAATAGCTGGAGATTACTTTAAAATGTGAAAAATGAGCTTTTTATTTCCCATCCACTACTCTTTTAGTAAGCATTAACTATAACAACTCTGGCTACTCTTGTTAGCCACATAAACATCCAATCCTTCTTTGAATCTTGCTAAATTCTTGGCCTCAGCAACAGTGCTGTCAATTTCAGACAATGCTGACTTCGGAGTAATTTTTATAAGGCTAGCTGAACATTTCACTCAGCTCAGGTGTCAGGTACGGGACACTTCATGGACTAATGACCTGATCCAGTATGGGAATTCTAATACCATTATGATATTTAAATGATGAATGGCGAGGAGGTAGAACATGACCTTGACAAGGTCACCTTGAAAACAAAAAGAAAGAAACCTCTTCACATATCCATGAAAGTGCAATTGTTAGTTGCTATTCCTATCTACCCAATCTGTATGCAGATTCTTTTGAGTACACATTGAGTACGCAAAGGAGAAATCACTCACTTTTCAGCACAGTGCAGAAATCCATCTTGGAAAAATGAAAAGTGGTCTGAGGAAAATGGGAAAAACAATGTAATTACATCCATTCAGCATGAGGGAAAGACTAATACCAAAAAGAGATCTTACATTTACAATGTGACACGGCAGGATAATGCATATCCATTCTGTCAAAAAGCGGGGAGGGAGAATTGTCTCCATAGAAAGTTCTGAACCTGGAATATTGCATTTAGTCCTGGGCTTTTAACAAAAAGATATTGGGAAACTGGAGGAAGTTCAAAGAAGAATGACCAAAAGGATCCATATACCTAGAGGAATGATCTGTGAGGAAATTTAAAATGCTTAAACAGGTACAGCTTGGCTAAGCGGTGACTGCTACCGCTCCTTTACATAAATATGGTCTGCAAATATTTGAAAGGTGGACTCTAAGGGTGTCTCAACCTCACTCTGGCCACTTTATGCTGTTCTCATCTTTTTACCAAACTAAAGGGGCTCTAAAATCCCTGTGTCTGGCTGAGGGAGGACACCTTAAGGCTGCCTTCAAGGATCCCTTCACAATGCCTGGCATAGGAGGGTTGGGAGTGGAGGGAGGAAGGGCATGCTGGGGGCAGGGCCCAAGCACTGCAGAGATTCCAGGGTGTGGTGTGACCTATATGGCAGGCCTGAAGAGACTGCTGAAACTCAGACCCCCAGCACTGTCTAAATTATTCCAGAGTCCCTGGAAAAGGGCACAAAGGTGGCTTAAATCCACTTCAAGCCAAACTCCCCTGGGCTGCAAGGGCCGCCTCCAAGAAACTCAGCACACAATTTTCCCCTAGAATGGGGGGGAAAATAACTTGGGTTTGTACTGCAGGGTGTAACTGGGAATAATAGAGAAAAATTGAGAAGGCCAAATTTATAGGCTGAATAATCAGGGAAAAGATTCATAATAATCCCACACTGGGCTATGGAATCCTCTCCAGGGCAAGTGTTAGAAGCTGCACAGCTTGCAACATTAACAATGAAACTGTTCAAAGCATGAGAAAAACACTATTATAGTGAACAATGATATACATATAAAGGGGATACACTAGGCTCCTGATAGGCAAAATGTAACTGACCATTCATTTCTGTCGTCATGTTTATATTTATTACCCAAAGCTTCCTTTCAGGGCCACATTGTGCTAGGTGTGGTACACGCACACCTGCCTCGTGCCCAAAGGGCAAACTGTTTTTATGATTCTATGAGCTGTCCACATGACCTAGACAGAAGCTGCACGCTTGTACTCACATGCCACCACATCTACGTACTGTCATGCAAGGTAGTATTTCACTGGGAATTCTTGATTTGAAGGTCCAGGAAGTTAGCAAGGGGAAAAAAATAATGCAGTCATTTTTGATGACAAAAAGGGCAGAAATTTCATTTCAGGCTTAAACACCCCTTGCCCCTCCCGCCAAACAGACGCACACAAATATAAGTTATGAGCATGTCTTAACCTCTTTTCCATTTTCTGCTTTTACTATCACTACCAGCAGATTAGACAGAGCTGATTGCTTTAGGCTTCAGAGTCAGTCACGGGGGGAGGGGGGGGGGTCCTTTAACAAAGCCCTCCCCCCTGTACCCTCCCACCGCATTCACTTGCAAATCACTGTGTGTCTGGAAGTGCCTGCTTTCCCCCAGCTCTTAACCTTCCCATACCGACTGCTGCTGCAGAAGCAGAGCACTCTCTGTCTGTGTGTGTGTGTGTGTGTGTGTGAGGGAGGGTGGTTTCCTTTTTTTTTTTTTTTTTTATTATTATTATTAATCAGGAGCACTGAATGGAAACCAATCAGATAGAGAGCCCCCCTCGGCTTCGGCTCCCTGCATGCCAGAGTTAAAAGTGACGCTGGGAGAGAGCGAGCCGCACTTAGACGCGAGTAGATCCAGGCGTGGAGGTAGCAGGCAGCGTGGCGGGCAGCAGGCGGAGACGCAGCACGGTGTCCACGCCGGCCGCTGTATGCCTGCCTGAGGCTGAGCACTTGTCCTCTTCTCTTACCGGTAAGGAGATCAAGCTTTGGACTTGTTCAGGGCGAGTTTAACGTAGGAGCAGCCGCCTTCCCTTTCGTTTGGTCGGGTGCGAATGCTCCTGAAAAAGCCGCCACTTTGGCAAAGTTGCCAGCTCGGTGCTGGGGGGCACTGCGCGCCCCGGCCGCTGGGTGTGCGCGCCGGCGGCCGGCGCAGGTTGGGCCGGGCGCCGCTGGCAATTCACGTGCATTTGGTGTCATTTTAAGGAGGGCAAAGAGACGCGGCGTCTTGCTGCAAATTCAGGGGCACTAGGAAGACCCTTTAGCCAAAGGGGGGGGCGGCAGCAGCAGCAGCTTGTTCAGAAAGTACCTGCAATGATACCTGGGCTCGGGAGCCGAGAGCAGGTTGCGAGCGAGAGCAAGGAACGCGGGGCGGGAGCGCTCGGGTCGCCCGGCCGGGCGGAGGCGCCGCGGAGCTGAGCGTGGCGCGCGCTTGAAGTGAGGGGCGTCCTCGAAGGAGAAGTCGGGCCGGGGGGTCGTGCTGGAGCCGTCTAGAAACCGACACTCGTGAAATTCTTGAGGGGATGATGGGGGGGAGGCATTTGACCGGGGGTGCGTGATCACAGAGAGACACTGAATTCATACCTCGCAGTGAATGAGGCTCAGGCACTGGTGTCGCCCTGTCGCTACCTGTTACAGAGTGAAATTATATTTTATAGATAAATAAATCTCACCCTGTTTTATATGCTTCTTGTGCAAAGAGTTGTATCCGGCAGTCCCTGTGGCGGTCAGGGGCTGTGGAAAGCATTCCTGTCACTGCTGCAATAAAATCCATATTTTATGGAGAGTTAAATGCAGTACTCTGTAAGTGCAAGTGGATGGTCACCTACGTGACTCCTGCTGACATTCAAGGATCAAGAAGTTTAATGACCAAAATTGCTCCCGGCTTGACACCAGATCTGCTACTTTTCTCCAAAAAGAGACAATGAGGCACCTTTTTTTATTGACACCTAGGATTTAGAGTGATAGCAAAACCTTAAAGGGTATCAGGTAGCCAACTTGCTTACTGAGTGTAAAGTCAGCCCTTTGTTTAATTTACAGTTGTTGAAACAAAACTGGAAGGGAAAGGATGCCAATTCAGGAATAGTTAATGACAACGCACATACCCGTGTATTGTGCGTGTATATAAATACATATATAGCATTGTTTCTGTTCATCCTTTCATGGGACCATATTTAATAGCACCTTGGAACTATTGTAATTCAGGATGGAATTTGGGTAGGAGTCCCTAGTTTTAATCAAAATAAACATAACTCTCCCCATCAAGATAAAGGCTTATTTCATGCATTTTCTATAGTGAAATATCGGTTGTGCAGTCAGTTCCATGTGCAGGTGCTTGCATGTTAGTTTAAGTAATCCATAAATATGATTAACAGCTGCTCATGAGCAGTATAATGTGAGGGTACTGGTGCATCCCTATTTTTAAAAAAAATTCCTTTTAAAGGCAATTGAGGCAATACATTTGCGTGTGTGAAGAGCGTGGAGGGCTAGAGATCTAAATTTAAGTAGATTCCTTCTTCATGGATATAAACACACTTTTTTTTTTAATAGGCCTGGCAGCAGAGAACTAATTGGATAGTTTCCTTAAACAGCCCAAATGTGCTAATAAATATTTCAGGGAATCTCTTCTCTCCCCCCCCCCTCCAATGTTATGTTCCAGGGCAACTGTAAAAATATAATCTCATATGCTTGTGACTTTACACTGCATTGCAAAATTTTTCTGGACATATTTCTGCTCGCTTGTGATTGACTTTGGAGATGGGGGGGGAAGCAAACTATCAGAAGTAGCAATACATTTTCAAGGAAAATGGCACTGATTTAATCTAGTTGTAATTCCTTGCAATTATTTTTGCAGTCATTTCAGGACCTGGCAACCTGGGGTCCCTGTAGGGGATTTATTAGTCTCTCAAGCTTAGTGGTTCTCAACCTTTTTGATACCAGGGAACAGATTTCTGCCTTCCTGAACTATGTCATGGAGATCTCAGGGACCAGTGCTGGTCCACAGCGTAGTCATTGAGGAATGCTGCTCTAGGTATTTTAGCTTTCACACCAGTTCATGGCTCTCGTATAGTTCAGTGCTAGCACTCCAAAGGTTACAGTTATAGGCACAGTCATCCTTTTCTACCCGGTCGTTCACTGTTAGAAATATGCATCTGTCTTCTGCCTCTTCTCCACCTGCACAGCTCCCCCCTGCAAGTAGTAATCTGGTGCTAAAGATAGTTTTTCCTTTTGAAAAGTAAAGTTTGCATTTTGCACTCTGCTGTTCAGAATATATTTAATTGAGAGACTTCCTTGAAAGCAAACACCCCCATTAAAGAAAAATATTTTTCTCTGCTGAAAATGTTTCAATTTATAGAACTTCTGAATGGTTAGCAGAACATACACAGACGGCAGCCCCTACAAGCAATAAAGTTAATGTGCAACTCAAGGATACGATGCGTCCCTCAAGTCCTGAGCCTCCCCAATCCTCCTTCCACTCAGTTCATTAAATTTATTTTCATCTTGCAAGAGATGATGTCAACATGTTGATTTTCTCCTAGTTATAGACTTGAGGAATGGTTAGATTTGGATGGGATCTCTGTTGGCTCACTTAATCCATGCCTGCCTCCACAATAGTAGCAGGGCTGCTTTAATAATCCATGTGTAGGAGAGCATTGGTATTCTGTTCGTGTTTAAATGACAGTGTTGTCCAGCTCTTGCCTGACTTATTGGTGTGCTGTCTGCATTGACATTTGGTTTCTATTGGAATTTCCCAGTGCCAAGGCTCAAGATGCTCAAAAAATTGCTTATGAATCTCACCAGAAATGACTAACTACAAAGGTAAAAAGCAACTAAAATCTATAAAAACAAAGTTGATAAAATACTTTGGGAGCAGCCTGCTGTGATGGTACACAGCATGTTGCATAATGATGGTAATTTCTTCAATGAGTCTGCTGCAATGATGCAAAAAATAAAAAAATAAATGGTTTAAGGTGGCTTTTGATTACCATTATTATACGTGAGAGGGAGCATGGAGGAACTACACGACTGAAGCTATTGTCCTTGACAGATTTCTTAAATTAACCCCCTGAAGACTAGGATAGCTAGCGTAGCTGTGCGGCTTTGCTCAAGGGCTTTTAGTTTTTGTAATCACTTAGCCACACAACTCTCAAAAACTAGCCAGTTAGCGTCAGCTGTGATTAATCTTCCCTGCTGTGCAGTGCCATGCATTGTTCCTTTGCTGTATACCTTACAATATTTAGGATGAGTCCCTGAAACTATGAATTAGAATAGATTAACAGCTCTGCATGCTGGTGAATCAATCTCTTCTGCTGCCTCTGTGCAGGATTCGACTTGCAGTTTAAATATTGGTTCAGAAGTTTGAAATGTGTTCCAGGCAAGATAAAATCTGGCAGAAGCTGGTTCGCTTAGTCATGGCAGCCCATTTTGAGGCTCTGGAGAAATCAGGATCCCTGGTTAATAAGGACAGAGAAGTGACTCAGTTTGAAATGTAGGGTTTTCTTTTTTTAATAGTGTTTCAACTCAGCTGCTATCTGCCTTATTTGCCTAACAAAAAAGGCACAAAAGCAGATCATCAGTCCCTATTTCAATTAAATAATAAAAAAACCACATTGAATAATGCATAATAAATGCAAAGCATCAGGAGCATTATGCTAACAAGGGAACTGCAGAAGAAATAGTTATCTGTCAATTGTATTGTTTGCGACATTGCATTAGAACTTGATGAGAAACCACTGCCTGAAAACAATACAAAAAGTTGTGTTTTGGGGTTCCTCCCCCATCCTGTTTTACTTTCGTTATAAATCTCATTTTAAAAACCTTCTCTCTTCTCCTTTCCTAGGGCCCATCCTACATTTGTTAGAGGCTATGGCAGCACTCCCCTTGTCTTCCGTGGGCGTAAGAACAAGCTTCTCTAGTGCATTTACGTTCCTCCTGTTTGTCCTTGTCCTGTTAGCCCAATATTCAGCCTAATTCTGATCACACCTTTATCAGCATTGCTCCATTAATTTAAATTTACACTGGATTAATTGGCAGCAGAATTGAGCCATGGTCTCTACACTGGGTGCTGCCAATTGTCAGTATTGTCTTTTCTTCAACGGATTGGTATAGCACTGGTTCCTTTGTAAATCTTGTCCAGCACTGGGTGTTGAAGGTTGTTTATAAACAGAAATATGACTTTGTTGCAGAGGGTGTCCCATGATGAGAATGTCTCAGATTATACGGATTGTTCATTAAAACTCTCCAAAACCTAATGCATTTTACTGGAGTCCTCTTACAACCGCAAGGATCTTCCCACACCACCGGTCATTTTTTCTCCCTCAGGAGCCTACATCTTAGCAGTCATCTTGTGTTTCAGAGGAGTGAGCAGGCAGGTCTACCTTTTAGGAACCCACAACCTCTCTAAATCCGCTGCAAGGAATAATGCTAGGGTGACCAGACAGCAAATGTGAAAAATTGGGACTGGAGGGGGGGGTGTAATAGGAGCCTATATAAGAAAAAGGCCACTATAAAATCGGGACATCTGGTCACCCTAGGTAATGCTGAGAGATGTGAAATTGTCTTTCCTTTTCATGGGTCTTCTAGCTGGCAGGGTAGCCTTCCCAGCCTGGAGAGTCTAAACTTAGGTCTCCTTTCTGAGTTATTGCAAGGCCACTGCTCTCCCAAAAAGCATCCCAAAAAAGGTGTTTTAACAAAGAAGTGATGACTTAACTGTGATGGAGCCAGACCACTTGACAGCACTCAGGTGAGCAATCCAGGATTACGCAGATACTGCATTCCCTCGTCCCACACCCAGCCTGAAAGACACAAGCCAGACATCCCCCCCCTGCTCTGCCAGAAGCATAGCATATACATTTCCATCTGCTCCCATTCAGGAACTGTGCTCACCTTGTTGTGTTAAGTAGCCTGTGTAATAGTGGCTTTGTTTTGGCATGGTGGGCAGATATTTTATGGATTAATGAGGTGGTTTTGCTAGGTTATATATACACACACAGAAAGTGTTTAATTGTAGCCATGTGATTTACATTTAACTGCAATATAAATGTCCACCGTCTCCTCCCAATCCTTCCCTAGTGACACACCACAACATAGTTTTGCAGTAATAGGTAGTGTGTCTTTCCAGCATTTCCGCTTTTGCACCTAATGATGGAACCAGAGCAGGAGGACCTCGGATAAGGGTCAGTGGAGATTGAAAATTAGCACAGAAATTAAACACTAGTCGAGCTTCCACAGGTATTGCAGGTGTGTGCTTATTTGTGTGGAAGATAGAGACTCCTATCCACTCCTATGCACTTCATCCAGCAGTTAATAGCTCCTGAAACAACAAATGCTGTTCAATCAACATGATCATTAGCATGGAGCTCAGCTTTAGTGTGAAGTGTAAAACCTAACATGAAGAAAAAGAAAATTGGGATGCAAATATCTGTCTATGAAGGAGCCTCCACTTTGTATTCCATAAGGAGATGGGAACAAAAATCTGTTCTGCATTAAAGTTGGTTAGGCTGCCTATACTCTGCTGTGATCAAGAGGATTTGAATCAGGATTTTAAGACTAAACTTGGTTGATCCCAGCTACAAACACAAAAGTTATAGCCTAAGGGGGAATGTTCTTTCTTACACCTTGAAAGGGATCCAGGTATTTTTCCATCATATTTTTAAAAAGCACATTGCTAACTTTAATTTCTTCCGGAAGCTTGCAAGTGAAATCTGTTTTCTTTCTGAATTTTTTTCTTTTTGTGTGCACAGTGGTTTGTTATTGTAGGATTTCTGATAAGTACCATCTTGCTGGCATTAATGATTAAAAATGAGTAATTTCTTCATAAATATAAGAAAAGAGAATTAGAACTATCCTCGAGCAAATAGATTGCTTTGTATTTTCACAGTGCTCTATAGATACTAAGGAGTCAGCTTATGTATTGTCCCTGATGCAGGACAAAGCCAAGTTCTATCTGATCACCCCACAATCTTTCAATGTGTTTATCCTCATAACATCCCTGTGAGATGGGCAATGCTTAAGCATAGAAAAGCTAAGGGCTTGCCTAAGGTCATAGAGGAAGTCAGGGGCAGAGCTTGGGTTTGAATCTAGGTCAGCAGAATCTCATGGTAGCACCCTATCCACTTGATCATCTTCTCTGTTCTGCTCATTTATGCTGCTCCTGGAGCAAACTGGAGCTGGTCAAAAAATTTCAAAATTTAAAAAAAAATTAAAAGTATGGGGGGTTGGCTAATTTTTTTTTTTCCACAAAAAACCAAATACCTTGCCTTTTTTTTGGACTAGCGCCAATACTAGCTGAAACGTACGAAAGCTTTGTGAAAGATGTATCCAAGAAAGTGTTCCCTGTTTTTTGACCAGCTTTAGAATAGACCAGGAACTTGACTGAGTCACAGTCTACTCCTCCTTTACTTTTTGGGGTAGAGATCTGAGCCCATTATCTAATGGCACTGATCACTTCTCCATCTGCGCTGGCTCAGCTGCACTGGCCAGCAGGTTGGGTTGTGGAGCCAAGCCTTTGCCCACTTTGTGTGGGGGTGGGGGTGGGGGGGGGTTGAGGAAGTATTAGACCCATAAAGGCTGCTCTTTTCCTCCCCAAGCTACATTATGGGCATGCAGTGCAGGCTGAGTGCAGCAGACGAAGGAGTCACATTATGACCCTTTCTCCCCTGCACATCAAGACAATCACACTTTAACGTCCCTGTAACGTAGGTCTGCATTATTGGTTCTATGGGAGAAACAAGGTGGGTGAAGTAATTGTTCAGAAGTTGGTCTAATAAAAGCTATTACCTCACCCACTTAGTCTCTCTAATATCTTGGGACCAATACGGCTACAACTTCACTGCACACAACAGTGGAGGATATAAAATTTAGCCATCTGAAATGGAAATGCCACAACATGAAGAAACAAGAAGCAAAAACCTTAGTGGCAACATCTACTTCCTGAGCAAATGCAAGAAACAAATCATCATCCCCAAAGGTCTCACCAGATGTATGACACAGAAGTTGGTCCACCCACCTTGTCTGTCTAATATCCTGGGACTAAAATGGCTGCAACAACACACATGCATTATTTCCATTGCACAGGTAGGTAAACTGAGCCACAGGGAGGTTGCTTGTCCAGGGACAGTGTGTCAATAGCACGCAGGTACTGTGGCACTGAAAGTAGTGTAAATGCAGACAGATTAAATGGGATAGTGGTAGGGCTGGATTAGTCCTAAAAAGCACCTGTCTCAACTTTGCACTCAACCTACTAGACAAACAGATCTGCAGTAATAAGAGCTAGAGACAGCATTCGGCAAGATCACAGAGGAGGAATACACACATTTGGAATCCCTTTCATGAAATGACAATTTCCTTTTGTGAAATGAGAGCTCACTTTAGCTGTCATTGCTGCAAGGGAAAAGATTCAGAAGAAAGGTTTGAGTCCACTAACCTTGCTCTTTTAGACAATCAAAGCCGTGCCAAATAATTTTTCAGAATTGTATATTTTGTCAAAACTCCTTCTAAGTGTAAGTAACTGTTACTGTATTTCCTTTCCCATCATTGCTGGTTATTAAGCTTTTTCTTTGTAAACATAGGAATTTTTTCCTCATGCTGCTGGACTTTCTGGCCTCCTTCAGCCAGGCCCAGATCTGGAACAACACTAAGCACATGCTTAACTTTAAGCACATCAGTAGTCCTACTGAAGTTGACAGGGCTAATAATTTGCTTCACTGTTTCACTGGAAGGTTCTCGTGAGTTTGCAATGCAATGTGTGACACCACCACAATTGCTTCTATGGTGACCATATTGTGACCTCCAAAACACTAGGCGTGGTATCACTAAATAATAACTCAGGAAGGAGGAGGAAATTAATTAGAAATGAGAACAATTCACCGAAAACTTTGCTAAATGTGATACCCACAATGAACCCATAGAACAACTTGCACGGCATGGGGTCAGATTCCTCACCACAGATCTGCAAGGATGAGGTGGCCCTTGTTAATTAGCAGTGATGGGGCAAGGAAGTGAAATATAGAAGACATACAGAATATTTGGGTGGGGGTGGAATAATATACTATAAGGGTTTGCCTGACTAGCAGGGGTTCCATTCTAGAATATAGCCATATTCAGGAGCTAGAGGTTTGGACATATGTATGAAGACTTCAGAGTGGGCCAGATTTTGTCTTCAGATGCCCATGTCTCCATTTAGACTTTAATGGAAGCTTTGTGCACACATTATTTTGGTGGCATTCTGCACCAAAAAATTAAAAATTCTGCACACAGTATTTTAAAATTCTGCAAATTTTATTTGTCAAAATAACACTACATAATCACACCAATTTCAATTATTTTGGTAATTTATTTCAAAATACCTGTCAGTAAATATGTCTGTAACACACACACACACACATTCCCTCAGGAGTAGAGAGGGAAAGAAACCCCTATGACAACCCAGTTCCTGTGTCTCTACCTCCCCCCAGAGCCCAGTCACAGGGACCCCCTTGCCCAGACACCCGCCCCCCCATCATAGGACATCAGGGTTGGAGGGGACCTCAGGGAGTCCTCTAGTCCAGCCCCCTGTTGGTGACCAGCAGCATTGCAGCCCGTTTCTGTGGGGGAAAGGAAATTCTGTGCACACATTAATTTCTGCAAAATTCTGCATTGCACAGTGGTGCAGAATTCCACCAAGAGTAACACATCCAAGGGCAAAATTGGGCCCAATGTATCTTATTTATTAATATTTACACGCGATGGCACTATTTCACAGCCATCTTGTGATCTCAGGTTTCTTTGAATATGTTTACTGCTTTTAAGGCAGTGCTTCCCTGTCAGAAATAAAAGGGTGCCCTTTGATTTCTAGAAAGGGCTTTTTTTCCCTTTCTAAAAAAAAATAAATAAAAAAAAATCCAGGCTTCCACTTGTCTCCACACATAATTTATTCTGCTGTGAAATGAAATATCATATTTTAACACTTTTAGGATGTTTTTTGCAGGATTTCTTAAAATGGTGCCTCATTAATTTACTGTAATCCATTTGTTAGATATGCTTCAAGCTGCCAGATATCTCATTCACTTTAAGGTATCATAATTTTCCTTAGCAACAGGTTGTAATTTCAACCAGGCTGGTAAATGTGAGGTAAGAAGCTGATTGTCACAAATCTAGGTTAAAATACAGCACACATCCTCATTTTCAGGGGAAATATTACACTGAACCCTAACAGAGCAAATTTACACAGCAGGATTTCTCAGGATTTGCTTATAGCTGGTTATGACTGCTCATTTAATATTAAATAGGCAAGTATATTGTGTGTGATTACTGATGTATTCAAATTTAACAAGACAGACATTAAAAATAGCTTTCCATCCGAGATCAGCATTTCAGCTGTAGATTTGTTTCCTGCCCTCACCACCCTACTGTCTGTCTGCTATCTTACAAAGGCCTGGGACAGTCCCTGATGGTCAGAACACAAGAGGGTTAGTTAATCTGTGGTGTCATCTAGGAGGAAGACTTCAGTAACTGGCTTCAGAACGCATTCAGGGCTTGCAGCAGCACAAGACAATCTGAAACCACTCCCTAGAATTTGAGTCCATGAATGTTCAGCATGTACTGTAGATTGTTGTCAGAGACCGCAGGTTCAAAAAGGGTAGCATAACACTGTGTTTGACTGGAGCCAGGTCAGTATGGTCCAAAAAGACTAGATGATCTAACAGGTATTTTCCATCTCTGACTTCTATGAAGGGAATACAATAAATCTTTTTTTCCCAAAGAAATAAAGAAGGAATGAAGTGCATTTAGCGTGCATGTTTTCAGTCACTGTCCCCCTTCATCTTTTCTCATATACTTACTGGTTGCTGTTCTTTCCCTAAACCTCTATGTGCTTATCTATTGTTTGATTCTTTTCTTTTTTAAAAAATGACGAGCCCTATATTTGGTGACAGTCCTGCCACCAAAAAGCAAAAGGGATGATACACTGTAGTGGAGAGCTGTGTCACAATTCTGAAAATTCATTAGACATCTGCTTGTTGAGAATGAGACTGCTTGTCCTTACATGAAGCATCAAGGGCCATATACTGCTTGCCTCTCTCATGCTCCTGGCCCATTGACTCAAGTAGGATGACTCACAAGAGCAGAACAAACAGGATTCAGCCACAAACTAGCAAAAGATGAGTAGAGCCCTGCAAATCCACGGATGTTCGGGGACCATTTTTGAAGATTGGAGGCAGATACAAATTTGTATTCGCCCAGGGCTCTAAAATGAGTTATTGTAAATAGCAGAGTTGGGCCATCAGAAGTAACTTTCTAATGCAAGCAAGATTAACTTGATGCGCTGTCTGCAATGAGATATTAGAGATGATAGGGAGAGCGAGAAAACTTTCATTTAGATGGAAACATGACTGATTAATTAAGCAGTAATGAACAAGGAGCCTTGCTATGCATGGATATGAGGTTCACAGTGCTAATTTAGCACAAAGTACAGATCCCAATTTGTTGTTAAATTAAAATGGCTTTTTAAATTGTTTACATTTTTTTCTTATCTGTTTCTGTGTGGCAAAATGATTATCCTGCTGGTTACGGAAACCAGTCAGAGCCACAGAATGTGGGCGAGCGGGAGGGATTGTCCTGTTTTGTAATTAAGAAATACACTCTAATATCTGTGGCATCATGAATAAGCACTTCAAAGCAATGAGTGTGCTTTGTGTTGCATATGAAGCCAAACAATTAGCATGCTAACAAGCAGCTCTGGACATAGAGCAAAAAATGCATTGTATTTAAGGATTTTTTTAATCCAAAATCTGTTCACCTGACAAGTAAATAAAGGGAAGACATTTTTTAAATATTCAGAACAGCTTCTTTTTGATAGGCATCATGATTATGTCACACGGTGAAACTTTCCACCCCATTAATGTATGATGGTATAGAGAGATTTTTCATAAGTCAAGCCCTATGGAAAATAGGGGGATAATAAAAAAAAGCAATGTCACTACAAGGTTAAGTCACAAAGAAGTTTCACTATGACAGGAATGATTCTTTGTAATTTATTGCAGGATAGCTCGACAATAGCAATTTGTCATGCATTGTGATATAATTTGATGGGTTCATTTCTTAAATGAATTATAAATTACCTCTGTATATCAACAACAGAGCTGGATTTTTTTTAATGTAAATATTCCCTCAACTTTTCTTCCTTTTCTAATCCATTTTCCTTCATACAGAAATGACTCCCCTCCCCCCCATCTAATCTTTCCACTAATAAGGTGTTTAATAATTTAGAAGCCTAAAAAATGAGCATATTTCAAAGAGGTTGGTATCAATGTTAGTCTGAGAGCCTCAGGCTATAAAAATGTGGACGCGGCTACCAAACTTTTATAGAGTCAGAATCCCAACTGTCTTTCTGCTGCAGGCAGCTATTTTATTAAAGTTGGTATTAAACAACACTGCCTAGAGTCTGATTAACAATTTATGACTGCCTAAGAAGGATTAGCAGAAGCCTATCATTTTGATATTTAAATCTTAATTTGCATCTAGGAAAAAGATCGACCTTATGCAGGTTTACAGTTTCATTTATTATTTATTTTCTGCTGCATCCGAAACAAATACTCATCTGCGCATTTCAAGCACACTTTGTTTTACTGCTCTTTCAGGATCTGATCCCAGTCCCATTTTGAAGTAAATGAGAGCTCTTCTATGGACTTGGGTGGGAGAAGAATTGGCCCCTGCCATCATGTGATGGGACACATTGTGCAAAATGAGAATTGCCTCCTGCTAGGTGCCAAGCACGTTACCCCTGCTGAAATTAATAGGAATTTGGAGTGCTCAGCACCTACCAGGATTGGGCCCCAGTTTTGCATGCCTAAGAACTGACTGCATCCAGCAAATGTTATTCTAAAGAATGGAATCTAGACAGACACGACTAAAATTTACTTGGCAGAGAATCCCAGAGACCAATTCTCTTCTCCTTTGGTCATAATTTATACTGTGCAACTAGTTAATCTGTGTCAGTGACTGGCCTGGTACCAGACTAGACTCCGATTGGGGGAATACTGCTTCCACTACCAAGAAGGAGTGGGGAGGAACTGAGCTGGACCTGCAGCTGCTGGGTGGAGATGGAACGGGAGTAGGAATAAACCCCAGAACCGATACTAGGCGAAATTGTGCTCATTTGCACCAGTAGAAAACCAAAATAATTCTATATATGTTGTAAAGGAGGTGCTCCTCATTTGCAGCACCTCCTTTACAACATATATAGAATTATTTTGGTCCATTTGTGTCAAGGCTATTTTTATATATATTTCTAAAAATAGAAAAATGCTAAATTTCCAGTTCTGCAGATCTTTATTTTAAAATGACCTTAACGTCCCCATGTCCCAGACCCCCTCAAATTCAGGTCCTGTGCAGAAAGATTTATTTCCACTTATCTATTCTTCAGTGGACTTAATGCTCATGCTTATTTTAGGGGTTAGACATAGTGGTCATACCCTGCAGTGCTAAGGGAAAAGAGAGTGTTTACTAGAGGTTGGTAGCTCAACTGGCTTGCAGTAAGAAAAACATTTCGGTCGCTTGAGTTGCACTAGTCAGTGAAATACTAAAAGATTCAAAGGAGATGCTGTTTAAGCATCACTGATGTTTTCCATGGCCCTGATTGAACTCTTAGCTTTGACTCTGCAGCTTCTCTTTTAATCAACAGCTTGGTTTTGTCTTGAGCTCAAGGGCTTTAAGTTCTAAACGCTAGATCCATGGTCTGGAAGTGGCTAGTTCTTCTTCAAAGAAGAAATTAATATTAAGCCCATTATAAGGGACATTTCTCATATTACTTCTGGCTTTCCAGAAAGTGATCAATTAACTGTTTTTATTTTTGTTGTCTTCTTTGGTCTATATTCTCCTTTCAGAGTTGTCATGTGATTATCTCCATGCATTGCAATCAGAATATTCTCCTCGTTGGACTTCATTTAAGCACATGCTTAAATGCTGTTATGTCCCACTGACTTCATTGGGTCTTAAACTAAGTACTTAAGTGTTTTGCAATCAGGAACTTTAAGCATATCTGTGAGGAGTAAGTCCTTTAGATTCAGAATTTAGCAGAGCTCAAGAGTTTGTTCCTCTTGTGCTTCTGAATAATTTTTTAATCAAATTATAGAGGCAGATCCTCAGCTGGTGTAAATCAGTATAGTTCAATTGACCTCAAGGGAGCTATGCTGATTTACACCAGCTCAGAATCTGGCCCATAAAGTAAATCAGCAATAGGAAATGTGTATATAGAAGTTATCTACTGTTGAAGTTCCCAACCATTTTCATAATGTGGACCAGATCTTAATGGAGATCATAGGCAGCTCCCCTCGCATTTGTGATGGCTCAGACCAATTTACCTCCCATTCATGATTCTGGGGAGAAGCTCCCCTTCCATTCACAATAACGCAACAGCTCCGTATTCATAGCATTTTCATTTAAGTTGCTATTAGTGTGTTAAGTGTTTTGTCCTTTTTCAAAAAGTTAGTCAATGGTTTATTTTTGATCTGCCTTCTCCAGTTTAAAAATTCTCCGTAGTTGAGCAGAAGCAATACGATGTGGACTTCATTGACCAATCACACAATATGAACAAACAGCCAACAGTTTATGATCAACCTGGAGGATGAATTATTCATCCAAAGTATTCTGCAGATAATTATTATTTATATTACATTAGTGCCCACATGCCCCAGTCATGATTGTGCATGGCAGTGGACTAGGAAAATAATCTCTAGCCCAAAGAGGTGGCAAATATGTTTACAGAAATAGAGTTTGGTTCAGGGATTATTAGCTGACCAGAAAATGTTATTAGAAAAAGACTGGCTAAACTGACTGTTTAATTGTAGCTTGTAAGCAACATATGTTGTACATGCCTTGGTCAATTTTGAAATGCATTTATTTTTACAAATACATCTTGTACTTTAGTTAATTCCTTCTTATTGGGCCTGATCCAGAAAATCTCTGCATTGTGAAACTCCCAACAGATGTCAATGGGATTTTCACACACAAGGGGATTGTAGGTTCCCTTTTAATAAGGCATGACCCAAAGTACATAACACGCTTGTGTAAGAATGCCTGATGTGGAGGGCTGCAGGATCAACCCCAGTGTAAGGGCATCATGCTGAAACAGGATAAAAGCAGAACACAAAATTGCAAGAAGTGTACTATAAAATGAGAGAGAAACAAGAAGCACATAAAAAGAGCCTTTGGGAAACAGTGTGAAGGTCAAGAAATGTGCCTGTAGAGCTCTTCAGGCTAAATTCTGCCCTCAGTTACACACACCATTGTCTTCATGGGTAGAACGGAGGTTAGAAAATGTCCCATATTTTGTTAATCCTCAAACTCCAGAGTGTTCGAAACCAGGCTGCATTCCTGTTTTACTGATACACATTCCACATCAGACAATAGGCTTCTCAAACCCACGTCCCTAGATATTTTATAGCTTTCTCTGGTTGATTTCTGCATCAAGGAGAACCGAATCCTGTGGCCAATTTTGACTTCATTCTACAGCAGACTCTGATAATCTGTCACTTTGCAGTCACAGGCACAACCTCTTCCCTCCCAGCAGAACAACTACTGGATAAAAAATTCTGGGAACATTGGCTTTCCACAGACCCAAGCCCAAGCTTTGGATACTGGTTGTAAACTTATTTCTACCATACACCAGTGCACTTCAATGTCTCATATAGGCCACATTTTCAAAGGAGTACATGGGATATTATGTGCCTGATTTCCAGTTCAGTCTCAGCTAGAGATGGACTTGAATCAAAACCCTAATTTCAAATACCAAAATCTGAACCTGTGTCTAAAGTATGCAGATAGCCCATCACATCTTTATAATGGGCAGAAAGGAAACCCTAGATCTAAACAACCCCAGACTTTTCAGGAGGGGAGGGAGATTTGAAATCAAAATACAAGAAGAGAGTCTCAAACTAAAAATTCATCCCAATCCAGCTTTAAAATTTATGCCTGCAGTTTAGCATGCATAGGCATAAACTCCCCAATGAGCACAGTCAAGCAGCCATTGCCCATTACAAAAGTGGTTGACCTGTGCACATTATGAGTGTGCAGATAATTACATGAAAAAAAATCCTTAGCTGGTATAACTCAGTGTATAGTTCTATGACATAATTGGAAGACTCTACAGTGAGGATCTAGCGCTACAATTGTAAAGTTAGAAGATGGTTTGGAAAATTTGCCCCCACCCCATTGTTCCTTCCTGACCAAAAATGTCCAGAAAGTTCTAGAACACATTTTTCAGAGTGGCAGACTTCCTTGTGTGTGCTCAGTTTGGATTAACAAAGTTTACAGCTGGAATTCAGAGCCCTCTGCACTACCCAAATGGGGTGCAATCCAAGTACTTAAAGGTGCAAGTGCACAGCTTTGCTCAGGTTGTCTTAGGTTTTTCTCTGCCCCAGAGTCAAAAGTGTGGCTAGCCACTGTGGCCCTCAGTCTGTCTGGATATATAGCTGTGTCATAACTAAATGCGGGGGGAGAGGAAGAGGGAGGAAGAAAACCTCATGCTAGAAGTGTGACTTTGGATACTTGCGTTTTTTGCCTTTGAAAAAGATAAAAAAAGTTAAAACAGCATCACCAGTTCTACTGGAGACGGGGGCTGGGCTCTTTGTCCTGACTTCCGCACAGCGCAAGTCGTATATGACGTCAGTCTGTCTCATACCACTGCGTCACCATTCAGTCTGCCAGTGCAGAAGGAAAAAGACAAGAGACTGTCAGGGGAATGTGTGTAGAGGTGGACTAAGGAGTAAACTGCTGTTTAAACAGGTTTATGGGGAATGTGATATTTCTTTTTAACAGTCTTTTTTAAAAGACTTTTAGAGAGCAGTTTCTTCTTCCCCATAGTGCTGTCAGTTGGCAGATGCCTCTGGGCGGGGGAAGCAGAGGACACCACACTCTTAAATGGCTCTTAAATGACATTGTTAAAATTTACAGCTGCATTGTTTAAAAGCCATTTCAGGAGCAGTTTCTCATCCTTACCCCCACAGACTGCTTTCACCTGCCAGTCTTTTAATAGGCTGTATTCTGCCAGCCTCAGTGGTGACATGGCAGCACCTGACTTGCTGGCTGGCATTTTGCATTATTCAATATACAAATATCAACATGGGGAGTAGGAATAGGCTACACAAGGCATTTTACCACCAAGTCCCCTGCTCACATGCAGCCCAGTTCAGATGCAGATGACCAAAAGCCACTACCACCTGATGGCTGTTCAGGGGATTATGTAAAAGCAATTAGTGGTTTCAATCTATTTCTTAATGCAGAAGTGTCCATATCACAAATGCCTTTATTAGCACCTTTTGGGGTCAGTCTCTGAGGATAACTGAAAAGCGTGGGGTACAGAGCTACCATCTTGCCCCAGACACGCTCCCGCAGAACAGGGTTGTGGCACCTATGCAAGATAATGTGAGGAAACCTAAATAGAGGTCTTCAATCCGCAGGGCTGTGAGTCTGCTACACTGCACAATCATTACATCAGTACAGGAAAAAAAAATTAAAACAAATGCTGATGCCAGATCAGCTGATTTACAAGGATACAGGAGTGGGAGAGATTCCTGAATATCTGCGGTTCTGTTCGGAACGCGGAGTTATTTAAAAGGGCTATTTATTAATTACTTCTCAGAAGAAAAGTCGATCACAGGAGCAAATTTACTTTTCCTATTCTCCAGCCATGCAGGTGAAAGACCTACACTAAGTATACCCAAGGATACTGGAGCACATTTTCAAGTGTGCTCTTTAAACATTGCTTGCAAGATTTCATGGGGGGGAGGCACAGTAGGTCATGATTTTGTAAGCACAGACTTAGAGGCCAGTTTTGAAAGTGTGACCTAATAATGTAGCACTCAATCATGCAGGTCCTTACTCTTCTGGTGTAACAGCAAAGATCCAATGAAGACCATAAAGCTATGATCTGACCCCTAGTCAGGGATGTATAGTTTCTGGTGAAGTCACTGGGCCTGGATTCTGAACTCAACAGTAGTTTTACACTATTGTAACTCCATTGAGTAAAATCCTGGCCCAACTGAAGTCAATGGCAAAATTCCCATGGACTTCCAACGGGACCAGGATTTCACCCATTGACTTCAGTAAAATGGGGATAGTGATGATAGTCTCCTTTATACATGCTTTAAAAATCAACTGTGTAAGAGGTAGGTATTGCTTATTATTAACACTGGTGGGAGGGGATATTTACTTAAATTTTTTTTACTTTCCAAAAGCATGGATTTCGTTTTTATTATTCTTTTACAGTCCATTACACATTTCATTCAGTATTGCCAGCTCTCATAATTTTATTCCAAGTCTCACAACATTTGTTTTTCTTAAAGCGCCAGCTACTGGAGTGATGTGATTTTAGCTTTTATTTAAAATAAGTGTCTAGCCCTCATGATTGAAGAAAAGCTTGAAAATGTGCACCGTACAAGATAGAAAATAAAAAGAATCCAAACTTTATTATTTACAAACAAACAATTTCTTGATGGAGGGGTGGCTGGTTTGTTTGTTTTGTTCGCTTTGATTTGTGGGTTTTTAGGGCCTAACTCCTGATTTTTTTTTTTTTTTAGCACATGGGTTGACAGTCCTATTTATTTGTTTTGATTATTGATGAGTTCCTACCTAAGTCATATTTAGCATAACAGCAAGGTTTCCTTTCAACTGACCAGTTACATACAAGAATTTGTAACCTTGCAATCTCCATTTTGATTGCCTCACAGTCTTGTGCATGTAAATTTACACTCGTGTTCCAGACACCTGGATTTCATGGTCACAAGTTGTTAACAAGGAGGAAAGTGCAGTAAAGAAAGAAGAATGCTAATAACGATAACACTTAGTACTTACATTGCTCCGTGCAGTCCAAGTGCTTTTCAAACAGTAGCTAATTATGATATGTAAAAAATGATATGTTCAGTGTCTAAAGGGTGATAGTTGATTAGGAGGACAGAATGCTAAAGGTGACTAGAGATATTTTTAATTACTGTAACAGTGATAAGTGTTTATAGAGAAGTTCTTAGGGACTTGTTAAAAAAAAAAAGTTGCTACAAGGATATGTTCATATTTGGAAAAAGTTGCACATTTCACAAATAAATAATCCTAAATCCACTCTTTTGTAAGAAAAATAAAGTCTTTGGTTTATATGTCTAGACCAGTGGTTCCCAAACTTGTTCCGCTGCTTGTGCGGGGAAAGCCCCTGGCAGGCCGGGTCAGTTTGTTTACCTGCCGCGTCTGCAGGTTGGGCCGATCACGGCTCCCAGTGGCCGTGGTTGGCAGCTCCAGGCCAATGGGAGCTGCTGGAAACGGCGCAGGCTGAGAGACGTACTGGCCGCCGCTTCTAGCAGCTCCCATTGGCCTGGAGACGTGAATCACGGCCCAACCTGTGGACGCGGCAGGTAAACAAACCAGTCCGGCCCGGCAGGGACTTTCCCCGCACAAGCGGTGGAACAAGTTTGGGAACCACTGGTCTAGGGAAATGCCAAGGTGCAAATGAAGGGAATTTGGCCCTGTACCTGTTTTTTTTTTTAATCCTGTAACAATAGATGTAATATGGAATTCCCATGGAGAAAAAAAGTTTCTTGTATAGAAAGTTTGTCCATAAAAGTAAAATTGGGTTTCATATATTCATTATGTTGCATTTTAATAGGAAGGCATAAAATCCAATCCATTTTCATTACATATTCTACTTATTTGTAGAATACAGCTACAAGTGGAGAGTTAAAAATCAAATCTGAGACCACCTTGTAAAATATTGACTCCAGTTGTCAATTATATGCTGTTTAGGCTCTTCTCCCTGTAGAACCACAAAATACAGCCTGTTTCAGGAGGTTTTTGGTGTTGCTTGAAAGACTCTTCTCCTCTAAGGACTCGTCTACACTGTGGGGTAATGTGTGCTAACATGTTGCACATCAGTTGGTCAATGTAGAACCTGCTCATTTGCACCAAGTTTTGCCTACTGCATGTTAAATTGCATTAGGGAATGATTAGAATGCACCAGCATGGTCAACATGAACTAATTAATGTGCAACATATTGATGTGCTTCAGAAATCAGGCCCTGGTAGTGTGGATTAACCCACCGTGTAGACAAGCTCTTATACACACGACAGCACTACCACCATGGTGATCTTTAGTCCAGATTTATCCCTGCTCTGGTTGAGGAATGTTGTGTCCTCACTTCAGTGGACTGATGCAGGGGCACAGAATCACTGGAGCACAAGCCTACCTTGACCACACCTCCTGCTGCCCCTGACATTCCCCTGCACTACACTTAGTTGCAGGATTCCAACAGGAGTAACTTCGCTAGACACAAAATGCTCCCAGTATCCATGACTCCTCTGGAAGTGATATACATACAGGCCCACAGACCTCCCCTCCTTCTCCCACACAGTGTTATTCTCCTGGGCCCTGGCTTTGTACCTACCCTGTGGCCCCCTTGCTCCAGTTTAGCTGATGCAAGAAGGTCTGTAGGGCAACAGCAAATCGTGTCCTTCCTCTTTTACATGCTGGTAAGCAAAGGAGGGATGGGAGCCAGAGAACCGTTTGAAACGGACCTGTGTTTGAAAAAAGTTAACTGGTAGTGGTGGAATTCTCTTGCACATTTCAGGATACAAAGATAAAATTCCTGTCTCTGCTGCTCTGCTCATATTGCTTTAGTGGAGTCATCTTGTATTTTCTCTTTGAAGAATGTGACATCACAAAAATTAGTGTGTTTACCAATTAATAAAAATTAGGATGGGGGGGGAGGGAGCAGCTTCATAAAATGAGCCTGATTACAAGTTACTGGTAGAAGATTATTTTCTGCTCTCCTTGAATTTGGGAGGGGGTAATCTTGTCTTAAAAACTTCATTATTCACTGAGTGTTTTCCATGTGTCATTAGGATTTTTAAGGATCGTGCGGGGGAAACTTGAAAAATTAGTACTCCTTTGCAGTGGATTTGTAGATTTACTTTACAGTGATCCACATTTCAGTGTCCATTTAAAAAAAAAAAATTAGCTGATTGCCACCATTTCATTTTAGGCTTCTTTGGTAAAATATAAACATTTTAAAATCCTACAATAAAATGGTGTATTTGATTCAGATTACAGTGTATGCAGTGCTTTTTATATTGTGGTCTATCGGCTGGAATAGCAGACGGGCTCAAGTACTTATCACTTTGTAATGGTCTCCCCCACTAGTGGTAGAGGACTAAAAACAAAGAGGCTATGACTAACCACTGCATCCAACCTGCAGCTACACAACCCCCATGCCCTCTGTGTCCTGAAGAAGATGCATGCATTAATGCACATGGAGGAGTTGGGAGCATGAGCCCCTTGTCCCCTTTAGAAGCTTCACTTGACCTGACTGCTGTTGATCAATTTGGGCTGACCTGTCCTTTCTTCAGGCTTAGTTAGGCCAGAACAGAGAGCTTATCAAAGAGAAAACAGTATAGGTCACTCAAGCCCCTATGCAAAATAGGGCCACAAGTGGGAACAAAGTGTGACATCATGGACCACAAGGGAAAAAGGTAATTAGTCACTGAGCTCCTAGTTATTAAACAGACTTTGGAAACACTGATGAATAGGCCAGCTCCAAGACCTAAAATCTACAGCACTTTGGTGCTTGCAAACCCTACATGACTAAGATGTATTTGGCTGGAGCAAACGTAAACTTGACATTTTTCATGGTGAGGATTGCACACAGCTGAGCCCTCACGCCCTAGTGTATACTTCCAGTGTGGCTGATTATTAAGTTGTTATTTTTAAAGAAGTGTTAGAGGTGGAAACCCAAGTTACTGGTAGTACTCAGTGGTATAGAACAACCTCCTCCCTCTAAATCATTTCTTGTTAAAGCAAAAACTACAGTTCTAATCTGCAGTAAAACAAAATTAATAGTCATAAGAGAAGGAGCTTCTGATCCTCTTTATTTATAATTCAGACAACGGAGAAAAACCTTGCTGATTTTGAGGTTGCAATGTAGTTGACCATCCATTCAGCTAGCCATTGTTTAAAGGGCATTTGACATTGAGTTACGTAGGGCCCAATCCTGCAAGATACTGAGCCTCCTTTGCTCCATAAGCATCCATAAGAATGATGGGTGCTCAGACCCTTACGAGTTTGGACTTTTATGTGATGATGTAGCTGGAATGCGGACTGGAACAGATTGAAAAATGGGATTAAGTTCTTTTATTTGTCCTCTTCTACCATCGAGAAATGGGAATACTTTCAACCAGCTCTAATGTTGACATTCAGAGTCCTCTCAATGCTGTAACTTATCACTTGTAGAATTCTCATTTGTATTTGGTGAAGTTTACCAGAGCATATATTGCATAGTAGTGGATAATGCAGTTTAGACTGCAAACCTACTGCTGTGCTAACCTCCTGTTTTTACTCATGGCTTTCTGAAACAATAAGCTTTTTAAACTGAAATGCTTATGCTTTTCAGTCCTAAAACCACAGAAACTCCTATAAATATACACCACACAATACGTAGATAGGCAAGTGGATAGAGAAGATATGTATTATGCTAATTGGAAGAAATAAATAGTTAACTTTCTAAAACACAATCTTAAGAAAACTATGGTAAACAGGAGGTGTCTACATCCAGGAGACTAGGGTAATACATTTATCAAGAAAGAAAACCCAAAAGAGAAGCTAAAAGAAAACAACAAATATGCTGAGTCAAATGGGGATGATTTAAAATAAAATCTATGATTTAAAAAAAAAATCTGTATGCTAATCCTAATGTTTTCAAATGGAACAACAGTATGGGGAGGAAAAATTCACATTTAAAAAGAAATGTGTGCAGCAAACAAAAATAATTATGAATGGAAAGATCACCATGAAATAAGAAGCAGATTGAATCTGTGTATTCTTTAACAGTGGGGCATTTGCCAGTGTGAAGGTACATTCAGCAGTGTGACTATTAGAATTAAAGAATGTCAGCTTAGACAAGATGTTTAAAGCCATCTTGTTTAACACAGAGAGAACCTGTTAAAATACTACTTATAATGGGAGAAAATTTGTATTTTTCCTGTACTTCCAGCTTCCTTTGAATGGTGTAATACATTTAATTGCTCATGTCTCTTCCAGGGAATGTTTACTAGTGGCACTATTGATAAAGATACCAAGGTGGTAGGTGTCTTAGGGCTTAGAAACACTAGACAGACAGAACTCAAGCCTATAAGTTCAAGCCAGTGGATGTTTTGCTGTTAGTTTGAATAGGAGTCAGACCAGAGGTGAGAGAGGAGTACATCTCTAGCTTGCCATGAAATATGCAAAGCAAAGCAAAAATCTTTCATACCTCTAAATTTTGGAAATCATTTAAGATTGAATTACAGTTACAAACAAATCATATTCCCGCATAATAGCATGGACAAATATGTTATATTCATTTGATAGCAAACAGTTATAGCTGCAAAACCATTACGATTTAACTTTTTAAAATAACTTTCAAAAAGAGTCTGGTCTAAAATTGTCCGTGACTGACCCTGATCTTGCAAGTACACCTGCATCCAAGGATATTTCTGCAGGAATGGTCCCAATGCAACTACTTATATGCATAAGTATTTGTAGGATTTGGATCTAAAAAGGTGAATTACTATGAAAAGGTTTGAGGAGACTCTGTTCAGACATTTTTGAATTATGGAAGGCTTAAACGAAAAGAAAAAACAAAAACACCACCACCACCACCCCCACACACTTTTTTCTTTGCCTGTAGATAATTCAAGAATGGCTGAACTTTGAAACATAGCAGTTAAACATTGAGGTGTATGTCCATAATAAAAACCCGAGAAGAATTTGCTAGTTAGTAATACATTTATAAGCAACTGAAAAGTCACTTCTGGGCTTGCTTTGTAGGCATGTGTTAAGATTTTTAGCTGATCTCAACAGCTGATCTTTCCCTCCCTTTCCACTCTCTATGTGAAATCACAGTGCAACTTCTGTTGTCCATTATCACTACCTTATTTGTTACTGATGGGACAGCTTACATAAGGTAATTGATTTTTTCCTTTTCCTGATAAGCATAGAAAAATGCAGCTATTTTGGATTGTATGCTCTTTCCATAGTTTGTTATATTATGCAATACTTGTTAAAAACAATTTTAAGTTTTTCTCAAAGTGCAGTCACAACGTATACAAAGAGGTGCTATGGCCCTGTCCTATATCTCTAGGTTTCTAGCACTTTGGTCATCATGGCAGTCATACCGTTAACCCAACCTTGCAGAGTGTGTCCAGCCAAACAACAAACAGTATGAATTAGTCCACTCCATGACTCATTCATTTTAGTGAAACTAAATGCCTCTGTCAAACTGTTTGTCACAGTGAGAGTGAACTTCTGAGCCTAATTTGGATCAGATAAATACTCACAATAGTAACCATGTGTCTCCTTTAAGAACAATGAAAACACAAATGCAGAGAACTAGGTCAGTCAGTGTTAAGGTTGAACAACTTAATTTAAAAAAAGTCAGGAAGTGCAAAACTTGACTATCCAACAGCCCTGGTGCAGATGTGATTTTTTTTGCGTCATGAAAGGCTAAAAGGAAATACATTTCTTTTCCCACTGTTAAACTTAACTGAAGTTTTTTTTCGTTTGACAGATAAGTCAAAAATGGCAGAACTTTTGAACATGCCATGTAAAGAGGAAGGTGTGCATTTCATATGCATTAAACAAGAAAGAAAGAAGTGTAGCAGAAATATACAAGATACACATGTAACTAGACAAACAGGAATAGAAAAGTACCTTATGTCATGCTACCAATAGCTCAGTGGTTTGAGCATTGGCTTGCTAAACCCCGGCTTGTTGTGAGTTCAATCCTTGAGGGGGCCATTTAGGGATCTGGGGCAAAAATTGGGGATTGGCCCTGCTTTGAGCAGGGGGTTGGACTAGGTGACTTCCTGAGGTCCCTTCCAACCCTGATATTCTATGAAAGTTAGTTTTTGTAAATGTAATTTATCCTCTTAATTCTCTTGTGCTATATCTGCCTTTTCATCATATAGTAACTTGTGTTCTGGCCTCTTAAAATTATTGACCTTGGACACCAAAGATCAATTTTTCTGCTTTTTCAGAGTC
This sequence comes from Natator depressus, assembly GCF_965152275.1. NCBI lineage: Eukaryota > Metazoa > Chordata > Testudines > Cheloniidae > Natator > Natator depressus. Next base: position 121,160,203 of record NC_134235.1, on the reverse strand, counting down.
CATTCAGTGCCATTTATCAGTTATTTCTGGTTGCTCACTTTTGTTTTAGGTTACTTAATTGGAAGTAGTTAATTGGCCTGAGTGTCTTACGGCCAGGAAAATAATGAGTCTTAAGCAGTACTAAGCTCCCATAAATATTTCACTTTATGCTAATTTCTGTGCTTCCAGCTGAGTTGTTTGAAGTGCTCAAAAAGCTTTTTTGTTCACAGTTAAATACATAACTAAAAAAAATGAAATGTGCTGTCACATTTAAGTGTGTATATTATATCTCAGTGAGGAATCCAATTCTTTATTTAAGATTGACAGTCATTTCACATCCATAATCAAATTATTTGTGTAAGTGTGAGGCCTGTTAAAGCTCTGATTCTTGAAATGCCACTGGACAGGCTCTGACTAGAAGGCTTGTCCTTCGAGCATAGCTGTTTGGAAAGCCTGGAGCTCCCTCAAGCGGACAAATGTTGGTGATTGTGACTTAATGAATGGAACCTCTATCTGTCCTTTTATTCAGTGGGGAAAATGCTTCTAGCTACATGCCTAAAGCTTCGCACAAGAAAATTTAACTTTGAGAGGGCTTCTTCTTTTGCACTTACACACAAACTAAAGAGATGCTGTCATGGTACTTTTCATCATTATAAAAAGGGGTGCGTGGGGAGGGTTTCCTTTTACTTCTTCACTGTTCCTAATAAAAACAAATTGGTTTCTTTACTAGTTTTTCTGTATTTAGTATATTCTCCCCCACCCAAACATGCATGCTCTGTATATTTGGATGAAGAAGTACAAGAGAGAAGAGAGGGGGGTTTAGAGAAATACAGGTTCTAGCAGTGCATCCGCAGTAGGCAGTATACACTCAGGCTATTAAAGGCTGTAGAGTTGTCAATCCAGACACTGAAAACTGCAGCATGGTTCAACCTAATAACCAGCATGAGAAAGGAAGAATGTCCACTCCTGAATTTCTCCCAACAGGATATTAATAACTCCCCTAGGCTATTTAGTTGGTGTTACTCATCCTGTGGAAGCACTGCGATTCAGACCCCTGGGTTCCCAGCTGTAGCCATATCCAGCCTACGGAGCAAAACCTGGCAGGGAGACGTATGAATGCAGTGTAGGTAGCAAAGCGTAGGGCATTCCCAACCAGGAACAGCCCAGGAAACAAACAGAACATGGAGTAAAGAACATAAAAATCCCACGGGTGACTGTGGGGTCCTGCCAAGTGACGTACACCCACAGGATATGGTAAGTCATGTAAGAGAAGATTACAGTGTGCTATCAGTTTAGCACACCAGAGAGGTAGGGGCATGAAAAACACCACAACAGCACCCAGGATAGGGCATGGGGCACTCAACATTAAACACTTCTTCTGTTAGTACACAACAGCAGCTGTGGTGACACAGAACCAGCTTCACACATGTATCAGATGCCTTATCACCCTGGCTGAGGTCATGAAGGCCCCTGACCACAGCCCACATGTCAGTACCATGTAAAGGACACAGGGAAAGACCAACATATAAGGACTCCCTGGCGAACAGAAAGCTTCATGCAGGCAGCAAGCACTGGGAGTCACAAGGGCAAATGCTGATAGCACCTCCTCTTGCTGCAAGCATTCCAGCATCCCTCTTTCAAACACATGCAACAAAGTGGTGCTGTCTCTCAAGTTGCCTCTGGCTTCTTCAGTTAATGCTCTGTTAGCCTAATTACAAAGCACTCTGCTCTGAAACCTGCATTGAAGCACAGAGCATAGCTAGTTTTCCTCTAGGCACACCTTTTCCTCTGACCCTTCCTGCTTTCTTAGTGCTGCACATGGCCAGAATGCAGCTGAGACCCTGGACTGTTCTCCCTATGTTCTGCCCAAGGGCCAGGTAACAGTGCTGCTATTTTGCCTATCTTTTTCTACCAAGCAGTTCACTTTACACCTTTTCATTCACTGGCTTGGTACACAACAGAATAAGCCATTTGGGCCATATCGTTTTATTGCTAAGGTAACCATAATTGGTCTGGAATAAACAATCATTTTAAATAAGTGAAAAAGCATGTACCAAACCACCAGTCAGATACATGTTATCTATCACACCTCAGCCTTATTAAACTAATTTTGTTGTTGTTATTCTGCTTACAGGGGCAAGTCCTGCACTGTGTTAGTTTTAGTTAGCTGTGTTAGTTAGTTACCATTTCAATGCCCCTTCTTTCCCTCCCTGCCCCCCACCCCCAGTACCAAGCTTTTAGGCAGTTCCCCCTGTCGTTAAATTGTCAGGTGGTGTAGAGCCAGCATAGCAGCTCTTACACGACCGTCCTTTGCTGCAGTCAAATGAAGGGAAATGAAGGCATGGTGTAAGTGTCCTTTTATCGTTATGTACCACAGCTGCCTTGAGGCTACTCTAAGTTTTGATCTGGCTGTCAGAGGCAGATCCATGAACCGGGGTCCATTAAAATGGCTCAGCCACTTTTGCACCCTGTCCTTCCTCCCCAGGCTGTGTCCCCTGCTCTTCAGCCACTGTTCTGAATGTAACAGCATCCATTGTGTTTATTTCATGAGAGCATGCTTACCTTGTTAAAAGAAGATTGTATAAAATGCCCAAGGATTTCAATGGCAATTAAAATAAGATTGGATCCCCCACACACAGGGGGTATATACTATGTTGTATATTGACTCCACTACTCCAAATGATGGATAGATAAATGGCATCTTTTATTGCATAAAAATAAGGATCTAAAAAAACCATGTTTCAAAATGGGTCCCTGTTATTTCTATTCTTCTGTAATACTTTCACTAAAAGTCACCCTTCAGTAATTTAATATATTGATTGGCTTTCCAGGCCCATGGGGGAAATGTTGCATTTGTGTCAGTCACTGCAATGTCTTTTAATGAATATGTAAAACTGTGAATGAAGTACATTCAAAAATACTCAGAATTTTATTTACCCCTCTCCATCTTTTCCTACTTATCTGGAATGACAGTGATAAGTTATTGATCACCCTGTTAATGTCCCATGCAGATAGTGGGCTGGGTGTCAAGTTTTCTGAGTGGATGAGTGATTGGATCCTTCCCTTTTGAAGAAATGAACCCAAAAAGATACACAATTCATTGTTTTCAAAGTTGCTGGAAAAGTCTAAATCACTCATTTTCCATTATATTTATAGATTCTATCTGTAGATAGAGCTGAAAGACAGACTTATTGGTGCTGTGAAATACATATTTCAGTATAAATATGCCAAAAAAAACAAAAACAAATCAAAGGCATGGATGGCTGTTTGTGGCAGTTATAACACCTGAGAACGATCTTGATGTATCTCTTTATGTACAGAATAAAATGATCACAAGGGTTTAGAGAAATCTTCAAGAAAGCTAATGTAATAACTCTGATGTGCAGCACACACACACTAATGCAGCCCTGTAACATTTTATTTGCCATTTCTCCTGGTGTGCATAATAATTTTTAATGAGTGAGAAAAATATTTCTCCTTCACTTCCTTTCCCTGCTTTTCCCCCCCACCCCCATCATCACCACATGGGTAGACAAGGAGATGGGACAAGTTAAATGATAATCTTGTAAAGACAGGATAAATAGATAGTCAAACCCTCTCTCATCCAACACCTCGTTATCCACATTTAGTTTATGTCCTTGGAGATTCATCAGCTACATGAAAACGTGCCTTTCTTATCCACACCTAATGAATCAATATAAAATGTTTATTCCTTTTAACTGAATGAAAAAGCGTGTACAAAACCATGTTGCAGATATATATGATCTGTCAATACTCAGCCTTATTCAATTTCATTGTTGTTGATCTACCTACAATGTCCTGTGTTATGGCAGCTTTGCATTGCTCCTGCAGCACAGAACTGGATAATGCAGCTTGGAAAGTTTATCGGAACTGATAAAGAGAGTGTAGTTTTTCCATGCAACCTGTAATTAGACTGTGGAACCCATTGCTGCAGGATGTTGCTGAGACCAAGAACTTAGCAAAATTCAAAGAGGGATTGGACATGTACATGGATAGCAAATGTAACCAGATGTAATAGGGAATATTAGAAATATTAGCATTGGAAGGGTTATCAAACCTCATGCTTCAAGCCAATTTCTGTTATGGTTAGGATGAAACCTACCTGGGGATAGAGGAGAGGGGTTTCTTGCCTCTTCTTCTAAATCAGCAGTTCTCACATGGGTCAGGCCTCCCAAGGGAGGCCTGGGAACGTAGCAAGGGAGGTGCAAACTGTGTGCCTTTTCTTCTCTCTTTGTCTTTTTTTTTTTTTTTTTAATTAAATGTTAAGAGCTCTGGCTGTCAGCCCTGGGTGGCTGGGGCTCGTGCATAAGGATTGTACACACGCGGGAGGCAGGGATAAAAAGGGACAGTCTGAGCACTGCCAACCAGGCTTACCCACACCACCCCCAAATCCCTCACTGGGACAGCCCAGGATAGTGACAGCTGTCACTTTTCACATTGCCTTCCTGAATTCTGTGCTGCCTTCGGAGCTGGGCCCTGGCCAGGAGCCACTGCTCTCCACTGTGCCTTCGGAGCTGGGTAGGGATATGTACTTGTTGGGGGAAAGGGCTGTAAAGAACTACAGACACACAGAAGGGGCACCTGCTCAAATAAGTTTGAGAGCCACTGCTCTAAACCATTTGGTGCTAGCCGCGGTCACAGATTGGACCAGGTGAGCCTGTAGTCCATGTAATCCTACGCCCATGTTATTTATGTACAGTGCCCAGCACAATGAGGCCCAAACCCTGACTCAGACGGCTCACTGCTGTAACAGAAATAAGCAGTAATGGCCCGAGTGTGTCAGCGTGGGACTGTGGCTGAGTCTCCCACACACTGGTGAGAACAGAGGAGGGCAGCACAGGGACAGCTCGCTGCAGCAAGCCCCCATGCAGCAAATGCCTCTGCACAGCATGTTCCCCCTAGTTCTCCTGGAGGAGTCTTGCCTTTAAAAAGCATAGTGCCCATAAGCTGTGGGGCAGTGCAGCTCCCCTCCTGCCCATCTACAGTGCAGCTCTGTCTCCTAAGAGGCATAACTGACCCCTTTGCTTTTTCTCTTCTAGCTGGTTTATGTTTTTGCAAATCAAACAAATAGGAAAATTAATGACAGAACATGAGTGTGCCACAGAATAATACTACTCAATGACTGCTGTGCCTTTGGCTCAAATTAACCTCAGTTTTCTTTAGAGGTTGCAGCCAGCTGCATCAATCATGGTTTCTTCAGCTGAAGAAAAAAAAAATCCATCATTACTGCAGTCACACACAGATATGTACATTATTCCCCTAAAGTATCATAATCCTCCACTTACCAAAAAGGAGTTGTGATAGCTGGGAGGAGATTAAGCTCAATTGTCCTTCACATCTGCTTGATTCTTTGGTATAATCAGCACTGCATGTGCCAGGCAAGGTCATGAACTGTGGCAATGTTCATCACAACATGCAGTCTCCCAGTTCTAGGGCCATTAAATACTCAGCAACCGGTCCCTCTCCAGCCCACTGTTTTTAATCTGCTAGAGCCCTTCAGTACAGGAACAGGAGAGCTCTGCTCACAGACCTGGTTCCAAGATTACTGTCATAGACCACAACTGGAGAGGGAGTCAGCTGTGAGCTGCCATTCCATTTGTTTCCATGGAATAAGAAAAAGAACATCACAGTGGGATTTTATTTCATGTTTGCTGCCCAACACCTGCATCTAGGAAGAGGTCCTGATGTAACTCACATTACAGTCTAGCAACACCACGCTCCATAACTGCCTTTGCCTTGCTCCAGGTGGTTTCTAAAAACCTGGAGTTAGTATGGAATCAGTGTTGTAAACAATGTAGCTTATTCTGTTTTCCTTTTTTGGTTAAAAACAACACCCTATCAAATCTGTACTTTCACTGTCCTCAGTTCTGAAATAGTTTATCTGCATACATTTATGAACATTTATAAAACTTTGGTTGTCCGATAGACAGTTCGCTTAAACTGCATTGTTTCAAAGCTTTTGACTTGGTTCAAACCACATAACAGAAGGGAAAATTTCCACAAAATCCTGTGAAACAATCCGGCCAAATTTCACACCACTAGTTGTGATGGGGCTGCTTCTTTTTTGAAGCCAGACTGCAGGACAATTGGATTTATGGGTTTTTTTTTTTCCTTTCAAGAGGGACTAGGATTTGCTGCCTACATATTCCCTCCCAAACATCAGAAGTTTAGATGATCGGAGATAAATCTGAGCAACTGATATTTTTACTGTAAAATCATTTACTGGGGTGATTTATCTGGGGGCACCTGAACCAAAAATGAAGGCCATCCTGCAATTTTCAGGATAATCAGCAATCCTCATTCACATTCTTCAGTATCTGAATAAAATCCAGAATGGGTATTTGGCTATAAATAAAAAACTAATTTTTAAAATGTAGCCATTTGTTTCAAGGCGTCAGACATAAGATTGCCAATCGCTTGCAATCCCCATTGCTTGTATGTACAAAACCACCCCATTGCTTGTGTGTGCATTGGCGGGGGAAATCTTTCCACCAATGTCATGTCATCTTTTCACTCATTGGACAAGGAGTAGATTCTCCTCTGTTATGCTTTTCAGAGAAAAGAGATTTTTACCAATGGAGACCTCAGTTCATCAATGCATTCAAGCATGTGCTTAAATTTAGGCATACCCATTGATGCCAACAGGACTACTCCTATATTTCAGGTTAAGTAGGTGCTTGAGTGCTTTGCTAAAACAACACCTTAGACACCTCTGAAAATACTAGTAGAAGAGTGTGCATTCAAGTAACAAGCCAGCATCACTTTCCTCCCTATTGCCTCTGTTTTGTTCCCTTGCTCTTGCTGTGTACAGCTATGGATTGCAGGCAATCCATTTGGATGTAGTTTGGAGGATTTGCAGGTTCAGAAGATTAAAAACAAGGCAATATTTAACAAGCTTCTTTCCTTGTAAATTAAGGAAACACCTATCTCTCAGGTTTCAGAGTAACAGCCGTGTTAGTCTATATTCGCAAAAAGAAAAGGAGTACTTGTGGCACCTTAGAAACTAACCAATTTATTTGAGCATAAGCTTTCGTGAGCTACAGCTCACTTCATCGGATGCATACTGTGGAAAATACATAAGTTGTTTTTCATACACACAAACCATGAAAAAATGGGTGTTTATCACTACAAAAGGTTTTCTCTCTATTACCAGCAGGAGAGTAGGGTGGGGGGTGAGAGAAAACCTTTTGTAGTGATAAACACCCATTTTTTCATGGTTTGTGTGTATAAAAAACATCTTATGTATTTTCCACAGTATGCATCCGATGAAGTCAGCTGTAGCTCACGAAAGCTTATGCTCAAATAAATTGGTTAGTCTCTAAGGTGCCACAAGTACTCCTTTTCTACCTACCTCTCAGGCATCTTTAGGTACTTATACCTTGTAAATCTGACCCTCTGTACCATGATTTCCCCATCTTTAAATGGGGAGAATACCTAGCTGAAAGGCCTCACTCAGTGCTCTTAACTCATCAGGTAGAGGGGATATATTCACGTAGAAGGTAACCATGACATTTTAATGACTATCAGACAGAGCGCTGTGCCATCAAACACATTTATTTTCAAGTCTCCCTAGTGTACATGTTATATACTGAGAGGGTGTGGAATCCCCTGGGCTCCACACATCTTTGGCATTGTGATTACCTCAGTCCCTATTTCATTGGTTTCTGTGTGACTGAAGCAAGAGACATGGTTTCGGGGTAAGACAACAGGAGGTCTTTTTGTTCAACCAACAGGGCTCATTCTTTGCTTACTTCTTATTTGCTATCTTCAAAGAAACAGCAGAATACATGTACAAATCAACACACTACAGATAAAAGATTAGACAGAAACTGGGAAATGTACTTGTTTGATAACGTGGTCATTTGTCAATGGGAATATGGAATGCTGCATCTTGTTTATCAGACTGCTCCATTAACCTCTAATAGGACCCATGATCTAGCAGTAATTGGACTTTATATTTTATTATTAGACATTAAGGGCTAGATTGGCACTGTACAAGCCACACCTGGTAATCATGAACAGGAACAGAGATTCTCAGATAGTTGGATTCACATGCTGCATGTGGGATGTAAGATGCACCAGCTCTTTTCCTAGTACAACTTACTTCCCTCTCTCTACTGGTTCAGTTTTGCTGGCTAGTACACTAGTGGCGGGGAACCAGAACTCCATCCCCCACATCCCCCTCACAGGTTGGTGGAGGGGGGGAGTAGCAGCCTGGATCCATGGCAGGAAAAGGACTCCAGGAGCCACCCTTCTTCTGGCTGGCAACACCCTGCAGCGGGAGCCTCTCCCTGCAGCAGGAAAGGCTTTGCTTTGCATTGCTGAACGTAGCTACACATACCCTACATGCCGCTACAAAAGGCGTGCAGTATAGCTGTAGGCTTAAATGGAATTAATCCGCTGGATAAGCAAAGCAAATTAGAGAAGAAGTAAATATTAGAAATGCAAATGTTAACTTGATACGTAGCAATGCAAGATGCAATGAGGCCCCTTTGTACACCTCCAAGCACAACGGGGTCCTATTTCATGACTGGGGCTACTGCAATAGAAATAATAAATAGCGACAACAGTGAACAAAAGAGAACATCTTAGTCACTGACGTTCCCTGAGAGGAAGTATAATCTAGTGGCTATAGCAGGGAAAGATGAGGAACATCACCCCTAGGAGGAAGCAAAGATAGTCTGGGAAGCAGGGGTTCTCCCCCCCGCCACACACACACACGCACACTCAAAGAGATGCAGAAGAGCAAAACGGAGCAGAGGTGCAGAAAATGTTAGTTTCTCACACACACATACTTTGCATGGAGTAAAAGTGTGCAGGACCTTCCCATAGTAGATGTCAATGCTATTTGGCGAGTTCAGTGTGGCCTGTGGTGGCAACAGTTCAAAGTCAGCAAGTTCAGAGGCCCTGAACTTGCCCTCAAGAATTGTTGCACCACCTAATACAAGTTTTTAAGCATCACTTTTCAGTTCTGCCCCCCTCTTCTCTGCTGCTATCCTGGGTCACCTTGGGCCAGTCGTCATTTCCTTCCACATGCCTCAGTTTTCCCACTTGTAAAATCGGGGAAATTGTACTGACTTCCTACTGATGAAAAGTGCTATATAAGAGCTAGGTATTATTACCCTCAGTCATCAGTATATTAAGACATGCAATACAGTTTTTTCCTGCTGTATTCTCTCTTGATAGGATGAGTTGAAAACTAACTACTAAAACTTGTTCCCAGACCTCTGCCAAATTGTATTATCAATTATGCTTGGGAGAAAAAAAGGGGCTAGATTTACCTAAATCATGTCAGCAGATGCAAATCCATTGATTTAAATGAAGCTGCATCCATTTCAGCTAGTGGTGAGAATTTGTTGCAACCCAGTGCCAAGCTGGTGTGTGCACCATAAGAAATAACAGGTGGGAGGGAGTAGTAGGAAGGGGAAAAAAATAAATATTTGTTAAGTGGAAATTGTTCAAAAGCCAAATCACGCTCCTGACAAAGTCAATGTTGAAAAATCCATTTGATTTCAGGATCAGGGCCAAAATTGCAAAATATTTTGTTGTATATTTAAGCCTCTGAGAGGCTATTACTAAAATTATATGGTGTGACAAACACAAAAGCTGTAGAAAAAGCTCTTGACATGAATGTCCCTTTAAAAACAAACATTGTTTAATTATCCTTAATCCAGTGTGTAATGTTTAATATGGCAAGAGAGATTCTGTTCCATTTGTTCTCAGTATGGTTGGCATGGAGTCAAAATACTGTTACTTAAAAGGCACATTAAAACAAGTGCCAAACCTGTAGTGGAAAGTCCATTTCTTTTTGCAACAATTTAAAACTGATCTTGCCAAGGTGATTTTTCAAAGGATGTCAAAACTTCACCAGAGTACTTATCTAAAGGATGTAAACTCCTTGCAGTGACCTCATTTGCCAGAGCTCTGTGGCATGCAGGGACCTCCATAAAATTGTCATTTTCAGAGAAACAGGTACAGAGGTCTGGAATGGATCCTCAAATTCTGCCCAGCTACTAAGTATTTGAACCACAACCACTTTTTTTCTTGGGTGTAGGGTAAGGAGGAGGAGGGACTCCTTAAATAGCACAGAGTCGAGGAGATGGTTGGTGAGAGGAGTGGGTGGAATGTCAGCCAGGTGTAGACATCCGGAAGACAGCCTATGATTGAGGGCAGTTTGTGTGAGTGAGAACAGGACTGAGGGTAGAGCAGCAGAAAGGAGAAGGTCAGATGGAACAAAACCTTTGGTAATCACAGGGGCAAAGGAAAAATATTACGGGAGCCAGCATTGGGCTGAAGGTGTCTGGTGGACTGGGGAGCTTGTGTGTAAATGAGCCATGGAAGGTTGTTGTAAATTATGAAAAAAAACCCACCAAAACAGAACAAAAACACAACTGCAGTACCAGTAATTCACTTTAACCTTTTCATCTGAGCACTTTCAGAGTGACAATAAAGCGAACTCTTGAATCCTAAGTGTTAAGCAAACCAATCTCTCGAGGAAGCTATTTTCTCAACTCAGAAAGAATGATAGTAACTCTTCTCTATCTGTCATGTGTTCCCCTATAGTTGCCTTTGCTCCTTTTGGGTACGTATTAAGCAAATATTTTCTATTGTTCTTCTAGAGGTCAGCTGAATTTTCCTCTCTCACCCATATTATGATCCATCACACAGCTCCTTCCTTCTGCCCTTCCATTTTTATCAATTGCTCTGAGGTCCCACACATAAACTTAGTGTTGACCACCCCCAAAAGCATTAGACTTGCTTGAAAAGTCATGAGGATTTTTTTAAAGACACCTTGAATTCTTTAATTGCCTTCTGGTTTTTTGAGACTTTAGAATGTAGTCAGGTCACACTTTCAAGCTTTTCCCTGCAATCAATGAGCTAGAAAGTTGCTTTCTTAAATGAAAGCTGACATTTTCATATAATCACTTGTCTCCAGGATCTGGGGCTTTAAAAGAAATCCAACATCACTAACTTGTGCCTTTTTATTGTGATTCTCATCAGACACACACTTTTAAAGAGGCAGCAGTCCTTTACTCCTAAGACTACTCCTACACTTTTAAGATATTTGTACAGTAGAGGTCTATAATCTTGAAGCAGGATCTTCTCCTTAATTTGTGTTCATTCACAATCAGCAGAGAGAATGAAAACTTTGGCAGTGAAGCAAACATTTCAGCTCCAGCACTCTGCAGCTTAGCAAATGTTATTTGTGTAGTTACATCTCTTCCTTTATTGAGCACATCTATAGCAGTCATTGAATCTGAATGTTTCTTTTATGCCACCTTGTATTGTTGAATTAGAGAAATCTGCATATAGCCTGCGTCTAATTATGTGACCACAAAGCCAGATAACTCTGATCCAATCAATCCTCAACTAGAAAGTCACCAACAAAGAAAGGGAAACAATAGCAAAGAGTAATGTGCCTGCAACAATTTATTAGTTACAATCTTATTCTAAAAGATTTTCTCATTAAGGTTTAATGCAGTTTGGTGGGGGTGGGTGGGAAGGGGAGATCAATCCTATAAATAAAAGGTTTACGGCTAGCGTAAGATTTACAGATAGCAGTTAGAGAGCTTTTTTTCATTAAAAATAAATAAATCTGAAAATATTTATCCTACCCCCATAAGATTTGTTCTTCCCTGGGAGAGTGAAACAAAAAACTGATACAGTAGCTGCAAGTGCACCTTTAAGTCATCTGGGGGGGGGGGGGGCACCACCATAAACACAATGGTCCAAATTATGCCTGACTCCGTACATCTGCATAAGGGAGTAGGAAGGGGGCACCAGGAGTCTCACCACCCCACTGGTTAGATACTGGGACACAGGCTCTGCTCCTTACTAGCACTGCTGCCAAGGCTACCCACTAGGAAGGGATGAGGAGCAGGATGTGGCTGTGTCCCAGCTGGCAAGCTGATCAGGTCTGAGGAGTTTATGCTGCACCCATGATAATCGGTGATGGAGCTGTTTCTGCAACATGCACACACAGCTCCAGGAGGAATTCTAGCTAACTCAGCCATAATTCCCACTGGGCAGTGCTGTGTGGAAAGAAAGCACAATTCCCCCCCCACACACACACACACACAAAAGCTGTCTACATTATTTCCCGCCTCATGAAAATATTTCACTGAAATTTTGGCAATTAAAAAAAATATATATGTTGACCACCTGTCCTTCAGGTTTTGCTGCTGTAGTGCAGTTACATCAGATTACAAAACCAACAAAAACAGAATTTAACTCACAGCTTTGCATAGAAAGAGGCAGAAAAGAAATTAATCTAGTCACAGTCTCTCAAAGAACATCTTCCAAATTTCTTAACTTGAATTTTCAATCTGTTTATTGTTTTAGTTCCCCCCCCCCCCCAACATCCCACTATTTTAGAAAGAGAACATGTCAGTTAGCTGTCTCATTTTCATCCCACTCACCAAACAGTCTTAATAAAAGATTGCCCTGATAAATTGCTCATTGAGCACAAAGGGAAATCTCTTCATTGTATTACATTCTCTATCTTTAAGTAGAACAAATTCTGTTATATTTCATACTAGACCTTACCCTTTAGGACTCCCCCCAGACCCCAATTTATTGCACATATATGCAGTAAGAGATTACTACCAAACTGACAAGGCTTACACATTTTCTCTAGGAAATCTCCTCGTATTAACTGGCCTGCCTCTACAAATATAGGAAAAAATTGCTGTGGGTGAAAAAATATTAAGTTCCGATGCTGGGGAAAGAATGGAAGCTACTAGCAGCAACAATGACCAATAAAAATACTAGTGGTGAAGTCTGTGCTCTATTAAAGTCAATGACAAAACTTATTGACTTCAGTGGGGCCAGGATTTCTCACTAGAACTCTAGTGTGAGTGAATAGCATTTGAGAGAAACTCAGAAATACCTGTGGAGTTTTGGTTTGGCACAAGCAATTAAAGAGATTCTGAATGTTTAAAGGTAGATAAGACCTTCAGGTTAGTCTGTCACAATGGGGAAGAAATGACAGACCCGCCTTTTCCCTTTTATGGGGGAAAAGAGCAGCTGCATGGAATTCCATTAAACACACCTTTGTAGGTCAAGTTATATTGCTTTATGGAGTTACTGTTCTAGAGAGCTAGCTACACCTGTGACTCTAATGGCAAATTATTTGTAGGATTAAATGACATTATGAGTTAGTTTCCCCTTTGATTAAGGATTTGCTTTGTAAGTGACAACTTTATAAACTGGTGCATTATAGCAGAACACCCTTTACACTAAAGAGTTTCTTAAGCCAGAAGAAAGTCCTCCTCATCCAGATTAATGTTGTTGTTCTTTAAGAATAAAAAGCTCTGTTTACTGGAGTGAAGTTATGCAGAAATAGAATTTCTTTTATTCTGGGCCTCCAAACCGCTTCAGCAGTTTCTTTGATTTTGCTTGGCCACCCTGTCTTTGATTCTGAATTAATTCAATAAAATAAACATCTTTCCCTTGAGCTAAGAAGGCCAATTTCCCAGTCTTTGGTGGTTTACATGGACTAATGTGCCTCTAAGTCCTGAGCAGAGAGCAACCACTTGCATCAAGTACTTTGAGGACTTAGGATAAGCTTCTTCAGATGTCTGAAACTAAGAGTAGAGCTTTTCTTGGAAGTGCCTAATCCCCATTTTGCCGCATATGATGTGCACATAGTTATTTAGCATTAAGAAAGTTGCCATTTTACTCAATTTTTTCCATCAAGAACATTCAGCAGGGAGTCTGGTGTATTAGATTTAAAGAGGCAGGGCTGGATTCTGGTCTCAATTGCACAACGAAAAAATCCATAGTAATTCAACTGAAGTTATTCTCTCCTTGCTCTGCCCCCAAATTTGCAAATGAGCATACACACCAAACACATTGTAGATGCTACTGAAAACAAAACAAGTAATAATATGATTACAGCTCAGTAAAACTGAGATCAGAATCTAGCACAATATCCGTAAGATTAGAAGAATCAAACTTAACGAGGGCCTGGTCCTGCACCAAAGCAAATAAGAACTTTCCATTGGGCTTCAATAGGCAGAGGATCATGCCCTATCTCAGTGGTTCTCAGCCTGTCTACTGTACCCCTTTCCGGAGTCGGATTTGTCTTGCATATCCCCCAAGTTTTTTTACAAAATCAGACATAAAAATACAAAAGTGTCACAGCACATCATTACTGAAGCATTGCTTACTGTCTCATTTTTTCCTGTATGAAATTTTATTTTGTACTGACTTCGCTAGTGCTTTTTATGTAGTCTATTGTAAAACTAGGCAAATTTCTAGATGAGTTGATGTACCCTGGAAGACCTCTGTGTACACCCAGGGGTATATATACCGCTGGTTGAGAACCACTATCTGATTACAGATACAAGCATATAGAATTAGTTACCGTTGTCAAGTAACCTTTCCTATATTTTTGTCTATATAGGAATAACTACACATACCCAACCACACACAGGAAGAGAGAAACCACACACTGTATTTGATTTTCTCAATATTTCTAAGTGACTTGTTAAGGACTTTCTAATGTACTAGCATTTAATAATACTGCTTATGTCACCTCAAAATGTTATTTGCCAAGGAGTAATGTTGTTCTTATTTTTAGTCTTTTGTGGATTTCCAAATTTTAACAAATATGAAATAACAAACACCTTAAAAGGTTAAGTACTTTGGAAAGCAAATATACAAGTATTACATTAAATAATACTTCACACTTACCTTTAAAGAGCTTCAGAAACATTTAGTCAGTTGCTCTGCACAACACTTCCATTAGGCAGGTAAGTCATTATCAACTGATTTAGACACAGACACAGCAGGGTTAAGTAACTTGACCAAAGTCTCAAAGAGAATTATAGTGTAAACTTTCATTAGAGCTTAATACCTCCTGGCTTTAATTGCTGTGTTTAGACCCCTAGAACACACTTGGTTGAATAGGACTGTATGTAGTCACTCTCTATGAACAACGTGTGTGGCTCATCCCTATTTGCTATTTAGAGTTGCTGACGCTGAGGTTATTAGGAAACCTTCACACCATCTGTAACACTGCTGCAGGTTCATTTGCACTCTCCATTGTGGGCACACCAGTGAAGATTACCCACAGGTGTTTTTACCCACCACGAGGATATGGTGGTTAAAAAGAGAAAACAGAGGCAACTGGTCTACATTAGGGGTCATTCCATGGAGCTATACCATTGTTAGAGCAATGTTTGGAGACTTTTCCCAAAACCACAGCCTTCTAGTACAGCCAGTTAGTGCTGGTGTCAGAGAAATAAGGCCCTGATCTCAGAAAGAGTGTCTGAACTAATAAATGAAGTACTGCTAATATAGGTCTTATTATTTTTAATACTATATTTGCAATGGAGCTGAATTTTCAATAGGCCTTCCTATTTTTTCCTTGTGTGCTATTGTTTGGTCACCTACACCTCAATAATGTGGGTGCAAAATGCTAATGCTGGTGTAGGTGGTGTAATCTGACTTGGTAGCATTCTAAATCCATTTTCACTGATGTGACTCCACAAAGTACAAGGCATATCAGGCACTGAGCCAATGTGAAGGACTATCCTTGTTCTTCACCAATTTGATGACTCATGCTCCCTCTGACTATTGTGCTCAATAAACATCACTAAGAGAATGTACCATTTCCCCTTAACAATAAGAAAATAAAAACATCATGAGTACTTACCAGATGGCAAAGAGAAGATTACAAACATAAGATGATAAATACAAAATGGCCATTCAAGGACTACAACGGCTATATTCTTATAAAAGAAGTTACTTTTAACTACATTTTTGTCTGTATGCTGGTGAACCAGCTATCTACTGGAGTCAAAGTAGTTCGGCTTTGATAGGAAAAATCTCTTCTTCCTATGGAAATAAGAACCTTGTCTTCTGTCCTGGTATTCTATTGGTCAGACATGTACCTGACGTTCTAGCCTTTGTTTTCATTAACATGTTGAGGTTGCTTCAGAAGGAACAGTTGAAACAACTGTAAGACCAGTTTGCACATGGAGGAGACTGGCTGCCTATAGGTCGCCTTGGTTCTGCTGGAAATGCTCAGCAGGAAATCTGCAAAAGACTCCTGGTCAAAATTTCCAAAAGTGACTCATGATTTGGGGTGTTTCAATCATTCGGTCCCCAATTTAAAAGATCCTAAAGGGGCCTGATTTTCAGAAGATTGGAGCTGAGCACTCTCCAAATATCAAGTCCCTTTATGGTGGCTCAAATCCATCACCTAAAAATTGAGGCACGCAAAATCACTAGTCACTTTTGGAAATCTTAGCCAGGACCTGTTGCTGTGGGGGCATAGGATACCAGAGACCAGAGAGAAGCACAAGGTATCCACAGGTCCTGGGGCAGGCTGGACCTCCTGCTTCTTAACAGCCAACTCACTGATTTCGCACTATATTGTCAAAGAAATGAGAGAGAAAAAGCCAACCCTTTAAAAGAGATATGTAAGTACTGTGGGTGTTCATTGCATGTCTGAAAATGGATGTACTATTCACACACAGTGATGACAAAGCTGCAAACTTTCATGAAATGCAGCATGTTTTGTTTTCTGCAGCATTCATATCACTTCAAGGATCGTTTTTCATCCTGCTGCAAACCTTTTGCAAATTGAAAGCCAGACCTTGTTTCACCCACATCTGCTGCTATCTGGCTAGCAGTATTGATTGAAGATAAAAGACACACGCACTAGATATATCCAGTTCTATAAGTACTACTAATTTGTTTTTCTATTAAACATAGTTGATTCCTGTACTCTTTTAGCCTACTCTCTATCAAGAGACAGGCTAATGTTAATTAAAGGATTCCTCTTTACTACATATGAGTCACATACCAGCCCCTTTTTTAGTTTATAATACATTTAGGAAACATTGCATCAGACAACCCTGCTAACATAGTACGGCAGATTCTGGTAGTTCCTGGTGCAAGGTCACAACGGTGTGACATGGATTGCACAAGAGGTTGGCTTTGCTCCACAAGGTTGGGCAAAAATCCTTCGGTAAATCCAGCTCCTGCTTCCTGCTAGAGCTAGCACTCCAACAGGAAGCAGAATGGGATCTCATGATGGTTGGGAAGTGTCATAGCCTGCGCCCTGCCCCCTCTACTTCACTGACCAGTATACAGAATTAATAGCACACTATATCCCCCATAAGGTGGTGGAGCTGCTGCTCTGGTCTGCATATCCAGCCATCCCAATAACTCCTCCTGGGGATCCTACAACACTCCCTCCAGTATGCAGACAGAATCTTGCCTAGCACATGCAGTCAAGTAGAATTGCACTGACTAAACACAAATATTATGTCTTGGATGACCCACTGTTTCTTAAGAAGAAACAATTGCTTTATGATTAAGGTAATGGACTGTGACTCAGGTTCAAGTCCCTTTTCTGCCTCAGACATTCTTGTGACACCTTGGGCAAGTCACTTAATGACTCTCTGCCTCAGTTTCCCTTCTGTTCAATGGGCATAATGCTTCCTTTGTCTATCTTGTCTACTTAGATTGTAGGCTTCTCAGGGCAGAGACTGTCTATCATGATGTGTATGTACCATACCTCACACAATGGGACCTTTAGACACAAAATAAAATAATTATTATGAATAATAAAGTTATTTAAAAGCCTCCTGGAATGCTGAAAATATGTTAAGAGCACCATCACCATTTGATCGACTTATCAACCACTTCATGTTCTCATATCCAAAGATTTCCTAGTCATGTGATTGTCTCCCCTTCAACCCCACCCCAACAATCACCAAGAAAACTTCTTGTTTTTTTTTCTCATTGTTTTTCTTTTACGTGTGTTTTTTGCAT
The DNA here is from genome assembly GCF_965152275.1 of Natator depressus. NCBI lineage: Eukaryota > Metazoa > Chordata > Testudines > Cheloniidae > Natator > Natator depressus. The sequence continues at coordinate 121,142,413 of NC_134235.1, read as the reverse complement.
TAGGACCAGAGGAGCTCTAGCATGTTTTCAGGGTCACTAGTGTTAAGCCAACAGGACTTCTCCTGGGGTCAGAGAGTCCAGGCTAGCAGATCCCGAGGAAGGATGTGGGGCTGTGGTTGTCTTGAGGTTTCTGGTGCATTGATTTATTTTCATAGCAGTTCTGTACCATCTTCCTGCTGAGCGAACTGAGTAAAAAAATTCCTTTGAAAGACAAACCATTGATGGCTGCAATGAGATTGTGTGTTCAGGGTCTTGACAATGCACCTATAATTTAAAACACACACACCTTTTGGTTTTCATTCTCTTTTAGCCCTGTCCTGTGTCATGATTTCAATGTGTATGTGGAATAAAACTGACACTACATCATAGGGATTTGTATTACCAAGATCTCATAATATAGGTGCACATTGCAAAGATTAAACTTTCAACAAGATATCTGTTCTCTAAAAGAAAACGATGCTTTCCTTATTTGTGGTTGTTATTTACAAAGGATAGAGAATGAAAGAAAATGCCATTTGGATTTCAAAGCTGTAAAAGCTAATTCACACAAGAAAATAATTAGATGGCGCCTTTCAGATCTAGCAGCTTGTAAGTTCTAAAGTGGGCTAAAACTCAACCACAACCATTTAAGTCCAAGTCCTTTATGGACAAGTCTGCAAGAGCACCTGAACAACTGAAACTTAGCCATTACCCGAACTAGCTGTCAAAGAATTCTTTAATACACATGAAAATGACATATTTGGAGACCTCCATTTTCTCAGAAGAGCTGCAATACCTCCCTTTTGCTTCAGTGATTGCCACTTCACCCCTTTCTCTCTCATAAAAAGGTAGTTCTGTTACGGTCTTTCCTTTGTATCTGAAGTTGTCTTTAGTAGAAATAGGTTATCGTTGTGTGCGTTTGCAACTTCTAAGTGGTTTTCTATATATTTGCATGTCCTGAACTGTGTGGATGGTTAGGGCTCTGATCACTGAAGGGCACTGTCCTTCCTTATGGCCTTATAAGAACTGGACTTATACATCTAAGCAAGTATAGGACCAAATCCTCAACTGGTATAAATCATGCTACATCAGTTTATACCAGCTAAGGATGTGCCCCACAGGATTGATCAAGCTATATAAACAGCATAGGTTATATTCAAACTCTGATTACGCCACCTTCTGCCAGTGTAACCCAGGAATGTGGTGGATTTTCCACACCCAAGTGACTAAGTTTTGCTAAATACCTGAAACCCCTGCTCCGCAAATTGGTGTTGGCTAAAAAAGGGGGGTGGCCAGGGCACCTAGTAGATACGCTAATTCAGGTTATCCCCAGTGCAATATCCCACTGTGTATCTCCTATGAGGTCCCGGCTATAAATTAAAGGTGCCTTGGTAGAACCCAGTGGGAGGGCAGTGGATGGCAGCTTGCTGTCTTCTCTAGCTGATGCAGCGGTCATTGATGCATGGGGGCAATTTGCCTCATTCTTGCAACAGGGAGGGTAAATCAGGCCCGATGGTGGGGTCAGACAGACCTGCACACAGACACACATACAGAGCATTTACTTCTTGAATTAAACAACTGGAGCAGAATACCAGCATTTTTTTCCTAACAGAGGCTGACCTCTGGCCTTGCTGAGTGAAATAACGGGAAAATGTTTCCATTTGTTTCACACACAAACCAAAATCTAAAAAAGAAAAACTATTTATTCAAGGGTGGATTCAGACCCACTCTACAGTACTCCAGCAGCACATTTATATCAATTCCCTGTGCACTGCTCCCCAGCCTACACCCACACGGCTGCATGCCAAGCGTTCTACCCATTTGCTTTTCTACCGTGAGAACAATTGGGGTTCACCAATCACCGGGAATACAAATAACATTAATCATTAATAGGGATTAATGAATGTTTAACATAGATGTAATGTGTATGGCCTTGGACCCAGTTTTGGGGCAGTGAAGAAGCGGTTAGAGGGGAATGAGCTGTCTTGTTGAATGGGGAAGTGAAACTGCTGCCAGAGTCTCTGCTAAAATTGCTTAGGTACAGACTCATAATGGACATATTTGCTGTGGTGGACCCAGACTTGTGCACACGCGTGCACACACACGCACGCAATCTATATGAATACGTGGTCACGAATGGCGAAGTCAGCAAGCGTCTAAAGAGGGGGGGTCACATCTGGCTCCAGAAGTTTTAGAAATGCTGATGGTTGGTGACACACTTAGAAGTGCTGACCTGTCCTGCTGATCTGAGAGATTCTGTGATTTGCTGGAAATTACCAGATCTAGATTCCTATTGGCCTGTATAAAATGGCTCCAAACTGGGCCCAATTTCAATTTGTCAGGGGCCCATGAAGGAGATGCCATTGGGAGAAGTAACAGAGAAGCTTGTGGATAAACACCAAAATATTACTTCCAAGACCAAAACACCAGGGCATTACTTCCTGAATTTCAAAGCCAAATCATCATCAAGCTAAAGCGTCTGAGAGAGAGAGAGAGAGGCATGGGATAGGGAAGGATTAATGACCAAGCTTAAAAAGGACCTGGGATGCATTAACACTGAATAACTCATAAGAACATGAGCTCAAAAGAACGCCTATACTGGGTCAGACCAATGGTCCATCTAGCCCAGTATCCTGTCTTCTGACAGTAGCTGGTGCCAGATGCTTCAAACGAAATGAACAAAACAGGGCAATTATCGAGTGATCCATCCCCTGTTGTCCCGTCCCAGCTTCTAGCAGTTGTAGGTTTAGGGCAGCATTTCTCAAATGCAGCCACCATGGCTGCATTCAGCCACCAGGGGCTTTTCTTACGGCCACAGCCTAGTGGGCGGTGATTGCGGGGGGGAAATCGGCCCCTCTCCCAGGGCCGTCAGTAGGGGTTGGGCCCTGTTCCAACTCTGGAGGCACAAACGCTGGAGGAGCAGGCATCCAGTGTGAGTTCCCCACCTTCCCGGGGACGGTGGGGCTCAGGCTTCCAGCTTCTGCCATGGGGTGGTGGGCAGCAGGCTCTGGGTGTGGGGCTTTAGGCTCTGGCCACATGGTAGCGGGCATCAGGCTCCAGCCATGGGGGTTTGGGCTCCAGCCCCAGGCTCACCCCTACCCCCATCGCCCTTGGCCCCCACTGTGTCCTATGGCCGTGGGATTTGGCTGTGCAGGGGCAGGCTCCAGTCCCCGGCCGCAGGGCTTTGGATTTCGGGCTCCAACCCAGGGCTTGCTACCCACCCACCCCCGTTGCCCCTGGCCCTTGCTGCCTCCCTATCCATCTCCCCATCCAGGGCTCATTTTTGTTCCTCAGCTTGCCGGGATTGAGTAAATCTACCGTGAAAAGTGATATTTGTATGTTTGTTAATAGTGCTTTTCATTGCCACCCAGCTAGCTAGCAAGTCTGCTAATGTGAAAAGAGATATTAACAAACATACAAATATCACTTTTCACAGCAGCACACTTACTAGTTAGCAAGTCTAAAGCAACCAAAAAATGAAAGAAGGAAAAACAAAAGACAAGAATGTGCAAAGCACCTTATTTGTGTTTCTATTCTGTTTCGGTTCAGTAAAGAATAGGAACAACAGTACTTTATTTTTGAGTTTGCAAAAAAACCCACAATCCTACATAAAGAAATTACAATGATTTGAACATGTATATGTGCATATTTATTTGTTTTTCCCAAAGTTAATTAGGTATTTTAGGAAAAATTGTCAGAGTGGTCACTAGCAAGAGTTGGTGGCTTCACTCTGAGGCCACCACAAAATTTGTTGCGAGAACCCCTGGTTTAGGGACTCAGAGTATGGTCTTATATCCCTGACCATCTTGCCTAATAGCCATTGATGCCTCTATCCTCCATGAACTTACCAAGTTCTTTATTGAGCCATTATACTTTTGGCCCCTCGCAACCGTTTCCACAGATTGTGCGTTGTATAAAGAAGTACTTCCTTACGGTTGTTTTAAGCCTACTACCTACTAATTTCATCAGCTGAACCCTGATTCTTGTGTTACGTGAAGGGGAAATAACACTTCCTTACTCACTTTCTCCAGACCATTCATGATTTTACAGACCTCTGAATGGTGTGGAGAAAATTAGTAAGGAACTCGTAAAGCTTACTCCTCCCAAAGTCCTGTTTAAGGGGGACCACTTAGTGAGCTGTGGTTAAAGCAAAGGGGAGATGGGAAGAGCACAGCTCCCACTCTTTCCTGACTAGTCTGGTGAGAACTCCACTCCCTGTTTCAATCTCCTTTAACACTTCCTGGAAATGACAAAACAACACAGCTGTAAATACCGCCAAGACGAAACCTCAGCTGAACTTGTTATCTCAAGAACCAGCCACTGACAGTCTGAGCTGAGGAACCCATCCCCGTGTCAGCTGTCCACGATGAATGCCAGTGACGCAAGTGCGTATACTTTCTTTCATTAGGTGATGGCTCTATTAATTAAATACTTCCCAGGAAGTATGTAAATATGTGCATATATCTATAGCATAGGTGGCTTAAAGACATTATCTATATATGTAAGGTTTCACATTTGATGTATTGGTGTGTGTGTGTAAATTAAAAGGTGGTTTATGAATATTACTACCAGGCAGAGGTAATTTTGAATAAAGTTGGCATTTTTAGCAATTAAGTAATTGTCTAAGGTTTTGATCCTGCATGTTACGCATGTGCTTAACTTTAAGTGTGTGAATAGTCTCTCTAAAAACTGTACTCCATGTGCTCCATGAAAGTGCTCCCACTAATTTTTAGATTTCTGGATTTTCAGGGTTTAGGCACCTAGCTCCTTTAAGGCACCTATGAACATCCCAGCTTCACATACTATTTTACATTTGGTCTGACAGAGCCAATCCAGTTGTTTCACATAGTCATATGAGAAACAGTAAAATAGCTCTGCACTGATATTTTAGCTAAATAATACACTGAGTTCCCAAACACCTCATCAGCTGGAGGTTGAGAAAGAGTCACTTTAAATGTCTTGCTTATTGTTTTGTCGTCTGTTTTTGTATTATTATTTGAAAAAAAAAATAAGGGGAAAAAAATTGTAAAGAGAAAGGATCATGTGACTTATATTTTCCTACACCCAAAGCGCAAAATATTCCTCTGCCTGAATGACCGATTTTTGGATTAAAGAAACAATGAACAAAAGAAAGTCTTGCTTTAAAATCTAATGAGGGAAGAAAGAAAGTCAGAACACAGTGACAAACATTCTGCATCGGAACTGAAAGACAAAATGTCAGCTGTCGCACAACCACCAGCACTGAGACTCGTCTGTATTTAAAGGTGCAGCGTAGAGGACAGAGAATGATCACCTCTTATTTCAGTTACTGAGCTAGGTACATCACTATGACCTGGTCTGCAAGAGAGCGCTAGCCATGGACAAGTCCGAAACTACAGCATCCCTAGGGCAAAAAGGCCCTGGATTTAAGTTACTTAAATGGATTCCACATTTGAGACCCAATTTTAAAGGTACTGCTGACTACTTGCCACCAATACAGAAGTCAATAGGGGCTGAGATATACAAAGTACAGATAGCTGGATGGATCCTTTCAGGATCATACCTTCACTGCACCATTTCTGGCACATCTCAGCTGGGAAAAATAAGAAGCTGTATTTCACAGCTGTGATATCATCCTCACAAGCTATATTTCAACAAGAGCTGCTATAAAACCGCTCCCATGACCTCACAGCTGTGAAGTATAACTGGCTTCAAGTGCAGAAAACTCCCCCTTAGGAATAATTGTTTCCTGGCAATTGACAGAGGACTGATTCTTTAAATGGCTGGTGTGAGCCCTGTCCATATTGTTCTGCTCTTGCCAGCATTGCTGAGGAAGGGTTATGTACAGGAGCACGGAGATAATGCCCCTCTGCAGGATTTATCCACGGGGGTAATGAAAAGAATGATGGGGATGCCTGACAAAATGATGATTTCCACTATCCTGTGCCCTAGTGGCACATCCAGACTGCACTAATGGCTAAATAATAGGTTTACTCATATGCTGTGCTCCATACCTCAGACCCTTCCTCCCCAGTAAGGGGACCCATGTGCACACAGCCAGAACTAACTTATCATCAGTCATTTCACATCTGCACTTGGAGCAAATATCATGACAAGCATGCTGTCAAATGGCAGTTTGCCAGAGCTGCAAACAGCCATGGCACTAATTAAGTCACCTGTGGAATTTGTAATCACACTCTAAAGCTTGCTGCCAGGAAGATTCCTGACCAGAAAATGAGAATTGCAAACACCGTGAGAGATGGAATATTCTGTTTCATACCACACCAGCAAACAGACCCATTTGAATGGACCAAACTCAGAGGTCGTGCATGAGTAGGAGTGTACATTGGAACAGTGGTGAGTAGGGGGAGTCTTAGGGTATATCTATGCTGCAATTGATGGGGTGAATTTAGCTCAGGTAGGCATACAAACACCAGCTTTAATCTAGCTAGTGCACCTAAAAATAGCAGCGACACTGTGGTGGCCAAGGATTAAGCATGGGCTATATAGGCCCACCCAGAATGCTTAGTATGCATTCTTAATATGCACTGAAGCCTGTGCTGCCATGTCTTCCCTGCTATTTTTAGCCATTCTAGGTAGATTAAAGCTATCTGAGCTGCAATCACACCTTCAGCTGCAGCATAGATACATCTATAGTGAGTCTAGAGGGCATTTAAGGTGATGTGACATGTACATTGTGCGGACTGGAAGAAGGTATAAGTTATACCAGTTCAGTCTCTGTCTGTCTGCCTAGCTACCTGCCTCGGCATTTATGTTAGTATTGCACTTATCATTATACGTTCAAATGCCTTACACATTCCAGAACTTAAAGACACATGATTATTTCTCCTTTTCACCATCTATTCCTCCAATCAGTAGGATATCTTTCTTTGCAATTGCAGAGAGGGTACATATGTTCATCTGCACTTGGATGCACATATTTTCTGATTGCTACATCTGTGATTGATGGGACAAATTCAGCCTCAGCCTAATGAGCACAACTCCCATGGACAGCAGGGCTGAATTGTTCCTGTTTATCTAATGAATGTTAATAAGAGTTAAGTGCAAAAATCCCCTATGCATCAAGAGGGGACTAGGTACTGTGTCTCAGTATTAAACATTCCCTTTTCATTCTTCCTGTTAAAAATGTCTTAGTACAACAGAGACTTTTCACAGATTAACTATTTATTGCATGTTACCTTGCGGAGTAGTAAAAGGGCATTATTTTAAGCAGGCTTGCTCCATTACCAAGTGTGCCTCTAAAATAGCTAAATGGTATTTTTTATAGAGAGAATGATTGTCAAAAAATGTAAAAGATTTGGGGTTATTTTGTGAAGTTTATAGACTAGTGACAGACTGAAAACAGTGGCTAACACCAGACATAGTGCATGGTTTCCCATCCAACTCAATCGCTACATCTCAAGGACCAAATTCAGTCTCACTTACATCTTTGGAAGCAAAGAGATTCAATTCAGTGCAGAATCTGATCCTTAATAGATATAATTACCTGAATACAGCTTTGTGAAATGTTTACAACAAAAACAAAAGTATATTCTCTCCTTGTTTTTGATACAATATTGAACCATCATCATAAAAATCTTCCTTTGCAAACATTGAGAGATGCTATGCTAAATTTTAAGCAAACTCAGAATGATTTGTGGTTTTGTATTGTGACTGAGCAAAATAAATTGTTGCATTTTCTTTGCCAGTGATTCTCAAACTTTTGTAATAGTGACCCCTTTCACACTGCAAGCCTCTGAGTGTGACCGCCCCCCCCCTTATAAATTAAAAACACTTTTAAATATATTTAACACCATTATAAATGCTGGAGGCAAAGCGGGGTTTGCGGTGGAGGCTGGCAGCTCACGCCTTCCCATGTAATAACCTCGCAACCCCCTTTGGGTTCCCGACCCCCAATCTGAGAACCCCTGTTCTTTGCAAAACCAGGTGAAACCAGCCATTTCATCCATGTTTTGTTCTGGATTTGTTTGGGCTGAAACTAGGCAAACTAGACACTAAAAAAAACATTTTGTAGGAAACGTCTCTCTCATTTGTGTTTGGTATTCCTAAATGTTCTCTTTTCATTACTCACGTCACACAATATCATGTCTGCTCCCGGATTGGATGCCTGAAACTTAAAACAAAACAAAAGAAAAAACAGGAAAACTGCAAACACACATGTGGATTACATTTTTGGGAAACACATAATTATTCATGCTGAAATTCATGAAATTTTTAGGGTTTGTGATAATTTTCACAACTACTCAGTGGGTGGCCAACTAAGGAATAACAAGGATAATACAAAATAATGACTATAAAGACCCCACAAATCATAGTGAACCATCTCCATGCTTTTATTCATAGATAGCTAGACAGATATAGGTATTTAACTATTTAACCAGCTCTAGTTTGGACCTAAAACTCAAAATGAAACTTAGGCAATAAAATACCTAGTAAATCAAAATATTCAGCAAATGTTGTGCAAAGCAAAATCACTGAGTTTCACACATGTCTAGTACTCAGGCGAGATTGACAACTGTGGCAACTTATCCAATTATTTCACTAACCCTTTCACCTGGACTGGTGCCCTGAGGTGAAATCCTGGCACAACTGAAGTCAATGGCAAAACTCCTATTGACTTTAATGTGACCGGGATTTCCACCTCTGATATAGTAATTCTGTTCTAATCAGGTTCTTCAATGACATCCATCACCACGGTTTCTGTACCCCTTCCAGTAGTGTATTTTGTGATGTGACCAATACCTCTCACATGCTGTGTGATCTGGCTGAGACCACCAAACTCAGTTGAATCCTGAAATCCAGACACGAAAGAGACAGTGAAGTAACCCAATTCAGCTCATCAAGACAATAACCCAAACTAGTATTTTTAAGTAATGGAAGAAAGAAGGAAAGTAAGTAGCAGAGCTGCTTCCTCCTACTCAGCTCAGATATTACATTCAGTGTATCTGAAGGACCACTTGCAGCATTTTAGAACTGAAAGCAGCTCAGAGCTTTTCAGCAATTACAATTACTGATCTACCTTTTTTTGGCTTATTTGCTCTAGCTCTGAATGTTAAGTACCTCTGCAAAATGCTTAATAAGTTGTCATTTTTCCTTCCAGAGATCCTTTGAGACTGCAAAGAACATTAAAGAAGGAAGAAGGAATGAACCTGGATTCAGTGCAGTAAAGTAGATTGCTTTGAGGCCAAGAAAGAAATCGCTGCGTAGACCCATTTGTGCTGTCATGATGATAACTTACCATTGCTTCTGGCTGCTGTTCTGGGTTGGTCAGCCTCACCAAAGTTTTTCATCTCCGTTATCCAAAAGGACTAGGGGATTTCCGGAAAAGGAAAAGGTTTTGGAACTGTCCGGAAATAACAGGAAGGAGCTTACTCGTTCCAAAAGGAGCTGGATGTGGAATCAGTTCTTTCTCTTGGAGGAATACACAGGCTCTGACTATCAATATGTTGGAAAGGTAGGAGTCTTTTATACAAAGTTATGTTCTGATCTTGAAAGCTTTAGGAAGCCAGTAGTTGTGAATGGACAGGAATAATGCACCGTACGTTTCCTCTGATCACTTTGTTATGATGAGCAGTTCAGCTGAGACGATTGCACCGTGAAGCTGAGCTACACTAAAAACAATACAGAGAAATGAAAATGCTCCGATCTCACGAATGAGTCCCACAGCCATTCATGTGTGTTTATTCTAAAGCTTTTGATTATTATTTTTTTTTGTCTTAAAATAAGGAATGCAAAGCATTTGTATTAGGAAATTCTGGGCCATATTCTCAGCTGATGTAATCTGCCATCTCTCCATTGACTTTAATGGAGTTATACCAATGTACATCAAATGAGTATCTGGTCCAAGATATTTTAACTATATATATAATGAATGTATGTGCGGTCTCTGAAGTGAGCCAACACCTGTGTCAAGATTATAAATAAAAAGGCTCAAACTAGAGAGCACTATACGCTTGAAGTGCCCTTATTTTGACAAGAGTTCTTTCCACTTGTCAAAAAGTAACTGTTTCACTGCTCATTCCCCACTTCAGCTTCTCTGCTGCTGCTGCCATTTTCTTATAGTGTTGGGAAGCTCCACTGAAATCTCAATAACTTGCTGTGGCATGTGCAGTATGTATGGCACTACTGGTGGGAGGAGCAAGGGCACTGCAGGCTCAGGGGAGTGGGCGGGAAGGGGGGGAGTGGGGGCAGGGCCTGCGGCAGAGCCCGGGGTTTGAGCAGTGAGCTCCCAGCAGCACATTGGAAAGTTGGCGCCTGTAGCTCCAGCCCTGGAGTCGGTGCCTATGCAAGGAGCCGCATATTAACTTCTGAAGAGCTGCATGTCGCTCTGGAGCCACAGGTTGGCCACCCCTGGCTTAGATCATTCCCATCAGAGTAAGTGCCTGCTCCTGATGCTTGCTGATCAGCTATTCAGCGAGAGGTGAATAGGACATCCCACAACCAGCTGAAAGTCATGATTCTAGTAAAGGAAGAGCTATTCACCTGCTACAATATTGCTCCAAACCAGGAAAATGAGCATTCATGAAAAGTCCTCCCAACAAGGCTATATAGGAGTGAGTGGTCAGGGGGAGGAGGAGGGAGAGGATAAAGAAGAAGCCAGGAGAGGGGAGAGCTAGGAAGAACGGAGGATGAGGAGGAAGCTTGGGGGAAGAAGGAATCAAGAGGAGAGAGAACGAGAAAGAAGTTAGAGATGAAGAAAGGGGAGCAAATGAATGGCGCAAAAATTTACAGTTGGGAAAGATTTCAGAGTAACAGCCGTGTTAGTCTGTATTCTCAAAAAGAAAAGGAGTACTTGTGGCACCTTAGAGACTAACCAATTTATTTGAGTATAAGCTTTCATGAGCTACAGCTCACTTCATCAGATGCATATTGTGGAAAATACAGATGTTTATATACATACAAACCATGAAAAAATGGATGTTTACCCCCTCCACCTTCTTCTGACGGTGCTTGTTAAACCCTGGATTTGTGCTGGCAATGGCCCACCTTGATTATCATACACATTGTAAGGAGAGTGATCACTTTAGATAAGCTGTTACCAGCAGGAGAGTGGGGTAGGGGGAGAGAAAACCTTTTGTAGTGGTAAACACCCATTTTTTCATGGTTTGTATGTATATAAACATCTTCTGTATTTTCCACAGTCTGCATCCGATGAATTGAGCTGTAGCTCACAAAAGCTTATGCTCAAATAAATTGGTTAGTCTCTAAGGTGCCACAAGTACTCCTTTTCTAGTTGGGAAAGAGAAGTTACCCATAGACAAAACAAACTGAAACGACTAAAGATGAGACTGTGAAAAAGGGGAAAAGAACAAAAGAAAAATCCATGGGGAAAAAGTAAGGTTTTTTGTTAATAGATAAGGTTTCTTCCACAACCTATGACTTTATCTGTATAAATACACATTATATATATATGGATAGAGTAGGGGCAGGTTCTACATATTGCCCTTTGGACTGTAAGTTCTGACATCAAGCCCACACAAATCCCAATAGCCCTCTTCTCCCCAGTATAGAATTCAGGTAAATATCATTGACTCCTATCCTGTGCGGGGAGAGAATAGGACTTCAGGATGAGTTTGCAGAGTGGTAGTCACAAAAAAGCCTCTTTGGACCCATAAACCAAGCGAGTCTGATGTGGAGTCACTGAGCCAGAATAAATGTGGAGGGCCAGAATGTTATTTTTAGAGTTACTTTTCTGTCTGGAACTGACACTTTACTATACTTACTGTGGCAAAGCATGGAAGTGACACATAATATATAAATGTCATTGATTCCGTGTCCCTGGGCTGTTCAGAAGTGGCCTTTCACACATCCTTCGAGTGCCAGAGCTGCTCACACCCTTGTCTTTGAACAATTAGCCAAGAGGCATGAAAGAGGAGCCATTTGTTATCAGACATAGCTGTGTGTTGGACTAAGGGTAAAGGTTAGAAATAGCTGAATGGCTACAGACAAGGTAACCAGGCAGTTTTAGTGAACAATTAAATTTGACTGGTGTGGATAAATGAAGATTAACAAACTTACTTTTAAAAACCCTATTTTTTTCACCTTTGCAGGTGACTAGTTAAGGCTCACAACCTTTGAGATAAAACATGCTTAATAAAAGTGTTTTGTTTCTTTATGCTGTATAAAGACAACAGCACAGTGTGTGTATATTGGAGAATTTGGCTTGTATTTTATGTTAAAAATTCAATCATGTCTACTCTGTATTTCTGGGAGACTACAGATGGCTGGGGAACTGGTTGGGCTTTGACATCAGAGACATCATACACATGATATCTGATTTAACTTGGAGGAAAAAATGGTTTTACTCAGATTGTTTGAAAACCTCTTATGTTTAAGATCTATTTAACTCAAACACCCAAATAAAAAGCTAGGAGAAAAGCTGTCTACATTAAAGATTCCACACCTCTGACAATGAGTCAGGAATGGATTCCCCCTTATTCTCTGGGTCTGTCAATACACCATCATTGAGCAGCAGTAAATTCACTTTTAAGATAAAGGTACAAGTGTGAGAGAGGGAGATGATAGGACTCAGAGAGCAGGAAGGACATTATAGGCTAGTTTGAGTCCTGATTTTCACAAGAGCTCAGCATCCACCATCAGGGACAGATTTTGGTGACAAGGTTGGAATAAAGCACTTTTAAAAACCTGCCCCGATGGTGGATGCTGAGCTCTTGTGAAAATCTGGCTGTTAGTGTCACAATTTCAGCAGCCTGGGATGCTGGCTAGTATTATTATGGTTCATATTGTGGAGCCCTAGGCATGTACCAGAACCTCCTTGTGCTAGGCATTGTACAAACATACTGTCTCTGCCCCAAAGAGCTTACAATCTACATACTTTTGAAAATGTGTTCCTTATTTAGGTGCCTGAAAGAGCACAGAGCTCTTTTCGAAGTTGGGCCCCAGTTCTGTGTGCTGAGCACTTGACAATGAGCCCTCAGAAGCTGTCATATCGTACAGGCCGTGATTTTGCAAATGCTGAGTACACCCTATTCCCATTGACATCAGTGGGTGTTGCTCGTATGTGGTGTGGCTGCATGCTTAGATCCACAGTTCTTATTATCCAGTTACTGCACATCTGTGTTTCATTCCTGTATATTCAAGAAATGAAGACTTAAGAAAAAAAAAAAGTCTCCACTATAGGTTAGTCCCAGACATAATCACAGAAGGAACTTTTAGAAAAGTTCTGGGCTGTAATTGTACATTGTGCTGCTGACTAACTTGCAAGCTGTGGCTATTTACTGGAGTGTGATTGACGGGTAGTGAGACACTTTAACCTGAAGATGTCTTTTCTTCTGGTTCAAGAATTATGACACTTGGCAGGGACTCAGTCCCAAAATAAAATACAAGGAGTATGTGAGCATAAAATACAGATGTGCCCAGTGCCACTTTACAACCTAAAGCATAAGTCAGCATAAATCTGAGTTAGGTTTAAAAAGGAACCTGACCGTACAGGTACCTCCTTAGTGAGAATTAACTGGGTTGGGGAAATGCTCCTTTAAATCCCAGGGGGAAGTTGGGGTGTGGGTGGTGTCATGGAAATATACATTTTGTTAAGATTAAAGTAGAGGATGAGCATGGAGAGAACATGTGGATACTGTGTTCAATTTGTATATGGTTTATGCCTTTAACAAGACAGTGTTATATGCTACATGATGTCCACCAAAAAACAACATCTGCAGCATATTTCCATTCATTGGCAGGATAAGTAGGTTTGCATAAGCAAGCCCACACTTGAAAGTTGCTGTCCAATAAAAGAATAGGATACCTCTTCTTTTTGACTGAAGAAATATCTGAACAAATCTTAATTCTTATTTATCCACCAAGGAATAGCTTTCAGTACTGGTTGGGTTTTTGATAACATGGAGGACAATTGTAGAACTGTGTTGTCACATTCTGACAGTCTGGCACCCAAAGGAACTTCTAGCCTTGCTTTTCATCATCGCTATGTCTTATTGATGTTCATCTATTTCAAGCAGCATGTTTGCCTGTAAGCTATCAGATGTTACTACCTGTACACCCCATCATAAACCATCTTCTGACAACTATTTTTCTAGAAAAATAAAGTCAAAGTCTCTCCTCTGCTATGTGGTTTTACAATGCAGAAAGAATCTATTGCATTATTTTGGCCAAAACAAGAATCTTTTTCTTTAGGTCAATTTCTACCTCTTTGGCTGAAATAGAAAGGATCGCAAGGAAAGAAAGATACTGAGTTTACCTTTGGTTGTGTCTCTTTCAGAGGCAATTGGAATAGCATGGTCCCCTCAAGACTTGTAGCTGACCATGTTTTGCAGTAATCCACAGAAAGCTAGTTAGAATTTCAAAAGCAGGGAATTTCATCCTTATGCACACCAAAGAAATGGGCTGCCTGAACTGTGTGTTTCCAAAAATGGTGGAAGTGTAAGATTTTCTAGGACTTTGTAGCAGCCAGCATAAACTCCTGATTGGAGAAGAATCAGAATCCAGTTCCAAAAAGCTCAAGACTTATTTTCTTAACTGGAAGGAGAGGCAAAGTTTACAACAGCTGATGTATCCAAGCCACGTTACAGGTGGCATTTAAGCCATATTTAAAAAGAAAAAAAAAATTACTGTGAGCACACACAAAGGGCACAGAACTGACAACCCAGGAAGAGGGAGCTGTTCCAGGAGGTGGAAAGGCCCCCAGTGTAACTTGGGCAGCACTGGGAGCCTGTCTATGTTATGGTAGCCCCCCTGAGACTACCTGATGGGCTACAGAGCTGCCTGGAATCTCCATAGTGCTGTGGCTCCACCTATGACACATCCCTCCCACCATCAGCCCCTGTACACCACCTATGGCAGGCCTTGCAAGGGAGGGTGGATCCTTGGAATGCAGCCTCATGACTGTACCCCTGTGCCTCCACTGGGGGAATCCTCCCATGTCTGGACACAGGGGTTTTCAGGCCTCTTTATGCCTCTCTAACCTTTTACCTGGTGAGGATCTCACCCATAGGGTTTCATGTGCTTTTCAAAGCAGCGTACAAACGTTAGTTAATTACAGTGGTATGTATGATGCCCTTGTGAAGTAAGTATTAGCATCAGCCTTTTTCCGAAGGGGAAACTGATTCACAGAGAGGTTAACAGTTGCCTACAACCATGGTGCAAATGAGCAGCAGAACCAGGATTAGAAATTAGGAGTTCCTAGCTGCTGATGCTTTTATTCAGGCTAGCGTGCCTGTGTTTTGCTTCAACAGGCTGAGCAAAGGTAGAACAACTGTCATGGACACTTCTGCACTTCCTTTATTCTTCCTCTCCATCATTCATATTTTATGTTCTATTTGACTTTCCCAACAACCCTTCAGTCCCACACTGAATCGCACAAATACATGCCTTTAATGTATATTCCTCTTTGAAAGATTTACTCGTGTCGATGGAAGCTCTCTGCATTGTCAGCTCCTGTGGAATAGAGAGAACTTTTGAAATAAGGGACAATTGAGAGGTCAGAGGCCCAGGCAGAGAATCTAGAAACAGTTTGCAAAGTTCAGACTGTCCCAGTTGTGCTAAGAAAGTGAATGAGACAAAAGGGTGGGGCAGGTGGAAATATGGTTCAGAAAATGACAGGGCAGGAAATGAAGATTCTTCACTATATCTGATCCTCCTCGTTATTGATCTGTCTCAATTTGTGTACTTCAGACATCCTAGATTCTAGGTGCATTACAGCATTGCATGAAAGCAAATTCAATACCTTGAGGGCTCACCAAACCATATCTCCTCCAACTCCAAACAGCATTTTCCAACACTACCTCCCTATTCTCCTCAACCGCCTTCCCAACCTAGAAAAGCCTAGGCAAACATTTAGAGTGATTTAATATTTTCTCTCTGTTAACTCTGGCCTACTGACTTAGTTCCTTGCTTTTTATCTTTGAACTAAATTATTTCTACCTGTACCTTGCTAATGAGCCACCCATTCCATTACTCACATTTAGGGCCACACCTTAGTCATCAGAAGAGGTTCCTAAAGATCTCCTTCTGGGCCCTGCTTCCTGGTAAAGTGCTATAGTGTTGCCATGAATCATATATAGCAAAGACTTTCAAACTGTTGTTCACAGGCTACTGGTAGTGTGCAGAGTATCTCTATCTAGCTCTTTTAGGTAGTTAGGTGGCCCCATTACTGTAGCATCCCACACTCTTTGATGTTCTTACTCTCAACACACTTGTTAGATAGGGACGTTGATGGGGAATGGAAGCAGAGGGAGACTAGGTTGGGATTCACAAAGGTATTTAGGCATCTAACTCCCATCACTTTGAATAGGAGTTAGATGCTTAAGTACCTTTATGAATCTTACCCTCAGTGCTTAATTTGTAATAAAAAGTTGCCAGGGCTCAAGCCATTTTTTACATTCATAAACTGTGCTTGCTGTATCAGAGGTACCAGGGCTATGAATTGCCAAGCCTAGAGGGGCTGGGGCTTAGCCCTGGCACACATTAAGCACTGCTTACCCTAGGGTGACTTGCCCAGGGTCACATAGGAGGTCTGTGGCAGAACAGGGAATTGGAGGTGCCTAAATCCCCTAAGCACTGTACAATTCTGCCTCCCTCTTGCTGGTGTTTTGCATTGATCTGGCTTGCCATATGGTTAGGGCCCTACCAAATTCACAGTCCATTTGGTCAATTTCATGATCAGAGGATTTTAAAAATTATAAATTGCACAATTTCAGCTATTTAAATCTGAAATTTCACAGTGTTGTAATTGTAGAGGTCCTGACCCTACAGGAGGGGTCACAAGGTTATTGTAGGGGGGGTTGCAGTACTGCTACCTTTACTTCTGCGCTGCTGATGGCAGCAGTGCTGCCTTCAGAGCTGGGCAGCTGGAAAGCAGCGGCTGCTGGCCAGGAGCCCAGTGCTGAAGGCAGAGCTGCCACCAACAGCAGCACAGAAGTAAGGAAGGCAGAGTATGGTATTGCCACCCTTATTTCTACACTGCTGCCTGCAGAGCTTGGTCCTCAGTCAGCAGCCGCCACTCTCCAGCTTTCCAGCTCTGAAAGCAGCAGCACAGAAGTAAGGGTGGCATGGTATGGTATTGCCGCCCTTATTTCTGCGCTGCTGCTGATGGAGCGCTGCCTTCTCCAGCCACCCAGCTCTGAAAGCAGCACAGAAGTAAGGGTGGAAATACAGTGACCCCCCCCAAAATAACCCTGACTCTCCTGCAACTCCCTTTTGAGTCAGAACCCCTAATTTGAGAAACACTGGTGTCCCCCATGAAATCTGTATAGTATAGGGTAAAAGCACACAAAGGACCAGATTTCACAGGTGGAGATCAGATTTCATGGTCCATGATCTGTTTTTCATGGCTGTGAATTTGGTAGGGCCCTACATATGGTGCTGCCTCTCCTCTAGAATTCCAGCCACAAAAATACCTTTAAAGACAGCTAAAAATGCATGAATATTTTCCCTGGTACACAGCATCATACAGTGCATGAAAAAACTACATGACTGCAGGTGAAATCAAAGTCTTAGCTTATTTAGTCTGTAATCTCTTTGGGGAAGGAGCGATCTTTTTGTTCTGTGTTTGTATAGCACAGAGCACACTGGCATCTTGCTCCATGATTAGGGCTCCTAGGCATTACCACAATACAAATAATAAGTTAATAGTGATCATAATGTCATAAATGAAGTACACGCAGAGAGCATGGTTTAACCTGTAAAAAGTCCCTCATTTCAGGCTCAAAGTTCCCTCCATTGGCAAAGCTCAACTGTTATTCCACTGTTAGTGGCTGTAATTTATTCTCCAGGAATATTGAACCATGAGGTTTAGGGAAACTTTCTTTTAAAAAAGTAAAGTCCCAGCATTTCCAGCTACCTACTTTACTTTTGTTGTTGCTGTTTTCCTCCTTTGGGGACCTTGGTTCACACTGGGGCAATAGTAGATTGAGAACTCTGGTCAGTCAGCATAACATTTCAAAACAAACTTGAAAAAATGTGCTGTAATGTGACTAGCCGCTGTCAACCTCAATGCAGCTTGCCAGCTGGCAACTCCTTTTTGCTTTTGTGTGGTGAAACAGAAACCTCAACATACACTACATGTGTTTCAGTGTTCAACGGAGCTTGCATTTCTAGGGAGAATCTGAGATGGCAGAGGAAGGAAAGTGAAGAATCCCCCCTGGATAGTGGTGGAGGGAGCCCCAGTCCCCTTGCTCTGATTTTTTTAATCTCATGGAAAAAGATCAACAAAGGTTGTGGAGGAATAAATTGCTAGTTGGGGCTAAGAGTTCAAGATGTAAGTCAGATTTGCAGAGGAGTGGGAACAGCAGTTGCGGGAACCAACACTCACTCTGCTATGGTTTCACTGTTCATAGAACAAGTGCATTCTTGAGTTACACCATCCAAAAAGATAACCACAACCCTTCCACACCCAGACTTCTGAAACACAGGGATCAACGTTTTTGATGGTGTCTTACTGAGGAGTACTCTACAGGAGCCTTGCTGGATTGGTTACTGCACATGAGAATGATCTCTACCGATCCGATACTTTTAGAGCCCTCAGCCCTGTAGGATGTGAGCCGCACCCTCTCCCTTCACTGAACCATAGGTGTTGTCATTCACCAGGAGACGTCTGTTGGAAGGAAGAGGCTATTTACTGCTGCCATTAGTCATGCACTCACTCATGTTCACATAATCGGCCCAGAGTCTCCGTTGGGATGTCCTTCCAGCCTGGCCCATTTTATCTCTTCATGCTGGAGGGCAAAAGGAAGTCAAGCAAGGTAACTTGTAATATCCTTTGTGTGTGGCTAAATAGAATTCAGCAGATGTATTAGTAATAAAAAGCAGGAGCGGATTTACCATGGAAAAAAAATTCAGGACAAATCTCATCTGACAACCTGCCCCCGAGTCCTGACTGGAGGCACGGCAGGGCTCAGGCAGGCAAGCTGTCTGCATGGCCCCACGCCGCTCCTGGAAGCGGCCAGCTGCTGGCAGGTCTCTGTGTGCCCCTGGTCGGGGGGAGGCGACTCTGTGCGCTGCCCCAGCCCCAGGCAGCGCACGGAGACCCACTGCCCCCATTTCCCCAAGGGGCGTGCAGAGATGTGCCAGCAACGCTAAGGCAGCTCCCTGCCAGCTCTGCCTCCCTCCCTCCACGCTGCACCACTCCCGGAAGTGGCCCCTGGCGGGTGTCTCTGCACACTGCCCCCTCCCCGAGCACCGACTCTGCAGCTCCCATTGGCTGGATAGTGGTGGAGGGAGCACCAGTCAGCGCCTGAGGGCAGCAGCACGTGGAGACCCCCGGTCCTCCCGGCCTAGGAGCTGCTGCCAGAGGGGGGTGTGTGCTGGTCACTTTGGGAGCCACGCTACCCAAGGTAAGCACTACCCTCCTGCCCCCCAACCCCCTGCCCCAGCCCAGAGCCTGCACCCCGTACCCAAACTTCCTCCCAAAGCCTGCACCCCCTCACACCCCAACCCCCTGCTCCAGCCCAGAGCGCACACCCAGTACCCAAACTCCCTCCCAGAGCCCGACCCCTGCACTCCCTCCTGCACCCCAACCCCTGCCCCCGATCAAGGTACCTCACTTTATTTTCATTTGCTTCCCATTACTTATAATATAGGAGAAGGATGAAGAAAAAAAGAATGAAAAACGGGAGAGGGAGATGAGAGAATGTTCTTTTTCTTGGCTAGGTCCCAGGGAGGGGGTACAAAAAGGAAGCTATGCATAGGACCCCACTAACTCTAAATCTGCCACTGAATAAAAGATTAAGTTCTCCCGTCCTCTTCCAGCAGAGGATGGGGGAGGGCAAAACAACTAGAACCTGTGGCCCAAGCCATATTTCCTCCTACCTGGGACCCCTTGGAAGCCACTCCACCAGAGCCCTATAGAGTTGGGCTTCCACAGATCTAAGGGGCCTGAAACAGGAGAGATTGTAGTGGGGAGCAGCCATAGCTACTTTCCACAGCATGGTACCCTGCTGATTTCATACCAGATTTGTCTTCTTGCAGGTGGGAGTCAGCAACTCTCAAGAGGCATAATGATGGGGGTCAAACTCCCTGTCTAGAGGAACTCTGGTAAATACAAGATGGTGTTGTCTGCACTATAGTTTGTTAGCATGAGTTTGTGCCTGGCTGCATTACTGCTGGGTAATGAAACCCCTCGTGAGTTATGCATGTCATTCCAAACGAGCTCTGATAAGACCTTTTCACGCCATCATATATTATTCTCCTTCTGGAAAATATTTTACAGAAGACTAGTTCGTTTCTTAAAAAAAATACTTAGGGTGCTTGGTTTTCTATTGTTCCAACATACAGACTTCAGAGGGAGAGAACAAGTATAGCTCATAAACATTAGGCACCTCCAAAAATGTATTATACAGAATAATACAATGAAGCTCAGTACTGCACAACCCAGCAGGACTAGATACAAATGCTGCCGTCCCACTGGGAAGATTGGGAAAGATTCCTGGGTCTTCAGTGGAAGTAAACCCTCATTCCTAGTTCATGAAATATTGACTCCTAAGTGGTCAGTAGCCTAGGACCAAATATCACTCATCCTGCACTCTGACTAATGTAATTTGGGAATATTCGGTAGGTGGGAGAATGTAACAAAGGGCAGTGTTGGCCAAGGGAATCTCTGTTAACAATGTTCCAGTGGAGCCACTTTCCTGGGCAGGGGAGCGTCAGGGACCAGAGCTTAAATGGAAGTAAAGGGCCTCCTTTGAGGACAGCCGTAGGTCTCTGTAGAGCCCTAGGGATCTGTCCAGTTTGGGGATGGGCCTCACAGCTTTTTCCACTAGGGGACAATATTGTGGAATGTGATGTTATGGGGGAATTTTCACAAGGGAACCCTTGCAGAGATTTCCTCCCCCAGATTTCCCCTTCCCTAGATCTGGTGCAAGGTGTGTTTATGTAACTAGAGACATTAGAGATTGGAGTGAAGCAGAACTGGGGCTCTAAACACTCCCTCCCTCTCCCAACACTGGGCAAGTTTGGATTTGAATCTAAACATATATCCTCACTTGTTTGGCTCCAGCTCTGTGTTTATATATTATATAAAGCGCACACACATACAGCCGGACATGATTGTCAGCATCAAGCATTCAGACTATCAAGGGGTAACCTTTGACAGTAAGCAAAGGCTGAGAGTTTGCTTTCAAGCGCATCCATCAGGGAGTAGTAAGAGGCTGTTACCTGCTGAAGCAGCATAATGTTTTATTCAACCATCTCCCAGTAAAAACATTTCTGGATTTTAAGACCAAGGGATTGCTTTATATTTATAGTTCATCTTTATGAGTGGGTCTCCCCATGAGGACAGCAGTTCTCCATTAATCTATATTTCATCTAACCCCCTGAAGCCACGATACTCCACAGAGAAGTAAAATCATAGTTGATGCAATAGTATTTAAAGCTAGAGCACTATGTTTCTCCATTGCTTGACTGATTGTTGGGGCTTTTTCAGAGGATGGGGAATTCACAAGCAAAACTAATATTATTTTGGAATTAAATAAATCAAGCAAAAGTTAAAGTGAATGATTTGAAGAACAATTTTGACACCTGATAAACACTGAAAAGTTTCCCAGGCAAGTGTGTCGAGACAGCAGAACAGTCTACGGCCTGGTTTACACTACAGAGTTAGGTCGACTTAAGGTGTGGAGTTCCCTGCAAGACAGCTGCCAGGCTCCTGGAGGGGAGGCGGGAGCCTTGAGGGCAGCTGGGCTCCCAGGAGGAAGCTTGGGCAGCAACCCAGCTCATAGTGAGGAAGCGGGAGCCCCGGCAGCAGCCCAGCTCCAAGCCCAGGGGCAACAGGGCTCCCAACGTGGAACCCGAGTTCCAGCCCAGCTTCGAATGGTGAGCCAGGGGCCAGGGCGGCAGCCCAGATGCAATCTAAGAGCTCTGGGGACAGCCAGGCTCTTGCTGGAGCCCTCCACCCACCCACCCTGGGGTGACAGCCCAAGCTGTGAGCTGGGCGCGGGGTTCACAGCAAAGAGCCAGCCAACCTTTCTTGTCAGTCTCAGGGCTCCAGCATGGAGCTGTGAAATTGAAAAGAATGAGAGCCAACAGCTGATATAAGTAACACAGTGTCTACATAGAGACTGCATCACCCTACCTACACTGACACAAGCCCTACATCTCTCATGGAGGTGGAGTTACTATGTCGGTGTATTAGGGCACTTACATAGGCAGGAGCAAGACTGTAGTATAGACACTGACATAATTAGGTCGACGTAAGCTACCCCTCATTCCAGCACCACTGCCTGCGTGACCTTGGGCAAATCACTTGTCAAAGTGCCTCTACTTCGGTATCTATAAAACGAGGATAATTAGTAGTGCCGAACTCACACAGGTGCTGGATTAATGTTTGTTAGGTTATGAAAGCCTTAGCTGGAAGGGGCATTTTTTGAGTTTGTGGAAAGAATACTTGCATGACCAGGTTGTAGGACTGGACTACAGATTACCAAGGGCTGAACTATGGCTTTGACACAGCCCCATGCATGGGGCAATGTTTAGTTTTGCTGCCTCAAGAGCAGATCAGGAAACAGACTTTGACCCTGTGAGTCACAATCTGCCTCAGTTTTCTTCCTGCTCCGAGAGAAACACACCCTCTAACAGCCCTGTGCCGTGCACAGAGTACAGGGGCTACAGTGTGGTCTAGTGGAGAGAACAACAGACTATGATACAAGAGACCCAGGCTCTATTTCTGGCTCTGCTACTGGCCTGCTGGGTGACTGTGAGCAAGTCACTTCAGCTCCCAGCACCTCCATTTTCCCTTCTGCAAAATGGGGATAATGATACCTACTTCCTGTGTAAAGTGCTTTGAGATCTACTGATGAAAAGCATTATATAAGAGCTAGGTATTATTTATTTAATTTTTATTTTATTCCTCCTGGCATATCATCAAAGCTATGCTAGCCAGCACATTGGAGTAGTGCAGTCAAGTCTCCGCCTATTCCCCATCTGTGCAGGAGGGATATTAGAAGATCTGCGAAGGCTGCTTCTTCCCTGTTCTACAGCCAGCCAGCCCAAAGCAGGAAAGAAGCACCTTGCGGCAGAGCCACTAGATGAATATCACTCTGGCTCTGCATTACATAAACCTCCTGCCTGCCATTTAGGAATGGAAGCTCCAATACTTACATAATTTAAAACTAGCCTGAACAAATTACGGCAGGAAAATTTGCTACACTGACAATCTGGAGGATGGACAAGATATGAGCTAATAGATTTTCCATGGCTCAGTCCTAGAGTTTGTAATCTGGTCATTTTTGTATTTACTGGATTTTGAGAAACATGCACAATATGCAGTGCTTCAATCCTACAAAGATGTGCTGGAACACACTTCCATCCGGACAGAAGAGATGCTAGGAATGTACTTCCGGTAACTGACAGTACTAGAAGTAGTGGGATGCCACTGCAGTTCCCCAACCAAGTGCCAGAATGGCATTCTGGAGTGTTCCAGCATGACTTGAGCTCTGATAATACGGATCATTATTAAATCAGATGAATGCCCTCAGGGAGATTTTTTTGACAGCACGGTGACTGGCTAGGAGATTATCCTAAAGTCAGTGCTCAAGGCATAGGAGCCAAAATGTATGCCCAAAGTTACAAAGAAAGAAATTAATACATGTGTGTATCTGGGGCCTGTTTTACACTAATGGGAATGTTTTTTTTCCAAGGCACAACTCCCAAAGACTTTTAATGGTAATCCAAAGGGAGCCAAACTACCATTTCTGCCTTAGAAAATCCCTCCCTTAAACCCACAGTACTGCTTCAATGGGTACTGTGCATACAGCGCAAGAATGCCTAGCTTTTATATTCTGTTTTTCCAAATCAGAGCACAAATAGCCCATATGTATTAACATCTCTGTATAACTAAAAGGCAAGCGTGCAGGTTGACATGCACAAGAAGAAATATCTAACTGGATGGTAATATTTATATTTAATATGCCTCTGCTGCATAAACATTAGTGAATAAATATATTAACTGCACTCCATTGTTTTCTCCATTAAATACCCCACTAGATAAAAGGCACAGATAGCATATCCCTTCATTTTTAAAATCCCACAGAAGCAGAAACCAACTGACCAGGTTTAAATGTACACCATTTTACAGCATAGTATTTTGTGGGTTTGATCCAAAGCTCACTGAATTAAATGGAATGTCTCTCACTGACCTCACTGGGTTTTATGTCTGGCCCTGTATTATCCTGTCGCACCCCCTGGCTTGAAGTAGTAATAAGAAACACGAAATATATGGTTTCCACCATCAGCACCCCCACTATAAAAAATAGTTCCAGCACCCCAGCCAGTAACAAACACCACCAGTCCTGTATTTTAGATATAAGCTTATCCTTCCCCTTATATACTTTGTATTCTGTCACGGAGACATACATGGATGTGCTTCATTCCATTTGTGTGTTTTTGTTGTTAACAGACAAATAATCACTGATATTTCGAACTAATTTTCCTAGTTAGCCTTGAAGAATCATACTTGAATGCACTATCTGACTGTTGGATTGTAGTGCCAAATTTGTATGATGGGAAAAATCTGTCTGTCTCCTATAACAAATGACTTGTGTGCTTTTTTGTGGCTTTCAAGTCTTCAGAGGCTTGGATTTTATTTCCTGACCACTGAAGTGTACACACTTGTAATAAAAATCATTTTTAATCTCTCCCTTTCTTCTCCCTCATATATAGATATAGATATAAATAAAATTGAGAGAATACTTATGAAACAAAACTTGTCTATTGAGTTCAGGGATGACCTCATAGCTCTGCTCTTATACATTTTTAGCAAGTAAACACTGATGCCTTTACTAAAAGTCATCTATAATATGTATTATTTATACAAACAGTATGAAAAATGAAAAAGGGATGTCAGTCAAAATTACAGTGACATGCCAAGTCACATGAAACAAACAGCCATTGAGCATAAAGTGTTGAAATATATGTCAAACATTTAAATATAGTAGTCCTGGTCCTGGCCTGCACTCTGATTAGCAATGTAAAGCATTGCTAAACCTGGTGGATCCAAGTCCTGGAGGAGCCCTCCTGAATCCAGGGATTAAAAACTGACTAATTGTTAGATCTCCAAAAGTGACTGTAAATGGGGAATCATCATCCTATGGGGTTGTTTCAAGTCGAATCCCACTCAGTGCTATTCAGTTATGCCCAGTGCTATTCAATAATCTTTATGAATGATCTAAAAGAAAATATAAAATCATTGCTGCTGTGGTTTACAGATGACACAAAAATTGATGGAACAGTAAATAATGATAAAACAACAAAAGTTTTTACACATTAGAGCAATCAAGATCACATGGTAAACTTAGCTCATTTGAACAACATGAATTGCATCTCTTTCTAGCCAAAGCTCAGAACCAGTACTTCATCCTCATCCCTTCTTGACCTGTCAGCCACCTTCAACATCGACAAAGCTTTTCGTGAAATCTTGTCCTCCTTCGGTTTCCATGGCTCTGTCCTCTCCTGGTTCTCCTCCTACTGCTCAATCTCAGGTTCAGTGTATCCTTGGGGGATACTCCTCATCTGCCTTCTAACTTTCTGTGGCAGTTCTACAAGGTTCTCTCCTTGGTTCGTTTTTCTTCTCCCTCTGCATCTTATCTCTTAGTAATATCATCCACAAGCACAAAATCTACCTCTCTAATCCATATCTGTTTCCTGCTGTCCAAATTACAACCTCAGCCTGTCACTTTGACATCACCTTGTGGATGTCTAGCCATCAGCTCAAGCTCAACATGGCAAAAAGAGATCTCTACATCTCTCCCCCACCCCTTGATCACTGTGGGCAACACCATCATCCTGCCTGTCACACAGCTCTGTAACCTATCATCTCAGATCCCTTTCAGGGTCCTCACATCTAAATCCTGTCAATTCTTTCTACATAACATCTCCATGATATAGCCTTTTCCATCCATTCAAAACATCTCCTCAAGGCTGTCATCTTCTTCTTTCTGGCTATGACAAATGCAATCCTGCCCTACACATACCCCTGTGAAATAAGGGACCTGAGGTACAGAGGGATTAAGTAACTTGTCCAAAGTCACAAAAGGAAGTCTGTGGCAGAGAAGGCAGGACTCCCAAACAAAATACTCTTTGCTGCAAAGATCATTTACCTAGCCTGTTGCTCCAACCAGGTCGCTCTCTGTTTCCATCACTGTACCACCTCTGTTGCATAAAACATAAGCTACTTGTCTTCACTTTTAGGGCCCTTCATGACCTATCCCTCCCCTACTTATCATTCCTCATTCAGTATCAAGAGGTCAACTGCACCCTTTGACTAGCCCATGATGTCAGCCTCCCTCATTCACTTGTACGGTGCCTAGCACAATGGGGTCCTGGTCCATGTCTAGGTCTTTTGGGACCTACTGTAATACTGTAGAAGAAGCTCAGTCTGTTCAGTTTATCCAAGAGAAGGTTAAGAGACGATTTCATCATGACCTATAGGTATCTTCAAGAGAAGAATATATATAATAGTAGAGGGCTGTTTAATCTAGCAAACAAAGGTATAACAAGAGCCAGTGGCTGGAAAGTTGAAGCTAAACAAATTCAGACTATAAAAAAAAAAAAGATACCTTATTTCAAGTGATGATAATTAGCCATTGGAACGACTTACCTAAGGATGTGGTGGACTCAGTGTCACTTGCAGTCTCTAAATGAAGATTGGAAGTCTTTCTAAAAAAAGATGTGATAGCTCAGTCAGTAGTTTTTCGCTGTGATATAAGTATTACTCGGTGAAATTCTATGGCCTGTGCCAACAATCCCTTCTGATCTTACAACATTTGAAACCCTGGATGGGATAGGGCCACTCAATGCCGGGGCCTGCGTGGCATGGCTGGGATAACCCACTTAGCCCTGGCCGTTGCAATAGCTCCTCAGTGCCGTTGGCAGCTGGAGCAGATTACAGTAGCCTACAACAGGGGAGTGGACCAGCACAAAGCAGTCCTAGGATCAGAAGAGCACAAAGGTACCTTTGTCTGACAGACTTCAGCTGTGCCATACATCCTTTGCGTACAGGTGAGGATCTGGCCCAACAGAGGCAGCCAATAAGAATAAGAGACCTGTATAGTCACATCAGTCATGGGTTACATATGAGCACAGGACCAGCACTGTGCTGTGCAGAACAGAAAACACCTGGGCCACTGTCATTGCTTAAACCACCCCAGCTGCGAAGTCCAAGAGAGAGAGAAAAGGTACTAGGCTCTAGGAAGTGAGAGTGCTTACACCTTCCAATTGCCTTCTTGTCCTATCCCAGTAAAGCGGATTAGCTGTGGAACTTTCTGGGCAGGGATAGGCGCTCAGGAGCACAGTAAATGATGAAAAGACAGGATGGCTTGCCACAGCCTAAGGAATCATGACATTTTCATTGCAGAGGTGTAGGTTTACAAGAATTGCATGCAGCACCATGTGGATCACAAACTATTCTCTGCATGGGAAACAACCAGGAAGAATTGGGAGGCAGGTAGCTCCTCCTCACCTATGCACAGCACTCCATGGGAGAAGGAATGAAAACACCTGCAACCACCATTAATTGGGTGGAGGGGTTGAAAGAACAACAGTTGCCCATCAAATCAAGAACATTATCCCCAAGAGAAAAATCATCTATCTAAAGTACTTACCCCACCATTATCATTGTATTGGAACACTTAATGTATGTATCCTAACAATATCCTGTGAGGTAAGGGACCTGAGGTACAGAGGAATTAAGTGACTTGCCCAAGGTGACCCATGAAGTTTGTGGCAGAGCAGGGAATTGACACCCCTTCCCCCCCCCCCCCCCCAACCACCAGACCATCATGCTTCTCAATTTAACACCTATCAGGACCTAGCATTCCAGGGTCATAGGGTGAACAAAGGAGGCTGCATGATGATAATAGAGGAAACATAGCAGGGGAGATAGAAAGGGATGGAATGAGTAGCAGAGAGAGAAGGAAGATGGGATGAAAGTAGAGAGACAAATGGAAAGGGATGTGACGTGACAAAGGGAAAGATTTTGGGTGGCACAGGAAGGGAAAGCAAAAAAAGGAAAGGGAGATGATGCAAGGGGAGTGAGATGTAATGCCAAAGGAAGAAGTGTGATAAAGAGAAGAAAATGGAAGTGATATCTAATAGGAAAAAATAAAATATTGAGAGATAGATAATGGGAAATAAGGAACCTGGGGGTTGTGCTGGGGTGGGCAGAATCATAAAAGAAATGCATTTGGAGAGAAAGGCGACATGAAGGAAGAATGGTCTTAAGGGGAAAACAAACTTGTCTGAATAATACCTGCCTCCTTTGTGATGTGAGGATTAGTTAAATGTTTGCACTGCACTCTGAGGCTGAAGGTATAAAGCATTATTTAAGAGCTAAGTATTGTTATTTTACCTTGAAAAGATTATTAACTGAAGAAAAACAGTGAAAAAGCCAGGAGCAATACCTCAAGATATACAGCAGAAGCAAGGGAAAATGGGAAAGAAAAGGAAACGCAAACGCAAGAGAAACCAAATTGGTCAAATTCATCCTGGGTCTAGCTCCATTAAACTCATTAACACTAGGGGTGACTGACACAGTAAGTTTGTTTTATAATTTTTAGAAATAAATAGCAAAATCCACAATGAAATGCATGTATGTGTTTGATTTAACATATCCATGGATAGGAAGAGGGTGTACGCCTATTTATTGCTGTGATTTTGAAGGATGGGTCTGATAAAGGTGTGACACACAACAGTACTGATATTGGTTTATTGATTCACATTTTTAAGCAGACGTATAGGTGCCCATCGACCTATCCCATAAATCAGGGGTGGCCAGCCTGTGGCTCTGGAGCCACATGCAGCTCTTCAGAAGTTAATATGCAGCTCCTTGTACAGGCACCGACTCCGGGGCTGGAGCTGCAGGTGCCAACTTTCCAATGTGCTGGGGGATGCTCACTGCTCAATCCCTGGCTCTGCCACAGGCCCTGCCCCCACTCCACCCCCCTCCCCTGAGCCTGCTGTGCCCTCACTCCTCCCCGCCAGAGCCACCTGCACGCTATGAAACAGCTGAGCGGGAGGGCAAGGTGCTCGTTAGCAGGGCTGCTGGTGGGTGGGAGATGCTGGGCAGCTGCTGATGTATTACTGTGGCTCTTTGGCAATGCACATTTGTAAATTCTGGCTCCTTCTCTGGCTCAGGTTGGCCAACCCTGCCATAAATTGTCAATCACAGAGGATTGCCAGGTCTCCACTTTTTGAATGGAACACCAGTCAAAAAGGGATCCTGGTGGTTCTGATCAGCACTGCTGACCAGGCCGTTAAAAGTCCGGTTGGCAGCGCAGTGGGGCTAAGGTAGGCTCCTTGTCTGCCCTGGCTCCACGCGGCTCCTGGAAGCAGCCAGCAAGTCCCCGCAGTCTCTAGGCTGTGCGTGTTTCCCCCACTCCGAGTGCTGGCTCCGCAGCTCCCATTGGCCGGGAACCGTGGCCAGTGGGAACTGTGGGAGTGACAGCGAGCGGAGCCCCCTGGCCGCGCCTCCGCCTACGAGCCAGAGGGACATGTTCCTGCTTCCCAAGAGTTGCCTGAGGTAAGCGCCACCTGGAGCCTGCTCCTCTCACCCCCTCCCATGCCCAAGCCCCTGCTCCACCCCTGAGCCCCCTCCTGCTCTCTGAACCCCATGTCTCCAGCCTCCTGCACCCCAAACTACTCATCCCCAACCCCAGGCCAGAGCTGCACCCCCAGCCAGAGCCCTCACCCCCTCCCACTCCAAAACCCCCTGCCCCATCCTGGTGAAAATAAGCGATTGGAGGGGGGGGGGAAATGGAGTGAGTGGAGGGTGGGACCTCTGAGAAGGGGCAGGGTAGTGGCAGTGCCTTGGGGAAGGAGTGGGGCAGAGGCCCAGAGCAAGGGTGTTTGGTTTTCTGTAGTTAGAAAGTTGATAACCCTACAAATCACATCGTAAACAAAAGAATTGCCCTTACCCTTTTCTATCTCAGCCCTCAACATCCTCAGCTGCCTTAACAAAGAGGCAAAGAAGATAGGCTTTGCAGTGTGCCCAGCAGATATAACAAATCTGGGCAATGAGAGACTGATCTTTTTTCCTGGCCCCCATCACATGACAGAACTACTATCCCTATCATATGGCAGAAGTCATGAGCACTTCTGACACCAAATGGCTACTATTTACAACTCCTTGTTTTACTTCCACTTTCTTTTGACAATCAAATGCCACCATCTTTGATCCTCAGTTTGCCTTCTGATCACAAAGCCACTTCAAGAAAAGGAGTACTTGTGGCACCTTAGAGACTAACCAATTTATTTGAGCATAAGCTTTCGTGAGCTACAGTTCACTGCATCTGATGAAGTGAGCTGTAGCTCACAAAAGCTTATGCTCAAATAAATTTTAGTCTCTAAGGTGCCACAAGTACTCCTTTTCTTTTTGCGGATACAGACTAACATGGCTGCTACTCTGAAACATAGCCACTTCAGAGTCTCAAAACTATCTTTCTGCTCTGGACTGTTCAGTCACTGAGGTTGTTCTGTCATTTTTTGCTTCTCAGTTCTTGGTACTAATGTTTTTTCCCCTCAGCCTATTGCTCTCTGAAGTGGTGATCCTAATAAAGCATTTTGAGTTGTATTATAATATTTCAACAGTATTATATATTGAATTTTCCTGCTGTTTAGTTTTTGCATTGATTTTTCTGCTCACCCACCTGACTCTGCAAAGTCAGAGTTCGATGTGGTGTGCTTCAGACTTGCCAGAATTAGGAAGGTACTTCTGAATGGTGGGCCATTCTCGGTTAATGGAATTCACGTGGGATCCACCGGTAAACAATCTGAGACTTACAGTGAGTTGATAATACTACTTAACACTTGATTTGCTGGGCAGCAGGTCAGTTTAAACACAACCAACCTGAGTGCTAGTTCACAAATAAGACTTTTTTTTCTGTTAACTTCAAACAGATCTGTGTCAAACTTGCACCAAGAACAAACAGGAATATTATACAGTCTCATTGTTTCCTTTGCATTCCATTTACTGTGATTATTATAGAATTCACACATACAGCCCTTATCCTCAATAGTAACATTCAGACTGGCCAGAATATTACATGTTAGGCTCAGTTTTTATACTTCTCAATACCCACATGAGCACTGTCAAATATCTTTAGCCTTTCTGACATCATGCTGTGTAGTATTATGACAAAATGGGGGGGGGGGGGAAGAGAGGGTACAGAAGCTCATTGTCATAGAGCAGCCCCACCTCAAAAGCCCTCCAGCCACAGGCTCTCATACAACAGGTGTGCATGCCTCAGTTTCCCTTTGGCCCAGCTATAAAAAGAGCATTCTCTCACTGTCCAATTCAAAGACCCAGGCATGATTTATTAATGTACAGATACAGTAATTCACTGAATCCTTGTGATAAAAGGTGATTTTCTATTCCACAGTAAAAACATTTTAAAATACAGAAATTTTCTGTTCCTCTCACCAGAGACTTCACTTCTACATCAATCACCCAGGAATTCATCAGCATACGGTGCCCAGTTCCTTTCTGTCCTTGTTCCAGGACAGCACTCCAAGCCACTGAGAGTGACCAGTTTCATAATTCTTCTACCAAAACACAGTCCAACAACTCAGCCCTTTTCAGCCTCCAGCACTGGCTCTCCAGCTCAAGAAAACCCACTGGCTTGCTGATAGTTTCTCCCTATTCCCAGAGAGGGCCTGTGGAGCTTCCTTGTCTCTGCAGCTTCCCCTCAAGACCTCTTCCAGTCCCCTGATCTCTAGCTCTCACCTGTCAGTCTCCTGACTAATCCACTCTGTTATCACACTTTCCCAACTATATGGCCCAGATGCCCTCTCTTAAAACCCAATTAGGAAGCAGCTGACTAGTCACAGGTGCATGGGACCCAACACCCTCTTAAAAGGGGCTAGCCACCTTGTCACACCCATCACATGCAGAAATCCCATCTCTATAATCCCATCTTTATGTTTGGAAGTACCTGAGCTTTTTCTGATGGCCATCCATCTAGAATTACTTTCTCAAGCTCTTATAAGGTTGGGTCATTCTGTGTTTCTCATTTGAGCTTGTCAAAAAAAAGAATAATGTGGAAATGGGTAGTACTTGAGTCCTGTTTACTTCAAACCCCTGTTCCTGCAGCTCCCAGGGGAATGCACTGCAGCTGTCTAATGCTTCTGCACCTGCCACATATTGCAGTATGGGGGACTCCCCTACTGTGGCTTCTCTGCAATGCCATTTGCTTCCAGGAAAATTTGGAAGCAGAGCAGCTACTTCCTCCCATTCTTTGCCAGGATCCATGCCATCCATTCTATTTTTGCTGAAGATTTAAGCCAGCATTTTCAAAACTGTGTGCCTGAAGTTAGACTCCGAAGTTCATATATAGTCACCTAAATATGTAGCCTGATTTTAAAAACTGCGAATACTCAGCAACTTCTTAGCCCCTAAATCTGTAAGCTCCCTTTTTTTAAATATTGGCCATAGTTTTTTCCAGATACTATGTAATAACTATGTGATTAAAAGACCATGAGCTTATTTCCTGGCTCCAGTAACAGTTGGGTCAAGATTACCCAGAATACAGGAGCGTAGTGGTCCTATGCTCTGAAAAGGGGACAAGCCCGCCTTAGTATGTGGAAAAAATCTTATATTGTTTTGAATCAAATATTTGTATGTGTTTTTGCAGTGGTGATGCAGGATTTTTATATAAGTTTTTGCATATGTTTGGCAGGCAATTCAAAAGCATATTTGGAACTTCATGGATTTAGTAGAACCTTTTTCTCCCCTAAATGTGGCACTACCAATTGAAGGGAAAGGATTGATGCTGGCTGGGGCGATTTATGGAAGGGATGAGTTAATGCTGGCTGGAGTGCCAAGCCTCAATGGACCAAGGGAACGTTGGGAAGAGTTTATGGTTTTTAAATAGAAGCAGGTATAATTCTATAGTGCTGGCAGATCTCATTTCGAGTGTTTGGAATTTTCTGAGTGCCGCGTAACCTCAGATTACACACAGGATTTAATCAGTTCACAGCTAGACAGCAGACTGTTAGTCTGTAAATATCCAGTTTGAAATGAAGGTATTAGCTGGAAAAGGAAGTGCACAAGTGACTCCAGGTCCTGCCAAGAGTGAACCAATGATTCTATCTGCCATCTGCCTGTCATCTATTTAATATTTCAATCAGTTGGGCACATTTTCACTATCAAGTTAGTAGAGAGACAAAAAAATTAATGGGGGGAGGGATAGCTCAGTGGCCTGAGCATTGGCCTGCTAAACCCAGGGCTGTGAGTTCAATCCTTGAGGAGGTCATTTAGGGATCTGGGGCAAAAATTGGGGATTGGTCCTGCTTTGAGCAGGGGGTTGGACAAGATGATCTCCTGAGGTCCCTTCCAACCTTAATATTCTATGATCACAGCAGAACTACAATAGTAACTAGTATCAGGGGTAGCCATCTTAACCTGTATCCACAAAAACAACAAGGAGTCCAGTGGCACCTTAAAGACTAACAGATTTATTTGAGCATAAGCTTTCATGGGTAAAAACCTTGCTTCTTCAGATGCATGGAGTGAAAGTTACAGATGCAAACATAAATCTACTGACACATGAAGAGAAGGGAGTTAGCTCACAAGTGGAGAACCAGTGTTGACAGGGCCAATTCGATCAGAGTGGATGTAGTCCACTCCCAAGAGTAGATGAGGAGGTGTCAATTCCAGGAGAGGCAAAGCTGCTTCTGTAATGAGCCAGCCACTCCCATTCCCTATTCAAACCCAAATTAATAGTGTTAAATCTGCAAATGAATTTTAGTTCTGCTGTTTCTCTTTGAAGTCTGTTTCTGAAGTTTTTTTGTTCAAGTATAGCTACTTTTAAATCTGTTATAGAATGTCCAGGAAGATGGAAGTGTTCTCCTACTGGCTTTTGTATGTTACCATTCCTGATGTCCGATTTGTGTCCATTTCTTCTTTTACGTAGGGACTGCCCAGTTTGGCCAGTGTACATGGCAGAGGGGCATTGCTGTTACATGATGGCATATATAACATTAGTAGACATGCAGGTGAATGAGCCTCTGATGGTGTGGCTGGTGTGGTTAGGTCCTCTGATGGTGTCACTGGAGTAGATATGGGGACAGAGTAGGCAATGAGGTTTGCTACAGGGTTTGGTTCTTGGATTAGTGTTTCTGTGGTGTGGTGTGTAGTTGCGGGTGAGTATTTGCTTCAGGTTGGGGGGCTGTCTGTAAGCAAGGACTGGCCTGTCTCCCAAGGTCTGGGAGAGTGAGGGATCGTTTTCCAGGATAGGTTGTAGATCGCTGATAATGTGCTGGAGAGGTTTTAGCTGGGGGCTGTACGTGATGGCCAGTGGTGTTCTGTTGTTTTCCTTTGTGAGGTAATTATACCTCATAAATACAAGTAAGTAATAAGACATAATCTGCAATATATATTTCTGGATTATTATAAGAGAGACTGACTTTGACCTTTCAAGAAGTGCAGTAACTGCTCTGAAATTTAATGAATAGACTGTTCTATTTGTGCAGGAGGTCAGACTAGATCATCATCATGGTCCCTTCTGACCTTAATATCTATGAATCTATTTGTAATATGAAATGGAATTTAGACTTTAGGGTGGAAAACAACATTACCCATAAAGTTTTCAGGCAATGTAAAGAGGTCTGTGGCAATAGTGACAACTAAACAGGAAGCTGCCGTGCAATCCAAAGCCATTTAAAAAATGTGATTAGTTACACTGTTTAGAACAGAGTGTGGTAAAAGTTGTTTGCTGCTCCATGTCTGAATATGCCATTAACATGGGATTTAAACTCTGGGGCAAGGACCATCTTTTTGTTTTGTGTTCATACAGCAGCTAGCACAATAGTGTCTTGGTCCATTTCTGGGGCTCCTAGGGGGTACCCTAATAATACAAATACTACTAATAATACTGTTGTTCTTCCATATCTGCCCTGTTTGGCCTTGTTTAGTTTCAGGCAGTCTGACTCTGCAGCATATTGTTGCAGATTCTCAGCAGAACTGCTGTGTGTGCCTCCAGGCGGGGGGGCCAAGGACACTTGGGCCTAGTACGCAGAGCTGCTGCGAGTGCCTCCAGGCGGGAGGGGGGGCCAAGGACACCTGGGCCTAGTGCGAGGGGGCTTCATCGACACTCGTGGTCTTCTATCCCCTCGAGTTACCTAGTGGCCATGCCCCAGTGTCCCCAACAATACTTAGCAAAAAGTTATGAAAAGCACACACTCCCTAGCTCCCTACTGCGAATAAGTCTGCGCTTTATTACATAGTCCTTTAAAATATATGCCAAGCATGTAGAGCCTGATCTAATTCCCATTGAAATAAATGAGAATCTTCCCCTTGAATTCACTTGGGTTCTAGATGGGTTCTCATTTTCATTGAACAATTTTTTTCCAAATTAGGGAGGTTTCCCTTGAAAATTATTGCGATTGCCCATCAAAATGACATTTTAAAGAAAGTATCGGTGTTTCCATTTCTCACAGTTTCCTGGTGAGTCATGTGATTTCAAACAGGACTGCAGCCAGTCTCATGATGATGATGTTAGGTGCTCCAGCTTCTCATGAATGGGGTAACCACCCTTTGATTGGCTGCCTTCCCCACTACCCTGCTTCCTCAGAAAGAGCAGTCAATCAGAGCTGCTGCAGGAGCCAGAAGAGTTTTTAAGCAGGAGATGGGGGGAAGAGGAAGCAGCCAACACCATTCTCACAAGTTGGGGGAGGGAGCAGAAAGATCCTGGCAGCTTAGGCCAGTCTCATGATTTTGGGGGGTTTGTCACATGGGTTTTTAATGTTTAGGGTTGGCACTACTGAAATGCACTTCCACAGAGCCGCATGAAGAGCAAATTTTCATATTAGAATATGTTATCTTATTCCCAAAAGTATGTGAAAGGCACATTTAAATTCTTTCTGCATACTTTGTTGGAATATTTTCCATTTGTGCTCTGTGGATCAATTTTTTGTTTTTAAAATCTCAGTAAAAATTTGCTGGCATTTTTGTGTTAAGTGAAATTATTTATTCAAGATAAATAGACAAGCTGTAAATATATGCATGCACCTTAAAAAAAATAGTATAGATACTTTGGCCAAAATTTTCCTTTATGTCTTTTTCTTTCTTGTGTTCTTTGTATCTCTGTGCATATGTCACTGTCATTACTTTTGCTTTAGGGCAATATTGCCAATGACATTTCTAAGGAGGAAGCTATTAGTTATCTCAGATTGCAGGCAATTTTGAAACGGTACTACTTTTTAAATAGTTATTCATCTCACAAGAAAAAAAAGTCAAGTGTAGGTGCTTAAACTTAGGCTCCTAAATCCATATTTAACCAACTATAGAATTCTCTAATTGGGGTGGCTTAATCTGGATCTAAGAGCCTAACTTTAAGCACCCACATTTGAACTTTTTGGCCCTGGACAATTCTGGGGAAGATGAAAGGGGAAAAACTGAATAGTTTTTATTTGACAGTGAATCATTAAAAGTGAACCAGATTGTTAAATTTAACCATGGTATTAAAGTGAAATTAGGTAAAAGTGTGCTGATAGTATCCTAAAATCTTTTTATTTGTTGTTCATCCTCAGTCTTTTCCAGTTACTGATGATTTAGCAGAAACAATTCCAATAAAATTTTGAATATTAAGCAAATTAATTTACTATAATATAAGTATGATATAATTGCTTCTGCATTCACTTTCCACAGCAACAGCATTGTCAGAGCTTCTTCCCCTTGGTTTTCTTTGTCACATTCAGTTCATTTGACCTGAGAAGTGAATACTGTTGAATAACATTGAGTTCCTGTAAAAAAGGTATATTCTTCCTGTAGAGGAAGAGGAGTTACAAAGGGCTTGGACTGAAATGGCTGTGCACTAAAGGAACAATAATGAGATACAGCATAGCTGAGAAGGGTATGGGGAAATAATGAACATGCTCTTCCAACATGTGACTTAGCTCTTCATGACTTCATGACTCCACAACTCCTTTGCTATCCCACCCCTAACTTTCACACCCTCCCCTCTGCAGTGTGCCAGAGAGTCCACCACAACATGCATAGAGGCATAGAATCCCACAGAGCAGTATAAACCATACAGACCCTAGAACATCCCTAGCAGCCTTATGTGCATGGCTGTCTAACACAACAGAAATATTGTTCAGTGTTATTGAAGTAATGTTGGGCCCAGGATATTAGAGAGACAAGCTGGGTGAGGTAATGTCTTTTATGGGACCAAAAGACGTTTTTCCATTTTAGTTGT
Organism: Natator depressus; assembly: GCF_965152275.1. Classification (NCBI taxonomy): domain Eukaryota; kingdom Metazoa; phylum Chordata; order Testudines; family Cheloniidae; genus Natator; species Natator depressus. Next base: position 121,105,277 of record NC_134235.1, on the reverse strand, counting down.
GCTTACATAGATATACATGTCCTCTTAGAAACTGGAGCAGTGGACATAAGAGATGATAGAAAACTAAGGGAAATGAGAAGGATTAACCATGCAGTGAGGAGAGATAAGCCATGCAGTGAGGTGATGACAAATACTGAGTTCTTTTCCACTTACCTAGGAAACTTTAGAGTAAACTAATACAGCATAACCCTTAAAATGAACCCGGACATGGTAAAATTGTATTTAAAAGGCCCAGCTTTGGGAGGAGCTGAGCAATCTCAACTCCGACTGACTTCATTGAACATGCTGAACAGTGGTTCCCAGGGGTCACTTAGCACTTCACACAGTCCAATTCATAGTGAAGCAAAATTCTTCCAGCGTATTGTAATGTGCACAACTGCTGATGAACATTCTCTTCTAGGGGCAGATCATCAGTGTGTGTAAATTGTCCCAGCTCCATTGAAGTCATCATATTGAATGATGGCAATTTACACCAGCCGAGAATCTGTTTTATTACAAGAATGCTATAGTGCACTGTAATGATCTTTCTACCACCAGCTAGCAGCAAACTCCACCACATGACACGTTGCTAGTGCTCAGAAATTTCAATGCCGTGACTGACTATGATTGAACTGGGTATGAAACCATGATTGGCCCTTTTGGTTTGGGTTCCCCAAATGACTCAGCTTTTGACATTGTGTGCCACTGACTGTTTGTCTGTCATGGGCTCCTGGTTCAGGTGGACCATTGCTGGACCTGGATTTCAAATAATGGATGTGCCATGAAAAAAAATTGACCACATCTTTATCAAAAATTGCTCTATAGCGAAATTCTCACTGGGTCTTCGGTGGCACAGTAGCTCCAGCAAACTATGACCATAGACTAGTTGCCGCTCAGTTCTCACTGCATCTTCCAACTCCTCACAAGCCAGATGGTCAACAACAGTACAATGTGCAACGTCTTTCTGCGGATCCTGTTGAAATACACACAGGCTATCGAGGATCTCGTACATAACTTTGGTACCCACTCTGATGACAGAGATTGCATGGCATGGTATACATACTGCTATATCACACACGGCCACTGAAACAATCAGTTTCAGATTGTCTTACAAGAAACACTGGCTTTCTGAAGACCCTTTGATATATTAGCAAAAAGGCAGATGTATGCAAACAGGGAGATGTCCAAGAACATAAACAGTTGAAAGGCATTTCCGGGGCCATGGCAAAATGTGATCATGTGATCTACATCAACTCTGTGGTCAATGAAGCAGGTAACAATCTAAAACAATCTAAAACAATCTGGGTCCTGCCTCCAGAACGATCATATGCCTGACTGGCAGCCATAAATAGCCTTCTAACATTCTCTCCCTGCTCATCAATGGATGAGGTCCTGAACAGATAGAAAACACATTATGAAAGTGTGATGAACCATCCACCTGCTCATGACGGTCTGGAGCTACCTGACTTGGCAGACCCAGGGATGGACACTGATCCTTCATTACTAGAGGAAGTACAAAAGGACATCCAAAAGTTATGGAATGGATATGGTACTGGTCCTGATGATATTTCACCTTAGCTGCTCAAGGGTGCCTAGGAACCAATGAGCATTGGCCTGCATCAACTACTTGTAACAGGGTCAGCATCCACCTCTCACAAGCACTCCCCTTTTGGCCAATGCGTGCCTGCAATCACTCAGTTTTGAATAGGGGTAGCACCCACTTTTTGCAAGCTCCCCCTTTCTAGTCGGGTGTTCAGTGACTCAGCCTTCCGGCCGAGTCACACACACTGTCCCCTCTTCCAGGATGTACAGTCTCTAATTCTTTCTCACAGCCCTGGTTGGGGCTGTAGCATCAAGGTTTCCTTCCTGGAGATACAATCTTCTTTAACAGCCCAACAGGGGTCCATCTTGGTCCCCTCAATTTGTGTCCTTTCAGCAGCTCTCCCTAGGCTCAGCCTTCAACCAGACCAGCAGGGCCCATCCTGAAACGCTCACCCAGTCTGGCTAGGTTCTGGGCTCAGTCCTCTGGACTCAGCCTGCCTGCACTGGCCTGTCCATGGTCCTGATGCTTTTCCTGCCAGCCAGACACCCATTTCTCCCTCTTCAAGCTCCAGGCAGAAACTGACTGCTCTGCCACTGCTGCTTCCTTTTATGGGGCCCTTCTGGCCCCCAGTTGGTCACTCCAGCAGCCCCTCTGATTGGCTGCTCCCCTGCAGCCACTCTATGCTGCCTGGAGGTGTTCACCAATCAAGACAGTGTTGATGACACAGCCTTGCTTGTAGAGAATCCAGAGAATTTCAGCTCCGCCCTTCAAGTTTTCCAAGACATCATCCCATCTACACTATGAGGTTGAACATCTTCTGGCAGAAGACCAAGGTCAAGAACCTCAGAGCTGGGCCACCAGAACTTCCAGTACTGGTGGGATTGAGCACCATGCAGAGCTTTGACAATTTGCATCTACATAGGTGCAAGCAGAGTTCAAACAGTCACAGTAAACCAGATGCCCTCTGATGAATATGTCTTACCACTGCCTGATGAAGTCAATGTCTTGTCCACAACTGAAAAAATGTTTCTGCATTGAGACAAAGTTTAGGTTCTGTCAAACTTTTGTATTGCATGCACTGCTATAAGGGTCAGAAGCCTGGTCCCACTTCCAGGCAGATTTGGAACAGCTAAAGGCATTCCATATGCTCAATAAGTGCCAAATTGTGAACATAAAGTGTTTCAGTTTTGTGCAAAACGACACAACATCACAGAGATCTGACCTTCATCCAATCACTCACTACATTCAAAAGCAGCTTTGCATTTGCTTTAGCCATGTTGCCAGGATGGACAAAAACACCCCAGCATGCCATGCCTCAAACTCTCCATCAACACACGAAGTGGTGCATGCTTGGACCATACCTGGAGTCATCGGTGGGACCACCCCAGAGATACATGGATTCTCAGGATTGAGCCAGAACTGGGAACTTCACTCTCTGATCCCTAGTACAGTGCTGGTACAATGGTCTTCAGTAGACTATGTGCATTTGATGATGATGAATGGGCACATCTGGTTATAGTGAACGTCCTCCTATAACGAGTCTTCTGTATGGGGAAAATGACTTCACATTGAGAGGGATATTTTATTATTACTATTTACTGATTTTATTCTACATACCAGCCATTGTGCTAGGCACTGTGCGGGCATAGAATACAACACTGTCCATTTATTTTTAACTGTATCTTCAGGCCTAATCCTTTGGTTTTCTTTTAAGGTTTATTTTTACAACTCTTCTACATGGTTAGAATGGCAATTTTCCTCCTCATATCGATCACATAAACAGCAGATCGCTGCTAGGACATCTTGACACATAAGAAAAAAAAAGAAACAGATTGTTTGGTAGAGAAGTTTTTATTCAGGCAAAAACAAATAGTCAAGGACAAATGTAGATAACAGAATCTAGAATAACAGAACAGGTTTTCAGACATTCTCCTCACAGGAGAATGTTACAAATTTATCCTCTGCAGAGATAGTTTTCTTTTTAGAGAATTAATTTTTGATTTTTTTCTAATATATACAAGTGTATGTTATTAAAGAAAAAGACCAAACTCAAAACTACATATTTAAAATTCTGTTCTGATGCTGTAAGGATCATCAGATCTTGAACCCAGGTTTGCATGGCTACCAGGCAGTTAACAGCCCCACACTGCCATAACCTGGCTGCTCTATGCAACCCACAATCCACAGTAGGTGCACACCCCAGGACATTCCTCCTTGAGTAATCTGATTGGCAGTTGTCTTAGCAATCCCTGATTGGCTCCTTGATCATATAGACGCTAATGGGGCATAGTACAAAGTACCCAGGCAACAATGTGGATCCTTAGCTAGCTGGAATGACTGCCCTGCTTCTCCGTTTCTGAACCCCCAGTACTGACTTTGGCTCTGACTTGGATTCTGACTCCCAATCAACACCTGGAAGCCCAATACAGAATCTGATACCTGATATTGACCCTCACCCTGATTCCTGACTCTGTCTCCAGCTCTAACACTCAGCTTGATACCTGATTCTGATTCCGGCTTGATCCTCAGCATGGCTCTGACCCTGATACTGGCTCTGACCCCAGGCTTCAGTTCCTGGCTCCCAAAATCCTGCCACTAGTCCTGTCTTCCTTTACCCAGGATCCTGACAGATATGAGAAGGTTGATGCAAGGCTTATTTTATAGACACTTCCCTCAAATACCTATTATCAAGGTTTTAGGGAAATATCCCAATGTACTGAATTAAACAGATTCCTATAAAACCTTTTTTAGAATTTGTATGAATCAGATTCAAGGAGACTACTCATAATAGCAAGCTCTATCTTCAGTAGTTGCATACAAGATAAGGATAATAGCTAGTCTCAGGTCTATGCAATATGTGTTGTTGCATGGACTGTGATCTGTTGCACTTCTCTGTCATGTAATAAATAAATAATTTACATACTGCTTTGCCAACAAACTGGTGTCACTAATTTATTCGCTCAGGTCTTTGGGAAAGTGGTAAGACTGGATGCAATTACAAATCTGTCTTAGCTATAAATGTGTGTTTTCAAAAAAACTAGAACAAGATTTCTGAAATATTTCATCCTTAACATATTTTGGTCAGGTTGCTTACTACCCCAGAACCTGAATAGAATAGATTGTCTGTTATTTACATGATCAAAGATTTTTCTTTTTCACATTTGTTTTGTTACCTTGGAAGTAACAGGAATGGCACAGCTGGTCTTGTCTTCCCTACCTTTGCTGGACAAACTGTTGGCAGTTTCAGAGCATGTTCATTTTTAGCTTTAATCCTTTAGCCGAAGAGGTGGAGGTACTGAATCTTTAACTAAGACATGCAAAATGTTAATTAATTATTGAAGTCAAATATGTGTTGTTCCAATGTATGGAATCAGAGTCCATCTTAAACAGGAGTCATTTATTTAAGAAAACTAAACAACTAGTGACAAGATCAAAAAATATTATTGCTTTATCTCCTCTTGTGCAGCAGGGACCGCATCTGATCTGGATCTCTTTACAGTAAACAAAGATAACTAACAGGTGAATAGCATACTCAAAATGAGCATATCATTATAAGTATTAACAACAACAAAAAACCCACACAAATAAAAAATTTAAACTGTGATTAAAAATCCATTAACCTTTTTACTTCCTAAATTTCACTCTCCTAGTTCTTGGGAATATCCTACTTCCACTAGTTCTCCAGTCATTATAGGCTATATCCATACTAGGAAATGTTATGAAAAAATTCCCACTGGAATGGTGGGAGCCCAAGGGTAGACAAGTTTTCCATGACTGGACTTATTTTTACCATGATATTGGCTGAAACCAGGCTTAATTAATATGGTGATAAAAATGAGACTGGTTCAGGGATCCTCATCTGCATTAAGGCTCCTCCTAGCACTATCAACGATTCAGCTGAACTGGTGGTAGCACTGGGGAGGGGAGGAGGTTTGTGGTGTTCATCATCTGACTAGAAAGGCAGGAGGAGACTCTAGGGGGAAAAGAGGATGGTTTGGGCAGTAGTAGCTCATGCTATGTTCACTGACCATCTGCCATCACCCCATGATCCTCCGAGGGTCTAGAGGTCTTATTTTTCTGCAGGAAAAGATGTTGGAATCTCCACTGCTGACCTCTTATGTTGGCATCCTCCAATGACCCCAGCTGTCTTGGTGCTTGGACTGCCATGTGTGCTGATTTCTTATTATTTGTTGCTTCTCCTCATTGAATTTAGCATACTGGTTTGCTGTGTGTTATGTGTGGTCTTAGGGCTCGTCTACAATGCCCTGCACTTTGGACTAGGGGAATGCAAATAGCAGTGCACACCAAGGTGCTGTGCGATAACACCCCTGTGTGGATGCTGTGGGCATGAACTCAAAGTTTCTTAGTTTGCGTTAAGTTACTCCTTTTCAAACAGATGCTGCAGTGAATGTTTTTTGTTTGTTTGTTTGGACTCTAGGTCCACTTACCAGCAAAGACACAATTCAGTTTGACCTGTGCTTAGCTTGCCATTGTTTTGGAGCCTTTTGGTGATGGAGCTGTGGCTTCAAGTTCTGGGGCTTCCTCAGAAAGTTTCCTATAGTGCTGTAGGCAGTACAAATCTGAAGATGCTGAGAAATAAATAGACAGCAATGTAGGATCGTTCTTCCACTGTTGCATCATCCTACTCCCCTGATCCTCCTGCAATACCACAGAGCATTCTTTCTTTCCACTAGCACTGGATAGAAATCCACAGTTAATGTTGACAGTAAAAACACCGTTAAATTAGATTCTGCAACTGAGCATCCCTCAGAAAGAGACGATCTTGCAATGGCATGGGTTGGAGGGCCAATAGCAGCATGGCTCCTGTGAGAAGGACCACAGGAGCAGCAGAGTTACCATGATACCAAAGGGGGGGACAAGCAGGGCTGAGTGCCAGAGGTCGGGGAATTTCCTTCCCAGAGGATTTCTTGCCTCTTCCGCAGCCCTCCAACATTCTTTGATGGGAAGACTGGAAGAAATCTTTTCAAACTACAGCAGAGTTCCTTGGCCAATTGTCATCCTGTCATGGGTATTTGTTTTGGAAAAGTACAGTTTGGTCCCAAGTGCTTACTAGTGTTCACTATATACAGAGAACAATAGTTAAGAAATTGGGCCAAATTCACTGCTGTTATAAATTCTATTCAACGCAGCTGAATTCAAAGCAGCAGTGCATCTGGCCCCCTAATTCCCATCTGAAGCTGGAGTCTCCTTGCACAGTGTAAAGAACCGATGGTGCATTACTGTAGCTTGCTTGGTCATGCTGTAGCCTGCACAGTGAAAACTCCCTGAATCTGTGTCGCTCACCTTCAGCTAAAGCGAAGCCCAGCAATATGCTAGTTTGTTCCCATGTGACATTTCTGTGAGGTTGTCCTGCTTTTCAGCAGTTATGCATTTCCTTGGAAGGTGCACTAGCCACCTTCTTTTTAGGACAATTCTCTTCAAAATAAAGATCACCCTACTAAAATGTGGCTGATCTGAGACACTGCTTATTCCGTTATAGAGAAAGGACTAGAGAGGATACAAATGAATAATACAATACAAAAGTCAGGTAGACCACTATGACTTGGAATGAATACTAGTAAATCATGCCTCATGATGACAGATATAGACCTTAGAATAGTGTCTCAATTATTTATTTTTCCTTTTTTTATTATTCTCATTTCACTACTAGCTGCATTCGGACCAGGACAGAGGAGATGGCTCACTTAAGTACATCCTTTCTGGAGATGGAGCAGGAGACCTCTTCATTATCAACGAAAACACTGGAGACATACAGGCCACAAAGAGACTAGACAGGGAAGAGAAGCCTGTTTATATACTTCGTGCCCAGGCTATAAACAGGAGGACTGGACGACCAGTGGAACCAGAGTCTGAGTTCATCATTAAGATCCATGACATCAATGACAATGAGCCAATGTTTACAAAGGATGTTTACAACGCCAGTGTTCCGGAAATGTCGGATGTCGGTAGGTGGCAGCTCAGTAATTCACTGTCTGATCTGGGTTCTTTTGGGGGGTTTGCATCAGTGTCCATTATTCAGAGGTGCAGGGCAGATACCTGCTATTTAGTTTATTTGGAGTTGTGGAGCATTCAGCATCTCTGAAAATCAGATCCCTAGTATTTGGGCTGGACCTGGAACAGAAGTCCTAATGCTGGTCAGCTCTGCTTGTTTATGGTTTAGGACAGAAACAAACTGGAAAAAGGTGGGGGAGGGAGCATGCACCTCCCACAAGAGAAAGTCAGTGTACCTCTCAGCTCTTCCCTAATTTTGGGATACATTGCTCAATTCCCTTTGTCCCTCCATAATCTTTTGTTTCTCCTTGAACACAAAGGGTGTTCTCCATTGCCCATTGACGTGAATCCATATCTTTCCACTGACTTCACTGGGCTTTGGCTAAGGCCCTCAGAATCAATAAAAGAACATAAAAATCAGATTTTAAATGAATGAATTAAAAATTCACCTTTCGAGATTCAGGGGGCCCCTATTTAGAGGGTTTCACAGGTTCACATTTCTTTGTCCCTTGTTTCTTTTTAGAGAGAGCTGGGAGATTGAATAGCAACACAGCACATTTGTAATCTGAAACAATGTCCAGTGAGAGAAGCATTAAACAAACAGCATCAAGTAAAGGATTCAAATAAACCACAAGCAATATGCAGAAAAGGACTAATGGGCATCTTCTCTCAGCTCATTCATGGGGTTTGTCATGTGAATGAAACCTTACCCCCATCAAAGTCAGAGCATCCCCCTAACATTTTACATTAGGACATGGCATTATTTAATCTGTGGAGTGGATACTTTGTTCAAAAATCTCTCCTCAGTCCCAAAACCAGCACTGTTTTTGGTACAATAAACACTTCATCTAGAACTGAACAGTGGTTATTTTTCTGAGAGCGGGATTCAAGATTCCGAATTTCGATACAGCCCACAAATACCAGATCCAAGGTTTTGGTTTGACCGATTACAAAGATGAGGCACTTTGCAAAATTCAGTTCTTGACTTGGGTTCAGATTTTAAATACCGACCAGAATGGGGGTGTTCAGATCTTTGGGTTTTGGTACAACTGTACATTTTATAGAAAATATGTAACAGAATTTAACTTCCCTGTAGAGTCTAAACAATTGACTTTTTTTGGCTCCAACAGCAGCTGGAGTTTGTCTTTCCCTACAGTATTGAGCTGGTGCTCTTTAAATAGGGGAATGGGCAAAGCAGCTTAGATGAAATAAGAACATAGCTTAAGCTTTGCCCAAAACTTGAATTTAACCAGAATTGCATTATTTTTTAATCCAAAAAACTTCAGCTGTGTTTAAAAATATACTTTTTTTCTTTCCTTTTTTTCCATGTTACCACACTCCCAGGTTCCCACTGGGACTCGAAGGAGAACTGCCAAAGTGTCACAAATAGAGGCTGGTTCTTGAGTTCTCAGAGCAGTTTTCCAAACCTAAGATACCCAGCTAGTTATAATAAACACCCAAACTCTGGTCTTGATGAGATTCCTCCAGGACTAAATTAAACAGTATATTCTGGATCGCAGATGTGTTGTCAGTAGAGAAGGAGCTGTTCAGTGCTTCGTGATTAATAGATTAAATGCAGTGCGGCTTGATCTTTTGGCTCCCAATTAAAATACCCACAGGCGAGTATTTGAAAGGCCTTATTCAGTTTCCCCAAATTCTTTCATTGAGGACATAGCATTTGTCACCAGCACTCCAGTCCCTAAGTTTTGTAGATCTCACAGGTTTCCCCTGAGGTACAGGGCCATTTGCGCAAACCCGTCCACATCAGGGTCCTCCATGGCTCCCTGGCACTATAGCACTAGGGATTCGGCAGCTTCATGCTACTCCCCATGAAGGGAATTTCCCTTGGACAGAAAAATAATAATAATACAGAATAAGGCTGAATTATAGTTTTAGAAGATTAACCACAAAGGTCTTCCCACACCCACTCCCAAGTCCCTTTCACACACGGGGGAGCCACTGATTATTCCGGTCCAACTTGGAAAGACAAGATTTATATGCGCAGTACCCCATCTTCAAAACATCTCCTTAATGCAAGAGACAAATTAATGAAACTGTCTGTTAGCGCTCACGTGGGCAGGGAGACGGATTTCTCAAAGAACACAGTACTGTTCTTGTTTGTGAATTTACATTGCAGTAACTGTACTATATTCAAACCAAATGTTTTCTATAAATAAGTAAGCAAACATCAAGTACAGGGAAAGAATATTTTTCATCCACATAAATTGCTGTTTGTTGAAATAGTTTAAAAGCATTTTCGGCCCCTGTCAGAGTAGCAATATAACGATGAAAAGAGCAGGAACATTAAAGCATGTCCAGATGGATAAATGTACAGGCAACTATGCTATAAATTACTCTGTCCACCAACAAGAGAGTACATGTTTTTATTTATCATTGCAGGTACATTTGTTGTGCAAGTCACTGCAACGGATGCCGATGATCCTACCTATGGAAACAGTGCTAAAGTTGTGTACAGCATTCTCCAGGGACAACCGTATTTCTCAGTGGAGTCTGAGTCAGGTCAGGAGACCTTATATCTGTCATTCTCTGACAGTGTCTGTAATTTAAAATGACATGTTAAGCCAAGCTAGGACATATTAAACAAAAACTTCAAAGAGATTACATTTTACTCAGTGCAGAATCTGACAAACCCAGTAGAGCGATACATCTGTAAACATGACACCTACATTATTTTAATCTTAACATCAAAGCCTAATAAATATAATTAGACCTGGATGTGAACTAGTTTTCAATCATTTTCTATAAGCAATGGGCACGGACACTTTGCAGAGCCTGAAATTAAACCAAGTGTTGCTCAGTTCAATAGTTTGGCTCCAATGAGGAAAGAAGAAGGGAAGGCGGGTGGAAAGATTACTCATGGATCATCATAACAGCTGAATTAAGCTGAGTTTTCGTTTCTTCTTCTTGGTGTTTATTTAAAACTTGTGCCAATAAAATGATTAAAGTTATTTTTCTGTACATCTGTAATGTAGAGAGATATTTTATGTTAATCTTCTGGGGGGAATCTTCATTTAGAATCATGATAGAAGAAGTACATTTGGCTTTGCCCCACTCAATATAATATCTCTCAGGATCCAGCCTTTTTGAGTTCTGTCTAGGGCTTTTTGGGAGATTTTCATCAGAAAATATTGGTTTGTCAAAACTGAAACTTTTTGTGGCAACGTATCTGTATCAAAGAAACTTTTGTTAGGAAGGTTTCTCAGGTCCAAGGTGGAATTTCTGGAGAAAGCGAGAGACACACACATAGATCCAGAATAGCCCAGGGGTTAGTGGGAGACCCAAGTGAGTGCTGTAACCACTGGGCTATTGGATATTTTAGCAAGGGTCTTTCTCATTTTCTGAAAGGTTTTGGTATCATTCCGATGTGTAACACAAACAGATTTTGAAACCTCAAAATTGTTCATAAAATGGAATTCTTGTTTTTTGGCTAGCCCTAATTCTGTCCTCAGGAGGGCATCAAGTCAGATAGTGCATGGGGATAAATAACATAGGACTAGGGGGGAAAGGGGGAGGATTTACCACATATTAAATTTACCATGGATTTACCACAACCACCACCCCCCATTTAGGGATCGCATTAATAAATAAAGGAAACACCAAGTTTGGAACAAAAACTCGTTTATCTCACTTTATGAAAAGTGGATGAGTTTACTCATGGTACAAAATTACTCATTAAAGTGATATGCAACAGCTTGTTTATTATTTTTAACTGTAGACACACACACTCAAAATTTAAAAAAGTTGTCTATACCCCTGTAACATGGCTGATTTTGTTGTTGTTGGGGGTTGAATAATCATATGTCCAATAGCTTCTGTGGTTATAGGAGGCTGTGGGTTCACCTTTCTCTGAAGCATAAGATACTGGCTATTGAAGGAGGTAGGATTCTTCTCTTGATGGACCAATGGTTCTAGTTTGGCAGAGTATATCTTACATTCTTCTATCCAAATGGATAATAAAAGTGAGGGATCATATGCTTTAGCTGGTAGTGCAATGGTTTCTTAGCAGAGAGTGTATGGGGAAAAATAGATACAGCAAAGGTTTGATCCTTCTCCCACTGAACTCAACAGCAAAACTAGGGATTTCAGTGGGACCACAATTTCATTCCTACTGACTACAGAAGAGCAAATGATCTGGTCTTAAGAGACCAGATAAATATAGAGACACAAGATGGGTGAGGTAATATCTTTTATTGGACCAACTTCTGTTGATGAGAGACACAAACTTTCAAGCCACACAGAGCTCCCCTTCAGGTCTGGGAAAGGAACTCCCAGTGTCCCAGCCAGGGGCTGGTACCACCATGTTGCGCGAAGGACACTTGACAAAATTACTGTACTTAGTGACAGACATGGGGGTTTATGTCATTCAATTTTTTGAAAAATTACCACAGACCTCAACATTTTTACCATGGACACGTTGCTGACCCCTGGTCCCAGCTAAATGCAAGGTGGAACAGATTGTTTAGCATAAGTAGTTAGTACATATTATAGGGGCCAGTCAAGGTAGAGTGTCCCATTAACACCTCTGCAGTCATAGGACAAACAGAGGGAGTTAGCGGGTTACAGATTCTTGTAATAACTCATAAATCCAGTGTCTCTGCTCAGTCCATGATTTTCAGTGTCTAGCAGAGTTATGCATTTGAGCTCCCAGGCTTGTCTTTTGAAAATCATTGTGCAAGTTTCCTTTGAGGATGAGCACTGATTGGTCAGGTATAGAGTGATCACTTTGTGAAAAGTGTTCACCCACAGGTGATAGGATGTTTTTGTCTTTCATCGTTATCCTATGTGAGTTGATTCGAGAGCATAGTGATTGTCTGGTCTCACCTACATAGTCATTATTGGGGCATTTAGTGCATTGGAGGAGGTACACCACATGTTGTGATAGGCAGGTGTAGGATCCATGGATCTTGAAAGGTGTGTTGTGTGGGGCATTGATCATTGTAGCAGTGGAGATCTGCCTGCAGGTTTTGCATCTGTTGTTCTGTCAGGATCTGGTGCTGCTTTGAGTTGGTGTGTCTGCATACAGATAAATATAAACATTTTGCTTTATTATAAATATAAAGTATTGAATTTCAGTGGGAGTTAGGTGCCTAACTGACATTTATGCTTTTGAATAAGAAAGTATTTAGGAGAAGAATTTCAATCACTGTATAAATAGAATTAGATATTGTATGCTTGGGTGCTTGCTGCTTTCTTAATTAATTTCCCTGCCATTTAATGTCTCTGTACTGCCTCTTAATGATGCCTTGCTGAAGTTTGCTTGTTTTTGCCATGTCTGTCAAAATAAAAGTTGATGGGATGGGGAAAATAACTGAAGTACCTTATAATGAGAGACAACCCTTCTTCCAGTTTAACAAGAGACTTTCATGCCGAGTTAAAGGGGGATAAATAGTCATATAAAACAACAATGCATGCAAATTGCTTTAACATTTTTCTGGGGATGTCATTAATATTGTGTCTGTCACGCAGGCAGCAGCCTGAGATACAGTGTGACAAGTCTGTAATTTAATATGCCATCTCATAACAGTAAATATTTATACTGGGCAAAGTTTACTGATTACGCAGAGACTGTCATCTATTTTTTTTTAAATAAGCATTTCTGTCAAAGTCAGTACACTACCAACTATGTTCCCCTCCTTAATTCCCACCTTCCCAGGTATTATCAAAACCGCTTTGCTCAACATGGACCGAGAAAACAGGGAGCAGTACCAGGTGGTCATCCAGGCCAAGGACATGGGTGGACAGATGGGTGGACTCTCAGGAACCACCACGGTGAACATCACACTGACTGACGTCAATGACAATCCACCACGATTCCCACAGAGTGCGGACCATTTTTGTTTCTTTGAAAGTCTTTAAGGAAATCTAGACAGAAATTAATACTTTTTCTCCCCAGTTATTTCCGCTGTCATAAACTGTGAGCCTACTGCATATCGGGCTTCCACAGAACGAGTGAGCAGTGGCTTGATACTAGTGCTTAACTCCAGTGGATGGAAAATGTTTCTTGTAATGTTTTCACTGCTTTGCTAGAGGAAGTCTGAGATGAACATTACTAAACAGAAAACAACCTTATTTTTTCTTCTCATTAAACGGTACTGCTGGGGACCTCCTATCACATTCTTTGTGTTAGCATGTGTCTGCAATTATTTTTAGAGCGATTTCTGCTTTATTCTAATGTCTGTGTTGTGAAATATACTAATTTAAATGACTCAAATCTGTCCCTGGAGTAATTCCATTGAAATCAATGGAATTTCCCTGCTGGTGTGCTTCAACATAGTGCTGTTTCAAATAGTACTATGTGAAAATGCACTAGGAAACCTTTAGCATGCACCAGCAGGGTCTACACGACCAATTAATGTGCAACATGATAGTGCACTTTAGAAATTACACCACCATAAAGCGCATTACCCATCTATGTAGACAAGCCCTTAGAATCAACAGTCCTTTGTATTATTGACGGATTCTGGGCGTAAACTGATTAAAAATCTCCCACACAATTTTTTTGCTTTACCTAACCTTTGCCATTTGAGCCAAGAGCAGTAGCAGCTGTCTGAGATTCTAGATGCTATCAGACAAATATGAAAGCTTTGACTGTTAAGTCACCAAAAATGTTATTGAAAGCAACTTGTCATTTAGGTCCAAAGTCTGCCCTTGGCTGTGGGCCAACAGCTCCCATTTAAATTGGTGGACTTAAATTGAAATGTAAGTCTCTGCCCCATAAAGTATATTATACACCTTTATGCATGAGCATCTCTTATTGCCTGAATCATTGATGCATCAACACAATGCCAACATTCCCCAATAACTTTTCTTAGGGATGTTGGGAGCAGTTTGCAGTGCAGCACATTTGCGGTAAAGACTGGTCTGGATTTGGTTTTAATGTCACTATATCACACAGGCTACTGGCAGTTCTCTATATTTTGTGCATTTTTTAACATCTAGAGGTTGTCTTTTCTTTTCCTATTCCATCTTCAACTGGCCAAAAGGGACCCAAGATATTGTCTGACATCACTTGCAGGTAGAAAGGGAAAAAAAATTCATTGTCATACTAGGGTCTTGTCAGGGAGTCACTTACTTCTCTTGTTATGAAACTAAGGCATGGGGTGAGCTTTACTTCTTGCTAAAGACCTGGAGATCAGCAACTTCTTAAATCTACTGATCAGAATATTGGTGCATCTGTGTCTGGCAAGCAAATACAGCTTTTATATCCAGACTCCAAAATACCATGGGTCTGGCTAACCAAAACTGCTTTCTCGTTTATTGTAGGCACATACCAGTTCAAAACAGATGAATCTGCTCCACCTGAGTCACCAATTGGCAGGATAAAAGCGAATGATGCCGATGTGGGTGAAAACGCCGAGATCGAATACAGCATCACTGAAGGAGATGGATCAGACATGTTTGGGGTTATCACTGACAAGGACACACAGGAAGGAATTATAACAGTCAAAAAGGTACACATTTTAATAAACTTAATTCCAACTTTTAGAGTCCCTTTAAGAGCCTTACATGATGTACGTTTAATTTGTCATGCAGTTGACATTGTTCAGTGATTTACACATTATTTATTAAGAGTCTCCTCCAAATCCTCTGTACAAAGTCTCTTTTACCAAATCAGTTAGGATTCCTTCCCCTTCCCACCCTCCCCAATCCTGTTTCCTCTTAGAACCACTTCACAAAACCTGCTTGCACAGCCTTTGAATGGGGAGGAGCAGCATGTAACCTATAAAGAGGGGCAGGTCTGAGAGAAAGTTCTACTGCCTCAGAAAGTTCATCTCCAAGGCTGGAGAAGTGCCCTTCAGCTGTGCTTTTTGTCCCTAATGTGCGTAAAAAAATTTAAAAAAAGATTTGTTCTACTCATTAGGAAAGTGCTAGGTTAGTCAACAGAAATAATCAGGTTTCAGAGTAACAGCCGTGTTAGTCTGTATTCGCAAAAAGAAAAGGAGTACTTGTGGCACCTTAGAGACTAACCAATTTATTTGAGCATGAGCTTTCGTGAGCTACAGCTCACTTCATCGGATGCATACTGTGGAAACTGCAGAAGACATTATAATCAGTGTCCCTGTACTCTTTTGCCTATTTAAATTACCGTTGACCTCTCAGAAGGTGTTGAAAAATATAGATGCTCTAGTAAATCAAAGGACATGATTTATTGATGTACTTTTTGCATATAATGTAATTAATAAACCATTTAGTGTACATTCACTTTTAAAAAAAAAACACAGTGCCTTATTAGATCACAGTGTGCATCATCTAATAGATGGCACTTTGGCTGTCGGAAAGGATTTGGATAATCTTGTTAATAGTGAGTTATCAGGCAAGTGTGATAAGGTTACAGATATCAACTTCCATCAGTTCAAGTTTAGTCAACATGAAACAGACATTGGGTGGATTTTCAAAATATGCACTTTGCTTGTTGATATCAGTATGACACCCGTCATTACTTGTTCCTTAAGAAACGCCTTGTAGGGTATGATCATCGACATCAGTCTAATTCTGTTCATGTTCCTGTCTGCTTCTGACAGCAACTTTGTTCCTGTTAGTCTTGTTCAACAAAATGAAAAAAAACCAGGGTGACTACTATCTGCCTAAGTTGCTATAAGTACGTGTGTGCGCGCAGCCCCCCAAATGTTGTTTCTTTTGTATTTTTTAAAAGGGCATTAGAACCATATAATATAGTCATAACCTATCATAGCATGATACTCTATTTGATGAGTCACCCTAAATCACTTTTGACACCACATGACATAATGTTACATTTCAATAATGGGCAGCCAATATTTTAGCACAGGGCTCTCACAAAGATTTTCCCCCTGAGTGTGTGGTACTTAGGGAGCAGGGGCAGGAGGGGAAAGACAGTAAATGTGTTGAGCCTGTTCCAGAATGAGGAATTTGTTTTCCAATGATTATGTCTCATAATGAGAACAGTCCAGGGAGGCAAATTCATTTGGGAAAAGTGTGTATGTTAAGTGCACTCTTCCTGACAAATATTAAGGACTAGATTCTTAGCTAGTGTAAATCAGCATTATTCTGTTGCTTCCGCTGATTACTTCTGTTGATTTCAATGGAACTACACCTATTCACTCCAGCTGAGAATCTGAACCTTAGATAGTAAGTGCTTCAGGGCAAGACTGTGTCTACTCCCAGCTTCTAACACAATGTGCCACAACCTGACTGGGGCTTTTGGGAGCTACCACAATAGAAAAATATTGAGGTATAACTATATGCAGTACAGTATTATTATCATGTTATAACTTATTTTCTGGTGGCAGCACTCCAAGGTCCCAATCAGGATCATGGCTCCCTTCTGTTGGGCCTTAGAAACATACAAGACGACACAGTCACTGCCCCAAAGAGCTTAATTTGAAAAGGGGTGTGTGTAGGAGAGACAGAGAGAGACCATTAATCAGAGATGAGACTCAGGGGCACTCTCCTGGAATTGATTTGAAAATACCTGACAGCAGGCACAATCCGGTACAATGCCAGTGTTTTGTATTGGCTCAGCATAAGTTTGTATGGGTCTCAGCCATAGCATGCCTCTCTGGCCAGTGAGGTTCTTATAGTACACTCCAGAAGTAGCAGGGAGTTAAAAACAAAAAAAAAAAAGCACCCACCTGATATCATTGTCTAGTAATGGATTATTAAGAAGAGGGCTCCATTAGCTCTCAAAGCCCCCTTCAGTTCATCATCAGTTCATTCAGTACATCTAGATGCTGCCTGAAGTGGCTTTAAATGGTGAGTCCTCAGAAACCTCTCACTGGTTTTTTTGTGTTTCATGACTCTTATTTATTTTCCAAGGCTTTGGATTTTGAAAAGAAAAAGCTATATACTCTGAAAGTGGAGGCTACCAACACTCATGTGGATCCCCGATTCCTCTACTTGGGGCCATTCAAGGACTTCACTACAGTCAGAATCCTGGTGGAGGATGTGGATGAGCCCCCGGTGTTCAGCAGACCAGCATACATACTAGAAGTGAAAGAAGATGTGGCCATAAACAGTATTATAGGAACGGTAACAGCCCAGGACCCTGATGTTGCGAAAAATCCTGTCAAGTAAGCATAGACTATTTCAGCTCACCTCTACTGTCTTTTTGAATGCTTTATATTTGTTTCTATTTGAACATCTGCATGCAAAAAAAAACATTCCCTTTAATAATGAAGTGTATGTTATGTACTGTACATGGCATAAACATATACACATGTACACATTCTACATACATGAGTGTGTGTGCATGCTCATTACATACAACTCGATTTGCATTTCAATTGCTTTTGTAACTACTCACTACTCCTTAGGCATTAGCGACACTAACTAACAAGAAGAGAATCTTAAAGAATATCACAATTACGTTTTCTAGTTGCAGAAAGGCAAAACTCAATAGTTCCGGTACAATCTGGGTACAAACTCAGATTCACACACACGGTCATACATTGTGAGCTCATTTATATCAATGCAATTCCATTCACTTCAGTGAAGTGATTCACTGGTGTAAGCAAGTTTACAATCAGCCTCACAGACATCGTAAATTAGGCAATTAATTTTTAGAGGAAATTTGAAGTTCAGAATCATTAAAGTTGAGCCCCTGTTTTTCATGAACTAGCAAGTGTTATGAGAAAGAACATAACTACAGTGTAGTTTAGACTATGAAGGTCTTTCTGAGAAAAATGATCAAAAAGTGATTTTTTTTTAAATATATGAGACTCTTCTTTTACACTGAACAGGAGAAGAATCTTACAGTGTGACACCCTCTTGTTAGGGCATTATAACAGGTCACCAGCTGGGATGGGGACATGGAAAATATGCAAAGTAGTTACATGCAAAGCAAGGTACATTGCCACCAACATTTAAAATCCGGGTGCATCTTGAGTGCATCTTGCATCGTGGGTGGGAAAACTCAAAACTTTCCTAAAATGGGTTGGGGGGGAGGGGGAATACAAAGGAGAAAAGGGAGTTTGATAAAATCAGAGGTCATAAAATTAAGGTTTATGGGTAATACACTGCACTTCTACAAAGTACCATCCATCGACATATCTCAAAGTGCTTTTAAAACTTTAATAAGTTTCAGCCCACCTTGTGAGATAGGTAAATATTATCTCCATTTTACTGATGAGGAAACTAAGACAAAAAAAGATTGTAAGATCTTTTTGTTCTGTGTTTGTACAGCACCTAGCACAAGGGGGTCCTGCTTTGTGTTGGAGTCCCTAGGTGCTTTTTCAATACAAATAAATAATAATAAGTAAAATAATAATCCTGTGTCTGAGGCTGATTCCCACACTTTTGTTTTAGCCACCCAGACAATCTTTCCTGTCATAAGACAAATTTTACATAAGAACATAAGAATGTCCATCCTGGGTCAGACCAATGGTCCATCTAGCCCTGTATCCTGTCCTAAGACAGTGGCCAATGCCAGATGCTATAGAGAGAGTGAACATAGCAGGACAATTATCGAGTGATCAAGGCCCTGTCATCAAGTCCCAGCGTCTGGCAGTCAGAGACTTAGGGACACCCAGAACATGGAATTCCATCCCTGACTATCTTAGCTAATAGACATCGATGGACCTATCCTCCATCAACCTAATTCTTTTTGAACCCACTTATGCAGAAAAGGACCTAGGGGTTACAGTGGCCGAGAAGCTGGATATGAGTCAACAGTGTGCCCTTGTTGCCAAGAAGGCCAATGGCATTTTGGGATGTATATGTAGGGGTATTGCCAGCAGATCGAGGGACGTGATCGTTCCCCTCTATTCAACATTGGTGAGGCCTCATCTGGAGTGCTGTGTCCAGTTTTGGGCCCCACACTACAAGAAGGATGTGCAAAAATTGGAAAGAGTCCAGCGGAGGGCAACAAAAATGATTAGGGGACTGGAACACATGACTTATGAGGAGAAGCTGAGGGAACTGGGATTGTTTAGTCTGCGGAAGAGAAGAATGAGGGGGGATTTGATATCTGCTTTCAACTACCTGAAAGGGGTTCCAAAGAGGATGGATGTAGACTGTTCTCAGTGGTAGCTGATGACAGAACAAGGAGTAATGGTCTCAAGTTGCAGTGGGGGAGGTTTAGGTTGGATATTAGGAAAAACTTTTTCACTAGGAGGGTGGTGAAACACTGGAATGCGTTACCTAGGGAGGTGATGGAATCTCCTTCCTTAGATATTTTTAAGGTCAGGCTTGACAAAGCCCTGGCTGGGATGATTTAGTTGGGGATTGGTCCTGCTTTGGGCAGGGGGTTGGACTAGATGACCTCCTGAGGTCCCTTCCAACCCTGATATTCTATGATTCTATACTTTTGGCCTTCACAACATACCTTGGCAAGGAGATCCACAGATTGACTGTGCATTGTGTGAAGAAGTACTTCCTTATGTTTGTTTTAAACCCTCTTACTATTAATTTAATTGGGTGACCCCCCTGGTTCTTGTATTACACAAGAGGGTAAATAACAATTCTCTTATTCACTTGCTCCTCACCAGTCATGATTTTATAGATCGCTATCATATCCCACCTTCGTTCTCTCTTTTCCAAGCTGAACAGTCACAGTTTCTTAATCTCTCCTCACATGGAAGCTGTTCCATACCCCATATCATATTTGTTGCCCTTCTCTGTACCTTTTACAATTCTAATATATCTTTTTTTTTCTGAATTTTGTCCAAGGAGAATAAAATGACAAAGTAAAAGAAGAAAAAAATAAAAATTTACTAGAGAAAAAAATCTCTCATCAGCACAACCTCATGGTGAAAGAATGGTACCACATAGGCTGTTTGTCCTCTATCGCCATGTTGTGCCATGGCCTCTAGTGCCATGTTGGCAGATCCAATTTTTTTAAAGAAAGGTTTTATTTTGTTTTTACAAAAACTTCCAGTATACAAGCTTCCAGAAGACTAGAGTGTAACTCTACAATCTGCCTGTTGTAAGGGGCAACACACTCTTGTGCCGGTCCTGGAGGAACCCTGTGAGAAAATAAACTGCACTGGGTCTATACCTGGCACAGTGTATGTTCTCCAGCATGTCAGCACACAGACATGATGGCTCATGGAAGGCCCCACCCGGACCGCATCTCCTCCAACCATCTCCCACCCAGTGGCACAGGAGGGGCTGGGAATGTAGTGCGTCTGTGGATCCCTCTTCCTGTATGTTAAGAGCTGCACACAAGAAGCCATATGCAGCACACACCAAGAAGTTTTATTTGCCCTACAAAAACCAGGAACTATGCTGTATAGTTTTGAGCCCTATGTACCTTATCTATAACTATCTATCTATAACATATTCTTGTAACACCCCACCTTCTGCAGATTACTCACACCATGGTATCAGACATCTTCTTACTTCCTTGTATAGCCATGCAAACCAGGCCATGATTTGCCCCAAAAAGAGCAGATGGGACAGAGTCCATACAAAGGGAATTGACTCATACCAGCAGAGTGGATCTGACCGACTAATACTATGTGCAAACATAACAATGGATTGAAAACATCAAAGGGAAATATTTAGATTTACAGTCCAAGGTGGTTGATATTATTTAGACGGAACAGCATTTAATTTGCAACAGCATTTTATTTGAGAATAGGGTAATGAAAATCAATTAACATCTTATTGATTTGTCCGAAATGAAAACCAAAGGAGGAAAAAGAGAGAAATGAGGAAAAGATTGAGACACCAGAAGGAAGTGACAGGGGAACAGGAAGAAGAACAAGAGGGAAGAGGAAACCAAGGAACCACTAGCCTATGAGATGTGGGCCTGCCAATAAATTATGATCCTAATGGGGCTTTTATGGTGCCGATATCTTGTGGGATCTCCCAGGATGTGGGAGGACAGTATGCGGTTCCATATTCTTGACAGGGTGATTTTTTTCCATGAAAAGTATAGATGCTAAATCTGACTTCCACTTTGAGCTTGGGGGAGGATGCAATTAGACTGTATATGTAGGACTTGTCACTTACTTGTCAATTGCCCTTGACAGTCAGAAATAAAATCTTTAGACACTTGACGTTACAGTGAAAACCTTCCATTTTTCCCCACTTAAGCGCAGATTTTTCCTTTTTAAATAAAATGACCCCTAACTCAGTTAGCTGAAAGACCCTTTGATCTTCCATTACAGAATCCTTCATAATATCATTATGAAAATGCATTATGAAAAATTCACACACACATCCCTTCCTGACCCACAAATCTGCTTGACTTGTGGTTGCATTAGACAGCACGCTGCTGAGTATCAGAAGACAATGAAGCAAAAGAAGACTAAGAAGTGAACTTTGCAGAAATATCTGCCATAACCAGAAATAACGGATCACCATCTACACAATTTCAGTGGAGCCACATTTCATCAGCCTAGACCTGACCAATAGGTCTCCTAGCTGCAGAACAACATTAAGAAAGGACAAAACATATACAATTAGTGTATGCATGGATATACAAATACTGATATACAGCCAATATCACTAGAGTGTTAAATAAGACTCCACCATCCAGTTGTTAGTGAAAACGTGTTGTTTGCACAACGCTTACATTCAAAGTAAACAGAAGTAATGTACTGAACCTGTGAATTCTTCCCATGTAAAAAAATTAATTGTGCTGCTTCCGGCATTATCAGATCTTTCTTTAAATCTCTAGTTGAGTTTTTTGCTCTTGTAACTCCTCAGAGGCATAATGTAGTTCATCATTTATTGGAACTGCCTCCCTGCGGTGGCTGATTTATCAAAAGTATCCCAGATGAAAATAATCTGCAAATAAATGCAAGGCTTTATTTTGTTTGTGTATTTTACTGACAACTTACTTGCATGTATTGGCTTTTCTCTGCTCCCTCCCTCCCCCCCCCATAGTTATGTTTAAGGGTACAGTGGAATATGCATATATTCATTAACTTCCTAGCTTGTCAATTACCCAGGGTTTGAAGGGTATAAAGTCCTGAAATCTGACATATATGCACCAGTAATTTCATTAAAGAAATGTAAAAACAAGTTTGATGTTGTCTGCTTAATTCATAGTAGGCTATGAGCCATAAATTAGAATCACCACCGATTCCACATAATTAGTAGTCCTTGATCAAAAGAGACCCAGGGTTATATAAACTCAGACAGAAATGACAGTCCAGCTTATTAAAAGCATCCTTCTAGGTCAGGGTTAATGGTATAATTAGAATACATTTGTAACTGCACTGATCTTGTATGTATTTTCACTTGAATATGAAGAAATAAAATTAGTGTTTCATCAAGACACTGTTCTCTATTATTGCTTTATTGAGTTCAACATCCTGCTGTACAAATGACCTAATGTGCATAGAGACTTGTGACAGCTCATATTTTGAAATAATACATATTAATATATTGAAGGAAGTCTCAGTGTTATGGCTGTGATAAACTCAGAAAAGCTCAAGAATTGGACACAAAAGGTTTCTCCATTGTTCCCAGACACTGTATCACATGTAGGGCTAAATCCTGGGAGTTTTGCTAGAATAAGGACCATGATCACAGTGTCCCACAACGCTAAAGCCCCAATTGAGCAAGGTATTTAAGCACATGCCAGACTTTAAGCATGAGTAATCATGGGGGGTGGGGTGGGAAATAAATGCACTGCACACTGCTTAAAGCTAGGCACATGCTTAAGAATCTTGCTGAACCAGCACCATGTTCCTTGAGCTGGTAAGAAAAGGGAGTTTCCATTCTGTGTGAAATTCCAATCTTTTGTAATTTCTTTTCATTCCAAATGAGCATGAAAGGGTCAAAATTTTCTGTAGGATGGAAATTCTGAATCTGTGAGGGAAGTAAACTTCACCATCCATTTTTCTGGCATACCTTACTTCCCTCAACATGCTGCCTCAACTAGGCTCTGCCCACTCCCCACCTCTACCCGCCCAGCTGCATAGGAGATACCACAGTGGCTGCTCTCCTCAGATTGTGGTGACCTGTGATGCAAGTAGCCCACACAGGAGAGTAAGGGAGCACTTTAGACCTCTTCACTTACGTGCACAGGCATATAGGTTGGCTCATGACTGAGCCCAGAGCAAGAGCAGAATAATAGTTTAGTTCTGCCACTTCTTTGTTCTGTGGCCATTTCATTTTAACAAGAGATGGACCTGAGCAGTAACATTTGGATCTGGATGTCAGAACTCCCTCACAGGCATCAGGGACATTCATCTCCAAGGTTTAGATTCAGCTCAGTATAAAAAGAGAGAGAGGCTAGATAAGAAATTCAAATCCATATTCAGATTCTGAATGCCCCCGAAGTTCAGTGGTGTTCAGATCCATCTGTACATATTACCAAGGAAACAAGTTGGATTATCCTTTAATGTGCTAGAACTTACATTTACATGGCATTTACCATGGAATGAATCATCGACTACACTGATCTCTGTACCTTTCTGTTGTTGTTTTTTAACCAATACAATTTTGGGAGGGAGCGAAGGCAAAAATTGCACCCCAGCTAACAAATTTTGTATCAAAAGTGATTTGAAAGAGTTGAGATAGCAAACTATGAAAAGAGGGATTTATAATGGGAAAGCCAATTCAGCCTGAAAATAAGTGAATGTCATATCTTTCAAGATACAGACTCCACATTTCTCACTAAAAGGCAAATCTTTGATGCTTCTCAGAAGTATGTAAATTCTATAGTAATTCATTTATTCAGTGACAATGCCCCACCTTCTAAATCAAACCCTCCAATATGTCATTATCCAACAGCTCAGAACAGACTCTTTGTATGAATATATCAAGATGCCGAAGTCTGCACTGAAAACAAAAAGGCAGCTCATTTACTAGGTATTTGATGTCTAGTCTTAGGAAACAGTTTCAAACAGAAATTAAAGTAAAGGCATTTTTTCTAACCACGGTCTCTGTATTTGCAGATATTCCGTAGATCGGCACACTGATATGGACAGAGTATTCAACATCAATTCCGGAAACGGTTCAATATTTACTTCAAAACCCCTTGACCGGGAAACATTGCTATGGCACAACATTACAGTAATAGCAGCAGAGATCAGTAAGTCAAACCTAAATACCACCGCTCTCCCTGATGTAATGAATTTAGCCTTCTAGCTGAGTGTGTGTAAACTACTGCTGGGAAGATGTCAGGCTGTATGGATGGGCCCGCTCGATACTAATCAAGCAAGGGAATGGCTGAAAAAGAAGCTCTGCGCTTCCTTTTCTTTTTCCTAGGGCGACAGCTTATGAAGAGACAACTTTTGTACCTGAACGGGCGGCAAGTTAATGCTTACGTGTTTCTGAATCAACCTGCCTGGAAAAATGCTCATAGCCATTCTTTAATACAGTAGGATTTGCCAACTTCTGAAAAGTTGTATACAGCAAACAAGATAATCGGAAAATAGTCCATACAGTGTGGCCAAAATCAATTCTGTACCATAGCCTAGGAATTTTCAAGTGAGCCCAAAGGCCCCCAAATTCCATTAACATGCAATGAAAATTTGGCATCTAACTCCCATGCATGCCTTTGAAATTCCCATCTATAGATACAAACCCATTCCATTATTTTAGCCCAGACGTAGGCAGTTTCTCTCTGTGGTGACACCACGTGTGTTAATTGTTTTGCGAGCTAGACAGCCAGAGAGGTATACCGGTTCTGTGTGAGACAGGCAGTCTCAATAAAAACATCCCCTTGATACTAATATTTTAATGACATGTCTCCTTTCTGTCCTGCGGCATGCTGCAAATGCTGGCATCAGTGGGTGCAAAGTCGATTCATTTCTGTGGAGTTGCATCCTCTTGTGCTAGGGATGGATTTGATTGAAGCAGGGTGGAATGGATGGATCACTGGCTGTATAAATGTTCAAAAATTTGGATGCTGTTGGGAAGCTTCAGGGTATTTATTTTTAACTTGGTATGAAAACAACTACAGGCTCTACTTTCTCATATATTGTACATAAGTAGATATATAGCTGAAGATGACCTATGTCCAAGCCAGGCTCCAAGGCCAGACTAGCCCTTTCAAAGATGGGCAAGCTTTATAGTTTCTTAGCCGGGCCTCCACTAAAGCCATTCGGCAATTGGAGTTAGTCGTGGACTGTTCCATCAAATTGCAGATGCATTTCATTGAACTCAATAAAGTTAATTGAAGCTAAAGAAATATTGAGACAAATTAGAATAAGCAAGTACATTCCCACTGAAGGGTACTCCCTTCACATTAATTACCAGTACATTTGTAAACTCAGAAAGAGAAACGCTTTACAATGGTGAGTATAGTTATCCTCATTTTACACAGGGGGAAAACCATGGAGATACAGAATGGTTTTGGCCAACATTTTCTAAAATATCTAGTAAGTTTGGGTGCCTCAATTTTTGGGTGATCCCCTGGAAACACTTTGACCCAGATCCTCAAAGGTATTTAGGCAACTAATTCCCATTGAAATCAATGGAAGTTAGGTACCTAAATACTTCTGAGGATCTGGGCCTTTGGGCCTGTTGTTCACAGATGCACAGCACCTCCAACTCTTAAGTGAAGTCAGTGGGAGCATCAGATGCTTCCAATTCATTGCCACTGTACCATACTGCCTCCTTACTGAAATTCTGAGGGTGGTTTAAATCTTTATACTTACATTGGGAAAGGTACAGTAGATGTTGCACTGCAGAAGATACTCGACAACCAAAATCAGATAAATTTTAGGATTTCAGTCTGTGGATTGACAAAAGCTACATCCAGAACTAAGGAGATGTGTTAACATTATGCACCAAAATGAGGAACCTGCCTGCTCCATACAGTAGCCCTTTTTGCTGGACAGTCTAATAACAATAAGTGATTTGTGAACAAGGAGAAATTAAGCATCTCTTATGCATTCATGTAAAAGGATTTGGAAGGAGAAAAAAGAGCAGTGAGGCTTGAAGATTGTATAAATATATTGTATCTACATACCTGTTATATCTCTCTGAAGAAAAAAGTGTGAGAGAGACTTGGAATTATATATTTTTCATGGAAGTTCTCCTAGTTACTATATTGTTATTTTGAAATTTTTTTTGACTCAGAGCCAGCTAGAAACAAATAAAACTGTGTAGTTATTTGTACAAAGCAGCATGCAGAATAAGTATAATTAAGAATGATAGGAAAACCCTCACACATATTTGAGTGAATTCCTAGAAAATACATATGGGTGTGAAACCTTCATAGCCATGAAAATTAAAATTAGGAGCTGGGATTTTGCCTGTTATAAAGATTCAAAATTTGTATCTACCTTTTAGTGTAGATTTCAGCTTGGTCTGTATTATTCTTAGACCCTTAGTGTTATTTTACACACGGGATGAATTTAGTCCAATGGCCCAAATTAAAAAATGCTTTATATCCAATTCAATCATATTAACTTCAATGCAACTGTAGAGGTTTAAAGCACAATATTTGGCCCAAACCACTAAGTTCTTAATAAAGTACAGAGCAGGCAGTTCAAATTTTGTGACTATAAAGTAATAAAATAATAGGTGAGTATTAAAACCAAATTCTACCAAAAACACTCCAGTGAATTCTTTTAGATATATAAAAGGCTCGAGAATTGCTGTATTTTATTCATCTTTTTTATTATAATATTTTTGCCTTTGACCCTTGTTTAAGATTCATTAATAATCTGTATAATCAGTATTATGGAGGGTATGGTTCTTTGGAGCAATTTAAACCAATCCAGGAAATGGAGAAATCCCAATAAAATAAATGGCAACCTGTATTTGCAGATTTTTTTTTTTTTTGGTTGTGATGATGCTCTCACTAAAACAAAGGTTTTGTTGTTGTTCTTTTTAAACTTGAAGAGCCAAATTCATTGCTTGCTTTTATTTTTATATCATTGAAGTTGATTTGGATTTATTGGAATTTTCCAAATTGCTTCTTTTTTACGAAATAAATAGTATTTCCATAAATATTTTTAACTCAAGAATTTTTTTTAAAGAAGAGTATATCACTCTTGCTGCCTTATACAGCTCCTGTGAGAGAAGTAAGCAATGCACTACATAGGGCTTATGTTTCTCAGCTGATGTGTTTTAGTGTCAACTCTGGAATAGCAGCAAACAGAGATCAATCCACAAAAGGTCAGAAAGCATCTGTCATAACAACAGTTGGTGTTTATATAGCACTTTATATGAAAGCACTTCATAAACATTGGGCCCATTCCCACCACCCATTTCTCACCCAAGTAATTTATCCACATATAGGACCTGATCCTGCAAATATTTACACATATGTAAAGGTGAATAAAGATATGAGAAATGCATAAAGATATGAGGCGTGGCTCCACAATTAGTCCCATTGACGTCAATAGATTGCATGAACATGAATAAAAATCTCCATGTATAAATAAAGACTTGAATTATTCAGCCCCTGTTCTCTCCTTTTCTTCCCCAGCACTGAGTCCTATGCGCACTATGCAGCTTTCCCCTTTCTTTCTATTTTTATCATTGCAGACAACCCAAAACAAAGTAGCCGGGTCCCTGTGTTCATTAAGGTTCTGGATGTAAATGACAATGCCCCAGAATTTGCTATGTTTTACGAGACCTTCGTCTGTGAAAATGCAAAGGCAGAACAGGTGTGTTGATTGTTTGCACTCCATAATAAAAAAACACTATTAAAAATGAATTCTGTTTAGGCATTACTCTTGCACCACCTCATCAGGAGGTGTACTTTGTGTTGCCACAAGCTGTCACCGTGCAAAATTAAATTAAGCAGTGACTGTGTCATATCTGATTATATTTAGCATTCTTGTATCTGAAGTGACAGTGTGTTTTACATAGTTAAATGTGGTTGCTTCTTGTAGTGTGTTATCTACAATTCAGTTCCGTCTCTCTTCCCTTGAAAATGGGATTCTGCATCTGTATGTCCGGGTGCTTCCATCATCTCTCTTGATTCCAGGTTACAGGTCTCAACAAAAGTCCTGCCTTGTAAATTAGCTCCAGGCTGCCACATTGCTCTAGTTCCTAGTTCACATTGCTCTGCAAGACCTGTTGCTTGATGGTTCAAAACAGCAGATATCCCAGAGGATTCAGCCACACAACTCCCGTTTAAAATGAATAGGATTTGTGTGGTTAAATAGCCTAGTCGGCTTTGCTCTCTCAGCCTTCGTTTCTGCAGCTTGTTCCCACTGGGGATTTCCCACCCACTTGGGATGGCACCAATCCATGCAGTCCCTGGAACTCCACAGAATTCTCAAGTCACTGCCCAAGTCATTAAGTTATTGGGCTGAAGGGCTGCAGTACAACAGCTTGGTGACACACACACGGGCCCAATTTTCATTCATGGTAAGGCCCCTCTGGCAGCATCAAGGGCCTTAAAGCGGAAGAAAATTATATCTATCCCCGTTTTAAGACCATTTAACCGTTCTAGAGCAGATAGCCTTAATGTAAATGAGAATCAGCCCACAGTCATCGAAGGGTAATGTTGCTTTTATCATTTCAGCTGATACAGACCCTAAGTGCAGTTGATAAGGATGATTCTTTCAGTGGACACCAGTTTTCATTCTCCTTGGCTCCAGAAGCAACCAGCGGCTCAAACTTTACAATCCAGGACAACAGAGGTGAATTCCTAGGAAGACTTTATTTTGTTTTTTATTCTTTGTGTTTTTCAGCACATAGTTGAGAACTCCTGTACCATTTGCTTTGTGTTTTCAGACAACACAGCAGGGATCTTCACCAGAAGAAACAGATATAACCGACATGAAATGAGTACTTATCTCCTGCCTGTGGTGATATCGGACAGTGACTATCCAGTCCAGAGCAGTACTGAAACAGTGACAATCCGAGTGTGCGCCTGTGACCGTCGGGGGAAGATGCAGTCTTGTAATGCAGAAGCTCTGATCCATCCAACTGGCCTTAGCACAGGGGCTTTGATTGCCATTCTTCTCTGCATCATTATATTGCTAGGTAATAGACCCAGATGAGTTTCGTTCCTGGGGGGAGTGAGGGGGCAGCTGGAAGGAAGAGGGAGCATTACACATTAAAGACACATTGGAGAGATCTTTCCTGCATTATTCTGTAACAAAGGAGAAGTCTATAAAATCAGTGCGTAGTGGGTGGAAGATACTCCCAGATCACAATTCTCCACTCACATAGGCAGCAGTATTTTACGCCCACTTTGGGCAGATGCAAATGACTAAACAAGGTGCAAGGCAATATATCAAAATCAAAGCCACCAGATGTATCATGCTGCATTTACAGTGCTACATTGCAGATTATGAGGCATGCTGAAGTTAGCATGACCAGACAGCAAGTGTGAAAAATCAGGACAGGGATGGGGCTTATAGGTGCCTATATAACCCAAAGCCCCAGATATCAGGACTGGCCCTATAAAATCAGGACATCTGGTCACCCTAGCTGAAGTAGACACCTGTTGGGGTGCTGGAGAAGCATATTGAGTTGGGACAACAACAACACCCTTTAAAAGGACACAACATGCTCTCCTTCCAGCACCAGAAGATACAAATGGGGTGGGGCCCTTTTGGGGTATGCAGCCCTCAGGCCAAGCTCCAGCCCCTCTCCCTTCCATTCTGGGTAGATGAGGACTGGTATTCTGGCTGCCCCCAGCAAGACAGTAGAGCTGGGAGAAAAAAACCCCTCCCCTCATAGCCCTTCCTTACCTTGTACACCCCATGCAAACTCAGGAGCAGTCTGGCCCTTAGCCTTTCGCTGCACTCAGTGCCCACTTTGGGAATATGAGGAATTTTGAAATTTGGTGTCTCTTAGGGAGACATTGTCAGATGCTCTACCTACCTGCCCAGGGAAGTAAAGGGGGGCATGAAGTAGGGGCAGGAAAGGGGACAGAGCCGCCTCTGCAGTGCTGCTACTCCCATTCCTATGCATGTGGGCTGAAAATGGGCAGGGGTAGGTGGGAAGTAGGTGGCACAAGTGCTGGACCCACCCCTCAAACATGCTGGGCAGCACAGCTGAATCACCTTAGCCAAGGACGTAATCTGCTAATGATGTTTACTGGTAGCAAATGACTCCCTTCTGGAGCAAGAGGATGGGAGGGAACCCAGGGACCACGTGGTGGCTCCAGACATGCACTGCCCCTTAATCAGGGCAGATTGCTAAATGACAGCCTTGCCCATAATTTGCAATTACAGGGGGTTTTTTTATGTCATTACTTTTAAGGGTGGAACCCACTTAATATCAACTCATGGAACAGGAAAAATTGCCCTATGCTGCAAACCATTCTGCATGCGTTTAGTACAACTGTGCTCAGTAATATCAATCTGACATTAAACGATTTCCAGTTTAATGTCAATTGAAAATAATTGATTTCCTGCTCTCAGCAGCACTTTATGTCAATTATTGCGCATGTCACCATGCAGCATAAGCAGATTTTCAATTAACTAGACTATATCATTTTCTGTTTTACGTCTAGCTGCAGGGTTTGTAGGTGCAAACATTACTCCACGTGATGCAATGACCTGTGCAGATCCAAACCACAATTTCAGTGTTTATAGTAACTAAAGGTGCCTCCAGATTGGTGATTTTATTTGCATCTTGAGAAAGCTCAGATTACTTCCTAGAAACTGCCAGCTCATGTTGAAAATTGATTTGGATATGATTGATTTGGATAGCTTGACTGTACTTCGATTTTTGCATCTAACTGGTCCAGAGATTTTTATTTGCAAGTTCAGCATAGAAGAAAATTCTTGGAGTATCAAGTACCTAGTAGTAGTTATTGTTCATGAATTTATCATTCTACTATCCCTTTGTGGAGTAACATTTTTGTTAGCAGGATGCCCCAACAGTAATTACATACATAAAATACAAAGAAGCAAGAACACATTATCCCTCTTTTCTGAAATGAGAGCCAGTGGACTTTCTGAATCCCATTAAAAAACTGACCTTCTTGTTTTTCAAATCCTTCATGGTTTTCTTTAGACTACCTCATAGACCTGCATTGCCTCTTTCATCATCTTCCACATAGTCTCTTAGACTGTATACTCTTTAGGACAGGAACTGTCCTTCATGCTGTGTTTCTGTGGCACATACAGAGGGCCCCC
Organism: Natator depressus; assembly: GCF_965152275.1. NCBI lineage: Eukaryota > Metazoa > Chordata > Testudines > Cheloniidae > Natator > Natator depressus. The sequence continues at coordinate 121,073,783 of NC_134235.1, read as the reverse complement.
CCGAGTGGATTAGGATCTCAAGGGGCTACCGTAATATAAATAATAAGTTGTTGTCTTCATCATCATCGTGTGTGAGAACCTGCAATTCCTGCCATCTAGACCAGCCTCCATCACCACCACTTCTCCCAGCTTCATCAACTAACCTATCCTTTTCAAATCATAGCTGACGCTATCCTCTGTTACCCAAGCAGTAAAGACATAACAGCGATTTTTTTTAAAAAAATGGGAATTTGCACCTGTTCTGTGGATAGAGTTGCCACTGACTTTGATGGGAGTTTAGCACAGGGGCTGCAGAAGCAGACACTGGCACTATGTCCTTTACCTTATGTGACAGGGTCGGGCCAGATGGCTACAGGAGAGTGATAGAAGGCAGATATATTAGCCCCAGGTTAAGTAGGTCCCTTTTCCCTGGGTAAGGTAACAGGGAAGTTTCCAGAACAATCAGGAACTTTCTGGAAACAATTAAGGCAGACAGGCTGATTAGAACACCAGCAGCCAATCAAGAAGCTGCTAGAATCAATTAAGGCAGGCTAACCTGGGTTTTAAAAAGAAGCTCACTTCAGTTTGTGGTCCGCGTGCGAGGAGCTGGGAGCAAGAGGTGCAAGAAGCTGAGAGTGAGAAGGCATTCTACTGGAAGACTGAGAAGTACAAGCATTATCAGACATCAGGAAGAAGGTCCTGTGGTGAGAATAAACAAGGTGTTGGGAGGAGGCCATGGGGAAGTAATCCAGGGAGTTGTAGCTGTCACGCAGCTGTTACAGGAGCCACTGTAGACAGCTGCAATCCACAGGGCCCTGGGCTGGAACCCGGAGTAGAGGGCGGGTCCAGGTTCCCCCCATCCCTCCATCCCCCCAACTCGATACTGGAGGAGTTGAACTGGACTGTGGATTCCACCACAGAGGGTAAGGTCTCTGGCCTGTTCCTCGATCCACTACGTGGATCAGCAGAGACTGCGGGGATTGTTCTTCTTCCTTTCCCCATGCTGGCCAGTGATGAGGCTAACTGAGTGAACGGCAGATTTGAGCCATGAAAGTGGCCAAACTGAGGGCTGCCGTGAATCTCTGAGGCAAGAAAATCCGCCAATAAGCGCAGGACCCACCAAGGCAGAGGAGGGACTTTGTCACCACTGGTGTTAGCAGTGGGATTTGGTGTGCACAGCGCGGAGGAAGAAGGGGGGTGTTGTTATTATTTAAAAAAAAAAAAAAGAGAGAGGGTTTATTGTTTTTTCCCACCAAATGGAGGAGGTAGTGCGGGCACTGATACAAGCCATGGCTGCCCAGCAGGAGGCTACCCGTGTCCAGGCAGCTGCCCAACAGGAGGCAGTGCAGCTGCAGCAAGAGACTAATCACCTGCTGATGGGCCAGGCTGCTCAAGACCGGTCTATGTTGCGGGAACCAGTAAACCAGGTAAAGGCCCTTACAGAGCTCAACTGCGGCCATGATGGGACGCAGATCATGCGGGCCAGCAATTGGCTGCAGCAAATGACGCGGGAGGATGATGTAGAGGCATACCTCCTGGCCTTTGAGAGGATAGCCCTGCGGGAGGCTTGGCCCCGAGAGCAGTGGTCTGGCATCCTGGCTCCATTCCTGTGTGGGGAGGCCCAGAAGGCCTACTATGATTTGCCTGAAGAGGCTGTGGCAGACTACCCCCACCTGAAAGCAGAGATCCTGGCCAGATCTGGGGTAACGACCACAGTGCGGGCCTAGCGATATCACAAGTGGAGGTACAAGGAAAACAAAACCCCGCGGTCCCAATTGTTTGACCTCATCCATCTCACACGAAATTGGTTGCGAACTGAGTCCCGGAGTCGATACTAGAGGTTCTGGTCATCGACCGGTACGTGACAGGACTACCGCCAGACCTTCACGCCTGGGTAAGCCAGAACGAACCCTCCACCTATGACGAGGTTGTCGCACTGGTAGAGAGGCAAAGGACGGCAAGGGAGCTGACCCGACCACTTAAGGAAGAAGCACCCCTGGTTAAATCAGCAGCACCAAGCCCTAGAGCTCGGGTGTCTGGGCCACCAGGAGAACCCAGGTGGAAAAAGAGAGAGGCTGAAGGCCCACTGGAAGCCACAAAGAGTCGGAGCACTGAGGGGGAAGAAGATCATGATGTTAGACTGCCCAAACCAAGAGACCAGGGAACGCCTAGGGCTCCATACACAGGTTACACCTGCGGGGAGTGGGGACACATAGCTGCACAGTGTCTCAATGCTGAGGAGCCTATGCAGTGTAACCTGGGGAACTGGGCAGACCCATGCTCCCTAATCCACCTTGTGGGGGTCTCACTAACCCCACATATGTACACCAGACCAGTGAAGTTAAATGGGGTAGAGACCACGGAAGTGGTTGATTCGGGGAGTGCTATCATGCTTGTCTCGGGGAAGCTCGTGAAGCGTAGTCAGCTGCTGTCAGCTAAGCGTACGGGGATAACATGCGTCCATGGGACAGTTGGTTATTACTCCACCATCCCAGTAAAAATCGAGATTCAGGGGAACACTACTGAGGTAGCAGCAGGTGTAGTCCCTAAACTCCCATACCCGGTACTCATAGGGAGGGACTTCCCAGGGTTTGGAGACTTACTCCCGGTAGGGGAATTGGAGGAAATCCTGAAGTCAGTGAGGCATCCACAGTAGACTGTCAACCCCCAATCTTCTCTGAAATATCCCCAGATTTGTTCTCCACTCCCAGACAGGGTAGAAAGTCAAAAAGGGAAAGGAGGGCAGCTAAGGCCTTGGGAACCCGAATAGTGACCCAAAGCCAGAGGGTCGCTCTCGTAGGTAGGCGGACCCGAGCAGCTGAAAAGGAGGCCACCCAGGAGGGAGAAGCACCCGAGTCTGACCCACACCCTAATGCCTCTGAACCAGTAGAGGCAACAGAGACTGGCCCCTTAGATCTCGGGCAGATTAGCCCCAGAAGAGGAAATTTTGAACGGGACCAGGCTGAAGACCCAAGGTACGACAACATTAGGAAGGAGGTGACCGAAATAGATGGGGTCCCCGTGGAAGGGAAAACCCAAGGACCAGGACCCTACTTCATAATGAAGAAGAATCTCTTATACCAAGTTGCACCAGTACAGGGGCAGAAGGTACAGCAGATCCTAGTACCTCAAAAACATCAAAATGCTGTATTAAGTCTTGCCCATAGTCATCTTTTGCGTGGGGGCATTTGGGGGTAGAGAAGACCCTGGCACGGGTCCTGCAACGGTTCTTCTGGCCCGGAGTACATGAAGAATTGCGGAGGTACTGTGCGTCCTGCCCAGAGTGCCAGCTGCACAGTCCCTGTCCCAACTTGAGGGCACCTTTAGTACCCCTTCCCATCATAGAGGTCCCCTTCAAGCGAATAGCCATGGACCTAGTGGGACCCATGGAGAAGACAGCCCGGAGCCACCAACATACACTTGTCGTTCTGAATTATGCTATTCGCTACCCAGAAGCCGTCCCACTGCAGAACACGGCCTCTAAAACAATAGCTAAAGAGTTGGTGGAAATCTTTGCCTGAGTGGGGCTATCAAAGGAGATATGGACAGACCAAGGTACCCCATTTATGTCAAAGCTAATGAAGGACCTCTGTACGCTGCTCCATATCCATACCCTGAGAACTTCAGTCTATCATCCGCAGACCAATGGGCTGGTAGAAAGGTTTAACCGAACCCTGAAGGCAATGATAAGGAAAGTGGTAAGTCGGGACTGGAAGGATTGCGACACCCTACTACCCTACCTTATGTTCGCAATCCGGGAGGTACCTCAAGCCTCAACTGGGTTTTCCCCCTTTGAGTTATTATACGGACGCCACCCCCGTGGCATACTAGATATCGCAAAAGAAATCTGGGAAGAGGAACCCAATGAGGGGAGAAATATAATTGAGCATGTGTTGCAGATGCGAGAATGGGTAACCCGGGTCACCCCTATTGTATGGGAATATTTGGAAAAGGGGCAGGAGGCCCAGCGAACCCATTACAATCGCCAGGCAAAAGTCCGACACTTCCAACCAGGGGATCGGGTGATGGTGTTGGTACCCACGGCAGAAAGCAAGCTTTTGGCCCAATGGCAGGGGCCCTATGAGGTGGTTGAACCCATGGGGGAAGTAAACTACAAGGTGCGGCAGCCAGGATGCCGGAAATAAGAACAAATTAATCACATTAACCTCTTAAAGCCTTGGCACCAACGAGAGGCGTGTGTAGTGGCCCAAGAGACCCCGATCAGGAAATAACATGCAGGAGCAAATCAGGATATCCACTGATCTGACACCAAACCAGAAGAAGGAGGTATCTGAGATGATCAACTGATACCAAGACGTGTTTTCAACCAAACCAGGTCAGACCACCGAAGCATATCACCACATTATCACAGACCCTGGGGCAAAGGTAACTTTAAGCCCCTATCGGCTCCCAGCGGCAAAAAGGGAGGAGATCAAGGCAGAGGTAAAAAGAGTGTTGGAGCTGGGAGTCATCGAAGAAACCCACAGTCAGTGGTCAAGCCCGATTGTGTTGGTGCCCAAACCTGATGGCACCACTAGATTTTGTAATGACTTTCACCAGCTGAATGAGATATCCAAATTCGATGCATACCCCGTATCAATGCGTTAGGTGGCCGCCTGGGCAATGCCCGATTTTTGACCTCCCTTGATTTAACAAAGGGATACTGGCAGATTCCCCTTGCCAAAGATGCAAAAGAAAAGACGGCATTCTCTACCCCAGAAGGTCTGTTTCAATATACTGTTCTTCCTTTTGGACTGCATGGGGCATCTGCCACCTTCCAGCATCTTATGGACAAGCTCCTATGGCCCCATACCAGTTATGCAGCGGCATACCTGGATGATGTGATTATTCACACCCCCAACTGGGAAACCCACTTGGAAAAGGTGGAAGCGGTTCTGGACATGCTAAGATGGGCTGGCCTCACAGGGCTAACCGAGGCTAAATACCTTGGCTACATTGTAGGAAGGGGCATGGTCAAGCCCCAACTAAACAAACTAGAGGCTATCCAAAATTGGCCCCGGCCGAATCGGAAAAAGAAAGTCCAGGCATTCCTGGGTGTCGTGGGGTACTACCGATGATTTATTCCCCATTTTGCTACCAGAGCGAGTCCCCTGACAGACCTGATAAAAGCCCAGGGTCCGGACATGGTGAAGTGGACAGGTGCCGCAGAGAAAGCATTCATGGATCTACGGACAGCCCTCTGCAGTAACCCCATGCTTATAGCCCCAGACTTCAACAAATAATTCATTTTACAGACAGATGCATCTGAAGTAGGATTGGGAGCTGTCCTATCGCAGATGGTCAGAGATGAAGAACACCCAATCCTCTACCTCAGCAGGAAATTCCTCCCAAGAGAGCAGAAGTATGCCATGGTTGAAAGAGAGTGCCTAGCTGTGAAATGGGCCAAGGGAACACTACGTTATTACCTTCTGGGATGACAGTTTACCCTTGTGACCGACCATGCACCCCCTCCAGTGGATGCAGTGAAATAAAGAGAAGAATGCAAGGGTGACCAGATGGTTCCTGTCCCTACAACCTTTCCAATTCACCATACAATTCACCGGTCTGGAAGCCACCATGGCAATGCAGATGGCTTATCACGGGTACACTGCCTGACGTCCCAAGTTGCCCAACCCCGTGGTGTTGAGCAGAGGGGAGGGATATGTGACAGGGTCGGGCCAGATGGCTACAGGAGAGTGATAGAAGGCAGATATATTAGCCCCAGGTTAAGTAGGTCCCTTTTCCCTGGGTAAGGTAACAGGGAAGGTTCCAGAACAATCAGGAACTTTCTGGAAACAATTAAGGCAGACAGGCTGATTAGAACACCAGCAGCCAATCAAGAAGCTGCTAGAATCAATTAAGGCAGGCTAATCAGGGCACCTAGGTTTAGGAGCTCGCTTCAGTTTGTGGTCTGCGTGCAAGGAGCTGGGAGCAAGAGGTGCAAGAGGCTGGGAGTGAGAAGGCGTACTACTGAAAGACTGAGAAGTACAAGCATTATCAGACATCAGGAGGAAGGTCCTGTGGTGAGAATAAAGAAGGTGTTGGGAGGAGGCCATGGGGAAGTAGCCCAGGGAGTTGTAGCTGTCACGCAGCTGTTACAGGAGCCACTGTAGACAGCTGCAATCCACAGGGCCCTGGGCTGGAACCCGGAGTAGAGGGCGGGTCCAGGTTCCCCCCATCCCTCCATCCCCCCAACTCAATACCGGAGGAGTTGAACTGGACTGTGGGTTCCACCAGAGGGGAAGGTCTCTGGCCTGTTCCCTGATCCACTAGGTGGATCAGCAGAGTCTGTGGGGATTGTTCTTCTTCCTTTCCCAATGCTGGCCAGTGATGCGGGTAACTGAGTGAATGGCAGATTTGAGCCATGAAAGTGGCCAAACTGAGGGCTGCTGTGAACTTCTGAGGCAAGAAAATCCGCCAATAAGCTCAGGACCCACCAAGGCAGAGGAGGAACTTTGTCACACTATGTAAAGAATCTTGGAATACAGCTGGCCTGAGAGATGATCTATAAAATAAGGGCTGAATCCCTGAAATGCTTGCATACACTATTGGGAGTCAATAAATGTTTTCAGAGCCAGGCCCAGAAGGGTATATTTATATAAAAGTAAAAAAATGTACGGAGTGATATTTAATAGAGCTGGGCAAAAGTTTTCAACAGAAATTTTTTTCATCTGTTTCTGAGACACCAAAAGATTTCACAAATTCATGTTGATTTAACTGAACTGTTCATTTATTAAAAGATAAATTAAAAAACTGTAACATTTTGTTCTGACATTTTGATTTTTCAATTCAAAATGACCATTTACAAATTTCCTTTTATTCTGTTTGGGTTTTTTAATTTAAACACATTTTTTAAAAAAAAGCTTGAAATCAAAAAGTTTTATTTGGTGTTGAATTAAACATTTGACCCAAAACAATTTTTTTTTTATTTTTCAATTTGCTGAAATTAAAAATGTTCAACCCCAAACAATTATTTCCCAGTTTTTCAGAAGTACCAACAACCTGAAAGATCTGTTATTTGAACAGATCACTATGAGCACTGTAGCAAGAACCATCTTTCTGTAATGTGTTTGTACAGCACCTAACACAATGGGGCCCTGGTCCATGACAGCATCCTAGAATACAAATAAGAAGAATACCAGTGCCAGATTGTGACTGTTTATATGTTTTCAGTGATAAACATTCATATGTCATTTTAAAAAATGAAAAGTAGAGTCAAGATAAGTAACTAAAATTTGGCTTCACAAGGTAATAGGAAAGTTTGTCTTGGGCCCTAGTGCTGCAATGAGTTCTGTGCGAATGGACCTCTGTGCCACCGCAGAACTGCAACGATGCTAGTGAGACAGCATGCAGGTACCAGACTCTGCCCACGTAGAGATTGTTGCAGTATCAGGGCCTTAGGTACAAACCAAAAAAGATTATACACCTAAGCATTAAAAAGTGGGAAAGCTGTTTGAGAAATGTTGTGGGGGGGTGGGGGGGGTTGGTGATTAAATAATAAAAAAAAATACTTGTTCTCTGGGGACAGAGCTGCAGCTTGTGTAAATTGTCAACGCTCCATGACGTCAACAGAGCTACAACCATTTACACTAGCTAAGGATCTTCCCCATGTTCTGCACTTCTTTCCAGGAAAAGAAAAAAACTACTGAAAAAAATAGTTTAGATATGCAGCTTTGCTAAACTTTCACCACACCCCAATAGGAACAAGCCTTGTCCTTCGAGCAAGTTTTGCAGCATTTTAGGTGTTCGGTCTAATTTGCACTCTCTATTACAATATTTTGAGGGAGGGGTTTGCCTTGAGACTAGGCTGGCAATTTCAAAGGAGCAAAGCTGCTACACGACTAAAGGAAAATGCAACCCGCTGACAAAATATGACTTCCCACTAGCTTGAAATCCTCTTTCTTCTCATATTTATCCCACTCTCAGGTCCCAAAGTGATCACAGGCAGACAAGGCACAAACAGAAATTTTGCAATTTTGCAGCGCAACTTCTGAAAGTTAGAGTTCAAGCAGCACAGTATTTCTTTCTGGCTTTAATTGGTGGCAAATTAACTCTTCCCCGCTCCCCTCCCCCCGTCTCTCCATTTTATTTTTGTTTCCAGTTACAGTGGTGCTGTTTGCAGCTCTGAAACGGCAGCGGAAGAAAGAACCTTTGATAATTTCTAAAGAGGACATCAGAGACAACATTGTCAGTTACAACGATGAAGGCGGTGGAGAGGAAGACACCCAGGCTTTTGATATTGGCACACTGAGAAATCCTGAAGCCATAGAAGACAATAAATTACGCAGAGACATTGTGCCAGAAGCACTTTTTATGCCGCGCCGGACTCCAGCGGTACGAGATAACACCGATGTCAGAGATTTCATTAACCAAAGGTTAAAGGAAAATGATACAGATCCAACCGCGCCCCCATATGACTCATTAGCAACCTACGCGTATGAAGGTAATGGCTCTGTGGCAGAATCCCTCAGCTCCTTAGAGTCGGTGACTACGGATGGAGATCAGGACTACGATTACCTCAGTGACTGGGGGCCTCGATTTAAAAAGCTGGCGGATATGTACGGCAGCGTGGACAGTGATAAAGACTCTTAATATGTTGCCTTTGTTGATTTCCAGAAACAGCATTGAGATATATGAAGTAGCTATTTCTTTCTATTTATCCATGGCTCTGTGATAGGGCTCTCTATTCTATCGGTTCCAGTTGTCTAATGACTGCAGTCTGTGTGGATCAAATGTCAGAAAACTTTTTTCTAGTATAATTTTATGAGCTTCCAAGAGGCAATTTTTTTTTAATGCATCCACTTTACCAAGCCAGTCTTACAGGCACCATGGTAGAGGAGGGAAACAGGAATGGAGGGAAGCAATATTTGTACTTGTTCTGCTTATATTGTAAATTGGAGTATATTACTGTTCCAGCTCACTTAATCTTCTTACTGTATTCAGATTATTCAGCTCAGATGATTGCTCTGTCCATTTTGTATTGCACATCCTAATGTACTGAGGTATTATGGTTTAACCTAAATATTATAGTAAAAAGTAGTGGGGGAGGAATTTATTATAAAATTAGAATCAGCTGACAAGGCTATAAGACAACATGAGAGTAAATTTTATTCTTGAATTTAAAGACGTCTAATTGCCATTTAACTATAAATATTTTTCTTGAACCTGCCATTGGCCCCCAAAGCATAAAATCATACCTACTACATGTATATAATTCCCTGTGGACCACTATACCTGTATCCTTCTTACCCAACATTCACAGAGAGGTGTGTGTGGTCTGTAGCTCTGAGCAGAGAATTGCTAAGTACTATCCCAGTTCTGACACTGACTCGCTTTGTAACATTGGGCAAGTCACCTAATCACTCTGGATTAGACTGTGGTTTTGAAACAAGACTTGAGCAAGGAGCAGAATGTAGTTGTGCTGTATCCTATGTCTGGTATAGATCACTTCCTCCAGGCATACCAGCTCAGTGTGTAGGGAGGCAGAGTGAGGCTCCACCCATTCTTCTGCTTCTGCCCGCCCACCCACATGGAAGGGGAGTAGCAGCTTTAAGAAGGCTACCCTCTTCCTTGTGACATGGATAGCGAATGCAAAGGAGAAAGAGAGTACCTTGCACCCTTTACTTCCCTGCATGTGTGCATAAAATGGGTCACAGTCTGACTCTGTCTCAGTTTTGCCATCTGTAAAATGGGAAAATAATGCCTACCTCACAGGGATGTTGCAACGGTTAGAGAGAGAGTTTGAAAATTGCTTTGAAAGAGGAAAGTGCTAAACTCTCATCTCAGTAAGTCATTTCTAATGGCTTTTTTTTTTTTTTTTGGTGTGGATTTGAGCCCTGAATGCACAAGTAAATGAGAAACGTTCATCATTCTGGTTCCTAGAACCAGGAGGGTGTTAGAACACTGTCTTTACAAATGCATCAGCCAGAATTGTTATAGGTTTCAATTACACCAAGAGGTGGAGTTTTAAACATGAATCTTTCAGTTGGTTTCCTTAATTTCCTTGCCAAACCTACCATTTTTGCCTAAGCTAGATCAGTGGTACCATAGGACTCAGTACGGGCCAGTGTCTCTTCTTTGCAACTCACATGCATGAGGCAAAAGTAATCAGCAATGTATTAAAATGACAAGAGGAATATGTCACTGATTATGTTTCAGATCCAGTCATCTGAAATAGATTATTTTGAAATAGATTATTACAGCTTTTATAACCCTAAGGTCATAGCCTTATGACACCTTATTAGGAAAGAGTGAAGTTTCTCTTTATACATCATATACAACCAGTCTCATTCATTCAATATAAATAGAATAATTTACATAGTAGAATAATGTTATGTGATCTGTTGCAGTTGCTAGGTATTTGTGTTCTTTCCTTGAAACTATAAAGAAATTAGTTTAAACACCATTGAGTAGCTCCAATTTACCCTTTCCAATAATACAAGGATAAGACAAACATTAAAAGGCAGCGAACTATAGTTTATGCCATCTGTGGAACTCATTGCTACAGGATAATAAAACAAAGGGTTTAGTAAGATTCCAAAAAGGATTAGATATTTACAAGCATAATATATGCTTAGAAAAAACTAGGATTCAATGTAAAGGGCTATCAATCTTTGTGTGTTCAGGGCATAAACTGGCATCAGGAAGGCATCTCCTCCCCATTGTCCAGCACTGCACAATTGGGAATTAAGCAACTAGACCCTTTTGAAAAATCCCACTGGGTACCTACCTGCATCTTTAAGCACCAAACACCTTTACAAATCTGTCCCTTTATGTCTTCGTTTCAATAGTCTGGCAAGTAGCCATTGTCTGAGGCAGAAGAGCAAGTTAGATGGTTACTGGTCTGTTCTGGTGTAGTGTGTTTCCTATGTTCTTATCGTTTCAGATGTTTTGTTTTCTCTTAATGATACTTAGTAGCAGTTCAGGCTAGAATTTTGCATTTTATCGACCAATGGTTTTATCTTGTCAGGAACATCACATAGTGTACAGAGAATGCGCCACACAAGCCTGTTGTGTAAATATATATAAAAGTGTGTAATCTACTGACACCAAAATTATTGTGACAAACTGAATAGCAAGTGACTTCCTGGAAGAAATTCTCATGAGGCAAGTGCATCATTACTCACATCTGAATTATTCTTTTATCCATCCAGCCTATAAGTGCTGATTTTTCCACGAACGAGACTCATTTACCATCACTCACACATAACAAAAAGGGTCCAATTCAGTCTTGTCTTCTTCGTCTATAGCTCCACAAAGTGCAATTAAAAAAACCGTGCCATTTAAATGGTCATATTGCGGTAAATAAAATATTCGCAGTAATATTTTTTACTGTACCTTGTGTACGGCAGTGGCAGAGGATGGAAATCACTGTGCCACACTATTTTTATTCAATGACAGGGATGTTTAAATTGTCCATTATAGACAAAGAAGTGTCAGATTACAGCCTGCAACGTGGGTTTCTGGGCTGTGTTAAGGAAGTAGACTGTTGCCTTAATCAGTAGGATGTCTGTTCAGGTGGAAAGAACCCCTGGCACGATGCTAGGAGATTCCACTGAGATGAGCTACACAATCAGCTTGTAGTCTCGATAGTGGCAAACTAGATGACCTAATAATAAGAGAGGTACTGAAGGGTACCAAATAGTCTAGTGAGATGAGTGTGAAGAGGAAGGAGGGACATGGCATAGCAATAGCAGAACAATTATTGGAGTAATTATTCCAGAATAAAGTCGTTTTTATTCCAGAATAGTGTCCACACGGGGAATTATACAGGAATAGCTATAGCAAAATAATTACTCCACTACAGCTATATAGGAAATTTCCCATGTGGACAAGCCCTAGGAGGAGATCTGAGGCTGGATCCTGCAATGAGCTCTGTGCAGGAAGGATCCCACTGCCCAAATAGATCCCCACTGGCGTCATAACAGGATGGGAGTTCAGTCCCCAGACCTGATGTTGCCTAATATGCTATCTGACCATGGGAAACTCGTGATCTTGGTCATTTCCGTTTCCTTTGCGATAAGCCAGGAGGAATAACACTCACACCCTTTTATAAAGTGCTTTGAGATCCTCAGATTAAAAGGCACTACATCAGGCAGTGCCCATAGCAACATTTTCTGAATAAGCCTTAAAAGTGGGCAGACTTTTCTTATTTATTTTTTGGTTCACTGCCAGGTCTGTCCTGATTATATACAAACACATTTCGTATTTGTTCAACATGAAAAAAATTAAAAAGCAGTTTTCAGCTCTCCTAATTTGTCAAGTAACAGACTACCTCTCGAGGCACAGGTTTGGCATCTATCTGTCATACTGAATTATGCAGAAAAAATTAAATTGGGTGTTTATAGCTCCCATGGTTGTAGCAAATAATAAGCAATGTATTAATAGGCAAGTAGGTAGAATTAGGTATGGAAATCTGTGTGTGTGTTTCTATGCATGAGAAGGAAGAAATAATGAACATTTTAAAATAAGGCATATTTGTAAATTAGATATTTTCATCTTCATTGGGGACAGTAATGAATGCTTAGTCAATTCCTTGGGGCCAGATCTTACACTTTCAGAATTCCAATAGGAGTTTTGCATGTGTGAGGAGCAAAACAGACTCCTAGCTGTCTTGCTCAGGCAAAATAATTCAGAATCGGTGCCATTTTGGTGCAGAGCTCTATTAAAAAAAGACCCCACAGCTGGAAAGTTTAAACTGCTGTAAGACAACATTTTACTTTTTTTTTTAATTATGTTTTAATTTTATACATCATCTCTATCTCATGATCGCTTCTCTGGATGTTGCCATGCTAGCAGGTGGTCCAAAGTCCCAATGGCCCATTGTGTTTAAATTAACACTGCAATCTGGATTTCTTTATCAAATTATGAGACCTGACAGATTAACAGTTGCTATGTTTATCTTGACTGGTGCAAACTGTTTCATAAATTTTGAAAAGGCAATTTTACTTTCAGCCCTCCAAGAATTATGGCGCAGCCACTTCCTCCCCCTCCAATGAATGTTAAAGCTGCAGCATTTTAAATTTCCCTTCAGTAGTTAGAAAAAGACATTTGTTAAAAGGATTTTTCTATAAAAAAGGTAGAACAAAACCATATTTAATGTCTGTGGCTTCATGGTTTATTCTATTAGGAGGGAAATGCAGTAGCTGTCTCACTTGTTAAAAATTAATACAGCAAAGGACCTTTTCAGTTTAATTTAGACATAGCTGAGACAATCTTTAACCTGCCCACCATTTTGTAATATCATGCTTATGGCCTGGTCCTGCATTCTGTGCATATGCAACACTTTCCTTGAAGGGGAAGATGGCAGGGTTGAAGTCAAGGGGAAATTGGCTGGCTGTTCAGGGAATTCAGCAGCAGGTGGTTATGGTTCGTATTTGGGGATTGTTTTGTTTTTTAACGAGATGGAGGGTGGGGAGTTGCAGGGAGGGTAGTAGAAAATGGGGGAGAAAAACTAAGTAATCAGTCGTATGCTAAGCAGGACCATTGTGACACTTAAAGCAGCAGAGCTACCATATTACACACAGTATTATTAAAAGAAAAGGAGGACTTGTGACACCTTAGAGACTAACACATTTATTTGAGCATAAGCTTTCGTGAGCTACAGCTCACTTCATCGGATGCATTCCATATGAGCTTTTACAATAACTGCAATTTCTTTGCAAGTATTTACTTTAAAAGACGACTGCAAACTTAAATGTCTCCTTCAACAGGGTTGATTTGACAAATAAGGCATAAGCCCAGCATTTAGGGAAATCCTTTCCACACCGGTGGGCTTTTAGCCTTTCCTACAAAACTGCACTATTGATGTAGATACATCTGGAGACACTTTCTAGAAGCTCTTAGTTTTCTGTGATCTATTAGTTTAGTGTTTATTAAAGAAACAAAAATGTATAGAATTATTGGACATTCAGGTGAACACAAGAAACAACACAGCAAACATGACATGGCTCTAGTTTTTGACAAAAAAAACCAAAACGAAACACCTCTTCAAAACCACTGTACTATTTTATTTCTGTGATTACTTTCATTGCTTTGCAAATTAAACTTAAAAAAAAAATAGGCCTTATAAAAAAAGGCTATGTGCATCCTAACTGTGCTGCCGAGCTAAGTCAATCTGGCAAACCCTATTGTGATTTGTGATTTTTTTCAACCCCTAAAATAAATGTTTTTCGGTATTGATTTTTTTTAATTAAAAATACTTCCAAGCATAAATTGAAATTGATGCCACTGCCCAGGAAGATTTACTAGCTGGAGTGCACCAGTCATGCAGTTACTCTCAGTTGTCATTCCCTTGTTCTGCAGAGAGAGCACAGAGTCAGATGGAAGTAGTCACTGTTCAGCACAGAGGAACGTTTGTGGGTGATAAGATTTTCATCATTTAAAAAGTTTACATCTGGAAGGTTCTCTGTATTACAAAGAGCCCCATGCTGGAACAATTACTTTTATCTCAGTGTGGCTGGGCCATTTGTTACAGTCAGCTGGCAAATGTGCATTCTTTCCCCCTTATATTTCTTATTCACTGTAATGGCTTTTCTCTCTTTTTTTGGGTTAAGATTTAATGAGAAACCAATTTGAACAGTGATTTCTCACAGAAAGAATGAATTTGCCTTTTTGCAAATCAATTTTTGTAACAAGTTATTTATATGATACTAAATAAATTGTTTTTTTTCTAACTCGCTTTTTTTATTCTCTCAGTTTGCAGTCTATATTTATAAAGTTAACATAAAATAATGATATAAATCTTCTAAAGTAATTCTGCATCCACCATCCTGACACTGCTGCCAGTTGGCTCAGCCCATCAAATTTCATTGGTAAATGCTTGGCTTCTAACACACTGTGTGAGCAATTGGGCTGGTCTTGAGATTGGTGGGGCCTCAAGGAAGAATGATGTAATTGGACAAGGAGTCACTTCCCCTTAGGGACCCTCACTTGGAGAAGGAGATAGGAATGACCATTATATTGACAAAAGCATAGGGTTCAGAGCAGCTACTTATGTTTATAGGTGACTTCAATTAGAAACAGCTCTCATTGAAGTCAATGGGAGTTTTGCCTCAGTATTGGGTGTGGAATGTCCTCCATCTTGAAGCATATGAAGATCATAGCAGAGAAGTCAGATGTAATACACTTATACATGTTACTCCTTGGTTATTTCTCTTTTGTTAGAAGAGGGTCTCAAAGAGAATTTAGGCACAGGGCTAGGTTGACCATATATTGAAGATGAGCACAAACCTCAACTGAGATATCTTCTTATGCAAGCAGAGCTACTCTCTGAGGAAATTCTTCGTTTTAGCACTTCATAAAGGAAAACACCCCATCTTATTTAACAAGTTTTGTGAGGAAAGGGAGGGAAATATCGTTGCAAAGCAGTGCTTCGTCAATAACATGGGTAAGGATACATTAGACCTACTCAGGCGAAGTAATTGACCTGAATGACTGACTCCCCTAAGTGGTTTATGAATTACGATAAATCAAGTGACTCACATAGGCCAGTGACTGGTTGGGCCATATGGAATGCTGTCTTAGATGCACCTCAAGAATACAGGTGAACATTTTATGTGGTGATCTTAGCAAAACAGGGTGGTATTTTAGTATTCATTACTGGGATTGCATTTTAGACTAATACATTCGTCTATGTACAAACTAAAAATAAAGGAGATTAGTTTATTACCTGTATTACAGTACACCAAGGCCCCAGCTGGAGCTCCATTGCGGTAAGCCCTGTACATACAGGATTTTATCTATTACGTACACACATATAAACCTTAGTTCACCTGTGTGTCATAACTATTATTTTTTTTGTATTTCTGTAGCACTGGGAGAGTCCAATCACACCGAGGCCCCATTGTGCTAGGCCCTATGCAAATAGAGTAAGAGATAGTCTCTGCCCCAAAGAGCTTCCAATCTAATTAACAGAAGATGCAACAAGTTGGCATAACAAACTAGCAGGGAGAAGTGGATGGTAACAGTGACAGGAGAACAGAGTTATGTATAATGGCTGTGGTCACAATTTGCCAGCTTGAGGGTTTGTTTTTTAAAGAGACCATAATGATTTCAGTAGGACTGCCACTTGGCCATTTTTTGACCAGCCTGGCCAGTTGCTGGTCAAAAGATGTACCATGTCAGTTTCTTTTTTGTGTGCACATGCTGCCACGCACATAGAAATCTTAGCTACAGGCTGTACACATCATGGCTGGGAGTGTGCCGCAGCCTGGACAGCACCCAGGTCCTTTTCTGTGTGCCAGGCCCTCACCTGCTGGCTGCCGAAACCACGTGGCTCCTCTTGCACTGGGAACCAGCCGGGAAGCGGGACAAACCATCACCTGAGGGTGAGGCTTATTAGCATGGATGGGTAAGGAAGAGGGTGGGGAGGCAGGGGCTCCTGGGAGGGGATGGTAGGACGGACTCTCTTGAGGGCTCCAGGAAGCAGGATAGATGAGGCTTACCAGCAGGGAGGGGTAAGGAAAGGCAGTGGGAGCCCTGCCTCCCCCACCCTTCTCCTCATCCCTCCCTGCTGGTAAGCCTCTGGTCTGTCCCATTTCCCAGAGCCCTTGAAGGAGCCCTCTACCATCCTCTCCCAGCAGCAGGGGGGCTCCCTCTAGAGCTGAGGCCCCTGGTGGGAGTGGGGTGGGTGTAGGGAATCATGGACCAGGGAGGTAAGGCTGCTGGTGCATCTGAGAAGGGAAGAGGAGGATCAGGCTCATGGGGGGGCCACTGTGGCATGACCAGTGGCCAGTTTTTCTGTGCCTCAGAAGTGAAACCAGTAGTTTCTGCTGGCCCCCTGCCTAGGTGTTAATCTAGAATCCTCAACATCTTCAACATTCACTGGGAGCTCCACACAGCAGATCGAGGATTGGGATGCTAGAACTCTTTCCATTACAGGTGACGACAACCAGTCATACTTGGCTCCTGTGCCATTACACCTCGTTTACCAGGGGGCATCCCCATCATGAAGGAAACCCCTAACAAAAGGCATCCTAGCAGTAAAATACACTGTTCCCAGACATTCAATCACCATTTTTATCTGTGTAGAAACCAAAACAAATCAAACTCATGCCTCCTTGCTCCATCCAGGTTATCAAAGGGATAAGTTAGACTTTAACTAGACAAGTCATTAACTCTTATAATCTGTGATTACTGGAGAGATATAGTAATTCAAACAGCAATAGGTTTCCCACAGTTTTAATCTCTATCTAAGAACTATGGTGCAGATCACTAATGGAAGTGGCCAACTTTTGACCTTACTCTTCAGGAGCTAGATTGGCCACACATTGCCTACTTTCACTTTTGTATTGACGAAGACACCTTCTCTTTCCATCTCATGCTTATGTTCTTTCAAATATAGAGCAGCAGTATTTGCACATTAAATACAGCTCTTTCAGCAAGAGCCAAACCTTCTTGGGGTTCTCTATGAGAATCACCATAATCTCCATTTCTTTGGCAGATTTTCCAAAACACTAGATAGACCCATAAACCTTAAGGCCAAAAGGGAGCATCATGATCATCTAACCTGATCTCCTGCACATTGCAGGCCACAGAACCTCACGAACCCCGTCTTGTAATAGACCCATAACCTCTGGCTGAGTTCCTGAAGTTTTCAAATCATGATTTAAAGACTTCAAGTTACAAGCTACTCACCAACCGTTGCATTCAACACCGATGCCTCCATGTCTAGTCACAAACTTCTTTGTTCTCACTGCTGCTAATCTGTGAAGAAAAGTTACAGATGTTTAATGCTATTAATGCTAACAGTAGGTACAATATACTTCAAAACATTTGGTTCAGACCTAAAAACAAATCATCATAGATCCTTATCTTAATCAACTGAAATTTTCTGTTTCACATTGCTCTCACTCTAACTAGGCCAGCCCCTCTTCCCCTCCTTTCTACTGCAATCAGCTGCCCAGCACACATCCATCCCCTTACTCTTCTTTACATTCCCCAACCTGATCCAAGCCAAGTAATGAGATATTCAACAGCTGTCTGGCCACCTTTCAGCTCCCCATTTTTTTCTGATATCCCACCAAACCAAAGGTGGGCTTTACGCAGGTCTGCCAGTCTTGACTGCAGTCTTCAAATCCCTCATTCTGCATGTCAGATTTGCTCCAGCATACATTATACACTTCTGACTCAAGGGAACCACAGAGCACACAAATATTTGCAGATACCCGTTTGCTTAGCATGTACTCTCAACCCACTAAGTTCCCACCATGCATCTTGCAATGTATCAGCAAATGGGAAGAGACCTACTGAGATGGGCACAGAATGAGGAAGGGTGTATATTCATCTGAAACTTCCTAAGGGCTTGGGATGGCTTATTCCTTTCTCTCTCATGAAAAACACCAACAGTAGCCTGTGCACAATTTTGTCTGAATCCCCTGCTGAAGCTTTTCTTTTCTTAACTCAGAATTTTCCTGGCTGTCTGCTCATGCATGCATCTTAATTAATAAACAAATGAATACATTCCCGCGAGATTGCCTTTACATGTTGTTCTAAACATCTGTTTCTACCTATATCCTTCAACAAAGCAGCTCTAGTCTGCAGCTCAGCTAGGGAACATCTCTCTCTCTCTCTCAGGACACAATCAGTTTTTATTTCATGTCAATTATCTTAATTGGTAACAAGCTTAACCCATTTCCCAATTATGACTCCAGTTTGTTAGAACAAATAACTCCTCAAACCTTCTTAAATAGAAATATTTAAAAAAAAAAAACTTTCCTAACTAGTCTTTAAGAAAACATTAATTGAAGGGATGGGTCCTTCCTTTGGAACCCAGGTTCTGAAACAATCAGAACCCTAGGCCCATCTTTCTAATGGACAGAATGATACACACACACATCCCCAAATCCCATCAGACTTTATCATTCAGGTCTGCCTCTAATGAAAAGTAGAAGCGTAAAGAGAAGGTACGAGGAATCCAGATGTGAGAGGGCCACACTTGCCTTACTGCACCGTCCGTTGATAGGTTAGCCATACCACTACCTTCATCTGGTCCTGTTCATTCTTGCTCATCTGTTTCCAGTTATACAGCCAAATACATCAAAGCTGTCTCATCTTTCCTGTGCCAGCTACGCCCATTATTACAGACTTGAGCGGAGGGCAAACTATATCTCAACTTCTGCCCTCCCTTCAGCTTCCTCTAGGATGGGGCACAGCTTTAAATTCTGCCAGGAGGGGGCATGATGCTATATTCTGCTTGGCCATGTCCCCCATTTCAATGAATACCACCAACTTTTGCAGAGACACTGGCACTTTACATACACCCTACCCTGCCCGGAGAGGCTGTGTCCACAACCTGCCCCTCCCCTGAACTTTCCTCCATCATTTATACTGATATGATATGGATTAACCAGGCAGGGAATTTAGCCCAGATTGTTATGATATCCTACTTGATTACAGCACTTGCCATGCAGGATTCCTATAACCTATGTGGGTCCTCCTGCCAAGTTCAGAATCAGAAGTCATAACTACAATAGTATTTGCTACTCTATTGCTTTCAGATATTGTTCACAGTTCTTAAAATAGTCTTATGGTTAGTTTTTAAATTTAAAAAAGCCCAAATGAGTTGCATGTTTCCAATAAGTCAGCATTTAATAAACCAGCCATCTATCTGGCTGTGATATGAAGTTGCTTTTGAATGCCCTGGAGACAACAGCTTGTTATTTTTGTTAATATTTAAACATTGCATTTCGCCTTTTATTTCAGAAGGAACTGTTTGAATGTCTTGGTAACCAAGGTGGATATTCAGCACATGAGCTCAGTCCTCTTCACATTGAAACCAATGAGAATTTTACCATTGATTCAAAAGGGAGTGGCAGTGGACTTCCAAAACACAATGCATATCACTGAATTTCTGTTGAGTAAAGTGAAGCTTGGCGGACAGCAAAGGAACTTACCGGATACATCAGAGGAAGGCTGCCAATGGGCACTGAGAAAATAAACCAAGGGGACCATGTGCAAACAAGAATCTTCAGGAAAAGGAACACACCTCATAAGAAAGCTTTTCTAAGGCTTCTGGATTTCAGTTCAAACCAATATTTTCTAATAATTATCTCACATAAAGAAAAATTACCAGTAAATATTAGCTTGTTCACTAAATCATGCCAGTTCCCCGTCAATTCCTCTCCACCAAAATCCCTTGTCTAGGAGTTAATCATCTGGTGCTCCATTCCCTCTATACTTTCTCAGTCTCTCCCACCCTCCACCCCAATGTGACCAGCATTCAGTTCTGAAAATTATCTTCCACATTCAGCCCCAGCATCTTGTGTCTTCTTTCATGCATTCCCCCACGTTGCCCATATAATGTCCCTGCTACTCATCTAAATGACCAACTATTCTTACAGTTTTGCTCAACTCTGCCCATTTTTAAACCTCACAGTACTTAACGCACGTTTTGTTATTCTTGTCTTATCACAGGACCAGTCCTGTTGACATTCCCTGATGTGCTCACTGCTGAGAATAGCCCTAATCATTTTGTAGCCAATGGTCTAATGGTGTAAAGGCCTGAGACCCAAGCCTGTAAAAATGTATATAACAAGTTTGGGGAAAGCACTGTGCTGATATAGTATTTCTTTCCCTGCTGCTGTACTTCAGCTTACCTCTCTGGTGGGGTACAGACCAGAGCTTAGCCTTTTTAGGACTTTGAGATACCTATGTATTGTATATAGTGTTACATCGCTCAAAGAAGGAAAGTGACACAAAACGTCTAAAGGAGAAAATATTTGCTATATGTAAGTGCAAATGAGATTTCTTATAGCTTATGAAACAATGACTTTATCATAGGCAAACTAGGGAAATATTGGAAGTGGAAGGCAGTTTGGGTGAAAGTGATCATGAAATGATAAGAATTCGTGATTCTAAGGAATGGTAAGATGAAAAACAGCAGAATAAAGAAAACGTACTTCAAGAAGGCGGACTTTAGCAATCTCAGAGAACTGGTAGGTAAGACCCCATGGGAAGCAAGTCTAAGGGGAAAAAGAGTTGGCAGTTTTTTAAAGAGACATTATTAAGGGCACAAGATCAAATGATTCCAATACATAGAAAAGACAGGAAGTATGGTAAGGGACTGCCCTGACTTCACCTGAAGATCTTCAATGACCTGAAACTCAAAAAGTCATACAAAAAGTGAAAACTAGGTTAAATTATGAAGGATGAATATAAAAAAAACAACACAAGCATGTAGGGACAAGATTAGAAAGGCAAAAGCAAAAAAATGAGAGTAAAGTAGCTAGGGACATAAAGAGTAACAAAAACAAAACATTTTACAATACATGAGAAGCAAGAGGAAGACCAAAGACAGGGTAGGCCCATTACTCAATGGGGAGGGAAAGACAACAATGTTAAATGCCCTTTTTGTTCTTGTTTTCACAAAAAAAGTTAACAGCGATTGCATGGCTAACATAGCGAACATCAGTGTCAGTGGGATAGAATGTGAGGCTAAAATAGGAAAAGAAGAAGTTAAGAATTACTTAGACAAGTTAAATGTCTTTCAGTCAGCAGTGCCTGACTAAATACATACTAGAACAGCGGTTCTCAACCAGGGCTGAAGCCGGCACCCCCCAGCCCCAGCCGGGAGCAGCTCGGGGCTGAAGCTAGTGTCCCCCGCTCCCCCAATCCAGGAGCAGCGGATGGCGGAAGCAGAGAACCCCTGCGCCCCCACCCACCAAAAGCTGGGATCCGCACTGGGAGACCCCGCAACCCTGGCCCATGCACAACCCCTAGCTAGCTCCTGAGCTACCCCCACCTGCATACAGCCCCTAGCCATCCCGTCCCTGCACCCTGAGCTGCCCCCCTGCCTGCACACAGTCATAGAATCATAGAATATCAGGGTTGGAAGGGACCTCAGGAGGTCATCTAGTCCAACCCCCTGCTCAAAGCAGGACCAACAGTCCCCTAGTACCCCCCTCCCTGCATCCTGAGCTACCGCCTGCCTGCACACAGCCCCTAGCTACCCCTCTCCCTGCATCCTGAGCTACCCGCCTGCCTGCACACAGCCCCTAGCTACCCCTCTCCATGCACCTTGAGTGGTTTTCAAACTTTTTGAACTGAGCCCCCACTTTGAGTTATATTTTTGGTTGCGTCTCCCCACAGTCCAGACAGGCTGGGTGGCCTCCTGAGTGAGTCAGGGGATGGAGGCGGTGCTCCCTTCCTGGACCCTGCTGTGTGGAGTTGGATCGAGCCCCGCCAGCCCTCCCCCCACCCCCCCCAATAGAAGTAAAACTATGTCTATGCCCAAAGGGCTGTGCACTCCCCACACACACACACACACAGGCCCTGGAGTTTTTATAGTGTGTTCAGGGGGAGCCTCAGCAAGAAAAAAGTTGAGAACCCCTGGCCTAGACCCCTTACTGAACTGGCTGAAGAGATTAATGAGTCATTAGCAACGATCTTTGAGAACTTGAGGAGGATGGGAACGATCCCAGAGGACTGGAAAGAAGACAAGTATCACATCTATCAATAAAAAGGGGAATAAGGACAACCCAGGGAATTATAGACCAGTCAGCTTAACTTGAGTACCCAGAAAGATAATGGAGCATATAATCAAATAATCAGTTTAAGCACCTTAAAGAAAATAAGGTGATAAACAACAGTCAACATGCATTTGTCAAGAACAAATCACCTCAAACCAACCTAATATCCTTCTTTGTCAGGGTTACAACCCTTGTGGACAGGGGGGAATAGCTCGTAAGTAAATATATCTTAGTAAGGCTTTTGAAACGGTCTCACATGACCTTCTCATAAAAAACTAGAGAAATATAGCCAAGACAAACCTGCTACAAAGTGGGTGCACAACTGATTTGAAAAGCTTACTCAGAGAATTCAAAATAATCTTGACAAACTAGAGAAATGGTCTGAACTAAATAGGATGAAATTCAATGAGGACAAATACAAAGTACTCCACTTAGAACAGAAATAATCAATTGCACAAATACAAAATGGAAAAAGGCTGCCTAGGAAGGAGTACTGGAGAAAAGGATAAGAACATAAAAATGGCCATTCTGGGTCAGAGAAAAGGTCCATCTAGCCCAGTATCCTGTCTTCCGACAGTGGCCAATGCCAGGTGCCCCAGAGGGAATGAACAGAACAGGTAATCATCAAGTTTCCATCCGCTGTCGCCCATTCCCAGCTTCTGGAAAACAGAGCCTAAAGACACCCCCTAGCCATGATGGACCTATGCTCCATGAATTTATCTAGTTCTTTTTTGAACCCTGTTATAATCTTGGCCTTCACAACATCCTCTGGAAGAGTCCCACAAGTTGACTGTGCATGTGATCTGGGGGGTTATTGTCAATCACAAACTAAATATGAGTCAACAATGTAATACTGTTGCAAAAAAAGTGAACATCATTCTGGGATGTATTATCAGGAGTGTTGTAAAGAAGAGAGGAGAAATAATTCTGCTACTCTTCTCAGCACTGATGAGAGCTCAGCTGGAGTACTGTGCCCAGTTCTGGGCACCACACTTTGGGACAGATGTGGACAAACTGGAGGAAGTCCTGAGGAGAGCAACAAACATGGTTAAAGATCTAGAAAACATGACCTATGAAGAAAGCTTGGGTTTGTTTAGTCTGGAGATGAGAGGACTGAGTGCGCACATGATAACAGCCTTCAAGTACATCAAAGGTTGTTATAAAGAGAAGAGTGATAAACTGTTCTCCGTAGTCACTGAGGACAGGACAAGAAGTAATGGACTTAAATTACAACAAGGGAGATTTAAATTAGAATTAGGGGAAAAGATTCCTAACTGTAAAGATAAGCATAAATTACCTAGAGAGATTGTGGAATCTGTTATTGGAGGTTTTTAAGAGGAGGTTAGACAAACACTTGTTAGGGTTGGTCTAGGTAATATTTAGTCCTGCCTCAGTTCAGGGGACTGGACTAAATGACCTATCAAGATCTCTTCTATTCCTATGTTTCTATGATTCTTTGAATATTGTAAATCACTTTTTTAAAGAGTCAAGGTGGGAGAAGTAATATCTTTTATTGGACCAACTTCTTTTGGTGAGAGAAACAAGTTTTCAAGCCACACAGAGCTCTTCTTCAGGTCTGGGAAAGGAACTTCCAGTTTCCCTGCTAAATGCAAGATGGAACAGATTAACTATTTATGCTAAACAAACTGTATGCTCAGGGCAGCTCTGGCTCCCTTCCCACTCCCCTCTTATGAAGAGTGGATCAATTTCCTTGTCCGCCCATCCCTAGAAAACCAGCCCTGGGAAGGGAGAGAAGCGAATCCCCTAAAGATGCTTTTTGTGGAGGGGAGTGAAGAACTTCCAGAGCTGGAGGAGGAGCAGAGATGCTCTGGGCAACCAAAGAGTGGGGAAGTCGGGGCGGAGGTGGGGAGGAAGAAAGGAAGGCAGAGTTGATATGGAGACAGGGTAACAAAATGAATTGATGTAGACATATTGTAGCCAAAATCCTATTTCACCTATACAGTTATGACACTAATTATCACACACAACAGGGGGGTTTCAAAAATCAGAAGACTGATCCAAAACATTATTTAATTTGTTTTTAAAATCTTATAGTTTGGGGGCTAATATCAGGATTTTGAGGGGTCTAACTCCTGATTTTTGAAGGGTTGGGTGGCAGTCTTGCACATGCTTAACTTTACTCACATGGTAGGCCCATTGAAGACAATGGGACTACTTCTAATGCACACAATTAAGCCTAAATGTTTGCAGGATCAGTGCCTTATTTTGTAAAGTCTTCAGGGCAGGGACTCTGAAGCTATTTATTTTGAAAAGTACTTTGTACATTTATATTGCTAAATAAATAAGCAACCACTTCCACATCCAGGAACTGCATAAAGATTTTGATCTCTGAGTCTCCAAGCTCTGATTTGAGCCACCCTTCGGGTAGTCTACAATACAATATTAGGTCAATTTTATAGAAGTCGATTTTTAGAAATCGATTTTATACAGTCGATTGTATATGTCCCCACTAAGCACATTAAGCTGGTGGAGCATGTCCTCAATACTGTGGCTAACATCGCTTACGGAGCAGTGCACTGTGGGTAGCTATCCCACAGTTCCCGCAGTCTCCACTGCCCATTGAAATTCTGGGTTAAGCTCCCAATGCCTGATGAGGCAAAAACATTGTTGAGGGTGGTTTTGGGTACATGTGATCAGTCGCCCCTCCCTCCCTCCCTCCTTCCCGCCATGAAAGCAATGGCAGACAATGTTTCTCGCCTTTTTTCCTGGGTTACCCATGCAGGTGCCATTCCATGGCAAGTATGGAGCCTGCTCAGCTCACCACTGCTGTTGTGAGCATTGTAAACACCTCATGCATTATCCTGGAGTATGTACAAAACCAGGCTAAGAGACGCCATCACGAGGATGATTGTGATGAGGACATGGACAGAGACATTCCTGAAAGCATGGGCTGTGGCAATTGGGACATCATGGCGGCAGTGGGGCTGGTTAATACAGTGGAATACCGATTCTGGGCCTGACAAACAAGCACAGACTGGTGGGACCACATAGTGTTACAGGTATGGGATGATTCACAGTGGTTGTGAAACTTTCACATGCATAAGGCCACTTTCCTTGAACTTTGTGAGTTGCTTTCTCCTGCCCTGAAGCACAGGAATACCAAGATCAGAGCTGCCCTGACAGTTGAGAAGCGAGTGGCAGTAGCCCTGTAAAAGCTTGCAATGCCTGACTGCTACCAGTCAGTCAGGAATCAATTTGGAGTGGGAAAATCTACTGTGGGGGCTGCTGTGATGCAAGTAGCCAATTCAATCACTGACATTCTGCTATCAAGGGTACTGACTCTGGGAAATGTGCAGATCATACTGGATGGCTTTGCTGCAATGGGGTTCCCTAACTGTGGTGGGGCGATAGACGAAACACATATCCCTATCTTGGCACCAGACCACCTTGCCAACCAGTATATAAACCGCAAGGGGTACTTCAAGCACTGGTGGATCACAAGGGAAATTTCACCGACATTAACGTGGGATGGCTGGGAAAGGTGCATGACACTCACATCTTTAGGAACTCAGGGCTGTTCAAGCAGTTGCAAGAAGGGACTTACTTCCCAGACCAGCAAATTACCATTGGGGATGTTGTTATTCTTAGGGGACTCATGACTCCTGAAGCCGTACACAGGCAGCCTGGACAGTAGTAAGGAGCAGTTCAACTATAGGCTGAGCAAGTGCAGAATGGTGGTAGAATGTGCTTTTGGACGTTTAAAAGCTTGCTGGTGCTGTTTGCTGACTAGGTTAGACCTCAGCGCAACCAACATTCCCATTGTTATTGCTGCTTGCTGTGTGCTCCATAATATCTGTGTGAGGAAGGGGGGGACGTTTATGGAGGGGTGGGAGGTTGAGTCAAATTGCCTGGTGGTTGATTTTGAGCAGCCAGACACCAGAGCAATTAAAAAAGCACAGCAAGGCACACTGTGCATCAGAGAGGCTTTGAAAACCAGTTTCATGACTGGCCAGGTTACGGTATGACAGCTGTGTGTGTTTCTCCTTGCTAAAAACCTGCCCTCTTTGTTGATTTTAATTTCCTGTAAGCCAACCACCCTCCCCCCTTTGATCACAGCTGGCAAAGGAAATAAAGTAACTGCTGTTTTGAAACCATGCATTCTTTCTTTATTAATTTTTTTAAAAAAGTGAGATAATTGACAAGGTAGCCCAGGTGGGGTGGGGTGCAGGAGGAGGGAAGGACAAGGCCACATTGCTTATTGTAGCCACACTACAAATCAAAACAGTTTGAATGACAGCCTTCTGTTGCTTGGGCTATCCTGTGGAGTTGAGTGGCTGGGTGCCCGGAGCCTCCCCTGCTGCGTTCTTGGGCGTCTGGGTGAGGAGGATATGGAACTTGGGGAGGAGGGCAGGCGGTTATACAATGGATGCAGTAGGGGTCTGCGCTCTTGTTGGCTTTCCTGCAGCTCCAACAGACACTTCATCATGTCTGTTTGCTCCCCGATTAGCCTCCGCATCACCTGCTGCCTCTGCTCTTTGCACTCACTTAATGCTTTCCTGGCCCCTGCCATTGAATGCCTCCATGCATTAAGCTGCACCCTATCAGTGCAGGAGGACTGCATGAACTTGGAAAACGTCATCGCGAGTGCGCTTTTTTTCCCGCCTTCTAATCTGCGATAACCTCAGGGACAGAGATGATATGGGGAGCATAGAAACATTTGCACCTGGGGGAAGATAAAAAGGGAGAGTAAAATTTAAGATGATACATTTCTGAGAACAAAAGGGAGATTCTTTCACAGTGAATCAAGCAATTCACAGCAGACAGCACATGTGCTTTAGGTACAAGGTCGCATTTTGCCTTTTATATTGAGCGCCTGCTGGTATGGCTGAGCAACGGAATTTGGTTTCCAGGCAGCCATGGTAAGCCTTTTGGTATGTGGGGTTGGCTTCTTCCGCCTTCATAACACGTGGGAATGGTTTCAAACTGCAGCACCCTCCTTTCCCATAGCAAGCAATGCTGGTTGGGTTTCACATTTAAAAGGAGGGGTTGCGGTTTTGGGGTGAATGTGCAGCACACACCTCACCCCACACATGGCTATTCTCTGGGATGATCCCTTCACGCCTCCCGCCACCGCGTGGTTATTCTCTGGGATGAACCCTTTTAGCCAAGCGCAAACAACCCAGCATGAACGGGGTCCTTTTACTGTTCCCTTACAAAAATTCCCCTATTTCAACCAGGTGACCATGAATGATATCACTCTCCAGAGGCTAACGCAGAAAGATAAAGACCGAATGTTGCTTGAGTGTGACCAAAACCCAGGACCATTCGCTGCCATGCTTTGTGCTGCAATGATTCCAGACTACTTGCTAGTGGCTTGGCATGGGAAAGTGTCCTACCATAGAGAACGAAATAAGGCAGCCCTTCCCAGAAACCTTCTGCAAAGGCTTTCAGAGTACCTCCAGGAGAGCTTCATGGAGATGTCCCTGGAGTATTCCTGCTCCATCCCCAGACATGTTAACAGACTTTTCTAGTAGCTGTACTGGCCGCGAATGCATCCCAAGTCTTCAGGGCAAATCAAATATCAAACACTATTGCTTTTAAACCTTATACTGTAGTTACAAATGTGCACTCACCAGAGCTGCCTTCTCCGGCTTCAGGGTTGGGGATCCCGCCTTGGCTGCTGGGGAGAACAAATTCACTGCTTGCCTGCTGCACTATCTCTTTCTCTTCCTCCTCCTCCACTTCCTCATCCACAAAATCCTCCTCCCTGTTGCGTGAGACTCCCCCCTTGCAGATGTCCATGGAGATTGGTGGGGTAGTGGTAGGGTCCCCCCTAGAATGCCATGCAGCTGATCATAGAAGCGGCATGTATGGGGCTCTGACCCGGAGTGACCGTTTGCCTCTTTTGTCTTTTGGTAGGCTTGCCTGAGCTCCTTAACTTTCACGCGGCACTGCTGTGTGTCCCTGTTATAGCCTCTCTCCACCATGCCCTGTGCAATTTTGGCGTATATATTAGCATTTCTTCTTTTTGATCGGAGTTCGGCCTGCACAGATTCTTCTCCCCATACAGCAATCAGATTCAGTGTCTCCCTTTTGGTCCATGCTGGAGCTCATTTGCGATTCGTTTGCATGGTCACCTGTGCTGCTGAGCTTGTTACGCTGACCAAACAGGAAATTAAATTCAAATTTCCCAGAGCTTTTACTGTGTACCTGGCTAGTGCATCAGAGTTCAAAGTGCTGTCCAGAGCAGTCACATTGGAACACTCTGGGATAGCTCCTGGAGGCCAATACCTTCGAATTGCATCTGCACTACCCCAAAATCGACCCAGCAAGGTCAATTTTGGCGCTACTCCCCTCGCCAGGGAGGAGTACAGAAGTCAATTTTCAGAGCCCTTTAGGTCGACGGAACAGGGTTGGTTGCGTAGACGCATTCATTTTAAAATTGACCTAACACAACTAAATTTGACCTAACCCCCTAGTGTAGACCAGGGCTTCGTAAATTTCCACATAGGGCAGTATCATAGTAGGCTGAGAGCTGGAATCAGGTATATCAAAATCAGGCAACCCACACACACATTATACACAATTTTTATTTGAACGCTCAGAAGGATCGGTTCTTTATGGTTTTAGGCTTTTCATCTATTTGTTAGAATATCCCCTCAACTATTTTTACAAAGTAACTAATGTCAACATCAGAAAGTGTGCATTGTTCTGAAGATCTAAAAGTTTTGCAGAAAAATTAGTGAATGTTAGGCCCCAATCCTGAAACACCATGTATGTACTAACACAGCTGCTTCTGCATAGAGACCCTTATCTTCAAAGTGGCTCTACACAGGTGCAGCAGTGTGCCCAGTTGCACTGAACTGCAGGGTTGAGGCCATCCTCTATATTCTCTTCTCTACCCCTCCACAAATTTTTTTTCTTTTTTTTCCACCAAAGCTTGCTCTCCTTCATTGCTAGGCATTTCACAGCTGTATAATGGCGGTGGTTGTCCATCCACATGGGGTTTGTCCTGCCTCTATCTTGTGTTGACAAGGTTTGTTTGTGTGTTTCATTACATTGCAGTAATTGTTTTGGAATTAGATTGGGCTACACAATTATTAAATGAACTAATAACACTTTGGGATATATTTGCTTTGCATGTTTGCAATGTTAATTTGTTTTAAAAAAAATAGTAGTAAGAAGGACTTGCCATTTATTATGTGCAGCTAGACTACTGCTTCAGGGAGGAGACCCAGACATAAAGTCAGGAATAACTACAAGGTTATTTAAAAGGTTAAAAAAAGGTCCAAGCATTTAGTATTATTGAAACACTTCAGACCCAATCCTGCAAACACTTCTGCACGTGAATACTCCTCATTATCATACTGGATAAAGTTACTCACATGTTTCTTTGTCTGCACGATAAGGGCCATTTGCTGTTATAGATTAATCATCTGCCACAAGCTGTTTTCTAAAAATTTTAAAAGGCCCTGTTTTCCTAAATTTAGAATGGTTTCATACATAGAATATATATTTTGTCATCAGATTTTTTTTTTAATCAAGGAGATTTTCTATTATGTTTTGCTGAACTGTAAATCGACTTATAAAAGTGCTGTTTATTCCAATCCAAGGGTTTCATTTCAGAGAATGACTGTGGGCCTGATCCAAAGCTGTCAGGGTTCCCTCCCCACTCTGAACTTTAGGGTACAGATGTGGGGACAAGCATGAAAGACTCCCTAAGTTTATTTCTACCAGCTTAGGTTAAAACTTCCCCCAGGCACAAATTCTCCCTTGTGCCTTGGATTAGGTAAACACTGCCACCACCAAGTGATTTAACAAAGAATCAGGGAAAGGACCACTTGGAGTCCTATTCCCCAAAATATCCCCCCAAGCCCTACACCCCCTTTTCCTGGGGAGGCTTGAGAATAAACAAGATGAGCACAGACCAGATTCTTAAAAAAACCAGAACTTTATTAGAAAGAAAAAAGGTAACAGAAGCACCTCTGTGAAATTAGAATGGGAGATAATCTCACAGGGCAATTAGATTCAAAACACAGAGAATTTCCCTCTAGGCAAAACCTTAAAGTTACAAAAAGAAAAACCAGGAATACACCTTCCTCTCAGCACAGAGAAAATCACAAGCCAAAACAAAAGATAATCTAACGCATTTCCTTGCTAAATACTTACTAAGGAGTTGGAGTGTTTGCTTTCTTGTTCTGTCTCCAGCAAAAGCCACATGGAACAGACAAAGCCTACCCCCCTGCCTCCCCGAATTTGAAAGTATCTTGTCCCCTTATTAGTCCTTTTGGTCAGGTGCCAGCCAGGTTACTTGAGCTTCTTAACCCTTTACAGGTAAGAGGTTTTTGTGCCTCTGGCCAGGAGAGATTTTATAGTACTGTATACAGACAGGTGGTAACCCTTCCCTTTATTTTTATGACAAAAGCCCATTACAGTTAATAGAAAAACCACCAATGATTTTAATGGGCTTTGAATCAGGACCTATATTTCTGTTTACGTTTTAGTAATTTAGGCCCAGATCCTCCTGGGAGTTAGGCACCTAAATACCACTGAGGATCTGGGCCATAGAATTGTGTATTCTGCAGTTTGGATCTTTTAACATATAGTCAATGCAGTGAATTGCTAATACAGACTGCATTATGCCAGTTAAAATGATTCATTATTCTACTGTGTTTTAGGTTCTTATGTGGTGCCCAAACACCTTGCAATCTGCCAAGTATTTATTATCCTCACAACAACACTGAGGTAGAAAAGTGCTAGTATCTCCACTTTACCTCAGAGGTATTTATGCTCCTAACTTCCATTGAAATCAATGGGAGTTAGATGCCTAAAAACCTTTGACGGGTTTCCCAAACTCACAAAGGAAGCAGTGTGGGGGAGCAGGAATTGAACCTGGGTCTCCCACTCTCAGATTAGCATCCAGATCTCTGGGTTAGCTAACATTTTGCATGTGTCAATGACAGATGGTAGGTTTGTGCCTACCCACAAAAGAGCCCATATCAGTGACCTTGAAAAGACTAAGATACAATCTCACCTCAATTGCTTTTAAAACAGCACCACACAACCAAAAAGACCTTACTATATTAGAGTTAAAAAACACCAAATACTGTCACCCAGGATATCAGACATGAAATGTATGCCACAGGTGGTGGTGGTTGTTTTTTTCACATGGGTATACATGTTGTCAGTGATATTTAATGCTTAAGAGCCAGATCCTCAGCTGTTGTAAATCAGCACTGCTTCATTGAGGGCAATGGAGCTATGCCAATTGGCACCACCTGAAGATCAGGCCCATAAATTTGAGCTAAAGTAATTTTATCTTACTTGCATAATTTATCATTGTAACCTATTTTTCATTATATTGGCTATGCTCTTAGAATCATAGAATGATTTGTTCTCGTCAGCTTTGGCTCTTAAAGTGTAACTCTGCTGTGAAAAGCAACTGTAAAATTAGCACCTTTTTACTCAGCAGATCCCCTCCCTGTGTGAAGTCAGAAGCTTCTTAATTTAGGGGAAAATGTAAGATTTTATTACTTTTTACTACTCTTCCAGCCTTGCAGAGTCAACACAGCTGTTGGAGAGTTAATTGGACACTTTTCTGGCTTGCACATTTACAGAACTGTTAACTAAGTTCCATTTGCAGGGGCACCTGTACAATCCCCGCGTCTTCCAATTATGTCCTCAATTACATCTGCGCAGCCCACTGGTGTAACTGAGGGTGGCATTTGCCTGCAAAATCCTTGATACTGAAGATGACGTGTGCGCCAGAAAGAAGCCAGCTTGACTTTTAAATCCCAGACAATGGCCCTGATCTTGCAGATGCTTAAGTATGTGCCTAACTTTTCATGGAAGTCAATGGGACTGTTCACATGCTTAGTTAAGCACATGCATGAGTGTTTGCAGGATCAGGCCCATCATCTGGGATCTGAAAGCCAAACAAAGATCTTTCTAGATCCTCTGCAAAATTATCCCAGAGTGGAGGCCTCTTGGCCAGAGTGGAAGCCTGAGTGGATTCAAGGACTTCTCCATACAGAACAGCTTTGTATTTTTTAAACCAAGATTTCTGGGCTCTTTACATGTTAGCAAAATGAGTCATAAGTTCATACAGGCAAACTGATTTCTCTCACAGAGGCAGACGTGAGTACATTTTCCACTTGATATTTTGCTATGGGAGATAATTCAGCTATGGGAGACAAAAATATCCAGTAAAATCCAAATATTTTTCAAAAACTGTTTATTTATTGAAAACAGGAATAGTTTCATTTCCAAAAGGCAAAAAGACTTTAAAATCTAATACTAATCAAATACTCAAATAGTCAAATAGTCAAGAATTTAGCGAAGCTTGCACAGTAATTAATACATTTTTTAAAAGTGGGGCTTTTAAAAATCTTAAAATATTCTTTGCAATAAGAAACCATTTATTACTAACATTTTCTTTAAGTTTAGCCATATCTAACAAAAGACTAAATTTTAAGGTTTGAGTTAAAAGCTATTTTGTCTACCTTTTGACTACCAAAAAGGGCAAATGAGTTATAAGGGCAGTTGGGTCATCAAAAGCTTCTCTCTCAGGACCCGATGTTGCAAAAAAATATCCTCAACCTTCCCAGCAACTAAAGACACAAAAGGCCACATATCTTAGCTTGCAACAGGCCAACCTATTCAACACAAAGGTCACTATCATTAAATGAAACAAACAAACCAGTTCTGGTGCCACAAACGGCACAGCTGCCCAGGAGGTGAAGAATTCTTGTAGATGTCTCTCTGGGCCTTTTCACTCCCATCCCTCCTAAACCTTTCTATACACATCAGCAAACACAAACAAACAAAAACAGGCAGGTAAGAAAAAACATGGCAGTCAGGCATGAGGTTATGTATCTACAAATCAACATGGAACCAACAAGATGTGTGGCAGCCATTGAGCTGTTCTTTTTGCTTGTAGGTTGTATTCCCCACCCCTCTTTTGTCTATTTTTCATCCTGACAGGTGCTGGAATTAAGGGTGCTCAGCATCTCACAGGACGGAGCCCTTAAACTGTGAGCATTCAGTAATTGCCCTGTTCTGTTCATCCCCTTGGAAGCATCTGGGCTAGATGGACCATTGGTCTGATCCAGTATGGACGTTCTTATGTTCTTAAGGACAGGGACTATACAGTGCTTGGAACCATGGGGATCCTGATTGTGGCCTTTGGGCACTACCATAATCTAAATAAAATACAGTAACAATAGTATGTGCATTCCCACCACATGCTGCCTAGAGTTAAAAAGTCAGTGTGTACATGTGTGGGAAGGGGCATTCTCCCTTCCCCCTGCTCCCTGATTGCTATTATTTGAAGGGATTGAGGCTTTGGGCTCCTTTCTTGCCCTTTCCTTGTGGTCTCATCAGTTCCTGTCAGTCAAGGGCAGACATCAGTAGTTGCTGGTCTACCTTACCTTCTCTGTTGGCGGGCTGATCATAAATCATTTCAGGAAACAACCTGTCTTCCTGTTCTTGGAAGCAAGAAGGTTAGGGATTCAAGTTCCTCACCAGGAGCTGGGTTCAAACATCCAGGGCTTATAGGGCTCAGTTTTACAAGGAACTAAGGACATTCAACTCTCATTAAAATCAGTGGGTGCAAAGGGCACACACCATCTCACAGGAATGAGCCCACGCTCCCCTAAGAAGAGGAGATGGTATTTTCTCTTTAGATTACATGTTAATATAAGACTCCAACTATGATGGTTGCCCAGGAGGAAGGAAAACATGTCCCAGCCAGCTTCCTTTCAAAGAAATAATAGCTCCAGAGCCCTAGGCAACACTTCCTGCCTTCAAGTTTACTGAGGCGCATCCCTTGGCTGTGTGTGAGCTAGCATTAAGCAAATAGTTATTTTGGCTCTAACTCTGCATTGTAACCTGTGCTGGAGAATTGCTGCATGTGCACAAAGCAACATTACTTCAATGGGGCTCTGTATTTCATAGAGGCCAGAAGTGCCCTTTAGATTATCAAGTCTGACCAGTTTATCACAGGCCATTAATTTTCACCCAGCTACAGTTATATTAAGCTCAAAGACTTCAGTTAGACTAAAGTATTCCAGTCCTCAGGAGACTAGTCTGTGTGACACAGATCAGAGCCTCAGACTGTAAGCTCTTCAGGGCACAGACTGTCTCGTCATGTGTATGTACAATATCTAGCACAATGGGGGCCTCCATGTGCTGCTGTAATACTTTAATATATAATAAGAATTTTTACTGGTTGTGTCTCACAGCCACCATTTTGGCCATCACACTTGGGACTGAACCAGGGTATCTCCAGAGCATGAGCTTCTATATGTGTTAAAGAGCCAAGGTTCTCTAACTGGGGTTGTACCAGCTTGGGTACAGAGCGGGAGCTGGCACACACACCACCAGTGGGTTACATTTGCTTATTCCCTCATTGCATTTTTAATTACTTTTGCGTAGGCATTCAGCATAGAAGGGATTGTATAAAACCATATTCTAGCCTACAGTCAATGAAATTTAAAATAGATACAATTGTGCTGAAAAGAATTAATGATTCATTACAAAGTCAGATGTTGTAAACAGCAGCATGGTGTAATGACTCGGATACTTAGTTGGGACTGGACAGACCTCGGTTCTGTTCCCAGTTTGAGCACTGAACTGTTCTGCAACTTTGGGTAAGTCACTGTCCCTTTATGTGCTTCTCTTTCTCCTTCCCTTCATCTATTTTGACTGTAAATTATTTAGGGGGCAAGGACTGTGTTACGCTCTGAAGCACCCCGTCATAAATATAAAGGGAAGGGGTAACAACCTTCCTGTACACCATACTATAAAATCCCTCCTGGCCAGAGGCACAAAATTCTTTTACCTGTAAAAGGTTAAGAAGCTCAGGTAACCTGGCTGGCACCCGACCAAAAGGACCAATAAAGGGACAAGATACTTTCAAATTGGGGGGGGGGTGCGGGGGGAGAAAAAGAAGGTTTTGCTCTGTCTGTTCTGTGTACTTGCCAGACACAGATCAAGGAAGCAAGCAATCCAACTCCATTACAATCAGTAAGTACTAACAAGGAAATGACTTAGTTTATTTTTGTTTTGGCTTGTGATTTTCTCTGTGCTGAGAGGAAGGTGTATTCCTGGTTTTCTTTTTGTAACTTTAAAGTTTGGCCCAGAGGGAAATCCTCTGTGTTTTTGAATCTGATTGCCCTGTAAGATTATCTTCCATTCTAATTTTACAGAGGTGCTTCTTTTACCTTTTTTCTTTATAATAAAGTTCTGTTTCTTTTAGAATCTGATTGGGTTTTTTTTTTTAGTGACCTAAAAAAGCCCAAGGTTGGTCTGTGTTCCTCTTGTTTATTCTCAAGCCTCCCCAGGAAAGGGGGTGTGGGGATTTGGGGGGACATTACGGGGGAGCAGGAACTATAAGTGGTCCTTTCCCTGAATTTTTCTAAATCACTTGGTGGTGGTGGCAGTGTTACCTAATCCAAGGTACAAGGGAGAATTTGTGCCTTGGGGAGTTTTTAACCTAAGCTGGTAGAAATAAGCTTAGGGGGTCTTTCATGTGGGTCCCCAAGTCTGTACCCTAGAGTTCAGAGTGGGGAGGGAACCCTGACAACCCCAGAATAGCAAACCAAAACCAAATGCAAGAGAAATAAAACAAGGCACACAGGTAAGTTGTCAATCAAAACATGTAATAACCATGGACCAGTTACGTCAGAGATAATCTGAATTAAACGTGACAACAATCTGAAGAGCAGATAAGTAAGAGTGGGCCCTGAGTAGTTTCACACACCCAATGCTATGCACACACACATGCAGCCTTAAACAGGAACAGGACTACTGAGATCAGCGAACAGGAAACAAAACAAGAACAGCAAGCTGGAAGGCAAACACAGACACACAAATACGTCATCAGACTGTCTGTCACCATGTGCCAGTGCCTAGAAAAATGAGGCCCAAACTCAGCTGGGTCCTATATATTCTATTGTAATACAAATAAATAATATTCTAATGCCAATTCCACTGGCGATCAGCACAGGTGAAACCAGGAATGTCCCAGTATTTTTAGTTTGGTACAACAGATGTTGCTGTAATGAGCTGGCAAATTAGAGAAACGTAGGGCTGGAAGACACCTCAAGAGGTTATCAAGTCCAGTTCCCTGCACTGAGGCAGGACAAAGTCAACTAGACCATCCTGCTGAGCGGTGTTTGTCCAAACTGTTCTTAAAAATCTTCAGTGATGGGGATTCCACAACCTCTCTTGGATGCCTATGTCAAGGGAATATTAAAACATTAAATTCTGGATACCTATTATACATTTGCTAGAGTATTTCCCTCTCTTGTGCCTTGGGACATTAAAAGAAAATATTACCTCACTTTTACTTGTAACAGCCAGTATTGATTTCACTGTATCTTATTTTTTAGATTCATTTTCTGGTTTTGCAAACCATTCAAATCCTAACGTCATTTTTAAAACTAGTCAATTATCTCAAGCAAACAGCACATCATAATATTTATATTCGACTGAAAAAAATGTATTTTTATTACTTACTTGAAAGTGGCTAATATATATCTTTTGTGCAGTCTATTAATCCATCCTCAGTGGTCAGGGTTGATGGAGCCCCTCTTTCTGAGTGTTTCAGGTAATAGTTCTTCTCCCCCCAACACTTTCTTTATGTATGTTATATACATGCACTGTCAGCTGAAACAGATGATAAACTTGACCCAGTTTCAGGAATTCACACCACAGGCTGAAGAAAGCACTTAGCAAAGTGTCCAAAGTCCTATTAAGACCCCTACAGTATCTCATAAAGCACCCCACAGGGAATCCATGAAATTGCACCACAAGGATTAAGGCAACAAAAAACCACCTGATTAAGATGCCTTTGTATGTACAGCACCATTCATTTGGAAGCGAGCCTTGCAACTGCAAGGTGCTTAACATTATCTGCTTTTGCGCATTATGAATTAGAAACCAATTCTAAATCTGCTAACTTTAAATAAAGAAAGGGAAGCTCTGAAAGCCCTAATGAAAGATAATACACCATTGCAGCAAAAACAAAAAATAGTCTTGGAGAACAATCTCAGAGCAAAAACTCTGCTGTTTGGAAAGGCTTCAGGATACATACCTACTTGGTAACAGCCCAACCCCTTTGGATGTAATTTTAGGCCCTGATTCAGCAAAATACATAAATACGTGCTTGACTTTAAGCACATGTGTAGTCCCATTGACTGATTTTCAGGAGTAGGACCTTAGTTCCAAAATTTGACAGGCCTTTTCAAATGGAAAATGAATGTCAGATCTTTGCCTTGGTTTTTTGGAGCCTCACGTTTTAAGTTTCTCAAGTCTTAATCTAGAACAGAGGTTGTTTTTAATAGTACTTTAGATGAAACTGAGTTTATTTTTCATAATTATGACAAAGTTAAAATGTTTTCATGATACATTTGACAATCTTTATGATCCCAGGAACAAAAGGCCGATGAAGCAATTTTGGCTGACCTGTCCAATAGGTCATTATGAACTCTTATCCTCCAGAATTTTAATTGTTTTTTTCTGGGTACTTTGGATATTGGATAACATTAGCATTTTTAACTGCTGCTGTTTTTTAGGATGGCTGTTTTTGGTTTGCCAATTTAATTATCCCTCTGAAAATTGAGTTATGACAGTTGAATTATAATTGTGGCTGGCATTAAATAAATATTTTAAGCTAGTCACAATGTCAGAGCTGTTCTAGCAAAGCAGTTGTAAGACGTAATAACAGGATACAGCCTGCAGAGGCATCATAGCTTGTTTGAAGTGTTTCTTCAGCCTTCCTGTTTTCCTGGGGTCACTGACATCCATTAGGCCAGGATTTCACTCTAGGTCTTAATGTTAAAACTCCCCTCAAATGAGGATTTCTGTTTTGTTCTTCTCACTTGTCACTGCCACATCAATTTGGGGCATTTTCACTATGAGTTTGGAGCTTCTGGAACGAATAGAAGTTCATGAGGTTGCCTGGTTAAGGGACTGCTTTGTTATGATGCTCCCATTCCAAATTGATTACTTTTGAAATGTCTGCATGAAGGGAACGGCCCATGGTTATCAACATTCATCTCAGCACCTAGGGTGCAGCCTATGAGAAGTGTAAGTCTGAGGAGCCAGGCGTGAGACAGTAATACATGAGGACAACATTTACCTCTGTTCCCTGGCATAGAAGGACTTTTTAGTTTTGACCTCCTTTTAAAGCTGTTCAGTCCTTCTCCCTTGTGGTGCTTCCTGGGAGGTAGATCAATCTGATTGTTCTGCTGAACCTTCCCCAGTACTCTGAGCTGTTGATCCAGGTTACTGCTGCTGCTGGGCCTTCCTCTCTCTGATGCATTATTTTATGACTCTAGCCCCAAACTCCCAGTGTTTTAAGCTAGTGTTTTACTGCACTGTTCAAGTAGGTGCCTATGAGAGAAGGTACAGATATGGCCAGGAAGAGTGGCTCTTTGTACCCACCTGAGAGTTGTCCTAGAGAGGAAGAACAATGCACAATAAGGCGGGAGGAGACCATCAGAAGGAAGAAGAGGTACGACAGAATGAAGAGAGCATGCAGAGAATCAACACACATGCCTTTCTATGGAGAACCAAGGTTTTCAAATAGGAGTGCCCGAGAGACACCAGATAAAGTGATGCTATGACACTGTAACTGATTATCTTACATAGCTTTTTATTGTGGTAGTCGGGGTAGTTTAGTAAACATGGAAAAGTATGTAAGTAATGCACCATCTGAAATACAAAATAGACCAGAAGATGAGGGAGAGAGGGGCAGGACAATAATCCTAAAAGCCACTCCAAAAAACTTCAAGTCTCCACCACACCATATAATTCAAAGTGAGCAATGTATCTCTTGATGTATGCAACCAACTTCTAGCAACTTTAATGGGAGTTTTGATATGTAAATATCAAAGGGAACCTATATCCCCAAAATATGTGAACTTATTTTAGCTTTCAATTTTATTTTAGCTTTAGATTTCAATGATAGATGGTTTAATGAGCCGTTCAGCAGCAAGGATAAAGGATACTGGGATGAGTCAGTGACAGATGAGAGCTCTGGTTCCCTGACCCGCCTACTATATTGTTATGGTAATTTTCTCTTTTATTCTAACAAGAAATTGTGAGCTCAGTTTGGAGTCAGCTACTTTCTAAATGTTCAGCACAGCACCCTAATCGAGTGGACGAAATAACACAGCTAATAGAACCTAGTGTTCCAATTCCTATGGTCACTCTGGCCCCCTCCTTCTTGAGGAAAACAGATAATCGGCCACGGACAACCCCCCATTTCCTGATCTATGACCCGCCTACAATCAAATTTCAATTATGTTGAAGGACCTGGTTACAACATGTTTCATTCTTGTAGTGTAGGTGGGAATATCAACGGTGTTCTCAGGTCTATGCTAAACCTTTAAATACACCCAAGACTTCAGCAGTGCTTAGGGAAACAGAACAAAAACTACCCCTTGGCTAGGTATTCCTTATTTAGGCAAAATGTCAAATCATGAACAGGGTACAAATATACAATCTGTAGAAAATGTTTTAAGGATCTGATTTTCAGAAATTCTAACCACCCACACAATCCCAGTTAAAATCAATGGGAGTTTATCAGCACCTCTAAAAGTCAACCCCTAAACCTCTACAGACATCTACATACATCTGTTTAAACACAGTCTGTAAAATTAAGTATATTACCTCACCTAGGAAGAAAGAGAGTAAGGACTCTCCTTTTGAGCTTTCTGAATGAATTATAGTAACTGATAGCCTCAACAGCTTTCCTAACAGCTATGCTTAAGATCTCTATTACAGAGTGTTAATAGTAATAACAACAACAACATCAACAAACAGTGCTACAGTTAAGGTTATTCTCAGTATTGTCATTATATGATTTTATCAGAGTTTTAAATTTCAAGAGGCCAAAGCTGGGCATAACAAATAGAAATGATGAATGTATGCAAACAAAAATCCCATTTAAGGGCCAACAAATAAAGCAACAAGACATTATTCATTTCAGCTTTTAAAAATGTGCCCATCAAATCCTCTAACACATGGACATTTATTAAAAAAGAAAAATGCTTACAGTTTAGTCCAAAGCTCTCCTGCTTCATTCACCAGCCTGCACTGAGAACAAGCCTAAGAAAACATGGACCTTGCATACTAATTTCAAGGTCAGAACATTTAGTCTTTGGCACACTGATGCAAGAATCTCCGTCCATCATTGAGGAGCTTTCAGTGAAAGCACCTTGCCAGCAGATCCCCTTCATAAGTCAATCAAAGGTTGCCTATTAGTAAGCTATAGAGGCTTCCAGTTGGTTAACACATATTTCAAGGGACCATCCAAGATGAGGTGGTCCATTAACACTCCTTTAGTCATAGTGGGGGAAAAAGAAGAGGAAAAAGCAGCTGGGAGCAGGCATAGTGGGTTATAGATCGTTATAAGCAGCCATAAATCCAGTGTCTCTATTCGATCCATGATTGTTAGTGTCTAGCAAAGTTATGAATTTAACAGTGTTAACGGGCCACTTCACCTTGAATGGTCCCTTGAAATACGTGTTAACTACTTATGCTAAACAATCTGTTCCATATTATATTTAGCGGTGACACTCTGATTACGTTTTCCAGAGCTGAAGAAGAGCTCTGTGTAGCACAATGGCTTTTCTCTCTCACCAACAGAAGTTGGCCCAATAAAAGATATTACCTCACCCATCTTGCCTCTCTAATATCCTGGGATCAACACGGCTTCAACAACACCGCATATGAAAATTTAAGGCATCTTAGAGCAATTATGTTGCCTTTTTAAGTGTTTTGTAAAGCCCTGTGTCCACTTCTGGAATTCTATACATCACATAATACTCATTTTGAAAGGTTAGAGCCCTTCACAGTTGGATGTGGGTGTACTGATGTGACAGCACCAGAAAGACCCACCCAGCCAATCAGAACATGACTTTCGATAATTGGTGTACAGAAATACACTTTAGTTGTGATTTAGACATATTTCCTTCTCCTGCGTTTCTTTCCACTCTCCCCAGAGTTTTTGCATCCATGCAAATAAAATGTACATATTTTGCAATAAGTGAGTTCTTTGATACTACTTTTTCAGATGCCCTGTAGGTCAATGCTTTTTATACATGTTTTGGAGCTGAATATGCAAACTAACCACTTCTCATATCTATTTTCTAAAATGTATATTATATACTTGTGATAGAGGATCAAGCGTCTGTCAATAATTCGTTATTTTAAGATAACAAATTAAAAGAATATTTTTATTCCAAGCTATTTCTGGGGGTGGGGGACTTCCAGAGGTGATTAGGAAACAGTCCTGTGGCCTTCCTCCAAAGCAGGACTCCTGATCAAAGAGTCTTTTGTGTAAATGTTAATGAAACCTCACCTTGATGGGTTAAATGGACGCTAACAGCTGAAAGGTTTCAGAGTAACAGCCGTGTTAATCTGTATTCGCAAAAAGAAAAGGAGTACTTGTGGCACCTTAGAGACTAACCAATTTATTTGAGCATGAGCTTTCGTGAGCTACAGCTCACTTCATTGGATGCATACTGTGGAAACTGCAGAAGACATTATATACACAGAGACCATGAAACAATACCTCCTCCCACCCCACTCTCCTGCTGGTAATAGCTTATCTAAAGTGATCATCAAGTTGGGCCATTTCCAGCACAAATCCAGGTTTTCTCACCCTCTGCCCCCCCCCCCCCCACACAAACTCACTCTCCTGCTGGTAATAGCCCATCCAAAGTGACCACTCTCTTTACAATATGTATGACACACAGACAGCAAGAAGTGGGATGTTTAGATATGTACACCAACGGACAGGTCAGTTGACAACCAGATATGGGAACAGGAGAGTTGCTATTTAGACTGCACAATACTGACAAGCTCACCAAAGTTCTGGAGGTGAGAGAGAGAGAGAGAGAGAGAGAGAAATGGAATATTCTCAAAGAATGAAAGTTATGAGAACTGTAAATTCAGGTGGGAGAAGCAAATTGTTTCTTTTTTTTTTTCATTCCATGTTCTCTGTTTTTAAGAAATCTTGTTTTTGCTCAGATTACTGTTGGGTGGGTAATTTCAGGCAGACCTCCTCAAAGAGAAGACAATCCGGTAGGTTCTAAGGAGAGGTGCTGAAGGGTTGTGACGGTGTCACAGGCCCGATGATCTGGAACTGCTCTGTAGGAAGCCAGCCAGGACTCTGGGTGACTCCCCTCAGGGCACGATGTCCAGGGCAAACCTCCTTGGCTTCGACCTTCCTGGTCTGACAGTGGAGCATTCAGTATCCCTGTTCACACTGCACGCTTCCCCTTGGTGGGAGAAGCCAGAGGGCCCTGCACCTCAACTCCGCAGTCAGACATGACTCGCAGCTAACGTTGTAAAGCAGAAGGGTTTATTGGTCAACAGGTACACAGCATAGAACAGAACTTGTTAGCACAGAAGTCAGTGACTTTCAGCGAAGTCCATCTTGGGGGGACCTGGGCCAGACGGCCTGGTCTCCTTACCCTTCCAGTCCCCCACAGCAGACTGCCCCGGATCTCCCTGCCTGGCCTCCGACCTGCCTGTAGCTCCTCCTCTGGTCTTTGTGCTGCTTCCTGGGCAAAGTGTCACCTGGTCGCATCCCCCTCCTGGTTCTCAGGTTACGAAGGGTATCGGCCATCACCTACATCCAGACAGCTAAACAGCCTTACCTGCCCTGAGGGCCTCAGCAAGAGTCACACACCCAATTCCCACCACCTAGGTATTGGTGCAATTGGTGCAATATACAGGGAAACTGAGGTACCACACAGTATTAGTATAGGACAGTAAGACTCACATAACAAGGTGAATAATACCCCACTTCATCACAAGGGTAAACAGTCTGGAACCTACATACGGCTCTCGGTCTCACTCAAGGGGCTTAAAAGGAGGCTGTTTCGAGAGAGTCGTGTTACCATTAAGTGGTGGCAGGCAAACAAGAAGAAGAGACCAAGATGAAAGTTGGGGTGGGGTTGGTCATAATATCACAGATAGTGGGTCGCTCCATTCAATCCTGCTAGCAAGGGGGTGTGCAACTTCTCCTCCCTCCCCTTCCAAAAAGGTTACTGTGCCCTGTGGAGGGAGGGGAGATTCTTACTCAGGGAAGCACAGGAAGCATTTGCAGCACTGACCTACCTGAAGGGTTCCACTTGCTGGTGGCAACTTTAAAGTGCTACTAGGGCTCCGCATGCTGAATCCAAACAAACCTCATGTACACCTTCGCAAACTGCAGTGCCAATTGCTAGGGCAGGTAGGCCAGCTCCAGGAACTCTGGCAGAGGAGGGATTATAAGTGACCTTGCCAGGCAGGCTCGCTCTCTGTTGATGGACCCCTGGAAAAATGGGAATCTTTCAGATCTGAGTCAAGCTCATGATCTTTAATGGGAATGTGCGTGTTAAGATTTGCAGTGAAATCAGAGTTGCTTGATAGGGTTAACAGAAATATCATATAAATATGTAACTAAACTAATGCTTATAAAGTGTTTTGGGATCCTCAGATGATACACACAATGGAAGTGGAAAATATCATCATACATTACTGTCCCAGTGGCTACTGGAGTCAGTGGAAACGGACCCAGCGCCATGTCATTGGGGCCAGGAAATGAGGTAACCATGACTCCCCGTGTCACATTGTCATTACATGTACTATGGTCAGGAATGAAGACTCACAGTCAGCCTGCTAACATTACACCCAAGCACTCTAACAAGCACAGCTGGGCCCCACTTGAGCCACCTGATTGGCCGAGAGGATTAGCAAACCTGCTCTTAAAATCAGCAGCAACAGCACAGCACTGGCTACTCAAAGCATTTGCGCAAGGCTGTGATAGCTCCTGTTTTCCTGCTTGTTCCCAGCCCTGTCTGCCTCACACAAGGTAACCAGGTGTTGACCATTCAATCTGACTTTGACTCTGGCCTCTGACTCTGGGCTCCAATTCTTGGTGCCT
Organism: Natator depressus; assembly: GCF_965152275.1. Classification (NCBI taxonomy): domain Eukaryota; kingdom Metazoa; phylum Chordata; order Testudines; family Cheloniidae; genus Natator; species Natator depressus. The sequence continues at coordinate 121,029,428 of NC_134235.1, read as the reverse complement.
GACTCCAGCTCTAACCTGGCTGACCCCTAGACACAACTGCCCATGTCCCAATCCCTAACAACCACGCACTTTATATACGTAAAATAAGATGCAAATTTGAATTAGGGGCCAACAGTTCCATTGGGCGGTTCTGGTGACATCACAAACCATGAGTGAAGCCCAAGTGGCTTGTGCAGTCACCAAAACTCCTTTAGAGGAAGTCACTGCTTAGTATTTTTTTTTAAATGCATGGATCTGATCACTTCTTGAAACGGAATAAACAAAGTAATGGTATAAACCACTCAGCCACAAACACCCTCTGACCTTGTTTCAGCCTGCAGCCATAAGTGGAGATATGGAATACTCACCATGTATATCTCTAATTCCAGCACTGGATATGAAGCGTGTTTGATTTTTGTGTGTGTGATCCTGTTCAAAGACTTTTTAGCATTTTGTTTACTAACTGAAGGTGCTAAGGAGCTTCATTCACTTCTCAGAAGCCAAAATGCAGCAGAATCTGACAGAGGTCACCAACTTTCCTTCATATGCCAATTTCTTAGCTTTATTGGTTTATCACTCTTGGGAATTATAGAATGCTTTCTTTCTCCTGGTCTGAAATATATTTAACATTGGTCCATAAACAACAGACATTATCAAACAGGGAGACGGGAGGCAACAATTTGGGGTCAGATTTTCAGAAACACATTTCTGCTTGTGCATGCATCACAGGTAGTGTACATACAAAAACCATGCATCTGAAAATATAGACTTTGATTAGCTCACAAGTGCAACTATGGGGTGAAGCTTGTATAGTTTGAACTTTTCAGCTATACTGGTGTATATTTTTATCCCATTTGTACGACGAAGTGCTCTTGGGAACTCTTGTCATATACATTCAGCAGATGCCAGATGTACCTTGCTGAATCAGCACCATAAAATATTTGTCATACTGGGATGGATTATGTGAAAGAAGCATCCTTTTAAAAACTCTCAAGGTGCTATATGTGAGGCTGAATATGGCTCTGATTATGGAACTATTTGATGTATCATCAACCAGGTATGCATTATCAAATTTGGAGAGGGTGCAGAGAGGAGCCACAAAAATTATTCAAAGGCTGGAGAAAATGCCTTACAGCAGCAAACTTAAAGAGCTCAGTCTGTTTAGCTTATCAAAAAGAAGATTGAGAGGTGATCTGATTACTGTATATAAGCACTTTCTTCAGGAGAAAATACCGGGTACTAAATGGCTCTTCAGTCTAGCAAAGAAAGGCATAACAATATTCAATGGCTATAATATAAAACCAGAGAAATTCAAATTAGAAAATAGGCATACATTTTTAGCAGTGAAGGTGATTAACGACTGAAAAATACTACCAAGGGAAGTGGTGGAATCCCCATCTCTTGATGTCTTCAGATCAAGACTGGTTGATTTTCAGGAAGGTGTGCTTTAGCCAAATACAAGTTATTGGGCTCAGTACAGGAGTAACTGGGTGAAATTTAATGGCCTAGGACAGACAGGATATTAGATGAGATGAGTCAAAGGTCCCTTCTGGCCTTAAACTCTGCAAGTGTTTGAATTACATCCTAAGGGCCAAATTCTGTCCTCAGGTACATGCACACAATTTCCATTTGTATTTCCATCTGGAGTTGCAGGTGTACAGCAGCTGAAGGCAGAATTTGAGACTCAAAGTTTACTGGACAAACCATTTTGCTAGAATAGGAAGATAGGAATAAAGTTACAATTAATCTACAAAACTGATATATAACTAGCCACATCCTGACAAAAAACAGGTATTTCTTTGCTTCAGAATCATCATATTGTTCTTATAGAATCTTTAAAACGCTGCCTTTAAAAAAAAGCAACCCCCACAACCTTTCACATGCAAGTATAACACCCGCTAAATGTTTGAAGATTCCTGGGTCCATTATTTCAAACAACAATCTGAATAATTGCTCCTAGGGGAATTCTGCACCACTGCGCATGCACATAATTCATGTGCCACACATATTTTTTCCCGCAGAAAATGACTTGTCTAAAAGTTGCCGCTGTTCCACCTTTTGTCCACCAGGGCGCTGTGGCACTAGATCAGAGCAGCCACTCCCGGCCAGCCCAAGCTACGACAGGGAAGAGAAAGAGCCTGCAGTGCCTTCTTCACAGCGCCTGTTGGGCCAGGTCAGGAGACAGGAGATATGGTTAGACAGCATGGCGCACATGGGGCTGCTGGGAGGTCACAGACAGGGATTCATAAGGGCTAGTGGGGGAGGACAGACTGGGGCAGGGGCTGAATGGGAGTGGAGGCACAGGGCCACAGGGAAAAAGGGGGGTAGCTGAGTGGGGGCACAGAGACATACGGGGACGGAGAGAGGGGGTCCAGGGCCAAATGGTGATGGGGGAAAGTGGGTGTCTGAGTAGGGGTGGAGGGACATATGGGACAGGGACAGATGTGCCTGACTGAATGGGAGAGGCTAGGAGTCAGCCAGGGTCTGCATGGGGGAAGATCCCTAACAATCCCTCCCTGCCCCCAAAAAACCTGTTCCACACTTTTTCAACCCATACTCAAGAATCCTCCAAGTTCGCACACAGGCGACTTCCCAGTAATTACTTCCCTCTCCCTCAGTTACTCCATTACCCCGACTCCCGGAAGCCTTTGCACGGCTTCTGAGGGGTGCGGGAAATATGGTTCTGTATTGTAGTTTAAATGAATTATTACTCAGATTTCTGCATTAATATGCCTACTAAGGAATCTATTTGTCAAAAAATATTTCCTGAATCTTTTTTGTCATCTGTATTGTTACAGACATAGTTGCCAACAGGTATTTTGAAATAAATTACCAAAATAATTGAAACTGGTATGATTATATTGTGTTATTTTGACAAATAAAATATGCAGAATCTTAAAATATTGTGCGTAGAATTTTTAATTTTTTGGCACAGAATTCTCTGAGGAGTAAATAAGGAATATTCCTGTGATAAAGTTGCTATAAATTTACTGTACTTAAGATGGACCAAAAACTTATTAAGGTCCCAATTCAGCAGGAGTGGGTAGGTGAGATTCTGTGGCCTACGTTGTGCAGGAGGTCGGGCTAGATGATCACAATGGTCCCTTCTGACCTTAGTATCTATGAGTTTAACTGTATGTACACACAAAGTTAAGCACCAGTTTAAGTCTTCTGCTGAACCAGGGCCACAATAACTTCTTTTTCCTCTTCAGCACTAGGTCAGTATGACAGTGTTTGCAGGTCTTTGGCACAGAAACATTCAAACACAGGAGACGCTAATTAAACCATTATTTTTTTTTCTTGCAAGGGAAAAGAGAGATTCTGAAATTAACACTTTATTGTTTCATACAAGACAAAATTAAAAACAAACAAACAAAAGAACACCTCCACAACTTTTCATAAAAGCTAAAAGGGCTCTTTGTAAAAAAAATCTTAGGAAAAGTCCCCAAGACTTTGCAGCTAAAACAGAATAAAAGAAACTATTTTTTTTAAGAGATGTATTTGCTGTCAGCAGGCATGCTTCATTTGTCATCTGCATGAAACTAGGTTATGTCACCATAGGCCATTGAGTTATTAAGTAAGTAAATATGCCACTGTTTCTGTGCCTTCCTTTTATTTCCTTACTTCTTCGGTCTCCTCTGGCTCTCTCTCTTGATGCTCTCTTTCCCACCTCATTTCTTTCAACTCTTGTCTGTATTTCCGTTCAATGAACCGTTTCTGATGGGCCATCTGGGGAAAGTTATCTGACACAGGGAAAAATATTTTACATTAATAGAGGGCAGCTGATAGCACAGAGAATGCTTCAATTTTTATTTATTTATTTTTCTTTTATAAGATGGAGGAGAAAAAGTCATGCTGTTAACATTTTGCCTCATTCATTTGTAACGCTCAGTACAAAACTGGAAGTCCAGCATGATCAGACCACCTTAGTTTCAAAGATAATTTCAACATTTGTTTCCCTTGCTACGGAGCCTGGCCTATTGTCAGAAATGGAGATTATAAAATGCTGACATAGTAACATGTCCAAGTAATACTTGGGTTTTACATTTTGTTCCCCTGGCAACAGGTAGCTAACATTGAAAAAGTGAAGTGAGAATAATATATCAACACTCTGCGGAATGAGAGTAACTAAAATATCTGACAAAGTAAGAGCAACTGGTTCTGAGTGTTGTACAGATGTTCACATTATTACTGTTTTTATTTTAGAAAATGCAAAAGCATGCTTGATAGCCAGGCAGCGTTCTGAGTAGGAAAACGATAGCTGAGTTCTAAGATAACAAACCTAGAATCATAGAACTGGAAGGGACCTCAAGAGGTTTCCTAGTCCAGTCCCCTGTACTCGAGACAGGACTAAGTATTATCTAGACCATCTCTGACAGGTATTTGTCTAACCTGCCTTTAAAAAATCTCCAATGATGGAGATTCCACAATCTCCCTAGGCAATTTATTCCAGTGTTTAACCATCCTGACAGTTAGGAAGTTTTTTCTAATGTCCAATTTAAACTGCACTTGCTGCAATTTAAGCCCATTGGTTCTTGTCCTATCTTCAGAGGTTAAGGAGAAATACTTTTCTCCCTCCTCCTTGTAACAACCCTTTATGTACTTGAAAACTGTTATCATGTCCCCTCTCAGTCTTCTCTTCTCCAGATAAACAAACCCAGTTTCATCAGTCTTCCCTCAGAGGTCATGTTTTCTAGACCTTTAATCATTTTTGTTGCTCTTCTCTGGACTTTCTCCAATTTGTTCACATCTTTCCTGAAATGTGCACTCATTACTCCCATTGAGGCCTTATCAGCACAGAGTGCAGCAGAAGAATTACTTCTCATGTCTCGCTTACAACACTCCTGCTAATATGATGTTTGCTTTTTTGCAAGTGTTACACTGTTGACTCATATTTAAATTGTGATCCACTATGACCTCCAGATCCCTTTCCACAGTACTCCTTTCCCGGCAGTCATTTCCTATTTTGTACATGTTTGCATTTGTCCTTTACTGAATTTCATCCTATTTATTTCAGACTATTTCTCCATTTCTAACTGCATTAAAAGCCATTCTCAAAAAGCAACAATTTAGCTATCCCCCATTCTACAAATATAAATAGCAGAATTCAATTTTAATTTTCTTATAGTATCAATGGATAATATCAATGTTACGTTCAAGCATTTTAAATTTTTTTTATAAATTTAAATTTTCACATTTGCGGGAAATTATGAGGGGGTCAGACAATTAGTTAATGACAGTAGATGCTGAGATTTAAAACGTTACAGCAAAATCATTAAAATGGAAACTGTCAACATCACGTCAAAATACACAGTCAGACCTGTTTTTCCTATTCATTTGTCGGTCCATTTGTGACAAGCCTAATTCAAAAGTCTAAATCACTGGATTTTGACTCTAATAGATTCTCAGGCACCATTTTTCTTACTTTTGCCTATCTATAAATATTGATGATCATTGATGAAAATATTTTTGCGTTGGTTAGTGTATGTATGGTAAAATCAACGTTTACGGACTTTTATTGATTAAAAATGTAATCTTTCTAGATTAAATATAAATATTTATTTAGAAATATATCAGTGCATGTTTGAGTGGTATCTGGTTTAAGCTCAATCCAGACTAGTCTGAGGTGATGATGGTGGCTTGTGGGCAACACCTGGAGATGACAGAGAGAAGAACATAAAAACTTAATGGCCATAGTAGATCAGACCAAAGGTCCATCCAGCCCAGTATCCTGTCTTCTGACAGTGGCCAATATCAGATGTTTCAGAGGGAATAAACGGAACTCGATAATTGCCCTGTGATTCATCCCACCTCATCCAGTGCCAGCTTCTGGCAGACAGAGCATGGGGCTGCATCCCTGACCATCGTGGCTAATAGTCATAGATGGATCTATCCTTGATTAACTTATCTAATTCTTTTTTGAACGCACTTATATTTTTGGCCTTCACACCATCTACTGACAAAGAGTTCCACAGGTTGACTGTACGTTGTGTGAAGAAGTACTTCCTTATGTTTGTTTTAAACCTGGTGCCTATTAATTTCATTGGGTGACCCCTGGTTCAAGACCACAGGGGAAGATCCTTAGTTGCTGTAAATTGTTTTAGCTCCATTGACTTCAGTGGAGCTGCAAAAACTTACACTACAGCTGAGGATCTAGGCTTTTAACACTGTTCCATAGCATTGTCCTAGAATTGACCTATCTTGTCCACATTATCAAAAAACGTTCTAGAAGACGGATGCCCCTAACCACAGCAGACAACCTTATTAGCAAATGGTTGTAAAATGTGTAGGGTACATTCACCCTGTATCACAGAACAAGCTTCTGTTCCACATTAAAGCAGGGGAACCTCTGAGTGATTAAGGAACTAAGTACAATAAGGGACAACTGCTGTATCTGTGACTTACTGAAAACTTCCCTTTGAAAACGCCTGTGTGTGTCATATGTACTACTTGACTTTTAACAAAGTTTTATGGAAACTATTAATAAGCAAACCTAAAGTTCAGAAGCGGATAGCACTTTGTGTACTTTCTCTGGCCCATTTTTCTCCCCCATAAAACATGCACCTTGCCCCCCATGAAAACCCAGTTGAGTAAATTACAATAGTTTTCCCATTTCCCAAGAAAACCTCTTACATTTTTCAAGCGCATCCATAGCAGCTCCCATTTCTGCTTGTTGAATACTGTGAAAACCAAACAAAAATATGGTAAAAGTTTATGCTTTACTGGGTAAACTACAAAAGGAGTACTTGTGGCACCTTAGAGACTAACCAATTTATTTGAGCATAAGCTTTCGTGAGCTACAGCTCACTTCATTGAAGTGAGCTGTAGCTCACGAAAGCTTATGCTCAAATAAATTGGTTAGTCTCTAAGGTGCCACAAGTACTCCTTTTCTTTTTGCGAATACAGACTAACACGGCTGTTACTCTGAAACCTGGGTAAACTACAGTTTCCCAGAATCTGCGGTTCAGATTACTCTGTGGTGATACACTCTTCAAATAATCATTTGGTCAGTCAGTCCCATAACATAATGGATAAATCAAGTTTTCCACAAATGTACACATAATAGTGCCATAATTCCTATGGAATATTAAAATAAAAATTAGATCAATAAGGTTGTTAGAACATTGTTTTGTAACTCATTATTGAAGCAGTTGTTTTAATTAAGAAAAATGAATAAAGATAGAAGAGTGAGCAGCAAAAATCAAATGACATTTCGACTCTGTACTACAAAGTGAAAATTATGTACTTCCGGTTCTGTTCTAATAATCTTAGAGGTTTAAGACCATTACAAAAATGTGTAACTTTTTTTTTCTATGCCAAAAAAATAATGAGGGCTGGATTGCTGGCAGTGATCTGTAAAAATGGGGAAAGATTCTGATCCTAAATTGCCAGTTTAAATTTGTCCATGGTCAGCAGTGACCAAAAGTCACTGCCATCTGGAAGCTATTTGGTGGTTTCAGTGTATAAATGTCACTAAACACATCTGCTTTTTGGGAGCCTCAGCAGAGAGGCTAAGGACCAAATGGACATGGAGAGTGGACTACCTCCAGCCACTAGGATATGGTCCCATTAAAGTAAGGTTGAAGCACAGAGGCAAAGTAGTGTGGGGAAGGCTGCACACCTGTTGCTCATGTTGCTTTATCTTTTCTGTGACTAATCAGCAAATATTAGTCTCCTGTGCTGTCATTTCAGAGACTTTCACAATCAAATTCGCTTTTTAAAACCATTTCATACATTTCCACTGTACCTTGGGCCTTTACCACATCCTATTCTTTCCCCTTTGAAATAAACAGCGACTGTATATGTTCTGGCATGAGAAGGTCCCACTGTCTGCAGGGTCCTGAGATAAGACAGACATAATTTTTGTTCAAACATAAAGTATGAAACAATAACCTATCAGTGGCATATATATCACCAAGTTTTCAAACCATTTAGCAAGATTAGCACAAGGCACAAAGTCAGAGGCTAGACTGCTGGATGTATATGTTACTTCAACCAAAAGATGTCAAAACTGTGTTTGTTAACGCGAAGTATGTACGTAAAATTTGTCTTTGTGTAAAACTAGCTTTATTTAACAATCCTGGCTTACACATAGGCCCAATTAAAAATGTAAATGCATGACCTGTAGTCAAAAATGCTTACATGCTCATCCAATTGCTGCAACTCCGTGGATCCATTTTTAATTGCATGCACAAATATAGCTATACAATTGGACACACACTTTTAATCAGACAAGTCAGCCCATGTGCACTGAAATTTTGGCCCATAAACTGTAAAGAGTTACCAAGGTTTAAAGGAATGTTGATATTTGATATGCTGCTCCTCTACATGAAAAATTCACAGAATAAACACATTGTTCCATCAGAAAAGTTACAGTTTCTGTCACTTATCAGACCACCTTTCCACTGGAGTGAGAATCTGTGCTATGCATTAGCAACCGTCTCAAGGAGAAAGACATAATTCCCTAGACACACAATGAATTTGCTTTTCCTTTTATCTCTTTCCTCTGCCCCAACTCTCCCCACTGCCAGAATAAGTTCTGTCCGCTACCTTGTTTCTCAACAGAAGGAGCAGCAAAACTTCATATCAATTTTTGAAACATCTAACCAAACTACTCTGCATCTAATGAACTGTGTAACACCGAACATACATACAAACAAAATACACCCTAGATTTTAAAAGCAAAACTACTGGCTGCAAATGCAGTGAAACAAATAACTCCATGGCAAGAAAATTAAACAAGGTAATAGGAAGATAACATTGTACACTGACTCTGAGCTGTACTATCAAAATCAGTTTATCATCATAAAAAAACCCAGCACAAACATAATGTACTTATACTCAGTGGGTTTGACAAGAAACAGAAATTCATTTATTTTGTATCTATCTTCCTTCAGATAAGGAGTAAGCTCACAGATAAAGACTTGGGAAATCAGATCTGCAAAGTATCACTTTGCAATCATATTTCTGAAGTACGCCAACTTTCACTGCAACTCACTGCACTTCATATGAAACTTTACTTCAGTAAATGTGAGAAATATGCCTGGGTTTGAATTTTATACACATTTTGGATATAATAAATACTGATAATAAAAGCCTGGCACTTTGATAGCATTTTCTTTCCTCCTTTTTTCAGCTACTTACATTGCACCATCAGTGTAGTACTTGTGAGGATGTGAAAGTGCTTTACAAATATATAACATTAAATATCATCTCTATCAGGTAGGTATAATCCCTATTTTACAGCTGGGGAAACTGAGGCACAAGGATCATACAAAGTTCATGGTACTGCTGGGAACAGAGCTCAGGTTCTTGACTTACAGTCAACGGGAACATCCAAATAACAATCTTCCTCACCTCACTCATTGTACTTGAGCATTCTGAATATTCCTTTCATTTTTAAAATTTTCATCTTTTAAGGAAGAACTCATTTAAAAACTCCCTGTAAGCCCAGAAAAAAAAATTCACTGGGGCTTTACGTAATGAAAAGGCAAAGTTCTAATTAATTCAGCTCTGCAGTGATTAGAACATACAGAGCTCAAAACGTTGGCTCAACAATTTCTACTCCCAAACAAAACAAGACTGTTTTTAATATCTTTGGTTTGGAAGCAGACTAAATTATTTCTTTAAACAGACAGAACAATTTTAAACCTAGTCATGATCAAATGGAGTCTTAAAATAAAGACAAGATAGAAGAAAGATGTTCAGAGTCTGATCACATCTTGTACTGGGTAAAACAAAGACTGATAATTAGTTTGTATAAGTGATACAGGGGTCCTTACTTGTACAGAGGAATGTCTGGCTCTTTTCCTTCCGTCCTGAGAGTCAGGCAGCATTGCTGAAGCTGGGATTTAGGGTCATTCCAATCCTGATTTAAAATGAATTCCTATAATAAATCCACAAAGATAGATTGAGAGTTTGCAGTAACAGGTCAAATTGCAATGATATATGAAAATATGAAGCAAACTGACCTTACCTTTAATCGTGGAAAAAAGCACACGTTCATGAAAGTGTGAACATACTCCAAATCCTTATCAATGTAAAGTGCAGCAATAAAAGCTGAGAAACAAAATATTTAGGTATTACCACCCACACAAGAGGAGTGTAGTGCTTTACACTCTTATAGCACTATTACAGTAATTTAGAGCACTTTAAAATCATCAACCAACTAAGCTTCACAACACTGCTGTGATGTGGGTATTATTGTCATCACTGCTTCACAGGGGAGGAAACTGAGTCAGCAAGAGGTTAAGCAACTTGCCCACGTTCACACACACTGTCATTTATAGAGCCAGGAACAGAGCCTGACTCCTAATCCTGTAATTTAACTAGCAGACCAGGACTTCTTAGAAATAAATCACTACTGGGTACACTATATGCATCCGATGAAGTGAGCTGTAGCTCACAAAAGCTTATGCTCAAATACATTTGTTAGTCTCTAAGGTGCCACAAGTACTCCTTTTCTTTTTGTGGATACAGACTAACACGGCTGCTACTCTGAAACCTATAAATGCTTAGGTATAAATCACTCTTGTTTGTGAATAGTTTCCATTTACTAAAAGGATTTGGCAAGAGACAACAGATCTAAATTTCTCACACAATGTATTAAAATGCACTGGATACAGATTAACTTTCTTGGCACAATATTTATTACCATTTAACCTGCCTTGGAAGGAGAACGGCAAACACTTTCATAAATGGATTGAGGGGCCTGCTCTATGTGTCTCTGTACTCTTTGTGGAAATACTATTTTGAAACCTCCTATTGAAATTCAGTGAAGTACAGAATACCCCTACATTCTGGGATCACCTTTTCCTTTCTTTCTCTAATAATGAGACCATGTCAGAGCCACAACCTCTGATTTGTCAGAACTCCTGTCCTGCTGACTCAGATGCCAATAAATCCTCACTCTTAGGGACAAATTATTGACGTCACCTATACTGACCCTCCATTTCTGAGCCCACAATTTTGCACCTGCAGTTCTTTGCAGGATACAACTCGGGTCATGTAAACAAATAAGTACTTGATTGCACCTGCAAATCAGGTACTTAGGCATCTAAATCACCTTCTTTGCGTCTGCTTGTAGGGGATGCAAAAAGGGAGGCTAGTATTTGACTATCAAGCCCTTGAAAGTGGAGATTACTTACTGTAGCTGGAGATTCTTCAAGATGCTTGGTCCCTATCTGTATTCCACACGTGTATGCTTCATGCCAAACGCCTGAGTCTGGAAATTCTTCAAAGCAGTGTCCGTTGGCGCTCACATGCGCAGTAGCTCTTCTCTCATGCACCCTAGCAAGGGTATAATAGGTAGTGCGGGTCAACACCTCTCCAATTCCTCTTCTTAGCACAGATCCAACAGGATCCTCAGCAGAGTGGATGGAGGGTGGGTGTAGAACACAGATAGGGACCACACATCTCAAAGAACTTCTAGTTACAGTAAGTAACTTCCACTACTTCTTCGAGTGATGGTCCCTATGCGTATTCCACACACAGATGATTGGCAAGCAGTGTTTAGACTGGAGATGGGTGTGAGGAGGCTTGTAGCAAAGATGCTTGCAATACTGCCAATCCCGCCACTGCATCTGTAGCCAAGGCATGGAGTAGATCATAGTGTGTCGGCAAACATGTGGATTGAAATCCAGGTGGCTGTTCTGCAGATGTCCTGAAGCAGAATGTCTGATAGGGATACCACGGAGGTATCCTGTGCTCCCCCCTCCAGGGGGAGGAATATTTACTATCTTGTAGCACCCTAAGATGCATCCCGAGACCCACTTAGAAATTCTCTGGGAGGAAACTGGCTTGCCCATGGGACTGCTGTGCTATGGTGATAAAAGAGTTGAGGTGATTTCCTAATAGGTTTGGTTCTTTGCAGGCAGAACACCAGGGCACACTGTACTTTGAAAGACTGAAGTTTCCTGTCTTCAGAGGAAGCATGGGGTTTTGGGAAAAATACAGGTAAGTATCGTTTGATTGATGTGGAACTCAGAAACAATCTTGGGGAGAAACTTTGGGTGCAGTCGAAGAGAAACCTTTTCTTTGTGAAACACTGTATAAGGAAGTTCCACCATGAAGGGTCCAAGCTCGCCAACCCACCTAGCTGACATGATAGCTACTAAGTATGCCACCTTCATGGACAGGTGGGCTGTCATAAATATAAAGGGAAGGGTAAACACCTTTAAATCCCTCCTGGCCAGAGGAAAAACCCTTTCACCTGTAAAGGGTTAAGAAGCTAGGATAACCTTGCTGGCACCTCACCAAAATGACCAATGAGGAGACAAGATACTTCCAAAGCTGGAGGGGGGGGAGGGAGAAACAAAGGTTCTCTCTGTCTGTGTGATGCTTTTGTCGGGAACAGAAAAGGAATGGAGTCTTAGAACTTAGTAAGTAATCTAGCTAGACAGGCGTTACAGATTCTGTTTTGTTTAAATGGCTGATAAAATAAGTTGTGCTGAATGGAATGTATATTCCTGTTTTTGTGTCTTTTTGTAACTTAAGGTTTTGCCTAGAGAGATTCTCTATGTTTTGAATCTGATTACCCTGTAAGGTATTTACCATCCTGATTTTACAGAGGTGATTCTTTTACTTTTTCTTCAATTAAAATTCTTCTTTTAAGAACCTGATTGTTTTTTCATTGTTCTTAAGATCCAAGGGTTTGGGTCTGTGTTCACCTTTGCAAATTGGTGAGGATTTTTATCAAGCCTTCCCCAGGAAAGGCGGTGTAGGGTTTGGAAGGATTTTTTTGGGGGGGAAGACGTTTCCAAGCTGGCTCTTTCCTTGTTATATATTTGTTAGACGCTTGGTGGTGGCAGCAATAAAGTCCAAGGGAAAAAGGTAAAATAGTTTATACCTTGGGGAAGTTTTAACCTAAGCTGGTAAAAATAAGCTTAGGGGTTTTTTCATGCAGGTCCCCACATCTGTACCCTAGAGTTCAGAGTGGGGAAGGAACCTTGGGTTTGAAAGGCGTACTAGTGAGCTTGGACAGGGCAAGGTTAGAATCAGATTGAGGGGTAGGTCTAAGCACTAATCTGAAGGTCCTGATCAGGGCTTTCATGACTTGTACTGTAGCTGGGTTAGTAAAGAGAGATCATCCTTCCACCAGAGGGAGGAAGGGACTAATATCGCTGCTAGGTGTACTTGTAGCAAACTAACAGAGAGACCTGAAGTCTTCAGGGATAGGAGATAGTCTAGAACAACTGGAATGGTTAAAATATCTGGAGAATGTTAGTGCAGTTGTGCACAGGCTGAAAGGATCACCTCAATGGGAGCTGAACATGAGCATTCTATTTCTGATGCCCATCCAAAAACAAGGCCATGAGATGCAGTGTGCCCGGATTGGGATCCTTGGTCTTCCACCTGCTGTGGGTTAGGAGATCTGAGAATAGACAGATTGTTAGAACTTCCATGAACCAGAACTGTCTGGGCCAATGAGGTGATAGGAGAATGATGTTGGCTCTGTCGAGACTTATCTTCCCTATGACCTGTGGAAGCAGGGAATTGGGAGGAAAGGCATATCAGAGGCTGTTTCTCCAAGACATCAGCAGAGCATTGCTTTGGGAATCTCAACCCATGGCTCCCCTGGAGCAATATAGGGGGAGCTTTCTGTTTGTTTGGGATGCGAAGAAGTTGAATAGCAGAGTTACCCACTGTGTAAATATCTTGCTCAGAACTGTGTCGTGAATCTCCTACTCATGGTCTATCAAGAAACTTCTGCTTCATTTGTCTGCCAAGGGAGTTGTGAATTCCAGGAAGGCACATGGCCTGTTTTGTGATACAGTTCCTGACACATCAGTTCCAAAGTCTGATGGCTTACTGGCCGAGGGGATGAGATCTTACTCCTCCCTGTTTGTTTATATAGTGGTGATATTGTCCAACATTATCTGAATATGGAGTGAGTGTATATGCAGAAGAAAGGCCTTGCACGCCCTCAGTTTCAGTAAGTTTGTATGTAGTCTGGCCTCTTGTGGCATCCCAGTACCCTGAACAGTGTGGTTATCCAGATGAGCAGCCCACCCCAGAAAGGAGACAACCATTACAATGGTGGCCCTGGGAGTTGGAGGGCTGAAGGGAACTCCCACCATGACCTTTTCCGTGTTCAACCACCAAGTCAGATGACAACTCTGGTAAGAACGACCAGGAGTTGATGTGTTTCTTGCTTGGTTGACAAATTGAGTGGAGCCGAGCTGGAAGGCACTGTACATGGAGTCTGGTGAAAGGAGTCATGTAGGTACATGCAGCCATGAGGCCCAACAGTGAGAGGCACTTGTGCACGGATTGCAGGTTATGTGAAATCAGGGTGCTCAGTGCATGAAATCTTTCTGATGGAGGAACAATCTTGTGAAATCCAAGTCCAATCTTGCCCCTATAAAGTTTATTGACCTTGTGGGTAACTGAACAGACTTTTCTTCATTTATGCACACACTTAGGTGGGAGGGATAGCTCAGTGGTTTGAGCATTGGCCTGCTAAACCCAGGGTTGTGAGTTCAGTCCTTGAGGGGGCCATTTAGGGATCAGGGGCAAAAATTGGGGATTGGTCCTGCTTTAAGCAGGGGGTTGACTAGATGACCTCCTGAGGTCCCTTCCAACCCTGAGATTCTATGTATCATACATTTCTCCCCACCTTTGTCTAGCTACATTATAAACTTTTGGGGGGAGGGGAAGATAGCTCAGTGGTTTGAACATTGGCCTGCTAAACCCAGGGTTGTGAGTTCAATCCTTGAGGGGGCCAGTTAGGGATCTGGGGTAAAAACTGGGGATTGGTCCTGCTTTGAGCGGGGGGTTGGACTAGATGACCTCCTGAGGTCCCTTCCAGCCCTGAGATTCTATGATTCAGAGTCGTATGAAACACCTTGATGATGACTTGACGTCATGACAAGATCAGACCAGGAGCCTATCGTCCAGGTATGGAAATACTATATATTCTTGGCATCTCATCTGGGCTACCACTATAAGGAAAACCTTTGTAAATACTCTTGGTGCCATAGCCAGCCCAAAGGGGAGGACTCAAAAAACGGAAGTGCTCCTGGCCTACCATAAAATGCAGGAACTTCCTGTGTGATGGCTGAATGTCCATGGAAACACGCATCCTTCACATCGAGAGCCATGAACCATATCCCTTCCTGAAGGGAGGGGATTATAGATGCCAGCCTAATTGTCCAGAACTTCCACTTTCAAATAAAGATGAGTTGTTGAAGGTCCAGGATGGGTCTCCACCCGCTGTCTTTTTTGGGAATTAAGAAAAACGGAGAATAAAACCTTCTCTCATGGTAATGAGATGGAATGTGCTCTATTGCCCCTCAGTGAGGGAAGCTGCTTCCCATTGAAGAATCACCTTGTGAGAATGATCCCCGAAGGGGGACCAGGAAGGGGATGTGTGAGGTGGGACGGAAAGAAACTCTATGGCATTTCTGCAGACTCTATGGATAATCTCCAGAACTCAACTGTCCACAGTGATCTTGTTCCAGTTGTGGGCGAAGAGTGTGAGACGGCCCCCAAAGATGACAGGGGACATGGTGATTGGCATCAGTGATGGTACGTGGGTCTTGACCAATACGTCAAAAGTGGCCCCTGGCTGAGAGTGATTAGAGGCTGTGGCAGTAGAAGGGGCTGAGAAGCGAGGTCTCTAAATCTTCTGGTGTTGGCATGGTGGTTCAGCTGTGCGCTGGTAATATTGTGCATGAGGTGGCAGAGGCCTCATTCTATAGGGTTGCCTCTGATGTTTCCTTCTGGAGGTTAGGGTATAAATCCCCAGGGAATGCAGAATTGATCTCAAATCTTTTAGTGAGTTCAGGGACTCATTCATTTTCTCACTGAAGAGATTCAATTTGTCAGAAGGGAGGTCCTGGACCTCCCTAAGAAATCCTCATGATTGCAGCCAGGAATCCCTCCTTATAACTAGAAGAGTGGCCAAACTTCTGGAAGCTGTGTCAGCCACATCCACTGCAGACTGGAGGGCTACCTTTGCCACCAGCTTCCCCTCATTGAATAGAGACTGAAATTGGGCCCTATCTTCTGTGGGAAGCTTGTTTGTGAAGTCTGGATGCCCGGAATAGGTATTAAAATAGTATTTTGTAACAACGCTTGGTAGTTAGCAGGAACAAAATACCATCTCTCGGCCCTTTTCAGTGTAAAAGGAACAGGATGCTGTAGCGTTCCATTCCATACCACTCTAGCTGATGGGTATGGCCACCTTACTCAGTCCCTGCGACTGAATGATGTCCAGGAGCCAATGTTGAAAGTTCTGGGCCTCCTCTAATAGGATCTGTAGATCACTGGACATTCTTTGTAACAGCTCCTGCTATTGGCAAGGGTCATTCAGCAGAGAAGGCGAAGAAAGAGCAACCACTTCATCTGGAGTTGATGAAGAGACAACCAACGGAATGTTGGTATCTGCCACTCTTGTTCCACCTCTTCCTCCTCGCACATGGACGAACCAGCTGGCAAGAGGGAGAGGAGCGATATGACTCTTGAGAGGGGCCTGGAAGCCTGGCATGTGTATCCCACAAACACCAAGAAGGCCAGAAAGAGGGGTCAATCGGTTGTCGGGGACCCTAAGGAAATTGGTAACAGCAGTCCCAGGGCGAGGGGGGTTGTATCGAGTGGAATGGTGGGTGTAACTTCTCGACTGTCTATTGGGGCTCAACTGTCTCTACAGAGATATCAATGGGGCCATCTTCTCTGATTCCTCTGAATTAGAGAACTGCTCCATAGGTAGTGGCGGTGCCATCAGTACCAGAGTAGTCCTGCCGGATGGTTGGAGGTGAAATGATTCCTGGGATACTGATGTAGACTCCTCCCCCCAAGTAAGGACATGTATCCTCTGGTGTTATACAAGTCTCTGTACGCCCTGGTGTCCGAGGAGCTCCCATAGATCCAGTGCATATGCAGCAACTGGATGGTCTTTAGATGGATGAAGCATTACCAACAATGGGGCCGGACCAGCACTCGTAGATGGAACCGGTGAATGTCTATCTTTGCATTTTGGTACTGAAGTGATCAACGGAACTTTTTATCCATTTTGCCCTCTGATCTGGGGGTCTTCATGGAGCCAGTTCATTAGGTTTCATTTGTGAGGTCTCACCTGACCTGGACTGGCTGGGGAGGAAGCTCATTTCTTATAGACAGTCCTCAATGGGGAGATGTTTTTGCATCGATGATAGTGCCCTTTACTCTCATGGGGAACCCTGGAAAAAGAATCCTTGGATTTACACGTTGAAGGCTGTGCACCAAGGCACGTGCTTGGACAGGTGCTGCTAGGCAGTTGAGGCCAATGTTCAGGGGGTCTCCCTGGCCCAGATTGGAAAGGTGCCTCATAGTCTTCTCTATCAGGTGAAGCTCCTGGGCTTCTTGAGTTCTGGGTGGGAAGGAGCAACAGATATTGCACTTTGCAGAGAGATGCACCTCACCCCGACAGCACAGGCAGTGCTGATATTCTTCACTGATGGAGAAGGATCAAGGGCAGGAGACACAAATCTTGAATACTGGGACGCTGGGCATAGTTCTGGAGCCAGGGAGGGGTTCCCCAACCGGGGAGTGTCATAAATATAAAGGAAGGGTAACCACCTTTCTGTATACAGTGCTATAAAATCCCCCCTGGCCAGAGGCAAAATCCTTTCACCTCTAAAGGGTTAAGAAGCTAAGGTAACCTTGCTGACACCTGACCCAAAATGACCAATGAGGGGATAAGATACTTTCAAATCTGGAGGGCGGGTCGGAGAAAGGCTTTTGTCTTTCTGTGTGATACCTTTTGCCGGGAACAGATCAAGGATGCAAGCTCTCCAACTCCTATAGAGTTAGTAAGTAATTTAGCTAGAAAATGCATTAGGTTTTCTTCATTTTTTGGCTTGTAAATTCGCTGTGCTGGAGGAAATGTGTATTCCTATTTTTGTGTCTTTTTGTAACTTAAGGTTTTGCCTAGAGGGATTCTCTATGTTTTGAATCTGACTGCCTGTAAGATTATCTTCCATTCTGATTTACAGAGTTGTTCTCCTATCTTTTTTTGTTCTTCTAATAAAGTTCTGATTTTTAAGAATCTGATTGGTTTTTTTTGGTCTTAAAAATCCAAGGGGTTTGTGCTCATCTTGTTTATTCTCAAGCCTCCCCAGGAAAGGGGGTGTAAGGACTTGGGGGGATATTTTGGGGAAATAGGAACTCCAAGTGGTCCTTTCCCTGTTCTTTGTCTAAAACACTTGGTGGTGGCAGTGTTTTACCTAATCCAAGGACAAAGACTTTGTGCCTTGGGGAAGTTTTTAACCTAAGCTGGTAGAAATAAGCTTGGGGGTCTTTCATGCGGGTCCCCACATCTGTACCCTAAAGTTCAGAGTGGGGAAGGAACCTTGACAGGGAGAAATACACTATACTATAAACTTCTTTACTACTAATCTAAAAATATAACTGTTTACAAATGTTTTCTTGATAGGTAATGAAATGATGTGAAGGAGGACATAATACTGACTCAGGCCATGTAGTGGTAAGAAGCAACTGGAGATGTGTCAACTCACACTGCCTATTATACCCTTAGTTGGGAGCACAAGGAGAGCTACTGTGCATGTGCGGGCCAACAGACACTGCTTTGAAGAATTTCTTGAGTTGGGCGCATAGCATGCATGTGTACCGAAGTGTGGAATACACGTACGGACCATCACTTGAAGAAGTATCAATCTGAAAATAGCAAAATCCAACCAAAAACCTTAGTTAAAACATGTATTTTAAAATAATACTTCTTTTTAAATGGAATTATTAAACAAGTCCTGGGGAAAAACAGGCTGTTTAAATACCTTGTAGAATGAGGGCCTTTATCTCCATACTGTTTCAATATGCTTATTCAATGTAGTCACAAAGAAGCTTTCCCTATTTTTTCACATGCTTTTACTTTTTAAGTATTAAATATTTAATTAAGTAATTAAGTATTCTGTTAACAGTCTGATTAAGATCCCATATTGGCACTCACACTCCAAGAGATCAGCCAGAGTCTTAGTCCGAAGAGCCACAGGTCTCTTCGTCTTGTCGTTAGTGATGGCAAATTCCTGCATACCCAGCTCTTCCGCTACTTTGGCCTGTGTCCTGTTGTTCACCAATGAGCTTCGCAACAACTGAAACCACAAAGAGTTCCACCCAGTTTTAACATTAGATAATGTTAAACTATAAGAATAAAGCAGCTTGTTAGGTCTCTGTCCCCATGAGTT
Source organism: Natator depressus (assembly GCF_965152275.1). Classification (NCBI taxonomy): domain Eukaryota; kingdom Metazoa; phylum Chordata; order Testudines; family Cheloniidae; genus Natator; species Natator depressus. The sequence continues at coordinate 121,010,268 of NC_134235.1, read as the reverse complement.
TACTGCATTTTTCTTCTCAGCACATTCTGATTTCTGCTGGTGTTTGTACACCCAGCCTATCACTGGAGAGTCTCCTTTTGTTTCTGATCCAACTTTTGTTTCATTGTCCCTTCTTTCTACTGTCTGTCTCCCTTGTTCCATTCCATCTGATGGTAAGGAAGAGGGTGATTTGGAAGCTCAGATATTACAGGGATGGCTTCATGGGTGTTACCAGAAACAACTAAAAATGGTTAAGTACGGTGCTCCAGTACCACTGGTAGGAGAGCAGCATGAGACTGACTAGGACTGTGTGCATTAGTCAGTTTTATTGTGCTGTTGGTGCCCAGGTGATATAGCAGTGCAGGAAGAAGTGCACAATCATGCTGATGGAGGATTCTGAGAGATCCTCCTGCTTAGAAAGAAGGTGCAGTTCCCATAATCCTGCATTACATTTAAAAATTTTGGAGGCGGTCCTCTTTAAAAACAAATGCCCTCTCCCCATCACTCCACTTCTTGTATTTATTTTGCTGGCGGTATATAGCCTAACAAAATCTAAACGTGTTTTACCATAGAAAATATAGACAGACAAGCACCATATCCTGAAATCCATACACACGGAGTACATCCAAAGTGTAAGAATATTTGTACCCATGCTTAAAAACAAAGATCTTCTCTATGTTAAAGCAAGGAAGACCACTACTACACAACTAGCAAACCTGGTTCATAATTCCATTCGTTTGGGGCTGGGAGGGAAAGGAAGGATAAGAGATGGACATTCCTGGCCAGATATCCAGTTGGTATAAAGCATAGTTTTGAAGTCAGTGGAGCCAAGCTGATTTATGTCAGCTGAGGGATCTGGCTCTGACTGCTACAGTACACGGCCACTGGTTTGTAACTAAGTGAGGAGACAACTGTATTTTAACGGAGTCTCCTGCTTTGGTTACAGTGGTAATGTAGACATGGTAAGTATGGAGCTCTGCAGAAGACATAAAAGCTTTACAGACATCTTAAACGTGGTTTGGGGTTTTCATTCAGCTTGAGTATCTCCTAATTATTGAAGTTAAGGAGTTTCAAAATGGAAAAGCGTGACTAAAAAGAGCGTAAGCCTTTTTCTTGGAGGACTTCAGTAACTCAGCCAAAGGTTAGGGGTCTATTACAGGAGTGGGTGGGTGAGGTTCTGTGGCCTGCAATGTGCAGGAGGTCAGACTAGAGGATCAAAATGATCTCTTCTGACCTTAAAGTCTATGAGTAAAGAGAGTCACTTTCTTAAAGAAAAACAAAACAAACAATCCAAGCCACCCGGGGCGGAGAGATTGCATAAGCACACATTGCTCCCTTTTTGAGTTCCATGTCACATTTGCTCAGCTTATTAGACAAAAGTTTTATGCTACCTGGGTCCATTGTGCCAACTGAGCTTATGAAAATCAAGATTTATTCTCAGTACTTGATATTTCATCTCTGACAATAGATAAATAAAGAACAGTATGGTCATGATTTTTTTGGCAATGATGTATGAAGCAGACACTCACAACTTGATCTTAATAAACTAGGCTGACTGCAAAATCAGCGTATCGCTCCCTCCCTTCCTAATTCCTCTCCATGCCTGTCCACCTACTCATCCACTTCCAACAGACACCCAAGTCCCAAAACAAAACAAAACCTTACCTAACTACAACATAAAACCTAGGAGACCAGAGTGCTGAGCAGCCATGACATGTAAATTGCTGCTTGCTATAATACTGTAGGCTTTTTAGGGCAGGGATCATCTTCTTATTCTGTGTTTGTACAGCACCTAGCACAATGGAGTCCTAGTCCATGAATGGGGATCCTAGGAGCTATGGTAATGCAATTAATAAATACTAATAATATATACAATACATGTATCTTGAAGATGGAAAGAACCAGTGGTCCATCTAGTCCACTTTTCCATACAAGGACCTGCCTCCCATGTAGCCAGAATCTAATGGGGACCCTGATACACTTTAGTAATATGGGAACAACAGAGTCAATGCAACACCCCAAACCCCACCCATCGCGACTTCCAGGCTGAGAACCCAATCTACTCCATTATGGAAGGTGTCACCTACACTTCAGCAACTACACTCAGCTGGAGTTAATTCCAGACATATAGTTAATTTTGTCTGACACTTCTGTGTTCACCCAGAATTACTGGCAGGTAGGACTGTTGTGGACAAGAAGCCTTTCCTAACTTCTAACTTAAACCATTCTTTCTGAAACTTCAGCTACACGTTTAAACCCTTGGTAGAACATAGCTAACGGGACAAGGTATCTGAAAGCATTCATAAAAATTTCTTCTCTGTTTCCCTTTTCTCAAGATATATATGACTAACTTCTTCATAAACAACCACTTTACATTGAGAATCAGTTTTGCTGCCCTCATCTGAACATTTACCATTACCTTGACTTCCGTGACCAACGATGTGCACAAACTCCAGATATAGTAGTATGTGCATACACCATAATTACTTTAAATGGAAATGTGTTCCTAAATGAGGATCAATAGACAGACAGACAGATATAGCTGGTTCTCTCCAAGTTACTTACCACCACTCCAACTACCTCTCAAATCTCATTCAAATTTAAATTGATGAAAAGACAATTATCTCAATTGTTCAGGTCCTAGCTTTGTAGCTTCATCTACAAACTTGGACAACATGTAACTAGTTCCACTTTCCAGATCACTTATGACTAAATTAAACAACACTAAACTATGCTGCTCATTGTCCTGAGGATTTAAAGCCATTAATTATACAGTAACACTCCATACCAGCGGTTCTCAACCCGCAGCCTGTGGGCCACTTGCAGCCCAATCTGCACACAGCTGCAGCCCGTGTGACAGCCTCAGGGCCATACAGGCAGTATGTATATTATGTGGATGTGGCCCACATAACACATAGAGAGCTGCATAAGCAGCCCACAATGGTCAATAGGTTGAGAACCACTGCTCTATACCCTTCCTGCCAAACAGTTCTTGAGAGACTGATCATACTATATTTGCACTGATGCCTACGTTTTTAAAGGTGACCTGCAAAGGAAAAAAAAATTGTGTTTGTGCCCTTCCCCCCCACCTTTTGTTAAAATTATTTTTGATGACTAAAACTGGACTGAAAAGATATTTTTTTACATTAGAAATTCAGGCCTTATTAAATCTGAATTTCCTGGATGAACGTATGGATGACATATATTTTACATGAAACTTGATAAAGGAATAAAAATGATTTTTATTTAGACTGTTTACTTTTGGGAGGGGGGTTCTTTCTGTAAACATCTGTAACTCAAATGCCTGAGAAACATATTTTAAAAAATGTCTTTGTTAAAGATTCTGCATCTCCATCCCTTACATTAAAGCCTGAGAAAACTCATCTTAACATCTCTGAAACTTCTCAGCAATCCTCTGGCTAAACAGGAAATTTTACACTTGACAGTCCCGATAATTTGCAGTGTTCTTTTTTTATTTTGTATTACAACTAATGTTTGAGAAAATTCTGCAATATAATTCTCTTCTCCACAAATAATCAGCCCACAGATAACCATCTACATTCAAGTACTCTACCAATCTGCAAGGCTATCTATTGAAACACCAACTACCAAAAACTGCACTTAGAATGCTGTAAGGTGCTCAAAGGCCCAAAATGGTTCCTATGCAGGATATGCTGGTAAACTATGGGAATCAAAAATAAATTGTTACAACTATTTTTAAAATTAAATCCAAAAACTGTTATGGCAGCTCTAGCCTGAGAATAATGGACAGACCAGGATAAAATAAATTGTAATGTCTGGGAGGAAATCAAAACACCTCAAAGTGACAACCACAGAAAATGGAAAAATAGTTGACTCAGTAGCCCAGTAGACATGAATAAAAACTCATGTGAGATGTCTGTCTAACAAACACCCTTTCAAACACTGTGTTAAAAAAGCACTACCTGGGTCTCAGATACACCGAGATCATCAGTGTGATTACGACCACTATAGAGCCATTTTACAGAGGGAAGAAATATTATTGCACTGGCTTCACAAATCGACATTTCCTGTCCATTACAGGATTCACATATTTGAATTAGAGATTTATTCAGAACAGGGGGCCTGAGGTTTCTGTCACTAATCAAATCCAGAATAAGTCACTAAGTAGCTTCTCTTATAATTTTTGTTTCTGTCCCACATTTGCTCTCCCGGACAGCATGACCAAAGGCATTCTCACCGTTAAGTGCCCTTCGTGATGATCAGGGAAATGTATGAATAAGTACTCAGTGGCTACCAATTGCATTATGGAGTCACCCAGGAATTCCATCCTCTGATTGTGGCCTCTGAAAAAGGAAACATCAATGTGGCAAGCTCAATAAGCAGTCAGGGGGAAAAAAACATGCAAATTTAAAGATACAGTAATTTAAAAGCAAGTGTCCACAGTATTAAATGAATTCATTTTTAATGAATTGGGGTCCACTGTATTAAATGAATTCATTTTAAAACACATTTAACACAATTTTCTGGTATTAACTAGATGTGATGAAAACAATTCTTTATTGCTGTACGTTGACTTTCTGGAGAAAGCAAATGAGGTAGTTACCGTTAAACAAAATTACTAGACCACAGATGTGGGACTAACTGGGGGGTACAGGTTGGTGCTAAATTTATCAGGAATAAGGTCCCAATACTACAATTTTTGCATGCAAATAAACTGCTGTGCGTGTTGATTTCAATGGATCAACAGTTTCCCCATATACGACTAGTTAAAGGATCAGGATTGGGTGTCACCAGGTATTACTCTATTATTTATATTGTGGATGTACCTAGGAACCTCAGACATGGACCAGTACCCCACTGTGCTAGTGCCTGTACAAACACAGAACAAAAAGACAGTCCTCGCTCCCAAAAGCCTGGGTTTATTTTTCCCACATCACGTCCATGTGAACATGTAGCATTACTGCATCAGGGATGAAGAACTTATAGCATTTTGAGCTGTGACTTTCCTCTTGCCATTTATGAACCCCTCACATGAACATATCTCTCATGAATGCTTCCTCTTGTAATCCAATCCATGCTGTTACATGGTGCTGTTAAAATGGGGCAGCTAACATGCTGCAAAATGTCATGCTCTGTTGCAGCAATTCCAGGCTCTCTGATGATCTCAGGTTGCACTATTAGATCATGACCTTCATTAAACATACATAGTTGTTTCTTATTACAAGTATGGACTATTAAGGAAATCAACAGTAAGATTAGCATAGTTCAACGTGGGATTCTGCTTTATACTCACAGAGTCAGGTGGTTAAATCCCACAGTTCTCAAAGTGAAGGCCCGTGCCAGAAGTCGAACATGAGTAAAAATGACTCCAATTGCTTCCTCAAACTCGGTAAGTTTCTGGAGAACTGGGGAAGTCTCGATAAGTTGCCGATCAGTGTTGGATTCTTGCAGCTGTAAATAATAACAAATGCAAATTAATGATAGAAGGCCAGTATACATTTCAAAGAAAAAAGATCCTTTCTGAGAACAGCAAATCCTTTGAAAACCATTGACCATTTGCGAGGGAAAAGCAGAAATGTGCATTGTGTATATACACAAACATCCACCTCACACTTGGACTGACACTTGGATAATCAAGAAGCAGACCAAAAAGCAAACAAAACCAAACAAGCCCACCCTACTACTTTCTTTAAAAACAGAAAGAAATGGCAAAGCTTTAAAATACAAAATCTAAAAGGACAATGTTAAAGTAATTTCTAATAATATTTACAATGGTATTCTTCACGCCAACACTGCCCCAAAGCAGAGAGAATCAATGCCCAAGTGGGGAAGTAAGTGATTTCTGGGCCAAAGAGGAAATTAAATTTTCAGTCCAAACAAGTGGGAGTAGGAAAGAGAAATAACTAGTGATAACCTATGGGAAATAAATGGATGGCGCTAGCTCCAATGTAAGTTGTACCAATGCAGAAGCACAGATCACAACAGGGAGAGGTTAAAAAAAACAAAACAAAGAACACCTCAGAAGGGAGAGAGCTCTCAGGAGCTTGCACTTGGAAAGCTGGAACTGAAATTTCCTTCCATTAAGACTTTTGTTTATTTACTTCTCTCTTGTGTACACACCAGTCTGGGCTGTTGTACAAATAACTCATGAGCATTGAGCTACTGGCAATACTTAGTCTATAATCCCATTTCAGAGCTCCTCAGAGTATATATGAAGCATTTGGGTCCTTGTCCTTAGATCTGTGTGTGAGGACACCCTGCACCCAAGAAGAACCTCAGTGAAGTCAAATGAACTCTGCACAAAAGATCAGGGACTTGGTTTGGACAAAACAGGTAGAAAGAGTAATATGTCTGAGACAAAAGAGGTAGAAAGCATAAAATGTCTGAGACAGATACGACAATTTTCTGCCATACCCTTGGGAGACCTTATGAATTAAGTTTAAGAATCTTTGGGATCCACTGTATTAAATGAATGGTTTATGTATTATTGTGGGCTATGATTGTATGTAACCTCTCAGGGGAGCGTAGGAAGGGGGAGAGGAGAAATGTGACAGATGTGAGACCTGCAGGTTCAAAGGACTCTGTTGAACAATGTGCCAGACAAGAATGGACTCTTGGAACAAGGACAACGTTAAGGTCATTTCTAATAATATTTACAATGGTATTCTTCAGGCCGACTCTGCCCAGAGCAGAGAAAATCAATGCCAAATGGGGATGTAGGAAGTGTCTGGGCCAAAGAGGAAATGAAATCTTCATCCCAAACGAGTGGGGGCAGAAAAGAGAAATAACTAGTGATAACCTATGGTGAATAAATGGGTGGCGCTAGCTCCAATGTAAGTTGTACCCATGCAGAAGCACTGATCAGGAGAAAGAGAGAGAGAGGTTAAAACAAACAAACCCAAAACAAAAACACAAAATGAGGAGAGCTTCTCTCAGGAGCTCGCATCGCCACCTTGGAAGGCTGGAACTAAAATCTATTTCCATTAACAATGGGGAAAACTCAGTTGTGGGAGTTGAAGGAATGACAGCTACCAGAGCCCAAGGTTGGAGCTGAAGTGATGTCTGGCAAGCTTTTTAACATGTGGGTAGGTTCTTTTATTGTTTTTAATGTTTTCTCTGTAACCCTTTCATCTTAAGAATGAAAATGCTTGCTTATGAAGAGTTGTGTGGTAACTTAGAACTGCAGACCATTATGCTGTTCATAGCCTCTGGCGAGAAAGCAAAGCTGTGTGACTTGCTGGGAACATCTTACTGCAGGCAGCGAATTGTGCAGCCTGGAAAAACTCCACTCAGGAGGGAAAGAGACACAGGTCTCTACCAAGAGAGGTGATGGCTGAGGAGCCGGGAGCCTAGAGTGGATGCCCTTGGTGGACCACAGATACAGTTGCCCTGAACCACAGCAATGTTTATCTATGGTACTTGTATGGCTCCCTTCACCATAGAATCTGAGCACCTGGCAATCTTTAATATAATTACCATCACAACACCTCTTTGAGATAGAACTGTTCTATTATCCCCATTTTACAGATGGAGAACTGAGGCACAGGGAGCTTAAGTGACTTGCCCACGGTCACACAGGAAGTCTGTGGCAGAGCAGGGACTTGAACCTAAGGCTCCCACATTCTCAACTAGTACTTTAACCACGCATTGACTTTCTAAATAGATGAGAAAAGAGACTGATTAAATTTCAGACTTGCCAACACTTTAAGTGTCTATGTAATATTAATCTTATTGGAATCACTGTTAAAAATAACAATACTATATGAGAGCAAAAAAATTAGCAATATGTTTTTAAGCAATTTGATTCAAACCCCTTGACCTCCCATGATTAAGTTAGGATCTAAATGCTGAGGTCAATAAAATATGTATACAGATTGTTTTTTGTATCCAGTTTTCTAGGTATAATAGATAAACAGGAGGAAGACAAAGTTACTTCTCACTAGATTTATCTTGCTACAAATCCACACGTATATTAAACACAGGCCATGAGGTGGAAGCTTGTTATTTACAAAAATTCACAACAGCCAATATGGCTACTTGATACTAAATATTCCAAGATATCACCACAGCTGAATGCCACTGAAAAGCATCCTTAGAAATAAAATAGAGCTATGAAATTTATGATAGACAGAGGCACACTTACTTGGAGTGGGTGTAGTGGGTAATTAAGCCATACTTCCTGTAGGTCCTGCAAACATTGAGAGATGCCGTTAGTGCTCAAGGGAGTCATTTAACAAATTCCACAGTTCTAAATAAGATGGCATTACTTGAAATACTGAACTGTTTCAGACGCTGCCGCTGCTTATTGCAAATTCAATAGTGCTAGCAATCTCATTTTTAAAATAGGGGATTCACTACTCAAGCTGCCGGTAGTTCTCCCAATGAGCTTGTGTCAAAGAGGCAGAAAAATCCTTGAACCAAATAAAAATGGTTTAAAAAACAAAAGTAAAAAAAATATTTGTTGAAGCTAATGGTCGAATTTTATTTCCCACCACCTGCTCCGCAGCAGGTTTAAAATTGACCAAAAGCCAAGACTAAAACTCTAGGTCATGTAGGCTTCATTCATTACAACATTCAGAAGCATGTAAATACTGAGATACAATATGCCACAAAATACTTATATGTCTCACAAACATACTTTGTTCCACAGACTTTGAGACTTTACAGAAGAAAAATATCATTTAATTAATTCCCTGGCCATCGCGTTAGTGGTCTCTTCAGTAGTATAACTATAATTTATATGCACTAGTGCCTTACATGCCCCATCATCCAAATGCTCAGTACTTTTTGAATGTGTAAGATGACCCAGTCCCTACTCCAAAAGGCTTACAAGCCAGTTGTGCAAAAAGCACAAGTCTGCGCCAAACAATGAGAAGGAGGAAGAGGGTAAGGGTAATGAGAATGTGTGGTTACATAGGCTAGTGATGTGCACACATCCATGGTGCTCAATTAAACATCTTAAAAACATATAAAGGAACAACAACAACAACAAAAAATCAGCAAATGTCAATCCTCACTGGCCTTCTACATAGCCAATATGGAACAGACTTTAACTGTGTAGTTGGTCTGATGGTGGTTGAAACACCTAGCTTTAACACTTGGAGGGCTACAGAAAATAGACCCAATACATTTTTAATGCCTCTAAAACAATGTTTGTTTTACATACATGGCATATACTGAATACATGATGGTATGATGTGGTTTAAAAGTTTTATCGGAATTCATTTCCCATGAGTTGCATAACTCATTTAGGTCCGCACAACTCATGGATAAAAAGACCATCTCATACTTACGCTGTTAAAATCTTTATTTTACATAATCATATATTCCCTATTTTATTTACTCTTTACATAAAAACAAAAACCAACCCTAGATTAAATGAATGTTGAAGTTGCCAGGTCAAGCACTCAAAAGTTAGGAAATGCCAGAATTAAGGGTTCCCTCTGAATTACAATGTACTTTTAATATACTTTTAAAAAATGTAATTTCCTAATTAACACCCTCCCCTAGAAATTCTATCATTTAGAACTTTATTCACCCCCACAAAGATCAGCAGCTAAATTGCAACATTTAAATCCATCGCACAGACTTCTACTATTTGTAATAACTGTTGAAATGGAGTTCTACAAGATTCATGCACTACTGTATCTGCTCTTCTTCATGTAAGCCAATGAGCTAACAGAATCAAATTAATGTTACTCTGTTTACAACTCAGTATCATAAAATGCTGTTTTCATGACCTTTAAACTAAAAAAAAACAGATGTAGTATATTCTACCCCAACCATCAAATATAAAAAATTGTGGTTTTAATTAAACTGACAAAATTAACATGTAAATAAATAAAAAGTTTTTTAAAAGTAACTCAGCCAACAGGAAAACAAATACCGTGTCATTAAAGAGTAAACGTCCAAATAAGTGTTTGGCTTCTTCTAGGCTTCCCTCCAGGTAAACAGCTCCTATATGGAAGAAACAATATACAATAGGGTAAAAATGCACTAGTATTCAGAAAAGTACAAAATAGAGACTATGAATCACCCCCTCCCCCACCCCCAAAAAGGAAACAGCAATTGTGGTAACAGCAATTGTGGAAACCACAAGTTTCTCTCTCTTTGAAATTAAAGTGCAAAATGAAATTTTCTGCGAAATGTAAAGAGAATCAAATCAACAGTATAAAACGAGAAAAAAATTCTTAGAATCCTAACAAGTTACATCAATGATACAAAGTGGTATGCCAGAACAATGAACTTTAATAGCATTAGGCTGGAAGTAATCCTGTGTTTATAGTTGTTTTCAAGTAACCAGCTACTTAAAATTCTCTCAAACACTGGATATGTGAACATTTATAACCAAGAAATAACTTACAGCAGCCAGGGAATTTATTTTGTCCCATATCTTGCGTAAATCTTTGCCAGAACTACTCTCAACATTCGAAACCCATCAGTACTCCCCGCCCCCCCCCCCCACCGAATAATATATTATTTCCCAAATTGACATCAGTGTAGGGGGTTTTTATTTGGAGTTAGGTTTAATGGGGTGTTGAATACTACTGTTTTTTTAAATTACTTATATCATAGTTCTGAGCACCGGTACTGTTAGGACCTTGTCGCAATTTTATATAGGAATGACGTTTAACTGATATTTTGGGTCCTTTAGTGGATTTAGATGGAAACAAACCTTTTGATTTGGGATCATGGGGGAAATCTTTCTTATATTGTACAGTGTAACAGGTGTACCTGGCTCTTCAAGGTCCCGTGCTTGAGACCCATGGCCCTGCTACACACTGCCCCAGGAGAAAAACAGCAAAAGGTGGGTCCTCCAGGCCTTCTTAGGGAGGCCTCACAAGACGCAGCCAATCAAAGGCCAGCTGGCTTAGTTAAAAGGAGCTGCAGGGGCTTAGCAAGTCAGTTCCTAGCTGTGACTTGAGTAGCAAGGAAGGGTGCTCTGCTCTGACTACAGGGCCTGAGAGTTTACCAGAAGTTGAGTTCTGGCTGCATTTTGCTTTCTGCAAGGAGAGAGTAGACCGGAGAACTGTAATCTTAAAGTAATGGGTGAAAGGAAAGAGATCCAGTGGGAAAATGCCCAAGAAAAACAGTAGCAGCTAACTGAAGGAGTTAAAGAGAGGAGTGTGAGACTGCTGTTCACAGGGTCCCTGGCTGGGACCCAGAGTAGTGGGTAAGACCAGGTCCCTGCACCAACCACTGGAGAAGTGTCCTAAGCCCCAAGGAGAGGATAAGGTATGTTTAGAAGCTGAAGCAAAGAGCTGGAATGGGGCTGAAGACCCTGATATGGCCAGACTGTCTTATGGTTACCCCTCTGGAAGGGGACTGAACTTGAGTGATGACCTGGCTGGAGAGGTGGGGCAGTGAGAACTAGTGAAGACAAAGAGTCTCCAGGGGAAAAGTCCTATAACAGGCCAGGGAAGGACTTAAAGTTAGCCCAGAAGGGGCTCAAACTGAAACCAGAGACAGGGCTGTAAACACTAATAAAGGCATAGCAATAGTCCTTGTTGGACCTTTGTTACCCCAGCAGGGTTTCATTCGTGCATCATGTGTGGCTTGGCTGGAGGACTGAGCCACTGAAGTCCTGTCTAGTGAGGTCAGCAGTTGACAGGGTGCCAGGAGCGGAGAAAAAGTGCAGGATTGCACCCAGCTTACAGGAGGCATTGACCAGAGGTGAGTGCCTCATCACATATGGCAACCTAAAAAACAACATTAAAGATGGACGTCCAGGATTGTCATTCATTCTATGGCTTCCGACGACATGGAATGAATCAAGGCTGTGCCCCTGGAGAATGATCTTAGAGGGCAGTGGTTCACTAGACGTTCCATGGTTTGGATGCCTTCTCCATATTCACATATCGGGGCTGTCCTTCACTTTCCATCTGTTTAGTAGGTAGCTTCAATAGCGAGTGGGTTCTGATGTGGTTTGCTGTGATCCGTATCTTAAGTAGCATGGTGAAGCCAGGTAGTTGGTGCTGAGGTTCCTCTGAGACCTCTTCTACTCGGTGCCCCAAGAACTCAGTTTGTCTCTAGTTTCACCACCTAGGTTCCTTTATGCAGCAAAGCTAAGCTGAGTTGATCAGACTCAAATATAGGGGATGGGCATAGGGTATAGCACACATCCAAACTTACACAGAAAAACTTTTCCTTATACATTTTTACCAACATTAACAACACATTGCGACCAGTGTCCCAGTGGGGGCCAGCTGAGGTTACCCAATTAGGGTGAACTGCAACAAATGGGGAAGTCAATCCCCAAAGCTGGTGGATATTTTAACACTTAGATTTACCAAGCCAGCACAAAAGAGCTTCTTTATTACCTCACTGGTTACTCAGAAGTCCAAACAACACCGTTCCTTTAAAGTAACCCAGCCTCAGGCCTCCATCCAGGTACCCAAGTCAAATATGAAGATCTCTGACAATCTCATTTCATCATATAAAAGAAAAGGTTCTACCAATCCCAAAGGATCGGACACATTACCTCCCAGGTTATTGAATATTCCAGATCTTACCCAAATACACGCTTATAGACAATTTTTATTAACTAAACTAAAATTTATTAAAAAAGAAAGAGAGAGAGTATGGTTAAAAGATCAATATACATACAGACATGAGTTCAATTCTTGAGGTTCAGATACATAGATATGGTGAGCTTTGTAAAGCTTTGCAAAGAGTTCTTTTAGAATTTAGTTCATAGGTCATAGTCCAATATCCAATATCATATTCAGGGCGGACCAGTCAGCACTAGGATCATGCTTCAATGGTGGGGAAGCTTAAGCCACCTCAGCCCTTGCCCTGCCCCCTTCACCAAGGCCCTGCCTCTGCCCCGCCCCTTCTCCGAGACCCCGCCTCCGCTCATTCCATACCCCCTCCCTCTGTTGCTGGCTCTCCCCCACCCTCACTAAGTTTTACCAAGCTGGGGTAGGCAGGGGGTTGGGGGGCAGGGAGAGAGTTTGGGTGTGTGTGGGGGGGTGCAGGCTCTTGGAGGGAGTTTGGATGCGGGCTCTGGGCTGGAGCAGGAGGCTGGGGTGCGGGAGGGATGCTGGCTCTGGCCGGGCAGTGCTTACCTTGGGCAGCCCCTGAAAGCGACCTGCACATCCCTCTAGCAGCGGTTCCTAGGTGCGGGGAGTGGGGGGGACAAGGGGTATCTGCATGCTGCCCCTGCCCGCAGGCACTGCCCCTGCAGCTCCCATTGGCTGCAGTTCCTGGCCAATGAGAGCTGTGGAGTTGGTGCTCGGGGCAGGGGCAGCGCGCAGAGCCCCCCCTCATATCCCCCCAGGGACATGCTGGACACTTCCCGGAGCGGTGCGGGGCCAGGGCACGTAGGAAGCCTGCCTTAGCTCCACTGCACCTCCGGACTTTTACCATGCAGGAGGCGCTGGGAGGAGCAGTTGAGGGAGGGAGGGGGAGGAGTTGATCAACCGGGCCCGCGGACTCCCTGGGGCCCCCAGGGGTCCAAAGACCCCAGTTTAAGAAATGCTGCTCTAAAGGATACGTCTTGGCACTATCACTCTTTAATATTTATATCAGCTAAATGCCTTCGACAGTGAGACAAAATATATCCGTGTTCACATTGTACACACTATTGTAATAATATTTGTACAAGATATGCCTTTTGAGCTATCATTTAAAATCTCAATTTGCTGATCAATAATATCAAGGCAAAGTGCATGTAGTAGCGTTATATGAGAAGTTATAAACATAAGCTGAGATAATGACTAAAAAGAGATTTTCCAGACAAGTCTGGGGAGTAGCCAAGCCAGTTCCTAAGAGACAAAGGTGTAAACAAGGCTGATGGACCATTACCTGCTAAATGGCCATTCTTTGGCAGGACAGGGGGCAGGGGCAATAAAATCCACATTTTAGCAAAGAAAGAGTATGGAGTTCCCTTCCACACAGACTGCCTGCTGCCTTGCTCCCAGCTGGAAATGCTTCTCAAAGAGGAGACGGGACTATAAAAAGAAGGGGCAAACACCCCAAGACACTCCTCTCTCTCTCCCTGCCCATTGTATTCACTGCACCTGAAAAGACAAAGGAAGCAGCCGCTGCACCCTGGGGGGGGCCCTGACCTAAAAAGTTTGGTCAGTAAGACTTCTGGAAGCATGTGGTGAAAGAATTTTTCTTTGAATCTAATGTAGATCAAGTTAGGCACCAGTAAACGTTTTATCTTTATTTTCTTGTAACCATTTCTGACTTTGATGCCTCATTACTTGTACACACTTAAAATCTCTCTTTGTGGTTAATACAACTTTTTTATTGTTTTACCTAATCCAGTACACTCAAGTGGAAGTGTCTGGGTAACTCCACTGGGGGTAACAAGTTGTGTGCATGTTATTCCCTTAAAGGAATAACGGACTTAATATATTTGTACTATCTAGGAGTGGGCGGGGCAGTACAGGACTTATGTTTCTGGGGGGAAATTGAAGACTAGGAGTGTGTTGGGGTCACCCTGTGGTAAACTTTAAGGTGTGGCTGGCTGGCTACAGCACACACAGACATAGCTGGGAGTGACCGACATGCTGGAGGCTATTTGTGAGATGTCCAGGTAGCAACAAGGCTTTGTCAAGGGCAACCCAGGTTACAAGGCAGAGGTGACACAGCTACTCATTGGTCTGGATTGTACCGTTATGTCACACCCAGTCATGGAACTTTGGATATGTAGATGACCTTGTGATCGCATCCAAGTGAGCACTTCTACCTAAGCGGAATCCATCCTCCCAGATCTGAAAAAGCTGGAGGAGGGCGATAGGTTATGGCGACTCAGACCAAACCCTTGGAAAAACAGTTACGTCTGTTTTTTCCACCAGAGCAACAAATTTGAATGTTACCTTCTGGAACACCAAACTCAGGCACAAAGATTTCCTTAAATATCTTGGTGTGATTCTGGATCATAGCCTCACATACCGCCAACATCTGACTAAGACCACCGCCAAGCAGGAGTAATATAATTCACAAAACTAGGTGGGATCAGTTGGGGCACAGACACTCAAATCTAGCTGAAAGCCACCTTGGCCCTCGTCTTCTCAGCAGCTGAATGGTGCATGCCAGCATGAGCAGGTAAAGTACATACAAAGCCTGTCAACATGCAGTTGAACACTTATGAGAATTGTCACAGGATTGCTGAAGTCAACAACAATGGTCTGGGTTCTTGTCCTTTCATATATTTATCTTACCACCATCCCTTCGGAGAGAAACAGCAATAATACAAAAATATGACTGTGTGATAATGCACCCAGACTATAGAGAAATGACGAACTAATAGTACCACTAATAATATTGGTAGTAATTTGTATTATGGAGCACCTGGCATTGGTCACTGTAGGAAGACAGGATACTGGGTTATATGGATCTTTGTTCTGACCCACTATAGCCATTCTTATTTTCTTTTCTTTTTCTTCCCCTTTCATATAGGCTTTAATGACACTAAAAAATGCCAAAGTTAACTTTTGAGGTCTTGACTTGTCAACCTTAGTAATGTTCTTTTAATGTTTTGTGTGTGATATTTCCTAAGTTTTCAAAAAGGAAAACAGGAATTCCATCATGTGGCATCATATTGAGACCTACATGGATCATCAGCAGGGTTGCAGCCTTTATATCCACTGCACAGAACTCTGCCACTTAGACCCCTTAGACCCTCCAGTCTATCTTGCCACCCAGACAAACTTAACTTTGTGATAAAAGGTTATTTAAACCTAAAATCACAGCACATTAGGTTGCTCCCAGTCCCAAGAAACCAGTAATTCACCCCAGATCAATTGGTACTCTAAGACAAAGCTGGCAGACAATTCTATAGTAAACTAACTAACGGTTTATTAGCTAAGAAAAAAAGAATGAGAGTTATTGAGAGGTTAAAGCAGGTAAAATATAACAACAGGTAAATCACAGTTTATAACTCCAAATGGTGGCAGTGATGTAATAAACTGCCATTTTCTCAAAAGTCCTTCAGAGCTACCCAGAATAACTCGGGTGATCTCTGTCTTCTCATTCAGATATTCTGCCCTATTAGAATCCTAATAGTCCAGAGATGATGGATCATTTCTTGTATCCATATTTATAGCTCTTTCACACAGAAAGCCAGCTGACAGTGTCTTTCCCCACATGGGCTTTTCCTTTGAGTGAGGAAGGCACTTAGACTTTTGACCTCTGATCATATATATAATGGCCACTTGCTGTGAAATTATTAGGTCCTTCATTAGCATTTCACAAGATTTCTTTGATAGTTACATGAGTATTTACATGTAAATGTTTGCTATTAAATTATGACAGGAATGGATAAGTGAAAATAATATGGGTAACAGTCCACTAGTTTTCATGAAGTTTAAACATCTGAGTATACACTTATTTGATCTATACAAGGGAACTGACCTGAATACACTCTAGCATGATATGGTCAGCCAGCATCACAGGGATCACAAAGGCATATCCCTGACACAAAAGCCACCTCCTGGCAAATTTTTAGTCCCTTTTCCAAAGTATGGGGCAACTAGAGCTGTTCAAGAAAAGGTCACCAGAATTTTTTTTAACATGGACAAAATAATGTATTTTCCTAAGCATTGTGCTCAGAAACAGCCCAACGGTTTTGGATGAAATTTTCCCCCCAAAATCAGCCTGAGGCATGGAAAATGTCAGCCCAAACAGTTAGTTTGGTAACGTTTATAAACATCTGAAAACAAGGTCTTATAATGGGAAGTGTCGGGTAATCTTAAGAAAGGCCTCACCTACCATAAATATATTACTCATAAATATATACACACACAATAGATAAACAGCAATCTCCACTAGCTTCTAATTCAGCACTGAGGGTAGCATAACCCATTTCTGTAATGTCCCCAATTACTGTATGAAATGATTACTGTGGAGTTCACCCATAAATTTTATTTTACTTCACTGCTTGTTCATTTTATTTTTATGCTTTCCATGTCTTTTGTGCAGTTACCACCTTTTATACATAAATTAAACTTTATTATTATACTTCACACATTTGAATTTTCAATAAATCTGAACTGTTGGATTTTATTTTATTGTGAGTGCATGTGTGTGAGTACGTATGTACATAAACATTGTGACAAAGCTCTGTCCTTGTCTGCATGGGTCCCGCGTTTTCTGGCGGATTTTGCTAGCCTCAGAGGCTCACTGTGACCCTCCACGTAACCCTTCTCTCTCTAGAGACAAGGGTCACAGTCTACTGAGTCATTTTCATCATAAGCCAGCAAGGGAGGTGAGGAGAAGCTATCCTCCCTTGCACAGTCTCTGTTGTCTCCCAGTCTCAGTGATTAATCAGGGTGGGGGCAAAGGGGGGAGCCCAGGCCTGCCCTCTACTCCAGGCTCCAGCCCAGGGACCCTAATAGTATCAGCTATGGTAGCTGACCTTTTAGAAACATGACACATACAATTCCCTGGGCTACTTCCCCACAGCAGCCCCCACTTCCTCAAGCTCCACTTCACCCTTACCTCAGAGCCTCCTTCCTTGTGCCTGATATGGTGTGTACTGCTCTGTTTCTCCAACAGCGCAACTTCCTCCCACAGCTCCTGACATACACACCCACCTGACTGACTGGGAGGCTTTTAACTAGTTTCAGCCAGTCCCTGATTGGCTTCAGGTGTCCCAATCAACCTAGCATTCTCCCTGCCTTCTGGAAAGTTCTTAATTGGCCCCAGGTGTCTTAATTGACCTGGAGCAGCTGCCATTTAACTTATCCTGGTACCAGGGATTTGTTTAGCCTAGAGCTAATATATCAAAGCCCTGGCTTGGGTGATTTAGTTGGGGAGTGGTCCTGCTTTGAGCAGGGGGTTGGACTAGATGACCTCCTGAGGTCCCTTCCAACCCTGATATTCTATGATTCTACCTCCCACTATTTTTCTATAGCCATCTGGCCTTGCCCCGTCACAACATACACACACACACACACACATATTTATATACAAAAATGTATTTATATTAATATTTTGTTTGTTCTGTCCAGATATAAAGATGAATTATTTAAAAACCCCCACTATGTACAGTAAAACTTGCCTATAACTTGGAATACACTGCACACCAATTTTCATTTGCCTGCCAACTTGTTTTCTGTGCTTTGGTTGATAACAGCAGATGACACTGGGGTTTTCTCTCTTCACTGATACTTGCTACCCAGTGCAGTCAGTCATCGATCAAGATTTTAGGGCCCTCCAGCTGACTTGATGCTGCTTCCTCTTTCAGTTGGAAGAGCTTTGGTAGCATGCTATACTTTCCTATACTGCCTTGGCTGAATTCTCAAGGTTTGTCTTTGAAGAAAAAAACAAACAAAAAACCAACCAACCAACCAAAAAAACCCTAAAATCGTCTTGGCAGACGTCTGTGCTGGTTTATCCAAGTCTCGCAAATTAGCGAGCAACGGAAAATGTGTATGACTTGGTTCAAACTGTCTGCAAAACCTGGATAGCAGTCAGAACAGGCAAATACTCAGGATTAGGAACAGTCTAGAGAGACATGCTCACTGGAGAGTAGAGGAGGAAGCAAAAGTGCAGTTATAGTAAACTTCCTTTCACAGTTAAATTATTCTATGAACTTTTTTACTTCACTGTGAGAGATTCCACAGATTTACAGGTACATGCAGCTTCACTTTGAAGCCCTAAACTTCCACCTGCCTGTTTCTTTACAGAAGCCCAATGTTAATTAGTGGAGTTCACATGGCATTCAGTACCAAAGTGTGTATCATGCATAAGTTAAAGGATCTGGGGACTAGAACCTGGGTCTGCAGAGCCTGAGACAACTGCTATTCCTACAGTACCACTGGGAGGCCACGCTAAGGCATAGCGAGGGAGCACTGTGGAGAGTAGGCACCGCAAGAAGTACTGCTCAAGAGACAGAGTGACGACCCTCTGATTGGCCAACTGCCCTATTTAACCCCAGAGGTTGCCCGGGCAATCACACAGACATCAGCCTGCTGCAATGCCAGACTTCCCTTGATCTCCAGTCTCTGACTCCAGCCTGTCTCTGACCCCGACTCTTGCCTCCTGAGTCCAGCCTGCTACTCCCTCTGATCTCCAGTCTCCAACCCCAGCCTCACTCTTCCTTACAGTCCACCTCTTCGGTTTCTTCCAACTCCAGATCAGTGACTACTGTCCCTGGTGTGCAGACCTCCACCCAGCTGTGACCGCTAGGCTAGACTGCCTGCGCCCTGGTCTCTTCTAAGAAGAGGTGGAGTTGTAAAGCTTCAGGACTATATATGTAAGTAAAAAAAGGTCAATATTTCATTAAGAAGGTTAGAAACCAATGTTTTTCATAATACTACTGCACACAAAATAATATTATGGATAATATATGTAACATGCACACATACATACATACAGAGTAGGCACATACTTTACCTATTAAGGCTTCAAAACAGTTGGCCATCGCATGACGTAGATCCGATTCCCTACAAAGGTCAGGTCCATGAGCATAAAGCATAAACCGATCCAGTTCCAGCTTCTACAAATACCAACACAATATGTGAAAAGTGGAAACAGTTGACCATTTGCACTATAAAAATACAAGCATTCAGGTTATATACGTTATTGTGGAACTTTGATGAAATTGAAAAGCAGTCTTCCAGCTAACAATGGTGCATAATTAGTCCTCAAATATAAAACTAGACTATTCTATTGTAGCTTACTATGTAAACAATTAAAGTTTGATATTGATCTCTTGACACAACTATCCAGGATAAAGAAAAATAGTCAAACCAAGGGTGGAAGGAAAGCCATAGGGAGCGATGGTAGTACTGACCTCTGTGGATGAGTTTGATGGGGGAAAAGAGGTAAGAATGAACCTAATCCTGTCTCATGTTTGAATGATGCCACAGTAGTATAATTTCATGATGTTTTTCCCTAAAGAAGTGGGGGAATTAAAGATGTGGAGAAAGATTTCACCAAAGAGAAGAGGAATAAAGTTAGAGAGAAATAACCTCGGTGGCCAGAATCCAATAAAAATCCATCTCCTTCCTGAAGCAGGCCTACCGCAGCAACACGTGGCAGTAGCAAATGCCTCTAGTCTGTGGAACAGTTAATCATAGAATATCAGGGCTGGAAGGGACCTCAGGAGGTCATCTAGTCCAACCCCTGCTCAAAGCAGGACCAATTTTTGCCCCAGATCCCTAAATGGCCCCCTCAAGGATTGAACTCACAACCCTGGGTTTAGCAGGCCAATGCTCAAACCACTGAGCTATCTCTCCCCCCACAGGGCCACATGGCTTTCTTTTTTCCCCAAATGTGCAATATTCACATCAGTCTGTTTTATAATCTATAGCAGTGGTTCTCAAACTAGGGGCGCCGCTTGTTCAGGGAAAACCCCTGGTGGGCCAGGCCGGTTTGTTTACCTGCCATGTCTGCAGGTTTGGCTGATCGCAGCTCCCACTGGCCGTGGTTTGCCGTTCCAGGCCAAAGGGGGCTGCAGAAAGTGGCGCGGGCCGAGGGACGTGCTGGCAGCCCTTCCCACAGCCCCCATTGGCCTGGAGCAGTGAACCACGGCCAGTGGGAGCCACGATCGGCCGAACCTGCGGATGCGGCAGATAAACAAACTGGCCTGGCCCACCAGGGGCTTTCCCTGAACAAGGGCGCCCCTAGTTTAAGAACCACTGATCTACAGGACTGCTTGCCTATATATACAGATACTGAGTCACACGTATCTTGTGATATATGATCATTCTGATATGGAAATGCCCATAAGAGTTACTAGGTTTCCTTTTACATAGTCATGAGATGTTAAGAGTAACAAGAAGGGTTTCTTCAGGTATGTTGGCAACAAGAAGAAAGCCAAGGAAAGTGTGGGCCCCTTACTGAATGAGGGAAGCAACCTAGTGACAGAGAATGTGGAAAAAGCTAATGTACTCAATGCTTTTTTGCCTCTGTCTCCACGAACAAGGTCAGCTCCCAGACTGCTGCGCTGGGCAACACAGCATGGGGAGTAGGTGGCCAGCCCTCTGTGGAGAAAGAAGTGGTTAGGGACTATTTCGAAAAGCTGGACGTGCACAAGTCCATGGGGCCGGATGTGTTGCATCCGAGAGTGCTAAAGGAGTTGGCGGCTGTGATTGCAGAGCCATTGGCCATTATCTTTGAAAACTCATGGCGATCGGGGGAAGTCCCGGACGACTGGAAAAAGGCTAATGTAGTGCCCATCTTTAAAAAAGGGAAGGAGGAGGATCCTGGGAACTACAGGCCAGTCAGCCTCACCTCAGTCCCTGGAAAAATCATGGAGCAGGTCCTCAAGGAATCAATCCTGAAGCACTTACACGAGAGGAAAGTGATCAGGAACAGTCAGCATGGATTCACCAAGGGAAGGTCATGCCTGACTAATCTAATCGCCTTCTATGATGAGATTACTGGTTCTGTGGATGAAGGGAAAGCAGTGGATGTATTGTTTCTTGACTTTAGCAAAGCTTTTGACACGGTCTCCCACAGTATTCTTGTCAGCAAGTTAAAGTAGTATGGGCTGGATGAATGCACTATAAGGTGGGTAGAAAGCTGGCTAGATTGTCGGGCTCAACGGGTAGTGATCAATGGCTCCATGTCTAGTTGGCAGCCGGTGTCAAGTGGAGTGCCCCAAGGGTCGGTCCTGGAGCCGGTTTTGTTCAATATCTTCATCAATGATCTGGAGGATGGTGTGGATTGCACTCTCAGCAAATTTGCGGATGATACTAAACTAGGAGGAGTGGTAGATACGGTGGCAGGTAGGGATAGGATACAGAGGGACCTAGACAAATTGGAGGATTGGGCCAAAAGAAATCTGATGAGGTTCAACAAGGATAAGTGCAGGGTCCTGCACTTAGGATGGAAGAATCCAATGCACCGCTACAGACTAGGGACCGAATGGCTAGGCAGCAGTTCTGCAGAAAAGGACCTAGGGGTTACAGTGGACGAGAACCTGGATATGAGTCAACAGTGTGCCCTTGTTGCCAAGAAGGCCAATGGCATTTTGGGATGTATAAGTAGGGGCATAGCCAGCAGATCGAGGGACGTGATCTTTCCCCTCTATTCGACATTGGTGAGGCCTCATCTGGAGTACTGTGTCCAGTTTTGGGCCCCACACTACAAGAAGGATGTGGAAAAATTGGAGAGAGTCCAGCAGAGGGCAACAAAAATGATTAGGGGTCTGGAACACATGACTTATGAGGAGAGGCTGAGGGAACTGGGATTGTTTAGTCTACAGAAGAGAAGAATGAGGGGGGATTTGATAGCTGCTTTCAACTACCTGAGAGGTGGTTCCAGAGAGGATGGTTCTAGACTATTCTCAGTGGTAGAAGAGCACAGGACAAGGAGTAATGGTCTCAAGTTGCAGTGGGGGAGGTTTAGGTTGGATATTAGGAAAAACTTTTTCACTAGGAGGGTGGTGAAAATCATAGAAAATCATATTCTATGATTCTATGATTCATCTTTTTGACACAAAGCCATTAAAGAAATTTTTGAAGACGAGAATCATAGAATATCAGGGTTGGAAAGGACCTCAGGAGGTCATCTAGTCCAACGCCCTGCTCAAAGCAGGACCAATCCCCAACTAAATCATCTCAGCCAGGTCTTTGTCAAGCCTGAGCTTAAAAACTTCTAAGGAAGGAGATTCCACCACCTCCCTAGGTAACGCATTCCAGTGTTTCACCACCCTCCTAGCGAAAAAGTTTTTCCTAATATCTAACCTAAACCTCTCCCACTGCAACTTGAGACCATTACTCCTTGTCCTGTCCTCTTCTACCACTGAGAATAATCTGGAACCATCCTCTTTGGAACCACCTCTCAGGTAGTTGAAAGCAGCTATCAAATCCCCCCTCATTCTTCTCTTCTGCAGACTAAACAATCCCAGTTCCCTCAGCCTCTCCTCATAAGTCATGTGTTCCAGTCCCCTAATCATTTTTGTTGCCCTCCGCTGGACTCTCCCCAATTTTTCCACATCCTTCTTGTAGTGTGGGGCCCAAAACTGGACACAGTACTCCAGATGAGGCCTCACCAATGTCGAATAGAGGGGAACGATCACGTCCCTCGATCTGCTGGCAATGCCCCTACTTATACATCCCAAAATGCCATTGGCCTTCTCGGTAACAACGGCACACTTTTGACTCATATCCAGCTTCTCGTCCACTGTAACCCCTAGGTCCTTTCCTGCAGAACTGCTGCCTAGCCATTCGGTCCCTAGTCTGTAGCGGTGCATGGGATTCTTCTGTCCTAAGTGCAGGACTCTGCACTTGTCCTTGTTGAACCTCATCAGATTTCTTTTGGCCCAATCCTCTAATGTGTCTAGGTCCCTCTATATCCTCTGTATCCTATTCCTACCCTCCAGCGTATCTACCTCTCCTCCCAGTTTAGTGTCATCTGCAAACCTGCTGAGGGTGCAATCCACACCATCCTCCAGATCATCTATGAAGATATTGAACAAAACAAACAAAAAAAACGATATTTGTGCATTTTGCAAAATGTGTATTAGAATAGGTTTTCCCCAAACTGGTGTAAGATTCCACAGACCAGCTTCTCATTAGTTTTCAACTGTATCCCCCTAGGGTGCATTTAATAGGTGAGGATGGAGAACTGAAACAGTTTAGAGATGTATGGTCTGAAATGCATTTCAATTTAAAAAAAAAGTGTGTTGAATTTTCGATAAAACCTATGTGCCATATAACAAAAAAGATATCACTTATATTACACTGCACTTTGTAAACTGAGGCAAGCTGCTCTGAAGAATCAACATCAAAATAAAATATTGTGGTTTACATTGAATTTAATCTTCTCAAAGGTTATTTTCTGCTTTTAGTGTCAACTCCAATTTTTCCAGCTTAATACTTTTTTGAATAAATTAATTTCAGATTTGATCAAGGTAGGTTGCCAATATCTTTTCTAAAACTGGATTATAAAGTAATTTGAGAGCAACAGAAATTGGTAGTTTGAATCCCAAAATTATGCAAACAATTTGGGTGCACCAATACCTAGAATAAAATAGGGACTTTGAGAAAGGTAGGTGGCCTACAGGTGCATCTAAAACAGTCTGCCAAAAACAAACAAAAACAAACAAACAAAGCAAACCTATCTTTGGCAAATCAAACGTGTCCCACTCTGAGCTACAGCAATGGTTGAAGGAGACTCCTAAAAGGAAAACCCAGGTGCTCTGTGTCTCCATATGTAGATACAGGATATAAGGTGTGGTCTACACTGGGGGGTGAGGCGGGAGAGGAGAGGTCGATCTAAGTTACGCAACTTCAGCTATGTGAATAACGTAGCTGAAGTCGACATACTTAGATCTACTCACCACGGTGTCTTCACTGCGGTGAGTTGACAGCTGAAGCTCCCCTGTTGACTCCGCCTGTGCCTCTCGCTCCGGCGGTGGAGTACCGGAGTCAACGGGAGAGTGCTTGGCAGTCGATTTATCGCATCTAGACTAGAAGCGATAAATTGACCCCCCGGTGGATCGATCACTGCCCACGATCCTGTGGGTAATGTAGACAAGCCCTTAGAGAAGATGGGCCAGCTCAGCCAGAAGAAATATTCCCACATATTGGATCCTAAGAGAAATCCACAGAGGACTAGGGCAAGCCACAATACAGAAGAATCTACCTCGTATTATTCAACCATGACCTTTCCAGACAATTACAGACCAACATATACCGGAGATCTTACTTATCTTCTTTGAACTGAAGAAAGTTTGAAGCAGTGTGATGTTGTAGAGGGATATTTAAACTGGGCTCGGGGAGAAGGGGAGGGAAGGGACGATGGAAACAAAGCATCCCCCCAAAAATCAGGTACTTTTATATTTAATAAATAAAATATATTTACATTATAAAACATGCTATAAGATACAGAAGCAACTTTCTCAAAAGATGCCATAAATGTGGTAACATATTTAGAACATGGATATTTTTAAGAACATATGCACCATTTTCACACAGGATTTTAAATGATAAAGCATGTTAAAGTGTCAGGTAGTTTAACAACAACATATTTATGAATGGAGCTTTGATTGAAAAGCTTTTCTGTAATCTGTACTGTCTTGGTCAGTATGTACTTAAAGAAGCCCTTTGGAAGAAAATTACTGGATTCATTCCTTGCCTCTCCATTCCTGACAGGAAATGAAGAGCACAAGGACAGGAAGTTAAATGCAAAATCTTTGACAATAATTCTGGACTTGATCATACATTTTAAAATTATTGGCTATGGAGAAAGAAGACTAAAAAGGGCATTTTGAAACCATAGGTAATATATTTAGAGTATCAATTTTGGGTGGTGTAATCTTAGTAAATCTTTGGCCTGCAATATTGTTGTTGTTACAGGAGGGAGGGTGTTTCTTTTAAATCAAATGTAGTAAGATTTTCACTGTTAACAAACCCAAATTTGAACAACAGAATACCAAACCATCATGAAAATGGTTTTAATTGGGTTTCTGTAGCATATTCCAATCTTAGTATCACAGAGAAAATTTTAAAAAATCCACCAAAAACGTATCACTCACAGAATCTAACAACAAGCTAAAGTTCATAGAACTTCTTGTATTTTTATAATATTATTCTTTGCCAGAAGGCAGTAAACCTGAAAAGTGAATATCCAGGCTGGGAAATAATCAGACAGAGTTTTCTCATCTTTCTCCCCCTACGCTTTCTTGCTACATAAGCTGTACTTACTATAGGTTCTTCTACAACTATCAAATTTGCTCTTCAATTATCCATTCACTACCTACATTCACTAGCTCCAGTGCAACAAACGGTTAAATATATGGAGGCCTTAATGACAGGAGCCCTAGAAGTCCGTATATTAGCTGAAGGAGTCACTCCTCCTGAATGCCCCCTCCATACCCCTCCCTCCCCTTATCAGATTCCAAATTTGGCTTCCTCAAAGTTTACTTGAAAAACTAATGACAGAGCTAGTGACCAAACTCAAATCCAAAACATATAGTAAAGACACTGATAGGTGGACAGACAGACCAGTAACTAACCCACCCACTGCCAGACATCATAGCTACAGAATTCCAGTAAAGAGATAAAAATGCCTGTACATACCTTGGCCAGCATTGCAAGATGCTGATTCTGAACAATGGCAGTGCGATATGTAGCTAACCCCCCTTCCTCTAGGCTTGGAAACAGGTAGTACAAATGGACGCTGCAATGAAAAAGTTCAAATGGTCTCAACACTGATACATTTGCTATTAGTGTCTATACCAATTAGTTGCTGTTCTGTGGGATGCTGACACCTCAACATGTTCTCTAATGGGTGACAAAGTTCCCTCTCCACAACAGAACTTCACCAGAGCTATGGTAAAAACTTGTTTGTTTGTTTTTAAACTGTATTGTGTAGATCATCTTTTTACTATTTAGCATACAATTTTTAACTACCTGAAATCACACATATTTTCACCTTCTCTGCAGAGTTCAATGGTAGCTTGGACCTCTACAACAAAAGAATGCTGGGGCAAAACACTCAGTTAGAGCAGGCAGTCTTCAGGGTGAGGGAAAACAGCTTGATTCCAGACAGGCAAACACAGTAAGGAGACACCATTCAGTCAAATCTGGCCCAAGGTGTAGGGGGTTTTTAAAAATGCTTTTACAATACTATTTTTTTTAATTCCACTGAAAAGTTTGGGTTTTTGTTTGTTTGTTTGTTTTTAAAGGCAAACCTCTCCCTGAAGCTACTGCAAACCGAACATTGCAACAGTGTGCACAAGAGCCTGATGATAGTGAAACTGCATAGTAACTGGCTACGCACAAGTGAAATCAACTACCCTATTTTTATCCAAGGTGACACATCTGGAAAAATATAATTAAGAGTATATATAGTGAAAAATTAATCAGGAACAAACATAATGGACTTCCAAAAGGCCTTTATTAAAGTAGTTCATGAGTAATTAAGGAATTAATTTAAGGAAATTAAGTACAATCATGGATTATAAATTGGCTAACAGTCTGTAGAAGAAAGCAGGAATTAAATCGTCCATCCAAGATCTGCAAAAGTGACCAGTGATTTTGGGTGCCTTAGTTTACAAGAGCCCAATCTCAAAGACAATGAGGAGACAGGATCTTTAGAGAGAGTGTGCTCAGCATGCTCTGTAAAATTAACCCCCCTTGAGCTATCTCAAGATGGTCATGCAAAAATTAAAGTGTGACACACTGTACCTCAAAATAACACCCTGTACCTACATATTCACCATAGTTATATAACTATAATATGTTATGTACTAAGTATGCCCTGTGAGGTATCATTTGAAAAGCCAGGATTGTTGAACATTACTATCCTGTTGAATTGTATGTATTACCATTGTAACTAACGCCATGAAGTTTTGCATGTGTGTTACTGAAATATGTTGTGAGTTTGGGAGATGCCCACAGTTAGCCTTTCCGTGGCAACAAAGGAGCAACTAACACCTCCAAGACAGATTAACATCAGAACTAGTCAGCCATGTGTTGATGGCCTATCAAGGAGAGTCTACTCTCCCAGTGGACCCGTCCCAAAGACTCCTGAGAGAGCACATACAAGATGGAGGCTGTCTAACCCCTGTGACACAACGAGGATCTTTCCAGCACTTGGAAGAGAGTATAAAATATGGGGGAATGACATTGCCACTTCGCCTCTCTCCTCCCCCATTTCAACACCTGGAAGCAAGAACATTTGCAAGACAAAGGGAAACATCCTTGAACTGGGGAGAAGGGATGGTCCTAACTAGGTTTTCTAGTTAGTATGAATTATGAATTGAATTCTGCCTGCAACACCCAGTACGGTGATGTAGAACTACTTGATTCAAATCTTGCTTAGTCTGATAAAGTTTAGGATTTAGACTGTGATTTTATCTTTTATTTCTTATGTAACCAACTCTGACCTTTATGCCAAACGCTTATAATCACTTAAAATCTATCTTTCTGTAGTTGAACTTATTTTAATGTTTTATTTTTACCAGTTTGTCTAAGGTGCTTGAGGATTCTACTCAGACTACAAAGGCTGGGGCATGTCCACTACACTTTGAAGGAGTGGCAAACTAATTAATGAGCTTACACTGATCAAGAAGGTCTTGAGTGGTGTACATTCTGGGGTACAAAGCTGGAGCTGGGGGGATTTGCTGGTGTCTCCCTGTGTATAGTTCATGAGTGACTGTGAGAGCCTGCAAGTAACTTTGGGTGTGCCTTCAAAGGCTAATGGCTATGTGAGAGCAAAGCCTGAAGGGGCTGCTTGTCACTAGCAGAGCAGTATGAGAGGTACCCTGATATAGAGACTAAAAGGGGACACAGCAGTCTCACAGTCCAGGTTGTACGCCAGAGGGTATCACATAAGGTACCTAAAATCATTAGTCAGTTTTAAAAATCTGGGCCTCAATTTAACAAAAGGTTAACAGTGAGGTATCATAAGGGTCCATACAGTGATGTTTCACATATTCATCAATGATCTCGAAAAGCGTGCAAAGAGCAAGATGACAAGAAATTATTTAAATCAGACAACAATAAAAACTGCTCAATTGTTTTCCTCAACTGGGGCAAAAGTTAGGTGAATGGGCTATACGATTGTTGAGATACTGACAAATGCAAGGTATCACATATTGGGAGGAATAATCTGAACTACTTGTTGCTGAGTTCTTGTAATTATGTCAAATTTAAAAAAATGTAAAAATGTAAAAAAGGATAAAGGTTTATATAGATAACAAAAACTTTCAATTACTTTAGATCGGGTATTCTGGCCCACTGGATCACAGACACACACACTTGTTTGTATACAAGTATGCAATATATCTCTAGAGAGGAAGAGGGATTATTTCAGATCTCCTTCTAAAACATTTCTTTATTAGAGAATGGTAACAAACTAGACATCTAGAAGTTGCATATTTTAATGCACTACAGTAATAGCGTTTATGAGTGTGGTGTGGATCTCTCAGAAATGTCATTGTCGTTTCAGAGGTTAACACTGAAAACGAAGGATTTGTCTCCAATGTGGGGTAATGTGCTTTATGAGGGTGTGATTTCCAACGCATGCTCACATGTTTGACGTTAATTGGTCTATAGACCCTGATGATGCACACTAAAGGGTCTCTAGTGCACTTTAACACAGTACTATTTTGAACAGCACTACGTTAAAGCGCAAATGCGCAAAACAATAATACACTTTAGAAATCATAACCCCATAAAGCATGATACCCCATTGCATACACAAGCCCAAAATGTACACTGAAATTTATATATAAATCCAAATATACAGGTTTGTAAGTCTCAGAGGATTGTGTACTACTAAACAGTAGTTTTTAAGCAGTAATACTAGGAATTTGTGTTCTATCACCAAAAAATTTACCTCCACTCCCCTTCTAGAAAAGGCCACAGATTTTTAAAGTAAAGTAAAGAAATAGATATTGACAGACACGTGGCCCGTAATCCAGAGTAGCTGTTGGGTATCAGAGGATAGTTACAGAAGTGCAATTTTGTTATCCATAATACCATGAGCTTTTTAAAAAGCCTCCCCTTAAGCACACTGACTACTTCCCTCTTAAAAATGGGCTGACAAGGGCTCTGGAAAAGGATTTAAAATCTTTCACATTGAATGCTGATATTGCTGTTTGTCACAAATGGCACTTTTCACCAAGCTGGCTGCCACCTGCACTAGGCTGAGAAAGGCCAGTACTTTTGTAATTTTTCAGTATTTACTACTTTCAGAAGACTCGGTTTAGCAAAATGGGGTGTGATTTTTAATGAACTGTGAATTTTGTTTTGTGTTATTATTTTCAAATGGTTTGTACATGTAAATATATTCTTGAAAGACAAGATGCAAGCTGTGCCCCTAAGGACTGAGGTTTAGAGAATAATCCCCCTAAAAAATTCTACACATTCAATATTGCTTGTAAACACCACTCTTGAGATTAGAGGG
This sequence comes from Natator depressus, assembly GCF_965152275.1. Taxonomy (NCBI): domain Eukaryota; kingdom Metazoa; phylum Chordata; order Testudines; family Cheloniidae; genus Natator; species Natator depressus. The sequence continues at coordinate 120,980,484 of NC_134235.1, read as the reverse complement.
GAAGAGATCAAGGGAAGGCATGGAAACAAAATGACACATTTAAAAATAATCTCTCTCCTTTTTATAAATTGGTTATAAGCTCTAAAGTATTTGGCCCAAGACAAGTTGATCTCCTACAGTCATGAGCAACTTCAAATAGCATTTGACAGGACAGAGACATTAGCCTTTCATTTTGTAATCTTACTCTTCACAGCGCCAGCATTGTAAGAGGCTTGAAAAGAAGTATACGCAGATGTGCGGCTCTTAAAATCATTGCAAGGATACAGGCCAGCAAATACACCGACTATCCAAACCTACACATTTGAAAGTGTAATACAGTTGAATGTTAAGGAAAAAATATATGATAGCTGACGAATGAGACACAATATAGAACTGTATAGAAACATTCCACACTTACCTAGTTAAAAATTCCACCACAGCATCTCCCAAAAATTCTAAACGTTCATTGTGGTTAATCCTGAAAAAGTGTTTTGAGATTTATTGTCAGTAACCCCAATGAATTTTGGTTATTTGTACAGTAAAGTTTAATTCTTTTGGTGATCAGGAAGGGAAATGATCCTGCTACTTTTCTATTTTGATACTTTCATCTCTGATATTGTAGCAAAGAATATGTGGGTTATCACACTCAGAACTGATACCACAGGTCTTTGAATCTTCATAGATGATTTATCAGCATTTAACAGGGAGAAAGGAAGCAGAATTTCTGAATAGCGGTGTGTAATGGCATGCTGAGATCAGGCTTTTTAAAGACCAGGTGATTTAAATAAATCACCAACCTTAGCTCTGTGCACTGCTGAGGAGATGTCTACAATAAACAAACACCTCCTGGACCTGATGACTCTACAATGGATTTGTTGGTGCATCTCCAACTCCATGGTAGTCTGTATGTGCTTTTATTTTTCACAGTCCCTTTAATGTCAAAGACAAGTGTCCTCTGCCCCTTTTCTGAGATTTCCTTCAGGCTCGTAGGAGGACTTACTAGAACAGAAGAAGATACCTTCAAAGACTCTATCAAACTAATAAGAGCTATGTTCCCTCTCTTTTCCTCTCTTGGGGTCCTCCTATCTCTCTTGTTCTCATTTTTTTTATTGCTTCTATGAGTACTCTATCTTTTCTTTTTGTTTAAATTTTTTTTTCAAGCCCTCCCCCATTAACAGGTTTATTAATAGGTAAGGGACAGAAAGCTAGGCACTACCAATTGAGTAAGATAGGGAACTAGTCTCAGTAGAGAATATCTCAAGCTGCAGCAAGTATTTATGCATGCTTAACTTTAAGCACGTGGAGTAGCCCTATTGATTTCATAGGTCATGTTTGCAGAATCGAGGCCTAAGACACTGGTGGTTTCTTTCCAGAGCTCCCTTTTCAAGTGTCTGACAGCATTTATTGCCATTTGCTCTTGCTCAAATTATTAAATCACTTATCTAACTTTTTAAAAAGCAGAACTTCAGTAGGGGTTCAAGCACCAAGTGCTATTTAAAAGCAAAGTGTTAGTTATAATATAACTTCTCTTTGTAGAGGCATAATGGCAAACAAATCGGAGAAGTATGGATTTTCCAGTCCATTCAGCGGAGATAGTACAATTATTGAGTGCTTTCTCCTTGTTTTTCTTTCCCTTTGGGAGAAGGAGTGAATTTTTGATGGATATTAGACTTATACTTGCAAATATTATTTTACAATTGGGAGTACAATACTGTAAATACACCAGAACTCAAAGAACAATCTAAAGGGACTAGAATGAATCTTTAAGCTCAGCCCTGAGTAGCAGCACCATCCCATGGGGAGCGTCACTCAGAATCACAATTCCTCCTCTGCTGCTCTCAACTTGCCCCAAAGCGGGATGGGGATTGGAATAATTTACAACAACCTTTTAGGGTTGTATAGCGTCATGCACCCAGCATTCACCTCATCCATTTGTTCACAAGTGTTCCTGCTTCCTCAGCCCACACCCAGAGCTGTACTCTGGGAGAGTCTTACATGGCTGTGCATGGAGGTAGAATCACAGGAACGGAGGGCTGGCAGGGAACTCAAGAGGTCATCAAGTCCAGCCCCTATACTGAGGCAGGACCAAGTATACCTAGACCATCCTTGATGGGTGCTTGTCCAATCTGTTCTTAAAAACCTTCAATGATGGGGATCCCACAATCTCCCTATTCCAGATCCTACCTACTCTTACAGTTAGAATTTTTTTCCTAATTTCTAACCTTAATCTCCCTTGCTGCAGAATATGCCCATTACTCCTTGGCCTACCTTTAGTGGACAAGGAGAACAATTGAATATCATTCTCTTTTTTAACAGCCCTGAACATATTTGCAGACTGTTATCAGGTCCCTCCTCAGTCTTCATTTCTCACGACTAAACATGCCCAGTTTGTTTTACTTTTTCTCATAGGTCAGGTTTTCTAAACCTTTTATCGTTTTTGTTGCTCTCCTCTGGACTCTCTCTAATTTGTCCACAGCTTTCCTAACGTGTGGTGCTCAGAATTGGACAGCACTGAGTAGAGTGGGACAATTACCTCCCACGTCTTACTTATGACACTCCTGTTAACACACCTCAGAGTGATATTAGCCTTTTTAGCAACTGCATCACATTGTTGATTTATATTCAATTTGTGATCCTCTATAACCCCCAGATCTATTTCAGCAGTACCACCACGTAGACATTTATTCTCCATTTTGTAGTTGTGCACTTAATTTTTAAGTTTTCCTTCCCAAATGCAGTACTTTGCACTTGTCTTTATTGAATCTTGTTGATTTCAGACCAATTTTCTAATTCTCTAATAGGTAGGATGACCCAAGTCTCTCTTACTCACTTTGGTTAGCCCCGCAGGACCAGGGCACCTAGAAGTGATTACAAAGCATGTCCTAAATGCAAATTTTAAGCAATACAAATGTAATTCATTTGCACAGAATTCTTAGTGACTTAGTTAACTATTGTACTTGTAATTATAATTATTATAATTGGTTATTAAACTAAACAATTACTTTTGTAGTAAACATATTGTTCCATGTTATTATATATATATTCATTTATATTGGGCCAAATTCTGTGTCACCCATGCTCATTTTGAGTGATACTTTACTTCATCAGTAGCCTTGTTGATTTCAATAGGACTATTCATGGAGTAAGATACTACTCACTGTGAGTAAGGGTGGCACAGAATCTAGTTCCTGATCATTTTTTAAGTACAGTGGAAAGTTTGTGCTATGCACATGCAGTAAAATAAATGTAGCATTTCGCTGTCCACCATTTGAGCTGTCCAAACAGAAGTATTAATGATTCTTTTAAGTTTTGTGGACTGAAGCAGATTTTCTTTAGGGGCTCTCTTAAATGTCTTGTTCACTGGATGCATTAAAGAACTGGTGCTTGGTTTTCTGTGCCTTTACAAAAGGATGTTTTTTGGCAAATGGTGTCTTTGCAAGTTCAGAGTAACGCCCTTTTTAAAAGACTTTTTCTATTCACCACTCTTACTGGTCATCTTTTTCAAAAAAGCCACTTGATTTTATTAAAAAACCCAAAACAATATTTTTGGAGCAATTTTTCTTTGCTTGCACATGCATATAAATAAGTATATGCACTTACGCACTTACTTCCCAATAGTTAAAACTCAGCTGGCTGTTTTGTTACAAAGGCTTTTAAGAAACTAGAGTTGAATTTTCATTTTTAGTTAACCTTCTAGGTCCAAGAAAAAGGCTGAACTACACACATTAGCACATAACTAAAATACTGAAAGCAAAGTATTAGCTGCTTTCTTTACCTGGAAGGAGTAGGATCATCTTGCCCAAGGCGGGACATAATGTTTATCAAGGTGTTTATTCCTGTAAAAATAAACCATACTAAACAGTTATTAAAAATCACCACCAATTTCACTGAAGTAATTTCTTCAAACGTTACTTTGTATTTACCATGCAAAACTCTCACTCTGCATTTAAAAAACCATACAAACAAAAAATGCCATTCGGTCAGTCAGAAAGCAGAAACACCACAGATGTAGAGTTAAATTACAGCAGGGCATTTTTATTCAGGTATAATCCTTTTAAGGACTAATGGCTAGCTAATGGCTGCCCATAGGAAACTGCTTTTACATTCATGGAGCCCAATCTAAAGTCACAGAAAGGCCAGGCTCCAAAAGAGATGGACCCTCCCCCTGCCCCCAACGTTGTATGAACAACAGACAATTTGTATTACTGCAGTTGCCTGTATTTAAGGGAGAATGAAGTTGTGCAGCAGAGCCCACACATTTGACAGCTGCACTGCTTCCATGTTTCAGCAAGTATTTCATAGCAGTGTTACAAAGGGGTCTCATTAATGAGACTTCTTCATTTTTATAAAATATACTTCAATATACTTATTGCATTATGAAAATATCAATAGATACGCGTATCAAAAATATAAGAAAGTATATTCTGTGATGTATTATCCTTGCTTATTTTGTCAGCTACTTGTTTGCTAATCTGTAAAATACAATCATTCAGAATAGATCTGCCAGTCATTTATTATTATTTTTTTAAAATTATTTGTATTACCATGTGCTCAAGCATTAGAAACTTCCACTAAAATTCTCTCCTAGAGATAATCTTCACTACAGTGTTAGCTCAAGGTATAATCCTTGAGTGTTGCCCCTAATCTGACTCCCATGCACACACAAAACTCTCTAGCTCCAGGTAAATGGTGCTTTAAACTCAAGATAGCTGGCCCTCAAGGGCAGCAAGGCCGGTGAGTGTGTGTTAAAGCTCAAGTGTTATTGAAGCTCCAGCTAGTAGTGAAATATGGATGTAGCTACTTTGTACTGCTAACACAACCACTCATTGTGACCACTGTCACTCCAGCTCGGCTAACTTCACAGAGTTAACTTGAGCTAACGCAGCAGTGAAGACAAGCCCTCAGGAGAATATAGACTGAACAGACATCAGTTAGGTGGCAGTTCTTCTTGGAGGCTAAGGATGGTGAGAGAGAAAACAATAATGGTGTAATTGCATACCCTTTTTTCTCATGTGCATGTGATGGACTTTTCGGTCTCCATACTTGGGCTGTCGAATCCCACAATTGGACAAGGAATTTCTTGCGTGGTCTGGATTCATTCCGAAGTTTAGGTGATGGCTTGGATGAGTCATGGCAAGCTAGAAAGAAGCACGTGCAAGTCAAAAACTGGGTTTATTTTTGAAAACGCTAAGAGCAAGGTTAGCTTGGTAGCTGCTAACAACAGCTATTTCTCAGTCTGAAGACATGCTATGATGTGCTGTTAGCAATTAGTAACTCTGGTTCAAGCAATTAAAATGTAGCATGTACGATTTCAGATATGTTACAAAACACACCATTTATGCCTGATCACCACTTAAACTAATTAACTTGTAAAAGCTTTTTAAAGAAATAAATTAGTTTTTGAACGAAAAAAAAGCGGAACTGTCAATTTGCCTTAAAATGCTTTGCTTGCTAACTTGCCTGAACTATGTTAAACAATGTGAAGATTTGCTTAGTACAAAAACCATGAAATCTAATACTGTTACTACATGGATGTATCTATATACTGCAATACCACCTCAAGCATTTGTAACTCAATACAAATATGTAAAGTATCAATAAGGAGAGCCTCGTCTTTTTTCGGTAAAAGACAGATGATCTAATTTTTGCTCACCAAAGGCCAGACTCTGCTACTCTTGCTCACAATGAATAGCCCTTTACTCTCATTGCGTTTGCTGGGACCCCTCTCAGAGCAACGTACTAGTGAAGGTGAATAGGAGTGGCAGACCTGAGCTCTATATTTAGTTTGTATTGTAAGCACTACCAGGAACTTGCATCTTTGCTGCTATCACTTTATAAATGGCAGCAGAAATGGGAGGTGTCAGTAGCAATTAATACAGCAAAGACAAAGACTTAGGCCCCAATCCTGCAAACACACATATGAGAATTGTTAGCAGCCCCATTGCGTTAAATGGGACTACTTACACGCAGAAAGTTATAAATGAAATTTGTGTAGGATTGGGGCCTTTGATGCCAAACAAAAAGCTTCTAAACAGCTCCTTTGCCCTCTTCGTTCAAACAAAGCTTATTTTAACTATTGTCAGACCGAATTGTTATTCAACTTACAGCATTTACTCCCAAATCCTTGTTAAATACCTAATTAATACTAACTACAGTTTGTCAAACCCATCCATCTAAAACACTTTACTCCTCTAAAATAGAACACACTAAAACTTATCAGAATAGTGAAACAAAAAAACATGAAACACGCCTCAGCCTCTCTTCTCTATCAGGTCTTTAAATGCATACTGTATGATGAAACATACATCATCACTGGGAGATTACATATTTGTATATTTGGCATCCTATGCAGTTATTTAAATGGTGAAATATAAATCTCACTAGGGACTCTCTCTCCTGGAACAAATTCTTAGCTATTCAATAAGCATGCAAAAGGATCAAGCCTAGATAAAGTGCCTCTGTGCATTCAGTGTGATTTATGTTGGTGCACCTTGTCTTATGCTTTCCCTCATTATTGATAACTTATTTGCTTTTTGCTTCAAGCGTTCTGTCATGGCAGTTAGTAGGCTTTTCTGGCTGGATCTCTTTTTTTTAAAATAATCTTTAACTCTAAAACCCAGGCAATGTGAAAAAAAAACTGCTTATAATTAAGCATAGGACCCATCCCCTCTATTATTGAACTAATCCGGTTTGTACAAGGAGTACAAAGCATTTGAGAGCGTTTTTATAAATAATTCTTGATTAATTATATGTAAAAACAAAAACAAAGTGAACACCTATATTTTAGCAATTAAATTGGAAATTATATATAAAATACACTTTTTAGGTTGATAACACAGATCTACTTACTTATTTTTGCCCTTTCATTTAGATCTGCAATAGACGGTTTTTGCTGAGAGTCCCAGTGTGCAAAAATGCACTTGCACAACTGATTGATCATGCAACACAGACGTATTAAAACCCCAAAAGAAACACAACTTCTCTCTTTGACTTTGTAACTGTGAACATTTCAACAAACACCTGTAGGTCTGAAGAGACATCTGTCTGTTCATAGCTTTGAACACAATGGATTCTTTATGAAATAATAAACTACAAAATAGTACAAGGCAAAATTTACAGACACATCTGCAGTATGACAATAAAGGAACGCACTAAGTAACAAAAATATAATCTTGCATTCGTATATAATGCTTTTCATCCTGCCGGATTCCATGATTTACAAACCACAAGCAGGGGAAACCTGATTTTACAGATTCTCACAGGATACCCGGAACCTTTTTAAGATCAGAGGTGCAAATAATCAGGTGCTTCCCAAAATCAGCAATACAAATCATTTCTCCAGTTAGTGGGTTCAGCAGGATTTACACATGTAAGCCTAACTATCTTGGGGACGATGGTCGTGCATGCACCTCTCCCTCACCTTGCTCCACAGGAGCAGAGCTTCAGTCCTGCAGAACTCAAATGGCAAATCAGTATGTAATTTGTCTTTTGACATTTCTTACCTGTAGCAAGCACCGATCTTGAAAAGTGTAGCCTATCAACTTGTCCAAATGCATCAGACATTGATGGTAGCGAATATGGTGGGTGAGAACAGGAAGCATCATTGCATGCTAGGAAAAGAATTGCAATGAGGAAAACTATTCATTTACAAAACACAGAGAACCCAACTGAGTAACAATCAAACACACAAAGAAGTTTAGCTTGTTATGACACTATGCATTTTACTTTATTTCTCAGTAAATCAAAACAAACTAAAAATAATAATGGACCTATGCCCGTCAATGAATATAACTAAATTAGAACCTATCCATGTGTATTAATTACCAAGAAAAACAAAACAGTCTTCTATTGAAGTACTTTGTTGGGTGCAACAAAGATTCTCCTGTTGCATATTGCTGAACATATTAAGACATATCAAGGTAAAGTCAGGTAGTGACAGAACATTGCATGGCCATCTGGCACTTGCTACGATATGCAGACTTTGATTAGTACAAAAGAAAAGAAAAAAAAAAAAGACTGAAGGCCAGGTTAGGTCTCTGACATAATTTTAAAGTATAATATTTCATAAACTACCAAGATGAGGAAAGGTCATTTTATACCACTTGACACCTGGGATAACAGGGTCGCAAGGCATCCGTTTTTTGACTGGAACTCCTGGTCGAAAAGGAACCCTGGCGACTCCAGTCAGTGGCTCAGAGGAGCTAAGGCAGGCTCCCTGCCTGCCCTGGCTCCGTGCAGCTCCTGGAAGCAGTTGGCATGTCCCTGCTGCCCCTAGTCGCAGGGGCAGCCAGGCTCCGCACACTGCCCCTGCCCCAAGTGACAGCTCTGCAGCTCCTATTGGCCAGGAATGGCAGCCAATGGGAGCTGCAGGGGCGGCACCTGCAGGCAAGGGCAGTGTGTGGACCCACCTGGCTGCACCTCCACCTAGGGGCCGCAGGGACATGTTGCCACTTCCAGGGAGCTCCCCAAAGTAAGCGTCGCCCCAACCCCCTGATCCAGGTCGGAACCCCCTCCTGCACCCAAACTCTCTCCCCAAGCCTGCATCTTAACTCCCTGCCCCAGCCCCGAGTTCCCTCCCTCACCAAAATTCCCTCCCTCCCACAGCCCATACCCACACCCCCTCCCACACCCCACACCTCTGCCCCAGGCCTGAGCCCCCTCCTGCACACCAAATCCTAATCCCCAGCCCCATCTCAGAGCCTGCACCCCCAGCCAGAGCCCACAACCCCTCCTGCCCCCAAACCCCTGCCCCAGCCCTGAGCCCCCTCCTGGGCTCCAAACCCCTCAGCCCCAGTCCGGAACCCCCTTCTGCACCCCAAACCTCTCATCCATGGCCCCACCCCAGAGCCTGCACCCCCCCAGCCAGAGCTCATACCCCCTCTCAGACCCCAACCCCCTGCCCCAGTCCTGATCGCCTTCCTGCACTTTGACTCCCTTGGCCACAGCTCGGAACCACCTCCTGCACCCCAAACCCCTCATCCCCCGCCCCACCCCACAGCGCGCACCCCCAGCTGGAGCCCTCACTCCCTCCTGCACCCCAACCCCCTGCCTGGAGCCCCCTCCTGCACTCTGAACCCCTCATTTCTGGCCCCACCCAGGACCTCCCGCACTGCAACCCTCTGCCCTAGCCTGGTGACAGTGACTGAGGGTGGGAAAGAGCAAACGACAGAAGGATGGGGGATGGCGTGAGCAGGGGCAGGGCCTCGGGGAAGGGGCAAGGGTATTTGGTTTTGTGCGATAAGAAAGTTGGCAATACTGTGGAATAATCAGCTTTTTATTCCATACTAAGCACTTATTTCAAGATGGCAGGCAGGAAAATTGTGCAGTATAAAGTTACATTCTCACTGCCATCTTGATTTCACTAACTTCCTCACGAGAATTCAGTGGCCAATGTTTTCAAACATTATGAAGGACTGAACTCTAGCAGTTCCTGAGAGACTGAATGCTAGGAAGAGTTGGAAAGGCAGTTACAAAGTAGCTATTTGGCCATCTAGCAAAAACGCTCTGGGTAAGTTTTTCAGAACTGAAATGGGAGTTAGGTGTCCAAATCCTAGAGGCTTTCAATAAGAGTTGGTTTCCTAAGTGCACTTTGTGACTTTGAATATCTCCTCCCTTTATGCACTTTTCTAATCACTGGTTCTAGACCAGTGATCTGGGGGAAATAATTGATAACTGAACAAGTTTACACTATTCTGTTATGCCAACAGCAAAGTTCTTATGGAAGAATAAGAAATATAAGATTTATAGTGGCTAAATCATAATACGTAATTTAAAACAATACTTTATATATGCATGTAAAATAATGAATGCTTTTACAATAGGCAATCTAACATTATAATTCCTGTTGTAATTATCAAAATCACGTTTAAGGGTTCATAGAAACAAGACTTATTTGAAGATGAAATCCGAAAATTATCCATGTATCACTTCACAATGAATGCAAAGTGTATGATTAAAGGGGATGAATGAACAGAGTAGATGTATAGGAGAAAATCAGTTTAGCATGTATAACAGATCCTGTAATTATGGGCTTAAGTGTCTTTGTGGATTTTGGTATGTTGGTGAAACTAAGCACGGTCATAGAGTAAGAACTGGTGAACATAGTGCTGTGAGATTATAAGGATTACCTTTTGTTGAAAAGAGCGTAAGATTGCATCTGAGAGTTTGGGGGTTTTTTTAGAATGAAATGTGGGTTAACATTGCAGATGTGATGACTGATAAGAACTATATTACTGGGAAGTGAAAACATTGTTGCTGAATAGAATTAGATTTAAGTGAATTTCTACTATTTAAACTAAAATCCAATACTGTTAGTAGTTTCTCTCATAACAATCTCGATGGGAAGGGGGATGACCCCCAACTATATGTTCTATAACTGTGCTTCTTGTGCATCTTCATTCTTGACCACTTTATCAACAATACATCATCTCAAGGACCTGTGACGCATGCCCACCAGTTCACAGTTTCTCTGCATTTGCTGTCCACTGTAGTAGCCTTCCGGGCAACCAGAATAATTCCACGGGGAATTAGTGCACAGACCACAGTTTCAATACTATTTGTAGACAGCAAGCAGTATGTTTGGCCCCAGTTTGTAGTACTGATATATCAACATTTTAGATTTTATTTATAAGTTCAACTAGTAAGGAATTGGTATCTTTCTGACGATAAACATGAGGTACACAGAATATCTTAATTTAGACTCTTGTGATAATATTGACAAAGTGTTATTTTCCTGACACCAAATATGTGATTAATTTGATTAATTTCTGTCAGATAGGGTTATGGCAATTTGACTTTCCCAATTCTTTTTAGGGGAACGCTCCCCAACCCTTCCCTCCTCACAAAAAACATTTTATAAACTGCACTAGGCAAATTAATGGATTCTGAAGAAATATGGTCTCTTCTGGAACTGTAGCATTATAGGCAGGAGAGCCATTACACCATCTGATTAAGGCTACTTTGGGTATAAGAATAATTCTTTGTAAGTAATAATTTAATAGCGGCAAAGATGTGCCCTCCACCTGCCCAATAATTTTGAATTACTTCACACAAAACATTTAAATCAGAGCACTTCACTCCTTCTCTCCCTGTTTGCAAGTGCTTAATTTTGGAAAATGCCAAGACTGGTATTATACTTTATGCAACAGAGTGATTTAAAATTATTAGAGTACTTCAATGTTTATTAAAAGAATTTTGATCTTCTAAACTACAGTGCTTTTAAGAATTAAAGCAAACCAATAATTTTAAATTGCTCTGCATTAAGTCTGTCCGCAGAATTGATTTACATTCATTTAGTTTTTACTCTAATCTGGCAAAAGGCATATCTGAAAAACAGCAACGGCAATCTTTCATTTTAAAGTGTAGTCTCCTTGTGACCTCTCAAAGAAATTCAAACAATTGACTAGTCTAATTTATTGTTTTAGATATACAAAAGAATATGTGAAATTATGTTTTACACTCATTGTTCTTTCCCCTTTAATATACAACAGAGTTTAAATTCTCCTTGAAGACATGATTAAAAAAAAAAGGTTTTGTAAAAAAGGCCAATTTACTGACCAACAAGCCCTGAAAACTCAATGTTAGCCTCTTCAGTCTTTTTCACACTGGGGTTTTATCCTGGTT